>NC_056039.1:28997527-31421539 GCF_004379255.2 Salvia splendens
CAGGTACAACATGGTCAAGCAAGGTCTTGTTAAAGAGCCCGTCTTCTCATTTTGGCTGAACCGAAATTTAAAGGACGAGGAGGGAGGTGAACTGATTTTTGGTGGAGTTGATCCAAATCATTATATTGGTAGACATACATACGTTCCTGTGTCTCAGAAAGGTTACTGGCAGGTTGGTTTCAGGAAATTTATTTGTCAAAAGATAATTTAGGATAATGTGTTTTACTCTGGATTGTTCTGTCAACAGTTTGACATGGGTGATGTGCTCATTGATGGAGAAGAAAGTGGTACGAACTGTGTCTGTGATTCCATTGGTGGTATTAGCCACTTAGACAGAATTTCATATTGTGTGTCTGTCTGATTAATCAATATTATTATTTTTCATGTGTCATATAGGGTACTGCAATGGTGGGTGTTCTGCAATTGCGGACTCTGGAACATCTCTCTTTGCTGGCCCAACGGTATGCTTGCATCTTTTTTCAAATAATCTATATCAAAAAGATCTTATTTCTGTCCAGCATTATGTGTTGCACTTACAGCATGGTTGGACTTGGATCTATTTTGAGAATACTGGATTCAATATTCTTATGTGGAATAAATGTTTCGGTTGATCGGTTGTGCTTCTAAAAGTGATGTATGTTTCATAAAAGTGAAAGCTGATGTTTCCTATGTGTATTTTATTATGCTGTACTGTTTTTTGTCCTCTTTAGTGTGTCCATTTGTTGGTGCTGCAGTATGCAACTCACTTCATTGATTTTAACATGAGCACCGAGGGATAATTCTATAGTTGTACGTGGCTAGTACACCGCTGCCCACATACAACAGATTTTTAGGTTTAGTCTATACGGAGAATGAAAGAAAAGATGAAGTTGGTTGATTGGTTTGAAGCTGTTGGACTGTTTGATGTGATTGCTTCTGTTCCTTTTGTAGACTCTGGTGGCAATGATTAACCATGCAATTGGGGCCGCTGGAGTTGTTAGCCAAGAGTGCAAGGCTGTTGTTGAACAGTATGGGCAAGCTCTCATGGCACTTCTCATGGCGGAGGTAAGGAACAACTAATATATTTTCAGATTGCACTCTCTCCTGTCTGAAATAGTGTCGAGGTTGTTAGGGACTATGCGCTGATATCTTCCACACATGTTCTGTGACAGACTCAACCAAAGAAGGTATGCTCCCAAGTTGGTCTATGCACATTTGACGGAACCCATGGTGTGAGGTAAATCTTTTTAGTTCTGTGTTCGGTATCCTACCCCATCCCTGATGGAGCTTTCTTGTCTTGGACTATGTAGTTTATGTTGACTCTTAATGTGAATTAGTGGTTCTGGGGAAGTGCTTTTGAGTGTGTTGAGTTATCTGTGTTTGATTTTAGTTCTTGAGATTTCTCTGTTTAGTGCTGGAATCGCGAGTGTGGTGGATGAAAGAGATGGTAAATCATCTGGTTCGAATGATGCAATGTGCTCTGTCTGTGAAATGGCTGTTGTTTGGATGCAAAATCAACTCAGACAGAACCAAACTCAAGACCGCATCTTGAACTATGTCAATGAGGTACCCTTGTGCATCCCTAGACTATCTGTTGTTTCTCCTTTACTCTCATCTAATGTTTACTTCTGTTGTAACAAAATCACAGCTCTGTGAGCGACTCCCAAGTCCCATGGGACAGTCAGCTGTTGATTGTGCTAGCATTTCTTCGATGCCAACTGTCTCCTTCACAATTGGTGGCAAAGTTTTTGATCTCTCCCCGGATGAGGTATGCTTACCTCTGCTTAAGTTGCTACTCAAACTGTATCACTGTTCTTCATCCTTAATCAGTAATTAACACGTAATGTCAAGTGTGGGCTCATTTACCAGTTTAATGATCTATAAGTTCCTCTCGACACTGAGTAATTGGCATGTACATAATATCAGTAATGTTTCTTGTGTATGTCCATAGATAATTTCTAGTGTAAGAGCCTCAATCTTCATTTATACAAGCACTAGCAGTAAAAAAATAATATAGTTTGTGTTCTGAGATCTAACAGTTCTAGCTTCTCATCTACCTACTTGGATTACACCCCATTTTGACACAGGACTAATATTTCTATAGCTCATCTAATGATATCTAAGATAGATATGGTTGTTAGCTAGTTATAGTGGTATATAGCCACGGACACTATTTTTTTTGTACTAGTAGTTACGAAAGGGAGGCAAGTTGGCAGATTGAGTAAAAATATGGTTAATATGGAATTAATTGGTTCTTCATTTTCTTTACAAATACTATATAATTTTCAGTGTGTATGGTTTCTCCTCGATCAGCCACTCAAATTCTACAAATGAGCTTGTTTTAGTCTGGTAACATTGTATTTCATCTAGTCGTTTGCTGACCAAATAGGAGCAATACGGATGACTTCCCTGTCCCAATGAAAAGACCCACTGCCAGTTTTTTAAAAATGAAAAGATTGAAAGTTGATGAGTGGAAATGATAGATTGTTACAAGATATAGTAATCCATCCAGTGTGTTAGTGAGTGAAGGATTCTCGTTGAGCTGTGAGTGTCAAGCCAACATGTGATAACTTAAGCAGAAAAGCAAAGCAGTGGGTTTGGCTCATTTGACTTGTGCTGATACGTGGTGTTTTTGTGGTGGTATAATCAGTACATACTGAAGGTTGGCGAGGGTGCCGCAGCTCAATGCATAAGCGGCTTCACCGGCATTGACATTCCTCCTCCTCGTGGACCTCTTTGGTAATTCTCTCCCTATAGTATATATAGTATATATTGGCCAGTGTTCAGAAGATCTGTAACAAGTTTATGGTGTGAATGATGCTGCAGGATATTGGGAGATATGTTTATGGGGCGGTACCACACTGTGTTCGATTTTGGGGAAGAGAGAGTTGGATTTGCTGAAGCTGTGTAGACGAGGTCGGCATCATCTCCTTAATGTTAATATGGTTGTGTTCTTTTCATCAAAGAGTAGACATTACATAGAGTGAGATATGAACAAAATATGTAAATGTGTGCTCTCTACTTAAACCAGATTGTATGAGAAATTATCTGTTACCTGTCGTGTTTGATGGTTGTTTCTGTGAATTGTGATGCAATAGCTAAGAGAATTAGCCTTGTATCGCACCATGCATGGAAATATGTCTGATGTTTTTGACTGAGTTTGAGGCATCTTTTTCTTCTTGACCTACTGTTTACTCTCTCTGACAACATAGTTGCTGACTCGAATATCTGAAGTTTGATGGTTTTATGTTTTATCATTTCATGCCCAATCCACTTGGCATTGCAGTTTCATCATGAATGGGGTATATCAATTAATTTATATAGTAGTATATGACTGTTGAGATGATAAGCCTTGAATTGGTTGTTTTTATTCAAGATATAATACATTAATGAATAATGATCATATAAAAAATTGAGCAGAATGCCGGTGCACGTGTCATGAGAATTTTATGTACTTCAGTTAATATTGTGTACTCCACATAGCATTGTAGTTGAAGGAGTGTACTGGAATTAAAGTAAATACCAATATCAGAGAAGTAAAAAACTATCTTCACACGTTCAACATAAACAGACTTCATTACAGAAGATCTGGAAATAAATCACCTCAATAAAAAGTGGTTAGTCAATAACTTAGCGATGGGGCACAATGTAGTGTTGAAAGATCTCATTGGTTACATGTGACATCTTAATGTACTGTTTTGTTCATAAGTATAACACATGACTTATTTCGAAGAAAGACTTACATTTTATCAAGGGCATATTTTGTCCAATATTGTCTTTAGATGTAGTACATAATCAGGATTCTGAGTATCCTTCTTCAAAAAAAAAAAGATTTTGAGTATCCTAGGTTGATATGAAAGCACCCATGCTCTCACAGGATAGGCATAGCCCATTGATTATTTTCTGGTCCAACAATATGAGTACATCCACTCCACAACCCCACAAATTAGGTGGTTACTCCAAAACTAGTAATCCTTCTGCCATTAATTGCCTTAGTTTGACTTAACTCGGGTTTAATATATATAATTGAAAGTCGATGGAAAAAGTTAATGAAAAATGAGTCAACTTTTATATATTAGTTTTATAATAAAATATAAGTGAGATAAAATTAGTGAAATGTGAGGTCAATTACCAAATATAGTAGTAGTAAAAAGTAAATGGAACAATTATTCACGGATGGACGGAAATAACAAACTAGGAAATTAATGTCAGACAGAGTAAGTAATTATCATGCTGTGCAACACTACTTTGGTTAAGTAAAATACATGTCCTTCTCCAACGTGTGCACATGCATTGCTTTGTATATTTGGAGACGGTTATATATTAGTAGCAAGACAAAATCGATTGATTGTAAAAACATCTCATTCAAACTTTTAAGTACTCCCTCCGTCCCGAGTCACCTTAAGAAAGGTAAATAATAGTGGCTGAAAAAATTAGTGGAATACGTGGTTCACTATTTTATATTGATTTTATAATAGAATATAACTGAAGTGATGAAGTGAGTTAGTACCTAGTGGAATGTTGACCTACTTACCATTTATGATAAGTGAAATGTGACTTTTATTGTGTGGCGGACCGAAATGAAAAAATATGACTCTTATTGTAAGATGAAAGGAGAGTGTCATTTTTGGGTAATTCACCAAAAGAAAAAGTGGAAAGCAAAAAATGGATCCTCTTTCTACTATAAACTCCTTTTCTTTGAAGATGGAGGAATATCCAGAAAGCCTATAGTATAACAACATAAGGGCGTGCCAGAAAGCCATAAAAGAAAACCACACTACATAGAATGATGCCTTACATTACTTTTTTACCATCAGAAAAGGAAAATTTTCGATCTAGAGATCGCAGTTGGTTTCGAAGGTTTTGGTTTTCTTCAAGCAAGCGGTCATATTCAAGAAGAAAGCCTTCTGATTGCTTCTTCAAGGCCATTGCATTGGCTTCCGCACTGCCTGGTTCTTTACTCTTTTCTTGAAGCTGATTCTCCAGCCTACTTACCATCCCACGCAGTTTACTCATTTCGTCTTCCAATACTTTGATTTCCTCAGGCGCTGGAGCCCTGTTATCATAAAAAATTCGGTTTTGTTTTTTCACTGATTCAGCACTCTTCCTCCTTATACGCAGTTCTCTGATGTAGTGATGCAGCCTGTCTAGCATCAGGGCAAGGAATAGGGAGAATCCTGCACCAGAAATTATATAAATTCAAATCTTGAAAAAGTAGAGAAATTCCGCAACATGGAACGTCCTTTTTCTGTTCTTAAGCACAGCATGGGTACTCTTCTGACTTAAGACAGTTAAGAAAGTATGCTCAAAGCAAAAAGTAGAGAAACAATTCCAAAATAACATGGAGCATGTATTGATGTTAGCTTTTGAGTAAAAAAGAATTGAAATGGCAGGGTAGGCTTAAGGATGGTAAGGTACATCATTCTTTATATTCTGGTCCCTGCACAGGGATTAGCCAAGAATCATCAGAACTTTCCAAAAAATAAGAACATCAACATTATACTACAATTTTTCCAAAAATTGTGTGTATAATCCCTATTTCACAAGTAGTATTAAATATTTGGCAATATTTAATGCTTCGGAACTGATGAAACCAATAAAGAAGTGAGTTTCAGAATATAAACTTTATCTATCGTCTCATATGTATTTGGGTCCTTAAGTAGTAACAATAGATTAATGATGGGTGATGAAAAAGTAATGATGAGCATACCAATGAAAAGGTCCACCCGCAGGTCATTTAGATTAACTAGATATGATCAGAATGATACAATTATGTTCGGATTAAAGCATTCAGTTTCAAGATAGAAGACTGAAGTACTTTGCTAAGGTTGGAGAACTCTTCATTCGTGGCTCCTACTGCTGCATACTTACTGCAAACGAACGAAGTATGCTGCAACCCATACCTTTATACCACTCTTTTTCCACCAACAGATGGTTTTTATCTTATAATATTGACTTCCAGTGAACAAATAAGCAGGCTGGTGAAGTAAACTTGTGATCAAAGATCACCTTAATGAAAATCGAAGACCCTAACCATAATAAGTTTATTAGTGATACAACATTGCACCGAGTACCCCCAATCCATGCACTTTATTCATACTGGCCATCTACCATTGCTCTAACGGACCAGATTACAGTATGTAAATGAAACAATATACCAATTCAGATTTAATTCCATTTAAGTTAAACTTCTATTGCATGATATTTTCCATAAAGTTCCAACCAACTATAGCATTTCCTAGCACCGAAAGGCCAGATACTATATTTCCTCGAGACAATTTCACATCCGTACAGCGTCTTAGTCAAACAAAGAAAACCTCTAGAAGAGACCTATAAAATTCCCAGTCTTATAATACTTCCAAACCTTGAAGAGAAAATTTGAAGGATGCCCCATGAAACAATTGTTATATACACCATCACTAAAAAGAGTGATTTCATGGCATCCAAAGACACAACATAGGTTCATGAACAAATCTCCAGATTAAAAGCAACCATGGAAATCTACTGAAACATGAAAACTAGTTCAAGCAGTATATATATAAAAAGCAAACAATTGAATCAAAATATTCACAGTGACGCTCTCCTCTTTTTCCTATGATGCGATCGACAAATGAGTAGATGCCGCAGAGTTGAGACTCACAATCAAAATAAAAACACGGCGTTCGTGATTGAGAATTGGTGAGAAACAGAAGAAGGATTCGATTTGAGGAATTCTCACCCGTGAGAGAAGCTTGAAGAAGGTGCGTGGCGAGGATGACATGATCGGTGGGATTAACTTCAGCGCCATCTAGGATGCAACGTCTCTGGATGGCGACCACATTGTAGACGGTGGAAACCATGAGCAGGAAGAGAGTCCCGGCGATGGTCTTGACGACGATCGGGCCGCGGCCGCGCTTGAGGCGGTCCAACCCCATTATGACGAGCTTCCTGAGCGGAGTTTTGAAGACGAACGTCACGATCAGCGCCATCTCAGCGAATACTAGGCTGAAAAGCAACTGGATCATCTTCTTTCTCTTCACTCGCTGCCTTCTGCTGCTGCTGCTTCTAGTTTTTCAGTTTTCAGCAGCTCGACAAGTGTTAATTTATGGCATGGGATTGAAGAAATCAGAGTTGGAGGAATGGGGTGTTATTTTAATTAGAGGGATTCATGATTTTGAAATGAATGTTTTTTGGGGATTAGGGCTTTGATTCTTTTTATTTGCAAATTCATCCTCCGCGTTGCCGACGTGCCATCATTAATGGGGATTGGATTATTAATTTCTTATAATTATAATTTTACTTTATATTGATTGCCTACTCATTGGATTTGCCTCATTCATGTTCATGCCTGTGATTATATGAACTAATTAACGTCGCATGATTATGATTCAGCGTTTTTACACCTGTGTAGCTTGTATGTGTTGTAGTGTTTTTCCAATATGGGTCTTGCCTGCTACTTTGTTCATCCATAAAATATTGTCCATATTTGTTATTGAAATCTGTAGTGAGAGGTGTCCATGGAAATATTTAAACTATGAGGGACTACATATGCAATATTGGAAAAGGAGAATAAATTGGTTGTAACGTTCATTGCTAACGTTTTATAACTAATTTGGAGCTAACAGTTTACCTCAAGGTGATGATACAAAAGAAGAGAGTGAGGAGTTCACTTTGTGAGAGAGGTCATCATCTGGAAGAGTTTTCTTCGTGAGTTCAGAGAGATTAGAGAAGCCAAGTGTGTGGTGTTCTTTTGTGTTGCTCTCTGTATAATTCAATATTGTATCTCCTACATACTATCTTGGAATAAAATTATTCAAGCAGTTTATGCCCGTGGATGTACACTTTTACGTCGAACCACGTAATTCTTTGTGTGTTGTTCTTCGTTTTCACATTCGATTCTTTACAATTGGCGCCGTCTGTGGGAACGAAGATTGTTGATGGCGATGGCACGGTTTGAAGCTGAGAAATTCAACGGCAAAAATGATTTTGGGTTATGGCGCTTGAAGATGAAGGCGCTCCTCATTCAGCATGGATTGGCTGATGCTCTGACACCGGTTGAAGATGGAGCGGGAAATCCCTCGGCTAAGTAGGTTGAGATCGCGGAAAAGACACACAGCGCGATCATTCTGAGTCTTGATGACAAAGTGTTGCGCGAGGTCTCAAAAGAGACCACGGCAGCTGGGATCTGGAATAAATTGGAAGAGCTCTACATGGTGAAATCTTTAGCCAATTGCCTGTACTTGAAAAAGAGGCTATACGCGTATAAGTTCAGCGATGATCGATCGATTGGAGAGCAATTGGATCAATTTAACAAGTATGCTGACGATTTGGAAAGCATCGACGTGGAGCTCGATGATGAGGACAAGGCGATTATCCTACTCGCCGCTTTGCCAAGATCTTTTGAGCAACTGAAGGACTCCATGTTGTATGGCAGAGAGAAGAGCATCACCTTCGTAGAGGTGCAATCAGTGCTCAAAACCAAAGAATTCCAGAAATCAAATGGTGGCCAAGAAGTTGCAACGGAAGTTTTGAACGTCAAGAAGTTCAAGCAACCGGGTACGAATGGGGAGAATGTATTTCCCAAGCCTCAACCTCATAAAGGGAAGGAGAAATTTGAGGGTAAAGAGACCCGATCTTGCCACTATTGAAAGAAACCCGGACATATTAAGAAAAATTGTTTTGCTTGGAAAAGAAAACAAAAGGAGGAGGGTATGAATCAAGGGACTTCTGATGTGATCCAGGAGGCTGATCCAGCAGAGATATTGAACGTTGTCGAGAGAGATATAAAAAAAGAATGGATCCTTGATTCAGGGTGTAGCTTCCACATCAGCTCTCATAAGGAATGGTTCGAACAAATAGAGCCTGCTCGAGGATCAGTCATGCTGGGAAATAACCAGGTATGCACTATTCATGGCATTGGTAATATTAGAATGAAATTGCATGATGGAAGTATTAGAGTACTGGCAAAAGTTCGATTTATACCCGAGGTTAAAAGAAATCTTATCTCGTTGGGTATGTTGGAGCGTAGAGGATTTGGTTTTATGTCCGAACAGGGAATTCTCAAAGTGTATAAGGAGTCATAGTTGGTGATGAGTGCAGTCAGGAAAGGCAGCTTGTATTACTTGAATGGAGAAGTGATTGTAGGCGGTTCAAATGCAGTGCAACATCTTGATCTTGATACATGGCATAGGAGACTGAGACATATTGGTGAGAAGGGTTTGCAGCAGCTCCTAGGAAAGGGATTGATCCGAAGTACAAGTGATGTAAAGGAGATCAAGAAATGTGAAGTGTGTATTATGGGGAAGGGAAAGAAACTTCCATTCCCTAAGGGCAAGCACACCTCCACCGCAGTCTTGGACTATGCCCATAGCGATTTGTGGGGTCTTTGTAATCCGGCCACTGTCATCGGAGGAAGATATTTCATGACAATAATCGATGATTATTCCAGGAAACTTTGGGTGAAAATTCTCAAGGAAAAGTCAGAGGCCTTTAGTTTCTTTAAGGAGTGGCAGCTGCAGGTAGAGAGGGAGAAGTGAGTCAGCCTGAAGTGCTTAAGAACTGACAATGGATTGGAGTCTCTATCTGCAGAATTTGAGGGATTTTGCAAGATGAAATGAATAAAGAGACACAAGACTGCTCCTAGAAACCCCCAACAAAATGGAGTGGCGGAAAGAATGAATAAGTCCATTCTTGAAAGAGTCAGGTGCATGCTGCTGTCTTCTAGGATGCCTAAGTGTTTTTGGGGATAAGCTGTCCTTACTGCGTCAAAATTGATAAATAAGTCACCATCCTCGGCTATTTATAATCAGACACCAGATTCAAGATGGTATGGGAGGGAGTCAGATTATTCCACTCTGAGGCCTTTCGACTGCAGAGCTTATGCTCATGTTAAACAAGGAAAGTTGGATAGTAGGGCCATAAAATGTGTCTTCCTTGGGTATCAAGACGGAGTTAAGGGATTCAGACTTTGGTGTCCTACAACTGAAGGTCAGAAATTGATCATTAGCAGGGATGTGTATTTTGATGAGACACGGATGCCTTTTCTGAGCAAGGAGAATGATGGTACAAGATTTGAGGTGGAGCCTCATGTTGAGCAGAATGACTCAAGTATCAGAACTCAAAGTGATGGAGAAGAGGTTGATGGGAGAGAAGAGAGAGTCACTGAAATTCCAAGTCAGGAAGCACAACAACATGATGATCATAATAGGCCAACTTTGGAGAGACCTGGAAGGGTGAGGAGACTTCCAAAGAAATTTAGTGATTATGAGATGGTATTCTATGCTCTCTGTGCAGCTGAAAACATAGAGTATTATGAGCCTAGCAGCTACCAAGAAGCCATGAGATCAAATGAATCGAAGCAATGAAGGAAGAAATTGATTCCTTGCTTAAAAATGGAACTTGGATCTTGGTGGATGCGTCTGCTTATCAGAAAGCTATAAGGTGCAAGTGGATATTCAAGAAAAAGATAGAAATGACTTAAGCAAACAAAATCAGATTCAAAGCCAAGTTGGTGGCTAAGGGCTATAATCAGAAGGAGGGGATTGATTTTAATGAGGTATTCTCACCCGTGGTTAAGCATAGCTCCATACGAATTTTGTTGGCTGTTGTTGTTCACAGAGGATGAGAATTACACCAAATGGATGTGAAGACAACAATTTTGCATGGAGAACTTGAAGAAACTATTGTGATGATCCAACCTGAAGGCTTTGAAGTGAAGGGGTCAGAGGATAAAGTTCGTCTACTTAAAAGAAGTATCTACGGTCTGAAACAAAGTAGTCGATAATGGTATAGAAAATTTGATGCTCACATGTCAGATATTGGGTTCAAAAAATCTGCATATGATGGATGTGTGTACATCAAATATAACAGTGATGGTGTTGGCATTGCATACTTGGTTCTGTACGTCGATGACATGCTTGTAGCAGCTGAGAACTTAGAGGAAATTCAGAATGTGAGAGCAGTTAAAGAAGGAATTTGAGATGAAGGACTTGGGCGAAGCAAAGAGAATTCTTGGCATGGAAATTCAGAGAGATGGAGCTAAAGGATCGTTGTGGCTGAATCAATCTGAGTATATTAGCAAGATCATATCCAAGTTCAAAATGCAAGATTCCAGAGATGTCTCTACTCCTCTAGCACTGCATTTCAAGTTGTCACTGGACCAGGCTCCAAAGACAGGAGAAGAAAGAGATGAAATGTCAAAGATACCATATGCCAACATAGTTGGGAGTATTATGTACAACATGATTTGTACAAGGCCTGATTTATCACACGCGAGAAGTGTTGCTAGTAGATACATGCAGGATCATGGGAAGGAGCATTGGTCTGCTCTGAAGTGGATCTTGAGATATATGAAGGGCTCCAGAAATGTTGGATTACTGTATAAGCAGAAGATGGAAAAGGGGATTGAGGTATTAGTAGGGTATTGTGATTTAGACTTCGCCTCTAATATGGATAATAGAAAATCTCAGACCGAGTATATCTTTAACTTGTATGGGACAGCAGTGAGCTGGAAATCTACCCTTCAATCCGTGGTAGCACTAAGTACTACAGAAGCTGAGTACATTGCCTTGACTGAGGAAGTAAAGGAAGGAATATGGCTGAAAGGAATGTTGCAAGACTTTGGAGTTGTGTAGGAGGCTGTCACTATCTTTTGTGACAATAATAGTGCCATTTGCTTGGCGAAGCACCAAGTCTTTCACGAGAGAAGTAAACATATTGACGTGAGACTTCACTTTATAAGAGATGAAGTTGAGAAAGGAGAAATCAGGATCACTAAAGTAAAGACAGAGGAGAATGCTGCAGATTCTCTTACCAAAGCCTTACCAGTTTCAAAATTCAAGGATTGCTTGAAATTGGTGGGTGTGACTGACAAGTAAGGTGGTGGTGTTATGGCATGAAGGCTTGAGTTTTTCCATGTCCAAGGTGGAGATTGTAGTGAGAGGTGTCCATGGAAATATTTAAACTATGAGGGACTACATATGCAATATTGGAAAAGGAGAATAAATTGGAGAATAAATTGGTTATAACGTTCATTGCTAACGTTTTGTAACTGATTTGGAGCTAACGGTTTAGCTCAAGGAGATGATACAAAATAAGAGAGCGAGGAGTTCACTTTGTGAGAGAGGTCATCATCTGGAAGAGTTTTCTTTGTGAGTTCAGAGGATTAGAGAAGCCAAGTGTGTGGTGTTCTTTTGTGTTGCTCTCTGTATAATTCAATATTTTATCTCCTACATACTATCTTGGAATAAAATCATTCAAGCAGTTTATGCCCGTGGATGTAGACTTTTACGTCGAACCACATAATTCTTTGTGTGTTGTTCTTCGTTTTCACATTCGATTCTTTACAAAATCCATTTATAAAATAATGTTCACTCACATTTTATTATATAACCACTTTATATATTCACATTTCACTAACATTTCATAAAACTACTTCATTGTGTGTCTCTTTCTTTTGTTACAATAGGTTTTAATTCTCATAATTGTCATTAATTGGTTTCGTCAATAGTGTTGTAAATCTTATCTTCAGCAGACAACTACTAATACTATCTATAATTAATTCGTTTTAGAGCATAGCAGAAGATGGAGAATTAGATCTAGAAAGATAAATAGGGTGCGGAAACTAATTTTCTGGTATTCAATTTATAAGAAATTGAGCTTCTGTTTATTGGACAACTACTAATTAGCTACAAACTACTACTAATTACAAAAGCAGAATTAAGTGCCTAACTAATCCAAACTGGCTTGAGAAAATTAAAATTTAATCTTAACTGGAAGATCAGATGGTTTGCATGTGTATTGTTGTGAAAACTGTTCCTTGTGTAATGTTGCGGTTTGATTTGGAGTCCATTAATTCCATTGATGATAGAGTTTGAGTATTTATCCGATTGAAATGTAGATAATTATTTAATCAATCAAACTATTAGTATGATTTGTTATAAAAACTATTATTCGACCACCGCACAAAACTTCGAGTTATCATTTAAAAATTTGCAATTTTAAACCGATCGCCGAGACAATTTAATGTCCTCGCATTTCAGTTTGTAGCAAATTAGTGTCACCCTTGATTTTTATTACAACTCGAAATCGATAGAGTCATATTTGCCGACATTTGTTGTTTTAATTGGTTATTAAATGTTGGTAGACTGCTACAGTTAGAAGAGAAATATAGTATTTCAGTTCTAATGTATTTTGCTGAAAAGGAATAAAAGTGATTGACCAGAGGCAGAGCCATTATAAGTGGAAAGGAACCATACATTTTTGAGAGCCCAAATCCATGGGTTCCAGGTCCAAATATTTAGATACGCAAAATAGGCCTACGTGTATCTGCAGTCCAATTGAGTTCTACCCCTTAATTTTCCCATTACAACTCTTTTAAAACAACACTAATAAAATTGAGTTAGCACTTAGCACCCATCCTTTAGATGGGCTAAATTAATGAGCTCAGATAATATTCCCTCATTTAAAATTTGAAACAAATTTAAAATATGCAAGTTGATCTAACGACATATAAATATTCCCATTTTCTTCCCGTCATTCGCCTCTCCTGTATCCGCAAGCTTCCAACGCCGAGACGGAGAAGTTGAACATGAAAAATTACCTAGAATCCTTTCCATTCCACAAATTTTTGTAATTTGACTTTTGTTATAATCTCATTATTTTGTAACGTAAACCATACTTTTAGCACTGTCAAATAAGAAATACTACTACGCTTTAAATAACAAACTAAAAAAAAAGATCCACGTGGAATTAGTGATCAATTTCATAAAAGATGGCCTAATTATTTGAAATGAATCAATGAATTTGTCAGCAGGTGATATTCTATACATGCCACTAAGTCTAGTGGAGGTAAGTAATTAGCTAAGCGACACTTATATACTACATAAATAAATAAATAAATAAATAAATAAATAAATAAATAAATAAATAAATAAATAAATGCATGATCAGAAAAGCTTGCTCGCAAACTCATCACCGCCGTCCGCCGCCGGAAGATCCCTAAGCTGCGACAAGCTCCTCCCCAGCTGCAAAGCCACCTTCATCTCAAACACCTCCCCATTCTCCCTCCTCTCCACATCCCCTTCCTTCAAATTCGACTCTATCGATTCCTCCATCATCTCAAAGAATCCCGCATTACTCCGGTACATCTCGAACACCATCCCCACCTGCCCCCCGTGCTCCACCGCGTTCACCACACTCGCCAGCGCCCCTCCCACCACAGCCACCGCCGACCCCCACCCGCAGCCCGCCGCGCTGCCCAACGCCGCCAGCCCCGTCAGCACGGGCCCGCTAACCGCTAGAATTTTGTTGAGCTTGAGCGCCTTCTCGCCCAACCTCAAGTAGTCCTGCTTGTCTTTCTCTCTCACTACCCGAATCACTTCCCTCATCTCCTCCTCCAACTTCCCGCTCCACCCGTTGTACCCGCCCGCGCTCCCCCTCGCCTGCCGCCTCCTCCGCTTCGGCCACGACACCGCCGGCTCCACCGCCGCCGGGAATTTCTCCAGCATCGCCCCCAGGAGAGGCAGCGGGAACGCCTTGTCAAGAGCCAGCACCCTCTCCATCATCTCCCGCACATCCGCAGCCGTCGGATTCCCCAATGAAATAACGGTCTGGATCTGATTTTGGAGCTGCTTGAACAGCCTGGCGCCGTTTCTCTGCTCCTCCGCCAGCTGAGACGGCTGGATCTTATTCATCACCGACAGCATACCCGTCGCCGCCACGTACAACACCGTCGATGAGATCTTCAGCGCCGCCGCGGGGGATCCGGCGGCGGCTATCCCGGCCATCGCGGCGGCGGCCAGGGTGATGGAGTTGATCGATGTCAAAAGAAGGCTGTTCCAGTTGTCGCGCTGCTGGCCGACGTTCCTGTGCATCTCGACTCGATCGGCGACGCCTTCCATGATCGCGTAGAGCTTTGCGACAACCGTTGGATCGGGGTTTTCGTTTTTAACGGCGGCGGTGCTGATTTGCATAGGCTTCTCCATTTGCTCCTGGAATGGTCCTCCCGTTCGGAGCCCTGGAATCTGGATTCTGGTGACCCGCCACGGGCTGTTGATGGAGGCCTTGACGATATCTCTTTGCTTTAGTGAGATCGATGATGGCGATGAGTTCAATATTAATGTTGCCATTAACTCCTTTTTATGAATGTATAGTACGAGTTTTTGTTAGATTTGAAAATGGTACAATGTGTTGGTATATATAGAGAGAGACTGAAGAGAGAGATTAATGGGTCTGAACGTTTGGTTTGATGAGAATTAGAAAATCAATACTACCTCGTTCGTTCCTAAAAGTTTGTCTCATTTTTTCATTTCCGTCTGTCCCCCAAAGTTTGTTCCATTTCACTATTACCATTTTTGATAGTGGACCTCATATTCCACTAACTCAATCCTACTCATATTTTATTATAAAACTAATATATAAAAGTAGCACTCATAATCCACTAATTTTTTCAACTCACATTTCATTACATTTTTTAATAGTATTCGCATTTCATTACATTTCTTAATAGTAGTATTTTGTTTCATAACAGTTTGAAACGGTTAACGGAGTACATAATCCGTAAACGTTAATGGCAGTCTTGGGTTGACTTTCAACTCGTAAAACACTAGTCCAAAAAGGAAAAACAGGGTTTGAAAAGGCCAAATGATGCCATGTCAATGACCATCTAACAAGTTACTCTTTTCTATACATTACATAATTAATGATAATATTGTTATTAGTTAGAGTCAGTGGCAGACGCAGAAATTTTGTTTGGTAGGGGCTCTACTGTACGTTGCGCCATCCATCAACATCTATAGTCTCATTTTGACTCGGCACGAGTTTTACAAAAATGTTTGACTTTGTAAAGAAATATGGAAAAATAAGTAAGTGGAATATAGGCTTCATTTTTATACTCCATATATTAGTTTTATAATAGAATATGAGTGCAATGATTTAGTTGAATGTGAAATCCACTTATCTAAAATGAAAAAAGTGAATGAGAGTTTGAACCCCGGATATTCTGAAATGGCAAATGCGACAATTTTTCACGGACTGAGAGAGTATATTTATATAGTCAAGATATGTGTGTGTGTAAGTTTGTGTGTACACGGTCACATATCCATGATTTTTCAGTTTTAGGATGAGATAAATAATTATAGCGTCTCAAAACTTTAAAACATAAAAGATATAGTAAAATATTTATATATCAGAAGAACTTAACGAATAAATTCCTATTAGATGAGAGAATTTAAAAAGATACTTCAAATTATCAGTGTATTTGAAATAGAAAATTGAATTAAAAAGAATTAAAAAAATCCAAAGTTTTTTTACAATTGAATTGATAAGGAAAAAAAAGTTAGTGAAAACTAAAATTATTGGTGAAAGCTAACCAATACTTTAAAAAAATAAAGAAGATGTATTGTTTTAATCTTTAAGTTTTAAAAATGAAATAGAATAGTAGTATAAGTTTTTTAATTACTTGAATCAGCTGGAAGAAATTAATATTATAATTTCAAATAAATCGGTGGTTCTTTTTCGAAGCTATTATATTGAATTTGATAATGCCCACGTCTTCTTCCTAAATGCAGTGTTATCCATTATTTTAATGTGCATTCAGTTTATTAGATTCAACGCCTTCTTTTCATTTCACTTACAATAATTTACTCTCCAATAACAATTATTGGGAAGGGCTGAAATTCAATTTCAAAATTTTCAAATATTTCATAAGAAGAAAAAATGGACAAATAAAACTTTTGGGAAGGGCTTAAACCCTGCTGCTCCATTGCTTGCTGTGTCCGCCAATGGTTAGAATTGTGTTTGTTGTTAAATACAGCTATGTATTGTGTATATTTATAATGCCAATTTTATATAATGAATTCGTATGATATACTCTACATGTAGATTATGAAATACGGAAATATAAGTAGAGAAAAGTAAGTCCAATAGAACATGATTTACATTATACCGTCCAAATTCAATATTAAAAAATATGAAAATATGACTGAAGATTTTACATCTAAAAGAAGCACGATTTACATTAGACCGTCCAAAATCTCAATATTCATAAATACACATGTATTACTAAGAATTGGTAACAATTACTTGATCATGGAGATAATGGTAGTGATAGAGAACTAGGCAAATGATATATACCAAGAATGATAGTGGAAATTGTGAAAATTTAAGAGTATTTTTGTCTGAAATGTCATATTTGGCGTAATATTATCGGAACTAAGTTGGTGACTAACTTTTAATTACACTATCGGAACTAAGTTGGTAAACACAAATTAAATCAACCAATTATATATGTTAATCACTTTTGAAGGGCTTATCTAATCGTAAACGGTTTGCAAGATTAATTAAGATTGCATATATCTAATGTGTGAACATGAATAAAAAATGTGTGTACAACAAGACAAAATACAGAGCAAATGACAAGGATATAATGAATATTAATCCTATATGGCGTTCCTCAATATATATCGTTACTTGTACTAGCTCAGTTTATAATACATGCAGCCACGCCTTAAATAAATTAAATTATAAAATTGCGTAATGCGTGGCGTATGATCTCGTCATTATGTCCGTTTTGCGTGGATTGAGCAACTAATAAATAAGTTACTTGTATCAAATTTTTAACATATGGGTGAAATTTCATATATTTAATCAATTATATCAATCCACATCTATGCATTCTATGCTTTTTCAATTGAAGATTTACGTCTAAATTAAAGTTTAAATCTTGTACACCTTAAAAGCTTCTTATATAGAGAGACATAGAGTATATAGATTACTCAAAAGTGGAAACCTTAGCATTTGTAGTAGTATTATGTTTCAATTCCATTTGAATCGGTTAACGAATTGGACATGTTCATACATACATAGTTACATACTGTTTAACGTTGATGGTTAACGAATTGGACATGTTCATACATACATAGTTACATACTGTTTAACGTTGATGGCAATCTGGCGTTTGAAATATTATATCTCATGATTGAATATGCATTATGTTTGGTTCATTAGATTGAATTCCATAACTTAATCATATATGGATAATCATATAATAATAAGTCATAGCCCCATCTCCAACTAAAATAATCTCACAACTTATTTCTAAATGGATAATCATATATAGCAAATGAACAACACCTACATATAGAATCTTGTTGTATAATTAATGATAATACTTTTATTAGTTAGAGTTGTATTTCTTGTTCATACAGCATCTTGTTGTATAATTAATGATAATACTTTTATTAGTTAGAGTTGTATTTCTTGTTCATACAGCTATGTATCGTGTATATTTATAATGTTAATTTATAGTGAATTCATATAATTTACTCTACATATATGATTATGAAATATGGAAAGATAACAGAAAAAAATAAGTCCAAAAGAAACATGATTTACATTTTGCCGTCCATTTTCAATCTTCAAAAATATGACTGAAGATTTTACATCTAAAAGAAGCATGATTTACATTAGACCGTCCAAAAACTCAATATTAATTCGTAAATACTATACATACCAAGAACTGTTAATAATTACTTGATCATTGGGATAATAGTGATAGAGAACTAGGGTTTTCGTCCAGCTTAGAGAGAATGATCGATAGTGCAGAGAGAATTATGCTATTGCATGTGATCAACTTTTGGAACTTAGTTCGTAGCTCCAAATTAAATCGAACCAGTTATGTTAATTAATTTTGAAGGACTTAAATTTAAGCAGTCATGTGTAAACGGTTTGTAAGATTAATTATGATTTTGCATATATCCAATGTGTGAACATAAATTAAAAATGTGTATACAACAAGACTACACATAGCAAATGACAAGGATAAACTAAATTTAATCATATATGGCGTTCTTCACTATATCGTTAATATATGCGACCATACTCTAAATAAAGAAAACTAAATTGGGTAATGTGTGGCGTAAATATCTCGTGATTGTGTTCGTTTTACGTGGATTTTGGACTTTAGCAACTAAAAATTAAGTTACTGGCATCACATTTTTAACATGATTTTTATATATTTAATCAAACCACATCTCTTCATTCTATATATGTTGTTTTGAAAATTTCCACTGAATATGTAGATTTTATAAGAGTGTCCACTATAGTATAGGCACGCCGGCCGCCCGGCCGGGGGCGAAGGCGGGGCGGTCTATAGTGGGCGGGACGTCCGCCCTGAAGCGAACAAAAAAAAGGGGGCGGAAGGCCTTCCGCCGAGAAATGTGCGAGGACGCGCCGGTCGCCGGGCAGCGGGGCGGCAGGCGCGCCGGCCTATAGTGGGGGCGGTTTGCGGCGAGGCGGACGATTTTTTTATTTTTTGTTTTTTTTTTAAATTCAATTTAATTTACCTATAAATACACCTCATTTCACTCATTATTTTTACATCATTCCAATTCTCCACTCATACTTTCTCTCACTAAAATTTGTGGATTCCATTGGTATTTAAAATAGACGATTTGTGGAACGAGGCGTGGAATTCTCTGATTCAAGAGGTGCAGAACGACGCCGACGTGGAGGATGCGGCGCGCGCGGCGGAGATCGCGGAGGCTGTTTTTCTGATTAATATTTCGTTGTATAATTTTTCCAATACTTTAATACGACGAAAATGTAGTGTTTAATTTTAATTTCTTCACTTATAGCCGTTTTTTTCTAATTACGTATAGTCCGATAATTTTAATTATAATTGAATTAAAATAAACGAAAAAAAATTGGGGCTATTGGAAGTGTCCGCCTATAGTGGCGGAAACCTTTTTTTTTTGGCGCGGACAAAAAAACTGGTGCTGTGGACAAAAAAGGGGGCGAGGCTATTGGAGTTGTCCGCCTTATAGTGGACACTCTAACCATGCTTTGAGCTTATAATTTTTTTTTATCTTGACAAAACTAGGAAACTAATAAGAACCCGATAGAGTATGAATGACCTAAAAGCTGCTAAGAGCATCCCCAACCCCATCCCAAATTCAGGCCCCAAGTCCCCTCCACGTCATCATTCCCCTAAATTTGAGTCCCAGACCACAACTCCTCTAATCCTGCAGGCCCCAACCTGGGCCACAACTATTAAATTGCACTGTTCACAACTCCAACGTCGAAAAATTCATTGTTCAGTCGAAAAAAGAAAATTACAAATCCTAGAAAAAGAAAATTACAAATCCTAAAAATTTTAAAAAACTACTTCTTGGTCGTTGTTAAACCAATCCATAGAAGCCGGAAATATTGGAATACAAGAGGAATGAAATTGAGTTTGTGTGGAAGAGTGGTAGAATGGAGCACAACAAGTGTATAAGAGCATCCACAGTGGTGAGCAAGGTCCGTCCGTGCCACTGGCAAGGACATCCCTGTCCTTCGCTGCGCTCTTGCCGCTGGCACGAACGTACTCTTAGCTAAGAGCACGTCCATGCCAGCGAGCAGGGCGACGTGGCACATTTCTATTGGCCGTTGGCATTTTCTTTTTCTTTTTTTTATAAAAAAAATGAAAATAATACCAAAAATTAAAAAAATATATTTTCGGATTCTAAAAAATATACAGATTTTATTACCATTTTTTTGAAATTAAAAAAAAAATTAATCCCAAAATCATCTATAAATACACACATTCATCATCCATTTGGGCGAAATTCGGCCCCGAGTAGTGGGTTTTTTTAATTTTATGAATTTAATTATGTAATTTTTAATTTTTAGGATTTAAATTATGTAATTTTTAATTTTGTAAGATTTAAAATATGTAATTTTTAATTTTTAGTATTTTAATTATGTAATTTTTAATTTTTTAGCAATTACTAATAGTATTTTGGGTATTTTTAATGCATTTTAATATTTTGGAAATATTTTTATATAAATTGAATAATAGAATGGTGGGACCCTTGAGCATGTTCTTGCGAAAGAGCATGAATGTGGGTGTTGTGCTCTTACCTAAGAGCAGGGAGTAAAAGTGAGTCCGGGCCCACATCCGTGCTCGTTGGCAAGAGCACGGATGTGGATGCTCTAAATAGGCAAACAGAATAAAAAAAAATTAAAATAGAGGGGACTTGCGGCCCGGCCCGAAGACATCTAACGCCGGCCGGGACTAGCTCATTGCGGCACGGGCGTCATTAACCCTGAGCTGGGCGCGGCCCCGGGACGCAACTGCGTCCTCGGGACGGTCCCAGGCCGCAACTTGTCGACGTTTAACGCAAGGCCCGGGCCGGGACTCGCTCATTTCGGCCCGGCCCCAAGCGTTGGGGTTGCTCTAATACATGGAGTATACAGATTACTCAAAAGTGAAAACCTTAGCATTTGTAGCATTATAATCCATCATTTAAAAAGGTAAATAGTAGTACTATAATAATATACGTTGAATTGAAAAAACAGGTGTGAGTCAAAAAAGCAACTGAAGGACAAGGTGTGACCAGCACATCTGGATGAATAAATGTTGAAATATTTCATACTCACATTCAATCCAACATTATATGAATCAGAATTAGTTCAAACACATAATGGCTAAATAATGAGATAGTACAGCTTGTAGTTTTGGATGATGAAAATATACATAAAACAGGCTGACAATTTCCAAAACCAAACAAGGCACATTTCCTCCTCTCCTTCTCAAGGTTTAGCAGGTCCCAGAGACTTGGCTCTTAGATTCAGAAATATTCCCCTGTAAAACATGCAAGAAAATCAGAATTATTATTATTATTTTTTTAAAAAGAACAGAATTTGAATGAAGCATATCATATCTGGAATATGAGGAGCAAATATATTCTCAATGAGGAGGAGAGCATTGTACCAGAAACAAGCAAAGATGCCTTGGACAATAACACGGAACTGCAGTGGAACGTACTGATGATTTATCCATCCAACCACAGGCCGGAACTGCATAATAGTAGCACATATATATGAACTTTTTCCAATAGTCATTAACAGCAAACATTGAAAAAAATTTTTGTTTAACATCACTTACTGTCCACGATGCATATATGACAGTTGGATATTCCTTCTTGATTTTAGATTTTGTATGGATCCACGGTCTCCCTGTGCAAAGTATAGTATGTTAGTCAAAAAAATCTTATGCAGGATACAAATTACTACTGGATTAGTAAATTATGCACACTTTCAAAATATTGCTTGCACATGTCATTATTAACCATGCCTGAGAAGTGAGAACACAGGAACGAAGAGAGAATTGTACTTAAAAGCAAGAGAACTTTTATACGGTTACCGATAACATGCATGAGCAACAGATATTGCAAGCTGAGAGAAGCTGTGGTGTAAACTTACCCTCGATAACTAAGCCATAGTAAATCATAAACATCAGGTTGTTCCAAGGTGAAATTGTAAGTTGCTCCAGTAGCACCTGAAAGGTTTCATTTCTGAATTTACTTATCAAGGTACTAGAAATGTTATACACAAGTATTTCTTCTAATGGCGGAAATTGAATGAATGATGGATTCAGAAATAATAAACTAACAAGGTAGAGAATACAAGAATCAGGAGTACCTTCTTAGCTACAGTTTTTGTGTCCTTCTTCCCTTTGAAAATTTTATCCAGCAATATGTGGAAATAATGGCTTAAAGGGCCTAAATAAGCTGACCCAAATATCTGCAATTTAGTGATCTGAATTCAAATAACAAGTATATGCAGAAACATGGTGCCGCTTGAACAACTTGAACTTGTCAATAATGTAAAAAACCATAGCCTTTCGAAAGAGAAAGATAGAAACAATGGAAACCTATCAATAAGTGCATGATGTGCATCCATAAAGCTAAACTATCTGCAGGAATAACTTGGGTACATCATGCCTCTGGAAACCATTGAATCGGCAGTGGTGCCACATATTCATCATTATGAGCCCATTGAATTTCAAGCAGAGTGCTTTGGTATAAAAATCATCAATCATGCTGCATTATCTTTCCTTCCAATAGAAAACCAGAATGCTACTTGAAGTTCATCGTTATCACTTATCAGTGTCTATTACCACACGAATTACTTGAACTGGATTCACGCTTGGATGATATATTATAACCAAATGTGTTATTCTACTGCGAGATCTCCTACTAGCATATTAGAAACGAGCTTCCGTTTTCCAAAGAAGGTGGCATTAACACACGATGTTAGAGAAGAAACGGCACCCTACAAGATTACGAATAATCCCTTAAAGGCTAAAACATACTAGGAAAGGTCATCTACTGTACTACCTCATCTGTCTAACAATCAATATAGGGGTAAACGTATTGCTCCTATTGAGAAATCAACCATATTGTATTTTCTTAGTATTTCTTACAAAGCTCACTAATCAATCACATAAGGAAGGCATCATTAATGAATCAACAGTTTAACTTCAACAAATTGAAGAATCCTCATACCGATCCCATTAACAGAGGTGTTGTTGATAAATTAGCACAAATGGGTGGTCGAATTGAAAAAATTGTTTACTTTCGTTGATCAGTGTTAAATTTTGTGGAATCAATACACAACGCGTTCCATGTTCATAAAGTCATTTTTCTATTTTGGGAAGTTCCAAGTTAATTGAGTCACTTCTAATTTTGGCAAAAAGTCATTTTTCCTTTTACTTTATTCTCTCTTTATCTCTCTTACTTGATTCTCTCTTACTTTTTTAATCATCCATTTAACACACTATTCTTAAACTCTGTGCCGAAAAGAAAAGTCTCTATTAACAAGGAACGGATGAAGTAGTTAAACTAATTTGAGTAAGAAGGATACCACTTTAAGAAGAAGTCGCTTCAGCTGAAGCTTCTGAATGCCTGAAAGCTTCTGCGCCCATGATAATACATGATAATACATGCGTACATGATGTCGGCGATGCTGTCAACATACCACAGCCGTGTTGGACCCTTCACTGCCGCCCATCGAGCTTGGAGCACACCAAATGCCCGCTCCACATCTTTGCGCGCTGCCTCCTGACGACCCGCAAAATATATCTTCTTTTCATCTGCTGGGCATCTAATTGTCTTCACAAAGAAGGGCCACATAGGGTATAACCCATCTGCCAAATAATAGCCCATATTGTGCTGGTTGCCGTTGGCGACGAAGTTGACGGCCGGACCAATGCCCATGCACTGCTCGCTGAAAAGGGGTGACGACTGGAGGACGTTGATGTCGTTGTTAGACCCGGCTAATCCAAAATAGGCATGCCAAATCCACAGCCGGTAGTCAGCTACCGCTTCAAGGATCATCGTGGGATTCTTGGCCTTGAAACCAGTAGTGTACATCCCTTTCCAAGTAGTGGGGCAGTTCTTCCATTCCCAATGCATACAATCTATGCTGCCTAACATCCCCGGAAACCCGTGCTGATTCCCGTGCATATCCAGCAGAGCCTGACGATCTTCGGGGGTAGGCCTCCGAAAATACCTATCCCCGAATATCTCCCTAACGCCCTGACAAAAATACTTCAGGCAATCGCGGGCAATCGTCTCACCGATGTGGAGGTACTCATCGAACATGTCGGTCGCGCCTCCGTATGCCAGCTGCCTGATTACGATAGTGCACTTCTGAATCGGCGTGTGGCCAGGTTTACCAGCCGCATCCTCCCGCACCCTGAAATACCCGTATCGACGCTCCAAAGCGCCCACGATACGCAGAAAAAGCGGACGATGCATCCTAAACCGTCGCCGAAACAGGTTCTCCCCAAACCGTGGCTCCGGTGCAAAGTAATCCTCATACAACCGAGCGTGGGCAGCGAGGTGGTCCCGGGGTATTATAGTTCCACGATGGATGGGTCTAGGTACCGTCGGTGCCAAGGCTGCTTGTTCCTCCCTCTCCGCTGATTCCCGCATACGTGCATGAATCAGACGCATCATATGTTCATAATGTCCACCACTACCACTACCACTACCAGCCTTTCCGGATATATAAAAGAAATGTAGAGAGAGAAACTTGTTAAAACAAGTGGTGCGAATGAAATGCAGTTCAACGAGCCGTATATATAGAAATTTTTTAAAAAAATTTAATGCAATAAACGGGAATTCCGCGCGGACGTCCGTGGGAGTCAACGCAATGGCGGACGTCCGCACGCCCTTCGCGATGAAATTCTGCGTAACGTCACGGAACTGCGGTGTCCTCGGCGGAATTCCGTATCCGTGCATACCATGCACAATGGCGGATGTCCGCCACGGAATTCCGACACGCCGATCGAAATTCCACTAGGACGGGTGCCATTGCTGATGCTCTAATATCATAGCCACATTCCCAACAACTTCGACACTAAACAAAAATACCCCACAACCGAAATTTGGGTCCCCTTTATAAAAATTCTAGCTTCATCTCTGCTTAGCGCCATAGACATCAATTCACATGCTTAACGCATTCTTTAAGCACTTTGATGCAGTCATGCAGAGATATGTGTGTATTTTAGAATATTAAATTGATAGACAAATATCTGGAAATAAATAGTACTAATAATTTATCCTAAAATATTTATAATTATAATAGAATAGTGTGAAAAACAATACTCCTTATTTAGGTGTCTAACCGACAAGAGGACTGCTGGACTGTAAAGCTCTTAAACTAAGATGATTTGGGAGAAATTTGCTTAAACTATACAGTATAAGTAAAACATGGGAGAATCGGACATAAAAAAAATTAGGAAAATTACAAATTAACAAGAACTACTTCAAAAATAAGGTGATGTACACGTCCGAGAGTCTTTACACATTAACTTTGTTAAAACTATAGAAGGTGGATTAATAGTGCTTAGATACATCTCTTGGACAGTCAATATTGTAATGTCAGTATCCTGCTCAACTACCATAAATAGAGAACATTTTCTTTTTCTATATCACGTTATCCTCGCACCAATTCAACTTGTGTGCAATATTTTCAAAATTCAAAAACTTGGGATATAAGTAAACAAATAATTAAATAGAGATTGAAAAGGATACAATTATAGATAAAATTCACAAGAAATCTATGTCTGCCGTGGAGTGTGATTTGAAAAGGTAAAATAATTTGACCAAAGAACATGCGATTTCATGGCATTACGGCATCCACAATGGGGCGCCCTATGCTTCGCCATATCAGCATTTCATCCTCCTATCCTTCCACCTGCAATGGGATGCCCTATAATCCACCCTAAGAGCATCCACATTCGTGCTCTTGCCAACGAGCACGGATGTGGGCCCGGACCTACTTTTTCTGCCTGCTCTTAGGCAAAAGCACAACACCCACATTTGTGCTCTTCCGCAAGGACGAGCATAAGGGTCCCACCATTCAATTATTCAATTTAAATAAAAACATTTCCACAAAATTAAAATACATTAAAAATACCCGGAATAATATTACAAAATACATTAAAAATTAAAAATTACATAATTAAAATCCTAAAAAATAAAAATTACATAATTAAAATCATAAAAAATAAAAATTACATAATTAAACTCCTAATCACTAAAAAATACATAATTCAACTCCTAAAATAAAAAAAACCACTACTCTTGGCCGACTTTCACCCAAATGTGTTTGATTAGGTCTTCTTGTAGCTCAACGTGAGTTCGGGTATCGCGCATTGTGTGCCTTGTTTCGATCCTCTCACCCACCGTCGTATGCACACCTCGGCGTGGGGGAGACCTCGCGCTTGAGCTTCTGGCTTCATCCCCGTCGTAAAAGCTAGCTGCCCTCGGTCCTTCGTCGGCTATAATCATGTTGTGTAAGATAATACACGTGTACATGATGTCGGTGATATTTTTCACGCACCACAGCCGAGACGGGGCCTTCACAATGTTGAATCAGGCTTGAAGGACCACAAAGGCTCTTTCGACGTCTTTCCGCGCAGACTCTTGACGCTGCGCAAAAAGAACCTGTCTCGGGTCTTGCGGGTTGCTGAGTGCCTTCACGAAAGTCGACCACCTTGGGTAGATACCATTGGCGAGATAGTAACCCATGTGGTATACATTTCCGTTGACGGTAAAGTCGATCGTCGGTGCTACACCATGCAACACATCATTGAAGAGAAGTGAAGAATAGAGCACGTTCAAGTCGTTGTTGGATCCGGAAACACCGAAATATGCATGCCAAATCCATAGGCGGTAGTAGGCGACCGCTTCAAGGATAAGTGTTGGGCCGCCGCCTTTGTGGCCGCTTAAGTGTTGCCCCCTCCAAGCAGTCGGGCAATTCTTCCATCTCCAATGCATGCAGTCAATGCTGCCAAGCATACCGGGAAAGCCATGGACTGTTTCGTGAAGACGAAGCAACCGTTGGCAATCATCGGTAGTGGGTGCCCGAAGGAATTCATCACCGAAAGCTGAACGAATGCCCTCGCAAAAATTTGTAAGACAAAGGATTCCAGTGGACTCACCGGCATGCAAATACTCGTCGAAGAGGTCGGCCGTTTGCCCATTAGCGAGTTGTCGGATGGCACACGTACACTTCTGCAACGCCGAGAGACTTTGCCGACCAGCTGCATCTGGACCTGTTTGGAAGTATTCAACACGGGCGGACAATGTGTTGCCAATACGCATAAACAAGCGCTTTGACATGCAAAAACGGCGCCTAAAGTAATCTTCCG
Source organism: Salvia splendens (assembly GCF_004379255.2). Lineage (NCBI taxonomy): Eukaryota > Viridiplantae > Streptophyta > Magnoliopsida > Lamiales > Lamiaceae > Salvia > Salvia splendens. The sequence goes on from NC_056039.1 coordinate 29,024,973, forward strand.
GAAACAGCGGCTGGTCAGAAAAATAATCAGCAACGAGCCTTTCATGGGCTCCCTCCCGGTCACGATGAATGTAGCGGCGAGTTGATCTAGTTGGTTGAGGAAGAGGGGCGGGGGTATTCGCTGCGACATATGCTTCATAAGCGTCACGATGTTGTTCGTAGTATTCTTGTTCTTCGCGCTCCACTTCCGCAATAAGATGGGTGAAATCCATTTGAGGTTTTGAGTGAGATAAGTTGTATTTATAGATGATTTGGGGGAAAAAATAAAAAAATATAATAAAAAAATAATTTTCCAACGGATATGCCGTTGGCCAATCAGAACGCGTCACGTCGCCTGCTCGCTGGCACGGACGGACGGACGCGTCCCTGCTAGCCGATGTGGATGCTCTAATCATTTTATTTATTTGAATATTTAAAACACTATAAAAATTAAAAAAAAAAACTTCATTTCATTAAAAATTCAAACATTACACTACGAAATAAAAAAAAACTACAATTTCTCAACGGCGGTTACGGTCCCAAACTTCTTCAATCATGTCGTTCATGAGCTGAGCATGGTCTTGTTGGTTGCGCATTGAGACCTGTCTAGATAGAACCTCGTTGAAGCCCATCGGTAATCCTCGAACGTGGGGCGGGGCCGTCGTGCTGGAGCTAGATCCACCTTCATCATCGCCCCAATCGGTGACTCTTTCACCTTCGTGTTCGAGTATCATATTATGCAAGATGATGCACGCATACATGACATCGGCGATGACGTCCTTGTACCAGAACCGCGTCGGACCCTTCACTATTGCCCACCGCGCTTGGAGCACACCAAATGCCCGTTCCACATCCTTCTGCGCAGCCTCCTGCTTTTGCGTGAATAAAACTCTCTTCTCACCCATTGGGCAGCTGACCGTCTTCAAAAAAATAGGTCACCTCGAGTATATGCCATCGGCCAAGTAGTACCCCATATGATATTGGCGTCCGTTGGCAGTGAAGTCGATGGTCGGGCCGTTGCCATTGCATTGCTCGGTGAAGAGGTTGGATGAGTTGAGGACGTTGATGTCGTTGTTCGACCCAGCTACATCGAAGTAAGCATGCCAGATCCAGAGCCGATGGTCATCGACGGCTTCGAGGATCATCGTCGGGTGGCTGCCCTTGTATCCACTAGTAAATTGGCCTCTCCACGCCGTCGGGCAATTCTTCCACTCCTAGTGCATACAATCGATGCTCCCTAACATTCCAGGAAAGTCGTGCGCCGTCTCGTGCATCTTCATCATGGTCTGGCAATCCTCAGCAGTCGACTTTCACAAATAGGTGTTGCTATAAGCCTCCACAACTCCCCTACAAAAATTCTTCAGGCACTCGCGGCCAATTGTCTCCCCGACGTGAAGGTACTCGTCGAACATACCCGTCGTGGTGTCGTAGGCCAACTGCCGGAGCGCAACCGTGCACTTCTGCAACGGCGTAAGTCCGAGTCTGCCGATGCCATCTTCCCAATACTGGAAGTATTCATCACGTGCCTTCTACGTTTGGACAATGCTGAGAAAAAGATCTCGCCGCATTTTAAAACGGCGGTGAAAAACCGTCGGGCCCCATCGTGGTTGCTCGTCAAAATAGTCTGTGAACAGACGTTGGTGAGCTACGTCGTGCTCGCGGCGGACAAACATTTGACGTCGAATCGGACGTGGGATTTGCACCACCTGGGCCTGCTCCGCCGCTTCGCACTCCATTTCGGCCAAGCATTCCGCCGCAGCCTCATGAATGCAATCGAATAAGGCCCGAGTAATGCCCTCCGAGGTACTCCCGTCGTCGCCGGGTCTCATTTTTTTCAGTAAGAAAAATTGGGAGTGAAATATTGGTGTGTGGGGAAAGTGAGAGATGAGATATAATTATTAGTGTGGAAAATGGAAGAGAAATGAGGGCTTAAATAGATAAAAATTTAGAAAAAAAAGGAAAACGCGTTGCATCGTCCGCGTGACCCGCAGTGGGGCGGATGATACCGCGGACGATGCGTGTTCTGACGCCATCATCCGCGAACGATGTATAGGGCACGGATGATGCATCGGGCATTGTCCGCATGGCTACAGTGGCGGACGATAGCCCGCCCGATGCGCCCTACTGTGGATGCTCTTAGATGTAGCAAAGATGATGCATGCCAATTTGAACCATCCCCCCCCAAAAAAAACAATTCGAACTCAGTTGCTTAACGAAAATTCTTGCATAATTTTCCATTTTTCAGCAACACAAATTCTTCCCTGATTAATGAAAAATAAACTTATGTTCGTGTATGGTTTCACGCATCTCTCTCTCATCTGATTAAACTTCCCAAATCAAAGGACGTAAAATAAAATTTTGAATGTCTTGACGCATGACATCACTATGTACGTCACCCAAGTGCATGACGCAACTCCTATGCCCAAATTTCACCTCAATATGCTGGGTCCATATTACTGGGCCACGCGAACCATTTTTTAGAATATTGTTCACAAGAACGGGTCAGCCCAAATTGGCCCGGTCAAGATAACTTCAATTTTCTTTCCTAGTCAATATTTACATTTCTAAATAATACTAATAATCATAATAAGAAAGATTGACATTAGTTTGTCCAGGCAATATAAATACATATACTCCATTGCAACATACTACCAAACTAATTACCCTTAGTACTTAGAGATAGCAAAGAAGAAAAAGGGCAAACTTATTCTTATTCATCAATGGCTGCACTATCTTCAATTCCTTCATCAATCTCTTGTGTCAACAATTCCATATCAAAGAAAAGAATTATCATCACAAATGCAAGTACCAAACCCACAAACTTTATTAACATGTCTTTAGATATGAAGTCAGATGACGATAAATTAACCGCCAAAATTCCCTCCCAAAACGACGTCGCAGCAATCCCGATCGCTCTCCAGCCATGCAGCCACAACACGGCCACGGCCAAGCTCTACGCGGTGTGGGAGGCCGTGGCCGACAGGGTCGAAATGCATGCGAATATCGGGGAGCAGCGCCGCAACTGGAACTCGCTTCTGTTGAACTCCATCAACATGATGACCCTCACAGCCACCGCCATGGCCGGCCTCTCCGCCGCCGCCGCACATGACTCCGCTCTCCCCCTGAAGGCATCCTCCGCCGCGCTGTTCGCGGCGGCCGCGGCTATGACGGCGGCGGTGAACAAGCTCCAGCCCTCGCAGCTCGCGGAAGAGCAGCGCAACGCTGCCAGACTGTTCAAGCAACTGCACGAAGAGATCCAAACCGCGCTGATCCTACGCGATCTCGTTACCGAATCGGACGTCGCAAACGCGATGGAGAGGGTTCTAGCTCTCGACAGAGCGTACCCTCTCCCCCTGATTGGCGCGATGCTGGAGAAGTTCCCCGCGGAGGTAGAGGGGGCCGTGTGGTGGCCGCCGCTGAAAAAATCAGAAAACGGAGGATGGCGCGGGGAGGAGATGAGGGAGATTGTTAGGGTTTTGAGGGAGAAGGATAAACAGGATTATCTCAAGCTAGGCAACACAGCTCTCAAATTGAACAAAATGTTGGCAGTTTTAGGGCCGGTGTTTGCCGGTGCGGCGGCGGTTGGATCGGCTTTGTCAGATTCGTCTTCTGGCGTTGGAGCGTTGGGTGTAGCTGTTGCGGTTGGCGGAGGAGCCTTGGCTACGATAGTGAATAGTGTGGAGCACGGGGGACAGGTGGGGATGGTGGTGGAGATGTATAGCAATTGTGCTGGATTTTTTCAGAATATGGAGGAATCTATTGAATCCGCCATTGGAGAGGAAGGAGTTGAGAGCAGTGAAGACGGCGAGTTGATGGAAATGAAGGTTTCGTTGAAGTTGGGGAGGAGTTTGTCGCAGCTCAAAGATTTGGCCTCATCTCGTCAACATGGAACTGACATTGATGAATTTGCGAGCAAATTATTATGATATTTTTGTGATAGTAATTCTTTTATTTTTTTTTTTCAAGATTATTTTGTTGTATTAATTTTATTCAAATAATTTGTATCTGTTGGTTGGTATATAAATATAAGTATATATCTCTGTGTGGTTTTTCATGTTTTCTTCATATTTTAATTATAAAAATAGCACTAGTACGTGCATTTGAATAGAAAATCAATAATATGTTGCGAAAGACTTTGACTGGAACATTAGTAGTACATCACAATGTTTGAAATTTTATTACTGCAGCAGTTTAATTATGGCCAATTTAAAGCTATCGTCATATTTTGTGAGAGGTTTTACTTAATTTTATACAAGGTGAAAATCCGAAATGGTCAAAATAAACAATTAAAAATAAAAGTTAGCTATTCATTACTAAAAGTTAGCCATTCAATAATAGTAATACTATCTAGTTGGAGAAGACCGCAGAAGTAATTGACGACTGCGAAGGTAAAACATGAATACTTGACCAGGTTTAAGGAATAATATGTCAAATCTATTTTTAATTAGTTTGTCCTTTACATCATTTCAATTAGCTGTAATAAAATCATAAATCATTCCGTTTCTATGGGAGTTGACATAGTCGGATGATTAGACTAACCAGTATACAACCATATTTACTATTGGTAATGTTTTGTAATATTGCATGTTTTTTTAACAAAATCACAGACAAAACCCAGTAAGCTAGCTATTTTAATAATACATTATATACTTTATATGATAGTTACAATGTTGGGAAAATTTATTTACATACCAAGAAAGTTTAGGTCAAAATTTATTTATGAGTGGTAATATTTCATAACCCAAGCAAACAGGCCTATTTATTTCAACATACATCACCGATCGTTGATTGCAGCATTTTGAGTTCACCAGAAAAAAAAAAATAAAACACCTCAGAAGCACAGTAATTCGACAAGTAAGAAAGAATCAAGATGACTTGTAATACTTGGTGGGAACAAAAGGCATTTTAGTGATGGATCCATCGTAGGACTTCCCTCGTACAACAATCTTTAGTTTGGTGCCGTTCTTGTGGTTTCCGGATTTCACATACCCCATGGCTATGTTTTTCTTAAGACAAGGGCTGAACCCTCCACTGGTGACCTCACCTATGTTTTGGCCCTTCTCGTCTTGAATCTCACAGTGACTCCTGGCAGGCGGGCCAGCAGAGAAGATCCCGACTCTCCTGATAGATGGCCTGCACCCAGGAATCCGCCTTCTGCCCTTCTCCGCTTCCCTATGGCCCATGTGAGTCCTGCTTCTACAGGTGTCGTTTCCATACAAGCACAAGCCAGCCTCCAGACGAAGACTGTCTCTAGCACCTAACCCTGTTAGCCTCACTTTGCCTTCGGATTTCTCCAGAATTGCTTTTGCCAGATCCACTGCATTCTCAGACGGGACTGATATTTCAAAGCCATCTTCACCGGTGTACCTGAAAATTTATATCAATAATTTAATCGGGTTGGAAAAGGGTTTTTGAGTATTAATAATTGTTTTATTGGAATTGGGTAATGGGGGAAAAAGAAACAACGGATTTAGTGGGTGGAGGAGGCTTTCTCAGCTGTGATCAGCACCCATCTTGAGTGAGTGGTGATACGATATTCAATTACCCTTTCCATTCCCTCTTTGTCTGCTTATTGGTTGTGCCTTCTATATATGCATACAATAAATCCATAACTAGAAGAGAAACATTTTATAATTGAATTTCACTTTTATACCAATATGTTGCCAAGGACATATGGAGATGAATTTCACTTTTATGCCAAGGTTATGATTTTATCAATTCATTTACGCGAAAAATGGAAGTTTTAAGTTCATGATATTAGTAGTCGGACAAATATCCAGACTTTTAAGAGTAAGATAAATTTCACAACTGAAAACCATCTTTATCACTGGCACATTGAGAATCCTCAAGGAAGCGATGCACCTTGAGCCAAGTCACCAGGTGCACCAATATCGTCACCTCCACCATCACTGCCAACAAATCTTCCACCAACACCAACTCCGCCACTCCCAAATCCTCCGCCTCTATATCCACCGAAGAAGCCCGGATAGGGGCGGAAGTGGGGACGGAAAAACGCCGCCTCCATGGTCCTGCCACTGATGGCGCTCACAAATGCTGCAACAGTCACTAGGAAGAACACAATCTTCATTGCCATTTTCATTTTCTTTTTCTGAATGTTGAATATATGAAGAAGATGGAATGGATGGCCTGCTTTATATAGGCTACTTAAATTCATCCTAAATTAGTCTGGTTCAGCTACTTTTTACTTGTAATATCCATCATCAAATTTTGCAACACTCTCAAATTTGGTGGCTATTTGTTGGGAAACATGAAAAATGACTAACTCTTTCTCATCAATTAGTTAAATTCTTACTGCATAATGTGGTAATTTCCATTCAGTTGGAATAAATGTGGTACAACATAAATTCTGATAAACTTGTCAAGAATCAAAATGTAAAAACTGAGAGCTCAAGTTGAGCTGCTTGGCTTCGCCTACGGTAAGCTCAGTCACCCTCTCGTGACTTTGAATGCCGTCTTCTACAAAGGTCGGGTGTGATGCCCTCTCGCTCGCCCACAAAGAAGAGCGTTTTTCGGAATAGGGAGCTCATCTCTATAAGATTTTGATGGGGTGTAAACCTTAAGGTACAACTGCTGCCCCAAATACTGCCTTGCCAAGTCCTCTGATCTTATGTTCCACATTCCCACATTGTCCAAAGCTACATAAACAGCAGTCCAAGATCTTGGATACACCTGCCATTACATTTAATCATATGATTAGAGTTGAATGCACAAGCAAAAAAAAACAATCTTTTTTTCTTATGGTTTAGCTCACTTGAGTGGTGCAGCGGGCAATGGTGTCTCTCAAGTTGTAGCGTGATCTGCTTGCTTCAGTCCACTGGCCTCCGTCCATTCTATTTCATCCACATGTACAGTTAGCAACTTAGGAAGATGATGGGATATATATGAATTATAACAGGGTTGATGAACTCAAAACTCACCCAACAACAAAGAATGAATATCCATCCATGTGCCATGACTGCACAGTTTTCTCCCAGTTCTGAAACACAATCTCTACGTAATCCCGGTAGTTAGCTTGGATGACAGAGGTTGCAAGATACGTGTTTCCCCAATTAGGTCTGTCGGAGATGCTTCCAATGCTATACACACCTCCAATGTTGAAGTAGTCCGCCAGCTTCAAAGGGGTGTCAGGGGAGACATACGACACACCATTCACTGCATATCATTGCTTTCCGTTGATATACACAGCAGAGTTGGCAAGCATGATGGTCCTAACCGGCTTCACCTGCCCATAATGGTACGAGCAATGTAGATTGGGTCGAGGCCCACTTGCTGTCAGGTTCCGGCTGTTTCATCAACATCCAACCATCACTTATCTTCACTAAAACAGTCGCAAGAATTGCTTATAAAGTGTAAGAGCCTTCATTACCGTATGGATCTTGCCTGGTTCAGAAACCACTCAATCTCAGTGGTAGGTCCACCAGGGGGATGACCATAAACTTTGGTGACAGAGTTACGGTAATGGAGGACAGTGGTGTTGGTGAGAACTTTGGAGGTGAAACGAGTTGAGACTACAACGTAGTAGTCCTTTGCTGGCTGGTTTGCTGTGACCAGGACTGAGTAAGACTGGCCTAGATGGACATCCAGAGAGGAGTAAGTATTCTGGACTGTGTGAGATCCTTCTACTTCCACCAGCTTCATCAAGTGCCCTTGAATCCTGAAGTTGAGGGATGTAGCAGTCCCAACATTTGATATCCTGAATCTGTATGTTTTACCTGCAACAAAGTTGAAACATTGAATTCACAAAGACAGAAAAGGCATGCTAGCGACATGCAAGATCAGCTACTTTTAACTTTTAACTTCGGTTAGTTGATTAAGAAGTTGAATCACCTTGTTCAACAGTGAATGTGTACCCATTCCAACCACGACCGTTGATAAGGATGCCATCAGGGAAGGGGAGAGTGTGACCACCATTCACAAAATATCTCAGTTGCTGCAAGAACATCATTTGTGAGAAAGATGTGAATGATTCCATCAAGTCCACTCAACACAAAAGTCAAAAGATTGGCTTACTTTCTGACTTCTGTTGTACCAATCCCCAGCAAGTACAACGTGATCCCCAGCAGGTGGGGGGAACGGTACAGGAATGCGAGGACGACTGTAGACTTTGATGCTCCCATATCCTCCAGCAGCCTTATGGAGTCCAAGTGATGGGAAGTAGAAGTAAGTCCCAATCTGATCTTTTGCTTGGAGGGCATAAGTGGAGTCCAAGTGATGGGAAGTAGAAGTAAGTCCCAATCGGACAGTTTGTGCCAGTAAGTATAGCTGTTCTGAAAAGGACAAATGCAATATACATTACAACAGTGACATTACTTTACTATAACCAAGAAACATCAGATTCAGTCAATGACTTCAATATATAAGTTAGCTCATAAACATATCACATAATTTGAGGGGCCATTACTCCAAGAATGGATCAAGAAAGAGAGTTATCAATTTGGCACAAACACCCTGGCCCTACACAATATTCCACTTACACATGTTTATTCACAAAATGAATTTTATACTATATATAAATGATAAAAATGGCAGAGATCCATAGATCTGGCTAGCACGTGCGAAGTCGCGACAAACACAATGGACTAATTAATTTCTGCACCCAAAAACCCTGATAGAGCTTTTGCATCAGAAGGGAGTTCTAATAGCAAGCATAAAACACAGAAAGTCCATTAACAAGAGAATCTTCCCAGTTTAACCAAGAAATATTTTCCAAGAAATGAGAACCCTTTCAAGTTTTAACCAATCAAAATGCTATAATCTTGGCCACAGAAAGGTGTAGGAAAAACGTGTGGAATTGTGAAAAGGCTAGGCCTTTGGCCTTTCACTTCCATTTTTTTATGAGGTGTCTTGAAGGCTTTGCCTTTTGGAGTCCAATTTCCTATCCTATAAATGGGTAGGATTTGGAAGAATAGATACACAACAAAAACAAATCACTCTCTCTTCTCTCTAGCTTAAGCTTTATAGTTCACATTAGGAGCATTGCATTGCTCGGTTCTCGCCTCCAATTCAAGTTCGCTGGTGCCTACGAGTTTGAGGTGCTTCAACTCGATAGGAGGAAAGTCGTTTCATCTTTGGGGACATTACGCCAATCCGTGAGCACTAGCCGGGGCGTATTTCGTCTTGCGGAGAGAGGGATACCTCGACTCGACTTGAAGAATACTATAGTTTGCATCTCTTTACTTTCGTTGTAATTTATATTATTATATTTACCTTCCAGTTTTGTTCTTTTGTAATAGCAAGAGTTTTCCCGTGTAAAAGCTATAATATTTCCAACAATCGCAAGACGAAATATTGTACTCTTGTTGAAATCATGTCGACCGATGCTGGAGGAAACATGAAATTCGAAGCTGGAATAAAGCAACGAACGGTCGCAATGTCGATGCGCTATGGAGTGGTTAATTCTTTGAGATCTATTCTCTTGAGAATGATGTTTATCGTTTGTCATTTGACAAGAAAGACTAATTTAGATTTGGTAGTAGTAATTGAGATGCATGGATTGATGAATATACCAATGCACATTTGGTTCAATATAATTGTGTACTTATTGTTGGAAACAATACTGTACAAATTATTTGAACGTGTTGTTATAAACAACAAAGATCACGAGGTGATCGCAGTGGTCTCCGACGTGGACCATGGTAATAATCCAAATGAATGGTTTGTTGATACGGGTGCCACATATCATGTGTGCTCTGAGAGAAGCGTTTTTTCTACTTACAAATCTGTTGGAGGTAGAAAAGTACGTATGGGAAACCAAGCCTCTTCCGAGGTGGTTGGTGTGGGTAATGTGTTCCTAAAATTAGGATCCGGAAATGTTCTTACCCTCAAGGATGTGCTGCATGTCCCAGACATCCGAAATAATTTGGTGTCAGGCTCACTTCTAGTAAATCATGGATTTTCACTAGAATTTGAGTGTGAAAAGGTTATATTGACCAAGTATGAAAAGTTCATAGGTGAAGGTCACCTAGTGAATGGGCTTTTTGAGCTGAATGTTACGGTCATTCACAGTGGAAAAGGATTAAGAAATAAGGAAGATGACACATCCTCTTATTTGCTTGAGTGCTCTGATTTATGGCATAAAAGATTGGGACATGTAAATCTAAATGCTATAAAAAGATTAGTAAATCTTAATTTACTAAAAGTAGATAAGTTTAACTCACAAGAAAAATGTGAAGTCTGTGTTGAAGCAAAAATGACCAAGCTACCGTTTCGCTCAGTAGAACGAAGCACAAAACCTCTAGAGTTAATTCATACAGACGTATGTGATTTAAAATTTGTGCAAACTAGAGGTGGTAAAAAGTACTTCATCACATTTATAGATGATTGCACAAGGTATTGTTACCTTTACTTATTAAGAAGTAAAGATGAGGCAATTGAAGCGTTTAAAGACTTCAAAAATGAAGCCGAAAATCAACTTAATTGTCGAATTAAGTGTGTTCGAAGTGATAGAGGTGGTGAGTATGTAGCCCCATTTGCAGAATTATGTCATGCAAGTGGTATAATTCACCAAACAACGGCTCCATATTCTCCCCAGTCAATTGGAGTTGCTGAACGAAAAAATCAAACACTTAAAGAGATGATGAATGCTCTGTTGATTAATTCTGGTTTATCCCAGAATATGTGGGGGGAGGCTGTGTTAACAGCGAATCATATCCTGAATAAAATTCCACTAAAAAATAGGGATGTGACTCCTTATGAGTTGTGGAAAGGGAAGAAACCTTCATATTCATACCTCAAAGTGTGGGGGTGTTTAGCGAAGGTAGAAGTGACACCTCCGAAACAAGTTGCAATAGGCCCTAAAACAGTCGATTGCATCTTTATTGGCCATGCACTTAATAGTAGTGCCTATCTTTTCCTAGTCCATAGGTCAGCTGTGCCTGGCGTGGCTGAAGGAACAACGATTGAGTCAAGGAATGCTATATTCTTTGAGAATGTATACCCTTGCAAGAGGCAAGAGGATCGTTCTAGTGAAAGAATGATGGATGAATCCACTAGTTCTAATCCTCCAAAAAGGACGAGGTCAAGTCCTGAGGATGTTGAACCAAGACGTGGTAAAAGAGTTAAAGTTGCTAAAACGTTTGGTCCTGACTTCATAACTTTTATGTTGGATGACGAACCAAAGTCATTGGCGGAAGCTCTGTCTGGCCCAGACGTGGCGTGGTGGCAAGAAGCTATCAACAGTGAAATTGAATCCATCATTAGAAATAACACTTGGGTGTTAGTAGACTTGCCTGAAGGCTGTAAGCCTTTAAGGTGCAAGTGGATTCTGAAAAGGAAATATAAGCCCGATGGTACTATAGATAAGTACAAAGCTCGCCTAATTGTCCAAGGCTTTAAGCAGAAAGAATGGTATGACTTTTTTGATACCTATTCACCTGTTACGAGAATCACTTCCATTCGGGTGCTTCTAGTGATTGCTGCTTTGCACAATCTTGAGATTCACCAAATGGATGTGAAAACTGCGTTTCTGAATAGTGATCTGGAAGAAGAAATATATATGGAACAACCCGAAGGGTTTGTTGTGCCTGGGCAAGAGCGTAAAGTATGCAAACTGGTAAAGTCATTATATGGGTTGAAGCAAGCACCTTTACAATGGCATTTGAAATTTGACAACGTGATGTTGGCAAATGGATTCACTATCAATGAGTGTGATAAGTGTGTTTACATTAAGAACACAGATAACGGGTTTGTTATTGTGTGTCTGTATGTTGATGATATGTTGATAATGGGCAGCAATAGTGTCATTATTAACGAGACAAAAAACATGTTGAAAAGAAATTTCGATATGAAAGATATGGGTCTAGCTGATGTGATTCTCGGAATCAAAATATTGAGGACTAATGAGGGAATTACCTTAACGCAATCTCATTATGTTGAGAAAATGCTTAAGAAATTCAACTCGTTTGATTATAAGCTAGCAAAGACTCCTTTGGAGCTCAATGTCCATCTAAGCAAGAATATGGGTGATTCCGTTGCTCAAGAAGAGTATGCAAATGTCATATGAAGTTTGATGTTTATCACAAACTGTACTCGACCTGATCTTGCTTGTCCTGTAAACAAGTTGAGCCGATTTACGAGCAACCCAAGCAAGGAACATTGGAAAGCTCTGTGTAGAGTTTTGAGATACTTGAAGTATACTATTAACTTTGGGTTGCATTACACAAGATATCCCCAAGTACTTGAAGGGTACTGTGATGCAAATTGGATCTCTGATTCAAAAGACTCATTTTCTACAAGTGGGTATGTGTTCACTGTGGGGGGTGGTGCTGTCTCGTGGAAATCAACGAAACAGACGTGTATTGCTCGTTCCACCATGGAATCTGAGTTTATCGCTTTGGATAAAGCAGGGGAAGAATCCGAGTGACTTAGAAACTTCCTAGAAGATATTCCATGTTGAAGAAGCCAGTGCCGACAGTAGTGATACACTGTGATAGCCAAGCAGCTATAGGTAAAGCACACAGTGGCTTATACAATGGTAAGTCTCGACATATTCGTCAGCGACATAATACCGTCAGACAATTGATCACAAGTGGTGTTATCACAGTTGACTATGTAAGGTCAGTGGATAACTTAGCGGATCCGTTAACAAAAGGTTTAAACCGTGATCAAATGCATAAATTGCTAAAAGGAATGGGACTGAAAACCACATCTTAAAAGATGAGTATAGTGGTAACCCAACCATACGATTGGAGATCCCATGGGATTGGTTCAATGGGAAAACGAAGCTATACAAATCTAGCTGTAACACTCAGAAGATTTTAATCTTCGCCCATTCTTTAGAAAGCTTTGAGTGTTGTAACCTGCAGGTGGTAAGAGGTTAAGTCTTTTGACTTTTAATGATTCTTGAAATCTCAAGGAGATGCAGTATGGCAGGATACTCATGAAAGAATCACCTATATAAGTGAGAAGTGAGGCCGCTTCGTGTGAGTGAGTCACTTATGAATTCCAAAGAGGTGTTCCACGGCCGAAACGGACACAAACGTGAGAACTGATGGAGTTGAGACAATATTGTGTTAATGCTATTGACTAGGCATACACCAAGGAGGAATAGTTCAAGGCATCGCGTCCACTAGTCCGTCGGTATGTCCGATAGTGTTGACTATGGAAGGTTCAAAACCACAAGTTACCTCTCCAAATACAGTATCGTTTCCTGAGAACTGAGCAAAAGAGTCTGCATACATGGATTTGTGTGTGGTGTTGGTTTGAGCTTGCAGCGCTCTAACCAATGTGGGGGATTGTAGGAAAAACGTGTGGAATTGTGAAAAGGCTAGGCCTTTGGCCTTTCACTTCCATTTTTTTATGAGGTGTCTTGAAGGCTTTGCCTTTTGGAGTCAAATTTCCTATCCTATAAATAGGTAGGATTTGGAAGAAGAGATACACAACAAAAACAAATCACTCTATCTTCTCTCTAGCTTAAGCTTTATAGTTCGCATTAGGAGCATTGCATTGCTCGGTTCTCGCCTCCAATTCAAGTTCTCCGGTGCCTACGAGTTTGAGGTGCTTCAACTCGATAGGAGGAAAGTCGTTTCATCTTTGGGGACATTACGCCAATCTGTGAGCACTAGCCGGGGCGTATTTCGTCTTGCGGAGAGAGGGATACCTCGACTCGACTTGAAGAATACTATAGTTTGCATCTCTTTACTTTCGTTGTAATTTATATTATTATATTTACCTTCCAGTTTTGTTCTTTTGTAATAGCAAGAGTTTTCCCGTGTAAAGGCTACAATATTTCCAACAAAAGGTCCTTTGGATTAAAAAGCAATTAAACAAGTGTGATATCTGAAAGTGTTGAATGCGAGAATAATGAAACGGAATGAAAAATGCAGTTACCATGAAAGGAAAAATGGCGCATTCAAGTAGTTGTAAACACTGATGATCAAGTTGTCATTGGTGATGCAGTCGATCGTCGGCCCCGGAAACTGCCCATTAATCAGAATTCCCTGCAACACACATTCCCCCCAAAAAAACTTCAAGAAAAATCCAAGAAACACACATATACAGAGAGAGAAAGAAGACGAAAGATGGGCCTGTTGTTTGACGCCGAGAGGATAAATGTCGCCGTAGGTGATTTTCCAAGTGTAGTATCTATAGGGGTTGTCGGCATTGGCGGCGTGCAGAGCAAGAAGCAGTGCTAGGGCGGCGATGAGAGAAGAGGCGGCGGCGTAGCCTCTTATGGTGGTGGCGTTAGCTGAAACAGTTTGGGTTTCTTGTGATGAGAATATGCGGGAAAAAAGCAGTTACTCTTTATCCCCCTTTGTTTCTTGAAGATGGGATTGGGAAGAGAGAAAAATGCTAAGGGGAAGGACTTATATATATCAACCTGAGTTGCACTGCAACAGCTGAGTTGGCCATCTTCCTTCTTCCCCGTAGTATGATCAAATGACGGATTCGCCCCTCCCACATTACCCTTACGGCTAAGCATGCACACGGTTCGAAAACCGCCGGTTCCGGTTCAAGATTTCCTTGAACCTGAACCGGCCCGCCAAGGTCCCCGGCGGTTTCGGTTTCGGTTCCGATTCAAAAACCGGCAATTCCGGTGGTGGTTCAAAACTGCCGGTTTTTTGCCGAAACCGCAGGTGCCGGGCCGGTTCAGCGGTTCGTAAAATTTTTTTTCTTCTTCTCGTTTTAATCTTTATTTCAACGAGACTACAAGTCACAAGTCACAAGAGAGTGTGTTGGATGATTCCCTTTTATAGCTACATGTTATTGGATGTGTTGCTCTTTCTTTCAATGTGAGATAAAACTCGTATTTATAACTACATGATACATCTCCATCATCTTTGTTTATATTAGTTTACATCTTGACTATCTTCTATTATTATAACTTAACAACAAATATAATTACATAAAGTATTATTCTTTAATTCTTTATCATTATCGATTTGTTTGTGTATAAGTTTATGTGTATGTTAACTAATAAATACCATTATACACATTAAGAGAATAATTATTATACAAATTGTATTAATCTAGCGATAACTATAATATGAATAATTATTTATGTATATACAAATCATATTACTCAATAAGTGTTTATTCTTATCTATCAAGAATATATTCACAAATAATAATTTTATTTATATAAATTATACTACATCTATTAGAATAACAACTATTATACAAAATCATACTATTAGTCTACTACTAATATATAAATATATAAACTATATTATACCACTAAACAAATCATTCTTTAGTTATCTATTTTTGTCATTATTATACCAATTATATTAATTGTTATTTTTTCACATTTTAATCAATATATTGAGAAAAATTAGCAACATACTTACATTTAAATCCAATTATTTGAACACGTCCACATTCTATAAATATACAAATTATTAGCAACATGCAACATTCAAATTTAATTATACTATTCTAGTTGATGCTATTATTATCTATAAATTTGTCATAGAAAAAGAATCATAACAAAAATAAAGATAAAGTTAGTGAATAATAAAATGCAGTAAAAAATAAAGAAAAGTAGAAAATAAAAGAAAGTTTTGTATCCCACATTGGAAAAAGATGAATGAATGATCTAAACATGTAGTTATAAAAGAAACTTCAACATATTTTGTCTCACATTGAAAGTGAAACAAAAAAATTCAAGGATGTCTCTATAAAAGAGAAACAACCTAAAATGGTTTCATAAATTCGCAAACCCATCAAATATATATGAGCTATTATGAATTTCTTGTATTCATTTATTTATAAATAAATAATATATTTTTATATTTAAATTTCGGTTGAATCGCTGGTTTAACCGTTGAACTGGCGGTTCAGAACCAGCGGTTCCGGTTTTGCATTTCGTTGAACCTGAACCGGACCGTGTGAACTGTCGAACCGTCCGGCGGTTCGAAACTGCCGCGCCGGTTCTGGTTTATGAACCGGCGGTTAACCGCCGGTCCGGTTCGATTTGTGCATGCGTACCCTTACCCGATCAATTTCACCTTGTACTAATAGGGAGTATTTTTTATTTACGCAACCCCACTATTTATTTGTTAATCCTCCCTAAAAACTAGTACTAGTACTTTAAGAAATATTTGATTTTGGCATCTGATTTTATATAGTATTGTTCTATGACTAATGAAGAGAAGAAAAAGTAAATTCTATTTTAGAAAATGTTTCATTTTTAAGAAATACTACATCCGTCCTATAATAAGAGTCCATTTTTGCCAATTTTAGTCTGTCCCACAATAACAGTCCACTTTCACTTTTACTATAAATGGTAAGTAGACCTCACATTACACTAACTCATTCCACACACATTTCATTATAAAACTAATATATAAAGTGAGACCCTTACTCCACTAACTTTTTCAACCCACTTTCCTTTACATTTCTTAAAATTCGTGCGGAGTCAAATGTGGACACTTATTAGTATAAAGGAAAGTTAGTGAAAAAAATATAATGGAATGTAGTCCTACTTTTATACATATTTATTAGTTTTATAATAAAATATGAGTGGAAAAATATTAATGGAATATGCGGCCTATTAGCATTTATGGAATATTTCAACCAGAACTCCTAAAATGGAATACCTAAAAATGGTAAAGTCAATGTACCAAAATGGGACGGAGGGAGTGATTTTTAGAACTACAACTCATTTACAACATCGATATCATAGTAACAAATACTCCCTCCATCCGCGAATAGGAGTCTCGTTTTCCATTTTAGTCCGTCAGCAAATAGGAGTCCCGGTTCACTTTTACCATTAATGGTATTAGGGTCACACATTCCACTAACTCATTCCACTCACATTTCATTTAAAACTAATATACACAAGTGAGACTCATATTCCACTAACTTTTTTCCACTAATTTTTCTTAACATTTCTTAAAACCCGTGCCGCCAAGAAATGAGGCTCCTAATGACGGACGAAAGGAGTAAATAATACTCAATATATTAGTACATGAGTATATTTTTATGTTTTCAAACCTAGACTAGGTCGACTTTTAAATACCTATATAACATGTTTAGTGTTAGCCATCAAATATCACTTCTCACTCTTGTTCAATAATTGAAGGAAAGAAAGTCCACATAAATTTCGGCATGCCAATGCTACTAGGATTAACGAAAAGGTCGATCTGATTTAGATTTAAAACCCACGTACATTATGGGATACTAAATTATTGATTAGCTATCAAATACAGCGATACTTTTTTTTAATACGGTGGCCACACCCAAATGAGAAATTTGAACTTTTATGATAGTCGAGTACTTATATTTAAAACTCACGTCATTGAGTCGAATGTGAACAATATTTAGTGGATGGGGAATAATAACTTTTAAAAAATTTCACACATTCCAAAAAATATGTTGTAGCTTGTCTACGGACATAACTTCATCTCATCAGAAAATATAAAGACATAGGAGTACATCATTCAAACAATGTAATTAACAAAAAATATGATTACAAAGCGTTTTTTATTCTTCAATAATTTTTTGTTACACTTGTGTTATTTCAAGTGTCACATTCAACAATGTGAGGAAATAATAAAGAATTTTAATTATGTTAATTAGTTGCAATTTTTTTTTTTTTTTTGACTTAGATGGGTATAGTATTAGTTAATCGTCTCGACTTTTTAGAGTCATTGACTTACAACACTAGTTCATTTGTTTACCATTACAACATCATCATAAAGAAAGCAATAGGGTACCATTTTTCATCATAAATAAACAGAATAGTCCACCAATCTTCATGTGTGTATACCTCAAGAGATGGTCACGACATTGCACGATCATTAAAATAAAATAGACATGACAGTGGGTCACATGAATTGCTACATTAACTCTACGTCAAATATATGGCATGCATTAATATTAGACTTGTCCAGCCTTCATATATAAATCGTGGAGGATTTACAAAACGAGGTCGACCAAGTTAAGCCTTGATTAGATGTAGAGAGGTGAAAAAGCATGTGATTGCAATTAGTGGCGAAATTTCTTCTTTTTGTTTAATAATTAAACCATTTGAACTAGAACATGTAGTAACAATTAAGGCGATTAGTGGCGGGATTGATTCAGCCTAAGGTGGGCTCATGAGCCGAACATCTCACGGCTCGTGAGAGTCTAAAAACTTCATTAAAATTATATTTGACTCCACGAATTTCTAATGGATCCGCCCATTAGCAAAGAGAGATCGGTCTTCAGCTGAGGACTAATCCCTTGTCGCAATGGTAACACACTAAGTAGCAGGGAACTGACGAAATGATTTCATTTTGTTGGAAGATATCACGAGAATATTGGGATTGATTCCTAATTGATCTCCTTCCTTAGATAGAACACAATCCCTGTAAATTAGGCATAAATTAGTTTTCCATATGAGAATAATTCTAGACCTATCAATATATGAACCATTGTATGATACTTATTCAAGTAAATATACACAATTCGATCCCCAAATTGTTTCTTCATGGCGTCAGAGCAGGAAATGTTAGACACATAAATCCATTCCTATACACACAAAATGTCAGACACAGATGATGAAAATCAACAACCGAACCCTCGAGATTGAGGTCAAGCAAGAACGTTACCGTGGCGTTCAAACTAAACGGGAAGAACTACATGCTATGGAGAGGATACTCCCACATAATCGATGAACCACCAGAACCAGACAACAAGGGATACCGAGATCGGGAGGAAACCGATCTCGTGGTTTTCTCATGGATAATCGACAATATCGAACACGATATTATTGCCGATTTTGCTCACCACCAAACGTCCAAAGCTTTGTGGGACAACCTTCGAATTACATTCGAAAGCAAGGCGGATTCGTACCACATCTAAGACCTGGAAGACAAAGTGATAGGAATCAGACAGGGGAACTTAGATCTTGAGACATATTACCGTCGAATCCATGGATTATGGATTAATGTCGACAGGAGCCAAAAGCAGCCGGTGACTTGCTGTGATAAGGGGATCAAACAGTTCAGAGACTTCACAAGTGAGAAGAGGCTATTCAAATTCCTCACCGGATTAAACCCGGAGTATGATGCAATTCGGCAAGACATCCTCAAAATCGAGCCGTACCCCTCAGTCGAAGAGTCCTACGCGTGGGTGAAGAAGGAGGCGATTCGATGCAAGATCATGTCACCGGCATCCTCATCACCCACCGGAGATGCCACTGGCGTAGGGAGCGCCGATACATTATCGGGGAAAATTGGGTATGGATTCGGAGCCCAGAGAGATAGACCGACCAACCGGAGTGGACCGCAGCGTCCTCCACCTGCCGGAGCCACCACTCACCAAGCCGGAGGGAAGCCAGACAAGAGTAAATTGTGATGCTCTCACTGCGGCAAGAACAAACACACAAAGGAGAGTTGTTTTCTCCGGGTGGGATACCCGGAGTGGTGGGACGAAAGGCAGAAAGCTCGAGCCCAGGCGAGGTTGGCCGCCATCGGCATAACCGAGACGGGACAACAGCAAAATCAAGGCGTGATTCCCAGCCACGAAGGTGGAATCGGATGGGGAAATCAACCGTACAACCCTCCAAATCAGGAAGCATGCACCGGGAGTGGCGGCGGCGGCGGCGGAATCAGCGGCATCCGCGTCAGAAATTTTGTGGAGAGAGCCAGCGGGACAAAATCACATAAATGGGGTGGCGGCAGCTACTCAGGAGGTAAAGGGTTTGATGACATATCAAACCCTAGTAATTTTTTAGATTTATGTCTTGCACCCAATATTTTACCTGAATTATGCATACTGCCCCACTCTATGCGAAATTATAAGAAGCCTGAAGTAGCTAAAAAGAGCGTGTGCAATTGATGTTTCTCAATCCAGAAGGTCCAGATGATTCACTAGATCACAGGGTCTAGGAGATCATGAATCTATCAGAAATGGTCGTTGGATACGCTTTTTCCGCTTCAAAACCTCAACCCACTATACTATTGGCTGGTATAGAGAAGTAAATGATCGATCTCACGAGGACGGATGTGCTACGAAACTGCATTCAAGATGTTTTGGAAGGGGTTTGGCTGCTGCCACGCAACAAGTGGGTTGAGAAATTAAACTACTAGACTTAGGAAATCATAATCAGATTACTCCATCTACTGGACCTAAGAACAGAAAGAGAACGTATGCATGCATGGGTAACAGAAAGGATGATTTAACTAAAGAAACGCAACAACTAAGCTACTTGACCGGGTAAGCTGGTTTCCTAAAACGGCTAACAAAGCGTGAATATGCAGTGGGGACCATTTTCCCAAATTAAGTAGAATGATGGAAAAGCTGCAAAAAGTAAACAACACTAAAGACAGATCCGACTACTAACTAACTTCTACCTTCATCTTCTCCAACAATTGAAATAACAGAGCTGAAAACAGAGTATCAAGCATACGAAACAGAGCAATCACATAACCTGCTGCAAACAGTATGATAGAACACGAACGACTAGATCTAAACTACTAGGCCGAGCAGAACTAGCAGAAAATAACAATTATCCATAACCATGCAAAATTCAGAATGTCACGACTCAGATCCACAACTCCTTTTAACAATTCTACTCAGATCAACAGAGGAAACACTCCAATACGTCAAACTCATACTCCTCAACTCCGATTCAACCAATTCAACAACAATCCAACTTCGATCAACCCGGTCTCCACTCTGATTCAAACAGCAGTTGCGAAAAGCACCCAAAATAGTAAATACCAACAATCAAACATCAGAAGCAGCTGAACAGAAAACATGAAATCCATAGTGATATAATCCCTAACCTCATACTTAAAGAAGAAGACGATATAATTCCTAATCTCGTACTTACAGAACGAGGTGTAGACCATCATGCCAATCATTTTGATTCATTTTATATAGTGCTCTTATTTTTATATAACATGGAATTGTCTAAATGTTTGAATAAGGTTCAAGAGGCCTGGAATCACCATCAAGACACTGACTTTATAACAGAAAATCTTAAATATTTCAATCAAGATTAACAAAACTAGGAAAAATCTTGCAAATTTTAGAGGGATTAAGAGTGGTCTCACGGAGATAATGCGGTTGAAGAGACTCATGACAGAGCTCGATCTTCAGTCGCCGCAACCTTGCAGATTGTTTTGTGATGATAAAGCTGCGATTAGTATTTCAGAAAACCCATTGCAACATGACAGAACCAAGCATGTGGAGGTGGATCGACACTTCTTAAAGGAGAATCTCGAAGCTAAGATTGTCGAGTTTCCTTATGTCAAGTTAGAAGATCAATTGGCAGATATATTGACTAAGGCTGTTAACTCGAAGTCGTTCAGAGAGGTATTGGGCAAGTTAAGCATTGGCAACCCCGTTACTTAACTTGAAGGGGAGTGTTGGAAGATATCACGAATATTGGGATTGATTCCTAATTGATCTTCTCCCTTAGATAGAATACAATCCCTGTAAATTAGGCAGAAATTAGTTTTCCATATGAGAATAATTCTAAACCTATAAATGAATAACCATTGTATGATACTTATTCAAGTAAATATACACAATTGATTCAAATTTGTTCCATTCACATAATAGTGATCTAATCCCTAACCCCATACTTAAAGATGAAGACGATATAATTCCTAATCTCCTACTTACAGAACGAGGTGTAAAACCCTCATGCCAATCATGTTGATTCATTTTATATTGTGCTCTTATTTTTATATAACATGGAATTGTCTAAATGCTTGAATACGGTTCAAGAGGCCTGCAATCACCATCAACACACTGATTTTGTAACAGAAAATCTTAAATATTTCAATCAAGATTAACAAAACTAGGAAAAATCTTGCAGATTTTAGAGGGATTAAGAGTGGTCTCACAGAGATAATGTGGTTGAAGAGACTCACGACAGAGCTCGATCTTCAGTCGCCGCAACCTTGCAGATTATTTTGTGATAATAAAGCTGCGATTAGTATTTCAGAAAATCCAGTGCAACATGACAGAACCAAGCATGTGGAGGTGGACCGACACTTCATAAAGGAGAATCTTGAAGCTAAGATTGTCGAGTTTCCTTATGTCAAGTCAGAAGATCAATTGGCAGATATATTGACTAAGGCTGTTAACTCGAAGTCGTTCAGAGAGGTATTGGGCAAGTTAAGTATTGGCAACCCCGTTACTTAACTTGAAGGGGAGTGTTGGAAGATATCACGAGAATATTGGGATTGATTCCTAATTGATCTCCTCCCTTAGATAGAATACAATCCCTGTAAATTAGGCAGAAATTAGTTTTTCATATGAGAATAATTCTAAACCTATAAATGTATGAACCATTGTATGATACTTATTCAAATAAATATACACAATTGATTCAAATTTGTTCCATTCACATAATAGTGATCTAATCCCTAACCCCATACTTAAAGAAGATGGCGATATAATTCCTAATCTCGTACTTACAGAACGAGGTGTAGAACCATCATGCCAATCATGTTGATTCATTTTATATAGTGCTCTTATTTTTATATAACATGGAATTGTCTAAATGCTTGAAGAAGGTTCAAGAGTCCTGGAATCACCATCAGCACACTGATTTTGTAACATAAAATCTTAAATATTTCAATCAAGATTAACAAAACTAGGAAAAATTATTGCCTATATATACTAGTTTGATTATATTAATATTTGTTGATTGTCATAAGAGTTAGATGGTCTTGAGATGAATGATATCGATTGAGATATAATTACCCAGTTCTGCCTATAACTAGAGGTTTGATAAAAAAATCTAATTATATTTTACTCCCTCTGTCCTATAAAAATATGGGCAGATGAAATGACATGGGAAATAAGAAAAAATTAGTAAAGTAAGAGAGATGATGAGAATGATATGGTAAAGTAAGACAGAGGGGGGAAATGATAGTTAAAGTATAGTTAGTGGATAGTGGAACCTACATTATTAAATTGATATTACTTTCCAAAAATGAAATGCACATATTTTTGTGGAACGGAGGAAGTATTAAATTTAAAACATGTATTTCCAACACAATAGCATCATACTATATAAAATTTGTATAGGAGCATTTGCAATGCAACCGTTGCAGGTGGGTGGCATAGCTGCATTGCCACCCCTTAGGCCACCCGCCACTCCGCCAATACTTGTTACTAATTAGCCAGTGCGCTTGAAACATGATTTTTAATTAAAAATTGATATTTTTTTATTTTAATACTCTTTTTGTCCTGATCTAAGTGAGACGTCTTTATCTATTTCGGTACAAGAATTTAGATAGTGGTGTTTAGTGAATTAAATTATTAATAGGAAAATAAAGTAAAAGAAAATATAAAGTAAGAAAGTGAAAGAAAAAATAAAGTGGTAAGGTAAAGCACGAGAGAGGAGTAAGTTAATTATTGTCAAAAAAGAAAACGTCTCATTTAGGTTGGAACGTATAAAAAATGAATACATCTCATTTAGGATGAGTGTACGTAATTTTTTTATAAATATACATATTTTTCACACTTCACTCCTTTTTTATCTATCTATAAATTTGTCGGAAATGAATCCAAGTGCTCAAGCAGTGTTCATGGTATTTGTCCGCCTCACTCCCATAAAAATAGTTCATATTCTTTTGTGTTAATCATTTTCTCCTTTCTCTTTTACTTTAGCTTACAATCCACTATACAATTTCAACTACTTTTTCTCTACTTTATCAATTTCACATTAAAATCCATGTCAATTCTAAATAACTCATTTTTGTGAGACGGATCTAAATGACCTTATTCCTTGGGGATGGAGTAGTATTTTTCTAAGGGGGGTATTATTTGTGGAGTGATTCAAAATACAAACACAATTATTAGTCTAGTTGAAATATACTCCCCGTAATAAGGAATAATTAAAGGAAAAAAGGTTCAATGACCTAATAATTGGCTCGATTCTTCTTATCAAGTAATTTTTTATTTTATTTTTTTTAAAAAAATTAATTCCTAGATAAGGGCGGAAATTACAAATAAACTACTATACTATAGATAGGAGAAAATTACAACTGATCTCAAGAGAGCTCGAATGCACCTCATGCAATAATATCTAAGGTAATTTGACCCAGTAGAGTATGCAAAGTATAATGTTGACTAAAATAATTTGGGCCGAAGTAGATCGTGCCGAAAACTAATCTACCTACAACTTATCACGTGTTTATTTTAAATGAATCTGTCACTCTGTAAAGTGTAAGGTGATTGCATAATTGGCCTTCACGCAGCTCGCTTAATCACACAACATGCAAAAATGAGCCTTCAAAATCAATACTCTAATTGTTTGGAGTAGTAACTATTCTAGTATTCTACCAGGGACTCATGGTGCTATTTTCTGGAGAAGCTCATGAACCACCCTAAGCCATGCCCTCTCTCTTTCTCTCTCAAAATATACACACACTTGAAGAACTCGTGTTACTCAAGGGCATTGACAAAAGACAGCAAGGAGTCGACATCCCTCTTCTCTGATGGATATTTTACTGGACGCGAACCATGTTTAGGGAATAACAGCACCGTTGGGAAACTCCCCAACTGCAGTTGCTCCTGCGCGAATGCTTTCTCTTCTCCATCACCCCTGAACTTGGCTACCTTCACCCCCGAACCTCCAAGCTTCTCCGCCAACTCCACGTACGACTCCTCCATCGCCTGGCAGAATCTGCACCACGGGGCATACACCACCACCACCCACGCCTCACTCCGCTTCTCCAATTTCACCAGATTCTCGATCCCACGCCTGCTCAGCTTCACCACACTCTTGCTCTCGAAAAGATCACCATGGGTCGCAGTTCCATTAGTTTGCAAACCACCATTCACATTCTCCTCCTTGATGTTGCCCTTATGCAGCCCGCACTCCTTGGCCTTGGCATCCTCCCACCACCACCGCCCTTCTCTCTCGTGCTGGCCAGGCAGCACCGCCCTTGTGCACGGCTCACATCCAATTGAGATGTACCCTTTGGCATGCAGGGAATTCACAGGAACATCCATGGTACGGAGGAAACTCCATACGTTGTCGCCCTTGGCGTTTGCCACTGGATTCCACTTCACCAAGCTGCCAACCCCACCTTCCAGCCCTTCAAAAACAGGATCAACCTGGACCACGGGGATTTCTGACCGGGTTCCTGGGGACTGATCCTTGCGCTGGCCTGTAATCCACGCGCGCAGTCCCTTAAGGGCCCTCCTCAGGGGTCTAACCTTCCTCACACGGCAGCATTCCTGGTGCCCGTCTTCGTAGAATGAGAAGAGACCCTTGCTCCTGACCAAATCTTGAACTTCAGCAGCATCAGGAAACATGTACTCAATGCGGATGCCATAGTGTTTCTCAACTTCATCAAAGAATTTGTACGTCTCAGGATTCAACCTCCCCGTATCCAAGCTGAACACCCTGAATGGCCGTCCAGTTAAACGGGCATATTCGAGCAAAGCAACATCTTCTGCACCACTACAAATTCAGCAAATTTAATCTCATCAGGTTCTGCCAGACATGTCATATGAAGAACTTCCAAACACAAAATATAAAGAGCAAATGCACACAGCACAATTGTTAATGAATCGAGAACAAGTAGAGCTATCAAGTCACAATTTTTGCATCTATCACCAAAATCAGGAATAAAGAGCAGCTAACAACCACAATAGGTAGAATTCAATACTAACTACAGTTTTAAGTAACATCTGAAAGTACTCACACAGGCTTTAACATTTCCAAGAAAATTGCAAAGCTCAGGTGAAAACAGTTGATAATTGAATAGTTATCAGAAAATACAGTTTAAACCCATCAAATTAACAGCTCAATTAAATAAAGGTATACCAGTATATGGATCAGCTTGGGTATGCAGGAAACGACAGGCAATTTATAATTTTGTGAATTAATTACCTAAAGGCAATTGCGATATCATTTCCGAATTTCTCAAGGGCCTTATCCATAATCTCGAGCGGCGAAGAATTCTCGAGCTCCTTCGCCAATTCTACATAGTCCTCTTCCTCCACATTTCCGGCAACCTCCTCTACATTCAATAGACCTATTCAAAGCGCAAATTCGTCAAATCAAAACTCTAAAAGCATTTCGCACGCAGAAACATTGCAGGAAAACATCTCAACGTACCAGAAGCGGACACGGTTGCAGCAGCGGATACAATTGAGTCATTCCGCTTGGGTTCGGCATTCAAGGGCGTCACGGACCAACGCCTCCTTGAGAAATTCACGGCCGTTGTTGCTGAATTGAGCCTATCGAAAGCCTGAAATGCGCTGAAATGAGCGGCTGTAGAGAAGGATCAAAGTGTTAGCAGCAAGTTATGCTAAAAACAGGTGAATTGGGACTTGGGAGCGAAAAGAGTAGAATTAAAATTTAAACGTGTTACCTTTAGGTTGGTCAATTGAAGAAGATAAAGAAGCTGAAGATGTGACAGCAAATGCCATTTTCGTATCTGGTTGACGTGATTGTATTATGGTTGCCTGGGTAATTGCAAAAAATATTTGTTTGGAGTGCGATGAAAATGGTGGTGTTTATATAGGAGGTAAAAACGATGGAGGCGGATGCAGGTTCATTGAATGTGGACGTATTCTAGGATCGAAGCTGATTCGAGTCAGCACGTTCGTCATATGGCCGAGAGAGGCGTAGATTGACTTTATTACTGGCCATTTATCATTTATCATTTACCATTTTTAATTAATCCAGGCTACCTGATAGAAGTATAATCTTAACTTTCATTTTCGTTAATTGTAAATACTCCCTTCATCTGCGAATAGGAATCTCATTTTTTCATTTTAGTCCATTCAAAATAGAAGTCCCGAGTCCCTGTGCACTTTTACTATAAATGGCAATCGTATTCCACATTCCACTATCTCATTTCATACACATTTCATTTAAAACTAATATATATAAGTGTGACTTATATTCTATTTATTTTTTCTCTATTTTTTTTATATTTTTTAAAATTCGTGCCATCAATAAATGAGAGTTCTAATGAGTAATAACATACACCAATAAATGAGAGTTCTAATGAGTAATGACATATACATGAAAATACATAGAAAATACTAGTAATTGACTAAAGTCTGAGTCAGGTTCATTTCAGTATATCATAATAGTACATTTTCTTTAATAAATAGTAAGAATATTGTAATTGTAGGCGTATATTGTAAGGACAAGTTAATTATTGTAATGGATCGATGGAATATTAAACTAATATTTATTTCAATGGAGATAAAAAGAAAACACACCTAAAATGTGACAACTAGAGGTCTCCAAATTGAACCGAACCGGACGAACCGGCCCGGAACCGTCACCGGCGGTTCCGAACCAGGGCCGGAACCGCCGGTTCCGACGGGCCGGTTCAGGTTTGTGAATTTTGAAGAACCGTAACCGGCGGTTCCGAACCGCCGGTTCGGCGGTTCCCGACAACTCCCGACACCTTTTCAGGCCTACTTCCTAGCCTTTTCAGAAACCGCTCCCGCGGCCGCCGGTTTGGGCAGAAACCGTTGACGGAAACCGCCGGTTCCGGCGGTTCCGCCGTGGTTTTTAAAAATTTGAAATTGACGAAAAACCGCCGGTTTCCACTGAAAACCGGCGGTTCCGGCGGTAAACCGGCGGTTCGGCCGTTATTTTCAAAAATTAAATTTTTTTTAATCACAATTTTCCCCTATAAATACCCCCCCTCCTCTTCATTTCTACTCACCTCATTCTTGTGTTAATAAGAATTTCTCTCTCAATCTCAATTTCTCTATTCTCCATCCTCATTCTCTCAAGTTGTTTACGTTATTTGCGCTCATAATTTACTCACGTTGTTCACGTTATCATCTTCACACAATCACACTACTCTCTATTCTCCACTTTCAATTTCCATAAATAGTTATATCATGTCTTCATCTCGTCGTGGTGGTGATCGGGGCAAGGGAATTGCCCAAGATCAAAGTGATACTCGTCGTCGACGTGCCCCTTCTAGAGCATAAGTTGCGGAGGAGGTGGGAAGGCTAGCCGCTCTTCGAGCTCAAGTAAGTTATAATATGTTTTAATTTTTTGTTAATTCATTTTTATTAAATTCATAATTTCATTTTTCAACATCTATGTGTCTATGTGTTTTTTTTTTGTGTTAGTATTTTTACTTAGTTGTATAATTTTCGTAGGAGGAAGAAGATCGAAATGCGGCCTTGTTACTTGCCCTCGCCGACGACGACCACCAAGGGGGCATTCACATTCGGCTTCGCGTTTCGAGTACGATGTGAATCTATCGTCGGACGAAGGCGATGATGGATCGCATCAATTTCCCCCTTCTAGCACCGGCCAAGTTGGCGACAATGATGAGGAGGAGGACGACAAAAGAAAAAGATGCCTCCCAAGTTGAAATCCGAGATTTACACCAAACATTTCAAGAAGGTCCCGGTGGTAATTTCAAATCCTAATGATCCAACCACTATCGTTGAGACAAGTGAGTTCAAAGCATATTGCAACTATTGTGATAAAGTCTATCCATTTGTTATCGGTGGGGGATATGGTACTCTCCATCGCCATTTGAAGGCAAAACACCCCGTGGAATATGGGCATTCTAAGTCCCAAAGCCAAATAAACTTCCCCGCCGGCTCATCGTCTCAAACAGGTACGCCGCTATTTAAATATAATCCGAAAAATGTTACCGATGCTATGGTAAGATGGGCGGAAATGAAACATTTGCCGTTCAATTTTTTTAATGACAAAAAATATGAAGTTACTATGCAAACCTCTTTTAATGTTGCTACAAAGAGAATTCCCCCCTCTGCGCAAAGATCTAACAACCGTCAGTTTTTTGACAAAAAAAGAGAGGTTGGAAAATTTCTATCCACCTTGGGGCACAAAGTTAATATTTGCTCCGATGTGTGGACGGATTCTTTCCAACGAAATTCTTACATAGGAATTTCATGTCATTTTATAGACAATAGTTGGTCTTTAAATAAACGTTTAATTGGTTTTAGACAATTTCTTTCCTCACACACCGCACAAGCAATTGCATCTTTAATTATTCAAGTTTTGAATGAGTATGAGTTATGCAACAAGATAATTTCGGTTGGTTTTGATAACGCAACCGCTAACACCGCAAGTATATCCGATTTAATTGCGGCTTGCTCCCCGGCGATAAGTGGTAAGTATTTTCACCAACGATGTATTTGTCATATTTTAAACTTATGTATACAAGATGCTTTGTCTTTATGGCAAAGACATATTCAACCTATTACTACAGCTGTATCTTTGATCCACTGGAAGCCTCAAATTGGCAAGGCGTGGAAGAAGTATTGCCACACGAAGAAAATAAGGTACACAACTTTTACTTTAGACGTGTCTACTAGATGGAACTCTACATATGATATGTTGCATTCTACATTGGAGCATATAGAATATTTAGTTGATTTTTATAGAACTTACCCTGTTGATGATTTATATCTAACATCTTCTTGTTGGGATCAATGCATGAGCTTGTTTAAGTTATTCAAAGGTTTTCGAAATGCCACTATTGAGTTATCGGGGTGTGTATTATTGCACATCCGTTCGTGTTTTAGAACATTGCATGATCATATCACTTAGTTTTAAAACTGCAATGAAAAATTCCACCAACAATCTTGAGTTAATGTGTGTTTTATATTATATGGTTGAAAAATGGCTCAAGTATTTCAACGAGACCCCCACGGTTTTTTTGCTTGCCAAAGTTTTGGATCCAAAGTGGAAACTAGTTGGTACTTTCAAAATTTTATAATTTTATTACAACAATTTGGCTTCTATTGATCTTGAACCACTCCGAGCTTTGCAAACTGACGAGGACGACAACTACATAAACCTAGCCCAAACATTCCAAATAAACCTCCCCCACCTCCCAAGCTTCCAAAGAAGTTTTGAGTTCGACTTGCGGGCTCTCTTTCACGATTACGAAGCCAAGTACAACCGTACCCACCAAGTGAGACCTAGACCCCCCGTCAAACACATAACTTTGGCTTCTTCCAAGTTGATGACCCCGACGCCCAATCCCAATTGGCGGACCTATATGGCTTCAGCAGCGGAGGAAGGACGGCAAATTCGACAAGTGAGTTAGACTTATATTTTGACTCACACTTTTCATTCAATGAGGAAGAAGGAGGTCCCGTTCCCTAACAAATCGACGTCCTAGATTGGTGGGGATCACACGAGAAAGATTTTCCCATCCTTGCATCAATGGCCAAGGAGATCTTTTCGGTTCCGGCTTCCACTGTTGCCGTCGAGTCCGCCTTTAGTGTTGGAGGCAACGTCTTGGACGACATAAGAAGTAGACTCACCGGGCAAAACATGGAAGCCACCATGTTACTTGATGATTGATGCTCCGCCGAAATTAGAGACCAAGAACCGGATTGGAACAATCAAGTAGTACAACCCGACCAAGACTACTTCCCCGACGAAGAAGAGTAGGTGTGCCGCCAATTCCTACGATCAAGCTAAATAGGTAAGCAAGATAAGAGAACTACGTGGACTTTGATTCCAAAATGCAATTGAGCATTGAGGATACGTAGACATCTCAACTTAAATTTTAAATTTAAGTTGAGCTCAAGTCCTTTTCCTTTATTTTTTTCCCTCTTTGTTTCGAATATGTAATTTGTAAATTGTAATCAAGACTTTAAGTCTTTTGTAATTTATAATTTTTAAGTTGTAATTTGTAAATTTTAAGTTGTAATTTGTAAATTTTAAGTTGTAATTTGTAGTTTTAAAGTTGTAATTTGTAAATTTTTAGTTGTAATTTGTATCAATAAAATTGCATTTGTACATCGCTTTATTCTAATTTTATTTATACAAATATATTTACATTTTTTACTTGAATTACAAATTCACAATGTATAAAAAAAATTTTGAACCGCCGAACCGGATGAACCGGCCCGGAACCGGACATGCAACGGCGGTTCCGGCGGTTCATTTGAACCGGCGGTTCACGGTTCAGGAACCGGAACCGCTGAACCTTGGCCGGGCCGGTTCAGGTTCACTTATTTTTTGAACCGGAACCGGCGGTTCCGAACCGTGAACCGCCGGTTCCCGAACCGTGGTGACGTCTAGTGACAACTCTACATTTCATCCAGCAGTGTCAAATTGGAAAAGAGCACCTACTATATTTAATAGTAATAGGAGTACTACATTTTCACACTTTTTCTTCGTCAGTCAAATATTACCCACTTTATTTTTCTTTTTTACTTCAATTTCTAACTCATTACAACTCATATTCTATAATAAAACTAATATCTAAATGCGACATTCACATTCCATTAAATTTTTTTTCGCTTATTTTTCTTCACATTTCATAAAACCCTTACTCAATCAAATATGGACAACATTTCACGAATGAGGGGAGTAGTACACAATTATAAAATAACAAAATAGTCAAGTAGTACTACTCCCTCTGTTCCCTCATAATTAGTCATTTTTCCGTTTTAGAAAGTTCCTTCATAGTTGAGTCATTTACATATATAGTACACCCTTCGTCCCAAGGAAGATGACACCTTCCTTGGGTGGCATGAAATTTTATGCAGTTTTATTTTGTGTTTTAATAGGAGAGAATAAAGTAAGAGAGATGAAAAAAAGTAGAGATAAAAGGTGTTTACACTTTTAGTAATTGGTCATCTTGGTTGGGACAAATTAAAAAGGAAAGTGGGTTATCATCAATTGGACACATATACACACAACTAGAGATGTCAAAGGGGTCGAGCTGACCCGGCGCACCAATGAAATGGAACGGGCTTGGGCTGAGCTAAGCAGGTTAAATGGGCTCCAATTGGGCTTTTTTACAAACCTAGGACCAGCTCGGGCCCAAGCCCAGGAATGGCCCAGTTCCAGCCCAGGCCAGACAGCATCTCAGTTTTATACTCCCTCCGTCCCGGCTAAAATGACACATTTCTTAGTCGGCACAGGATTTTAAGAGTTATTGGTTAATGTGTTTAATTGAATAGAGAAAAGGTGATTGTAAATATTAAATGGAGAGAGAAAGATAGTTGAATATTTAATTGAAGAGAGAAAAAATGTTGGGTGTATTAATCAGAGAGAAAAAGTTATCTAAAATAGTAATGTGTCATCTTATTTGGGACAAATTAAAAAGGAATGTGTGTCATATTAAGTGGGATGGACAGAGTGCTATATATTGTTCATTCTTTGAATATATTTATGTTTTGCATATTATATTATACATAAATATTCTTTTATTTTATTTATTATTAGATTAATTACGTTGATCCTTAAATTTGATTTTTATTATTATAGATATTAATTGTTAAATACTTTTCCCTTTTAAAAAGGTGTATCTTAGAATTAATTATTTTGATTTGCATAATTGCAGAGATTAGTTGTTATCAAGAATAGTTCAATAGTGATTGATTAGATATTTATGTGCATGTATGTATACATATGTATTATGCCTTTTATTGTCTTACATGTATATGCATATGGATAATTAGATATTATTTCTACATATTCATATCTTTTCTATTAATTAATTATTAGATAGCATGTTATTTTATATTTATATTTTAAAGATAATCATAGATTTTTATTAATAATATTATTTTAAATAATCAATTAATTCAATTACTTAACCTAAATCAAAACTTATAACAAATTTGATTTCCAATTACATTGATTTTCATAATTGTAGATATTAATCATTGATTTATTTGCATCACTATAAATAGTAGTTATTAATTGATTTATTTCTATTTAAAATAATTCCATAATTATGGTAGTACTATATCATAGAGTTGTGATCAATGCCGAACTAATTTTAAAGACTGAACTATATATCAAATTAAAGTCATTAGATTTAGTTTTTTTTATGAGATTCGCTGATGTGTAAATTATTTTGGTCTTCATTACAAGCTCATTTTACTTCATTGTAATAGGTTTATTACTTCATTTCGATACGTAGTACCTTGAAACTATAGTATTTTTTACTTTTACTTTTAATAGGTTTTGAAATGATTCAACACATGCTTCATTCGAATTCATTGAATTGAGTTTTTATTTTATTCACTTTTAAAAATACTATTCATTCCAGTAGCTTTATTACTTCATTAATAAACATTATTACTTCATTGGATAAGGTATTATTTACTTCATTTCAGTAGGACTTCAAATGCTTCTACACATATTCAATTCAACTAGTGTACATCATTCCATGTGCTTATTACACCATCAATTAGGCTATCATTCCATTTTGTTGTCAACACTGCGACGGTGGTGATAGACATTTAAGAGAGAAAGAACGGTATGCGACGGCGAAACCACATGTACGTACTGGAATGAAGTAATAATCCTATTGAAATCAAATAATACCTACTAGAATGAAGTAATATATATTATTGAATAAAATTAAATCCTCCTAATATGTTATGACTTATTTTCCCTTGGCCGAAGCAAAATAGGCTGTGATGAAGGCGAAAAAAAATTATACATTTGCGCATCTCATTCATAAGAAAAATAGATCTAAAAACTCTAATTTAGTATAGTTATGCGGTTCTTAATAAGAACTGGATTTGCATATAATAGTACTAGTATATCATAACTTCTAATTTTGTGGGAATCGTGGGATTATTTAATATGGGAAGGGAACACTTATTTATAAATGTAATCCGTGTTATTTGTTGATTAGTTCCTTAATCCCATACCATATCATAGTTCCACAATTATTATTATTTTTTTCATAGTTCCATAATTGATTATGCATGCAATACGTATTGTATAATTCTATTTAGTCTTTCTATTATTTAGCATACTTGGCCTAGCCCAGTCCGGCCCGTTAACCAACTGGGCCTGTGCTTGGGCTGGGCCTATTATATATACCAAAACCCTAGCTCGGCCCGGACCGCTCCAGATATGGGATGGACTGGGCTTACTTGTCACCGGGCATGGGCCGGCCTGGCCCACATGACACCTCTACACACACCTGAATTTGCACAAACACACGCACATATGCACACACCTGCACTCACACAAATATGCACACACCTGCACACACTCACACACACACTGGCTGCACATACACACAAACCTGCACACACGCACCTGCACACGGCTGCAAATACACACACATATACACACAAAACACACCCTTGCACACACACAGCACATACTTGCACACACCTACCCACACACATAACACACACCCTGCATAATTTCTTTGAATTCGAAAAGTCACCCATGGTATGGGTTCCGTTGTTTCTAACTTCACACTCAAACGCCTGTATAGTTTCCTCAATTCTATTCCAGGCGAGTCTATGCAGCTCGGATTTTATTGCACGGCTCATCAACTGGAATTATGTGGTTTCTTGATTCTTGGAACTAAAATGACCTCAAAAAACAAATTTGGAAAACTGGCTTGTTTTTTTGAAAGTTCCGTTCATTTTAATTTTTAACCCCACATGTTGCATCTGTCTTGAATGTTACAGAACATGGATCATGATAGGGTCCTCGATTCAGCAAATATTGCCGAAGATCATCTTCAATATATCTTTAATGAATTAATCAAGAAAGATAATTAAAATAAAATATTACAAAAGATATGGAAAATAACTAAAGATAACTAACTAAAATAAAAGATACTCTTTATCAAATAAATTCATTAAAGATATATTGGAGATGATCTTCGGGGATATTTGTTGAATCAAGGACCCTATCAGATCAGCAGCAGCAAATATAACAATGCCAAAACATGTATAAACTGAACTCGGGCATGGATAGCAGTAAACCCCTTTACTATAATAACTGTGGTTCATTTACAAGTAACAAAGTAAAAAAAGTTGCATTTGAATGTCACATTAAAACATGTATACCTTTGATGTAAGAGAATAATAAGAAAAGGGGTATTGGATGCCTGTTTGCATCCAGAAACTTTGTCTTCATGGCTGATTACTGGTTATGTACAATCATAAACAAAATCTAGCAATGATAGGGTGCTGGCCACGTTCATTCACAAAGTCTCCTTCAGATAACAGCCAAGTACCCGAATATACCTTGCAAACTCCTGCAGCGAAGAGGCAGAAAGGGTGGGTTTAAAACTTGCAACAAAACAAGATTATACTCTCACAAGCTTTTCTTTCTTCTCTTTTTTATTACTTCACCTTCAAACTTCAAACTAAATAACAAGGATAACAAGTTGAACGCAAACCTGAAGATGACCCAGTGCATATTGGGCACGATGCTCTGCCATCGAAGCTTCAAAGTCGATGTAAAACAAGTACTCGAAGTATCTGCACGTGGATTATCTCATTTATAAGCATAAGAAAATAGTAACGTACGGCATGTCCTGGAGGACCAAATAAGTAAAATAATCCAAGTATATTTAGCAGCCGGAAACTTATGTCATCTTTCAAAATTTACCGAATAGAACCACAGGATCAATTTGATCTTATGCAATCAAGAGTTTCTCCAACATATGAATATAGAATGCAAATAAGGCTCATAAAAGTAATCACCAAATTAGAAGCATCTTATGACAAGCCAGATATCACATTGTCATCTTCTGCTAATGTTTCCATGGCATCAACTCAATTAATACATCCACTATGGATTCTCATTTGCAAAGGCATACAATAAACTTGGATGCACAAACACACTTACTTGGCACCTTGTTTGTTTGAGTCATCAACGACCCACAATGGCCACATTTTCTGTGGGCGGCTCTCTATCTGTAATAACAAATTAAAACTATCTGTGAACATTAAAGTATAACCGAAAGGAGCTGCTAAAATCGGTTCTACAATTACCTTTGATAAATTAATGCTCCTCATAGCAAACACCGCTAAAGCCTTGAATAGAGCTCCTGGCCCTTCTTGCAGAGTGAAGACAATGCTAGTCTGGAAGGAAAAACATACTCTTTATAACAGGTAGCAGGACATGTGCTTAATTAAAGAAAAAGTACTACCTTGTAGGAACCCTCTGTTCCTGGGATAATAGGTTGTCGTGCAAGTATCATAAAACGGGTCACGTTGTCAGAATTATCCTGTTTTTTTGGATCAATGAACGGAATTAAATAAAAAGCTGCACATAATTATAGTGTTTATTCTAATTTAGCCAGACGAAATGAACAAACAAAACAAGTAAGACGGAACAAATGCTGTCAGCCTAAACAAGAAGCCTTACAAATACAATTTTGGAAACGTTTATTAAATGGTCTAGGTTCTGTAGAGATATTTGTTTCAAACATGTCAGTTGTGTAAAACTAAAACAAAATAAGCAATTTTAGGGAAATAAATGAAAAATCTGAAACTTAGTTGGAAAATTTGTCTTAAAAAGGGGAAAATATTAAATATTGCCCCAACATTTAAATTGTGACATTCCGATACCTAATGTTAAACAATGTCACAAAAGCATCCTAACACGTGCTTTAAAATCAACGTAATATGTCTATGATAGCCGGTAGAGGAGGTATACGAGTTCTAAGGCGTGGTGACCGGTGAGGAAAGGATGAATCAGTATATTCATCTCCTAAGGAGGCAGGACGAATTAAGGAATTTCACTTCTATCAAAGGGCCCAAATTCAGCACACTCATTTAAGGTAAACCATGTTTACCTATGACATTAACTAGTGGAGTAACATGTATGGGTGGGGTCGGCCGGAGTCAATGGACCCCACCACTGGTCATGGGTGCTGTCAGAAAAACTCCATTAATTCATCCACCAATCAACGATACCTCCGCCTCCGACCCCACGATAGCTCTGCCTCAACCCTAACCCTTCTCGTTTCAAATACTCCCTTCGTCCGCCATTAGGAGTCTCATTTGAGTTTGGCACGAGTTTTAAGAAATATAAAAGAAAGTTGGCTGAAAAGATAGGAATATGACTCTCATTTTTATATATTAGTTTTATAAAAAAATGTGAGTGGAATGTGAGCTCTACCTACCATTTATAGTAAAAGTGAACCGGGACTCCTAATGACAGACGGACTAAAATATTAAATCGGGACTCTAGTGGCAGACAAAAGGAGTAATTATTTTTCTATGGATAGAGTCACGATGTTTCAACAACAAATTCAAGCTTATTGATATTTTCATTTAGATTTTTTGTTTCGTTTAGGGACACAAATGGTGCAATTGTTTTAAAGACTTATGAAGTTAAAGAAATTTTGAACTCTTGACACGATAGAAGAGTATTGGCATTGGTGCTAGAATGAGGTGATATCCATCTCTTTGCATTCTCTATCGTATCCTTCCATGACGATGTGTTTTCTTCAAAACCTGCCATGCAATAGCGCCACGACGGCGCCATGGCAGATATTTAATAACATTGGTTTGATGAGTTGCGGGCGAGGGAGGGTGTGGGGTTATGATACACATTTAGATTACAAATCCATGCTACGAAATTACCACTAACGGTTGGAAGTGGAAGAGTAAGTTGTTAACGATCAAGGAGTAATGGGCAACGGTTATTGCCAATGCAATCAATAATACTCTCACCGTCAAACAACATTGCATAAAATTTTGTGCCGCCCAACAAAAGGAAAGTAGTGTCTCCATTTGTAGAAATGATTTATTGAGACATACCAAAGAGGAAAGTGTGGGACAAAAGGAGTATTAATTATCATCTTTGTCTTTCTTTCGCAATTCCAAGTTAGAAGAGTCCTATATATGGTCGCTTCGATTAGAGAAAAGGATGTTCAGTTCTGAATTTAGTAAAAGGACGGTAATATACCATAGGGCCTCGTTATAGGAATGGCCTTGTAAGATGATTATCTTTAGTTTTGTTCTAATTTATATATCAACTATACTTTGTTCAATTTATATATCAACTACATTTTTTGTTCGTATTGTTCGTTGTCAGACTTCCTCACCTCTCTTCTCTAACAAATTGGTGGAGATGCAGGGGAACGAACCCTGCGCAAAAGATAATCCTCTTACTAAATTACTCCTTTAACAAAGCCCTACGGTATATTACTGCCCTTTTACTAAATTCAAGACATAACATCCTTTTCTCTAATCTAAGCGACCATTATATAGGACTCTTCTACTTGGAATTGCAAAATAATACAAAGATAATGCTTAATGTTATTGATTGCATTGGCAGTAACCGTTGCCCACTACTCCATGAGCTATAACCGTCGTTGCAATTTATTATCTCCATTAACAACCTACTCTTCCATTTCCAGCCGTTACATGGATTTGTAATCTAAATCTGTATCAGGTTAGCCGTGAGAAGTTGAGAACGAGCATGATTAGATGTTGATGACTAACTGTGTTGAAGAATAGTATACTTGAAACCGGAATTTTGCTTATGTGAATTCAATTCTAACTCTATAGTTTTTGAGTTGATCTATGGCCATGCTAGAGTTGCTCATAGTTTGGGTGATAGTTATCGGATTCTGGCTAGAGTAATATATGACTTGCAGCTGGAATAAGGAAGACTGTTGTTTAAGGAAAAATTGGTGTCGAATTGTTAGACAAAACTTCTGTAGTAGTTGAACTCAAATTTGATTACTTTGATCTTTTTTGAGGATCCGTGATGGTCACATTTATGTTACGTAGGAGTTGTGAAATAAAGAGAGGTGACTGATTGAATGACATCTTAGTGGTATACAATGACAGGAAAATTCCGAACCCCCGAGTTCCGTTTCCTAGACTGACATTAACTATTGCAGCTTTTACATTAACACTTTCACATGCATGTTCCAAGAGAAATCTCTAAAGCTAATTTCACTGATTACATAGACAATGTATGCAGTGGTATCATGTCAAAAAAGCTATACCAAAACGCTTCATTTTAACTGTGCACGAGTTTTCTGCATTTATAGTAAACAACAGTGCATCTATTATGAGTTTCAGTTACATATCTTGAAATATTAGGCAACAGTCAATGAAATCTCTTCTGTTATTCATTTCAATTATATACTGCCTGCTTCTGCAGATCTCAAGGAGTCATCAGAATGATGTTTCAGAATTTACAGTAGAAGGTTCAAACAATAGAGTCACGTCTTATTGCACAATCGTACAAAGCACTTCACATTCATGCAAATACAAGACACGGTGTCCAACCCTATAGCTAAGTTGCCTTCTGTAAGAATCCTTTAATAAACAATGGAAGTATAACATGATTGGGAAACAACAAACAAAATAGCAAAGCAAAGATTAAGGCAACATCCACCAGTTAAAAAAAAAACAGGAACATGAGCCAAAGCATTTAAAAAACTGAAACTACATTTATACAGGATCACTCAGAACCTCACCTGTATTCCTTCTTCAAGAACATCAAGTCCATATATAGCCGCAGCTCGAGCACTTGCGATTGCTCCTGTCTCTCTCAGACCTTCAGAGCCTACCATCTGTGTTTCATGCTGATGTGACTAAACTGAATTGCAAAAGAGCACAAAACTATGGATAAGTTACCTGAGCGGCAACAGCTGTATCAACTGCGTTGACCTTGGTAACACCCAACTCATTCAGAATTATTTTACACTGCGCAAGTGCCTATAACCACCACACTTTAGTCATTCATTATGCTCAATTAAATAGAACAATCGGTATGGTGCCATAAATATCTTATCTTGCACATAGATAAAGTAATATTCTCATGATGGTATGATTAGGATCCGAGTACTTAAAATTGAGAATTATTTAATTACTTATCCACAATACAAATCACTTTGGCGTGCAAGCATGTAAAAGACATGAAAGGCATAGATGACCTGAGGATGGCTCACGACATGCGTTAACTCCTCCTTCCTAACCCCAGGCAATCCAAGAAGACAGTGATTGACCTTCAACTGAACTTCCCCAACTATGCTAAGCCTATGACGAAGTAGCAAGTCATAGTTACGATGGATGCTTCCTGCAACAGAATTCTCAATTGGAAGCACAGCTCTGTCTACCAACCACCTCTCAACTGCCTGAAAAGGGAAGTCAGCCATACAAAGGTTTGAGCAGATATATGATATCAGAGAAGAAGTATTTTGAGAAACATCTAACCTCGAAGACAGCCTCAAATTCTTTACATGGGACAGTCACACTCTGTGGGAATGCTTTAATCGCAGCAGTCTCACTATACGCTCCTGGAATCCCCTGGACAATGCAAGCAGCTTGCTCTTAGCAAAACATGCCAAAGTTACCGATACATATAGCAGAATTACGTGTTACGCACCTGATAAGCAACACGATAGTTTGCACCATCACTAGAAGGAGTGGTTGCTGACAATGGTTCTACAATCAAAACACTTTCGTCAAGTTGCAAATAGAGGGGCACAAGAAAACTCAATTAGGCCACACGTGAAGTTGCATACAGCAGGGTAGAATATATAACACGATTCTCCTTTAAAGCATGCTCGTGAAAGAAATCAAATTAGAATCACAACGGTATGAGTGGACATGGCGGAAAGGAAACATTCAAAAACATCTGCTCATCTCTAACACTTTTAAACTCACAAACTCGACTTTGTATTAGAAATACCACATGGTAAAATGACACCAATCAAATCGAGCAAGATTCCATCTTTATCGTCACATACTTTACAAATTTAGATATAATATCCGTCGTTGTCAATACCAATCATACTTCCCAAAATTTAATGAAATTAAAATTGAATACTCAAATTTTCACCGAATCAAATACTTCCCCCGTAATTAATTAACAACGGTAAAAAAATTAAATAATCTCAACATTTCTCGATTTACTCATCTTTCACCCAGAGACAGTGAAAATTCAGCAACACGAGATGATTAATGTAAAAAATGGGAATTGACTAACTTGGGAGGAAGTTAAAATTAGTGTGAAACTGCGTTGAAGGAGCAATCTCCGTGGGCACTTCAGCAACTTGCTGCGTTGTAGGGACCTCATCACCCACAGGAGTGATTGCCCTCAGCGCCCATTCCCTCCGAATCTTGAAATTCAAGCAAGCGGGCCGACAATCTGAAAATCCCAATTTAAAATTGGGGGGTGTTTTTTTGGTATCAGCGCCAAAACCCAAGAAAGGCGCGGGTGTGAAAGGCCGTGACTTTTTTATGCTGTAGCAATCCGAATGCGGAATGAGACAGTCACAGGAAGCGAGAGTCATTGGAGAGGGAAAGAAAGAAAAGGAAGAGAGTGGTTGATTGAGTTTATGAGTGGTGCAGTGATTTACTTAGAAAATGGGGAATGTCAAGAGCAATTGCAGAAAAAGGAGAGAGGAGACAAGGAGAGGTAGTTGGGAAAAATGTCGGGTTTACGTTTTCTTCACCACTGCATGTGGTAATCGTGGCTGCGGGAGAAGAAGATGGGGCGGCTGCCCTCCCTTCCTTCTTCAACTCCACCACACTGCACCAATGCGATACTCCTTTCTCTAACGTAAACTCGAGCATCTTTTCCTCGTCACT
This sequence comes from Salvia splendens, assembly GCF_004379255.2. Lineage (NCBI taxonomy): Eukaryota > Viridiplantae > Streptophyta > Magnoliopsida > Lamiales > Lamiaceae > Salvia > Salvia splendens. The sequence continues at coordinate 29,066,192 of NC_056039.1, forward strand.
ATCACCAAATAACATTTATTGCAATAATATAAGGACAAATTTCTAATTTAATTCTTATAACTGCTTTGCTAGTTGAATAGGAGTAGTATGTTTTCATCCTCCTTTTTTTTTAAATATGTGAACTTCCATTTACTATAGTCAGAAATACTTTTATACATTTACTTTTAATTTTGAATTTTTTATCTTGAATGTTATTTTAGTCAATTTATGTATTAACTGTGATATCATCTTAATATCTTTTTCATCAAACTTTTTCTCTTCTTATCTCTTAATCTCCTCAATTTTGCTTTTTCTCTCTTTTTCACACACACATAATAAGTGTTGAGTCGTTTTTTTTATTTTTTGTCAAATTACAATTGAGTTAAATCCTTTTTTAGTAAATTCCAACACACAATCTCAATCACTTCATTTTCTCTTTTATTTTACTTATTTATTTTCTTATTTTAATTAATCTATTTTATTCTCATTTCATTTAACTTACTAAATATTTATTCATTAATCTCGATGGCTAAAAGAATTGCATCAACACTAATATGATTATAGGGCGGAAAGAGTTTAGTTTGTAGAATACAGTGATGACTTTTCCCTTCTCTCGGCAAATATGAATATATATATATATATAATTAATATCGATGGCTAAAAGAATTGCATCAACACTAATATGATTATAGGGCGGAAAGAGTTTAGTTTGTAGAATACAGTGATGACTTTTCCCTTCTCTCGGCAAATATGAATATATATATATATATATAATTAATATCGATGGCTAAAAGAATTGCATCAACACTAATATGATTATAGGGCGGAAAGAGTTTAGTTTGTAGAATACAGTGATGACTTTTCCCTTCTCTCGGCAAATATGAATATATATATATATATATATATATATATATATATATAATTAATATCGATGGCTAAAAGAATTGCATCAACACTAATATGATTATAGGGCGGAAAGAGTTTAGTTTGTAGAATACAGTGATGACTTTTCCCTTCTCTCGGCAAATATGAATATATATATATATATATATAGTAAAGCAATTTAGAGCAGCATTGGTAGGGACTATGACTAGTCACTTTGGTAAGGAGATTATCGAACTAAGTAGTTGTGAGAGTGATGCAACACAAACTCCATTTCACTCGTCAGGAATATGTCCTCTTTATTTTATATTTCATGTTTAGGTTTATTTTCTATTTAATTTTAATTATGTGTGTGGGATACAGAAGAGAGATGATGTTTCATTTAATGCTATAAATTGACTAAATTATCTACCGAAGTGAAGAACAATATACAAAGATCGAAAAAGTCATGAAATAGCACAAAGTCATTCCAATATGTATTACTCCCACCATTCCCTAAAAATAAAAACTATTTGCTTTTGGTTCGTTCCCCACAATTATAAATTTTTTGTTTTAGAATATTTTTTTTTCTATTGAAGTGAGACCTATTTTTCACTAACATAGTACTTCTTTCTATACCTTTTTTACTTTATTAATTTTGTATTAAAGCTCGTGGTATTTTAAAAATTCTTATAGTCAATGGAGGAAGTATATCAAAGTTCTAAGATGTGATATGATATTTTAAAAGTATGTGAACCGCAAATATGCAAATAGCAAAATAAATAGACTAAATTTACAAAGGAAAATGTTTTGGAGACATAATGTCTAAGACATAATGAGGTTAAAGTAGTCATTTTAGCTTGTTTTATATTTTTATTTAAATAAATGTTTTGTATATATACCATACTACCCTTATGCATATAAAAACATTTATTTATATATAACAATTACTTGATTAGGAAAGTTGTGTGTATTTATTTGAATGGCTTGATTTTAGCAAATTATACTCAAATTGTATGAAGTGTATTAAATACTCCTATGATGCTAAGTCACGAATTTTATTTTAAAATATAATTTTAAATAATGAATTTAAACTTTATTTAAATAGTACATTATACAATTATATTTTTAAAATTCTAAACTTATATGTACTTAATAAATTTAATACTCAATCTTAATTTTATCATTACAAAACATTATTGAATCTATAATTTATATGTATAAAATTAATAAATCAATTTAATTGCTTGAGTTCTTAGAGCATCAAAATTAAGATTTGAAATTTATACATGTTTTAATTTATTAATGGACAAAATGTTAGGGAACAACAATTTAAATATGTATACTAGAATTAAATTGTCAGATGGTGTCAAAATAATTTAATTAAGTAATAATTTCTAAAGCTAAAATAATTTAGCTATATAAATTTAATAGTCATATTTCACAATTAAATTTTTTCATTTTTTATACACAACCCTTTCTTTCATGAGATTATAACAAGTAAAAAATTAAGTATATATACATACATCTATTTACTAAAAGTATTTTAAATTTAGAATTTTAAACATTATTAATAACAAAAAAATTGGACGTTCATAACTATTACTATTTCGTTGGATGATAACACTAAAAAACTAAGTATGTATATGCATGTAGTCATTTTTATGATTCAGAATTTAAATAATTATTTAATACTAATAAAATAATTTGATGAGAATGACTATTACTATTTCGTTATACTAGTCTTTTACAATTTAGAACTTTAACGATTATTTAATAACAAAATACTTGGATGCGAATGAATATTCCTATTTCGCTGAGTAATAACACTAAGAATTTAAGTATATATACATGTAGTCATTTTATGACTTCAAATTTTAATAATAATTAATAAAACAATTTGATGCAAATGACTATTATCATTTCACTAAATGATAACTAGTAGAAATTAAGTCTATAACATATTTATACTACTACTATTTTACAATTTAGAATTTTACACATTATTTATAGAAAAAAATTATTGTATGTGAATGACTATTATTATTTTATTGGACGACAACACTAACAAATTAAGTATGTATATGCATCTAATCATTTTTACGATTTAGAATTTTAATAATTATTTAATACTAATAAAATAATTTGATGAGAATGACTATTACTATTTTGTTGGATAATAACAATTAGAAATTAAGTGCATATATACATGTAATTATTTTTATGACTTAGAATTTTAATAATTATTTAATACTAATAAATAATTTGATGCGAATGACGATTACTATTTCGTTGGACGATAACACTAAGAAATTAAATATGTATATGCATGTAGTCATTTTAATGACTTAGAATTTTAACAATTATTTAATATTACTAATAAAATAATTTGATGAGAATGACGATTACTATTTCGTTGGACGATAACACTAAGAAATTAAGTATGTATATGCATGCAGTCATTTTAATGACTTGGAATTTTAACAATTATTTAATACTACTAATAAAATAATTTTATGAGAATGACTATTACTATTTCGTTGGACGATAACACTAAGAAATTAAGTATGTATATGCATGTAGTCATTTTTATGACATAGAATTTTAATAATTATTTAATACTAATAAAATAATTTGATGCAAATGACTTACTATTTAGTTAAAGAGTGTAATTTGATATGAGTTGACTTTTGATAATAATTTTATTGATGTATATTTAGTTAAAAGATAGTAATTTGATATGAATTGCCTTTCCTTTTATGATTAATTGATATATATTTATTTATTCAATTATTATTTAATTCAAAATAAGGGTATGTTAGTCTATATAATAATTTGGTTTATGTCAAATTGACATAGGGGTATTATGTCTTGGAGACATTATGTCTCTAAATCATCACCCATTTACAAATAGACTAAATTTACAAATATCTCTAACGCATAGTACAAAATTAATAAAGTAAAATAGTACTTATAAATATAGATAAAAAGTAATTGCAGTTTTATAAGTCTTTAATGATAATCCGTCTCATTAAAGAGATAGCTTTATTATAAAAGTGGACAATTCAAAATGCAAAATACAATTATTAATTATAGACGAAATATTAATATTTATATGTGAATTTAAATTCAAACATTAGATTTTTGTCTTGATGTAATCATACAAAAAATTTAGTGATGCAGATCGGACAAACTTTATTGAATAAAGTAAAATTGCTATTATTCTTTAGGTTCAACGATGATGTTGTAGTTATAATCTTTGAAATTTTGAACTACTTTACAAGTTGAAGTAAATATTGTAGATGCGTAGAAATTAACCATTTGTTGAATAAATATGATTTTAGGAAGGGTGAAATAGTCCATATAATTATTTCTTGTTTACAATAAAATCCACGAGTTATAATTTGGTAATTTTTGGTAATTTTATAGCCAGTTAATAGACTTTATAATTAACTTTCCTATATATTATGCGGTTAGATAAACTATTAATGCAATTGTACTCTTCAATTTTAATTAAATTAATGTGTTATTATACTGAAATAAGAGACGTGACAGAGCCAAAAAACCGATTAAGTCGGTGCTAAATTTTAAATAATAATAATAAATATATTTTATTTTATGTACTAGTATTTTATATCTTTTATAATTTTTATGAAATCTTAGATGATAATAAAAGTTCAATAAATCTATATTATCAAATTCATATATCTCATACTCCGCTTATACTTCCTTCGTCCCAAAAAAGTATGAACATTTGATTCAACACCGGTTTTAATGCATAATTAGTAAAGTAAAAGAGATAGCAAGAATTTTTTTAAGTATTATAAGTAGATAGTGAGTCCCACCTCATTAGAAAAAAAGAAATTTCTAAAATTAGAAAATTCATACTTTTCAAGGACGAACAAAAAAGGAAAGAGTTCATACATTTCAGGAACAGACTAAGTAATACATATATGAATATCATAATTTCTAAAATTGTAGTAATTCTGAATCAAATGATTAAATAAAGTTCAAATCCCCAATTTACCATAAGAAACAATTTCTCTTCAAATTAACTGAAAAATTAGTAGATAGTACTTTAATTAGATGTGACTAAATATAGGTTTGTAAATATAAGCCATATTTTTTAATTTAACTAGAAAGACGGAAGTATACATATATAGAAACAGTCAAGGGCATCATTATTTAATTATAGCCCAAAATTAAAAATAAATAGGCCCAAATTATAAGCCCAAGTCTGTCTTCTCCTTTCCTTTTCAATATTCAGATTCAGATATCAGGCAGCGCTGGAGTGCAGGGCCCGCTCTGGGTCTGGATCTGGGTCTGGGGCTTGGCCCAATGTGATTCTGTTGCTAACTAAGAGTATATCCGATTATTCATATTAAACTCAAGTCTATTTTAATGTAAAATGTAAATATCATATCCAATAGTGAATTTACTCTCGTTGACACTAAGTTTGAAGTTAAAAGAATATTTTCTATCCATTTTTTTTATTTATAAGATTTTAAAATATTAGTATTTGAATTTATTTTAATGTAAACTCAAAAATTAATTTATTTAAAAATCCAATATGACGGGTTTCGGGATTTTAAAGAATCATTGAAAATGGTCTAAATCGCTAAATGTTTAGTGGAGTATAATAAAAATAAATGTTACTTAGAAACTTTTAAATTTTATCCAAATTTTAATTTGATTCGTCTCTAAAGTAGTTAAGTTCTATTTCACTCTCATTTTCCTCCATGTTCTCTTTTTTCCCACCATTTCACTCACCACCGGCCGTGAACCCTACCACCATTGTGTCCGTCTCTATGATATAATCCCCCCGTCCCATAAGAATATGCACTCTTTCCTTTTTAGTCCGTCCTACAAGAATATGCACTTTCTAATTTTGGAAACATTTTTCACTCTAATGAGGTGGAACTCATTCTCCACTAATAATACTTTAATTACTTTTTCTCCCTACATCTCTCTTACTTTCTCAATTTTGCATTAAAATTCATGTTTAATCCAAAGTGTATATTCTTTGGGGACGAATGAAGTATTTTTTATTATCACAAGTGGACAATATTATTCCAGTATAGCTAAATATATGTACATGTACCGTATCGACGAAGACTAATATTTAGCTTCTAAGTACTACTACAACTTAAATCTCATGCACTATCTAGACCACATGAGCTGAAGGTTTGTTTAACTAATTGAACATAAATAAATAGAGATAATAAATACTCCTTCCGCCCATAAAAATATGAGCATTTAGGACGACATGATAATTAATGCACAATTGGTAAAATAAGATAGAATAATGAGAAATGTAGTTAAAGTAGTGATCGTGGATAATTGAACTCACATTATTATTAGTGTTTAATGACTTGTAATAATGGGCCCTAGTCATATAAGTTGTACCTAAATTGATGTATATGGATAATGGGCTGGGGACAATTTTTCCATAAATGGCAATACTCATATTTTTATTGGATGGATGGAAAAGAAAAAATGTTCATTATTTTTATGAGACGGAGAAAATAGAAAACTAAGTATGGACCAATTAAAGAAAGAAATTCTAGGGTATTGATTTTGTTGACTGTTCTTGTAACACTCGCCCTTTTTGAACCATAGTCGATCCAGTATCGCAGCATTAGCTGTTATTCTCGTTTGTTTGAGTTTTAAAACGTGCGCGATCTCGATAATCATAAAGAAGACGTTTAATAGTTTTGCTAAAGGCGGTATAAAAATCTATGAGTTCTTTTAACACAAGTTCAAATAGATCTTTGCAAAGTCCTACGCTATTACAATTTAAATATCGAGAATACAACAAAATGAGGAGAAGCGCCCCAAGTCTCGGCGGGTGTGCACATCCCGGACCTCCACCTTCATTTTGTGCTCATATCGATCGCTACATCGCACACTTCCAGAACCTACAAAAGATATATAAATATTAGTCTCATCACAATCACATTACTCGAATCAAGACAAGACTTTTGACAAATTCGCATCACCTCAAGCATGTTCCCCAAACGACGACGCGCGTACCCCAAATGACGGTTGTACTTGTTAGCCATTGTTTTGGATGACGAGACATAAGATTCTTTCTAAAAATGGTAGTGTGAATGATGGGTGTGACAACTTACCCCTTTTAGCAAAAAGTCCTTAGCTCTTGGACAACACTTCTCATAAATTATGGAATTATTCATGTAAAACTATGCACCCTCTTTGCCTATAAATACTCCACTACCTCCATTCATCTTTCTCAAATCTCCAACATGTTCATATCATCAAAGAAGAGAGCAAGTGAGATTCAAATAGTGAGTTCAAGGAACAAGAGGATCAAGCTCTCTCACATATCACCCTTTATTCCACTCTTCATCAAAGGTAAATGCTCTTGAAACCAAGTGTTATTCATAGCTCATTCGTATCTTTTTTCGCCAAGCATGGTAGAAGAAATAGCATGCTCAACATAGTACCTTGAACTTAGGTATCTCAATGCATTTTCTAGTGAAACAACCAAGCATGCGAAAATTTAGAGAAGACCATCACGTTCAAATCCTCAAAACTCAATCAAGTAGATCATGACCTTTGCGATAACCATAAAAGTAATAATCATAATCGGGGATGAAGTATAAATAAGAACTTGGCTTTTAAGAGTGCATCGTTGAGCACCAAGCTATCGAACAGCGCCGCTGCCGCTGCTGTCACCCGGGGCAGCCACCGCTGCTGTTGTTACTCGGCGGCAGCCACCACCGCTGCTGTTGTCTCAAGCAGCCACCCACACCCGCGCAGCTGCTGCGCTCGGCAGCCACACACGACCGCACGCCGCTGCCCCTGCCCTCACCGCTGCTGTCCGGCGACGCCTCGCGACCCGCGCTTGCTGACCCCGAATCAGCGGCATCCCAGCAACGCAGCAGCAGCTGGGCTTGCGCGACGCCAAGCTCGGTGCCTGTTTTAACCGGAGTAAACGCGAGTGTGTGTATGTGTGTAAGAGTGTGTAAAAGAGAAAGAGGAAAAAAAAAGGAAAGAGGGACGTACCTGAGGACGGCGACGGCAATGAGCTCGGAGAAGAGAGATAGAGAGAGACAGAGAGGAGAGGGTATTTGACGTGAGGAAGGTGGATGAAGAAAAAAGAGGCAGCCCCCCGTCTTGTTTTCAAAATTTGACTGTGTGCGTGTGCCGTTTTTGAGGAAGAAAAAGAAGATGTTGTGGGTTTTATTTATTTGTCTTGGACTCACACAAATTAATGGATGGAAGTAAAAAAAATAAGTGTTTCCTGATTAATCTATGAATTTAATTAATCCCCTGATTAATTAATTGAACCTTCAAACTTTCAAGAAAGCACTAAGGTACTAGATCAAGAAATTTAATTCACTAAGTTAAATTTCTGTGAAGAATTGAAGTAGTCCGAGCAAGATAAGAACGTAGGATTCATGCCCCCAGTTGGATCATTGCATTTCATTCTTTACTAATGTTCTTTAACTAATTAGCTCGTAATATTCTTTCAAAAAGGAATTTTCGAGGAGTTTAATTTATTGAAGTGGATCTTTGCTCAGAGACTTTTTTTGGAAGCATCGAGGTGGACTTTCTAACCTATATATTAACGTGGCTTTGTGAATTATGTTTCAAATCTATTTTATAGTGATAATGATATTGTGTATGGGCTTTTCTATCTTACACTACTATGTGGGTGAAATTATTAAATGCTATGAATGATTTATGAAATGATGTTTATTTAAAATCGCACTTTCATTTCTTTCAAAGTATTGTCAATGTCATAAATGTTTTTGTTTTATCGAGATGCCTATCTGTTTGGCTTTGCCAAAATGAATGGAATGATTACGAACTCCAATAGGATTGAAAATCCTATTCGAGTAGTGTGCACAAAAGGAACGGACCGTGTGTCATCGAGAGGGTTGGCCGGTCAGCAATGAATGGAATGATTACGAACTCCAATAGGACTGAAAATCCTATTCGAGTAGTGTGCACAAAAAGGAATGTACAGATATGACAGATTGATGGAAAGAACTTAGACTGCGGTCGAACTTTAAGCTCACAAAAAACTTAGTAAACTCGGGCCTTTTAAGATAAAACCCCGAGTGTTACTGTGATGGCATGACAATAAATCTTTTATGTATATGTGTATCTTTTGGCAAAGTGTTCACTCAGTACTTTCATACTCAGTCGTGCATGTATTTCTAAATGTGCAGGTTGAGCCGTGGATGAAGTGGTGCTGAGTGAGATTGGTGATTTCCGTATCTTTTTAGGACCCTCGAAGACATATGTCTCCATACATATTGCCGCGTTCAAACCTTCTTCCACTGTGCATTTTATCTTTGTCTTGTGATAGACTTATTGGTGAGAATTATGATAGGAATGTGAAGTACTAGTTAATGAAATCTTTTTCGAGTCTGTATGACCATGCAAATTCCTTGGAAGTCCTAATACCTGTTGTAATGAAATGGATGTTTGGTTGACAATTGGTTTCCCTTTTTATTCCCCTCTTATTCCCCATTTATTGTCATGATTTCCGAGCTTTGCTATCCTTAGCAAAGTGCGGCCGTGACAGTTCTATTAATTTAATTATAAAATCAACATCCAATTATAATTCAAGTCGTATTAGGATGAGTCCAGAGCCTTTGTCCTAGCGCCAAAGAGCTTAGACATTATTGCATGAGGTGCCGAGTTCGTGCCCTCTTGACATTAGTTGTAATTTCCTCCTATCTATAGTATAGGAGTTTATTTGTGATTTCCTCCCTTATATAGGAGTTAATTTTAAAAAAAGAAATTAAAAAAAAAGTCGTATTAGGATGATCTCAAATATAACCATAAACCACCTCTAAGCAATCAAACAATGGATAACACACTGGAACAATTCTGCTTGTAACACCAACAGTTCAAATGATCTATTGATCTCACACTTAGTCTCAAGCATCCTTATTATTTGACCTAAGGTGTTAATTATTTCTAGTAATACATTATTACTCATCTCTTAGATAAGTCTTCTAACAACTTAACAAATCATTCAGTTCTTCGTCAAACAATCAAAAGCATTAGAATTATTAAAGTAAGCAAGTCTGAATTTAGATAGAAATAATCCCTACGTCCCATAAAAATATGAGTATATGATATGTCACGGGAATTAAGAAAAAATTGGTAAGAGAGATGAGGGAAATAGTAGTTAAAGTTGTCTTAGTGAATAGTGAGACCCTCATTATTATTGCATTATTATTGGTATTTCAATAGTGGTATAAGTTGTAAATAACTTGATGCCTAGAGTAATATATTAAGATAACTTTTCATAAATGGAAATGCTCAACTTTTTATGGAAGAGATGAAAATGGAAAGTACATATATTTTTATGAGCCGGATGAGTATACCAATAGGAGGTGAAATTAGAGACATGAGTTTTTTACATTCAAAATGAAAATTGTTTATATGACACGCTTGTTGAAGCTTTACTGTCAAATTTCTATGTCAAGCTAGACTAGTACTCCCTCCGTCCCACAATCGGAGTCCAATTTGATTTGGGAAAAGACAAGTGAATTAAATAAGATAGTGGAATGTGGATCCCACTTATATACACAATGAAATGGCTCGTTTAAATGGAGTAATATAAACAGAGATTTATTGTGCAGGTAAGTTTTGATGAACATAGCAGTTAGAAGTAATGGACTGAAGATAAATTTACAATTGAAATGATATCAGAAGAAATAGCATATGTTTACTGCCCTTCATTAAAGCCAAAGGTGTTCTCACCACTATAAGTCATGTAGAGAAACCCATCCTCGTCCTTGTATTCATCATAGATTTCTGATAACAACGAAGCTATAACAACGAAGCCACATTGTAAGCTAACTACAAATACGAATACACAGTTGATCATAAGGAGCCCACTCACCAGTCGGAGGCAGCACGTCCTTGACAAAGATGAAAATAGCTTTCTCAGCACTCAGTTTGATCCTCTTCCGAACCACATAAACAAACTGCCCCACAGTCAGATCAGCAGGAACCAAATATCTGTAAATCATATGAACCAGGGTGATGATGCACTCTAGTAAGAAATAAGAATCTATTATTCGCATAACCTAACAGCCACAAACTAAGGCTTTGCTGCAACCCGAGAAAGATATAGGTTTAAAAACATACATTTAAGCAGTATGTATCACTAAATGGGACCGAGCCAAAAATGTCTGAATCAAAATCAATCTCTATAGAGACCAGTGTTCAGCACATTAAAGCTTATGCACCAGATGAGCAGTCATTCCAACAAGGACCTTACACCGCATAATTAATCCTTAAGATCAACTTAGCATATATCCCAAGTTTGCTGATTACATACACTGAAAAGTAAGGCAAAGATAAACACAGATAGTCTACTAAGCCTTATCCGAGCTAAAAAGAGAAAATCCTACTGATTATAGGAGTAGGTATTATTCTTTATCTTCCTTTGTTTTTCTTTTCTCTGGCTGCTGGGGAGGGATTGAGCTTGAGACCTCTCCCTTTTACACAGGGGAGGATCCACACTTCTGTGTCCCAGAAGTGACTACTCATTATGGTTCTTAATCAACAAGCATCTACAAATTATACTAGTAGTTCTTATTTAGCTGTAACCAATAATTAGACATGATACTCTACGCCAAGTTCTGCAAAGATGAATATATTGAAAATTAGATTAATGAGCTCTTTACACCACAGTAAAGTTGCTGCTCTCACTTCTTCTTATCAATGTCAGGTACATCACTTCTTTCTGCCTTCTCCACAATGACCTTTATCGTAGCAAAAGGAAATAAGAATTACAAACACAAAGACAGCAAATAATTAGACCTCAACCACAGAATAAATTGTTTATAACTCACTGGAATTCTATCCGGATATTTCTCTCTGATACGCGCAGATTCTGCCTGTCTTTTCTCTGCAGTAATGGATACCAAAACATGAATGATTACTGATGAATAAGGAGGTATTCTGATGAAATGCTGGGCAAGCAAAAACATTATACATGTAGAAATATGTAAAACAAAGCTGATGAATTGACTAGATTGAATCTATCCAATACCTACAGAACAACGGCCGGCTGTTCATGACTATGTAATTTTATACAGTTAACTCTTGCTTACAATCAAAGATAGACACATCAGCAAAGTAAATGCTTCAAGAACTCTAATTCAGAAAGTGGTGTTGCACTATCCATTACATCCCGGGAAGTATGTCAGGCAATTAAGGGAGAGCTTTCAATCTGACTGTTATAGTTTGATTATCAGTATATCAAGATGTATTCAACCAAAAACAAAACCAATTATAATCAGATAGCCACTGTTATTCAATCAATACATAATTAACCAGAGTCAGAGAGGGGAAAAGTCAAATAAAGGGAGAAATTTAACCACAGTCAGATGAACAAAACAGAAACTTTTCAGTTTGGGAAAGATATCAGTCAATAGAAGGGCGACCATTAACCTAAATCAATCAAAATAGGTCAAGGGGAAAAAGCATACCCAAAGGGTGCTCTAGTTTGAAAGAACTCTTGGCCATCGCAAGATTTGATTTTTTTGTCCAACTGCGAATTTCAGACAAGTAAACAACATCAAGAAACAGGGAAAGGAATTACTTAACTTCACAAATACCGAAAACCCGAAAGAGCAGCAAACACAACTATATTTAAAACAATCACGGGCTGTAGTTTTGCGTGAAGAGGGCAACTAAAACACAAATTCAAGCAGAGAGGTACTCGGAAACTTACCTAAGACGCAACAACAAACGGTAATTGGAGCTTGAAAGGGTGACTGGGATATAATTTGGGACGTAGAAACAAGGAATATGGGATAAAGAATCTGAAGCAGAGATCAGAGGGATGAAGCTTATTCCACTACTTATTTTAGAAGGATACAGAATTAGGTGCCCAATTCGTATACGAAATCATAATTAACAAATTCTCATATTTTCTTTTTATTAATATTAATACTAACATTTTGTAAATTTTAATGTATGACTATTTGCAATTCCTTAGGGCTTAGAGCATCCGCAGCGGCGGGTATCCCAGCGGACGTTGGACCGGCGTGCGCGCGGGACGTCAACCATTAGGCATAAACCCGGCGGACGCGGACGTCGCTTGCGGACACCGGTGTTCCACTGCTTTCCGACAACGTCCGTCGTGACGTCCGCCATTGCGGTGCCACGACGGACGTCCCGATTTTTATTTTTTATTTTTTATTTAAAAAAAACTCTATATATATGGCTCGTTGAACTTCATTTCATTCGCACCACTTGTTTTAACGAGTTTCTCTTTCTCTACTTTCATTTCTTTTGAAGATAAATAGAGCACCACGATAGTGATTCCCCCACCACGAGCGAGTCACAAACGGTGACTTTTCCCGTTAGAGTTGGGGGAAATGCCGGCGGAAGTACACCGATGTCCGGGATGATGCCCAGAATGGCGTCGATGATGCCCCAACCCCAAATGGCGGGGATGATGCTCGGGTACTACAATATGTACCCCCTTGGTGTGCAGGGATGGGTGAGATGATGCCCCAAATGCCCGGGATGAGTGCCGCGATGACGGGGATGATGCCCCAAATGCCCGGGATGAGTGCCGCGATGAAGGGGATGATGCCCGAAATGCTCGGGATTATGCAGGGCATGCCTGCCGCTACATGGGGGAGCAGGCAGGGGGTCCCCCAATCACTTGAGGACAATGTCTATCGCCCCTACATGGATTTATTGTCTAGTGATTTCCCCTAGAGTACTCCTCTGGAGACTCAGTTCACCGGCATTGAGACTCTCTTTTGAGGAGTTGGGGCTATCTCCGGTCAGGGAGTCTCCCACTAAGATGCCACCGGCGGCAGGGAGGACGCGGAAGCAAGGGGAAGGGAAAGAAGGGCAAGGGCACTACCTCGTCCTCGCGTGCGGGGAACGAGGGTGGGGCGGGGGCCGAGGAGGAGGGGGAGGAAGCCGGCGGGAGAAAGAGGACCATCGGGAGCATAAGGGAGTGTGTCGAGCTGGCGAAGGCCTGGATCAGTGTAGTCGAGGATCCCTGCGTCGGGGCTAACCAGCATATCAACAGAATGTGATGGCGCATTAGCCAAAGCTACCTCAAATTCAAACCGCCGGGTGGGAAGCCTCACGATGGAGAGCAATGTCGGAAACACTGGGAGCGACTAAGGAGGCAGCTCAGCCGATTTGCCGGCATCTATCAAAACAACCTCGGCACGGCAACCAGCGGCATCTCCGCCGATAATGTGAAGCTTCTGTCTCACCAGCAGTTCCCAGACAGTGAATTGGGTTTCGGGGAATTCAAATATTGGGAGGTCTATCTTGTGGTGCAGACTTCCGCCAAGTTTAGTTCGGATGTTTAAGCTGGCTGGCCGAAGCGGACGAAGATCAACGCCTCCGGGGAGTACAACAGCAGTGCCGGTTCCCACGAACTCCCTAACGCCGAGGCAGAGTTCCCGACCCCTCAATCGTCTTCCCGACGCCGTCGCTCGGTTGGGCAAAAGACCGCGATGCGGATGGCTAAGGGAAGCGCCAACGGGTCCCCCGAGGTCAAATCGGCAGCTCCTTTCCAGATCAATCCCGAGCTCCCCTCACTCGCCCGCATACAGCAACATGAGACCCTGATACATACCATGGAGAAGTGGTATGCAACGACTGACCCCTTATACAAGTTGATGTTGAAGGATGTCATCGACAGTATGAGTCGCGATTTGGGGATGCCATCCCTGCCCGTGAGTGACGCCGGGACCGGCCACGGCACGACGGGACTGGTGGCATGGACGACGAGGAGTGAGACGGGGGCCGCATTTGTCGAAGCTTGAGGTTATTTTTTTTAACTATGTATTTTTTTAATAATTATGTGTTTTTTGTTTTAAATAAAGTGGTTGCATTTTCTTCGTATTCGTGTCAAAATTTTAATTTCGTAAATTGTTTAATTTGGTGAATTTGTGAATTTTTATTATTGTGGATGTCCGTCGGGATGTCCTTGGGGATGTCCGCCATTGTGCAGTGGGATGTCCTTATGACGTGGCAGGATGTGTTTTTGGGATGTCCGTCGGGACATCCGTCCCACTGTGGATGCTCTTAGTTTATAAAATGAACCTATTTCCTCGGTTGATGAAGAAATCATTTCACTACTAGTACTACATAGAATCATACTCTCTCCCCCGTCCGACATTAATCAGGCACATTTTAACTTGGTACAAGTTTAAAAAATATAACAAAAAATGAATTAAAAAAATTTATGATATGTGAGTTCTATTTTTATATAGTATTAATTTTGTAATAAAAATGAGTGTAAATGAATTAATGAAATGTGAGATCCAAAAATAGCAAGTGTGACAAGTATTGATGAACTAAAAAGAAAACTACTGACAAATAATATCGACTAAGTTCACAGTCGGCTAGAAAACTCCACTAAATTTGATCTTTGGATCTTCTGCTGACCTCATGATGCAGCATCTCCGCTCCGGTCCTTAGAGTTGGGGTTCACTTTCATTCTTTGTTTGCTATTCATTGGTAGTGATAACTGTTGCATTGTACTTGTCTTCCAATGCCGACATGACCTTCTTCACTGTGTCCAATCTCATAATTTTTTTTAAATCCGTAGTTACATTCCACAATGGAAAGATTGATTGTGCCATTGATTTTGTGTTTTACAAATTGATGTTGACACGTTCTTTTAGGCGAATAAATTGTGTATGTTGACGCATGCTATGGATCAAATGAAGTTGTTTTGGCTTCGTTGAGTTACTTCCTTTATTAATTAATTATTTTTTATGAAGTAATAAATACTGATTGAGGTGGTTTTCATCGTGGGCGATTGCTCATATGAGACCACCTCTTCATTTTCTAGTTATATTTCCCCTCTCATTGACATTGATATATATGCATGTTAATATGTAGTTGAGTTATAAATTTATACTTTAGGTACTCAATTTTATCACATACACTCATGTTAGTTATTAATATATGTAGTTGAGTTATAAATTTATACTTTAGGTACTCAACTTTATCACATGCACTCATGTTAATTATTACTGTAATATGTAGTCGAGTTTAAATTTAAAATTTAGGTACTCAACTTTAACACACAGCACACGTTAGCAAGGGTGGTACTTTGTGATGTGTACTAAAATGAAATCCATATTGACAATACGATGCTAGAATTTTGACATATATAATGGCATTCTTGGAAAGTTTTTATCGTATATTTAGTACTCTGTATTACGTGTCAAAGATCATACCGACACCGTAAGTTAATAGTATTTAAATTTAATTACCATAAAATAGTATTTAGGAATAATAAATAGTAACCGGAGTTGGAAGTAGGGCTGGGTAAAAATACCGAAATACCGAAATACCGCCCTTACCGCATCGAAAAATACCAAAAATACCGGATTTTCGGTATACCGCAATTTTCGGTAAGGTATCATACCTTACCGATTTATTTCGGTACGGTAACAGTATGAATTTTCATATACCGAGGTATACCGAAAATACGGTATATACCGTAATTTTAGGTATATACCGAAAATATGGTATATACCATAATTTTCGGTATATACCGATATCAATATATGCCAAATTATATCAAGTAAATTCATACTTTTACCAAACAAATAAATATTTACATGTAGAAATCAAATCTCGCCTCATTATAGTTGTCGGGTAATCATGTAAATATAAAATCAAATAAACTCAATTAGGAAAACTTGATATCGTTAAATCAATTAGTGTCAAACAAATATAAGATTTTAGTTAAATTAGTTCCAAATAAATATCGTTGTTATGTGATTGCGTGGAGTTTAATTGTTGCAGTTTTTTATTGAATATGTTTGTGTTTGATTAAATTTCATGTTTTCTAAGTATTTTAGAAATTTTATTTTCATTTGTGTTTGTATTTAGAATTATTTACAAAATAATGATATTTTGGTATGTCGTATTGTAGTCTGATATACCGTAAAACTCTGGTATACCGCAAAAGTACGGTATACCGAATTTAGATATGACATACTGAAAATAAGGTATGGCATCGATATTGAAATTTGTCATACCGAAAATAAGGTATACCGAAGTTCGGTATACCGAAAATTTTGGTAAGGTAAAGGTATGATTTTTTTCTCGTATCGAATTTTCGGTAAGATATACGGTATGATGGTTTCGGTAAGGTATACCGTACCTACCCACCCCTAGTTGGAAGAGAACAAGTGAGCAAGTGGTCCATCTTCATTTATATATTTTGTAGAAGTAGGAAAGAAATCAGGAGCATAATGAGTAATTGATATGGAGAATATTTACCAAAGATAGGACACCATTAATGTAAATTAGGTATCATAGTGTAGCCTATATAAGCATATGATCTCTGTACATTTATTATTGATCAATAGAATCATATTCATACCCTAATTCTACATGGCATTAGAGCAAGAGGCTTGAGTTGCTCGTTGGCTCAGAAAATTTTCATCATAGCCTGATATACCAATCCCGACCTTTCGGCCTAGACCAAACCAATCTCGACCCTTCGGCCTAAATCAAACCAAAGTATCCCACCCTGCAAAATCGAAGATATGTCAGACACAGAGGATGTCAAACCCGATCTAGAACAACCGGCGAAACTGAAGAACAGCAAGAATGTCACCGTTGCATTCAAGCTCAATGGAAAGAACTACCCATTATGGTCGAGGCTTATGAAAGTCAAGATCGGAGGCCGAGGGGCATATTCGCACATCAGAAACTATCCCCCAGAACCCAGGAGCAAGGGTTATGACGACTGGGAGGAAGACGATCTAGTGATGTTTTCATGGATCGTCGATAATATCGAATATGAAATCATTGCCGACTTTGCTCATCACCTAACGGCGAAAGCTCTTTGGGATAACCTCGTCATAACGTTTGAGAACAAGGCGGACAAGTACCTCATATATTACCTGGAAGAGAAAGCAATCACAATCAGACAAGGAGATCTGGACTTAGAGACGTATTACCGGAGAATCAACGGGCTATGGATTAACATCGACCGGTGCCAGAAACAGCCCATCACTTGTTGCGATAAGGGCGTCAATCAATACCGAACACATTCGAATGAAAAGAGGTTGTTCAAGTTTCTGGCCTGATTGAATCGGGAGTGTGATTCCATCAAGCGAGAGATCCTCAAGGAAGACTGATGAGTCTCGTTCTCGGCCTTGGTTACTGGTCAGTATAAGGTGCTTTATTGGATAATATCTGCAAAATAGTTGTTAAAGTGTGCATGTTGAAGTACTAAATTAGGAGAAAAGGTTCAGAAGGAATTCGAGTGAAAAAGCTGCGAAAAGTGTGCAAACTGGTTAGTATGAGCAGAAAATACGCAAACTGGTCAGGATGGATGCTACAGAACTGGACACGAGAAGGAAGGACTTGCTTGGAATAATCACCTATCTAAAGAAGGGCAAAATTGTCATTCCATATGAAGAGAAAGCCCTAGAAATTAGGGCAAGCCACCCTATAAATAGGAGCCGAACATAAAGAAAATGGGGGAATTTTGACACCACTTCACTTAGGACTTATCATCACTACTACATCACTTTTGAGGAGAATAGCTCCACTAGCTCTTAGTTCCATCTAAATCCAGCAGCCGAGCTTGAAGATTCCGGCCACCTGCAAGCGAGGAGCATCATGCCTGATTCATTCCAGCCGCCGTAGTTCCAGAAATTCCTCCAGTTTCAGTTTCCGATGAGCCAAACAATCTTTTACTTGTTTTGTTTTTAAGATTTCTTAGTTTAAGTACTTGTTTTTGCTTGCCTTTGACTTGGATTCCATTAGCTACTTAGTTGGAACATCTTTTGGGTGATAATCTTGAATGCAATGAAGCTTATTGTGGTTTTATTTTGTGTTTCAGCTTGCTTATTATTTCTTTCTGCCTAGTAGCTAGATCTTGTAGTTTTACGTTGATTTCTGTTGTTTAAGTGCTTGAATCTGCTTTGCTTAGTTAGATCTATATTTTCTTGGAGTGTTTACAAGTTTTAATCGGGTTAAGTTCCTCAAAAAATGCATGGGAATCGTTTCTGCTTGCTTCTGTCACCTTGTCCCGCTGACCAGTTTGCGTAGATCTCAGTTTTCTTAGCTTTTGTTCTCGATTTCAAGTTAAATATTGCATTTACGAATTTTCAAGCTTGATCATTCATCAATGGAGTTTGTTAGATCTTGTTTGTTTAGCTTGGTGAAGAAGATAATGTCACAATCAAAGAATGGCACATTTATGTTGCTTTTTGCGTTTGTACTTGCACTTTTTCAGCTTTTCTGCACACCCAGAAGACAGTCTGTCAGCATGTCCTTTGATTCTCTTTACCTTTTGTCTAGCCATTTTTAGTAAGTTTCGTCTAGTAGCTTCTCACATGCACACTCGTACCCTAATTTACACACGCACTTTAATTTCTTTTAGCACGCAACATTTAGAGCCCACCCTGACCTACTGGTCAAGAGGGGTATAGGTTCCATTTCATTTTCCGACTAGGTAAAACTCAACCCCAAAAAAGCGTGGTAGCTAACCAACCGCTCCCAGAATGTCATCGCAAGTGTATCTCGCCTACATCCATCTCTGTGGGATTCGACCCTTACTCCACTATACTAGCCAGTAGAAGTGGGTTGAGGTATGTTTTTTTTTATAGGGAAGATAGACACAGACCCAACGACACAGCTAGGTCTAGGTACCCTCCTGGCCAGTTGACACACACACACAGAGTCATAGTCTCATCTTTTCCCTCTTTCAAAGACCCCTACCTATCAGTTGAGGCGGCCTATGGATGGGTGAAGACGGAGGCGGCTCGACGGAATATCATGCCACAGGCGTCGTCTCCCCCTACCGAAACCGTCGGCAATTACGCCGGAGACACATCATCTGGGGAATCGAGAGCGGGTTCTCGGCCCAGAACCAACGCGCATCCCCGCGACACGGACCACCGCGACCCGCAGCCACCGGCCGACTAGGGAACCGCCAAGATACGTCAAAACTCTGTTGTTCACACTGTGGCAGGCAGAAACACACGTATGAGACATGTTTCAAGAGGTTGGGATATCCAGAGTGGTGGGAAGAGAGGCAGAAGGCGAGAGCACCCCAATCCCAGGCTAAATTAGCCGTGGGAGTGAACGAAGACGGAGTACCGAAGTAAATCGGTACCGGAATTAATGGAGGAAATGGAGGACATGGGCCGACGGTGAACTCGGAGGTCCAACCTGGCGGCGGCAACATACGGGGGGCAGGCAATTTCGCCGGACGAGCAGAGGCGACGGGAGGATCAGACGGAAGGGGTGGCGGCGCAAATGGAGGTAAATACCAAACCCTAGTTATTTACCCAAATTAGAATTGCCACCACATAAGTTTCGATTATTACATAATACACTCCGTAGAATTACAAATGAACCCCCTGATCCGTATAAATTCAAAATTTACCCCAGCTGCAAGTCAAAATCTCATATAAGGCCCTATTGTCATAAAAATTGCAAATCAGCCCAAGTTTTATTTGATTATGTGTCTAAAAATCCGTTTGCACCCCTAGAGAAAATTTCCGCTGCGTTCCATGTTGATAAAATGACCGATATACATACGAGGGGATGGATTTTTTTACTATGGGGCAACCGACACTATGACTCCAGAAAAAAATTATTTTGTTGATCTAAGCTGTGAAGTTGATAAATCATACATTAGAAATGCCAATGGGGAACTAATTACAGTTGTGGGGTCAGGAACTATTGAGATATCTCCCACTCTTCGCCTCAAGAATTGTCTATATGTTCCTACTTTGTCTCAGCGGCTAATGTCTATTAGTCATGTCACGAAGGAATTGAACTGCACGCTCCTAATGCATCCTGATTTTTGTATCTTGCAGGATATTCAGACGAGGAGGATTCTTGGGCGTGGCACTGAGAAGCAAGGACTCTACTACGAGATAGCTCAACATGGTAGTGCGATGCTGGCTCACAGGTCCACGAAACAAGAAACTTGGCTTTGGCACCGAAGACTATGACACCCATCCTCGGGTTACTTTAAACTTCTTTTTCCAAACCTTTCTATTCCTGTTGATTTTTATTGTGCAACTTGTGTTTTGGCCAAGAGCCACAGACAGTCGTTTACACCTACGAATACTCGAATGAATTCTATGTTTTCCTTAGTACATTCTGATGTGTGGGGTCCTGCTCCGATCGTGGGTGGAAATGGTTTTAAATATTTTGTGATATTTGTTGATGACTGCACTAGGATGACATGGGTTTATATTCTGAAACACAAGTCCGAAGTATTTGACAGATTTACATCCTTTTTCAAACTTATCCAAACACAGTTCCACACTACTATTAAAACCCTTCGATCTGATAATGGGAGGAAATTTGTGAATAGTGCCATGACCCAATTTTGCACCAAAAATGGTATCATCCACCAAACTTCTTGTCCCTATACACCCGAACAAAATGGGGTAGCCGAAAGGAAGAATCGAACAAACTTAGAAATGACCCGAGCCTTGATGATTGAATCCAAAGTTCCGAAATCCTTTTGGCCCGAAGCAGTTGCTACCTCTATCTACCTCTTGAACCGACTCCCCACAAAAATCCTTTGGATGAAAACACCCCTTGATACCTTGTCCAAAATTGCCAATATTCCCGAGTACCTGAACCTCTCACCAAAAGTCGTTGGGTATACCGTCTATGTTCATATTCCAATACATGAACGAACCAAACTGTCCCCATGTGCAACCAAATGTGTCTTCGTGGGGTATGGGTTACACCAGAAAGGCTATCGATGTTTTGATCCCCAAACCAAAAAGATCATCACCACTATGAACTGCAATTTTTTGGAAACCGAATTCTTTTACCAAACCCACCTTAGTAGCCAGGGGGAGAGTGATCAGGTAGTACTAGTGACTATCTAAGTTGGGTTGTGCCATTGTCAATCTCTTGGATTGAGGATCCAATAGAACCAGTTGTCACTACTGCCGAGCAGGTCTTACCACAAGAGTCGTCTCAACCACTAACTAAAGCACCTCATCCGAAGATATCCGAGGTAAATTCTGACACAGAACAGTCTTCTATACATATTTCCACTAACCAGTTGAAACAGAACCTCAAGAAGAGGAGAATGGCATTGATGGAGACACTAGACGGTATATACTCCCACACCGAAGTACAAGGGGGATACCGCCAAAGAGATATTCCCCTGAGAAGATAGGGAAGAATAACATATATGGAGTGGCAAACTTCGTGCAAGGGAATCTATCTAAAATGACAAGGGCTTTTGCGGCCGCGCTATATGAAGAAGAAGAGATCCCACAAACGACCGAAGAGGCAACGAGGCATAAACACTGGAAAGAGGCAATGCTCACCGAAATGAGAGCTTCGATGAAGAATAACACGTGGGTGAAAAACAAGCTGCCTGAAGGGGCAAGAACTGTTGGATGCAGATGGGTGTTTACAATCAAGAGAAGGCCAGACGGAACGATAGAACGATATACAGCTCGACTCGTGGCGAAGGGATACACTCAATTCCAGAACGGTGAAGTCTGTCAATTGAAGAAGACACTTTACGGCTTGAAACAGTCCCCACGAGCCTGGTTTAGAAGGTTCACTGAAGTGATGAAGAAATATGGGTATAAGCAGAGCAATTCAGACCACACTATGTTCCTCAAAAAGAAAGACGGTAAGATCACATGTCTGATTATATATGTAGATGACATGATCATTACAGGAGATGATGAAGAGGAAATCAACGAGTTGAGAAAGAACTTGTTCAGAGACTTTGAGATGAAGGATTTGGGATTGCTCAAGTACTTTCCGGGAATAGAGGTGCTTCGATCAAAAAGGGGAATCTTCATCTGTCAGAGGAAGTATATATTAGATCTATTGGCGGAGGATGGGACGATAGATTGCAAGCCAGCAGATACCCCCATAATCCAAAACCATGGTCTACAATTGAAGGAAGGCGCAAGACAGACAGACAGGGGGAGATACCAGAGGTTAGTCGGAAAATTGATCTGCCTATCTCACACGAGGCCGGAATAGCATATGCAGTGGGAGTAGTAAGCCAGTTTATGCATGCACCTCAAGAGGAGCATTGGGAGGCGGTTCTGCGAATAGGTCGATACTTGAAGGGAACAGTCGAACATGGACTTATGTTTGAGAAACATGGTCACATAGAAGTTCATGGTTTCACTGATGCTGATTGGGCTGGCAACCCAAATGACATAAAATCAACTGTCGGATATTTTACCTTTGTGGGAGAAAATCTTGTGGCATGGAGGAGTAAGAAGCAAAAGGTGGTGGCACTGTCCAGTGCAGAGCCAGAATTCTGAGGAATCAAGAGTGGATTGACAGAGATATTTTGGCTAAGGAAACTTATGACCGAGCTGGACCTGCGACCTATACAACCGTGTAGGTTGTTTTGTGATAACAAGGCAGCAATCAGTATATCCGAGAATCCGGTTCAACACGATCGAACCAAACATGTGGAGGTAGATAGGCACTTCATCAAGGAAAATATTGAAGCTAAGGTGGTGGAGATGTCATATGTCAAATCTGAAGATCAATTGGCGGATATTCTGACAAAGGCTGTGAACTCGAAGTCATTCCGAGAAGTACTAGGCAAGTTGAGTATCGGAAACCCCGTTACTTAACTTGAGGGGGAGTGTAGGAAAGAAATCAAGAGCATAATGAGTAATTAATATGGAGAATATTTACCAAAGATAGGACACCATTAATGTAAATTAGGTTTACCTTTCTTGTATCATAGTGTAGCCTATATAAGCATATGATCTCTGTACATTTATTATCGATCAATAGAATCATATTCATACCCTAATTCTAGGGTAGACGCCATCCTCCTTTCCTTTATTATAAGGTCCCAAATTAAATTTGGTCATTACAATTTACAATAATCGGCGCTCTATTCAATTGTAGTGAAGCCGACTACTATAATGGTTCACTGTTATTCTGGACCACCCTGCACAAACGTCGATACCATCCGTTGTCGCCGTCGACATATATAGACAAAGAGCCAGGGGATCAAGACTCCATATTTATAAGAAGTTGCATCTCGTTGCTACATATATGTATGTATTGAATTTTGATGTGTAAATGTGTAGAGAGAGAGATGAGTTAGGTGAGGTGCGTGAGGGACAAGAGGGGGTCAGTAAAATCACGTGAAAACAGTCATGGGGATGTTTAATGTTGTACGTTGAAAACACAGCATGGTTTTTAATGGATTACTTACCAACATGAAGAGATGGACTCTTCCTCAACCAATTATTTCTCCTTTCTACACTCTACATTCCTAACTTTCTTTTTTCCTACCCATAACATTTTTCTAGTATCATGCTTGCGTAAATACAATTATATAACATGATCACAACTCAACTCATGTAGATATATGATAAAAAAAACAAAAAAAAAGTATTACTCTAAACACACTGGAAGAGCATATATTACTCTAAGTCTATAACCTTTAAAGTGTTGGCTCATGTCACAAATATATATCACATGCACTCACAAAAACGTGCAAAAGAAGAAATATGCATATTGCATTCAATAATTGGCGAACTCAGGAATCGTAAACGGAGGGGGCGGAATATATTGGTTTAAGGCGGAAATGACTATTTTTTTGACCTTCGGGGCAACATCGGGGCAAACGGAGGGGTCTGGATAAGAGGAAATTAGTCACCCCCTAGATCTGCCAGTGCATTCAATATATTTTTAGGAATATTGGTCCCTGAAACCACGAACTTTGATCAAATTCTGGGTATTTTTTACAAACTTTAAAATTATCCACAAAAAGAACACTTCTAAATTGTGGTTATTTTTCAATGCAAGTAATTATCTATATGTGGTTTTATTTTTACTTGTTGAAACCTTTTTGAGCTGAATATAGTTTCAATTTTTGTAGGCTGTAGCCCTTTCCCCCAACAGTATAATGTGCATGGGATTCGGGCATGGGCTGGTGGTGGCTTCTTTGGAGCACAAAGCTCTATTATAAGATTTATTTTGTCTCTTATCCTTAATTCCACTCATAATTTCCCACATTCTGTAACCACGCACCAACCTAAAGTAAAAGAGAAATGTAGGAAACATGAAGAAATGAGTTGATGAAACTCGACAATGAGACCCCCCCATATTCATGATGTTAATTCAAACTTCTATTACAAGATCATATTTTAAACTCTTATACATCCGGATGTACGGTACATCCATCATTAATTAATTTAGAATATATTAATCACAATCATCTAGTTAGGGCCGAAGTTGGCCTCTTTGGTTTCTTTAACATTACAATTTGCAATATATGAGTATAGATTTACCATTAATTACTAAATGTGATGAAAGGCGAAGATTCTTTTTTTTTTTTTTAATTACAACAGATTGCAACTTTATTTAATGTAAAAGGAAGAATAGGAAGCATGAAGCACATAAGGACAATTTACTGTTGAATTAATGATGGAAAAAATGGTCCATAAATAAAGGAATTAATAGTCCAGTGGTATTTATAGTTATAGTTACAGCACTCCTAATACGACAATCATTTCACCAAAATACTTGACGATTCATAAATACAAATTAATAGATCACCGAAATCCCAATAAAAAAACAAAAAGAACAAACAAGAAAAGGCCACAAAAGAAATTAGAAGCTGGATCATCAATGCACATTTGACAACGACGGATAAAGAAGAGTGTCATGGATATAATTTCTTCGATAGGATAAAGAAATAAAGAAATGAATGAATGTATGAATAAATCAAAAAATGTATCGGGTTTGAAATTCAAAAAAAGAAAACAAAATGCAGGTAGTGATGGTGTTAACACGCCTTTACCCCGACCTCATAAATGCATATTGAAGGCTCCAGATTTGCTGCAGTGACCTTTTTCATCGTTACATAGCTTTTGAGTAAATATACTCTCCTTTTTGTTGTTGGGTTGTTGGCAAATTCAATGCCTTGTTGCTTCCAACTTCCAAGTTCCATCCCTCTCTCTCTCTCTCTTATTTATATATCGCCTTGTATTTCTCTTGGAGAATCACAATTCAAACTCCTTCACTGATCTTTCCTCTCATCTCTATATTATCTATCTCATGTTGCAATGTGAAGGGTTGGTAGAGTGAGTGGTATACTAATGATACGAGATATTGGTGCGGTTCAATTTGAAAGCCGCGCTCAATATGCTTAGAGCTCGGTTATTTGATTGAGCCGTGCCAATATCACGTATGCGTATTATGCTAGTAGTACTTCCTATCACTCTCTTCCCCTTCCATGCAATCCCAATAACAGGTAAAAACTCCATGTTGAAATGTTTTTTTTGGCAACAATATCTATATTTTTGGCAAATAAGAGCTGCAATTTAACAGGTAACTCATGTTGAAATGTGGTCATTGGCCAAAAAAGAGAGAAAATGCAAACTTATAAGGTGAATGTCAGTCAATGCAATCATACAGCTAGATAGATAATTATGCTACTTTTATGTGTGTTTTTACCAGAAATACTGGATAGATGCTAACTATCATCCAATTCTGTACTTGGACATGTTCTGTTAATGTTGTTTCATCAAATATACTGTATTATGTTTTGCCCCCATTAGGACATTAGTTTTGTCAAACAAGGCAAAGTCATATTACCCCAAACTTATTACAGTGATGATATTGTTACATTATTCTTCTCTTACCAACTATTCTCCAAGATTCATAATCACAATGCATGGTAGTTCAAGAAAAGTTTATCTCCCAATATATGTAAAGGAAGAAGAGCAGAAGAATTGCATTTACTGAGCACTGCCTAAAGGCTTCCTACTTTTCTGACGAAGTGCTTGTGGTAGGTGCAAGAGTGCCTACTTTTTGGTATCATCATTAATGCCATTTCAAAGGAGCAAACAAGTTGGTTCACATTTTTCATTCTCTTTCTAAAAAGCTTCACAATTAAGCAAATCATGTATAGACTAAGAGTAACCAGAAGCTGCTGGCTGAAGTTTGCAGATGATTTAAATGATAATGTATGGAACAACAAGTCGAATCGCATGCATGTTGTTCCTAGCAAGGGATAATATTTAGTTCAAAATTATAGCAGAATCAGATTAGAAGGCGAAGAAAAATACATACTTAACTTAGTAGGTAATATGCGAGAGACTCGAGCTCCACCTAATGAGAGACACGGAATTAATCTCTTCAGGCTCAACTTCAACACTGCATCATCATGTACCCAAGATGAAATACACAATGATAAATAATTACTCCTACTTTGCAAATTGTCATTTTCAGCTTAGTCATGCTTCAAATCAAATATCTAGAAAAACATAGGATAAGGTCTTGGAGTACAAATAAACTAGTAGTATTTGAAAAGAATAGCCTTATCCAAAATAAACACTAGAGAGCACAGTTATATCTTCACAACATTGCTCACAATTTACTTCCATGACCTAATGGATAATTATTCTGAGTTGGTACTTGCAGGTTGTACATGTATGTAATTGAATGAGTAAGCAATCATTCATCAGATCTCTCCATGACCAACAAGGATTCATTGGCATAAGAATTAGTTGCATACAGATATTTAGTTAACCATAGATTGATATATTTAATGTTTCATGTCCATGGCTAAAGATTCTCAAACTAGATAATAAATATCAGAAAACATATTTGCAACAGATTAAAAACACTAAACTTGAAGCTTTCATTTACTATAGTAGAACAAGTGTTCTTTACACAACCTTATCCTAAGACGCAAAACAAATAACATTGCTCGAATTAATTCAAGAAATGATGCTCCTCATTGAGCCTCTTTGCTAGCAAAAAAGTTTGATGCTCTTTCCAGAGAGAAACGAAGAAACTTATCGCATGATTCGCATAAGAAGCAAGTTTGTTGGCTTATCAGGCTCCAAATAGCCAGCCAACTTAGTCAAGCGAAAGCAGTTCTAATTATTACTAAAAGACAGGAAAAATGTATTCCATCAATAAAGAGATCATCTGGGAAGGGGGTAAAAGTTCATGCTTTGAATTCATTTGGAAGTGAACCAACAAAAAAATTTCACCTGAGATTTTCCAGTTTCATATCTAGTACTCCAGTATTTAACAATTCCATTACAACATTATGTCAATTTGGCTCATGTTTTGACCTTTTGCGGTAAACACACAAACTGACACACATAGTATAACATTGTAGATACAGGGAGAGAGCAAGGAACTGTGCAGCAGAAAGATAGGACGACATCTAGTTAAAGCAACACTCGCAAGCAGAAAACAAGCAGTAGCTGCAGAGTTTCACAAAAGTAATGAAAGAATCATGGCTATATCCAACATCATCTTCTCTTCAACACATCATTTAACAGATTTAGGGAAAATTTGCACAACTCTTTCATAGCAACCAAATACCACAACATATTCACATAAAGATGACTACATGATTAATCTTCAAATCCTCCGTTTACTAAAATAGTAGGAGTAGTATCATTAATCTTCAAATCCTTCGCTCAAGACTCAACACTGAGAATCCCTCCATATTTTTTATGGAGCTATCTCAATAGACACCGGATTGGGCGGGCCGGCCTTAGAAGCTGTGCATTTACGGGCCTATTGGGCCCGTCTTATATTGCAATAAGTTAATTAACTGAATTTTTTTTCATTAATATTCTTTTTATGAGATGAGTATATATATTAGATGGAGTGTTTCAATAATATTTGTTAAATATGTTTAAGCATAGGTAGCCACTTTATTTATTTGCTCATACCATGGAGGTGGTTCAAACTACCCAAATAAAGTTGTGATTAGGATCGAGTTTGAACTTTTACCGTGCCTTAAAGTAACCATGTTATTATCTATAATATTGAGAAAAACATGACATTTTTAGTTTGTCTCATACTTTATAAAAATTTATTTTATTTTATTTTGTATCTTTCCGTTTAAGTTCAAAAATTACATCGTTTAGCCATTCATATAGTGACACTAATACATGTTTATATGCATGATGTTTATATTTCTATTCATCGATATCACCAAAATTTTATGTGTGTGCCCCAATTTAGCATCACATTTTTTCTAGAAATAAAACAATGAAATGCAACTAAATTAGTAAAATGTTTATCCTCCATTCATTAGATTAGAGGTTCGAGTCATCATAAGGGAGATGGAAACCAATCAACATCGAATAATTTAAATAATGATGATAGTTCTAATGCGGGCCATGCGGCTTTGAATCAAATTAATGCAGCTTCTTTTATTTCATTTTCCACAGAAACTTAATGATTTTCGTAAATTATTTAATATATATACAATTATCACTAAGTTGTACAAAGTAGGAGAACTAAAAGTATACCACTTTTGTTGTGCTTTTGTAGAGAGAAAAAGAGTGTTAAAACGAATTTAGTTTGATGAAAATTTATTCAATAAATTATGTTCGAAGTAAATTTGTTAAAGAGATAGGGAACAAGAGATGAGGAACGAGACAATGATATGATCTGAAGATAAAAAAGGAGAGGAAAACATGGACAAAATGGATTAAAGATAAAATTATATAGAAAGATAAAAGAACAAGCGTAAGAATAAAAGAAAAAAATTGGAAAATTAAAATAGTGAGAAGTTTTTGTGGAGAGAAGAATTATAAGAAATTAAGAAAACACTCTAATTTAAACAAAACATAGGCATTTCTATCAAGCACGATCTGCTTTGTCCCCTTTATAGCAAAGCAGGGCGGACACAGAATATTATTACAATAAATGCTATATATTCAAAATTTTGGAGGAGATTAATTTTTTATATTTTGTTGCTTTTATAGGAGCTTTTGCCATCATTTAACATAAAATACTAACAAAATTATGTATAATATAGCTAAAATAATAAAACAATTAGTTTGGGAAGGGTTTAAGCCCCTCCTTAGTCCCATGTGTGTCCGCCAATGTAGCAAAGGATCCAGACCCGAACGTGGATTCTTTGCTTGAGGTGAAACACAACACATGGTGATGTGTTATAAAACGATCGCACATTGAATTACATTATGCGGCTTTCTTTTATTCCTATTTCCACCAAAAACTTCGATTTTTCTTTATTAATGGGATCCCACTATTTTAATCAATCTTTCTTTTTCTCTCTTTTTAGCACTTTTTTTTTCTTTCTACGGGTTCTATCTAAATCCCTTTTAACTCTTTTTTCCCAATCCCTTTTATTATCTACAAGTTCAATCGACTCTCATACCCCATGGCTTGAAAATTTTTGCTTCAAATTAATTTATTATTGCACTCTTTACATAGCAAAATTTACAATATTAATTACCATGTGTAGTAGGAGGACAAATGTACAATCTAATGACAATTTTATTGAATAATCTATAGGCTCTCACAGAGCATGCACAACGATGAGCAGGACGGCGTCCGTACATCCGTGCCAGCGGCACGGAGACGCTGTCCGCCACTGCGCTCGCGCCGCTGGCACGGCGCTGCTCGATGCATCTAGCACGTCCGTGCCAGCGAGCAGGTGACGTGCCAGGCGCGGATTGGCCAACGGCTTAGCCGTTGGCAATTTTGATTTTTTTATAAAAAAATTCATTTTTAATTAAAAAACCGATTAAAAATAAAAAAATATTTTCCCACTTCCCGAAAAAAATATATCCATTTTCTACCCACTTTTAATTTTTTTTTCTTTTCCCCCCAAAAATACACATTTTCATCTATAAATACCCCCACTTTAACACCCAAAAATTCACACCACACTACACAATTCTCATCTACATTCTCTCATTTTCATTCTCATCTACATTCTCTCATCTTCATTCTCAATCTTTCTTCCACTCCTACAATATAACAATGTCCGGCCACGGCGATCACCCCCCGGGCTCCCACGGTTGGTTCGGTTCACAACCGTTTCCTAGTCCGAAAACGGAATATTCGGCTCCTCCTCAAACCCAACGTTCGGGAGTTTCGGGTGGCTACCGGCCTTACCCGATCGACGACCAAGATGCCCCCGAATGGCAATACGGGTGGACACCCGAGCCTAGAGTGAGGTCGAGCGACCCCTCCCAAACTCCGACTCCTCCTACTCGCGGTGTCTGCACACCGTACACTCCGGCGGAGATGGAGAAATTGTTCAAGGCATTCTTGTCAATCTCCGAAGATCCGGACGTTGGCACGAACTAATCCGACGATCATTATTGGTGGCGCATCTGTCACCGGTACAATGAAAACCGACCGACGGGAACAATCAAGCGCAACGAGAGTATGGTGCGCAACACCATATACAGAGCCAACGAATAAATCCAAAAGTTCCAGGGGTATTACCTCCAGGAAGAGCGGTCCTCGAGGAGCAGCCGGAACGAGGTCGACATCATCAGTTCCGCCTTGTCAACCTATCAATCCATGAACTACAAACCGTTCAAGTATCTCAATTGGAACCCCGATTGGTTCGGTTCACAACCGTTTCCTAGTCCGGAAACGGAATATTCGGCTCCTCCTCAAACCCAATGTTCGGGAGTTCCGGGTGGCTACCGGCCTTACCCGATCGACGACCAAGATGCCCCCGAATGGCAATACGGGTGGACACCCGAGCCTAGAGTGAGGTCGAGCGACCCCTCTCAAACTCCGACTCCTCCTACTCGCGGTGTCCGCACACCGTACACTCCGGCGGAGATGGAGAAATTGTTTAAGGCATTCTTGTCAATCTCCGAAGATCCGGAGGTTGGCACGAACTAATCCGGCAATCATTATTGGTGGCGCATCTGTCACCGGTACAATGAAAACCGACCGACGGGAACAATCAAGCACAACGAGAGTATGGTGCGCAACACCATATACAGAGCCAACGAAGAAATCCAAAAGTTCCAGGGGTATTACCTCCAGGAAGAGCGGTCCGCGGGGAGCAGCCGGAATGAGGTCGACATCATCAGTTCAGCCTTGTCGACCTATCAATCCATGAACTACAAGCCGTTCAAGTACCTCAACATTTGGCAGGAGACGCGGTCGCATCTGAAGTATAGGGGATGCGTAACATCCTCCTCTAGCGGCTCCTCCAAACGGTCGAGGTCGGTATCCCTATCCGACGCCGGCTCCGAAGACGTGGCTAGCCAACTTGCCAGAGCTAACTTGGGTAGCCCCGACGCCGGCCCGAGCGGTTCCCAACGCCGACCGCAAGGAAGGAAGAAGGCGGCGGCCAACCGCCGTCGCGCCGCGACTCCATCCGGCGATGCTCCCGAACCCTCTCACGTTCCCGTTCCCGTTCCCTATGCGCCACCTCCACCCCCCACCAACTCGTTGTGGGCGATTTTGGTCCAACTCAATATGGCCGATAGGTCAACTATGGCCCCCGCGCAACTTCGATCGCATGAGGTCATGATATTGGGTCTCCAAAAACAATTGGGGGTAATGCCGTCGTATGAATAGTCTTCCACGAGGGTATTTTTAGCCTTTAATTATGTAATTTCTAATTTTTAGGAGTTTAATTATGTAATTTTTAATTTGTAGGAGTTTAAGTATGTAATTTTTAATTTTTAGGATTTTAATTATGTAATTTTTATTTTTTAGGATTTTAATTATGTAATTTTTATTTTATTTGTAATTTGTAATATTATTTCGATTTTTTTAATGAATTTTAATATTGTTGAAATGTTTTTATTTAAATTGAATAATAGAATGGTGGGACTCTTGTGTTCGTCCTTGCGGAAGAGCACGACTGTGGGTGTTGTGCCCTTGTCTAAGAGCAGGCAGAAAAAGTGGGGCTGGGCCCACAACCGTGCTCGTTGGTAAGAGCACGGTTGTGGATGCTGATGCTCTATAAACAGTATTACTACATCAAATCAATCAAGTAACTATCCAAGAGTAGGTTCTATATTTAATCATGATTCGTAACGGGAGTGTATTGCATAGTATTTCCACTGTGCATCTGAAATTTTTTCCTTTTGAATTTGCCAAAATGTTTTTTATTAGTGCTCCAAAAAAAATAGTCCATACCATCATACCGTCGAGATCAATTTTTAGCTCTATACGTGTCGATTAATATTGTATCTCAGGTTATTCGTGCGTACAAAAATAATACAGTAACAACTCTAGATAGATTTGTCATTTGTTTACAAAGGAGCAAAAGCGTGACAAATGTTAGTGTCGAATTTATTGGAATAATTAAATGCATGACACGGAATTTAGAAATTAAGATAAGCTATAGTATTCATATTGTTGGACCCAGATTATACAAATCAATAATATTGTATTCTTGTAATTGGACCCAGATTACACAAATCAATAGTACTACTACTAATATTGTATTTTTTCCAAAAATGCAAATTTGCCGTACAAAATCTTAGGCCCTGCCACTTTGAACATTTTTCTTGTTTCAATTTTATACTAGTACTAGGCACTAGCTACGAAAATCCCCCCAAAAAGGCAAACTCCGACGTCCAAAACATTGCTACCTCGCAAAATCCCTCCCCTTTTATTTTCATAAACCAAACCCATATTGGGACCCTTTTCCCACTTGTACTCAAGAAGTAGAAAAACGGCGATTAGTAATAGCAACTCTACTATTCAAGGAAACCCGTTTTCGTCAAAATCGCGTTTCTGAGGTTGCGGAGATCTCTCCCTTTGAGAGTTCTTCCCACTCCTTCACACATGGAGAAGGAAGCGATCTGCGTCGACGCCACCCTCCTTGCCAGATACTCATGCGGCGGAAGCATCTCATCGTCGCCGTCGCCATCATCGGTGTCGATGACATCACCGTGGTGGCTGTGTGCACCAGCACCACCCTTCTTGGGCTTCTTCTTCAAGATTCTGGACCAGTCGGGGATGGAGAGGGGCGCCGAAGAAGCGCCGCCGGAGGAGGCGGCGGTCAAGTGCCACGTGGATGAGGCGGGCGAATTCTTTCTTGTTTTGGGGCCTTGATCTCTTGCCTTCATCATGGCCCACATCTCCTCTTCTTGGTAATCCTCCGCCGCCATGCCTCCGCCGGCGCCGCCGTGAAAATCCGCCATCGCAACAAGAGAGGGAGAGGAGGAGGGCTTCAAATTTGATTGAAGTGGACGTTTAACAAAAGAGCTTACTTAGTAAATGCGCGCGTGTGCGTGGTATATATAGTAGTTGGTTAATGGTTAGTTTTAAATGGAGGTTTTCCAAATTGAAATTACTACTCCACAATATTAATTATGGAGTGCAAAAATGGGGTTTCTATTTTGTTTTTTTTATAATTTAATTGGACCACCACAAAACCCCAAATCAAAATTTACATATATCAAGGAGTGAAAACACGAGTTTTATATATCAAGGAGTGAAAACACGAGTTTGATGCAGCAGGAGAAGGGAAAAAGACAAATTCTAGAGGGATACACATGACATAATCAAAACTAGAAAATAAATGGATTAACAAAACTAGGGATTTTCACATGAGAAGTCACTCACGAGTACATTGAATTTAAGAGGTTTGGTTTTTTTGTTATAGATAAAGTTCAAAACGCCCACAGAACCAAAATAAAAATGAAACAACCCAAAAGGAAAAGTAACCTCTTCAAGATACGTAGATTCCATTATTTTCCACTTTTAGTAAAAATAAAAGGCAAAACCGCAAAAATGTCAGAATTCTGAATTAGGGTTTTCTACATCGATTGTAAGGGTGTACCCTCTACATATATATACGTGTAAAATCATAAATATGGCTTCTACACAAGTTTCAACAAGAGGGACTTGATTGGGCAAGATGGAAGAACACTATTGGGCGTTGCCCCCAAACAGCTTATCCGAACTTAATGAATCAAGATCTGCAGCTGAGAAATCCAGATTGTAAAAGAAAACTTTATAAAGAATGCATAGGAGAAGGTGCTAATGCAATTGCACATTGAGATTTGAGGTTTTTAATTTAATTGTGACTCAAATTTATATGTAGTACTACTCCAAGTGAGTCAAGTTTATGTAGTATTATCATTTTAAGATAAATACTCCCTTAGTTCCTCTGAAAAAATATTAAACATTTGATTCGTATCGAGTTTTAATGTATAATTGGTAAAGTAATAGGGATATAGAAAGAAAAAATAATTATAGTATTGTCAGTAGAGATGGTCTCACTTCACTAGAGATAAGAGAGTTTCTAAAATTAGAAAGTTCATACTCTCTTCGTGCCACCGAAGATGACTCACTTTCCTTTTTAATTTGTCTCAACCAAGATGACTCATTACTAAAAATAGAAACACTTTTATCTCTACTTTATTCACTTTCTCTTACTTTAATCTCTTCACTAAACACACAAAAAAAGTTGTATAAAATCCCGTGCCGCCCGAAGAAGGGGTCATCTTCTTTGGGACAGAGGGAGTACTTTTCAGAAACGGACTAAAAAGAAAATAGTTTATACTTTTCAGGTACAGAGTGAGTATCTTGTTTCATTTCTATTACACCAATTTATTTCACTCAATTTAAATTATACTAAAACTTTGTCAAATTCTAGTCTAGGGGTAGTGATAAAATGCAAACTTTATATATTGTACAAACTCCAAACTCCTCAACACATTATCAACACAATGTCAAATTTCAAGATTTTGATATCAACACAGTGTCAACAAAATGTCAATACAATGTCAACACAATTGTGATAAAATGCAAACTTTATATATTGTACAAACTCCAAACTCCTCAACACATTATCAACACAATGTCAACACAACGTAAAATTTCAATATTTTGATATCAACACAATGTCAACCCTAAACATCAACCGTTGATACTATGTTGACATTTTTTATTGCTATTATTTTGTCATCTGTTGACATTTTCTAACAGTTCAGATCATAGTTTGGAGTTTGTACAATATATAGAGTTTGCATTTGATTACATCCCTTCTAGTCTATTCCACAACTTTTGCAATTAGAGCATTAAATTACAAAGTTTTCATTTTTCTAATTTACCTTATTCATATAGTACAAATTGACGTCTTTTGGTGATGATAAAAATGACATTATCGCAAGAATAAGTAAGTGAGAGAATAAAGTAAGAGAGAAAAACTGTACTCACCACGTCCCATAAAAATAAGGACATTTTCCATTTTTCCTGCAGGGACAATGCTGTTGGTTATGGAGGGATAGATTAGCAAAAAGGACATTTTCCATTTTGGGAGTCCCATAAAAATATATCATTCTATTTTTGGTAACTTCTTTCTTTCTAATAAAGTGATCCACATTCTCAACTAACAATACTATAATTACTTATTCATTTGATCTCTCTTACTTTACCAATTGTGCATTAATCCACGTGATATCCCGAATGTCCAGATTTTTGTGGGACGGGAGGAGGGGGAAGTATTAATTTTTGCTAAAAAGGAAAATGACTCACTTATAGTTGGACACTATGAAAAGGGAAGTAATTCGCTTATGATAAAACAAAGGGAATACTTCATCCGTCCTATTACTTGTGGTAGAAACAAGCCTTAATTTCATCCGACCATTCCAGTGCGACAGTCCTCCTAAGAGTTTTACCCAACAGAGTAAGACTAAGTCATTATAGTCACCCGACTAGGTACCAATCAAGCCTACCATTCTAGGAGAATCTACCAGGTAGAGTAGAAGTAATCCCTAACTTCATCTGGCCGGGTCCAATTCTGAATTCAGTTTGAAGTTTATACTCCATCCGTCAACGAAAAATAGTCTTATTTGTGGACGAGAGGAATTTTATTGAAAAATTGGTAAAGTAAGAGCGATGAGAGAACAAGTAGATAAGGAAGGAGAGATAAATTTAGTCACATAACCGTTGAATTGTACTAGTTTTTAAGTATTTCACGTTGCACTTTCGGATTTTTAATAAAACGAATATTTTCATATTGTGGTCTTAAATTTATGCACTCCCTTCGTCCCACTCAAAATGTCCACATTTTTTTGTCTCACTTAAGAAGTCCACTTTCCTTTTTTAGAAACAAATTCATCTCTCATCTCTCATCATTAAAACAACCAACTACCTTTCATCTCACTACTTTATTACACTAAATAATTTTTTCTAAAACTTTGTGCCACTTCAAATTGTAGACATTTTGAATGGGACGGAGATAGTATATTTCACTATTTTATTATATTCAAAAACAGAAAAATGTAAAATAAATACAAAATGATTGTTAAAAGATAGGGTGGATTATAGTCCTCCCCATTGCAGGTGAATGCGTAGGACTATAGAATGGTGATGTGGAAGACTATAAATTGCTATAGACGGACTATAGTCCACCCCATTGTCTCAAGTAAGTTACTATATAATTTAGCTCGACACAACACAATAATGACTTGAACATGATATTACACAATTAAACCTGATATTAAACAATTAACACATGTTATAACATGATTAAAACTTTATCACAATATAAATCTAAATAATAAAATTAAATTATAATATTTTTAATTGATTAAAATAATAATTTTATTTCTCAACGGATAAATCGAACCTACCACGACCCAATCTAAAATAATCGGGTTCTTATTGGGTGAAATCGATAAGGACTCAAACCACCGTATCTACTTCAGAAGTGTCGCCGGCCAAATTCATACCTCAAATGTGTACTTTTGGGCTCTGATGTTACTCCCTTACTGACGTTCCAATATCATACTCCCTTCATTCCATAGTAGTGGAGTCAATTTGTCATCTCCCTTCATTCCATAGTAGTGGAGCCAATTTGTCATTTTACTACGTTCCATAATAGTGAAGTAATTTTCCTTTTAGTAAAAGTCAACACATTTTTTTCTTACTAACTTTACTCTCTCTTACTTTATTCTCTATTAATCTCTCTATCTTTTTCATTTTTTACTTTATTCTTTTTTTTTACTTAATTCACTTAGCAATTTTTTTTATATTGCATACCGAAAAGAAATGTTTCCACTAACGCACAATAGAGAGAGTAAGTGGTTGAGACTATTATTGCAAAATGAGTGGTATTTCAACATCCGACTCAATTATATGAGAAATACAAGTCTCACTGAACATAATCTGCATGTTTGATCAGGTCCGTCGGCTTAACTATATCCATATCCCAAATTTATACTCACTTTGTCCCTCAGACCCTCACTACTAAGTGAGACATTTTTTTTTGGGCACAAGATTTAACAAAATGGGGTTTTGCTAGTTAAATAGGGATGGATAAAGCAAGAGAGGAAAATGTAAGAGAGAGAATGTTAAAAAGGAAATGACTCATTTAGCTTGGACATCTAAAAAAAGGAATACGAATCAGTTAACAAGGGACATGAGAGAAAGTAAAATGTTTTTCGGGTACCTACCCTTTGTAAAATACTATCCACACTATTCTCAACACCAAATTTATCTCAAATTAAGTAGAAGTATATTTCTAATATTTATTAAACGAAGCCCGTCCTTAATATTAATTCTTGAATGCGAAACACTGTTCCTGTGTTTTGGGATTTTATACTGAGATGACAGTGCAGTTCACAGTCTACTGAAAAACTGTAAAATTCAGCAGAACTTGGTAGGCCTTATCTTTTGGAAAATGGGATAATTCCATAGCTACTACCTATGTATGTATGCAGTTATATGTGGGTTAATGCCTGTGTTCCTCAGTCCTGAGTGATTATATGTCAGGAATATGTATACAGAGAGAGCATATTGATTATGTTGTATTAATACTGGTATTTGGAGTCCTAAAAATATAGTATAGTACTTTTTTTCATGTCGAATACATAAATTGTTTTCCCAGGAAGAATACATCCTACCTTCCAATTCACTTCCTGATTAGAAAGGCTCAATTTCTCTACATCATTAGAAATTAGAATCCATATCATGCTTTACTATATTCCCTATAAATACATAACTAAAGTTATGTTTGTAAATGTATGTGTAAGTGTAAACGTGAAGCTTCTCAATTCAAATATTCATGTTTTAAATCATGTAAAAATGAACAATACGCACGCCCGCACACAGAGAGAGGGTGGGGGAAGAGAGTTTCAATAAATATTTTATTTATTTGGTGGATGACATTAGTTTAAAAATTTATAGCCAAGCGAGTCTCTGTCACTAGCTAGTGTTAAACAAATTATTCAGAGCACCCGCAACGCGTGCCGAAACCGTTCCGCGTGCCGTTCCGCCGGAACGGTTTCGCCGCGGAACGCGTTGCGGCGCTGCATTCCGCTCCCGTCCCGTTCCCATTCCGTGCCGGGTGCCGACGGCACGTAACGCGGCACGGAACAAGCCGCCACGCGCCTGGGCGACGTGGCCGATCCCCGTGCGTGCGTGCTTCCCACTCGCCGGCCCGCGAGTGGGACACGTCAGCAATGACGCAATAATTATTTTTTTTTATAAAAATCGAATTTTAAAAAAAAAAAAAATTTTTTAAACGGTAACATTACCGTTTTTTTTAACTTTTTCTTAATTTTTTAATTTTTATTTTTATTTTCTTATTCTATAAATACACCTAATTCATTCATTTTATACACAACTACACATCTATTCTTCCTACATCAACATCAATTTCTCTCCAATTTTCATATTCTATCTCTTCAAAAAATGTCCGGCGACGGCAATTACGGTGGTGGCGGCGCCGGAGGGTGGGATCTCAACGCGTTCGGCGATTGGGAGACCATGTACAACACACTTGGTGGTTCTGGGTCATCGACGCCGGGCACGCAGGGGTCGGCGACGCCGGGTGGGTACCAACCACCCACTTTCGATGTGGATGCCTACGCTCGAGGCTCCGGCTCGCGGCTTTCCCAGGGTTTGTCCCAGATTCGGGAGGATATCCCCGTTGAACCCACTCAGGGAGGAGGCCGAGGCGGTGGAAGCTACAGGGCTGCGTCTGAGGCACCCGAGGAGGATGAGGAGGAGGAGCCGGAGGATCTGGGCCGGCATCCCTACACCAACGAAGAAACAAAGGCGGTGTACACCGCCTGGCTCACCGTCTCATATGATCCCATCGTCGGCAACCAACTAGCCGCCAAGTGCTTCTGGGAAAAGGTCCGTGATGTCTACCACGAGACTAAGCCGAAAGGGGCCCGGAAGCGCAAATATACAATGCTTCGTGCTCACTTTGGCCGAGTCGATTTACAGGTCAAAAAATTCTGCGGGATCTACTCCTCCGAAGCGGCGCACTACCAAAGCGGAGCTTCGGGCGCCGACATACTGAGGGCGGCTATGCGCGCCTTCCACCAGGACACCGGTGTACAGTTCAAATATGTTGATATTTGGCAGCTCGTCAAGGACGAGGAAAGGTGGGCCGGTGGTGTCCGCTCCAGCTCGGGATCAACCTCAAAGCGGACGAAGCACACGACGAGCGGCCAGTACTCGTCTGGTGACACCGATGCGCCCAGTGATCGTGGCACGCAGGAGGTTGGGGTTACGGCCGCCGAGTACGAGGGATCTAGCCGTGGGCGCCGTCGTCCGCAAGGGACGAAGGCGGCGAAAGCGGCTAGAGCGAGGAAGGGCCGAGGAGAATCAAGCCAGTCGGCCTCGGGATCGGGCTCACAAGGAGGCTCGAACACACTTATGGTGGCGTACATAACTGCCACAATGGCGGACACTTCCCGCTTCTCGTACGCCCAATTCACGGCCTGGTGGAACGGAATTGTGCATATGGCAGGACTACTTGGTCTTCCCCCTCCCCCTAAACCTCGACCGCCTCCGGAGGATGATTCGCCGGCGGAGTAGTTTTTTTATTTTCCCACGTTTAATTGTGTGTTTTTTATTGTGTGTTTTTTATTTTTTTAGGATTTGAATTGTGTGTTTTTTTTAATTTTTTTAAGTTTAAGTTGTAATTTTTTTTAATATTGTGTGTTTTTTAATAAAGTATGTTTGTTTTTTAATAAAGTATGTTTGTAGT
The DNA here is from genome assembly GCF_004379255.2 of Salvia splendens. Classification (NCBI taxonomy): domain Eukaryota; kingdom Viridiplantae; phylum Streptophyta; class Magnoliopsida; order Lamiales; family Lamiaceae; genus Salvia; species Salvia splendens. The sequence goes on from NC_056039.1 coordinate 29,106,765, forward strand.
GTGTTTATTTAATTTAATTTAGTTGGAAATAAAAATAAAAATTGAAATAGAATGAATAGTAATTTAAGGAACGGTTAAGGAACGGTTAAGGAACGGAGGGTTGCAGGTTCCGTTCCTTAGTTAAGGAATGGAGTAAAAAAGTACAGTGGGGCCCTCAAATAGTGGTTTAAGGAACGGTATAGGAACGGTATAGGAACAGCGTTGTGGATGGCCTCATGCATTACTATTAAAGGATGGTGATTGTTGAGGTCATACTAATCATGCCAAGATCAAATTATAACAAAAGAAATGCATATTCAGTGCTATCTCTAGCTGTGGGTGAAATCAAATAGTAATAAATAATTATACAGAGTTAAATGGGCAAATAAGTCATTCCAAAGGATAACAATGAATTTATTATGTACTCCAGTGATAGACTGATTCAGTCGGTTAAAGAGTGCCCAAAATATTGAGCAAAATAATTAATTACCCAATTTCTTGTCAAATTCTCTGCGGGTTGGTGGCAATGAATTATTAGGATCTAATAGTCTAATACAAGTATCCAATTTATATATACATGTACAGTCTTTTTCTTTCTTTCCTTTACTTTTGAAAAAAAAAAATCCATGTGTGCCAAAATTTTAAAAATTTTCAATAAATTCATTTAGAGTGTCCATAGTGGGAGAGCCGCGGCCCGTGGCTCGGGTGCGTGGCCCCCACTGCAGAGAGCCACGAACGGTGGCTGAGGGCCAAGAGCCGAGAGGGAGCCGCGGCCGCGGCCTTCACGTGGCTGGGCCGTGTGTTCCGCGGCCCACCACTGCAGCGGGCCGCGTTTCGTGGCCCAGCCACCGAAATTTTTTATTTTTTTTTTGCTTCTTTTTTTTATAAATACACACCATTTTCCCTCCATTTTTCAACCCCAATTCAAACACCACTCTTTCCAATCTTTCCAATCTATTTTAATTCAACTTCTGAAATATGGATTTCGACGATGAACGGTACCAAGAAGCGGTAGATCTGGAGTTCCAAAACCTGGTTGCAGCGGTGCAACATGAAGCTGACGAAGCGGTAGATCTAGAGTTCCAAACCTACTTCGCGAAAAAACAAGAGGGTGCTAGGAAGGTTGTTGAGCGAGCTTTTGGTGTCCTCCAAGCGCGATGGGCCATTATACGGTGCACGGTTCGACAATGGCACGAAAATGATGTCTCAGACATCATGACTGCTTGTATCATATTGCACAATATGATAATAGCTGACGAAGGATTTGCTGCAGAGCGATGGGCACCGGAAGATGGTGCTAGTTCGAGCTCGGGTATTGTCATGGAGCCCCTGCAGATGGGTGTACCACGTACTAATGAATACTTGATCCAGCGGTACACTGATATGCGGAGCCAAATATCGCATACAACACTGCAGGCTGATTTGGTTGAAGAGGTCTGGAACCTTAGAAGGAGCGCCGCAGAGTGATATGGGTTTTCGGGTTGTTGTTTTTAAACTAGAAAAATTTCGTTGTATAATTTTTCCATTTTAATATAATACAACGGAGTTCTTGTTAAACTTTTTTTTTGGTTAGGTTGTGAAATTTTTTTTATTTACAATCCAAATTATTTTATTTTAATTAAACTTATAAATATCACAAATTATAGTCTAATAAAATTTATTGTAGTTAAATTAAAAAATATCATTAAAAAAAGCAAACAAATTAATTTTTATTTTGGAGAGGGCCACATTTCGTTACCCTTGTTATTTTTGGGTTTTACCATTGTGGAGGACCATGGAGAGTCACATTTGATGGTCGGGCCAACTTTAGTGGCCCTTAAGAGCCACCATTGTGGACACTCTTAGAGTTCTGAAAATTACATCTTTATTGGCAGCATCATAGCAACCTGTCGAGGCAGCTATAAATTAATTTTTTTCTAAAGATGATAAGGGCATTCAAAATCATACTTTATCCTTAAAACTTCCCTTGTCCATAGCTCATTCCCTTATTTTACCATTAATTATTAACACTCACCACTCTAGTCAATAAGGGCATCAGCAATAAAGCCTAATTTTGAGCCTCATTTCACAATCCTTTTTTTATGCTATATCAATAAACATTGTTTCAGCCACAACATCTAGAATAAGGTCAACCTCATTTTAGTAACATTTCAATCTCATTAAATTTCTCAATTTATCATTTTAAATTATATGTATATAATATTTGAAAATAATAAAATTACAATTTACTCCACTCATCTCGCAATAGGAGTCCTATTTAGTTATAGCACGGATTTTAAGAAATATAAAGAAAAGTGAATTGAATAAGTTACTGGAATATGAGTCTCACTTATATATATTAGTTTTATAATAATAAAATGTGAGTGAAATAAGTTGGTGGAATGTGAGACCCATTTACCATTTATGGTAAAAGTGAAATATGACTCTTATTGTGGGACGAAATGAGTACCAAATAATAATATTTGAAAATAATAAAAATACAATTTACAATTTTAAATAAAATTATTTAAAATTTACAAATAATAACATAAACTGGTATTCTTACTTAATAAGTTTCAACGTACATGCTTGTTTGATTCGGTGTATTGCATAACCATTCTTGATTACAAACAAAATTAATTAGTATGTTCACGAATTTGATGTTTTTGTACATATAAACCTCAAATTCTTATTTGATTTCAATGTAGTTCTCAAAATTTACTAATATGTTCACGAACTTGATGTTTTTGTATATATAAACCTCAAATTCTTATTTGATTTCAACGTAGTTCTCAAAATTAACAAATCGTGAGACATTTGGAGGTAAATGTAGTATCGTTGATATTGAATTGGATTTAGGGAGACAAGTAGTTGATTGTTAATTTGTTAGAGCATATGCAACGGTGATTGCCGCGGTTTGCTAGTTCGTCTCGATAGGACGGGTTGCCAACGAGTCGCTATTGCGAGCAGCACACCACAGAGATCACCGTCCGTTCTAGCAGGCCGACGCGCCAGTGCCACATGGCGCGTTCTGGAGGCACCGTGAGCGAGTGGGCGTCGTTTTTGACCTTTTGAAAATTTAATTTTTTTAAATTGGTGAATTAAACAAATCATACTTTTCCCAAATATAACCATTTATTACGGTTTTTCTTCCATTTTTCTTTTCTTTTTTTTTATCCTACAGTTCTTCCTCAAATCATTTATAAATACCTCATTCATCAAAAAAATTCACACCAGACTCTCAACATTTTCATTTTCTCTCTGATTTTCTCTACACGTTTACATTAACAGTTGAGCAAATATGTCCGACCTACAACCACCCAACCCGAGCTGGAGCTGGAGCCAGTGGAGCTTGCATACCCAAGCCCAAGCAGTTCCCCAAGCTCCACTCTCTTCCCTTCCCCGTCTTCTACTTTGACTATTTTTACTCGGTTATTGAACCCAGACAATTGCGGCCGACACTAGTCAAATGAATTTGCAACAAGAATGGGCGCATGTAGGCATGCACACGGTTCACAAGTCACAACTTATAAGTTACAATTTACACTTAATGTTGGACTTGAGCCTTTGGGTTGAAAAGAGAGTGTGTTGGATGATTCCCTTTTATAGCTACATGTTCTTGGATGTGTTGCTCTTTCTTTCAATGTGGAATAAAACTCTTTATTTATAACTACATGATACATCTCCATCATCTTTGTTTATATTAGTTTATATCAGTTTATAACTTAACAACAAATATAATTACATTAAGTATTATTCTTTAATTCTTTATCATTATCGATTTGTTTGTGTATAAGTTTATGTGTATGTTAACTAATAAATACCATTATACGCATTAAGAGAATAATTATTATACAAATTGTATTAATCTAGCGATAACTATAATATGAATAATTATTTATCTATATACAAATCATATTACTCAATAATTGTTTATTCTTATCTATCAAGAATATATTCACAAATAATAATTTTATTTATATAAATTATACTACATCTATTAGAATAACAACTATTATACAAAATCATACTATTAGTCTACTACTAATATATAAATATATAAACTATATTATACCACTAAACAAATCATTCTTTAGTTATCTATTTTTATCATTATTATACCAATTATATTAATTGTTGTTTTTTTCACATTTTAATCAATATATTGAGAAATATTAGCAACATACTTACATTTAAATCCAATTATTTGAACACGTCCACATTCTATAAATATACAAATTATTAGCAACATGCAACATTCAAATTTAATTAAACTATTCTAGTTTATGCTATTATTATCTATAAAATTATCTTAGAAAAGAATCATAAAAAAAATAAAGATAAAGTTAGTGAATAATAAAATATAGTAAAAAATAAAGAAAAGTAGAAAACAAAAGGAAGTTTTGTATCCCACATTGGAAAAAGATGACTGAATGATCTAAACATGTAGTTATAAAGAAACTTCAACATATTTTGTCTCACATTGAAAGTGAAACAAAAAATATTCAAGGATGTCTCTATAAAAGAGAAACAACCTAGAATGGTTTCATAAATTCGCAAGCCCATCAAATATATATGGGCTATTATGAATTCTTGTATTCATTTATTTGTAAAAATTATTTTTAAATATAAAAATCAATTTTTATAAATAAAAAATATTTTTTTTAAATTTCGGTTGAACCGGCGGTTCGGAACTGGTGGTTTCGGTTTTGTATTTCGTTGAACTTGAACAGGACCGTGTGAACCGCCGAACCGTCCGGCTGTTCAGAACCACCGCGTCAGTTCTGGTTCGTTCCGGTTTATGAACCGGCGGTTAACTGCCGGTCCGGTTTGGTTTGTGCATGCCTTGGCGCATGGCATGGTGACTGAATTTCTTCAACGTCAATTGGGCTTATCGTCAAGAATGGGCGCATGGCATAGCAATCATGTAATTGTACAATGAAATAGTGGGATCCATGAGTAATTAAGGAATGGGATGGATTGTTGCAGGTGTTAGCTCTAATTAAAGTAACGAATAAAAATAGTTTAAAAGTAGTATGAGATTGAAAAACAAATGTGTAGTAAGCGACTATATACATATCCGAGTATACTAAATTAGTATTACCCTAAAGCGACCCTTGTTAGTATAAGTATAGTAAGATCCGAGTCTCTTTGTCGCCGCATTGGATTGTGGCCATCCTCTTCTCAATCGGAGAGAAATGTTTTGTGGGCGTTGTTGAAAATTCCTATTTTTTTGAGGAAGTAGCCCAATAATATGGTTGTGATTGGCACACATAAAAGAGCATATTATACTGAAGTGGTGTCTAAGTCATGAAATCTGATCACCCCTTTTTTTCAAACCGTCCAAAACGAGATAAATAACTTTGATGGGATATGAGCACAATTTAGAGTGCCATTTACACATCACTAGAGCTTTTCAAAGGAAGAGGGTCTTTGGTTCCACTAAATATGCTTCTTTAGTCACACTAAACCATCATTTTCAGCTGCAAGTGTGTTTTCAAGTTTAAAACATCCTAAGACTAAAGCAATTTATTTGGTGGTTACTGGTTAGCTTAGGCCCCCACTGACAACAATGCTATGCTATTGTATCAATAATTGTTGCATTTCACACAAATTACAAGACAAGTGGGGATAGTTACACAAAACAACAAGCCAATGGTGATTGTTTTATCAAGATTTCCAAAAAACCTACAATCTCTACCAATAGGAGGAACTTGATGTGATACATTGATCACTGAAATGTAAAAGTGGTGAACAGAAAACGTTTTCACTTAGGAAAACTATAAGGGGATTCCATTCTTGTCCACTTGATGGATACAGGGTAACCCCTAAATCACTCTTGAAGTCTTGATTGTTTCTTGACTATGTTTATTAGCAATCATTCAATCCAACTCAACCATCCACTTTTTCAATATTTAATTAATTTATATCTCCTCCACATCATCTTTCACGTCATTAATATCCATCCAACCCAACCACTCATTTTCTATAATTTATCAATGACCACCCAACCACACCATTTTATATTTATTTTATATTACTTTTTTAATAACAATATTATTATGTAAAATAATTCTTATTGCATAAAAAAATTTATAAAAAATCTATAAATGATAAACTAAAGATTATAAAAAATAAACAAAATACAAAAATTATAATAATTGAAATATGAAACTGAAAATGCATAAGTGAACAACAAATGATACTGAAAAATAAGAAATTATACCAAAGAGAAGGATTATATAAAGAAAAAAATAAGTTTTTTTTTTGTAAAAATATAGCAAATGTGGTCTCTATTTGTAGAGGATGATATAATTTTTATAATTTTTTAACATAATATACAAAAGATATAAAAATTTAAAACAAAATATTTGTTAACCAAGGATTATGCCATTTGGCAAAATCTCATTGGTTCATAAAAGAAAAAGTAAGAGCATCAGCAGTGGCGCGGAATTCTCGGAATTCCCCGTGGAATCCCCAAAAACACTTCCTGTCACATCATACGGACTTCCCACTGCACTGCCACGTCATAAGGACTTCCTACTGCACAGTGGCGGACATCCCCAAGGACTTCCCATAATTAAAAACCATAAAATCACAAATTAAACAATTTCCGGAATTAAAATTTCGACACAAATAGGGAAAAAATTCCATTAAACAAAAAAAAGAAAAGTACATTTCACCAAATTAAAAAAAACATTTCAATAATTAAAAACTACATCAACGACGACCCCTCCGCTGCCATACTTCTTCAATAATATCGTTCTGGAGCCGAACATGAGCTTGTCTTTGGCGCATGTCGGCAAATGCACGGACTCGATCGACATCGGCATGGGGTATCCCCATGCGTACATTGCTAGTGGCCACGCTGTGGCTTGGACCCGCAGCACCAACATCATTATTGGTCCAATCAGTTAGTGCTGGACATTCATATTCGACAATCATGTTGTGCATGATAATACATGCGTACATGATGTCGGCGATGCTGTCAACATACCACAACCGTGTTGGACCCTTCACTGCCGCCCATCAAGCCTGGAGCACACCAAATGCCCGCTCCACATCTTTGCGTGCTCCCTCCTGGCGACCCGCAAAATATATCTTCTTTTAATCTGCTGGACATCTGATCGTCTTCACAAAGACGGGCCACATAGGGTATATCTCATCCGCCAAATAATAGCTCATATTGTGCTGGTTGCCGTTGGCGACGAAGTTGACGGATGGACCAACGCCCATGCACTGCTCGTTGAAAAGGGGCGACGACTGGAGGACGTTGATGTCGTTGTTAGACTCGGCTACTCCAAAATAGGCATGCCAAATCCACAGTCGGTAGTCAGCTACCGCTTCAAGGATCATCGTGGGATTCTTGGGCTTAAAACTAGTAGTGTACATCCCTTTCCAGGCAGCGGGTCAGTTCTTCCATTCCCAGTGCATATAATCTATGTTGCCTAACATCCCTGGAAACCCGTGCTGATTCCCGTGCATATCCAGCAGAGCCTGACAATCTTCGGTGGCAGGCCTCCGAAGATACATATCCCCGAATATCTCCCTAATGCCCTGACAAAAATACTTCAGGAAATCGCGGGCAGTCGTCTCGCCGATGTGGAGGTACTCGTCGAACATGTCGGCCGCGCCTCCGTATGCCAACTGCCTGATTGCAACAGTGCACTTCTGAATCGGCGTGTGGCCAGGTTTACCAGCTGCATCCTCCCACACCCTGAAATACCCGTATCGACGCTCCAAAGCGCCCACGATACGCAGAAAGAGCGGACGATGCATCCTAAACCGTCGCCGGAACAGGTTCTCCCCAAACCATGGCTCCGGCGCAAAGTAATCCTCATACAACCGAGCGTGGATAGCGAGGTGGTCCCGGGGTATTATAGTTCGACGATGGATGGGTCGAGGTACCGCCAGCGCCAAGGCCGCTTGTTCCTTACTCTCCGCTGATTCCCGCACACGTGCATGAATCAGACGCATCATGTGTTCATAATGCCCACCACTACCACTACCACTACCACTACCACTACCACTACCACTACCAGCCATTCCGAATATATAAAAGAAATGTAGAGAGAGAAACTTGTTAAAACAAGTGGTGCGAATGAAATGCAGTTCAACGAGCTGTATATATAGAAAATTTTTAAAAAAATTAATGCAATAAATTGGAATTCCGTGCGGACGTCCGTGGGAGTCAACGCAATGGCGGACGTCCGTACGCCTGTCGCGACGGAATTTCGCGTAACGCCGCGGAACTGCGGTGTCCTCGGTATAATTCTGTATCCGTGCATACCATGCACAATGACGGACGTCCACTGCGAAATTTCGGCATGCTGGTAGGAATTCCACCAGGACGGGCGCCATTGCTGATGCTCTAAGGAGACCTCTTAGTTGGCGGTTGGGTAAAAATCGACCAGAGGTCGATGAGCGAGAAGACCACCAATTTATATTTTTCTTTTTTTAATCTAATAACGACATGGCGGCCGACCATGGCAACCGTTAAACTTGGTGCCATGTACCACAAAACATCAATTGATATGAGAGCCTTTTTCATCACCACTTGCATTAGCAGTTTCTTCTTTAACCACCTCAATTTGATTGAGTGAAGATAAGGGACTGGTCTCTGCCTTTCACTTGCTTCTTCTGTCTGAATCATCTCTGGAACCTCCTGATCAGACACCTCATCAGTAGCATCCCTTGGCTCATTCCCTGCCAGCTCCACCTCAAACCGAGCACTATTTGATTTTTGCTGCAGGTTTGGCATTTCATCTTCTCTGAACACAACATCTCTGTTAATCACCACTTGCCCCATCCCTTTTTCTGTGCACCATAGCCTGTAGTTTACACCTTTCTGATATCCAATCATAACACATTTGAGGGCTCTAGGATCTAGCTTTGTACTTTTAGAATGTGCATATGCCCTACATCCAAAACTTCTCAGTTTTGTGTAGTCACCTGCAGACCCATACCATCTCATATCTGGTGTATCATTGTCTATAGAACTAGATGGGCATTTGTTGATGAGTATTGCAGCAGTCGCAACAGCTTCAGCCCAGAAATGTTTGGGCATGCCTGATGAGATAAGCATACATCTCAGCCTCTCCAAGATTGTCCTATTAGCTCTCTCAGCTACTCCATTTTGTTGGGGATTGTGTGGAGTGTTTCTATGCCTCTTGATTCCCTTATTTTTGCAGAAACCATCAAAGCTGGATGAGAGGAATTCGAGCCCATTGTCTGTCCTAAGGCACTTCAGAACACCTCCATTCTCAGTCTCAACCTCCACACAACATTCTTGAAATTTTGTGAAAGCTTCGGATTTCTCCTTCATCACATAGAGCCAAATCTTCCTAGAGAAATCATCTATGATAGATAGAAAATACCTCCCTCCACCCATACTCTGAATTGGTGATGGACCACAGATATCAGCATGTGCATACTCTAGTGGCCTTGTTGAAGTGTGTTTCCCATTGGCATATGTCATCTTCTTGCTCTTTGCAAGTATACACTCTTCACAAGATCTGAGCTCTTCCTCATCGAGTCCCCCTTGCAAAGCTATCAGACTTTTCTTGGCTAACTCTTTTAATCCACCAAACCCCAGATGGACCAGTCTGTTATGCCAGTCTATCAACTTCCATTTTGTTATGCCATCTTCTTGCTCTTTGCAAGTATACACTCTTCACAAGATCTGAGCTCTTCCTCATCCAGTCCCCCTTGCAAAGCTATCAGACTTTTCTTGGCTAACTCTTTCAATCCACCAAACCCCAGATGGCCCAGTCTGTTATGCCAGTCTATCAACTTCCATTTTGTTACTGCGTTGATCTGATCTGCATTGAGGGCTTCTGCTCTGAGATAATACAAATTATTCACTCTCTCAGCCACCATAAGAATGTCATTGCCCTTCAAAACCTTCATGAATCCATCAGCAAGAATGGTTGTGAAACCTTTCTTCTCCAGCATTCCAAGTGAAATCAAATTTCTCTTAATTGATGGTATATATCTGACCTCTGATAAGATTTTCTGAGATCCATCTTCCATGAGCATTCTTACACTCCCTATGCCTTTTACTTGGCAAACTTGATTGTTACCCAGCAGGACAGAACCAGTGGCTTCCTGCAGATCCATAAGCAATCTCTTCTTGGAAGTCATGTGGAAGCTACAACCAGAGTCCATTACCCATACATCTTGAGCCTCATCCTCAGTCACATTCATAACTTGGGCCACCTCCAGTTCTTGAGTAACATCAGCCGTATCTGTGACATTCTCACTCTCAGCTTGCTTTCTCTTCCAAGAGTAGCAATCTTTCTTTATATGCCCAGGCTTCTTGCAGTAATGACACGATCTGGTTTCCTTCTCAGACCCAGACTTATCTTTCCAAGGTTTAGGCTTCTTATGGAACTTCTTCTTTCCATTCTTCTTGGGATCAAGCTTGATATTAAAACTTTCATTGGCTGGATTAATAGCCCTTTGAGCCACCTTCTGAAATTCTTTCATCTTGAGTGCAGAATGCACTTCTTCATATGTGACTTTGGAGTCTCTTCCTAGCAATATTGCATCCTTGAATTGTTCAAAACTTTTAGGCAGAAAATTAAGGAGCATTAGGGCCTTATCCTTATCTTTGATGACCTCTTCAATATTTTCAAGATCATCAATGCACTTCGCAAAATCCTCAAGTTGTTCTCCTATACTTCCTGATTCTGAGAACTTGAACGTAAAGAGCTTCTGCTTGAGCAAGAGTCTATTGGTGAGAGATTTAGTCATATACATGACTCCAGCTTGGTCCACACACCAGCAGAGGTTTCCTCATTTGAAACCTCTCTCAACACCCTGTCACTGAGGCTCAAGATCAGAGTGCTATAGGCTCGATCATGCAGATCTTGAACCTTGTCATCCTCCTTTCCTTTATCCCCATCGCCCTTGCTCTTCAAGACTTCCCATCTTGCTGCATGAGAACCGCCTTCATCTTCAAGCGCCATAGTCCAAAATCATTCTCGTAGGGCTACGATTCCCACAGACGGCGCTAATTTGTAAAACTATGAATCAGAGACCGACAATGAAGAATGCTTCACTTGAACGATTTGTCGAACACAATCAATGCAGTAAGGATTGACGCAAGAAACAGAACAACACAATGAGTTTACGTGGTTCGGCTCTTTCGAACCTACGTCCACCGGAGAATCACGAATCACTTTTATTTCACTCCACTTAATTACAAATACAAAGAATGAAATCAAACTCTCAAGCAAGAAGCTATACACTCTAGAATTACTTGTCTCATCTCTCTATGAACTCTCGGATCAAAGAACATCTATGATCTCTCTAATTCCTCGCAAAGATAGTGTATCTCTCTTCTCTTGATGTGTTGATGCAGTTATGAGCTAATAAACGCAGCTCTAACTCCCTTTTAATCAGCTCAACCGAGCTCAACTTCCTTTAACCGAAAGTAGCCGTTGCAACTGATACATGAAATCCATTATTCTAGTTTTTGCAAAATAGTCCCGGATCTTCTTTGAGTCATTCATTTAAGTATCCACACTTAACAGACGGTGGCATTATTTGCATCATGGTGTCAATCTAGGAGATGGAGGCAAATGAAAACGATGTTAAGAAGATAGATTTGGCCTCAAAAGATTTAATCCCAAAGAATCTACGCTATTTTAAAAACTAATACGAGTAGTAATTAAATAAAAGAAATACCTGAAATTCGGAATTTTGACATAAAAAACACCTAAAACCCCAAATCCAAAACCCTCCGAATCAAACGCCGCCGAATGTCGAAGAAAATGGAGTTTGAGAAGAGGAAGAGCGCGGCCCTTGCGGCCATGAACTCGGATGCACCAGATAAATCGCCTAAAGGCACCATAGACGCGCCGATCATCCCGCTCTTACTCTCCATCAACTCCCACCCCTCTTACTTCACGACTAGCTCTTGCTCCGGCCGCATCTCCATCCTCTCTCAGCCAATCCTCTCTCCCTCCGCACCCAAGAAGAAGGCAAGGGGCGGCTCCTGGCTACTCTTGTCTCACGAACCAGTTCACCCCTCTTCCGTCTCCGCCTTACTATTTCCTTCTCAGCCGCCTCTCCCCGATGCAATCGACGACCAGAGCATTGTCTTCAGGTTTGAGCCATTGATAATCGCCGTGGAGTGTGTGAGTGTGGAGGCGGCTCAGTCTTTGGTTTCTCTTGCTATTGCTTGTGGTTTCCGAGAGAGCGGCATTACGAGTGTAAGTAAGAGAACGATAATTGCTATACGATGCTCGATACGGATGGAAGTGCCTCTGGGAAGCGCACACAAGCTTATGGTGACCCCTGAGTATGTAGAGTATCTTGTTGATATAGCTAATGAGAAGATGGGGACTAACAGGAAGAGGACTGATCATTTTCATGATAAGCTCAGGGAGAATGGATTTCTGGGAAGTGAGATTGAGGCAGATTGTAAACTAATTATAAATGGTGAAGAAGCCTATCCCGAGGCTAAAAAAATTGAAGTTTTGGAGAGTTTTGAGGTGGGTGAAATGGATATCTTGGAGGGACAGTTGGGGTCTGAAAGCATATATGATCGCAATGCTGAGAATGGTAATTGCTGAACACAAAATCAATTGTTTAGGAATAATTTGCATATGATGGTTAACGCTCCATGTTTGATCTGCCATTGAAACTATGTTAATTTGTTAGCCCGTCATGTTATTGGTGTTTGATCAGTGTGCAGATATCTTTAGAGATACATTTTGATTGTTATTAGCATTGGTATTACTATTTTTGTAAATCCATGATTTTCAGGAAAAGAATTGAGCATCATAACTTGCTGTAAGAGTAAGACTTACATATATGCAAATATAATCGAACAGGAGACATGCAATTTGCTGTAGAAGCATTTTCACATATAGATTTTGTATTTTGTACTGGCAATCAATTATCAAGTTCCACTTAGTATGAATTTACATGCACATACGTTAACATGCTTTAGCTAGATTCTATTAAAATACTGTAATATTGTCTTCCACCATAATTATAAACTTATTTGGCTATTGAACAGAAGTGTGGCCAACTGATAAATGTCTGGTTGCAGGACTGCTTTCCCTTAATGTGTCAGGGGTTTAAATGTTTATATAATTGACAGGACCAGAGAATGTTTTTGGCCTTGATCTCTCTGTTATTGAAGTAGTTGGTGAACCTGTTGAGAGACTCTTCTTGTGGGGTCACTCTTCTTGTCCTTTGAGCCAAAAGAAGATTATTATTTTTGGTGGCTTTGGAGGTATTGGAAGACATGCACGTCGAAATGATCTTTTGATATTTGATATCGAATCTGGATGTGTGGAGGTAATTGCTGCTTCTGGAGCCCCTTCCCCTCGGCTTGGTCACACATCTTCCCTAGTAGGAGATTCCATATATGTAATTGGAGGTAGGGCTGACCCCATGAATATCCTGAACGATGTTTGGGTATTTCATCTGCCAAGGAAAGAGTGGAAGCTTTTGCCATGCTCTGTTAGTTTGTTTCCTCCAAGGTATTGGTTAAATGATTCTTGCTTCTAAAGGTACTCAGTTTGTTAAAATATCCATGTTTTTCTCCTTTTGACACGTCCATCTTGATTGGGGCATCACTGTTAAAAAATCTTTCTTTGTAACTGGGGTAACTTTATATTTTTTATTCATATGAATAGTCCATTCCATTTACTAAATGTTCTCCTCAGCAGCATTCTATATATGATGACTTCATTGTTTGTAGGTCAAATTAAACTCAGCTGCTTTGAAAGTTTAAATTTTTTTTTCTGTGTTTAGGCACCGGCATTCAGCTGCTGTTGTTGGTTCTAAAATATATGTCTTTGGTGGAATCCATGATAATTCAGTCTTATCGTCTATTTATGTCCTCGACACTCTTACCTCTGAGTGGTCAGAGATACAATCCCATGGAGACTTTCCTGGTCCCCGACATTCACACTCAATGGATGCAAATGGGTCTAAGCTATTTATTTTTGGTGGATATGATGGAGACAAAGCTCTTAGGGATCTTTACACTTTTGATGTACATAGAAGTCTATGGAGTAAGCTAAAGACAATTGGGCAGTCACCAAAGGCAAGGTTTTCACACTTGATGTTTGGTTATCTAAATTTTATTGGTATTTTTGGAGGATGCCCTGTCACCGAGCACCAAGAATTGTTCTTACTCGACCTTCAATCAGAACGCTGGAAGAAGATAGTCATAAAGACTGCCGAAGCAAGCCTATTTGTTCGAAGTACAATAAATGTGATCGGTGATCATCTAATAATAATTGGTGGCGGGGCTTCTTGTTATGCATTTGGGACGAAGTTCAGTGTACCTATGAAGATCAACCTGCTTCAGTTGATGTCCGCTTGTGATAATTCAGAGCCTACAGAAAATGGAGAGAAGGGTGTTGCCTTTCTACATTCTCAGTCTATAAGTAAAGAAAAAGTTAATGGGTGTACTAACCTAAATTCTGAGTTTGAAGAACTGAGGGTAGATAGTGAAGAGGTACCTACCCCTTGTGTTCTTCAGCTAGAAAAGCAGTATGCAAAACTGGCAAAGGATGTACTAAAAAAATTTAGTTGGTTGGATCTTGAAAGGAAGGTTTACTCCCAGGAGGGAGGCTCGCATATCTGTTTTCCTGTTACCAAAGAATTCTGCAGAGTATCAGGAGATAACCAGGGCATAGCTGATAAACTTGGGCTGCCAGCTGATCAGCTTTCAAAGCCAACTTTCTGGCAAATTATGTTGAAAGACATCTCCAGCTCAGCTGCTCTGGATCTTCTTATGTCATGTGGTGCGACCAAGAAGGTGGATGAAGTTATCAAAGTCAAGAAAACTCCTAATTCTCCTTTCAAAATTTTGAAGGAATTCGTAGCCACTTTGTTAGAAAATGCTGGTCTGCCAGCCAATCTCATAGAACAGTTGCCCTCAAGGTGGTCTTATATGTGATATCTGTTGTTTCTGTGATGTTATTATAAACTAACATTATTTTACGTTGGTGTAAGTTCCCATAAATTCCTGAGTTAGAGTCTTTTGTATTTTGGCAGATGGGAGCGGCTAGGGGATATTATTGTGCTTCCTGTTACATCATTCAAAGATGAAGTGTGGAATTCAATTGGAGGGGAGCTTTGGCCTCTTGTTGCACGTACTCTGGGGGCTCAACGTCTTGCACGGCAAGTAAGATCTGAAACTTCTCTTATCTTTTATAGAATCTACATGATTCTTCGCTTTGAAAGATATGTTGCATTTTTATTTCGACTCACAAAAAGAAAATGAAATCTGGGTAGACGCTTTTGGAACTTTAATTAGTTGTTGAAATTCCCTGTTGAGCTTGAATGGCACGGTGTTAATATAATTAATGGCAAGGCTTTATTTTCTCCCTGAAAAACAATTGTGCTACTGCATTTGGATGCTACTATATTTTGACCTATTTTCTTCTACTCAGATCTGCATTTTGCTTTTTTATTAATATTTCCCGAGTTCTATCTGAAGCCTTAATCAAAGGGCTGTCTGCTGATGGAGTCTGTTGATGATATTTAGGGCCGGATTGCGCAAACAGGAACAAGAGATAGTAAGTTGGAGATTCTTGTTGGAGATGATGGCTGGGTTGATCACCGTGAAAATGGCATACTTTATTCTTTTGATGCCACAAAGTGTATGTTCTCTTGGGGAAATCTTTCTGAGAAGCTGCGGATGGCCCATCTCGACTGTAGAGATCAAGTGGTTGTAGATTTGTTTGCTGGCATAGGGTATTTTGTACTTCCGTTCCTTGTGAGGTGTGCTATTTCCTGAAATCCTCTTTGGCTCAACATTTAAATTCATTTGGTTTTGTAAACCTATTCTATCAGTCTCCATTTTAATTGATTATCTGCATTCATTCATATGTCACGACTATCAGGGCAAATGCCAAAATGGTTTATGCTTGTGAGTGGAATCCACATGCTATAGAGGCACTCCATCGCAACCTCTGCGCTAATTCTGTGGCTGATCGCTGTGTTGTACTGGAAGGCGATAATAGAGTTACAGCTCCTAAAGTATGACAATTCTATCCTGCAGTGCTACATTGGTTTCCTTGATCTTGTTTTCATATGTCAAAACTAATTGAAGGGGTCTCATTTCGTGGCACTTTGCTCTTGAAGACAATCTCATTTACAGATAATTTTGAGCTGTCCCCCCCCCCCAACTGACCAACTGAGCCACCAAATAAGAAATATGCATCATATTATAGCTGTTGATTGGCTGTGCTTTTACTATACTTCTATTAACAAAAATTTTCATATACAGGGAGTTGCTCATCGAGTCTGTCTTGGTCTCATACCGTCAAGTGAATGTAGTTGGGAAACTGCTGTCACGGCCTTAAGGTAACATATCTGAATTTGATAATGATTGCGATTATTTATCCTGCAGCATTATAAAGATTCCTAGTTTTGAAAGCTATATATGTGTTTCTTGAACTTTTTTACATATTAATCTCACACGAAACGGGTAAGAGCCTATTCTTCCCTGAAACCCTCTTTGCAGTCGAATATGTCTTTTAGGAGGATTGTTTTATTAGCTGTGCCTGTGGGAAAACATATCTTGACTTGAGTCTGCATGCATATATTGCACCATACAAAGTTTTCAGTGTTCTTGGATTTTGAAGACAAAAAAGATCTCGATTGTCAAACTAGATTGACTATCCAAATGTTAATCTTCCAAGTTTTCATGCAACATTAAAATTGCAGGGATGAGGGTGGGGTGCTACATGTCCATGAGAATGTGAAGGATACGGAGGAGGGTCAATGGACAAACCATGTCGTCGAAATGATCTCTGAGATTTCGAAATCACAAGGTAATCTGATCCACCAACCACAAGTACATAAAACTCTCTAGAAACAAAACTGATAAAAACGTGCAAACTCCACTTACTTGCAACTCAATATGGCTTTACCTGCAGGTCGTTTGTGGGAAGTGTCGGTCGAGCACGTTGAAAGAGTAAAATGGTATGCTCCTCGTATTCGCCATCTTGTGGTAGATGTGAGGTGCAGATAGGACGCAGCTGCAGTCGAGGTATATAATGAAGATTCGTGGTTAAGTCATTGTATCCGCCATTACTGTTGCTGAGAAACTTTTTCATTCTTTATTCCCGTTGAACAAAGATGATATGATAGTCAATACAAATGATTAATGGTTCTGTGCGTTCATTTATTGTAATGGTTTTATATTCTAGAGTAAATGGTCTCTGAACTATGCATTCTATACGTAAACGATCCCTGAACTTCAAAATTATCATGGGTGGTTCCTGAACTTAGGTGTAATCACATTCATGATACTTTTTCACTATTAATCATAATTTTGCACCAAATATATTCCTCAAGGTATGGGGGCAATTTTTTTAACTTTTATATCTACGTATTGGATATGATATTTTTTCTATTTCTCTTTAGTATTGGATATGAATTTATATTTTCTTATAGTTTGAATACCTAAAATTATATTTTTTGCTTCACTTTATGTCAAATTTTCGTTCTTTCTATTTCTCTTAAACTATTATAAAGTAAAAATTAAAATAAAAAAATTATGAAATTCTTATATAAATTGAATTATCAAAATAATTTGTTGCTAAATTTAGTTTTGATTGTTTTTGTAATATTAAAAATTTCAGTTAAAAATTAATCTGAAATTTTTAATATTAAAATATAATTGAGTCACATCAAAATTATACAAATTATTTTAATAATTAAATTTAAAATTTTAATTTTTATAATTAAAATATTTATAAATTTCATAGTATTTTTTATTTTAATATTTTACTTTCTAAAAATTTTAGAGAGAGAGAACTGATATAAAGTGATTAAAAAGTGAAAGAGAACTGATATAAAGTGATTAAAAAGTGAATGAAAAATATCATTTCATGTACTCAAATTATAAGAAAATATTATATACAATATTCAAGAGATAGATAGAAAAAATATCATATACAGTACCTCGAGGCTAGATATGAAAGTCCAAAAGTGCCATCCATGTCTTAGGAGTATTTTTTGTGCAAAATTGTGATAAATAGTGAAAAAGTACTATAAATATGATTATACACTAGTTCAAGAACCATCCATGATATTTTTAAAGTTCAGAGACAGTTTGCGTACGAAATATATAGTTTATAGACCATTTGCGTAGTTCTCTATATTCTATTGTAAAACATTAGTACTTGCTTTTCTTGGATTTTATGTCTGAATATGTACTTGATTAAGAAGATCTCTAAACCACTTATGCATCTATAAATATATAATTCAATCACGACTTTTGATTTGAATCTCTTCCGAACACGAAGCTTAGTTCCACATCCATCTAATATTAAGAATATGAACATTAAGTTTGTATGTATGCGTGGGAGAGAGATGGGTTTGCTTTTTCTTTCTTTAAATCAAATCACATTTTATAAATACTAAGAGCATCCGCAATGGCACCCGTCCCGGCGGACGTCCGACCGGCGTGCCTGACGTCCGCGCGGGACGTCTGCTATTGTGCAAAGGTGACGCGGATACGGACGTCTACTGCTGACACCGAGTTCCGCGGCGTTCCCGGGACGTCCGCCATTGCGTTGACCTACAGACGTCCGCGCGGACGTTCTGATTATTTTATTTTTTTAAAAAATTCTATAAATACGGCTCGTTAAATTTCATTTCATTCGCCCCACTTGTATTAACGAGTATCTCCCTCTCTCTAAATACTTTTCTTTCGAAGATAAATGGAGCACCACGATAGTGATTCCCCCGCCACGAGCGAGTCACAGAGACCGATCTTTCCCGTTGGCGGAAGTACCCCAATGTCCTCCACGATGTCCGGAATGGCGGCGATGATGCCCCAACCCCAAATGACGGCGGGGATGATGCCCGGGTACTACAACATATACCCGCCTTGGTATGGGATGATGCCCCAATGCCGGGGATGATGCATGGAATGCCGGGGATGATGCATGGGGTCCCCCAATCACCGGTGGACAATGTCTATCGCCCCTATATGGATTTACTGTCGACGGAAGTACTCCTCTCGAGACTTAGTTTACTGGTAATGAGACGTTCTCGATGGAGGAGTTGGGGCTATCTCCTATCAGGGATTCTCCCACAGACGCACCAATGGTGACAGCGAGGAGGGGAGGACAATGAGAGGGAGGGGCATGGGACGGCGCACTACCTCGCCTGCGGCAGGGGTACGATGGTGAGGCGGGGGCCGCTGAGGGGGGGAGGGATCCAGCTGGAAAAAGAGGACCGTCTGGAGCACAGAGGAGTGCATCGCGCTTGCGAAGGCGTGGATCAGTATAGTGGAGGATCCATATATCGGGGCTAACCAGCATATCGACAGGATGTGGTGGCGCATTAGCCAAAACTACCTCCAATTCAAACCGCCAGGGGGAAGCCTCACAACGGAGAGCAATGCCAGAAACAGTGGGAGCGGCTGAAGAGGCAGCTTAGCCGATTCGCCGGTATTTACACAAACAACCTTCGCTCGACAACCAGCGGCATGTCTGCCGAGGATGTGAAGCTTCTGTCTCACCAACAGTTCAAAGACGCTGCGGCGGGCTTCGGGGAATTCAAATATTGGGATGTGTATCTTGTGGTGCAGACTTCGGCCAAGTTTACTGTGGGTGTTGAATCTGGCTGGCCGAAGCGGAAGAAGATCAGCGCCTCCGAGGAGTACAATAGCAGTGCTGGTTCCCACGAACTCCCCCCGCCGAGGCAGAGTTCCCCACACCTTCATCGTCGGCCCGCCGCCGTCGCCCGGTGGGGCAAAAGTTCACGGCGAGGATGGCGAGTGGAAGCGCCAGCGGGTCTGCCGAGGCCCAATTGGCAACTCCTACCCAAAACGATCCCGAGCTCTCCTCACTCGCCCGTGTCGCGCAACATGAAACCCTGTTACGTGCAATGGTTGAATGGCGGACATCGACTGATTGCCATTACAGGTCGTCGCTGAAGGATATCATCAATAGTATGCGGCGCGATTTGGGGTTGGGAGACATGGCGGAGAGTGGCGACAAGGGGGCTACTGACGGGACGACGAGGGTACTGGCAGCGGGGAATCCGAGGAGTGAGATGGTGGTTTTTTTTAACTATGTAATTTTTTATAATAATTATGTATGTTTTTTGTACTATGTATGTTTTTTTTAAATAAACTGGTTGCAATTTCTCCGTATTTGTGTCGAAATTTTAATTTCTTAAATTGTTTAATTCCGTAAATTGTTTAATTTGGTGAATTTGTGAATTTTTATTATTGTGGGAAGTCCGTCGGGATGTCCTTGGGGGTGTCCGTCACTGTGCAGTGGATGTCCTTATGACGTGGTAGGAGGTGTTTTCGAAAAGTCCGAGGGGATGTCCGCCGGGACATCCGCACCAGTGCGGATACCCAAGAACATGAAAATTGAGGGTTGATAAGGATTTTTTAGGATTTACTATTGATGTGATAACTTTAAATTTCAAACTGTTTTGTATTGTCAAAGGCAATGATATGTACAGGTATGACGCGCTCTACCATTGTATAGGCAGATTAGAATATCACTCGCGAACATAGAAGTGGTGAAGGGCTTAGGGCACCCACAACGCTGTGCCGTTGCGGTGGAACGGTTCCGCGGCGGCACGCTTTGCGGGCTTCGTTCTGTCGCCATTCCGTGCCCATGCCGTTCCTATGCCGTGCCGCGTTCCGTTCCGGAGGAACGCGGAACGAAACGTTCCGCCACGCGCCGAGGCGACGTGGCGGCCTCCCATTCGACGCGTGAAGCCCACTCGCTGCCACGCGAGTGGGCTTCGTCCCGGTGACGCAATAATTCAATTTTATTTTTAAAAATTCGAATATAAAAAAAAAAAAAATTTGCAACGGTAATGTGACCGTTTTTTTATATCCGTTTTGTATTTTTTTTATTTATTTATTTACTCTATAAATACTCCTATTTCATACTCATTTCAATCACAAACACACATCTATTCCTCTCTATTTCCACCCCAATTTTCATCTCAAATCAACTCTGCTTTCCTTCTCCCAAATTTAATCAAACTAATGGATCCTTTTGAACAAATGCGTCAAATATTGCAACAATCACTTGAAGAAGATCGACGACGGGAGGCCGAAGAAGCCGCGCCGCCCCAACGACGCTCCCGTACGTACATCCAGCGTAACCGGGAGGAAGCCGCTGCAAGGTTAGTACGCGACTACTTCTGCGATAACCCGGTTTGGGGAGATACGTACTTCCGTCGCCGTTTCCGCATGGGGAAACCTTTATTTCTCCAGGAAGGGTACGACGCGGTCGGCCGTCCCAGCCACACGACGCTGCAGAAATGTACTGCAGCAATCCGCCAGCTTGCGACTGGACAAACGGCCGACATGTTCGACGAATACCTCCACATCGGAGACAGCACTGGGCGAATGTGCTTGCTCAAATTCTGCAAAGGCGTCCGGGCAGCCTTCACCGATGAATTTCTCCGGAGGCCAAGCACGACCGATTGTCAGTTCCTGCTCGACCTTCACGAAACAGTGCACGGATTTCCCGGGATGCTCGGCAGCGTTGATTGCATGCACTGGCAATGGAAGAATTGCCCGGTGGCGTGGAATGGGTCCTACACGAGCGGCCACAAAGGCACCCACCCAACCGTTATACTTGAGGCCGTTGCCGACTACCGCCTTTGGATCTGGCACGCGTACTTCGGGGTCCCCGGGTCGAACAACGACGTAAACGTGCTCCACCAGTCCGACCTCTTGACCGAAGTTTTGGATGGTAAAGCGCCGACCATCAACTTCGTCGCCAACAACCGGCTTTATAAAATGGGGTACTATCTCGCCGATGGCATCTACCCGAAGTGGCCTACCTTCGTGAAGACGTGCAGTGGGTCTGCGAACCCAAAGCAGGCTCTTTTTGCGCAGAAGCAGGAGGCTGCTCGCAAGGATGTGGAGAGGGCGTTCGAGGTTCTCCAAGCGCGCTTCAACATCATCAAAGCCCCGGCTCGTACGTGGTTCATGGAAAACATGGTCGACATCATGTATACGTGCATAATCTTGCACAACATGATTGTCCAAGACGAAGGACCCGAGGCGGGAAATTGGTTCGACGACGAATCCCCCGGAAGCTCAACCGCAAGTAGTCCGCCTCGAAGTGGAGCGCATCCGTCTATACAAGAACGGTTATCTATTCGTGCAAGGACACGCGATTCTAGTGCCCACACTCAACTCCAACAGGATCTAATTGAGCACATTTGGGCAAATTTTGGCGGATGAAATTATTAAAATTGTGTACTTTTATTTTTTTAGGATTTTAATTGTGTGCTTTTTATTTATTTAGGATTTTAATTGTGTGCTTTTTATTTTTCTAAAAGTTTAAATTTTTTTTAATGTTGTGTGTTTTTTAATAAAGTGTGTTTGTTTTTTTAATAAAGTGTGTTTATTTAAATTGAATTGGGTTGGAAATAAAAAAAATGAAATTGAATGAATAGTAATTTAAGGAACGGTTAAGGAACGGAGGGTTGCAGGTTCTGTTCCTTAGTTAAGGAATGGAGTAAAAAAGTACAGTGGGGCCCTCAAATAGTGGTTTAAGGAACGATATAGGAACGGTATAGGAACATCATTGTGGATGGCCTGAAATGTTTTTTTTCTCTACTTCTAAATTTTTTCAAAATTTTCAAAACTATCTCCGGTCCATCACATATACTTTGAACTAGTAAAGACTAAATGATAGGATATTGAATAAGAAAAAGGGTTGAAATGAATCGAAAAATAAAAACTGCCGAGGTAAAAGTGGAGAAACAATGACTATCATGCTGATGGATGAAGACGAAGGCATAAGTTTGAAAAACTTAATACTCTTTCGTCCTATAATAGTTGAGTTGTATTCATTTTTGGATTGTATTAAGGTAATTGAGTCATTTCCTTATTTGACAAAAGTTTTTTCTCTTTAACATTTTACTCTCGCTTTCTCTGTCAAGGTAGGAGAGGCATTTGTTTTGAGCATGACTCAAAAGTTTTTCTGTATTATGTGTGTAGTATAGGAGATGTAGTAGGTGATCATCATCACCATTATTATATTAATATTTTAGTGGTGGTATAGGTTGTAAATAACTTGATGTACATGAGTAATAAATTGAGGTAACTTTGATGCGATGTAATGATGGTCCCACTTCGGAGCGAAAAGAATTTCTAAACTTTTTTAGGAATTGAATAAAAGAAAAAATTTTATACTCCCTCCGTCCCGGGCTACTCGCTCATTTCCTTTTCGGCTCGGAGATTAAGGAATGAGTGTATAGGAAAGTAAAAAATGACGGCTGTAGGTGAATTTTTTTACTAAAAATGAAAAGAGTGCAAGTAACTTGGGACGCCCAAAAAGGAAATAAGTGCGAGTAGTGCGGGACGGAGGGAGTACTACTTTTTAGGATGATGGATGGAGTATCAATTTATCATCAGTTCTTATGTCTGTCATACAAAATAATCTGAATCAGTTCATCACTTGCAACAATGATCTGCAGTAGTTCGTCAGCATCACAATTGTATAATTTTGTTATGTAAAAGTAAGGCAAATGGTAAAAGTAAAACATTTGAGGTTGAATGTAGATGAACATTTTTTACACTGTTTTCTAGAACACCATTATTGATAATTTCATACTCCTCCTACTACAAAAATTACAAATTTACGAATCTTTACATAGACTATGCATGATTACATGGATACAGTAGCACCACTGTTTCTAATCACTCACTCTGTTTTCTCTCTCTACGAATTACTCCATACATTTGCGTACACATTACTTGCACTGTTGTTGTGGAGGTCCAGTAGCTAGAGAGAGAAGAGGGATGGCTTAGAGCATCCACAACGGTGGCGTCCGTCGCCACGGCGGTTCGCGCCGCCGGTACGGACGCTACCCGCCGTCGCTGCGCTCGCGCGGGATGGCTTAGAGCATCCACAACGGTGGCGTCTGTCGCCACGGCGGTTCGCGCCGCTGGCACGGACGCCACCCGCCGTCGCTGTGCTCGCGCCGCTGGCACGGCGCTGCTCGATGCATCGAGCAGCGCCGTGCCAGCGAGCAGCTGACGTGGCGCGCCCTCATTCGTCAACGGCATAGCCGTTGTGTTTAAATTAATTTTTTTTAAAAAAAATCGGTTTTTAATTAAAAAAACCGATAAAAAAAAATTCACTTCCCAAAAAAATTATATTCGTTTATAACCGTTTTTTCCACTTTTTAATTTTTTTTAATTTTTTTTACCCCAAAAATACACACTTTCATCTATAAATACCCCCAATTTCACTCCTAAAAATTCACATCAAACTACACAATTCTTATCATCATTCTCTCATCTCCATTCTCATCTTCAATCTCTCAATATGACCGATAGGTCATCTATGACCCCCACGCAACTTCAAACGCACGAGACCATGATATTGGGTCTCCAAAAACAATTGGGGTTGGTGCCGTCGGATGCGTAGTCTTCCTCGGGTAATATTAGCCAATAATTGTGTAATTTTAAATTTTTAGGATTTTAATTATGTAATTTTTAATTTTTAGTATTTTAATTATGTAATTTTTAATTTTTAGGATTTTAATTATGTAATTTTTAATTTTTAGGATTTTAATTATGTCTTTTTTGTTTTATTTGTAATTTGTAATATTTATTGTGGTTTTTTAATGAATTTTAATATTATGGAAATGTTTTTGTGTAATTGAATTTTAAATTAATTGTGCTCGTCCTTGCGGAAGAGCACAGCTGTGAGTGTTGTGCTCTTATCAGAGAGCAGACAGAAAAAGTAGGGTCGGGCCTACAACCGTGCCGCTGGTAAGAGCACGGTTTGTGTATGCTCTTATGCTGCAGTTGTTTCTCTGAAGCACACAATCCACCGCCTTCTCAATTCTTCAATTGCCTCTGCCACTCTACAATCTGCACACGTGGAGGTGAATTCGCTACAGCAGGTTCTCAGAAAACTCGATGACAGTATCTGGAGAAGCAATAGGTTGAACGAATTGGATGAAGAAATCAGAGAGGCAGCACAAAAATTAGAAGATTCGCTGGAATACTACGAAAAAGGATCTGGAGATGGAGGAAGTGAGGCTCGAAATAGCTTCTTTCTCCGAAAATGTGAAGAGGATGAAGGAAGAGTTCATCAAAAAATTAGACACGCCTGAAGAGGATGATAGTACACCAGATTTTTCGTCAATTAGGGATGGTTGGAATCTCCGATGAGATTAGTGGCATTAAGAAAAAGCTGGTTGGAGGTGTGAGGCCATGCGACTATGGCATTTTCTGGATTGTTGGGAGGGCTGGCAGCGGAAGAACAGTTACTGCGAGGATCATCCTTGAAGAGCTGCTCGTAGGCAAAGATAAATGTGTGGATTGCGGCGCGTGGGTGACAATAGGCCCAAATATCAATGGGAAGATATCATTTTAGCTATTCTTCGTCAACTAGGTTATCCTTCCAATGAAATTAAGGTTTGTCTTCTCATTTTAGGTAATTTTCACACTACTAAAGTTTTTCGATTAGATCATGCAATCTGCCTTAGCTGATGTTATGAAACTGATGTTTTAATTGCAAAGATTCAAAAACTCATATGACATTGCAGAACTTTGTGCTCTCCAACAATTATCCCTTAATATTAATATGTATGCAGTCATTGGTCCACTTGCAAGTGTTGAGTTTCGTTTAAGCGAGTTAATGTATAAAGACTCGATTTGCCTTAGCTCTATACAACTTCTGCTAGCTGAACTATAGTAACAATCATCTGGAAGTGGTGTTTTCGTTGCCATGATTTTGAACTCATTTGCAGATTGCAGAATGTTGTAAACGTAATGCTAAATCCAACAGTTATCCGCTATTATTACGCAATATAGGTTTATGTAGGTTATGGATTCACTGATCTACTAACAAGTGGAACTAGTGTTGAGTTGCCTCCAAGCTTGTGAAAGAGTAAATGTGTTTGCTTTCTTCTTGAATATCTCGTTTCAGACTGGACATCCTGTTAATCCAGACCAGTCTTTAGGATTAGGAGATGATGAGGAACTACTAGTTGAGCATTTGTACACGAGATTGAAGGATTGCAGATACATGATTGTTTTGGATGATGTGTGCGACACAAATATTTGGGACTACTTGAGACGGTCATTTCCAAAGCAAGATAATGGAAGCCTACTCTTGCTTACTACCAGTTTAGAGAAAATAGCTCTGTTTTCATATAGTTTCCATATTTCTCGTATGCCTGACTTTGATGAACATCCTATGTGGGACTTTCTTTGCTTGGTTGTTTTTGGAGGGCCATTTTGCCCGCCACAACTTGAGGAAGCTGGAAAGAATATAATCAAGAATTGCCAAGGTCTCCGTCTCGTAGTCATTAAGGTACTTCTCTTCCTTTCCAGCACCAAGAAGACACCAGAGCACTGGAACAACATAGCTGCTGACAAAGACAATCCTATTTTCATGGTTGCTGATGAAATATCTGAGGTACTTCTACTTTGCTGAAGATAACAAACTTAGTAAATGATAAACAGGAAATGCATCTCTACTTTGATACATGACTGATCGTGGTTTTTGAACTAAAACAAACCACACACTGGTTGAGCTCGAACTGCAGTCAATATTATACAGACCACAAACTTGAACTAAATTTCAATATTAAAGAAAAGGAGTGGTCAATCTCATATCTACTCTTTTAACAGGTTTGTAGATTCAAAGACGACTTTAACAATTCAGTGCCAGATGATGATCGAAGAGCTGCAACTTTTAAAATAGTGGCAAAAATGCTCAACTTCTCAAATCATGTGGAAGGGATTAAGTTGCAAATGTTCTCAAAAAGGTTACATCCGAACATGGAGATTTTTTCGATCTTTGGGATGGCAGGGATTGGTAAAACTACTCTGGTTAAGAAAGTTTTCGCTAATTCTGTGCCATTTTGATCATATCATGCATGGATCACTCTTGGCCCAAATTATCAATCGGAAGAATTCTTGGTAGATATTTTGGCGAGACTATGTGTTGCTGTTGACAAAATGCATTTAAGAGAAGATGAGAAACTGGTTAAGGATTTGTGCACATCATTATCCAATAAGAGATGCCTCATTGTGTTGGATGATTTATGGAACAAAGAACCCTTGCATTACCTGAAAAATCTATTGCCCGACATCAAGGGTGAAACCTTCGTAACAAGAAGGCAATTTGAAGTAGCAAAATGTGGAAGATCTGATTTTGTTTACAAGATGCCCTTGCTAGATGAAGAAGAAAGTTGGCTTCTTTTTTGTCGGAAGTTGTTCTCCAGTGACTTATGCCCTCAAGCTCTAATGTCAAATGTAGTATCTCCGAGCTACAATTACTTGCCTCAACATTTAAAAGCCTGCTTTCTGTATATGGGAATTTTCTCTCAAAATTATGAGATCCCAACTTCCAAACTTGTCAGAATGTGGGCTGCTGAGGGATTCCTCGAACCTAATCCATCCCAAACTTTGAAAGATTTTGCCATGGATTGTTTGGCAGAGCTTGTTGACAAAAGTCTAGTCATGGTTTGCAAGAAGGGCATGAAGGTCAAAGTCAAGACTTGCCGCCTTCATTCTGTATTTTGGCACCTATCTAACAGCGAAAGCGGTGAGGTGCAAGTTTTTCCTCACACTGAATGTTGATGTCCATAATTCAGTCGAAAGTATAGAGGCATATCGCAGGTTGTGCATTCGCAATGCAGTCCTATTCAGCCTCAAAGATTTGCAAGATTCAATCATGTCAATCTCGCGTATACATTCTTTGCTCTATACTGGTCCTCACCATCAATATCCAGTACCGATATCTTTCACTTTAAAGTTCCTAAGGGTACTCTATGCTCTTATGATCCGCTTTATGAGTTTCCAGTTGAAGTAGTGAAACTAACTCAACTAACCTTTCTTGCACTCACTTGCAACGGGGAATTGCCAGGTTCCATATCCAAACTTCAGAAACTTCAGCATTTGACTGTCGGCTGGCATCTGAGCATCAAGTCACGAGAACATTCTTCACATTTGCCAGCAGAAATTTGGGATATGAAGGAATTAAACCATCTTCAGATCGAGGGAGGGCGCTTACAGAATCCCAGTTCCGACACTATTTTACCTAAACTCTTGACACTCTTAGAGGTGGATGCTCAAAGCTGCACCAAGAAGGTCCTCCAGAAAATCCCCAATCTGAAGAAGTTTGGAATTCAAATCGAATTGGAACCAGATGATGACAACAGTAAAAGCTTCCAATGTTTGAATCGTATCTCTCGTCTCCGTAGACTAGAGTCACTTAAATGTGTCGTGTTGAATCCTGACCTTGCCCCTGATGTTGTCCCCCCGCCCGCTCCTCGTTCGATGTTTCCATCGGGTCTTAAAAAACTGAGTCTGAGTGGGCTTGGATATCCATGGAAGAACATGAGTATAATAGGTAATTTGGAGAATCTTGAGGTGCTCAAATTGCAATGCTATGCCTTTCAAAGGCCGGGATGGGAAACGAATTACCGCGACTTTAGAAATCTAAAATATCTTGTGATTGAAGATACAGATCTGGTCTGCTGGAAACTCACAGTACCCAGCTTCCTAAAGCTTGAGCATATAAGCATTAAACACTGCTACAATTTTGAAGAGCTTCCTCTCAATACTGTATCCTCTGTGAAAATGATTGAAGTAGATGACTGCAACTCTGTGGTTATGAAATGGGCAGAGGAAATGAAAGCGAAGCACGCATGGAATGTTTATGGTATGCCAGCTCGTAAAAATCAAGTCACTTGTTCATGGGATGCTGGTAAGAAATTCAAGTAAAGTAAGATCATTTTCACTTTAATTAGATTTAACTAGCTACTTAAAGTTAAACTTTCTCCTTTTATGGTTTTTGCATGTTTGGCATAGTAAGAAAAGAAAAAAAAGTTTTTATTAACCGATATATGATGACGAAAAAGGAAATTGAGCCTATTCATCCCTAAAATCATGAACTTAAGACAGAAATATGCTTTTTCTCATAAACTTTTAACCTGTGTTTATAGTCAGATGTAGTATGTGATTCTCAAATGAACATAAATACACTTACATTAAATCTTTGAAGGATTAAACAGATCAAGATTTGTAGGCATATAGAACTATCAAACCCAATTTCCTTATTCCTCCATTAATGAAATAAATATCTCTACCATTGTTTCTGACCAGAACAATTCATTAACTGAATAACTGGAAATAGCTTTGTTAAAAGCATTCGAAAAAAGAAAAACTTATGTAAACCGTAAACATTTCTAACTTGCTATATCTCTTGTTACAAAAGTACACCATAAAAAAACTTATGTGCCTAGATGAAGAAAACAAGGCTTTTTCTCAAGTAAATACCTCAAAAACTCAAAGCATAACTCAATCGTGGAGGTCGCGGTGAAGAAGCACCATCCCCGACTTGATCCTCTACAAGAGCTTTCCAGGTTGCTGTGTTCCGCTTCTCATCATTACACAGAACTCCTCGTAGTTGATCCTTCCATCCTGTCAAGTGCAACCTCATAAGTTCCGCGCCCGCCACAAACATAACAAAATATGTCTATATTAAGGTAACTTACATTATCTGTATCCACCTCCGAAATTATTTCCCTGATGCTGCCCTCATCCCCTATACCATACTCCTTCATAGCAGTTTCCAGTTCATCTCTTGTGATACAGCTGAAATCAATCAAGTCATGCATTATGCTTCAACTTTGTATAACAAAATTGATTTTTTTGTAGTACCAATGAGACTAACAAGGGGCATACATGATTTCCTTTCACTTAAACAATTTCTAGGCTTACCCGCTACCATCCCTGTCAAAATATTGAAATGCACTGAACAGATGCTCGTCCTTCTCCAGCTTATGTCTGTGCATTGTTGCAGTGATAAATTCTTCGTAGTCGATAGTCCCATTTCCATCAACATCAGCCTGTATTAAGATAGAAGTAGTTTAGGGTGGTGGCAAAGCTAATGAAGGCTGACTACTTTCCATATAAAAGTGTGATACTCACAGCTTCCATGAGTTGCTTTACTTCAAATTCTGACAATTTGGACCCAAGCCGTGCCAATCCAGATTTCAATTCTTCATAAGTGATTGAGCCACTACTGTCAGTGTCGATATTCATGAACGTAGCTTTAAGACCTTTAATTTCTTCTGTGGATAAACTTTGTGCAATGACCTGCAAAAAATCTCAAATGCATCAGAATCTTGATCGGTAGAGAGAATCTCTCACCTAAGTAACTTTTAATAGTTCACTTAATCACAAATGTGATTTATGTTCTTGATCAGAAACTTTTGACAACTCCTAAGGGAAAAACATATATCAAATTGAAAATGCAGTCAAAAGTCTGACCTTTAATGCAAGTTTCTTGAGCTTATTCATTGCCCTGAACTGCTTCATTCTGGATAGAACTGCACTATCGATCCGCTTGTCAGATGCTTGTCCCTTAATCCACGGGTGCTCTTCAAGAAACAAGAAGAAAATAATATCAAGTTTGGTTACTTATGATATACTTGCATGACTAGGAGTATGTTGCAAAAGAATACTAAAAAACTACTTGGTTATATAATCAATGGATTGCATACAAAACTATCCAAAATGTAGAATGTGACAACAGGTCGATTGAAAAATTATTAAAACATGCATACATACGTAAACTTAGTTCAAAGAAGACTATCCTCTGCTCTGCATTTCATAGATTTCTTGACATCCCAACACCTATTTCTACACTTTCTCACCCAAAATTACAGAGACAATTTTCTTAAAAATGTTTCTTCCCTCAACAGAAAATACTAACAGAAACAGAATTTCAGTTGTGATGCTGCAGATTCTAATAATTGTCTTTATCAAGATAATTGCACAATAATGACACCATATCACAAAGTCAAATTTATTTGTACTAATTCTCATCTGCGCTGTGTTCTAGCATAAAGTCAAGCTAAAATAAGATTATAGTCATTGGCAAACACAAACACACAATTTACAAGCAACAAATAGACAAGATTATAAAGACTGAAACTGCAGCTATGAAAAAAACAAGAGAGGAAATTACCCAGTATTTCTGTTGAAGTAATTCTCTTTCTTGGATCCTTTGTTAGCATTCTACCAACAAGGTCTTTGGCACTGTCTGATATAGAAGGCCATGGGTCGCTATCAAAATCAACTTTTTCTTTAAGTATAGCATCAAATATGCCATGTTCAGTTTCTGCAAAAAAAATTCACAATCCAATTAGAATATACTCCTACTATTTGGTATCATAAACATTTGTCATCTTGCAACACAAGAGGTTAGTCATACCAGCCCAAAAGGGAGGCACACCACTGAGGAGGATGTACAAAATAACACCAGCACTCCATACATCTATTTCCTTCCCATAACTTCGTCGCAACACTTCAGGAGCAACATAGTATGCACTGCCAACTATATCTCGATACACCTTTCCTGGAAAATATTGATGAAATGAAGTCAATTATTGATTCATAGTACAAAATAATAGACACGTATGACACAGATGACAGAACATTAGTATACTCAACTGAAGACAAATAAATGTGTCGAAAAAGTTAAATGCAAACATGAATATCGAGAACGCAAATATAAAGATCTGGATGGATGTACAGAAGAAGGTTTTTTACGCAGACATGTATCCCATATCTGTATGACAGTGTCATCACATTACGCAGAAAAACTGGTATGAAACTTTTAATAATTTTAAAGCTATATTCTTCCTTCACAAGGATAAAGATTGTCAAAACTCAAATTCCTTCAAGAGATTAGCATATAATTGGCTAATATGCAGAATCATAAGTCATGACCAGGGTGGGTAACTTAAATATAGAAACAAATAACCCCATCCTAGGAGAAAGGATTTGTTTTCCTACAACAAATGCCCAATAAAGTGATAGAGGGCTGAAAGATGGCACCTTAACTTCAATTCTGCTAACCTCCCAACACTACCAACCCACCACATTATTAGGAACCATAATTACAACACATACTGTCACATTTCCAAAATAACTCACTAATCAGTAGAAATTGATCACTTTAACTTGAACTGGGAAAACACAAAACAGTTCAACTCTTACGATAAAGAACATAAATTAGATCCTTTGTCTTGAAAGCAAAATCATGAAAAGCATATGCATAGTATGGTGCAATGTAGAGCTCTATCAATCTTGAAATCGTAGAAAGCAAAGGCATGCTAGGAGCACAAAGTTCCAGTCTTCCAGAACATCAGCATTATCACTCAACCAAACAAGTATAAGAACCATAAGTTGAACATGGCACCTCAGACAAGTCGCCAGAAACTGGCCTAAACATACACATAAAACAGGCAGGAGAAATGAACTCTTTTTATACAGTTTAGAGCACAGACAATTAATATAGGCAGTTAAAAGCTCTTCTCAGGGAAAGAAAATTCAGCAATTTCTATCCGAATGTGAATAGCAAAAGAAAAGAAGAGCAGTGGTCATCACCTTCTTCAATGAAGACAGAGAGGCCAAAATCAGTAGCTTTGAGCATGGCCTTCTCCTCCTTATTGGAAAGCAAGAAATTCTCAGGCTTGAGATCCCTATGCATGACCCCCATAAAATGGCAGTGGTCAACCACATTGACAATCTGGCGGCAAAGATCAGAAGCATCCTTCTCGGAATAATGGCCCTTGGCAATAATCCTGTCGAAGAGCTCCCCACCGGCGCAGAGCTCCATGACGAGATGCACAGACTGGCGATCCTCGTAGGCGCCCCTGAACTCCACTATATTGGGCTGGCCGCTCAAATGCTGCATGATGTCAATCTCCCTCTTCACATCCTCCCTGTCGTTCTTGCTCACCAGCTTCCTCTTCAAGATCGACTTGCACGCGTACTGCAGCCCCGTCGCCGCGTCCGTACACGAGTACGTCACCCCGAATTGCCCCCTCCCCAATTCCTTCCCGATCGAATACTTGGACTTCACCTCCTCCAATGCCTTCCCCAATATGTTATTCGCCTCCAATTTCTGCCGGGATGGAGTGCGGGGAGATGGAGATGGAGATGGAGATGGAATTGGCCGCGGCTGAGCTTGCGCCGGCGCTTGATGTTGATGTTGATGTTGATGCTGATGCTGATGCTGCCGCCTTTCAGGGATGATGGCTCGGTTTTCGGATTGATCGGGGAGATCAATTGGTGCCTTTTGATGATTGGTTGCTCTTTCTGATCTGAAGCCGTTCACATCGCGGCTAGGGGGTTTTTTCTTGCTAAAACAACCTCCCATTTTTTTCCTCTTCTCACAGTCCGACCAAATTAGGTGCACGAAATCATTAGTGTCGCTTTACGGTCGGAATTATTGGAAAGAACAGAAAAGCGGGCCCCAAAAAAAACTAAATCTTGGGACTGAAAAAGGAGTTGTTCTGTCAAATCCCGAGTAGCGAGGAATATGCTTGGAAATGACGATCGGAAAAATGGGAGTGAGATTGAAACGAAGGAGAGAGAGAGCGTACAATTGAGAATGATTTGAAGCAGAGTTGTGGGAGAAGGCCTCGACAACGGCAAGCGTGTTCGCCTTGACGCGCGCCTGAGTTTTTCACACGCTTTTATTTCTTCATTTTTCGATTTAAATTTTGTTTTATACGTTTTACGTCTCAATTGCAATTGGATTTCCTAGCAAATTATAATAACTGGCATGTTGTCGTTAGTGTTGACTGAATTTTTAAATTATCTAGAACAATATCTCTTTAGTCTTTACGACCACATAAAATGATAAATGTCTATTTATTCCAGAGTGAACTACTGGTCCGTGAACTATGCGATTTGCACGCAAATGGTACCTAAACTTTAAAAATATCATGGGTAGTCCCTGAACTAAGGTGTAATCACATTTTTTTATACTTTTTCACTATTCATTATAATTTTACACCAAAAATGCCCACAAAGGCATGAAGGGCATTTTTGGACTTTCATATCTAGGTACTGAATTTGATATTTTCTTTATCTTTCTCTCTAGTACTCCCTCCGTCCCGAGCTACTCGCTCATTTCCTTTTCGGCACGGAGATTAAGGAATGAGTGTATAGGAAAGTCAAAAATGACGGCTATAGGTGAAATTTTTTACTAAAAATGGAAAGAGTGCAGGTAACTTGGGACGCCCAAAAAGGAAATACGTGCGAGTAGTGCGGGACGGAGGGAGTACTAAATATGATATTTTCTTATAATTTGAGTACTTAAAATGATATTATTCACTTCACTTTTTCAACCACTTTATGTTATACTACCTCCGTCCCTGAAAGTTTGTCTCATTTTTCCATTTCCGTCCGTCCCCCAAAGTTTGTCTCATTTCACTTTTACCATTTTTGGTAGTGGACCTCATATTCCACTAACTCATTCCTACTCACATTTTATTATAAAACTAATATATAAAAATAGAACCTACAATCCACTAACTTTATCAACTCGCTTTCCATTACATTTCTTAAAACCCGTGTCAGGTCAAAGTGTGCCAATATTTGGGGGACGGAGGTAGTATTTTCTTTCTCTCTCTTTCTCAAAAAAATTTTAGGAAGTAAAAAATAAAAATAAAAAAGTACATTATGAAATTCTTAAATATTGAAAAAATTTAAAACTATAAATTTAATTATCAAAATAAATTTAAGCTATGTTTAATTGGATTCTGATTTAAAAAAAATTAATATTAAGTATTATGATTAATTAAAAATTAAGAATTTAGTTTTAATTAAAATTATTTTTTAATATTAAAAAAATAATCAAATCACACTCAAAATTAAATTTTGCTACTAATTATTTTTATAATTAATTTTATAATGTTGATTTTTATAATTAATATATTAAAAAATTTCATACTATTTTTTATTTTAATTTTTTACTTCCTAAAATTATTAGAGAAAGAGAGAATGAAGATATGACATAAAGTGATTGAAAAAGTGAAGTGAATAATACTCCCTCCGTTCCCAAAGAATACGCACTTTGGGGTCGGCATGCGTTTTAATGTAAAATTGGTAAAGTAAGATAGATGTGAGAGAAAAAGTAAATAAAGTATTGTTAGTGGAGAATGGGTCACACCTCATTAGAGAGAAAAAACTATCTAAAATTAGAAAGTGCATATTTTTGTGGGACGAACTAAAAAAGAAATAGTGCATACTCTTGAGGGACGGATGGAGTATCATTTTAGGTACTCAAACTATAAGAAAATACCATATTTAGTACTAGAGAGAAAGATAAAGAAAATATCAAATTCAGTACCTAGATATGAAAATCCAAAAATGCCCTTCATGCCTTGAGGGTGTTTTTGGTGAAAAATTGTGATGAATAGTGAAAAAGTATAAAAAAATGTGATTACATCTTAGTTCAGGGACAATCCACGATATTTTTAAAGTTTAGGTACTATTTACATGCAAAATGCATAGTTCAGGTGCCATTTGCGTAGTTCCCTCTTTATTCTAAGAAATATGAAATCATGAAGGATATATTAGCTTTAATTATTCTAATAAGTCATACCATCACATTTGGATTAAATAAAATTGTAAATGTTATCCTTGCTCGAATAAATATTCAATATTAGTATATACTTGTAGTACATATCAATTTGTTAATGCCAACATGCGCATATACATATGAGTGCGAGGGTCTCATTTTCGTTACTGCACTCAACATAAAATTACAAAATTTCATTAATTTGAATATCAATTTGAAAATTTAACTTATATGTGAATATATTATTTTTAATAAATATTGTATCTTAATTATATTAAAAACAATTTAATTAAATGTCATACTAGTAAATAACTTTTCTAATAACATGCTTACACTTTTGTTAAAATGTGAATTTAAATTAAATTTTTAATTAAAATTAATTGTGTGTAATATATTATTTTTAATGAATATTATATTTTAATTAGATTGAAAAAAATAATTTAATTAAATTTAAGAATAAGTAAATTAAAATAGAAAATGAATAAAATAATTAGTGAAACCCATGAACAGGTAAGATAAGAAAGAATTAAATTAACATGTGATGTCTCTTGGTTGAGATAGAGTAAAAAAAAGTGACATGGGAGCTATAAATAGCGAAAGGAAAGAGATGGATAAGCAATTTACACACATTAATTACGTTTTATCTTATTTAAAAAAAAAACAAAGGTAGCAATATGCAACTCACTAACTAAATGGAGAAAGGGTAGAGTAATGCATGAAGTGAATCTAGGGGTGAGCATTCGGATTTCGGTTCGGTTCAAAATCAAATCAAAATCAAAAAATCGAATATAGTTCAAAACTCAAATCGAACCGAACCCGAAAAATCATAAAATTGAAACCGAAAAATTGAAAACCGAAATTAAAAACCGAACAAAACCGAAAAAACCAAAAAACTCGAAAAAACCGAAAAAAGCATATAATATATATATATATATATATATATATATATATATATATATATATATGTATGTATATATATGGTCCTGTTATGTTGTGATTTTTTAGCTTAATTGAGAATTGAGATGCATTTTCAGCCACCCATCCACAATTTTCGCGCGATGTCAACTACGGAGACATTATGTCAACTAAGGGGCATAATTGTCATTTTTGCTCGATGTCAACTACAGAGACATTATGTCAACTACATTATGTCAACTAAAATGTGAACATAATCCAAGCCCCTTGGCCTAGCGGTAAAGGGTGCTGGATACCGCGTCTATCCTGGAGGTCTCGAGTTCGAACCCTGGGTGGCGTAATTTGTCTTTCCTCCTTGTTATAGGAGTTGATTTGTAATTTCCTCCTTCATATATATGATATAAATATATGAAGTTAATTTAAAAAAAAAAAAAAAAAAAAAAAAAAAAAAACTAAAATGTGAACATAGCAGTATGTAATATATATATCAAATGTCAATCAGTTCAACAACTTGTATTAAAATGTCAACAACTTGTATAAAGTGTCAACAACTCAAAAACAATTATTGCAATTAAAAACTAACAACTATTTTATCTTAATTTTTTTATTTAACACAAGTTGTGGCATCATGATCATACAACACATGTCAATAGCATGCATATCAAATGTCAACAACTTATAGCAAAATGTCAACAGCTTGTCAACAACTTGTATATAACGTCAACAACTCAAAAACAATTCTTGCAATTAAAAAATAACAACTATTTTATCTTAATTTTTTTATTTGACGCAAGTTCTGGCATCATGATTATACAACACATGTCAATAGCATGCATATCAAATGTCAACAACTTATAGCAAAATGTCAACAGCTTGTCAACAACTTGTATATAGTATCAACAACTCAAAAACAATTCTTGTAATTAAAAAATAACAACTATTTTATCTTAATTTTTTTATTTGACACAAGTTCTGGCATCATGATCATACAACACATGTCAATAACCTGCTTATCAAATGTCAACAACTTATACCAAAATGTTAACAGCTTGTATATCAAATGTCAACAGCTTATCAACAACTTGTATATAGTGTCAACAACTAAAAAACAATTCTTGTAATTAAAAAATAACAACTATTTTATCTTAATTTTTTTATTTGACACAACTTCTGGCATCATGATCATACAACACATGTCAATAGCTTTATATCAAATGTCAACAACTTATATCCGAATAAGTATAAGGATACATGGATAATTGATACTAAAATCGTAAACAAGTGTGCATGGATTGATACTAAAATCGTAAACAAGTGTGCATGGACGAAATTGGTTTGAACACGCCATCAAGGCTTATCCATGAGTCATTCCCGTTTCAATTTAACAGGACAATATTTTCATTGAAATTAAAAAACAAATACTTTGATGTAGCTGAAAATATAGATAGTGGAGTAATAATAATAATAATAATAATAATAATAATAATAATAATAATAATAATAATATAAGATCCAATTTATCGTGCACATATTCCGGTCATTTTGCGATGAGCTGTTTCCTGATGATCTCGTCACTGGTGCGGGATCCATGGAGGCACAACAATCTCAATTTCCTTGCACCTTTTATCCTAATTAAAACATGAAATTATGATTCTGTCATTTCATAATTAATTAATCTAAAAATAATTTTCATGTGGCAAATTCTGGACCACTCATTTAATAAAAATAAGTGACTGATAATGCATCTCAATTTTTAATTATTAAAAAATCCCAATTAATCACAACCATATATATATATAATATAAAATTAATAATATATATTATATAGTAGAATATATCTATCTATATATATATTATAATATAATATATTAAATTAATAGAATATATATATAATTCCGTTTTTTAGGCGAGTCGAATCGAAAAATCGAAAAAACCGAATCGAATTTCAAAATTTTGATTTGGTTCGGTTCGGATATTCGGTTTCCAGTTTTTTTGCTCATCCCTTAGTGGATCATGACTTGGTCGATAGCACTAGATGGAGTCTTTCAAATAAATGGGCCTTCATGGGTTACTGGATGAGAGTGCTGAGGATGTTTTTGGGCTGCAATAACTGAGTTGGGCTCATGGCCTGCATCAGCGACTGGGCTTGGATCTGTAATAGGACTTCAGCTAGAAACTCCATGGGTATTGAAAGGCAGAGCCCAGTGGGCAGTGGCAGTAGAATGGCCTATTGAATGGAATATACTAACATTTACTGCTGAAATTGCCATTTTCATAAAAATAATAGTTAGTCAAATTGCATCCCCAGTCACGAGCAAAGTCCATTGGCAGAAAGGCTTAGCTCAACGTGACTACTGCGAGGGCAATGCTAGCTAGTTGCACTTATGATAAAGTTATAGGATTAATCATCTCATGCATCTATCAATTCAATCGGCCTATATACGCATCGTTACATCAACAATCTACGACAAGCCTAACTTACTCCTTAATTATATACTCCACTTGCGCTAGTGTTTGAAATGCATTGCATACCAATAAATTTCTAAGCACTCATGCTAGATCAAAGGGCCCGCCGCCAATTTATTTTGATTTAAGTTACAAATGCTATGTACCTCTCTGTTCACTAAAAATAAACATTATTAGTAGTAGTATTCAATAAATTTTAAATTATTCTAATTTTGGTGGACAATTCAAACTAATAAAATTAGTCTATTTTTTGTAGATGGATGTAGTATATTTATAATCTATAGCCCATTAAACATTACCATTAGGAGGGGATCTTTGTTTGGTAAGATTATA
This sequence comes from Salvia splendens, assembly GCF_004379255.2. Taxonomy (NCBI): domain Eukaryota; kingdom Viridiplantae; phylum Streptophyta; class Magnoliopsida; order Lamiales; family Lamiaceae; genus Salvia; species Salvia splendens. The sequence goes on from NC_056039.1 coordinate 29,145,833, forward strand.
TCTCATAATTAAAGTTATGCTTTCGCCAAGAAAGTGACGTGACAAAACAGATATTATAAAGCATTTAATTATTCAGGTACAAGAGGGAGGAGAGACTACTACACTACCTTACATTTATGAAAACCAAGAAAAATCCTAAATACTGTGTTCGCGTGACCATATATCGATTATTAAATAATCTTAATGGAGTATTAGTTAATGCATTAACAAAACTCGGAATAATTTTTGTGGTTTAGTTTCACGCTATTTTATAGGAGTACTACTATTCTTTTAGATACCCTTGTAGTTGTATGGACTATGGAGTATATTATATTTAGGAGTCGTTTGGTTACTAAGGCGGTAATGTTTATAAACCGGGTATCTTTGAGTGTATAATCTGTGGAAGTCGTGACTACTCACAATGCGGCCGTTTGGTTGAATATAGGTCCAATTACAAACAAGGCCAATTCCCTCATTTGGTTGACCGTATTCAAAGAGATTGTATACTTGTGATCCCTTTTTTGCCCCTAGGGTTGCAGAGGAATTTCAGGATTGCAGTCTAATAAAACCGCGAACCCCTTTGTGAATTTTGTCATTCGCGCGGTGTTTCTCGGAGCAGCCTCCCACTGTAAAGCGGCGACTACTGCAAAATTCCTCTTATTTTGACGGGCTAAATCCCACACAAGTTAGATTATTCGACCGTTTGTCGCTCACTCCTTGATTGAAATCTGATTTTATGTTTTGCGAATCGGTTTTCCATTCCGTTATGCACTCTTTGTTCCCTGCTAATTTCATTGACGAGTTAAACCTAGTGGTGGTGATTTGAAATGGGTGTCTGTTACTACAATGTCAATGTAAAATATTTGTTTGAATGTTTACATTTTATGGCTGAATTTCTTGCAATGAATGCTCTTTCTACTTTGTTTAACGAACTTTGCTGCAAATGTGTAGATGTGTGTTATGTGATAAAATAGATTTACTTAATTTTCCTTGAGTCTGACTCTTGCTCGTTCATTCTTCGAAGCTATGTCCGATCCTCGAAGATTTATACCTTCCGGCGATGGTAGCCAGAACACACAAGGTTTGGGTTTTGTATGAACATATTCCTATCCAAATCCCGGCCGCGTCTGCATTCGTACATTTTTTTTACGTTGTTGCCATTTACACTTCATTTTGTCCCAGGGGGTAGCCAATACCGAAAAGGAAATGCTTGCCGACCTGTTGTTCCCCGTCGTTCTTGGTCTGACCGTGAGGAGGCCGTCCTCATGGTTGCCATGAAGGATTTGGTCGCCCATGGGTGGAAATCGGATAATGGGTTCCGAGAAGGCTACTTGAACAAGGTGGAGGAATGGATGCAAAAGGAGTTTCCGAGAACCGATTTGAAAGCTAATCCGCATATTCAGTCTAAGTTAACGGCTGTGAAGAAAAGCTACAACTCACTGGCAAAGATCCTTGATCGTAGTGGTGTCGGGTTCAATGTGCATGGAGATTTTAAGATTGACTGTGATGATGATCAGTGGGACCAAATCGTGAAGGTTTGTTATATTTATCTAGCCCTTGAATATTAATTCCTTCTGATAATCTCTTTGGCTTAGTTTTTGATAGTCTCTTTAAGCATAGTTGTTGACCTTGTACACACTTGTATGTTCTCTCGCAGCAAGACAGCAATGCCCGCGGAATGCGCACAAGGTCCTGGCCCTACTGGGAAGACTGGAAGGTTATCTTCGGCAAAGACAGGGCAAATGGTGGCCATGCCGAATGGGTTGCTGATGCGGCTGCGAATAGTTCGCCAGATGCGCCTGTTACGGAGATAGGTGAGAGTAGTGATTATCATCCCAGCTTCGAAGATTTTCTAGGTTATGATGAGCAGATGCAGGCTACGTTTGCGAATCCAAGGGTTGATGACAGTAGCACGCAGAGTGGGGCGAAAGCTACTGCGAATGCTCAGGTTCCTCCTAAAAACAAGCGCAAACGCAAAGTGCGGGAGGATGATAGCGGCATAGTTGAATTACTGAGAACGTTGCACTCTGAGACCAGCGCTCGTTTGGAGACCTTGGCATTACGCATAGGGTACGAGATGGATTTGGGTAAAGTGAGGGCGGAAATCTTTGGTCATTTGGGAAACATACCAGAGCTGACCGAGAATGAGAGGTACGATCTGTGTGACATTATTGGTAAAGAGAACTCCCGGCTAGAGATCTTCAGAGGACTCCCTGATGCTTCGAAGGCCAGATATGCGAAGCGTGTCTTGGAGAAAGAAGGTCGCACCTAGCTGGCTGTGCACATCGGCTATTTTTTGTCTTATGAAAAATATGCTCTTTTGGACAATTTCATCACTTCTTAGCCGATGGTGTAGTATGGTAATCGTTTTGTAGTTGGGAATGTAATTATGGGCGACGTTAAGACCTCTGAAAACTAATCGTTCGTGATGACTTATGCATATCTAGTTTGATTAACTTGAATTTTCGTATTTGGTCCCTATTTAACTGATGTGAACGATATGTTGGCCATCTCACTTTCCCCATTAAAGAACTCCAGATTGAAGGTGGGTAATACACTGACTCATGAATTGAAAATAATAAAAGTACACTAACAAAAAGTGGATACACTCGTCGACTTGTATATAAATTCAAAACAATGAATTGTTCTAATATAATAGAATTATATTGTTTAAAAAATGTGTCCAAAATATTTAAAATAACAATTCAAGTGTTCAACTATTTAAAAAAGCCCAAAACAATAAAACTTCATCATAATCAAATCTTGTTCATAGCATTCAAATTAATAAAACTTCAACATTCAAATCTAAAACAATTTATGAAGTCATGATCAACAACATTATCTTCATTTCTTGCAACCTCGTTGTCTTCATTTCTCAAAATTCCACAAAATATCGTTGATAAAATGATACTTTTGTCTAATAATGATAGTTTTAGATTTTTTGGATGATAAATGATACTTTTGCATCATAGAATGATAGTATGAGGGGATAAAATGATAGTTTCAAATGATAAAATGATACTTTTGTTTTAAAATGATAGTTTAGATTTTTTTGGATGATAAAATGATACTTTTGCATCATAAAATGATAGTTTGAGGGGATAAAATGATAGTTTCAAATGATAGAATGATACTTTTGTTTTAAAATGATAGTTTAGATTTTTTGGATGATAAAATGATACTTTTGCATCATAAAATGATAGTTTGAGGGGATAAAATGATAGTTTCAAATGATAGAATGATACTTTTGTTTTAAAATGATAGTTTAGATTTTTTGGATGATAAAATGATACTTTTGCATCATAAAATGATAGTTTGAGAGGATAAAATGATAGTTTCAAATGATAAAATGATACTTTTGTTTTAAAATGATAGTTTAGATTTTTTGGATGATAAAATGATACTTTTGCATTATAAAATGATAGTTTGAGGGGATAAAATGATAGTTTCAAATGGTAAAATGATACTTTTATTTAATAATGATAGTTTTAGATTTTTTGGATGGGTTGGTTAACGTCCAATCCAACCCCCTCAACCCTCTCCAATGCTAGCTATATAGATTATCGAATAGTAGTAATTATTTTATTGATGAAATTTTGAATAAGTTTACAATATTTGCAAAATTAATTTAACATTCGGCAGTATTATGAAGATCATATATCTAATTCAATTCAAAATTAAGGCCATAAGCTATTTTTCATTGATTAGTTTGTGTAGTTGTTGACCTAATAACCACTAACACGGCGTATTTAGACGTTTAACACATCACTATATTACTGTATTCCGTATTAGATTATCATTTTATAAGGTAAAAGTATCATTTTATTGAACAAAAATGTCATTTTATACACCAAAAATACCTATCATTCTACCCGGCAAAAGTATCATTCTATAGGCTGAAAGTATCATTCTATCGGGAAAAGGTATCATTTTATCAGTTTTATGTCATTTTGTCACGTTAAAGTATCATTTTATCAGCTTATATGCAATTTCTCCAGCTAAACTATCATTTTTATAAGCTAACTGTCATTTTATCCGCTTAGATTATCATTTTATAAGGTAAAAGTATCATTTTATTAAACAAAAATATCATTTTATACACCAAAAATACCTATCATTCTATCGGCTGAAAGTATCATTCTATCGGCTGAAAGTATCATTCTATAGGCTGAAAGTATCATTCTATCGGGCAAAAGTATCATTTTATCGGTTTTATGTCATTTTGTCACGTTAAAGTATCATTTATCAGCTTATATGCAATTTCTCCAGCTAAACTATCATTTTTATAAGCTAACTGTCATTTTATCCGCTTAGATTATCATTTTATAAGGTAAAAGTATCATTTTATTAAACAAAAATATCATTTTATACACCAAAAATACCTATCATTCTATCGGCTGAAAGTATCATTCTATCGGCTGAAAGTATCATTCTATAGGCTGAAAGTATCATTCTATCGGGAAAAGGTATCATTTTATCAGTTTTATGTCATTTTGTCACGTTAATGTATCATTTTTCAGCTTATATGCAATTTCTCCAGCTAAACTATCATTTTTATAATCTAACTGTCATTTTATCCGCTTAAATTATCATTTTATAAGGTAAAAGTATCATTTTATTAAACAAAAATGTCATTTTATACACCAAAAATACATATCATTCTATAGGCTGAAAGTATCATTCTACCGTCTGAAAGTATCATTCTATAGGCTGAAAGTATCATTTTATCAGTTTTATGTCATTTTATACACCAAAAATACTTATCATTCTTTGGTGAAAGGACTAAAAGAGAAATTATTTATTTAGAAATTGAATTTGATAATTTAAATTTGGTGTTGTATTCAAAATTAAATTTAATCTATTGTAGATCATGTAGGCAGCTAATATATCTGTCTAGATAAATAACAGTAGTTCAACGCAACATTAGCAAAAATAATTAGATATAAACAATCCAAATATGCTTGCTTTGAAACAAAGACTAATCCAAAAATACTAGCTCAAAAAGGCATGAGTTGTTACTAATAAGTTCAGGGAAGTCAGCTACATAAAATACGGCTAATAAGTTCATGGAGTGAAGGTTGATTAAAGTTCAAACTTGAAAATAAGCTCAAATGCAAACTAGAATAGTTTCCCTAACACAATCCCCAACAATAACAACACCAAACCTATGACAACCAACACAAAGTTCATTCTAATTTCAGCTTGGCATCGGCCACAAGCTCCACATACATGACCGCTGCCAGATCTCCTTTTATTCTTATCTTCCTCCTTGTTGCGTACTGTTTTTGCAGGGCGCCAAGTTTGGTTCAAGACATAGGCTGGTAGCTTGCCGTATCCAATCCTACTATGATAATCGTCACACCACAAGAAAGACCCCGAGTGGTTTGCATTAGTCGGACACTTGTAAAACCATCTACCGCAGTGTTTGGCTTCTTTCCCGGCACACAACAACTTCATCTTCCCAACACCGCAAACACACTCGGGTATCATGTCACTGTCGGTTGTTGTCGTCGACATTAGAAGACAGTAAAACAAGTACAAATATTATATGATCAGACTGTGTTATATTTATTCAATTTCCTCAAAACATATCAAACAAGAAAACAAATTATATAACCCAGATTATAAATGAACCACACTGAAATACACACATTGTTCCACATAGAGTTAGCCAAATCTTCTCTCATTTGAGTCCAAGCAGCAGATGTCTCAACTTGATCAACATATTCAATTTCACCATCAGCATCTTCCACAACACCAAGTTGTGTGTTACCCGCAATTTGTTCCTCTATTGGGTCGTTGGTCATCTCACCACGAATTTAATTGTGCAGTAAAAAGCAAGCCATTATCATTCGTATTTGGATCTTGATCGGATAGAAGCTAGCACTTCGCAAAATTCCCCATCTCATTTTTAGGACAGCAAAAGCTCGCTCGATAATATTACGGGCCTTGTTGTGCCTTAAATTAAACAATTCACGAGCATTTTGGGGTCTTTGGTTACCGACGCCCCATTCCTTCAAATGATAACGAACATTTTTGAACGGCGTCAAGAATCCTTCACAATTGGCGTATCCATTATCGCATAGGTAGTAATTTACTAAGAATACCACACTGGGTCAGGATATTTATATATTTAAACAGAAAGAATAATGAATTCTGAAAAAATCAATTAGTGGCAAAGACTCCAGTGAATTTAAACCTTTGGGCACCCTCAATCCCCGGTCTCTTGTAATGGCATCCCTTAGCACTCGAGAATCGCCGGCAGATCCCTCCCACTCGGCAGATCCATCCCTTAGTGGCTTATCCGCGTTACTTACAAGGACATTTATGTAGGTCCCATCCAATGCGCCAATACAGCCCTAGGACGAATCACATATAACTATAAAAATTCCACATGAACCTCGTGACTTAAAAATGTTACCTGTATTTGGAGACTTCGTTATTTACCTTGAAATGTTTCCACCGATTATCAACACACGTATTCGTTACTGGATCAGGTTGGGGCAAAAGAATGGTATGAAGTCTGAGAACTGCTTTCAGCACAAGATGAACATAATGCGAAATTGTTTCCCCGGACCGCTTAAAATGAAACCCAGCTGGACGAATTTTCTTGTGGTGTGCTAGGATGTTTAGAAAAATAGCTACTTGTTCCTCTAGTAAGACATATCTACCATTTCACAGCCCACCCACGTCTCTCAACATGATACATAAACGACCAAATGCATTCCTATCCATACGTAGGTTCACAAAACAGTCTATGTCACTAATTTTAGTGAGTCTATTCATGTGTCTCACCTGTTGGGGCATCCTATCCTTGTGTGAATACCTAATTAGATTATGCCTAGTACGTCGGCCGCATCGTGGGTGTCTTTTCAGATATAAGTGCAACAGGATAAACGTGTGCATATGTAAGAGATGCAATACACCTTCCACCATGAGGTAAACGACTTTGGAAAAATGAAATTGTCGAGCCATAAATAAAATAAAAAAAACCACAGTTGGTAATACTAGCAAACAAATCAGGCTACTGCACCATAAAAGAATCCAAATAGGACATCAGAACAAGCAAAGAAATTATCATCACGGTGGTTACGAACTAGAAATCACCAATTTAATCAACAACTTACTACAACAAACTCTGCAGATAATCACACATTAACAAACGAAAATTCTCATGTACAGAAATCGCAAATAAATGTCGCACTGTAAAAAAGGATCTGCGGTATAAGGAAACACACAAAATCACGCGATAATTTTTAACATCCAGATCCGAACAATTACTCCAAAAAATACATCTGAGACGTCAGCATAAAATCACAATAGGGTTGCAAAAAGATGAAATTACCTTCTACGAGCTAAATCGATTCCACTGTCACCTACAAAATACCGCCGACTACTACTAAGGATTACCAATTTCGTCTGCTACGAGGCTTTAGCTCTGGGCTGCTTCCCTAAATCCGACATAAAATAACGAGGATGAGCAATTGGGGAAAGATCCAACAAAAACGTCAAAGATTTGTTTGAAGGTAGTCGACGGAGAACGGAATTACCTTGAGCAGACTAAAATCAGACCTTTGTGCATTGGCTCCTGTCTCCGGGTGGTGAGGAGTAGCACTTTCTTCCCGTTTTCAAAAAGGGGTTTTTCAATTTGAGCTGCGAAGATTTCAAATTCGATTTGAAATGGGGATGGACAATTGGGGAAAAAGGGTGTTAAACAGGCACGCCGTTCGATGTCAGCTAATAAACTGCCGAAAAAATCCCGATTCCAACCAGTCGAATATTACATGAATAGTGCGGGCCTCAGAAGTTAAAAACGGGCCATGAACAATGTTGCTCAAGTAACCAAACAATGAGTATATTGCAGATAAAGATTATAATCTAGCTAAAACCTTACGACCAAACGACTCCTTATAGGTAAGCTAGAATAATTTCCGATACCCATATTACAAGTCACAATTAATCTGACAGATTGTAATTTGCCAAATCTCTATCTGTAACTACTTGAAATCCAATTAAACACAGCCAGTTGTTTCCCGAAACTAAGATACTCTCTTTTTGGGTTGATTAATGTTTTCTTCTCTTAGAGTGAGTTGATAAACGTGTCAGAGACATGCCATATGTACATAGCAATTTATCATTAATTTAGGATTCATCATTATACTCCTACTAATTAACTTGGGCCCTAAAAGTAAAAATAAAATAAAATTAATAGTATAACTCTTAAAGACGAAAGTAAACGAAATAATCAATCTTAGCTAGGCTGAAACTGATCACATGTTCCATAACTTATTTTTAGTTAATTAATTTTTTTATGAAAGTACTAGTACATGATTAATACTTTCTTTGGCTCATTTGATTGATCATGTTGTGAAATTAGCCTTGCTTGTAATCGTAAATATATTTCGAATTTAATTGTATGGATTGACCATGTATAATGTATTCATGCTAATGCAAGATTAAACATATATGGAAGTATGATATCTAGAAACAAAAAAGTTATACTCCCTCCGTCCCAATAATTATCAATCTTTTTCATTTCGGTCTATCCCACAATAACTGTCACACTTTATTTTTATTATAAATGGTAAGTAAATCTCACATTCTACTAACTCATTTCACTAACATTTTATTATAAAATCAATATAAAAAAATAGGTCTCACATTCCACTAACTTTTTCAACCAGCTTTTCTTTACATTTCTTAAAATCTATGCCTACAATAAGAGTGACAATTATCGTGGGACGAAGTTAACAGTATTTATAGATATAGCAATTATGCTAGCTGTATAAATAAGATGAAAACGTGGCAGTCTGGTCTACAAGTGAAGAAACACTCTTGTAGCTAGCTAGGTTGTGAAAAGCCAAGATTCTGGTTTATTTTCTATAGTTAAATTATTATTATGACTTATATTAATTTGTTTGAACTTATTAGTTAAACGTGGTTGTGTACTTGGAATCATGAACTTTATTACTAACACTGATATTCTATGATGTCTGGTTTGAACAGAATCTCATTATCAAATAATTGTGGATTATTCTAGTAATATTTGCTGCACTGATTAATGACATTTCATCTACAAAAGAATAAGTGGAGGAATTTCGATTGGTGGACATCCATTAGACAGTAAAACTGCATTTAAACCACCAAAAATGGAATCTTCGTCGTCATTGCAAATCTAAATAGTGGTATAGTGTTGTTAATTGATGTTTAAATTGGACCCATTAGACTTAATTATGATTTAGCAAGACATACATGTGAAAGAACAGACATGATAATAAAATACATTTCTTAAAAAAACATTAACAGTATGTAAGAGAGGCATAAATAGCCATTAATTAGATAAGAACTTAAGATTATATTGTTGGCAAATAAAAAAATAACTATAATAATATCCTATATCAGTATAATTAAAAAGATAATAAAACCATTATATAATTAAGTTTATAGATCACTCCTCCTATCTATTGATTTTAGGATAAAACCTAAAATTCATTCTATCTTGCCAACAGTAGTTTGAGAGAGAGAAATACTCCCTTCGTATTTAAAAAATAGAAACCTTTGAAACGGCACGGGTTTTAATACACAATTGATAAAATAAGTAAGAAAAATTGGTAAGAGCATCTCCGGTGGTTGCCCATCCCACTCGGACATCCACTGGGACTTCTCAAAAATACCTCCCTGCCACGTCACTAGGACTTCTCATTCCACTGACACGTCAGTAGGACTTCCCCTGCACAATTCGCCCTTCCCATCGCCCTTCCCACTAGGACTTCCCGCAATAAAATAAATCACAAATTCACAAATTATTATGCAATTTACGTTTACGGAAATAAAAATTTCAACACGAATACGAACGGGAAAATTTAACAACTTCATTAAAAAAACACTTTAACAACTTCATTAAAAAAACATACATGATTTAAAGAAAACACAAGTGGTGCGAATGAAATGAAGTTCAACAGGCCGTATATATAGAGTTAAAAAAAAATTCAAAAATAAAAAATACCGGACGACCGACCGGACGTCCTACCCCCACCCCACAATGGCGCCCGTCCACTCGGACGTCCCTCGGATATCCGAGGACGTCTGATGTCCTACCTTGATGGGCGTATCCGACCCCTTTTGCCACAATGGCGGACGTCCGGTCGCCCGTCGCCGACGTCCGAGCCGGACGTCCGCCGCTGGAGATGCTCTAAAGTAAGAGAGAGAAAAAGAAAAATGAGTAAAGTAAAAGAGATGAAGAGATAGAGTAGTGAAAATAGATTAAGTGGATTGTGGGGTCCATATCCTAAATTAGAAAGATTCTAAAGTTTCTGTTTTTAAGAAACCACCAAAAATGAAAATAGTTGTTATTTTTAAAAGACGGAGGGAGTAAATAAAAATATGATAATGATCGAACATAAAAGCATTATAATCATTGGGACCTAGGACCTGGGGTATATCGAACGTCAATTGGTTAACTTATAGTATAAAACATAGGTTTAATATAATCAATTAGATCTATTAATCCAATGACTTTGATTAAATGTCAGTCGGTACATTATTACATCGTTTTCGTACATTAAAGGGCAAAATTTTCAGAAGCTATGATTTACAACAGTTTTTAAACTGCAATTCCATGATTTCAGTCATTCTAATTAAAACTGCATTCTCTCTCTCTCTCTCACCACCAATCTTTCATCTCCCTCAGTTTTCTCTCTTTCAAACCCTAGTATCCCCAATTTCTCTCTCGGTTTAATTAGCTCCGGCGGCGGCATGAAAGGTAAAGCCCAAAAGCGAGAAATTTTCATCAAATTTCAGTTTAATCTAAACTTTTGGACATGGAATTTGATTTTTATGCACATTATTGGATATCAATTTTGATTTGTGTCTGATTGAGAGGTCTATTTGTGCTCTAAATTCATGCCTTTGAAAATTTATGTTGCTCTGCAATTATCGTTCTGATTTGTACAGTTTTTTAGTTTTGTGGATTCGAATGTTGTTCATTCGCCTGTTATTGTACTTTAGGGAATCTAAAGTCGTGAAATTGGTGAAACTCACTTTGATGCGGTGCCTGAATTCACCCTGAACCATCTTTCTATGTGTGATTTTGATTGTAATGTGATGTTGGTGTGTGCTTGTCGCCGATTGAATGTTTTTTTACAATCAGGTCGTGTACATTATTCACACAAATTGGTACATTAATTCGGTAATGTACGATTAAGGTTATTTAATGTACGAATATCAAACAATCACTGTGAATACTTCTTTGAGTTTAATGTATGATTATGATTGTTTAATGGATATGTAACATTCGTATTAATATAGATTATAATGGGTTTAATGTGTTGCGGAAGTTAAATCCATCCCTAAAGGGTTTAGCAATCCATGAGTCTAGGGTGTAATACCGACTCACTAACAAAATCTCGTTGTTCATTATTTTCATATAGACTGCTACACTATACAATCCCAGATGTACATTATTTACTTTTGATATAGATTGCTACATTGTTGAACATGTTCTGTACATTACGTATACTTGATTATCTACATTATTATTTGATGTACTTTTCTTTGATGTTGCTTATAGTGTAATCTCTAGTACTTTGGTTTGATATTGCTTGTAGTCTAATCTTCTCAATCTTAATATTTTTAAATAGGTACAAAGCGCCCAAAAGATGTTGGTGATGAGGACTTTGGGGAGGACATGCAACTTTTCCCAACCCAAGATACATTATACGTGCATAATTGTACACAACTTCAAAATATCATTCCCTGCGACATGATGTAGCTATATATGTACATACACTATTCATTAATTCAATTACATTAAAGTCTGGGATTCATACTTTCAAATACTATTTTCATACATTAACATCGACATTAAACTAATTCTTTCGTATATTAAACTAAGTTTTTCGTACATTACAAAATCATATTCGTGCATCAAGTTCTGTATGAAACCAAAATTAAAGGATAAAAACAGAAATTATAGGAAAGTGTTGGTATTATGCCCTAGCCAAATGAATTGCTAAACTATAAGGGAAAAAAGTTATCTCCTCGCTCTTGGTGAAGTTTTCGTTAGTCGATCGGTACTATAACCTAGTCCGATGGATTGCTAAACCCAAAGGGTATAGATGCAACGTGCTACAAGACATTAAACCAAGCCTTTTGTACATTAAACTAAATAGTTCATACATTACGAAGCCATATTCGTACATCATGATCCGTTTGAAACCAAAAACCCAAAGGATACAAACAGAAATTATAGGAAATTGTTGGTAATATTCCCTAGCCAAATAGATTGTTAAACCCTAGGGGAAAGGAGTTATCTCCCTGGCCTTGGTGAAGTTCTCGTTAGTCGATCGGTATTACAACCTAGCCCGATGGGATGCTAAACCCAAAGGATATGGATTCAATGTGCTGAAAGACATCAAACTAATTCTTTTGTACATTAAATTAAGTCGTTCGTACATTTCAAAACCATATTCGTACATCAAGTTCCGTATGAAACCAAAACCAAATGATAAAAACAAAAATTATAGGAAATTGTTGGTAATATGCCCTAGCCAAATGGATTGCTAAACCCCCCGCCCTTGGTAAAGTTTTCTTTAGTCGGTCGGTACTACAACCTAGCCCGATGGATTGCTAAACCCAAAGGGTATGGATTCAACGTGCTGCAAGACATTAAACTAAGCATTTTGTACATTAAACTAAGTCTTTCGTACATTACAAAGTCATATTCGTACATCCAGTTCCGTATGAAACCAAAACCAAAGGATACAAATAGAAATTAAATAAGATAATGTACGAAAACGGTATATTGATGTACAACGTCACTTTTAAACATAGTCATCATAAGGACTTGATGTATGGGTTGATATAAAGAATTAAAGATGCTGCAAAATAATTAAGTTAATCAACTAATATATTCAAGATTATAACCACCAAATCATGGGAGGCGTGAATTAAGAAAAATAAATTATATTATATATTAACAAAGTTAAAAGGAGTGAATTAAGGAATACAATTAACCGCCTAAAACTATCACTCCCTAAACTACCCTTTTTCATATTATAATAATAATTTTATTAATAATAGGCGCATGAATCTAGGCCATTAGATGAACATAATCATGTGGCCTATATATATATATATATATATAGGGATGTATTCATTTCCTTTTCCTATATTTCCTCTTTTTTCCTTCTTAATATCAGCCATTAGATTATAGAAATGGACGGTCAAGATCAACATTGGGTAATTAATCCCGTGTTGCATTATTTGTCCTATTTTGTGCATTATGAGGGTACAATAGTAATCTAATAATGGCTGGAAGCCGCTACGAATAATGCACCACATGGTCACGAGTAATGCATATAATTGTCTATATAATGCACAATATGTGAACTGCAATGCATACGAACAAAATGTGCTGTGTTATGATATTTGACACACGTTTCTTGTTTCCCCTAAGGGTTTAATAAGCTTAGGGGCTAGGGTATAGTACGTAGACATGTATGTAATCTTCACATGGTAACGAGTAATGGATATAATTGACTATATAATGCACAATTTGTGAACTGCAATGCATACGAACAAGATGTGCTGTGTTATGATGTTTGACACACGCTTCTTGTTTCCCCTAAGGGTTTAATAAGCTTAGGGGCTAGGGTATAGTACGTACGCATTAATAACAAATTATAAAACGATACGAATAATTCACCAAATTGTCACGAGTAATGGATGTTATTAACTATATAATGCACAATATGTGAACTGCAATGTATACGAATAAGATGTACCATGTTATGATGTTTGACACACGTTTCTTGTTTCACCTAAGGGTTTAATAAGCTTAGGGGCTAGGGTATACTACGTAGACATTACTAAATGCACGTATGTAATCTTCAATCCGTTGATTAACCCATATACACAATACCTCTAATAATGCATAATATACTGAGATAATGTCAATTAACAGCTACATAATGCACTACCTAAACCAAATAATGCACATACGTATATTCCAATAACAACAATTTGTTAGTAATGTCTACGTACTATACCCTAGCCCCTAAGCTTATTAAACCCTTAGGGGAAACAAGAAACGTGTGTCAAACATCATAACACAACACATCTTGTTCGTATGCATTGCAGTTAACAAATTGTGCATTATATAGTCAATTATATCCATTACTCGTTACCATGTGAAGATTACATACGTGTCTACGTACTATACCCTAGCACCTAAGCTTATTAAACCCTTAGGGAAAACAAGAAACGTGTGTCCAAACATCATAACATGGTACATCTTATTCGTATGCATTATATAGTCAATTATATGCATTACTCGTGACCATGTGGTGCATTATTCGCAGATACCAAAATGTGGCAGTTACTTTTCAGTCAAATGTCAATAATAACCCTGTAATGCATACAACCACCTTCTATAATGCAACACGGAACCAGTTTTATAGAATCAATCTGATCCGTTGATGCCTTAGATCTAACGCGTAATATTAAGAAGGAAAAAAGATCTAAGATGTGAAAAGAAGAATAACGCTCCCCTATATATATATATATATATATATATATATATATATATATATATAGGGAGATGATCAAAATAAGTATGTGTTTAAATCCAGAAATGCAGACCAAATCTCAGCCCTAGGATTAGATGATCTAATGGTCAATAATTAACCAAAAACACGGAAGGTCATAATTAAGCAATTTTAGGTCATATTATAATATTTGGATTTAATGTCATACTAAGATCGTTTTAGGTCATGCTTTGTTAGCATGACCTACAAATTACCTAATTATGACCTAAAAGTGCCCTAATTATGATATTGTTCTGCGTTTCTGTATTTAAATCCAGTTTTGCATAGATCAAAACCCTATATATATATATATATATATATATATATATATAGGGGTGCATTATAATGATAACACCAATTTGTGTGATAACCCTATAACTAAATCTCCACCACACATTTTTAAAATATGTGGTCTACATTTATTCTAACAAAACTATCATTTTATCAAATAAAACTATCATATTTCGGATATATTAAGGGCAAAATTGTCATTTCGTTATAAAATTGGGCGGGTAAGAAGAAAACGTGAATTAAACGCTGCATTCAATTTCTCTCACACTCAAACCCTTCGAACAGCATTTCAAACCCTTGCTTCTTCAGTTTCGAAGGTAAAATCATCCAAATTCTAGAATATGTCGAAGGAAAACACTCAAGCATCATCGAAGGAAGGCTGGATGAATTTTATTACTTATTTCACTTTTGTTTTTGCTCGATTTTATCATTTTGCTAGAGATTCTCATTTTTTTAGATTCTATAGTTTTTTAGTGTAAATTTAGAGTTACATATGACATCATGATGAATTTACTTTGAATTTACTTCATACTTTGTTTTGTATCATCAATTCATACCTTATTCCATGATGAATTATTGTTTTAAATTATAAAATGATAGTTTCAGGGGATAAAATGATAGTTTCAAATGATAAATGATACCAGGGATAGAAATCAGCTGCTTCTACTAATGTATTGAATTTCATACCAATCATTGGCTTCAAAGCATCATCACAAACAGGAATGTACATACGTACAAATCAGTAAAACTATCATTTTATCAACTCAGAGTATCATTCTATACGGCAAAACTATCATTTTATCAACTCAGAGTATCATTCTATCCGACAAAACTATCATTTTATGCAGTAAACCTAACATTTATAAGCCAAAAGTATCATGTTAACACATAATCGGCAATGCATAATATAATTACATAATATCATGAACTGATTTGTTGCCCAGTTTACGAATGCCAAAACCAACTTAACGAGCATAATGTTCATAGAAATCAGCTGCTTCTACTAATGTATTGAATTTCATACCAATCATTGACTTCAAAGCATCATCACAAACAGGAATGTACATACCTACAAATCAGTAAAACTATCACTTTATCAACTCAGAGTATCATTCTATCCGGCAAAACTATCATTTTATCAACTCAGAGTATCATTCTATCCGGCAAAACTATCATTTTATCAACTCAAAGTATCATTCTATCCGGCAAAACTATCATTTTATCAACTCAGAGTATCATTCTATCCGGCAAAACTATCATTTTATGCAGTAAACCTAACATTTATAAGTCAAAAGTATCATGTTAACACATAATCGGCAATGCATAATATGTCATTTTGTCAGGTTAAAGTATCATTTTATCAACTTATATGCAAAATTGAAAACATCTTCCCGGTCACAATTATGCGAGAAATATGGAAACAAAATCTGGAGATTATGGAATAATGAACCAAATCGGAAGAAAATCTGGAGCCTATGAAAATAAAATAGGCGAGAAATATGGAAATAAAATTGCTGAGAAGAGAGATCGAACTGAGAGAGAGTGAAATAATGGAGCGAAATTCAGAAATTAAATGAGGGAAATGATATATTTACCCTCTGCGCCTTTTTTATGAAGTAAATCAAAGTTTGAATCTCAGCCACAAGATTAGAAAATATGTGTGGTTCAGATTGGGTTATAGACTTATTACGTGATTTGTGGGTTATCCTATGATCACAACTCTCTCTCTCTCTCTCTCTCTATATATATATATATATATATATATATATATATATATATATATATATATATATATATAACCCTAAACCCTATTCAAGTTCAACATGTAAATATTGTCCAAACATTCAACTGAATCTCAACCCCACGATTTTGTCATCTAACGGTCGGATTAATGTCACGTGTCATTTAATAATGTAGATTTTCATTCTAATAATGTGCACCGACTAATAATGTAGATTTTTCATCAAATAATGTAGCTGGGCTATTTTGATCACAATCATTCAATCCAAGGATCCAAGGGTCGTGATCTGTTTGAAGCTTAACACTAAAGAGTTGTGAGGACTCTAATACACCCATATATATACATACATATATATATATATATATAGGGTTTTGATCTATGCAAAACTAGATTTAAATACAGAAACGCAGAACAATATCATAATTAGGGCACTTTTATGTCATAATTAGGTAATTTTTAGGTCATGCTAACAAAGCATGACCTAAAACGATCTTAGCATGACATTAAACCCAAATATTATAATATGACCTAAAATTGTTTAATTATGACCTTCCGTGTTTTGGTTAATTATTGACCATTAGATCATCTAATCCTAGGGCCAAGATTTGGTCTGCATTTCTGGATTTAAACACATACTTATTTTGATCATCTCCCTATATATATATATATATATATATATATATATATATATATATATATATATATGGGTGCATTATAATGATAACCTCAATTTCCGTAATAACCCTATAACCAAACTGGACCACACATTTTTAAAATCACGCAGTTGATATTCAAACTTAGATTTACTTCATAAAAAAAAGCGCGGGGGTAAATATGTCATTTCGCTCATGATAAAATTTACGTATCCAAATTTCGCTCATTTAATTTCAGAATTTCGCTCATTTTATCATTTTATCAGTCAGTCAAAAGTATCATTTTATCAACTTAGAGTATCATTCTATCCGGGAAAACTATCATTCTATGGAATAAACCTAACATATATCATTTTATCATTTTATCAGTCAGCCAAAAGTATCATTTTATCAACTCAGAGTATCATTCTATCCGGAAAAACTATCATTTTATCAGTTTTATGTCATTTTGTCACGTTAAAGTATCATTTTATCAGCTTATATGCAATTTCTTCAACTAAACTATCATTTTTATAAGGTTACTGTCATTTTATCCGCTTAGATTATCATTTTATTAGGTAAAAGTATCATTTTATTAAACAAAAATGACATTTTATACACCAAAAATACCTATCATTCTATCGGCTGAAAGTATCATTCTACCCGACAAAACTATCATTCTATCGGCTGAAAGTATCATTCTATCCGGAAAAACTATCATTTTATCAGTTTTATGTCATTTTGTCACGTTAAAGTATCATTTTATCAGCTTATATGCAATTTCTTCAGCTAAACTATCATTTTTATAAGGTTACTGTCATTTTATCCGCTTAGATTATCGTTTTATCAGGTAAAAGTATCATTTTATTAAACAAAAATGTTATTTTATACAC
This sequence comes from Salvia splendens, assembly GCF_004379255.2. Lineage (NCBI taxonomy): Eukaryota > Viridiplantae > Streptophyta > Magnoliopsida > Lamiales > Lamiaceae > Salvia > Salvia splendens. Next base: position 29,163,954 of record NC_056039.1, read on the forward strand.
CAAAAATACCTATCATTCTATCGGCTGAAAGTATCATTCTACCCGACAAAACTATCATTCTATCGGCTGAAAGTATCATTCTATTCGGCAAAACTATCATTTTATGCAGTAAACCTAACATTTATAAGCTAAAAGTATCATTTTATCAACTCAGAGTATCATTCTATCCGGAAAAACTATCATTTTTATAAGGTTTCTGTAATTTTTTTTTTTAATTAACTTCATATATTTATATCATATATATGAAGGAGGAAATTACAAATTAACTCCTATAACAAGGAGGAAAGACAAATTACGCCACCCAGGGTTCGAACTCGAGACCTCCAGGATGGACGCGGTATCCAGCACCCTTTACCGCTAGGCCAAGGGGCTTGGATAAGGTTTCTGTAATTTTATCCGCTTAGATTATTATTTTATCAGGTAAAAGTATCATTTTATTAAACAAAAATGTCATTTTATACACCAAAAATACCTATCATTCTATTAGCTGAAAGTATCATTCTACCCGGCAAAACTATCATTCTATCGGCTGAAAGTATCATTCTATCCGGCAAAACTATCATTTTATGCAGTAAACCTAACATTTATAAGCTAAAAGTATCATTTTATCAACTCAGAGTATCATTCTATCCGTCAAAACTATCATTCTATGCAATAAACCTATCATTTTATCATTTTATCAGTCGGTCAAAAGTATCATTTTATCAACTAAGTGTATCATTCTATCCGGCAAAACTATCATTCTATGCAATAAACCTATCATTTTATCATTTTATCAGTCGGTCAAAAGTATCATTTTATCAACTCAGAGTATCATTCTATCCGGGAAAACTATCATTCTATGCAATAAACCTATCATTTTATCATTTTACGTGATATTTGGCGAAATTCAGAAATTCAATGAGGGAAATGACAGTTTTACCCCCGCACTTTTTTTTATGAAGTAAATCTAAGTTTGAATCTCAAAACTATCATTCTATGCAATAAACCTATCATTTTATCATTTTACGTGATATTTGGCAAAATTCAGAAATTAAATGAGAGAAATGACAGTTTTACCCCCGCGCTTTTTTTATGAAGTAAATCTAAGTTTGAATCTCAACCGCATGATTAGAAATATGTGTGGTCCAGATTTGGTTATAGGGTTATTACGATATTTAGGGGTTATCATCTGATCACGACTCTATATACATATATATATATATATGGGAGCATTAATCTCCTTTTCATCTATTAGATCCTATTTTCTTCTTAATATTATCCGTTAGATCTAATGCATTAACGAATCAGATTGATTCTACAAATCTATATCTGTGTTGCATTATAGATGGTGGTTATATGCATTACAAGGGTAATGTAGACATTTGATGGAAACATGAACCGCCATATTTTGGTATATGCAAATTTTACGGGATTTGAAAACATCCGCCTCTTCTTCTTTCCTCATTCATTACGCACACAATCAAAACCACTCCATCCACTCCCTCCACTACCGCAAACCCTAGTTTTCACTCCATGCCGCAGCGTTCGAAGAAATAGCAGCAGTGCACCAAAATTTCTGCGACAACAAGCTACGTGCGTTAACAGCTGCTCCTAAACACCGACTCCTATCGACAAGGTATGTTTCAAAAGTTTCGCGCGCGCCGATTATTTAATTTTTTAGTTTATTGCTGAGTTGTATTTGGTATATGTTTGATTTTTGCGATTGAAACCATACGGATTTTGTAGATGTTTCTGGAAATTGTCGATTTTGTATTCAGTGTGTTGTCGATTATGTCCATTAATGGCGATTTGGTTGATTATTCAGTTATATCTATGTTTTTTGTGGATTTGGATGAAGGAATTTAACTGATTTCGTTGGTGTGTATGTGTGTATTATGTAGGCAAGACTGTGCAGTATGTACAATGATATATGCATTATGTTGATTAAAACATAATTAGTGTTTGTATTGGGCTGTAGACTCAGATTATTACAGAGGATTCAGTTTGACGAATAGATTGATAAGGCTGTAATGTGATTTTATCATGATCATTATTTGCTTTGTCTTATGCATTATGGAGCAAGTTTTATGCATTACTTGTTCTGACTGGTGCATTATTTGTTGTGGTATATGTATTAATCCTCATTACTCTCAGTTCATATTGTCTTTTGAATATGCAGTGTATTATGTAGCTGTATACTGGCATAATTTGCAGTATATCATGCATTTTAGGGCCATGTATGTGTAAGGTATTGTTTGTTTTAGATACTAAACTCAAAAAAAAATTTATGTGCATTATTTAAACTGGGCTGGGCATTATGTTCAGTATATTAAGCATTATTCATGGTATTATTTGTGGTTATTGGAAGATACGTATGTGCATTATTTGGTTTAGGTAGTGCATTATGTAGCTGTTAATTGTCATTAACTGAGTATATTATGCATTATTAGAGGTATTGTGTGTATGGGTTAATCAACGCAGTGAAGATTACATATGTGCATTATTTGGTTTAGACATTGCATTATGTAGTATGTAATTGTCATTATGTGCAGTATATTATGCATTATGAGAGATTGTGTATATGGGTTAATCAACTCAGTGAAGATTACATATGTGCATTATTTGGTTTAGACAGTGCATTATGTAGTATCTAATTGTCATTATGTGCATTATATTATGCATTATAAGAGATATTGTGTATATGGGTTAATCAACACAGTGAAGATTACATATGGGCATTATTTGGTTTAGGCAGTGCATTATGTAATATCTAATTGTCATTATGTGCAGTACATTATGCATTATGAGAGATTTTGTGTATATGGGTTAACCAACTCAGTGAAGGTTACATATGGACATTATTTGGTATAGGCAGTGCATTATATATTATCTAATTGTCATTATGTGCAGTACATTATGCATTATGAGAGATATTGTGTATATGGGTTAATCAACTCAGTGAAGGTTACATATGTGCATTATTTGGTTTAGGCAGTGCATTATGTAGCAGGTTATTGTCATTATTTGGAGTATATTAGGCATTATGAGATTATTTTGTATATGGGTTAATCAACTCAGTGAAGATTCAAAGTGCGCATATCCTGTTGTATTCTGTTTTAATGATAATTTTCTGACGTTTTATGTTGTTTGTTCCATATCAGATAAGCGGCTAAGACTCAACATCGACGAAGCGATCGACAATGTAATTCCGGTAGCACTTGCGAAAAGATTCAGGGATAGATTGGCCAAGGTGGCCCAAGTACAGCTGGAGATCAGGGTGAGCCGAAGAGCCGTAGAGGAAGAAAGGGCCCTCGTCTCTTACATAATATGTACATTATGTAAATCAGTCAAAATGAGTGCATATCCGCGATTATAACTAAACACTAGTTTTATAGATCAAACTAATGGTCTTTGTTAACGTTATTATTAATGTGTACATACTAGACCCTAGCCCCTGGGCTTGTTAAACCCTTAGGGAAAACAAGAAACGTGCGCCAAACATCTAAACACGGCCCAACTTAAATTAAACGGGGCAGGATAAATGTGAATTACATATCACAAAACATGCATTACAGAAACTAAACTACGCATTATAATCTACAAAAAATGTACATTACGTACATATGTTTTAAAAATGTCTTCGCGCTATGAATGTGCAACCCCAGACGAATTACTGCAGCTCGTGTTTTTGGACAACGTTATGTAGACTTAGAACGTACTACACCCTAGCCCCTACGCTTGTTAAACCCTTAGGGAAAATATGAAACGTGAACCAAACATAGAAACACGACACAACTTAAATTAAACGGATCAGGATAAATGTTCATTACATATCACAAATAATGCATTACAGAAACTAAAATGCGCATTATACTATATAATATGTACATTATGTATATCAGTAAAAAAAACCTACGCGCTATGAATGTGCGACCCCAGATGAATTACTGCAGCTCGTGTATTTGGACAACGTTATTTAGACTTAGAACGTACTACACCCTAGCCCCTAGGCTTGTTAAACCCATAGGGAAAACAAGAAACATGAACAAAACATCGAAACACGGCACAACTAAATTAAACGGATCAGGATAAATGTTCATTACATATCACAAATAATGCATTACAGAAACTAAACTGCGCATTATACTATATAATATGTACATTATGTATATCAGTAAAAAAAACCTACACGCTATGAATGTGCGACCCCAGATGAAATAGTGCACTCGTGTATTTGGACAACGTTATTTAGACCTAGAACGTACTACACCCTAGCCCCTAGGCTTGTTAAACCCTTAGGGAAAACAAGAAACGTGAACCAAACATCGAAATACTGCATAAGTTAAATTAAACGGGTCAAGATAAATGTTCATTACATATCACATATAATGCATTACAGAAACTAAACTGCGCATTATACTCTACAGATCAAAATTCAACAAAGTATCGCATCTCCTTTCACGCAGTGCTCCCTCTCTCTTAGAAAATTCTCCGTCGCCGTCAGCCATTGTCTAGGTCTGCTCTCCCTCCTTCGTCGGCGTTCCGTCGCTGAACTGCTGCGCGACTGCTGTCCTTCGCGCAACTACTGCCCCTGTTCCCAACCTCGCTTTCTCTGCCCTCCGATCTGTACTCCGTCGTCACCGTCGGCGAGCTCGAAAGCTCAGCTCTCCGCCTATCTTCTTCTCTCATCGCCGCTGCGATTCGTCGCAGCCGCGACTCTCCATTATCGTTGTTGATCAGCCACCGCTGCCGCCACTAGGGTCGCCGTTGAACGGATATTGTTGTTTTCCTCCCGTCGTGGCTGTGCGCGATCCAGCCCAGAGCCGACGTCGCATCAACCCCTGTTCCCCGTCGCTGCCTCTCATAAAGCACAGATGTAATGGAGAAATTCACGTCAGTGGCGTTTGGCAAGGAATAATAACCGTGAAGATTGAGTTGGAGTAAATTTAGGAAGTTGCCATAACCAACCAAATTATTGATTACCAATTCAGCCCTTTTCGTTTTTTTAATCATTAAATTAAATGATTAAACACACTAATTTAGGCCATTGGATACAGGAAATCAACGGCTAAGATCAAGAAGGAAATAGGAGGAAATATGAGAAAATGAAATGAATACATCCCTATATATATATATATATATATATATATATATATATATATATGGGTGTGTTAAGGTCCTTCGCAGCTTTTCAGTCCAAGCTTCTTTTTAATCACAGCCCTTGGATCCTTGAATTGGATGGTTGTGATGATCTGCATTATTACACTATAATGGTGCATTATTAGTCGGTGTGCATTATTCAACTGAAAATCTGCATTATTACACCATAATGGTGCATTATTAGTTGGTGTGCATTATTCAACTAAAAATCTGCATTATTAAATGACACGTGACATCAATCTAACCGTCGGATGACAAAATCGTGGGGCTGAGATTAAAAAGAACAATAGAACAAAAGATACAAAAAGGGAATGAATACATCCCTATATATATATATATATATATATATATATATATATATATAACCTCATTTAACAAGGTAGTGGACTGAAGTAATAACTCACTTGAAGTTCAATGAAGTAAAAACCTATTTTGATGAATTGATATACATGTTGAATGAATTAATTGCATGTATGAATGAAGTAGTGATCACTCTTTCTTATCTGCTCCAAAATCCTTTAGAGTAATAACCTAGTCGAATGAAGTGATGGAACTATTTGAATGAAGTAGTAAAACAGAAAATGAAGTAATGAGTTAGTCAATGAAGTAATAAGAAAGTTAAATAATGAAGTACTTAATAATCTAACTGAATGAAGTAATAATCTAACTGAAAGAAGTAATATCCTAGTTGAATGAAGTAATAACCTAACTGAATGAAGTAATAATCTAACTGAAAGAAGTAATATCCTAGTTGAATGAAGTAATAATCTAACTGAAATAAGTAATATCCTAGTTGAATGAAGTAATATAGAAATCTAAATATTGGCGATTTCCACACTTGTTCTTCTCCAATTTGAAATGCCTTCAATCAACCGCGATGATTGAGGAAGACAACGCTGCTCTGCAGCTTCTTCCACTTCTCGATTTTGTATGCATCATGCTTGTGTGTGTGTGTGTGTGTCCGTGTTCCAAGTGTAATTTACATATATGTTGTATCAATAAAAAAAAGAAGATGATGGCTTTAATAAGTCAGGTTTGGTTGCAGAAAGGTTCAGCTCTTTATCAAAAAAGAAAATTTTCCAAATTCAGTAGCGAAAAATGCTCTTATTTTTTTAAAAAAAATGCACAACTCATGCATGAACTAGCTAGATCTGCAAATTGAAGTACACACGCAGCTCAGTATCCACATACAAACACATAAACACAATAAAACAACAAATCAACAACACAATCCCCCAAGTTTGACCAGATCGCAGCCAGAAGTAGTGCAGAGTAATTGAAATCCAATGCGGTTTCTACAAATTATCACAAACAATCACATCATTACTAATTTCACAAGCACCAGCGCCAATTTTTCTCATATTACTAATTTCACAAGCACCAGCGCCAATTTTTCTCATATTACTAATTATCACAAACAATCACATCATTACTAATTTTTCACAAACAATCCGATTTTCGGCGAAGCGCTTGGAGGCGAGCAAATTGAGGGATTGGTAGGGGTAGTCTCTGTCTGGAATGACGGAGAGAAACTCCTGGCTGACGACACCAGTCACTCCGATTATGGCGACAGATGGGCAATTGATGACGACACTAGTGACTCCGATTCAGGCAGATCGCGATTGAGGCAATTGAGGCAACACAATTGTCCGATGATGGATATCAATGAAGATTGAAGGAGATTACGAGAAGGAGATCGATGAAGATGAAGGAGATCGATCGATTCAGGCAGATCGGCGATTGAAGAATTGAGAGATAGGAGGAAACGCGTATTTTATGTTTCATAATATATTGATTTCCCAAAATACCCTTCAGCAAGTTTTTTTGGGATAAAATAATGAAATAATGGAAAATTAATCCTAACCACAAGATTAAGAAAATGGATGGACAATATTTGGTCTCTAGTTTGATCTTTAAGAAGGGTTCGACATTGATCACAACTATATATATATATATATAGGGGAGCATTATTCTCCTTTTCATCTCTAAGATCTTTTTTCCTTCTTAATATTAGGCGTTAGATCTTATGCATTAACGGACTAGATTGATGCTACAAATCTATTTTCGCGTTGCATTATAGGGGAAGCCATTATGCATTAGAGGGGTAATATAGTCACTCCGTGGAAAGTGAACCGCAATATTTTGGTAATTGCGAAATTAATGGGATTTGAACCAATCCGTCTATTCATCCATTCTCATTCATTACTCACACCTCCAAAACCACTCGCTTCACTCTCTCCACTACGGAAAACCCTAGCTCTCGCCGCCATTCGCCGTGTTTGAAGGTTTAGCAGCAACTTTCCAAGAGATCGGCGACAACTATCCACCGGTGCTAAAATCTACCCCAAACCACCTACCCGTTTCGACTAGGTATTTTTGAAAATTGATTTCGGCACCTATTTTTCGTGATTATGTTACCCGAAAATTAAAAATTGAATCTTTGAGTATTCCGCGGATCATATAATGCAGAAATAACTTGTTGTGTGTTTATGGTTTTCTCTGAATCTGTCGTGTAGACATTGGGTCGGGTTAAATAGGCATGAATTCCGATTTCTGATGTTTTTGTTTTCTACCAGATCCAAAATGCCTAAGAGAGGTCGACCGCGCTCTCAAGCATCACAGGCTGCAGGTAAAATTTGACTCACAACTTATGCAATTCAATATCTTGTTTGTTGAGTGTGTGAAAGATTATTTGCAACTCTGTTGATTGCGTATTATCCATTTTAAAAATGGAATAACTGTACCATGTACTTCAGTGTTGTTGATGAAAAGTGGTGTGTTAAAAATCTGTATGTGTTTATGGTTTTTGAATATGCAGTGCATTATGTACATGTGTAATGTAATTATTTGCAGTATAGCAAGCATTTTAGGGGTATTTTATGTAGTGCTTGTGCAGTTTAGTCAAGAGTACATGCGTATATTGTTTGGTTTGATTAGTGCATTATGAGTATTTGTATGTTTAAAGAGTCATTATATGCATTATATTATGCATTATTGGGGGTATTGTGTATCTGGCTTAATCAACTAAATTTCATCATAAATATGTGCATTATTTACCCGAGTCTGTGCATTATGTATCAAGTAGTTGTCATTGTTTGTAATCTAGTAGGCATTATGATAATTATTGTGTAGATGGGTGAATTGTTGCTTACCACATCTCAAAAGTTTGCTTGTACATTATTTGTTTGAAACTATACATTATTTATGAGGTACTGTTCCATAATTGTCATTTATTATGCAATATTCGAATGACTCTGAACATTTTGGTTGTAGTAGTAAATATTATTTACCTGGTATTATGCATTATTAGATTTCATGCGTACATGGTTCAAAAGGTTTTAACGAGAGTTCAAAAAAATATTTAGTATTACTCATTTGTGCATTATTTTAAAGAATCTGTGCATTCTGTAACCAGTAGTATGCATTATATAGCATATATTATGCATTATTGTATTTTATAATAGTAAAAGTCTGATATTTAATTTTGATGATTCCATATCAGAGAAGCTGCTACGACTGCAAATCGACGAAGCAGTCAATGATGTTATTCCAGTAGCCCTAGCACAAAAATATAGGGAACGATTGGCCGAGGCAGGCCCAAGCACGACTCCAGAACAGGGTGAGCAGAAGAAAGCCAGGGGGAGAGAGGTCGACCATCTCTATTGTCGACAAACCACGTCTAAGTTTCTAAACTGTAGTATATTATTATTGTACATTCCATTAAGTGTGTGTGCATAATAATGAAAAACCTTCAACGCTAACAATGTACAATATCAGTTTCGTAATATGTTCTGGGATGGATTGTTTGTCAAGTATTTTGCATTATTATGTACATACTACACCACATGGTAACGAGTAATGGATATTAATGACTATTTAATGCACAATATGTGAACTGCAATGTATACGAACAAGTTGTACCGTGTTACGTTGTTTGGCACACGTTTCTTGTTTCCCTAAGGGTTTAATAAGCTTGGGGGCTAGGGTATAGTACGTAGACATTAATAACAAATTGTAAACCGATACGAATAATGCACCAAATTGTAACGAGTAATGGATATTATTGACTATATAACCTACGCACTATGCATGTGCACCCCAGATGAATTACCGCAGCTCGTGTATCTGGACAACGTTTTTTAGACTTAAAACATACTACACCCTAGCCCCTAGGCTGGTTAAACCCTTAGGGAAAATAAGAAACGTGCGCCAAACATCGAAACACGGCACAACTTAAATTAAACGCGCCAGGATAAATGTTCATTACATATCACAAATAATGCATTATAGAAACTAAACTACGCACTATACTATAAAATATGTACATCATGTATATCAGTTAAAAAATAACTACGCGCTATGCATGTGCAACCCCAGATGAATTACCGCAGCTCGTGTATTTGGACAACGTTTTTTTTACTTAGAACATACTACACCCTAGCCCCTAGGCTTGCTAAACCCTTAGGGGAAACAAGAAACGTGCGCCAAACATTGAAACTAATGTCAAACTTAAATTAAATTTGTGAGTTAAAAAGTACATTATATATCAAAAAACGTGCATTACAGAACCTAAAACAAGCATTATATAGTATCATATGTACATTATGTATATCGGCTAAAAACTACTACCTAACGGATATGATTCCTAAACCTTAGATGAACCTTATATGAATGACTGAAACTCGTGGACTCAATGCGTACTACAACCTAGCCCCAAGAATTCCTAAACCCTTGGGAAATATAATAAACGTGCACCGAGCAATCAATCTCAGCTTACTATTTCCACATAGTTGGAAGCTACTTGGTCTTCTTGTATTAATGGGCCAAACGGTGAATCCTGCTCTCCACCAAAATCAACCTGAACTTGGAATCCTTATCCTTCTTGTTCCTCTCCAAATGCTTCCTGATGGCCACGGCCTTCTTGATCAAGTGGTATAGCTTCCTGGAAGCGGTCCTTCATTAATTCCTCCAACCTATACATTGCAGATCACGTTTTATGCATTATACAGACAATAGAATCCATTATGCATAATCATTTGGTGCATTATTTGTACCGGGTTAACGCCAAAAGGTATGGGCGATCAGTTATTTTCTCCATCCTATACATTGCCGATCACGTATTATGCATTATATAGTCAATACAATTCATTATCCGTCATCTTAAACGTTTTTTTATGTGTATGTACCATACCATAACCCCTAGGCTTATTAAACCCTAGGTGAAACAAGAAACGTGTGAAAAACATCAAAACTACTAACCGATATTTAAGACCTAAAGAAATAAGGCATACTAGCGGTCCTTCAAATATTCGTACAACCTATACATTGCAAATAACAGAGTATGCATTACACAGACAATATAATGCATTAGGCATATTCATTTGGTGCATTATTTAAACCAACTTTATTGAGTACAATATGTACATTGGAAACTTACGTGATTTATTTGTAGGTCAAACACAAGCTATTCTTATACGTTTTTATTAATGGGTATGTACTATATCCTAGCCCCTAGGATTATTAAACCCTAACAGGAAACAAGAAACATGTGACAAACATCAATACTACAACTTTCGAGAGAAAAGTGGATCAAATCTGGGGATAGAAACACCACATACTACCATGTTGTGGCCCTATGTAAAAGAAGATTCAACTACTACCCTAGCCACGCCAAAATCTGGGGATAGAAACACCATTATCTATTAACAGTTGGTGCATTATGTGTATCGGCTTAAACTACTACCCTAGCCACGCCAGAATCTAAACCCTTAAGGACGGACTAATACTCGCGGTCTTTCGTAGAGGTTGTGTTGCTTACACTATACTACACCCTATCCCCCGGAATTGGGCAACCCAAGGGGAATGAATGAACCCTAAACCCTTAACGACTGACCTATTCATGAAATTCTATAACATATACAAGCAAACCCGGTCATAAAACCTATACATTGCCGTTCACATATCATGCATTATATAATCAATACCATCCATTATCTATTAACATTTGGAGCATTATTTGTAGCGGTTTAAACTACTAACCTAGGCACGCCGAAAATTAAATCCTAAAGAATGTCTCATACTCGCGGTCCTTCGTAGAGGTTGTGTTTCTCACACTATACTACACCCCTAGCCCCCAGAATTGGGCAACCCTAGGGGAATGAATGAACCCTAAACCCCACATTATCAAAAACTGACATTCATGTTTCAATACATTGCAGTTAACATATCATGCATTATATATTCAATAACATGCATTATCTATTAACAATTGGTGCATTATGTGTATCGGCTTAAACTACTACCCTAGCCACGCCAAAATCTAAGCCCTTAACGACGGACTAATACTCGCGGTCTTTCGTAGAGGTTGTGTTGCTTACACTATACTACACCCTAGCCCCTGGAATTGGGCAACCCTAGGGGAATGAATGAACCATAAACCCCAAATAATCAAAACCAGACAAAACGACTACGAAGATTAATACATTGCAGTTAACATATCATGCATTATATATTCAATAACATGCATTATCTATTAACAGTTGGTGCATTATGTGTATCGGCATGGGGTAATGGGTGATCGAAACACGGCATAAGTTAAATTAAACGGGTCAAGATAAATGTTCATTACATATCACATATAATGCATTATAGAAACTAAACTAAGCATTATACTATACAATATGTGGATTATGTATATCAGTTAAACAAATCTCCACAAACTCGTTCATAATTACTCATCGTCGATTGGCCACTACAATCCGGCAATCGCGCCGAATCTGGTCGCAGATTATACGTTGCCCAGGTTGTTTGGAATGCCGGCGGCAGCGGGCGTAGCAGCAGCAGCAGCGCAGAGCGATTGGGCGGCCATGAAAGCCATGGTGGTTCCCGCAGTGGCGTATTCAGATCAATTGTGGGAGTGGGTGCGATATCGGAATCGGAGGCGGGGAAGGAATTGAGCAATCTGTTCAATCTGTGAAAAGAAAAAAACAAATCGTACGATATTCAATGGAGGAAATCAAGGAAGTTTCCATAACCACCAAAATATTCATTACCAAATTTGTCCTTTTCAGATTTTAATTGAATTAAATTTAATGGTAAAAGCCAATAATTTAGGCCATAGGATGGAGGAAATCAACGGCTGAGATCAAGAAGGAAATAGGAGAAAATATGAGAAAAGGAAATAAATACATCCCTCTATATATATATGGGAGCGTTATTCTCCTATTCATCCCTTAGATCCTTTATTCTTCTTAATATGGGCCGTTAGATCTCATTCATCAACGATCCAGATGATCTGCATTATTATACTATAATGATGCATTATTAGTCGGTGTGCATTATTCAACTGAAAATCTGCATTATTACACTATAATGGTGCATTATTAGTCGGTGTGCATTATTCAACTGAAAATCTGCATTATTAAATGACACGTGACATCAATCTAACCGTCAGATGACAAAATCGTGGGGCTGAGATCAAGAAGGAAAAAGGAGGAAATATGCAAAAAGGAAATGAATACATCCATATATATGGTATATATATATATATATATATATATATATATATATATATATATATATATATATATATATATATATAGGGTTGTGATCAATGTCGAACCAATTTTAAACACCGAACTAGAGACCAAATCTGGGCCATTAGATCTAGTTTTTTTGATGAGATGTGCTGCTGTGTAAATTTTTCGGTCTTCATTACAAGCCCATTTTACTTCATTGTATAGATTTATTACTTCATTCCGTACGTAATACCTTGAAACTACAACATGTTTTTACTTTCTTCCAGTAGGTTTTGAAATGATTCAACATATGTTTCATTTGAATTCATTGACCTGAGTTTTTACTTTATTTACATAAAAAAATGCAATTTATTCAAGTGCGTTTATTACTTCATTCAGAAACGTTATTACTTCATTGGATAAGGTTTTTACTTCATTCCAGTAGGACTTCACATACTTCATTCCAATAATTTATTGCATCATTCCATGTGTTTATTACATCATATCAGCGTTGTGGCGGTGGAGATAGATATTGTAGAGAGAAAGAACGACACTCGACGGCGAAACCGCATTTACGTACTGGAATGAAGCAATAATCCTACTGGAATGAAGTAAAAACCTACTGAAATGAAGTAAAAACCTACTGGAATGAATTTAAATCTTTGTAATATGTTTGTATGACTTATTTACCTTCGGATGAATTAAAATAGGCTCGTGATGAAGGTGAAAATAAATTATAAATTTGTGCCTCTCATCCATAAAAAACTAGATCAAAAAACCCTAATTTGGTATGGTTCGGTGGTTCGGTCTTTAAGAGTGGATTTGTGAATAATGGGAATATATATATATATAGGATTGTGATCAAGATAGAACCATTCTTAAACGTAGAACCATTCTTAAACGTAGAACAAATGCCAAACGGAGGTCGTTAGATCTTTTAATCCAATGGTGTTGATTTGCACAACAACTTCCCATTACAACCAAAACTATTATTAATGGGTGAATGCAGATAAGTGAAAAAATAAAGCATCCATGGACTCTTCTTCGTTTCATTCATTCTTCCATCAACATGTGAATTTTTTCACATGTTGAGTCTGGAATGTCGTGAAAACATAGTCTAACATGTATGATTTTTAATCTTGACCGTCATTTTTTCCTCATCCAATGAATAAAATATGTACAGTTCTAGGTTCTACACTTAAGAATGGTTCTATCTTTAACGCAACCATATATATATATATATATATATATATATATATATATAGGATTGTGATCAATACCGAACCACTCTTAAACCTTAAACGCCGAACAACATCATTATATGATAACATTGAGTTCATTATAATGAACTAATTTCAACCATATAATGAACTTCAGATTTCTAAATTATGCATGATGATGTCATTGTTTTTAAATCTCAGAATTCCCTATAATGAACTACAAATAAAGTTGTAATGAACTCCGCATTATTATCTAATGATGTGTTTGGCGTTTAATGTTTAAAACTAGTTTGATATATAATACAAGTAGTGGAGTATAAATTTTGTATTCATATTTTTTTCTGAAGTATGACTAAATAGCTAATATATTCTTTATTTTACTCTTAAAAATTAAAAAAAAAAATCTCATAATTAAGTGGAACGACAATATGGAAAATTACTTTTTTTATAAACCAAACATAAATATTTATCCTAAAATTAGTATTCTTTTCATTTGGTACTAAATGCTTGAAAGGACCTTGGTGCGTAGGTGTCGTTCAAGCAAGGATATATCCTACTGATCAGGATAGAGATCCTAACTAACCTAGACCTTGGTTTCAAAGATTCCTCAACCCACTTCTACTGATCAGTATAGTGGTGGTAAGGGTCGAATCCCACAGAGATGGTGCGTTCTTAAACTACCGCGGTGACAATTGGAAGATTTGGTTAGCTACCACGCTTGGGTTGAGTTTCTACCTAGGCTGGAACTTAAAGGAGGTGTTCTACTGGTCAGACGGTAAGGAAAACATTTGGAGTGTAACTGTGTACGTGGAATGGGGAGACAATTTTGTAACAGAAAATATTTGGAAGGTACGGGTTTCTATTTTGGGCTAAACAGAATATTCAGAGTGTAGTGGAAGTTTGATGACTAGGCTGACAGGGCTTAACTAAAAGTGAAGGACAAAAGCAAAAGCATCTCGAAAAGTAAGTGGTCCCCTCCAATTGAAATAGACATCATCTTCTTCAACAAACACTTCCAAAATTCAGATAACAATTCCAGATTCAACACGGAAAACTCAGATTAACAACTCACAAACACAGATCCAAAACTAAGAAATCAAATCTGAAATCAAACACTGAAACTGGACTTCTGCATACTGGTCAACATGAAAGAACGATTCAGAAATTAAAACTAAGCTTTGCATGCAACGATCTACTTTCCGATCAAACAGTACTTGTTTATCTATCCTAAAGAAATTTGTTACGTAAACGGAATTGGGAGATTCAGCACTTTAAACACCGAGAAACTTTAGATCTAAGCTAACTAGGCAAGGGAATAAAGAAACACCACAATAAACGAAACGGAAATCAACTTCATAGCATAAACACGTTCGGATCTTCAACAAAGTACTTCAAAAGCAGAAAATATCCAAAGGCAAACAAGATCCAACGTAAGGAAAGCGAGAAATTTAAAACTATGAAAGCAATGTAAAAGTGGTTTGCCACTCCGGGCGATGAGACTCTAAACTACGATCTTGCTGGCTGGAATGGACGATGACTGGAATTCTGGGAACATCTGAACGTCAAGTGATCATGGCTACGGCGAGGCAAGAAGCGGGACACGGCTGAAAGACTGAAACTACCGAGAAAACTTTCTACCTAAAGATGGTGGTGAATGAGTGAATGTGTATATCTCTCTCTCCAATTTGGCTTCCTTTTATAGGGAGGCTACCCTTGATTTTAGGGTAAATCCTCGTTGCAATTTGACTTCTTTGCCCTTAATTGTGGGTAATCCGTCCCAGCTATCCGTCTTCTCCATCTCAAGCCGTTTTAGCACGAATACTGATCAGTATGAGATCATGCGGGCGCCTCCTTCACCTGAACATTCCGAAACTTCCCTACTGGCTAGAATGCTTAACCTGCACACTTTAAACAACTGTTTTGCAAATATAATCAATTAAGCACATCATACTGACCCGTAACCAAGGCCTAGAATACGACTTATCAAACTGCTCACACTTACCACAGGCTTGTCCTCAAGCGTGAAGAACAAACAAAGAAAAGAATAAGTCGAATTCTAGCCTGGTTACTCCCCTGACCGACTCTACCTAACTTAGACTCTAAACCATGACGCAAAGAAAAACACAAACAAACACAGAGAAACATAAACACATAAAAGACTGAAAACACATAGATCGGGCTATATTTTCAACCATCCCTCCCCTCTGGATCAGGTTCAATCCGGCCTTAGACAGCCTTGAACTTCTGCCACCCCCCTTTTCTCTTCCAGTCAGTATATCTGTTTGTCAAGATCGCCCACACTCCCGGCCCAACACTAGGTTCGCTCAGTCACTCATACCTCACCAGGAATGTTAGGACTGCATTCTCTCATTATGCTCACCACAATTGCTTCGGACTTAGATTCCACGAGCGGCTACTGAAGGACTTATAGGCTTGTAACGGGGTTGTTGGCTTGTAATGTTTTCGGTGGATGTTCCTAAGGCTCTAAGGTTCAAAATTTCTATTTTTATTTATGCGGGGGGGGACTGTGTATATTAGGCTTTTGATCAGTTGCTTTCTTTAGTTGGCGCTTCTGGCTTTGGTCTCCACTGGTCAGTAGCATCTTGTGGCTTCGCCACCCTTATTCCTTCACTCATCTCTTTTTTGTGGTCAAATCTTTCTGACCATTTTCTTCATTTTCTCGGTTCCCTCTTTTTTTTTTTTTTTCTTCGTTCCTTCGTGGCTTCGCCACCCTTACTCCCTGGTCGATTTTCTTCTAACTTTTTCGCCCAGCTGGTTTCTGCTTTTCCGCACTTCTTCCTGGCCAGTAAGCTCCATTTGTTTCATGCCTTACACAGTCCCAGTCGGCTGGGGTGTTTATCTGGGTATATAAAAGGTTAAGAAGAAAGGGTTCTAAAGGCGATTTTTTTTTTTTTTTTTTAAACGGGGGGGGGGGGTTCCTACTGCCTTCAGTATTTGCTACCCGTGATCACTTCACCCTAGGCGAATTGTGGCAGCCTCTATTTTCTTTCCAGTATATGTGGAAAGTGGTTCCACTTTAAGGCTTATAACTCACATTTTTAGAGGGCTTTCGTGTTTGGCTCTAAGTATGGGCTTTTCTCTCATACTCACCTCATCTATCCTGACTAGGAGGTACTAACGGGGATGGTTTAGGTTTTCCAGCATGTCCTATCTCCCTCAATTCCCCTCACCTTCAGCTCAAGACGGTTGAGTTTTAAGCCCAATCACACACAACATAAAACTAGACCTAACAAAACAAAACAAAAGCACAAACACAAAGACTACACATATATACATACATCCTACTGGCCATTGCGTCCCCCCTCTCACTTCACAAGTGTCTGCCCTCAGATAAGGCTGTGAAGTGGAAAAGGTAATGGCCAGTACGATGGCACACAGACAACAAACAGCAAAACTAAAACAAAAACTTCTCACACTTAGACTATGGAATAGGCTAAGTGAGAGAGGTTTTATCACCTATACAGAGATCAACAAAACATAACCACAAACACATATATACAAACTCCTCACACTTAGACCATGCAATGGGCTAAGTGTGAGCTAACATACATGCGACATAGAAAACAAAACAAACAAAACAAAGAAAACATGCTCCAAAGAAACAAACCCTTAACTTCTCACACTTAGACTATGGAATAGGCTAAGTGTTATGAAGTGGGGTTTGCGCGCAAACACAAATTATACTACCTAAACAAAAACCAACTCATAACAACAATACGAAAAGTTAAAAGAAAAACTGAAACTTAAAAAGAAAAACTAACTTGGTCAGTAGGGGGGGTCTATCGGAGTCTCCTGCTCCTTCGTGGGGCAGGTGGTGCAGGTCGTTCTATCGGTTGGTCCTCCGGTCGGTCTGTCTCCATTCCAGCTTGGTTCTCATCATCCTTTGCCGGCTCCTCGGCAGTTGCCGGCACCTCGGCTTTCTCTTCCTCTTGCTCCTTCACTACGGTCTCTAGGACTTGTGGTTCAACATCCTGGCCAGCATGGCCGCTTGGTCCGGTATCCTGGGCTACACTGCCCCTTACTCTCATAGCTTCAGCCGCCCTCTGGTGGCTCACCTCCTCTAGGATATTGTCGATCATGGACAACATCCTATTCATCTCCGTCTGTATCTTGTGGTTCTCCTCTCCTAAATTAGTCACGATCACTTCCATAGACGCTTGCCTCTGGGTCAGTATCCTCTGCTCCGCAGATTCCTTCAACACCCGTTCCACTACTGATGCCAATCGGATCATTTCTGCCCTCATCTGTCTGTTCTCCTCCGCCAATTCAGTAACCGTCCTTTCCAATAACGCGACTCTTCCTCCTGCCGTGGCTTCCTCACCCATTATTGGAAAGGAAGGCGGTTAGGAATGCTGGCCCCTGATTGGCTATCGCGTCTACTCTCTCTGCTCCACGCCACTCCAGCCGCTGCCACCCTGCAAAAGCTGCATAAGTCTTAATTCAAAATTTCGTCTTTTCTCGAAACCGACCATTACTTGCCTAATAAGGGAATTAATTCAAATGGGCTCTTAAATTAGAATTGAAATAGCACCAAATAGGTAGTCTCTTGGTCAATGTGTACTCCAAATTAAATTTAAGGCCCGAAAATATTTTTGGATTTTCTTAGAAATTATCTGACATGCAAAGACTAATTACGTATTTACAATATTTACACCTTTCTTGGGTAATTTGGAATCCTACTTGGCCAGTATACGCAGAAAATTATCAAAATGGAACTAGCCATGTGGAATTCCAAATTCCTATCTTGCTGATCAGTATGAAACCGATGTAAGTGTTTGCAGTGGAATTTCATCCACTACACCCACTTCGCTGTTCTCCCTGAATATTTTCAACCTATGTCCATTTACTATGAAAGGTTCCGAGTTAGGAAAACTCCCTGAAATTTCTACTGCTCCATTGGATCTGAGTGCAGTTATGATGTAAGGTCCTGTCCATTTGGACTTGAGTTTCCCTGGCATAAGCTTCAATCTTGACTGGAAGAGTAGTACTTTCTGGCCAACGTAGAGCTCCTTAGTTCTCAGATTTCGATCATGCCACAGTTTGGTTCGCTCCTTGTACCACATGGCTGAGTCGAATGACTCCAATCTAAGTTCCTCAAGCTCCTGCAGCTGCAGCTTCCTTTCCTCTTCGCAGGCTGTAGCATCCATATTCACTTTCTGTACTGCCGAGTATGCTCGATGCTCGATCCCAACCGGTAAATGGCACATCTTCCCAAAAACGATCCGGTAAGGGGACATGCCTATGGGGGTTTTGTAGGCTGTTCGATACGCCCAGAGAGCATCCTCTAACCTCACACTCCAGTCTTTCCTCGAAGTGTTCACAGTCTTCTCCAAAATCTTCTTTATCTCACGGTTAGAGATCTCCGCTTGACCATTGGCTTGCGGATGGTACGGGCTGGAAAGTCTATGGTGCACACCGTATTTCTTCATTAAGGCTTCAATTGTGCGATTACAGAAGTGTGTACCTTGATCTGATATGATCGCCCTTGGAACTCCGAACCGGCTGAAGATATGACTCTTTAAGAACTTGGCCACCTCCTTTGCTTCACACGTACTTGTGGCCTTGGCTTCTACCCATTTGGAGACGTAATCTACCGCGACTAGGATATACAGATTGCCATAGGACGAAGGAAAAGGCCCCATGAAATCCATTCCCCATATGTCGAATAGCTCGCAAACTATTATGGGTACCTGCGGCATTTCGTCCCGGGCAGATATTCCACCGGTCAGTTGGCAACGCTCGCAACTTCTGCAGAACTCGTACGCATCTTTGTTGAGTGTTGGCCAATAAAAGCCGCTATCCATAATCTTCCTTGCCGTCTTCTTGGATCCGAAATGTCCTCCGCATGCTAACGAATGGCAGTGGGTTAGAACATCCCGCTGCTCCCAGTCAGGAATGCACCTTCTTATCACTTGATCGGATCCTACCCTCCATAGGTAGGGGTCGTCCCAAAAGTAGTATTTTGCTTCACTCTTGATCTTCATTCTTTGTGCCTTGGTAACACTTGGTGCTTCTGGAAGTTCTCCAGTTACTAGGTAGTTGGCCAGGTCCGCATACCATGGCTCCTGCCCTACCTTCTCCTTTCCTTTTGCTGTATCATTCTGACCAGTAAGTTTGTACACTTCTTCCCAATCAATTTTCCTGGGCGCAAAAATCACCTCACATAAATGTTCCTCTGGAAACTTATCATGCACTTCGTCACTGTTTCCATCTTGCATTATTCTGCTCAAATGGTCTGCCACCTTGTTCTCGACTCCTCTCTTATCTTCCACCTCCCAATCAAATTCTTGTAACAAGAGTACCCATCGGATCAAGCGTGGTTTGGATTCCTTCTTGGCAATCAGATACTTAATGGCTGCATGGTCAGTATATACTACGACCTTGGATCCCAACAAATATGGCCGGAACTTCTCGAAAGAATACACCACTGCCAGCATCTCCTTTTCAGTGGTATCGTAATTCCGCTGGGCTTGATTCAAAGTCTTGGACGCATAAAAAATTACGTACCTCTTCCCATCGATCTTCTGACCCAGCACGGCCCCTACCGCAAAGTCGCTGGCGTCGCACATTACTTCGAAAGGATGGTCCCAGTCAGGAGCCCGTATGATAGGTGCGGATATCAGCTTTTCCTTGAGAAGATTGAAAGCAGCCTTGCATTGCTCATCAAAAACGAACTCCACGTCATTTTGAAGTAGCCTGGTAAGGGGTTGGGCGATTTTGGAGAAATCCTTAATAAATCGTCGATAAAATCCGGCATGCCCCAGAAAACCCCTAATCCCCTTCTGATCAGTAGGGAACGGTAATTTAGATATAACGTCCACCTTTGCTCGATCCACCTGGATTCCCCTTTCCGAGACCACGTGTCCCAGAACAATCCCTTCGGTGACCATAAAATGGCACTTCTCAAAGTTCAAAACCAAACTCTTCGCTTGACATCTCTCAAGAACTATATCCAAATGATGAAGGCAAGAATCGAACGAGTCTCCGTAGACCGTAAAGTCATCCATGAATATCTCTATGCAATCCTCAATCAAATCAGAAAATATGCTCATCATGCAACGTTGAAACGTACCTGGAGCGTTGCATAGGCCGAAAGGCATGCGCCGGTATGCATAAGTTCCGAATGGGCAAGTGAAAGTGGTCTTATCCTGGTCTTCAGGATCCACGTAGATTTGGAAATATCCGCTGTACCCATCCAAGAAGCAAAAGTACTTCTTCCCAGCGAGTCGCTCCAACATCTGGTCGATAAAAGGCAGAGGGGAGTGATCCTTCCTTGTTGCATTGTTCAGCTTGCGGTAATCGATACACATTTGCCAACCCGTGACTAGCCTCGTTGGAATCAGCTCATTCCTCTCATTTTGGACGACTTGGATTCCCGACTTCTTTGGAACCATGTGGATCGGGCTGACCCACTCACTGTCTGGCACTGAATAGATAATCCCTAGCGACAACAACTTCAAGATTTCCTTCAATATTTCCTCTCGCATGTTAGGGTTTACTTTCCTTTGGGCATCTCGATGTGCCTTTGCTCCCTCTTCCAGCCTAATATGGTGCATGCAGACGTCGGGGCTAATTCCAACTAAATCTGTAAGACTCCATCCAATCGCCTTCTTGTTCTTGCTCAGCACGGTCAGTAGCCTAGCTTCTTGTTCCTTCGTAAGGCTGCTGCTGATGATCACTTGATAGGAGTTCTCACCTCCGAGGAAGGCATACTTCAAATTCGAGGGTAACTTCTTCAGCTCAACTTGGGGTGGAAGTGTGTCTTCGGTTAGGGGGTTTTTCTCGGACTCTTCCCCTTTTTCTAAATCTCCTTCTGATGGTTCTTCTATACTGACTGGTAGCTGAGCCCCTGCGGCTCCTATGAACTCCGACTTTTGACAAAAATCCTTGATTGCTCCTTCAATTTCTTCATCGGTCAACCCCTGGCTACTGATCAGATCACACCATGCAGCAGCTTCTACGTCAGCCTGTTCATAAACATCTAAAGCCTGGAGTCTCTCCTGCAATAGTTCGGTCTCAAGAAAATCTTGGACTAAAGGGTCAATCACATCAACATAGCATAGATTTTCAGAATCAATAGGTTTCTTCATGGCATCATTTATATCAAAGGTAAACTTCTCCCCATGAAAATCAATGCAAATAGTCCCCTCAGCCATATCCACGATCGTCTTGGCCGTTCTCAAAAATGGTCTTCCTAACAAGACTCCACTAGACTCCCTCGCTTCATGCTCACTCATTTTGATCACATAAAAATCAGCAGGGTATGTAAAATCATGCACTCTAACTAATACATTCTCTAAAACTCCCTCCGGACTTATGCACGACCTATCAGCCAGTTGGATCAATACTCTAGTACTTGACAGCCTCACTCCCTTCAACCGGTTATAGATAGACAATGGCATGACATTTATAGACGCCCCCAAATCACACATTGCATGTTCGACCTTCACATCTCCAACAGTTATTGGTAAGGTAAACATACCTGGGTCGGCTCTCTTGGGTGGTAACGTCTCTTGCACTATTGCTGACGCTATCCCTTCCACCATAATCTTGCCATCTTTCTGGGCTCTCCCGGCTATGAAGTCCTTTATGAATTTCCCAAGAGGGGGTAGTTTCACGGCTTGGAGAAATGGTATGGTGACATCCAACTTCCCAAAAATCGACAAATAGTCAACCGGGTTCTCTTTCTTCCTCTTTGTAACAAATCGGAATGGGAATGGTTTCTCCCCTTTTTTCTCATCTACTTGTCCCTTAGCAACCTTCTTGGAGTCTTTCCGGGGTAGTTCCTGAGTCTGGGCTTCCATTCTGGGCTCTTCCTCTCGATGAGGTTCCTTCCTGATCAGTAGGGTTTCGGGTTCATCTCCTACAATTGGTGTAGCATCCAAGAAGAATGGATCCTGCATCTGAGGCATAGGCCTCCCTAGTTCTTCCGCTGAAACGGTATCGCCTCCTATCTTCGTTCCGTTAGATCCTCCACTAGGTCGTTTGGGTTGAGGCGCGTCATAAGTAGTTCCGGTCCGCAACGTAACCTTACTCACATTTGCCTTGTCGGGCATTTGGACTGTAGATGGGAGTTTACCTGCATTTCCCTTCAAATCCCCCACCGAACTGGCCAGTTGGGCTAACTGCCTATTCATCATATCCATGTTCGCCTTATGTTCTTTCTGGGCATTTTGCATCCCCTGCACGACCTCGTTATGGGATTGCAAGTCTCCTTTGATGCTCTGTTGTGACGCTAGCATTTCACCCATCATGTCCTCAACGGACCTCCTTGGCCTGTTCGGATTTTGGAAATGATTCGGCCCTTGGTGTTGATAGTTCTGGAAGTTTTGCTGGCCTTGATTAGGCGGGTATTGGTTATACTGGGCAGGAGGGACGTACTGATCTTGAGGATATTGATTCTGGTGCTGGGCTTGAAACTGATTTTGGTTCTGATGGTGTTGGGGTGCATGATTTGGCTGATTTTGGAAACTGTGGAAGTTTTCTCTGGTGGGGTGGTACATAAACAGGATTCGGGTTTTGGCTTTGTGGGCTTTGATTTTGGGTTTGTTGGTTTCTTCCTGACCAGTTGGGCTGGTAGTCTGGGTTTGCTAGTCCACGGTTAGGGTTTTGGTTTGGATTGGGGTTATACTGGTTCTGTCCTTGGTTCTGATTTTGGCCCCCGTCTCCCCATCGAAAGTTTGGATGATCCCTCCATGGTGCATCCCGTTGTCTACCCTGAATCCAATGCCCACTGGAATTGAAGTACCCCGCAGCATTGACCTATTCCATATTCACGTAGTCACTAGGCTGTTCATAGTTCGGTCCTTGATTTCCCTGTTCTGCACCTTTGTAATTCCCAGCTGGGGGAGGTGGTGGGGTGCTTTTCTCGATCGCACTCAGAAGTGACTTCTTCAGCTCATCCATCTTCAAGTCCATTTTCTGCTCCAGTTTCTTTTCCTGATCAGTAGACGAGACAACAGCAGCCCGCTCTCGGTTGTATCCTTCCCTTGAATGGTCATACTCTTTCTTTGCATTCAGTAGCTTCCTTAGGACTCTCTTCGCTTCGCTGACCCGTAATTGTGTGAAGCTTCCTCCTGACAATGAATTTGCTAGATCCTTGGTTACCGCGTTCATACCTTCGTAGAAAGTATGATGCACTTCAATGTCCGCCATGCGATGGTTGGGACATGATTCCAAAAGACCCATGTATCTTGCCCAATAATCGCTCAAGGGTTCATCATACCCTTGCTTCACATTAGTTATTTCCCTTTTCAGCGCGCTTGTCTTTGATGACGGGAAAAACTCGCCTAGGAATGCTGACTTGAAATCGGCCCAAGTCTCAATGGAGTTGGGGGGCAGGCGCATGAACCAGGTGTTGGCTTCCCCCTTGAGCACAAATGGCAAGGCCTTCAACCTATAATCATCCTCATTCGCTCCTGCTGGTCTCCTCTGCGCCCTACAAATTTTACAAAACTCATGCAGAAACTCATACGGCCCTTCATAGCTCTTCATAACTCCTCTGCTAGACGACTTGGATTCCCGACTTCTTTGGAACCATGTGGATCGGGCTGACCCACTCACTGTCTGGCACTGAATAGATAATCCCTAGCGACAACAACTTCAAGATTTCCTTCAATATTTCCTCTCGCACGTTAGGGTTTACTTTCCTTTGGGCATCTCGATGTGCCTTTGCTCCCTCTTCCAGCCTAATATGGTGCATGCAGACGTCGGGGCTAATTCCAACTAAATCTGTAAGACTCCATCCAATCGCCTTCTTGTTCTTGCTCAGCACGGTCAGTAGCCTAGCTTCTTGTTCCTTCGTAAGGCTGCTGCTGATGATCACTGGATAGGAGTTCTCACCTCCGAGGAAGGCATACTTCAAATTCGAGGGTAACTTCTTCAGCTCAACTTGGGGTGGAAGTGTGTCTTCGGTTAGGGGGTTTTTCTCAGACTCTTCCCCTTTTTCTAAATCTCCTTCTGATGGTTCTTCTATACTGACTGGTAGCTGAGCCCCTGCGGCTCCTATGAACTCCGACTTTTGACAAAAATCCTTGATTGCTCCTTCAATTTCTTCATCGGTCAACCCCTGGCTACTGATCAGATCACACCATGCAGCAGCTTCTACGTCAGCCTGTTCATAAACATCTAAAGCCTGGAGTCTCTCCTGCAATAGTTCGGTCTCAAGAAAATCTTGGACTAAAGGGTCAATCACATCAACATAGCATAGATTTTCAGAATCAATAGGTTTCTTCATGGCATCATTTATATCAAAGGTAAACTTCTCCCCATGAAAATCAATGCAAATAGTCCCCTCAGCCATATCCACGATCGTCTTGGCCGTTCTCAAAAATGGTCTTCCTAACAAGACTCCACTAGACTCCCTCGCTTCATGCTCACTCATTTTGATCACATAAAAATCAGCAGGGTATGTAAAATCATGCACTCTAACTAATACATTCTCTAAAACTCCCTCCGGACTTATGCACGACCTATCAGCCAGTTGGATCAATACTCTAGTACTTGACAGCCTCACTCCCTTCAACCGGTTATAGATAGACAATGGCATGACATTTATAGACGCCCCCAAATCACACATTGCATGTTCAACCTTCACATCTCCAACAGTTATTGGTAAGGTAAACATACCTGGGTCGGCTCTCTTGGGTGGTAACGTCTCTTGCACTATTGCTGACGCTATCCCTTCCACCATAATCTTGCCATCTTTCTGGGCTCTCCCGGCTATGAAGTCCTTTATGAATTTCCCAAGAGGGGGTAGTTTCACGGCTTGGAGAAATGGTATGGTGACATCCAACTTCCCAAAAATCGACAAATAGTCAACCGGGTTCTCTTTCTTCCTCTTTGTAACAAATCGGAATGGGAATGGTTTCTCCCCTTTTTTCTCATCTACTTGTCCCTTAGCAACCTTCTTGGAGTCTTTCCGGGGTAGTTCCTGAGTCTGGGCTTCCATTCTGGGCTCTTCCTCTCGATGAGGTTCCTTCCTGGTCAGTAGGGTTTCGGGTTCATCTCCTACAATTGGTGTAGCATCCAAGAAGAATGGATCCTGCATCTGAGGCATAGGCCTCCCTAGTTCTTCCGCTGAAACGGTATCGCCTCCTATCTTCGTTCCGTTAGATCCTCCACTAGGTCGTTTGGGTTGAGGCGCGTCATAAGTAGTTCCGGTCCGCAACGTAACCTTACTCACATTTGCCTTGTCGGGCATTTGGACTGTAGATGGGAGTTTACCTGCATTTCCCTTCAAATCCCCCACCGAACTGGCCAGTTGGGCTAACTGCCTATTCATCATATCCATGTTCGCCTTATGTTCTTTCTGGGCATTTTGCATCCCCTGCACGACCTCGTTATGGGATTGCAAGTCTCCTTTGATGCTCTGTTGTGACGCTAGCATTTCACCCATCATGTCCTCAACGGACCTCCTTGGCCTGTTCGGATTTTGGAAATGATTCGGCCCTTGGTGTTGATAGTTCTGGAAGTTTTGCTGGCCTTGATTAGGCGGGTATTGGTTATACTGGGCAGGAGGGACGTACTGATCTTGAGGATATTGATTCTGGTGCTGGGCTTGAAACTGATTTTGGTTCTGATGGTGTTGGGGTGCATGATTTGGCTGATTTTGGAAATTGTGGAAGTTTCTCTGGTGGGGTGGTACATAAACAGGATTCGGGTTTTGGCTTTGTGGGCTTTGATTTTGGGTTTGTTGGTTTCTTCCTGACCAGTTGGGCTGGTAGTCTGGGTTTGCTAGTCCACGGTTAGGGTTTTGGTTTGGATTGGGGTTATACTGGTTCTGTCCTTGGTTCTGATTTTGGCCCCCGTCTCCCCATCGAAAGTTTGGATGATCCCTCCATGGTGCATCCCGTTGTCTACCCTGAATCCAATGCCCACTGGAATTGAAGTACCCCGCAGCATTGACCTGTTCCATATTCACGTAGTCACTAGGCTGTTCATAGTTCGGTCCTTGATTTCCCTGTTCTGCACCTTTGTAATTCCCAGCTGGGGGAGGTGGTGGGGTGCTTTTCTCGATCGCACTCAGAAGTGACTTCTTCAGCTCATCCATCTTCAAGTCCATTTTCTGCTCCAGTTTCTTTTCCTGATCAGTAGACGAGACAACAGCAGCCCGCTCTCGGTTGTATCCTTCCCTTGAATGGTCATACTCTTTCTTTGCATTCAGTAGCTTCCTTAGGACTCTCTTCGCTTCGCTGACCCGTAATTGTGTGAAGCTTCCTCCTGACGATGAATTTGCTAGATC
Source organism: Salvia splendens (assembly GCF_004379255.2). Taxonomy (NCBI): domain Eukaryota; kingdom Viridiplantae; phylum Streptophyta; class Magnoliopsida; order Lamiales; family Lamiaceae; genus Salvia; species Salvia splendens. Next base: position 29,191,097 of record NC_056039.1, read on the forward strand.
CTTGGTTACCGCGTTCATACCTTCGTAGAAAGTATGATGCACTTCAATGTCCGCCATGCGATGGTTGGGACATGATTCCAAAAGACCCATGTATCTTGCCCAATAATCGCTCAAGGGTTCATCATACCCTTGCTTCACATTAGTTATTTCCCTTTTCAGCGCGCTTGTCTTTGATGACGGGAAAAACTCGCCTACGAATGCTGACTTGAAGTCGGCCCAAGTCTCAATGGAGTTGGGGGGCAGGCGCATGAACCAGGTGTTGGCTTCCCCCTTGAGCACAAATGGCAAGGCCTTCAACCTATAATCATCCTCATTCGCTCCTGCTGGTCTCCTCTGCGCCCTACAAATTTTACAAAACTCATGCAGAAACTCATACGGCCCTTCATAGCTCTTCCCACAGTATGTAGGCAGAATCGCGATCACATGAGGCTTCACATCGCAGGCGGTTTGCCCTGGAGTGACGACTATGGCTTGCGATGGTTCTCCCTCGGTATGCGCGTTAAGGGTACCGATCTCTGGATCCTCATCTCCGTTGGCGGCCATCTGAACTGGAATGCCTTCCAACAGTGGTATCTCCTCTGGTATTGGTCCTTCTATGTTGTATTGCTCTTCGTCGCTACTCGAACCTAAGTCAGATAAAGCCGTCGACAACCCGGATCGAGTGGTTACGAGTATCGATCCTCGCTGAAGTATCTTCGGCCTCCACTGGTCAGGAGCCGAACTGCTTCTCATAAACTGAAAAGAAAAGAAAAAAAGAAAGGTTATGCACAATATATACACCGAAGTATCACTCACAGTAATTGCAAATAATGCTATCCATCCCCGGCAACGGCGCCATTTGAAAGGACCTTGGTGCGTAGGTGTCGTTCAAGCAAGGATATATCCTACTGATCAGGATAGAGATCCTAAGTAACCTAGACCTTGGTTTCAAAGATTCCTCAACCCACTTCTATTGATCAGTATAGTGGTGGTAAGGGTCGAATCCCACAGAGATGGTGCGTTCTTAAACTACCGCGGTGACAATTGGAAGATTTGGTTAGCTACCACGCTTGGGTTGAGTTTCTACCTAGGCTGGAACTTAAAGGAGGTGTTCTACTGGTCAGATGGTAAGGAAAACATTTGGAGTGTAACTGTGTACGTGGAATGGGGAGACAATTTTGTAACAGAAAATATTTGGAAGGTACGGGTTTCTATTTTGGGCTAAACAGAATATTCAGAGTGTAGTGGAAGTTTGATGACTAGGCTGACAGGGCTTAACTAAAAGTGAAGGACAAAAGCAAAAGCATCTCGAAAAGTAAGTGGTCCCCTCCAATTGAAATAGACATCATCTTCTTCAACAAACACTTCCAAAATTCAGATAACAATTCCAGATTCAACACGGAAAACTCAGATTAACAACTCACAAACACAGATCCAAAACTAAGAAATCAAATCTGAAATCAAACACTGAAACTGGACTTCTGCATACTGGTCAACATGAAAGAACGATTCAGAAATTAAAACTAAGCTTTGCATGCAACGATCTACTTTCCGATCAAACAGTATTTGTTTATCTATCCTAAAGAAATTTGTTACGTAAACGGAATTGAGAGATTCAGCACTTTAAACACCGAGAAACTTTAGATCTAAGCTAACTAGGCAAGGGAATAAAGAAACACCACAATAAACGAAACGGAAATCAACTTCATAGCATAAACACGTTCGGATCTTCAACAAAGTACTTCAAAAGCAGAAAATATCCAAAGGCAAACAAGATCCAACGTAAGGAAAGCGAGAAATTTAAAACTACGAAAGCAATGTAAAAGTGTTTTGCCACTCCGGGCGATGAGACTCTAAACTACGATCTTGCTGGCTGGAATGGACGATGACTGGAATTCTGGGAACATCTGAACGTCAAGTGATCATGGCTACGGCGAGGCAAGAAGCGGGACACGGCTGAAAGACTGAAACTACCGAGAAAACTTTCTACCTAAAGATGGTGGTGAATGAGTGAATGTGTATATCTCTCTCTCCAATTTGGCTTCCTTTTATAGGGAGGCTACCCTTGATTTTAGGGTAAATCCTCGTTGCAATTTGACTTCTTTGCCCTTAATTGTGGGTAATCCGTCCCAGCTATCCGTCTTCTCCATCTCAAGCCGTTTTAGCACGAATACTGATCAGTATGAGATCATGCTGGCGCCTCCTTCACCTGAACATTCCGAAACTTCCCTACTGGCTAGAATGCTTAACCTGCACACTTTAAACAACTGTTTTGCAAATATAATCAATTAAGCACATCATACTGACCCGTAACCAAGGCCTAGAATACGACTTATCAATGCTCCACTTTGATTTAGTGCAAATTTTAAGAAGATTAAAAGAAAATAATTGGAAAAAGTTAATATAATATGAGATCTATTTATTAAACCAGTAAAAGTGAAATAATCATTTAATCATAAACATACAAAATAATAATAATAATAATATTAATATTAATATTAATATGTAAATCATTTACTAACTGACAAAGGAAGTAGTCTATAAACGTTCATAACACTTCCCCAATAGAACAAACTATCAAACTAGACCTTACTCAGAATTCTTTTACCACGACACCACTTTGAATCGCCATGACATATGAAAAAGAGATCTCATTCGAATATTTTTTTCTCCATGGACCACAATTTTTAGTCGTCTCTCGTAATGAAAATATTAATACTATAAATTAATTTAACATAAGAATTTATATGAAATACTAGCTATAGACGAAATAATTCATTTGGAAATCCTGCACAACTGATATGAAACAACCAATAATAAGACCCAGCATGGGCGGATTTACTAAAAGCTTAGGAGGGGCATTTGCCCCACTTCATATTTTCTAAGTACTCTATACATATACATATATTGCATACTCCCCATCCCTAAAAGATATGCATTTTAAGTTACGCATAGATTTTAATGTAAAATTGGTAAAGTAAAAGAGAGATAAATAGAAAAAGTAAATAAAGTATTGTTAGTGGAGAATGGGCCCCACGGTTCCACCTCATTAGAGATAAAAGACTTTCCAAAATTAGAATATGCATATTCTTATGAGACGGACTAAAAAATAAAGAGTGTATACTTTTGTGGGACGGATAAAGTATTTTTTAATATTCACTAATATCCCTCCTCAAATTCTTAAATTAATTATGTCTTCATAAATAAATTTGTCCCCCTTATAAATTTTGGATCCGTCCCTTAAACCCAGAACCATAAGGCCATCCGCATCGCGTCTCGATGCGGTCTCGTCTCAAAGAGACAAGACCGCATCGAGACAGCGATGCAATCCTCCATCTCGTCCCGGTCTCGTCCCTTGTCCCGTCCCGGGGGAGAGCTGGCGAGCGCTGGCGCTAGGCGTGACGCCCACCCGCCGGCCCGCGAGTGAGCATCGTCATGCTGACGCAATAAATAATTATTTTTAAATAAATTCAATTTTCAGAAAAACAATTAAAAAACATATTTATTATTATTTTTTTATTCTATAAATACTCCTCTTTCATTCACATTCTACACACAAACACACATCTATTCTTCTCAAATCATCTCTCTTTCCTCTCCAGTTTCTGTCAAAATGTCTGGCGACGGAAACTCTGCCGGCCCCGGCGGCTATGACTTGAACACTTTTGGCGACTGGGGGCATGTACAATGTCTTGGGTGCTTCCGGTTCCGGTTCGTCGACAACGGGCATCCAAGGCTCGTCGACGTCGGCGGCGTACCAAACACCATATTTTGATGTAGATACATACTCTCGTCCCTCCGCCCCGAGGTATGGGCAATCGCAGGGATTATCCCAAATTAGGGAGATTTTTTCGGATAAACCCACTTCGGAAGGAGCACGAGGCGGTGGAAGCTCCGGGGGTCGCGCATTCGACGCCGAGGAGGAAGAGGAGGAGGATGTAGGTCGTCATCCATACAGCCGCAAGGATACGATGACTCTGTTCAACGCTTGGGTCAGCGTCTCGTACGATCCCATCGTCGGAAATTAACAAACCCGCAAGTGTTTTTGGGAAAAGGTCACCGACGCCTACAACGAGAATAACCCAAAGGGGGTCCGCCGCCGCACCTTAAAGATGCTCCGCAGTCATTTTGACCGAGTCGTCAGAGATGTCAAAAAATTTTGCGGGATCTAAAAGAATGAAGCGGCGAATTACCAAAGCGGAGCCAGTGGAGCCGACATTCGGAGAGCGGCTTTGCGAGTCTTTAAAGACGACAGCAATAAAGAATTCAAACATGTCGATGTTTGGGAGTCGGTCAAAGACGTTGAAATGTGGACTGGCGGTGTCCAGTCCAGCACAGGCTCGAGCTTGAATCGCACAAAGTACACGGCGAGTGGCCAATACTCGTATAGTGAGGGCGGGTCAGGCAACGCCTCACAAGAGGTTGAGGGCACGGCCACCGATGCAGGGGGCTCCTCCCGTTCACGCCGTCGGCCGCAAGGGAGCAAGGCGGCGAAGGTGGCTACAGGGAGGAGGGGCCGAGGCGAATCAAGCCAGGCGGACTCGGGCTAGAACACCCTAATGTCCATGTACTTGGTCGCTACGATGGCTGACACTTCCCGCATGACGCCTTCCCAATATCAAGCCTATCTTGCCGGAATTGAGTATATGGCAAGACAAATTGGCATTCCGCCTCCAAGTAGCTTGAGTGCACCGCCACCGCCTTCGGGGGATGATTCTCCGGTGGAGTAGTTTTTATAATTTATATAAAATTGTATTTTATATTATGTATTTTAATTTTTTTAGGATTTTAATTATGTGTTTTTTTTTTGTTTTTTTAGGATTTTAAATTATAATTTTATTTTATTTAATGAAGTGTGTTTTTATTAATTGAATTTGTTGGAAATAAAAATAAAAAATAAAAGATAAAATTGAATGAATAGTTAAGGGATGCAATGGTTAAGAGATTGAGGGATGCATGTGTTATCTCTCAGTTAACAGACAGATACGGATGACCTAAGAAAGTGAAAAACGTTGGCCACAGCAAATACTCCCTCCGTCCCGCACTACTCGCACGTTTCATTTTCGGCACGGAGATTAAGGAATGAGTGTATAGCAAAGTCAAATATTACGGCTGTAGGTGAAATTTTTTACTAAAAATGGAAATAGTGCAAATAACTTGGGACGCCCAGAAAGGAAATAAGTGCAAGTAGTCCGGGACGGAGGGAGTATAACATTAAGAAAGTGAAAAACGTTGGCCACAACAAATATAACATCAAGACATTTTTTGTACGTGTCAAAATGTCTAAGAAAGTGAAAAACGTTGGCCACAAAAAATATAACATCAAGACATTTTTTGTACGTGTCAAAATGTCTTATCAGTCACCTTGATATTGTACTATCCCAAAATTGTGTCTAGTAATCCAGACGATAAGCTGCGTGACAAAATATTTTATGGATAGCACGACTATAAGATGGGGATTCATTCCAATAAGCCGCGTGACAAAATCTGCATTTACAAATCTCATTATTAATTACCTTTATGTATAACTGATTAAATAATACTCCCTTCGTCCCATAAAAATATGTACACTTTTCATTTTCGTCCGTCCCATAAAAATATGTTAATTCCATTTTTAGAAGTTACTCCCCCGTCCCAGTTTAAGAGTAAGATTTAGTTATGACACGAGTTTTAATAAATTGGTGGAGTGTGTAATAATTGAAGTGGGGTAGTGGTTGTTGGAGTGTGTAATAATTGAAGTGAGGTACTGGAAAGTGAGACCCTTTTGATATGTTTAAGATTTTGTTTTGTTTTATTTTTATGAAATTAATGGCATTTGAGTGTAAATTTGATAAATAATGAGGTTAAATTTTATGTCCAAATATGGTAGATTCTAAATGTGACTCTTAAACTGAGACAGACTTAAATGGCAAAATGTGACTCTTAAACTGAGACGGATGGAGTATATAAATTTAATAATATAGGTCTCACTATCCATTAATTCTACTTTAACTATCATTCTCATCATCTCTCCTACTTTACCATACCATTCTCCTCTTCTCTCTTACTTTATCAATTTTGTCGTAATTCTCGTGTCATCTTATCCGGTCATATTTTTATGGGATGGAGGGAGTAAGTACGAAGTAATTCAGTATAATGGCGTGTAACATTTGTCGTGATCACTTTATAAATATTCGCAATAGGCATTGTTCTTTATTTAGTTTAATTTCACTAAATAAATGGATGGTGCATGTGAAATGATATTAATCTAAACCATTCCTTATTTAAAATAAAATTAAAATGTGTTCTAAAATAAAAGCGACATTTTTATCCGAAGTCAAAAGTAGAGAGTAGCAAGACCGACAAAGCCAAATCGAGCGTGGTCCGGGCAAGTCAGGCTATCGCAGCTCAACACTTCCAAAATCATAGGCAATGACGTGTCTCCCTATGGATTTAACTCTTAGCGTTACAAACAACCTCGTCATTGTAATTAACAACCAATAAGAGTAACTTTTAGCAATATAACCATTAACCAACCCCGTCATAACATAATATCATATGCAGTAATGAAACGGATTAAATGAGAAGTGGTAAATTTGGAGTGGAGTGGTGTGGGTGTGTGGGACCCGACGTGGTGTGATGGTGAAATCATGATAAGGTTTTCCGTTAGTTTTCGTAGACGACGAGACGAGTAATATTCTGGACCCGCCCAACTCTATTCACGGCCGTCCAATATGCCTCCCGAAAGGGACTCTGTTGTGCCCCTCCGCACTCGAACAAAACCCACTCTCTTCTGTTGTTTTTCCGTATTAGTAATACAAGGCCATCACCCTTTCTCCCTTCAAATTTTTGGGGCTGTTATTATGCTTTTTTCCTCTCTCGGCACAATTACATCTCATTACAATTCTTTGGTTGCTTTGACCAAATCCCAAAAAGATGAAACACTATTCAAAAGAGTACATACATTTTTTAGATTAACATTTTTAGTTTATTTGACTTGTTCGGTATAATTATGTTATTACTCCATCTTAATGGAACCTTGAAAACTTTATTAAACTCGATCCAATATCATTTATGATTATTCCATTTAATATTCCCTCAAAAGTTGTACACTCCTAAGAGCAACCACAATAGACCAGACTAGCACTAGAACTAGTCAAAAACACCTCCAGCCACATCATTAGTAATAGTCATTGCACTGTCACATCACGAGGACATCCCACTGCACAATAGTGGACTAACACTAGGACATCCCAACAAACAAAATCACAAATTCACACAAATACGGAATTAAAATTTCGACACGAATATGGGAAAATGCAACCATTTTATATAAATTAAAAAAAACATATATAATTAAAAAAAACAAAATTAACTAATAAAAAAATTTACATAGTTCACGGAAAAAATTGAATAAAAATGAGAATATAGAGGAAAACTTGTTAATACAAGTGGTGCAAATGAAAATGAACTGCAACGAGTCGTATATATAGAGTTTTGAAAAAAATAAAATAAAACGATAGTACGTGCGCTAGTCCATCGGGAGCCCACAATAGCGGACTAGCGCACATACTAGCACCATATGCGACGTATGAGAGGTCGTCTGTCGCACTAGTACGTCAACCGCTAGTCGGTCGCAATAGTGGACTAGCAGGCGGACTAGCGGCTAGTACGTGCGATAGTCCACTATTGTGGATCCTCGAAGGCATATTGTATAAATACAATGCATCTCTTCATTAATTTACAAATACATATTAATACCGAGTATAACTAAAACAATACAATGCATCACTTCATTAATTTACAAATACATATTAATACGGAGTATTACTAAAACAAATGTATGCATATCGAGTTTGATCTATGTAAAACACATTCTTAATACAAAAATGCAGAACCAAGCATACAGAAGTTATTTTAAGGTCATTATTAGCTCATTTGTAGGTTATTATAATATGGATGACGTAAAATGATCTTAACATGACCTAAAACCCGAATTTTATAATATGACCTCAAACCGCTTTATAATGACCCTCCGTGTTTTTGTTTAATTATTGACCATTAGATTGTCAAATCTCATAATCAGGATTTATTCTGAATTTTGTATTGAGATCAATTTTTGTATTGATCATTTTCTTAAAAATTAAATTATGATCTCGCTAGTGAATTTTAAGTCAAGACAATATACTAGCATTTGTTTAAGAGTAAATTGTCAAAAAAAAAATATTTAAGCCAGTTTCGCAACTTTTAAACTTCTAAAAATAATCAATTAGCATATTATTATAACTTTGACAATTTTCTTAAAATGTTTCATAGTAATAAAATTTGGTGTTCTACATTAATTTCTTGATATGATATATACACGTATAAACATCAAAGACATATAACTAAATGTAGTCGGACATTTTGTTCAAATAGTATTCTCTGCACACCATTTCCACCAAATATGAAATTATGAGACAATTGAGAAAAATATCAAAATTATGATATTAGTATTTTTTGAAAATTGCATGATTAGTTGATCATAAATATAATTTAATCAAAGTTTGTGAATTTTCCATCGATACAACATTCTTTTAATACTCTCTCCATCCCCTCTAAGTGACACGTTGTCTTTTTTGAGATATGTCACTCTAAATGACAAATTTTTAAATAAAAATAACACTCTCTCTATTTTTTCCTTCAGTTTTACTTTAGTCTCTCCACCTAACTCATCAAACAACACTACATAGAATCTCGTGCTAAAAAAGAAATGTTTCACTTAAAATGAGACGGATGGTGTATATACTATAAACCACGATACTTGGAACAACATTTTGCAGTGTATACCCACGAACGACCACACTGTCGAATTCCCTCAAAAGAAATGGTGAGTGATTATTTTAGGGTCACATTCTTCTAAGGGCATCTCCAACAATACCCCAAAACGCAATTTTGCAGTGAAAAACACCTCCAATCATACCCCAAAATCCATCCCAAATCGTCCTTTTTTGCGTTTTTGAACAGTGCTACCCCAAAGATGGAGTAGCACTGTAGCGATCGCAAATTCACTTTTCCAATTTCTGGAAATTGCAATTTAATCCTTTCTTGTTTATCTATTTTTGAATAAAGCAAAGAGAGTTACCATATTTATGGAGAATTTGGCGGAACCAGTGAAGGAAGAAATTTGCCGACGGAGAGAAAGAAAAACAAAAAAAGAGAGATGAAGAAGACCAAGTCTCACGTTATTTTGGGGTTTAATTTAGTACTCCTATTTTTAATTGTATCTAATTAAGTAAATAAACTAAATATAGGTATGCATAAATGAATTAATTAGAGATCTCCTTTAGGTTTTGGGCGATATAACTTATTAGTTAAAATTTATTTTATATAAATTTTGTATAATTTGTAAGATTGTACTCTAAATATAATATGTATATAAGTAAATAAACTAAATATATATGAAATTTGGAGTATAAATTATTTGGGTTAATGTGTAATTTAAATAAATATGTAGGTAAGATTGAAAAAGTAAAAAAATGTGGATATGGAATATTCTTTTGAGTTTTGGTTTTGTGTAAATGGTTAGAGTAAAATTATTATTTAACGTGACATAATTGGAAAATTATGTTTGAGTTTAATGTAAATCGTCGTGGAGGACCTAAAAGAAATACTCCATCTGTCCCATTAGAAATGAAACATTTTCATTTTTGGTCTGTCCCATTAAAAATGAAACGTTTCTAAAAATGGAAACAATACTCTCTCTACTTTTTCTTTTCTCTTACTTTACTCTCTTTATTAACTCACAAAACAACACTGCATAAATTCTTGTGCCGAAAAGTAAATGTTGTATATTTAATGGGACGGGGGAGTATATTATTGTCACATCTCAAACTTTTATGCAACGTCCTACCAAGCTGACGTGGCAGAAGGTGACTTGTGCGATTCGGGACCCACATCTTCTTGATGTGACTACTCTGGACATATAAGCAAGAATTGTGGGACCCACGTCGACGTGGGCTGTGGGGCAAAGTAAAAACTTGAGCTCTTCTATAGTCAAAAGATGTCTAATAAGTCAAAGATTCATTGACACCAAACTAACATGGATTTTATATGTTCTGCCGATAATATTTGCTCTATCAGCTATAGTACGATGTATAAACATTAAGGGCTCGTTTGATTGCCCGGAGAGGGTAAGATAAGCCCTCTTATCTAGGGCGTGTATAGTATTTGATTGCCCTGATAAGCTTACCCGAATACCCGGTGTACAACCACCGACCCGGTTGTAATTGAGATACCACCCACGTTTTTGTGTATATGGCTATCGCGGTTTTCACTTCCGATACGGCCGTATGCAATGTTTCCCGATTGTGAAAAATTCAAGGTGAGTTATGTGAATGCCCAAAAGACCCTTCTATATTTGTAAATCAATTTCCCTCATTGGCGTTCAATTTTGCAGGGGTAAAAAGGATGAGGAACTTGTAATCGGACAGAATTAATTCCATTCATTCGCGTTCAATTTTGCAGCGGTGAGCACTTTATTCCGGTTAGTGCTTGGATGAATTGGTGTATTTCGTTCTCAATTGTTTGTTGGGTTCATGGTGAATTGCATTATTTCGGTTAATGCTTGGAGGAATTGTCGCAGCGTTTTGCTAATCGGTTTCATATACAATCTGTAGGTCTGAAATCGGCGTGCGTTTTGAATGGGTAACGCCGAGGATTCCCGAAAGGTATGAAATCAGGTTTCCCTAATTGGTTATGATATCGGTATTAGGTTTTGAATCGAGTGGAATATGTTGTGTTTGTTATCCAATTACGTTGACAGTATGCACGTGTTCCACCTTGGTAAGTAATTGCAGGCTATCTTCTGTGTTTTATAATTTGGACAAGATGTTGTTTCCATCCCAATTGTTTGCAATTGCTTGTATGTCCACAGAATAACCTGACCACCGTGGTGTTCTTGCTAGAAGAGATTATACGGAACCATCAAATTAACATGCTTCTCATATCTTTGATGATCACATTAATTTTCCCGCAAAACCGCAAGCGTAAACGGTGGGATCGGCTAGGTCAGTCTGTGGTTCTAGATTCTATCCCGGATCATGTGCGTCAACTAGATAGGCTTGTGCGTGTGACAGACATAGCTTGTGTGGATAATTTGAGAATGGATAGGAATACCTTTGGGCGTCTATGTCGTATTCTCCGTGACCGGGTAGGCCTAGTAGACCAGAGACAAGTGACTGTAGAAGAACAAGTGGCTATGTTCCTGTGTGTGCTTGCTCATCACAAAAAATCCCGCATAGTAGGTCACAATTTCATGCGATCATCTCAAACCGTCTCCAAATATATCCACACTGTACTCCATGGAGTTCTCACGCTTCACAATCTTTTTTTGGTGAAGCCCATCCCAATAGATGAGGGTTGTATTGATCGTAGATGGAAATGGTTCAAGGTAAGTTCACATTGAGATGCTTACAGAATTTTTGGATATCCGGAGCATCAATGTGGTTTGAAATGTGCTTGCAGGGTTGCTTAGGTGCTTTGGATGGGACTTACATCAATGTGCGTGTCCCAATTGCCGACGTTCCCCGGTACCGTAATCGAAAAGGTCACATCACCACCAATACACTAGCCGTGTGTGACCCCCAGCTCAGATTCACTTACCTCCTTCCTGGTTGGGAAGGCTCGGCAGCCGATTCAAGGATCTTAAGGGATGCAGTCAGCCGACCTTTAGGTCTGAAAGTACCCAAAGGTATTGTATGCACGGTTTTATAATAAATTCATCGTACTAACAACTTGTTACACCCCTTTATACTTTGACAAAGTACATGTCTTGCATTTTTCAGGATGCTACTATCTCTGCGATCAAGCATACCCAAATGCCGAAGGTTTCTTGACACCGTACAAAGGTGTCCGCTACCATCTCTGTCACGACCACATCTCCCTAGTCAAAGAAAGTGCAGCTATTTCGCGACTAAATAATACTAAACTGTCTCAACACATCATATAAGTTACTTAATTTAAGGAAACATTGTCTGAAAGTTATAAAGATAACAAAATACTGAATCAGAGTAAATTCTGGGACATTGTCTTTACTAAAACAAGTCTAAGTCTGCGCAACGGAAGAGTTCCAAGACAGGTATAATATGTATGAAGACATACTACACCAGCTATCCTTCTACTTATTTAGCCTTCTATCCCAACACCTCCTCTGCCTCGATCGATCAACCTGCACATTAAGGAAAACAATATGCAGGGCTGAGTACTTGATATACTCAGTGGCTTATGCCGAAAACTGTTTTCTTTTAATTGTCAGCCAAGCTGAGTGAACGCGGGGTTTTTCTGAAAACAAGTCCCGGTCACTAAAATCTTTTATTTCTTTCTGAAATAGACTGCAGTCTTTTAAACTTCTGATGATATGCCATATCAGCTGTGTGAATCGGGAATGTGGCCACATTCCACGACCACTGGGCCGGCCAACCTGGCGCTAGCTCACGACCCCTAGACCGGCCAACCTGGCGCTAGCTCACGGTCCGTACGTGTACACTAGTCCGAGTAGGATTTACTGACCTACTGGACCCGAATTCGATTTAACAGATAGGCAATCACAAAACAAAACATGGCATGACAACTCACTGAAAATATTCATGCTTTTCACATAAATTCTGAAAAAGAAAGCCCACACATAATGTAGGATAGAAAAGCCCACCTCGTTTGCTTAACTCTTTCAAACGGGCACTGTCTGACTTGAGATTTACTCGTCGAGCGACGACGTCCCTTTTCAAAAATAATATACTTAAATTAGTCTTTAAGTAATCATTGATCTTGCATGAATGCATGCCTAAGCGTGATCTTTTATTTTATCTCTTTCTTTCTAAATATTAGAGATCTAAAATCTTTAATTAAATCGGCGATTTAATTTGTTCCGAAACCGACTGATCTGTTTGGGTATAATATATATTCCCGGATTATTCTTAAGTATTTTTAAAATACTTTTTGTGACTATTAAAGTCCGCTTAATTATTTATTGGCTTTTATTTCACTCACGGCTTATAAGTTCTTTTCTTCCGTGGCTTAAGGAATTAATTCCATTAACTCTTGGAATTAATCTAAGATAATGGTTCCAACCAAAATTAAGCTTTGTGGTCCAAACTAATTAAAGAGGGGCAGTGGCCCATTTTAATTTCTGTTGAATCTGGCCCAACTTAATTAATTCCAGGCCCAAGTGTTTTATTTCTCCCATATGCATCGGTCCTCATCTCCTTCTCTCCAAATTCCCAATTCCAGATCAACTCAAAAACCCCAATCTCACCACACGAAATCAGCGACACCTCTTCCTCTTCGCGCCGCTCTATCTCCGTCGCGGAGTCAACCACCGGCGTTCTGTCGTCACCATCACGCTCCCCTCCGTCAACGCCTTACCTCGGCTGGAGTTTCGACATCGAGCTGGAACTCGGCCGCGGTTCGGCGTGCTTCGAGGTGAGGCTCCGGCAGTAGCAGTGCCTCGCGAGGCTCCCGCCGTCGCCGCTGATTCGCTGCTGGTTCGAGGCGTACGGCGTCGCCGCCATCCACGCCATTTAGCGGCTCGGACTTGGCAGGGCAGGCGTCACTGCTGCTTCTGGAATCTCGCCGCGGGATTCCCTCAGCCGGCGCCTTTCCGTCTTCACCGCCATCTCCGACAGCCCCTAAAGCTAAGCCCCCTTTTTCATTCGTTACTTAGCTTTTGTTATGGGTCCTATTCGGCAGAAGCCAAGTTCTTAATCTCTTTAAGTTCTTGCGATAGATTTGCTATGTTCAACCGATGGTGTTGTAGTTTGGATTTGGTTGTTGAGTTCTACTACAAATCTATGGTTAACTCATCCATAATCAAAATTTAGGCAGTGGCTCGAGAGTTTGGTAGCATATGGTGTTGTTACCGTTCTTTATCTATGGTTTTCATCATGTTGGGTTCTGAAATGATATAAATCTTAGCATGCTCGTGGGTAAACATGATGCTTATGAGTAACATGAGCTTAGATCTTGGTTGTTGGATGAGTTACCTGCTGAGATTTACCGTTGGGTTGTAACACGGCGCTTGATCTATGTCTCTCGGTTCCAGCCCTTGGTCTCAGCCTTGCTCCCCTTTACTCCCTCCCTCTGCCTCGGTCTCTCTCACTCTGGGACTCACTGTAATGAGATTGATTTGTGATGGTGAGGGAGGCAGGGATGGGGTTATATCCTATATATAGGATAGTATGTAACTGAAAGCTGAAAAAGCTGAGTGTTGGCTGGGAAAAAGGATTTACAGGCTGTGCAGCTGGCTGCTCTTTCTCTCTGCACCTCTGCAGAGCACTTACCCTGGTCCCTTGGCCTCTTTCATAACTGATTCTGGTGTTAAATGGTAGTGGCTGTACTCTGCATGAAATCTCAGGGTGTACCCGTGAGATGTTTGAGCCTAAGGCTCCTCATTGTGTTCTGATGCTACCACTGAAATTGATGCTTTCTTTTCATACTCCCCTGCTGCCCATCTAACAACATTCGTCTCTATATGGGGTTTAGTACTTGGTTTATTTATTGTTCCTGTTGGTCTATGACAGGTGCACACAGGAGGGAGCATCTCATGACTGATTCTTTGACCATGGCAGGTCTGAATGGAGGTGGTACAAGCTGTTAACTGCAGCCTTGCAGTGTGCAGTTGTTGGTGAGGGATTTGCTGGCTGAATCTTACCCTTCTCGGCCCAGCTCTGCCTTACCTTTCCGGAAGGTAAGGTTCCCTTTTCCTTTTTCTAATACATGGTCATTATGCATCCCAAAATTTCCACCTAATGTGTGTCTCTGGTCTTTTCGCTAGGTGTGGGCAGCCTTGTGTGGCTAGCCGCGGAGAGGGTGCTCCTTCGATGTCTCGCTCATTTGGGCATCTCTGAAATCTGGGCCGAGGCGGCCTATTGACGAAAACGACATAGTTGCTAGGGCTTCAACCATGTAGTAGTATAGTTCGACTTACTTCCCAACATGTACGAAAAGTTCGATGTTAGTTGGTGTGTATTTTAATTTCAAGCATTTGTAATGTGTTAGCTTTGAAATTTCTGAATTTTGTATTAATACTCTTATTCAAGAAATAAAATACTCCTTCATTCTTTAACGAAATTCTAGCATTAAATTTCAAAATTCTCGAGAATTTAAGTCCCGGCTATTACAATCTCAAGGAATGGGGGGTCGGAAGGCAAGCCCCCCAAACACCGGAAGAGCTTTTCAACCTTAGACACTCCAAGGCGAGGAATGTCATCGAAAGATCATTCGCGGTGCTGAAGATGCGTTGGGGAATCCTAAGGTCAGCAAGCTTTTATCCCATAGATGTTCAAACTGGACTCATCATTGCATGCTTTCTTCTACACAATTACATACGAGGTGAAATGGTAGTTGATCCCGTCGAGGCTGAGGTGGTTAATGAGGCTGATATTGATGATGAGCCTGTCAACGATCCTTTGTTGTGTGGTGATAATATCAGTAGCGTGGAACCATCTGCATTATGGACCCAAAAAAGGGATGATCTTGCAAGGGAAATGTGGGGAGATAGAAATAATGGACAAGTTTGATTGTCTATGCTAAGATCTGTGCTATTTTTATGCAAATGGACCTTATTCTTTCCAGTGTTGAGTTCGATTGTGCGAATTGAAGTTACTTTCTTGGAATTTTTTTTTAATTCATGACTTATTTTCATTCAAGCTGTAATACATTTTTATTCCAGAATGCAGAGCCTTCAATTTTTTTTATTCCTGTGTTTAATCGGAGGGTCCGTATTATTTTGGCAGTAGATGTTATGTTTATTGAGGTTCATACCAGCCCAAATAATATACGATGTCAAATGGAGCTAACTGAATTTAGGAATCAAACGGCATCCGGGATTCAAAATAGCAAGCCGATTAGGAAAATTTGGTGAACAATTCTCACCACAGTACACGCTAGTTCATTCATAACACACTAACATCATACATACTAACATAGTACATAGGTGCTTCACCGAAGCTGCAGACAAAGGAAACTCTCAAGGCCGATCAAACCACACATAAAACTGAACCTCATTCCGATCAATGAGTTTGAAGTGGCACCGCACACCAACCACTACATTGTTACGTTCCTTGAAACGTCTCCAGCCGCGTTTCACCCAGATCTTGGTCTCGTTGTGGTCAAGAATGATGAACCAGCAGTCCCCGTTTACATTGAAGTACACCGGGTCTTGAAGGGAAATCATTCGAATGTGGCGGCGCCAAAAAGCCATCGGAATTTCCAGTGTCCCGTTGATGTTCGACGAATCAAACGTAACGGTGAACGTCGGGCAGCCATCCTCATCCAATACCCCTGCGTCCGAAGCGTAGTCGTCACCGTCCGACGAGTCCCCACCCTCTGATTGCGTTGGCACGTAGTCGTTCGATGTATCCACATCCGGGGCATCACTATGGTCGGAGTCTCCATATCCAGTGGCTTCGTAAGTGTAATTAGGGAAAATAGGAAAGTCAGAGGCAACGACCACATACTAACTAAATTTATTCGGTTATATCACGCACCTTGTAGATCACCGAGAGGAGGACATCCAGTTCTTGGGTTATAGCGTTTCACAAGGAATACCCCCGCGTCGACCATGGTAAAAGTAAGCACATCATGGTGAACAATTTCGTTGGTGATCCGAAAGTCCGACCAACCAGCGTGGAAATGGCAGCCACTCGCAATATTCAACACACGAACTGGGAAACTCCTCCTTCCTAGCAGCGTGATTAGTCGGCAATCGAAAGGTAGGTTCGCACCATGAAGAGCCACAAATTCTGGTGGAATGCGCTACACATGTAACAAACACTTGGGTCAAGCATTAAGAAGTCGATGTTGTAAGCACAAAACCGAGAAAGACCAAAAACATTACCAACTCATTCAAACTAGTAGCTTCGGAAAACGTCTTGATGAAGGACGGCATTCGTAAGTACTCCATGAGTCCGTCGTTGGCCATGAATGAAAAAAACTCTTGAGAGCTTGGTGAGGTCTAGCTTTGGTAAGGTGTATTTAACACCACTGAATACACCCGCATCAACTGTGTCTCTGAGGCATTGATTAGCCATATCACTGCAACCCCATGAGCCTTATTACACTCTCTTTATTGCAGAGCCTAAGTTGGTGAACACCACACATCATAGGTTGTCAAAATTTAGCCTTTTCAGAGGCCAATTGATTGTGTTTCTTTCGGTGGGTTTTGGCAGTATATGGCTTGGCTTAACATAGCTGTTGATTCCGAGATTTGATGCATTTATTCCAACTTGTTTGACCGATGCATTAAGCACCACTAAACTGACGATTTCTTGGTAATTTAGAGAACATTAAGCACCACTAAACTGACCGCAATAATCTGTATTACAATCAACATGGTAATTTAGAGAACATTAAGCACACCCAAGCATAAATGAGGTAGTAATTATGCAAAATGTAATAAGAAAGTATCCAAATATATTGATGAAGCATGATTAAGAGTAGCTTCATCACAACTGCTAGCCATACTCAAAATAACATCACTACATTGTTCTCTCATTCAAACATAATGAGGTAGTAATTAGCAAAATGAAATGGGGTCCCTATGTTAAGATTACAGCTTCTCGTCGGCTTCTAACAGATCAAACACAAAGGCTGCACGAGCAGATTCGGGCAAGCCTCGAAACAGATCAAGGAGTTCGGGTTCCTTAACGAGTTTCTTTGAAATATAGAACTGCAACTTGAGAGATAAGCCGGGTATACTTTTGAGTTGGTCAAAGACCTCCGCCCTCTTGTTGCTCAGATCGAACTCATACCCAATCCTAGTCGAAATCTCTTTCAATCGTTCATTTGTGTCTGTGTGAATCTGCCCCATGAGAGTTATAACTCCATCCATCTTGTCTTCCACTTTTTGCTTCTTAAGCACCTTTTTGCCAACTTGTTTTCCTCTCAATGCACCTGATCCACAAGCATCCCCTGTCGTTGTTCCTGTCCCCCGTGTCTCTCCTCCTAGACCCACAGTAACATCAACACCAGAACTAGGCCCTTCTACTTCGGTGGCGGACTGGCTCTCATCAATCATCTCAGGCAGGACACCTTCCGGGAAGACCATGTCAGGAAAAAGATCTTGTAAAGTCATGTGACTGGATGTCCCATCCGCGGCTTGAGTCTCATCCGCGCCCGGAGAATCACCTTTGTTCCCGTAAATGGTCCTCGCAGCAGCACCAACGTCTATACGTTTCTCACCATCAGCCCGGTCATTTCCAAAAACCTCCTTCCAGTCTTCGTATTGAGGCCAGGATTTGTTCCGCATATACTTGGCATGCCTGCCTCTCTGGACGCAAACACTCACACAACGTATATTAAAAATTACATTCTCTTATGTCAATGGAACTAATATCAGAGCCAGTTATAAATGAAGTCCTGTTTTATGATACGTTTTGAAGCCAATACCGCTGTAGTCACCATAAGATAATACATACCTTACAAAATAGCGCCCATTGCTCGTCATCACATTCAAGTCGGTATGTACCATCTGAATTGAAGCCGATGCCGCTGTAGTTAAGCATCGTCTTAAGTGATCCGTAGTTCCTCTTCCAAGTAGTAATTTTTGAGTAGATATGCGGGTGTGGCAGTATATCGGTATTTGGAAATTCACTCTTGATCGCCTCCCTCGCCCGAACAAGGTAACCATTGCGAAATCCATTGTCAGACTTCCAGCCGTTTGCTGCCAACTCCTTTAAAGTTGCCATTAGGATTTCTTCCTCACGAGCCGACCAAATGCGTCTCGACCTATCAGATTTTGCATTTCTGTTTGGGCCCAAATCCTTGCTACCTACATTCAGAAAACACCCAATATAATTCTTAGTACCAATAGAATAGCAACGACCTTAACCAAACGGACTATTACCTTCCGGACTTCCATCGTCTTCGCTACCTTCAGTTTGTTGTGACGCCATATCAATCAAGCTGTAAACGAACAGGTGGTTGACAGTTCATTAGAAACCCTTTCAGCCCAGGCAATTACATTACAATAGGGTAGCCATGTAAAACAGATGATTCCCAAACGGCATAGCTAAGACGCGCAAACGGTCTTGGGTCTGAGTTATATACAATTTATGTAGAATATATAAGAAAATCAACCCACAATCACAAACCAATTTCATCCACACACATACCAAATCAATGCACAAACACCGACCAAATCAACGCACAAAAACAAACCAAATCAATCCACAAACACAAACCAAATCACAATAGCCTCAATACCGACATTAAGGTGTGAATAGATACATACCCGTCTGCAATGCAAGTTTCGGGGTTTTTGTTCGTCGACCACCCGCTCCTGGAGTGAAATAAGGCGCTCGATTTTTGATTTTAGGCGGCAGACTATATTTGGTTAGGGATGAATTAGGGCTTGGAGGCCAAATTTGGAATTATGCAATTGTTTTGAGGGTAAAGTTGTCAATCGAACTCGGTATCGGTACTTTCGATCGAGCTTAACAAAAACAATATAAGCTGTCTGATAAATTGTCTCAGGGCAAACAAACGCCTTAAATTAGATAAGCTATCTTATTGGTTATCAGCTATATCTTACAAACTCCGATATGACTACCCTATCTCGTATTGCCATCTCCGGGCAATCAAACGCGCCCTAATTGTGATAATGAAAATATATTTTAATTGGTAAAATAATCTATGATGAGTTCTGATGAAGAAGTGAAGCATGCTTCATTTCTCATCGATAAGTTTATCAATCAATTTTGAGCACAAAGTTCTCATTTTAGTCGTAGCATTTGTGAATAACACAAAATTGAGTGATGGGGTGCGTTGGTCCATGTAAAAATTAATTTTAATATATATATGTTTAATTAATAGTACTACAAAAATTTCACCAAGACTCATACACAACTTTAGACCATTGAATTAATAAAAGAATGCTTAAAATGACTTTGGTAGTCCCTTTTATAGTTATATATTTACGATGTTTGTATTCATTTTTTCGACATTACAATATTGCATTCATTCTAAAGTTCCTTGTCTTCACTTTATTACTATTTTTTTTCAAAACTTATACTAGCATAATAAGATTAGTACTAGTAGTATTAAGCTAATTATCATTTGTGGTAATTTAGCAAGAATCCTGACAAGACAAGCTTTCTTCTAGTAAGACGCACGTACGTACCACGCGCGTCATGGAAGTTTGTTCTTCGATTTTACAGTTTCGTAGCCATCTTCCCCTTCTCAACACAATGCATCCCTTGTCCATATTTGTGGCATTCTTGAAATTCAGACAAAATGAAACCCAGATTTAAATGAAATGAACAGGTGGGCCCCACTCCCCTCGTCACGCAATGAAATCGTTATATATACAACCGCAGCCATCGCAGCTCACTTCTGTATATACATGCTCAATTTTATTTACGCACATATCCTCATTTTTATACAATTTAATTATCATTTTTCTTTCTTTCTTTTTTTATTTTTCTAAAATTTGGTTTTACACCCGCCGGTGCCGGCAGCCAGAGCTCCATTTTACTCATACAAAAACAGATTTATTAGCATTGCGGCGAAAAGCTCCCCGGGAATATCCAATTCTTTGTTTTCTTTCTAGGCAATTCATGGCCAAGGGTCGGAAACTGATCACCAGCCGCAGCGAAAGCTTTTTAGGAAGTTTCGGCGGCCACACGGCGGCGAATTCTTCATCCGAGCTGAAAGAAGAAGACGTCTGGTCGGTCGCGGATGACACCGTCAACGGCGATGATTTCTCAGCAGACGGAGACTGGGGCGCACGCGCTTCCGCTCATCGCAATAGGAGCTTCGGCGGTTACAAGGCCTCGCCGCGGTACCAAGCCGGCGGCTTGTCATTAGCTTTCGACGACCCCACAAGCGCCGCGTCGCAGAGGATCATCCACCAGTTCCACCTGCAGGAGGGATCGCCACGTGGCCGCAATATGGCCACGTCAGCACCCGTTAACGTGCCCGATTGGTCTAAGATATACCGGGTCGACTCGGTGGAGTCCTTGCATGACTCGGATGACGGCTTGGATGACGCCGAGCTGGTTCCCCCGCACGAGTATCTGGCGCGTGAGTACACACGCAACCGGAACTCGGTGTTTGAGGGAGTGGGGAGAACGCTCAAGGGGCGCGATATGAGCCGAGTCCGAGATGCGGTGTGGAGCCAGACCGGGTTCGATGGCTGATTATGATATTTCTATTCATATCGTCACTAGTTAATTATTGTTTTTTATTTTTTTGCTTTATGATAATTTGGATTTTTGTGAATGGGAAATGAGTCAGAGTTAAGTTGGAGGCCATTGGGCGGGCCCTAATCAAAAAATTAGATTGGTTTGTGTGTTTTTTTGGTTTAATCCTCTCATATGTATTGCACTTCTATGTATTGCTATTTAAATATGTGGTCATTAGTTTTATCAAAGTGTATTTTATCTTGAACAAGGGATCAAAAAACCGATCTTGTCAAATTAGAATGGACCATGAGCCTCATTTTTGCAACCTTATTGTTGATGGTCTAAAACGCAAACAACAAGAGAGAGAAAAATCGATGAACAATAAGACCATCCACAATGGTAATAGGTCAGCCATAGGCTAGCCACAAACTCCTCATGCCACATCATTAACACTAAAAACTCCTTCTGCCACATCATCCGGACAAGTTACTGGACAAACAATAGGCTAGCAATAGGCTAGCCACAATAAACAAAATTATAAAAAATAAATAATTAACAATCACACAAAATACGGAATTAAATTTACGACACAGATACGGGAAAATTCAATAATAATAGTAAAATTAAAAAAAGTACATTAATTTAAAAAAATTACATTAATTTAAAAAAAAACCCCTCTTCCACACACGAGCCCCCGCCTCCGCCTCACTCCTCGTGGCCGTCGCCGTCGTCGCCGCCGTTGTCGCCGCTATCCGGGACCCCAAAATCTGCGGCATCTGAGCCCGCGTCTGAGCTCCCCAACTGTGCCGAGGCGGCATCCAAATCGACCCGCATACTCTCGAGCATTGAGTGAAGAAACCTCTTCTCCATGGGTCAGTTGCCGCCCTCCATTAAGCTAAGATCTTGTGCATCTGAGCTCGCGTTTGTTGACGCGCGAAGAAGGCGAGCTCGGTTGGCGACTTGCCAACGGGGGGATGCCGACTGGACCTCCTGGGACCCTTGGCGACCCCCCACGCTACCCGTTGCGCCCGCCTTTGACCAACCGGGCGAGTGCAGCGAGTAAACGATGAAGGGGACGGGAACTCCTGAACATCCTCGGGGAGGTCGGCCGCTGCTGCCGCTGTAATCACCGGCATAGTTCAGTCGCTGCTTCTTCGGCCAGCCAGCATCGACACCAGCCCGAAACTTCTCGGAGTCCATCAGCACCTCATAGCAGTTCTAGTAGGTGAACTCCTTATAAAGCCCGGGCACGGGGAAGGCTTTCTCCGCCATCTTCTTGCAGTCCTCGTCAGTTTGACCACTGGTCTGCATGCGGAGGGCGTTGGTGTACAAGCCCGAAAATCGGGTGACCGCAGCCCTGATTCGGTCGCACCCCTTCCGGCACTCCTCCCCGCTGCGTGGCTTCCCCTCCGGGCAAAATGCCTTGTAGGCTGCTGATATTTTAGCCCACAAGTTGACGATCCTCTGATTGTTCGAATGGATGGGATCATCGCAAACACTCACCCAAGCCATGGACAGCGCGACGTTCTCCGCATCCGTCCACTTCCCCTGTGCCGGATTGTCGTCATCAACCAGCTGCGATGACTCGCCGACCACCCTTTTGCCCTTTCCCTTGCCCTTCTTCTTCTTTGGTGCGCCCTGACCCTGCCCTACTCCTCCCGTTTGAACGGGAGTGTCCGCATCCTCGAGATCTATCCCCAACTCCTCTAAGGAGAAAGTCTCACGCCCAGTGAACTGTGTCTCCGATGGGGTCAATGTGTGCGAAGAAGCAGTTAAAAAATCAAGACTGGGGTGATAGACATTGTCCCCCCCTCCGGCGTCCCCTGCATCCCGGGCTACCACCCCGGCATCATCTGCATCTCGGGTTGCATCCCCGGTACCCCCTGCCCGCCCTGCATCCCCTGCCATCCTGGCATACTACCCCCAGCTGCCATCCCGGACATCATCTGCTGCCAAGGGTACATGTTGTAGTACTCGGCCATCGGACCCCATCCACCTCCCACGGGTACCGTGGGAGTTTGAGACCCGCTCGTCACTGGAGTAGACTCGTTGTTGTTCTCCGTTTTGCTTTATTGCTTTTGTACAGAAATTAAGTGAGAGAGAAAACTCGTTAAAACAAGCGGTGCGAATGAAAATGACGTGCAAATCGCGTATATATAGTGTTTCAAAAATTAAAAAAAAAAGTGTTGGCCGATGCGCTCGCCGATCACCCGCCTACAATGGCGGCCAGCCGATCGGCCACCGCTCAAAAATCGGCGTGCGCTCGCCGAAATTCTTGCCGTGTTTTCGCTTGCCGCCTACAATGGTTCGGCTAGCAGACCGGCCAGCGCTGGAAATTGGCTAGCCGGTCCGCTAGCCTCCATTGGGGATGCTCTAATTTCCATGTGGCCCCTGAAGGAAAAATCATGACATTTTTCTGTTTAATTGAGGCCTGCTCCACTGATGCTATATCTGTTTGGGAAAGTGATAATTCTCTAGTTATTTACTAGTACAGATTTTGACATTTTCTGTTGTTTGCAGTTGTGTGCTCACGTTAAGGCACTCGGTAGTGACCACCCAACCCAACGCGTTTTTTTTACTACCCTTTTCATACACTTTTCTTGTCAATGCCAACTAATCCAACGCAACTCCTTCCCCTACATAAATCATTTGCCCTATGATACAATCATATGGAGTATTTATTTGTTGTAATTAATTTCAGGCCATACACAATTTCAGTGTAAATGCTTTTTATGTGAATTCAACTTTTATAAACATATATGCATACACAGACAAACAAACGGTAGGAGTCGCAGCCCATGGATTTTTTTTTACTTTTAACATTATAGAATTGTATTTCGTCCCACAATGAGGGAAAACCACACAAAAATTGAAAAAGAAGTTGAACTTGTGTTTTTATTGGAAGGAGATGGATGATATAATTATAGAGACAGGAGCAAGTGGAACGAAGGTGGGTGCATGTCAACATATAAAATATTTGAATTTAATTTTGAAGTTTGAAATAAGCAAAAATAATAAAGGGTGGATACCTTTTTCAAGAAAGGGATACACGGATTTAATGGCTTCACCATTGCTTTGCCTTCGTTTCCTCCTCCCAATGTAGTAAGGTGAGGTCCACTTCCATAAACAACAAGCTTCTTTGCAACACAACATTCACCTTCAACACAATCACCAATTAAATATTCACTGCTATTCAACTACGACAAATTTTAATCAATAGGATTGTCGATTATGAACCAACTACTATTAAAATACTACTCCATCATATCAATAAACAGCAGGTGCAATTTGTAAAGAAAAATCGCACTATGATAATAGTACTGAATATATTCTTAGCTAGCTATATGTATGTATCCACAAATTTAGTAAAGTAGTTTGTGTATAAAATGATTGAACTTTTAAAGGGAGGCATATATTTAATCGTTGATTTAACTAAATAAAAGATCATTAATGATGGAAATGATTTGTATAAAATATAAAGAAGAAATAACTTGTGTAAATCGTATCGTCGATTGAAGAATGAAGCAGTTCGGGAAAAAAGAACCGAAGGGATCAGTCCGACGAGGGACTTCAAACCTCAAATTAATCATTAATCGGTCCAAAGAGAGAAAATGCAAAATCTTATTGTGTAATTAAGTATGAAAATGTTCATTTTACATTAAAAGGAAGGAAATATATATTTTGAGGGCAAAATTGTAACTGTACTTGAGGGAACCCAAGTTAGTTTAATCATCTTACATGCCTCATGCGTGACCAGCTCTGCCCAACCATCTACATAAGAGTCAAAAAACTCCATTAAATTCAACATTTGAAATTGTTACCGACTCCATGCTAGCCCCAACCCTTTGTTGTAGGGTTATATTAACTTTCGTTACCTGTCATCTATCGTTAGCAATGATGATTGTACCGCTTTTGTCTTCCAAAATCACGGCAACCATCTTTAATACGTCCAATCTTAAAAGTTGTGTTTTCTGTATCTGTCGTTATGCTAGACAAACCCCTTTGTCTTAGAGAGGGACAAGTTGTTAGTGATCAAATTAGCAATTTCGATCGAGTGTGTTGATATTAGAAATTGTTTAGGTCTGTTCCACATCCCATTTGTCTTCAAATTTCTAGTTCTTATTCATCGTAGTATTTTGTTTTATCAGTTGGCAATATGCAGAGATATTGTTGAGTGGATGATTGCATTTTACAGATATTTAACTTAAAAAATAAATGGAAAAACAAATTGTGGGGCGACTGGCGAGGTTCCCCCACCAAATTAAATAGCGCATGCACTCATTGTATTGTACTCTCTCCGTCCCACATAATTTGACCCAGTTTTCCATTTTGGATCGTCCCACATAATTTGACTCATTTCACTTTTACCATTTTAGGTAGTGGACCTCACATTCCACTAACTCATTCCTACTCACATTTAATTATAAAACTAATATATAAAAGTATGACCCACGTTCCACTAATTTTTTCAACTCATTTTTCATTACATTTCTTAAAACCCGTGCCCGGTCAAAGTGTCCCAAATTATGTGGGACGGAGGGAGTATCATTCTCTGTCTGTTGTGAGTTTCACAGTAACCAAATTTGTGAATGTCCCAATAACGGAGACAGCACCTAGCACTTGCTTCGGAGATGCGGACCCTAATCACCAGCCTAATAAACTTTATAGTTCTACCGTGTTTTTAATAGGGCCAGCCCAAACATTTGGGCCTCACATTATTTAATAATAATTCACCTGCAATTCACACTCCTATTTTTTACTTTCATCATTCCCTTTTTTCTCCTCATTCTATTGCATCAAATGATACACTATAGTCCAAAATTAAAATCTGTGTCATTTATTGTTTAAGGCCCAGTTTAGTAGTTGAGTTGGGATTTACTCTGTTAGTTAACAAATGAGATGAATTATTTAGTTTTATGTGAATAATTAAAAATGATTTCGTTTTTAATATATTAGATAAATAAAATAAACATTTAAACTCTATATTAGTTTGTATCTAAGTTTGAATTGTAATTATACCAAAATACTTTTATTAAATCTCAATCAAAATGGAAAGGTGAAAAAATTAAGGCAATAAGATAATTTAAATTAATTATCATGATTTAATTTTTGATGTAGATTAAATAACTCACCTACTTGATGTGTTTATTTTAACACATCAAAACATAGAATATAAGGTGGACCGAAAAACTAACACGGACCAAAATATAATTTATTACCATACAACAAGTAAAACTTGGAGAAAACATTATTATCCTATCGAAACATACCTTCCAAACTGAACATAAAAAATAGAGGTTGTCAGATTCCAAATTAAATAATTTCACGCCATACATGTTAATGCAATGGCAATAATCAATTATTTGAATAAGTTGTGAAAGAGCAGTTATAAACATTATACTACTAGGCCCAACTTATCCATTATTTTGGGCCATCTAACACTTGCAAAAACAAGTACATTCAAATAATTGAGTAGTCAAATAAACTTCATATTCAAACCATGCAGTCTTGACGAGTAAATATATTAACTATGGCATTAAATTCAGGAAGATGGACGAATGTTTACGTTTTTTATTTGCTGGTTATTTGTTCTAAATTTCCCAATAATTTCATGATTCGGTGCCCTGTTTGCTAGTGCAAACTGCAACACTTATAAGGGAGTAATTTGTTTGATTTTCTTCAAGAATTAAAATTGAAATCAGTTTCTATAACTTTCAATCTCTTAAAAATGATGTCTTTAATCTGCATTTCCACAATGTTAATCTTCCTATAACATAGGAGAAGTGGCATTTAAGTAAGATTATGAACACTCCATGGCTGCGCCACCCCTCTCTTTTCGCTGAGCAGCCGCTGAGAATGTTGGGAAAGGAAGAGTTTTTGTAAGATAAGTATTATCCACAGATCTGAAAAAAAAATTCATTCCGACTTTGGAATTAAATTAAGAAAAATACTGCAAGAATGAAATTCGGATGAGTATAATACTGAAGGACACACATTTTCCAGCCTGTGTTTGATAATTAAAGACGAAAATTTTAGAAATAGAAAAGAAAATTAAGTCACCGAAAAAAAATGATTTACAAGTCTGAAAGCAGAGCATAGAAAGTCATAAAGGAGGCGAGAGAATGCGGTCCTCACGTGCCCGGCATGTGACCCATCAAAGCGTGCGAATTAAGAGGGGCAGCTGAGCTCCATGGCCTTTAATGCTTCATGCTTTCCACCCGCTTTGGGTGGTTGTTCTATATAGGTAATCACGGTTATTTTCAACTGAGACTCGGTAGTGGGGCCTCGCCCTCTTCACAATTTTTATGTACAGGTATCGTTGTTGATTGCTGCCCCTTGTCCCCACTCACTTATGGCTGCCCCAGCTCTCTTCCAAACCCTTCCCTGAACTCCATCTCTGCTCTACCTTTACCTTCAAGTCTGGTTCTTCCTCATAAAACACTAAATTCTCACTTTTATTTTATTTTTCCTAATTTTTTTGGGGTGCATTGCTCGCCAATTTTGTTGAATTGAGTTTGGAGCAGCTCAGAATGCGGGGACGGCCGGTGCAAAGTTTGCACATTTGGGCTTCAATTGTGCTTCTGGCTCTTCTGTGTGAGAATTTCTTTTTTTTTTTTCAGTTTACTTTAAAGCTATTTTCGGCTTCTTTGTTTATTGAGTGATCTGTTAAGTTTGATCCTTTCGTTATTCTTGGAAAGTTTTTGGGTTCCCAAGAAATGAGTGAGTTGGGTTGGTTTGTGATCTGAATGCGGTTTGAGGATGTAAGTATATTTCCAAAAATGGTTGGGTTAATTGGCGGTTTTGTCTTTGTATTTTTGGTTTCCTGTATTGGTTATCTCAATTTCTTGAACTCTGGTGAAGTTTACGGGAATGGCATTCAACTCCTTCGATATGTGTAATACTTCAAAATTTTAACTTATTTAAATAAATACTCCCCACCTCATCATCTGTGGCTGTTATGTGTTTGAAAATGTGACTGGAATGTTTTCAGTGAAAACTGTTTGGGTTTAGAATTGGGGATTCCGTGCTCTTCCCTTTTTTAGCGCATGATTACCAACATTCTCACGATAGTAGTCTCACGAGAATTAGATATTAGTCATTACCATTGGAAAATTCTGGAGAAATTATGTTTCTTATGGACTCCCACTCTTGTATTCACCACCGCAAAAGATTAAGCATGAAAGGTGATGATTGTTAAGTCCGGATAAATAGAATTTCAATTCATGTTTGACCATTTAAGCTAAGCTAATGAATACATTCAAAAGATTTAGCATGAAAGGTGATTGTCAAGTCTAGTGCAGTTCTCACGAGTCTCAGTTTTGTGCAGTAGTATAGTCATCTCAACATATTATCTGTAAAACCACCCGGGAGTGATTAATGATTTTTTAATATAGGAGATATCAGATTCAACTATGTCAAAATTGTCATAATTTATCAGCAATCTACATTCCTACACTTTGATGAAGCAGTGAAATATAGCTTAGTTGTTATTAACAAATTCTGCAGATATGATCTTTCTAACATTATATTGCATTTTCTTGTGTTTATTAAGACAGTTAAGGAAAGATTGTAACTGAATTAGATAAAGTAAAATAATGATTAAATCATACTTGACCTTATGTGCTTATAATGATTTGCATGATGTTAACATCTCAGTATGGTTTATACTGGGAACTTGCTGCATATACAGGTATACATGAATCATCTGGAAACTCTTTGGGTAATTCTGCTCTGGCAGAAAGAAGGGCAGATTTACCTTTACCCCAAATTTCCCCAACTGCTGCTCCTCAGCCGTTTCTTCCTCTTCTGGCTCCATCCCCATTAACACCATTCACAAATAGCACAATCCCCAAATTATCCGGTTTGTCTCTCTCACCTTCTATATTCCAAAAAATATACATTAATTTTCATGTTGTTTCACTTTTGTACTAATTTAAATTTAAATCTATACAGGAATTTTTGTGCTGAACTTTACGTCACTATCAAATATGATGATGGTGACATCAACTGATTGTATGGCTGCATTTGCACCAGTTTTGGCTAACGTAGTGTGCTGTCCTCAAGTTGAGGCTACGTTGGTGATTCTCATTGGCCAATCTAGTAAATATACCAATACACTAGCTTTAAATGGAACACTTGCTGCACATTGCCTTTCAGATTTTCAACAGATTTTGGTGGGTCAGGGAGCCAATGATAGTTTATCTAAGATTTGCTCGATTCATTCATCAAATCTTACTGGAGGTTCTTGCCCTGTTAGTGACGTTTCTGAGTTTGAGAGCACTGTAGAAACATCTAACCTTCTAGCTGCCTGTGGGAAGATTAATTCTGTGAATGAATGCTGCGAGCAAGTTTGTCAGAATGCCATTCTTGATGCTGCTAGGAAACTTGCCCAAAAAGCTTACTGTCTTCTAGCCCTAGATGATTCTCATGTGCTGTCTGATCACACAACTAGGATTAATGACTGCAAAAGTATTGTACTGCGATGGCTTGGAAGTAAACTCGAGCCTTCTCGTGCAAAGGAAGTTCTTCGAGGAATATCTAATTGCAGAATTAACAAAGGTAAATTTGAGCAATGCATGATATTATTTATTTGTAGCAATTTACTTCAGATGTTGGATCTCTATTTATTTCAAGATTACATTGCTTTCAAAATATTTTCTATACACACTCACACTCCATGCATGGCTAAATTGATGTTGGAAACGGATTATTAAATAATAATCCCCCCATTGTTTCTAATAATCTAATCCCCACATGAAAGAAAGAGAGCTGCCCCAAAGTTCTATGAGACTATGACTATGATTTGTCTGTACTTTTTTCTATCCGCTAACTCTTTTCAGACTCTCAATCCCTCGTAATATATCTGTTGTTCAGTCTATTCATCATTAAAGTGATAACCATTTTCCTGTAACAGTTAGGATTCTTCCTTTACTCTTTAGGCCCTTGTAGAAATTTTCATAGTGTTGGTTAGATTTTTTTTATTTGCTCCTTCTGAAAAAGTACCCGTTCATTTATATGTTCTGGATGCATCCCATTTTCCTAGTCAAGACATGCAACTGAAAAAGATAGTCAGATTTCTTGATTGTAAAGAAATTTATTATTAGGCCCATAGTTTAGTTTCCAGTATCTTCAACCTCTTTATAAATGTTATTCTTCTAGATTCAAATGACAGCAGATGTCTCTTCATTGTCGACTTTAATAACTGGAGCCTTTAGTCCTTTTACTTAGTCTTGGAAGTGGAGAAGCTTTTCTACACTACTTTTGCCCCACATTTTATTAATTGATTAATTAAATGTCGAAGAAGAACTTCTCATATACATTAATTAAAAGTTAACGCCGCTTCTCCTCTTACATTGCTACTGCAGGATGTCCTCTGAATTTTCCAAACATGAGTCATGTCATAGAAGGGTGTGGTGCTGGAAAGAGTAATCAAACAGCTTGTTGCAGTTCACTTG
The DNA here is from genome assembly GCF_004379255.2 of Salvia splendens. Classification (NCBI taxonomy): domain Eukaryota; kingdom Viridiplantae; phylum Streptophyta; class Magnoliopsida; order Lamiales; family Lamiaceae; genus Salvia; species Salvia splendens. The sequence continues at coordinate 29,221,668 of NC_056039.1, forward strand.
AGAGCTACGTCTCTCACCTGCAAAGGCAGAGCTTTGTCACAAATTTGCAAGCTTTAAATTGTGCTGCATCACTTGGAGTAAGATTACGGAAAGCAAACATTACCAAGAATGTCTACAGCCAGTGTCATATTAGCCTCAAAGACTTCTCCCTCCAAGGTTATTTTGGTCTCCCTGCTACTTAAATATCATTACAACATAAATATAGAACTGCTCCTAATGCTGCAAAATTTGTTGTTTTGTCATGCTGGTCTGCTTGGGCATTAATCACATCACTTCTGCAGTTGGTGTTCAGGGTAAATTTCTAACCTTTACTTTCTTAATTTCATTATTGTGATCACTATAACCAACTTGATAGGTTTGGTTGTGTTTTTCAATACCTTTTTTTGAAGAATTGATGCCCGATTTCGAAGTGCATATAAAACCTTGGCTATTTAGAATGCATTCTCTTTGGTTGTAAATTGATCATGAGATACTCTATTTCTTGTCAATCAAAGATAAATTTACCAACAAAGATAATTTACAACCACAGAGAACGCACCCTTGGAAACAGATGCTTTATAGGGCTTGTTGCACTCGGAGCTGAGAAGTTTTGGAATTTTTTTTTTGTTAGTTTTATATCAAATTCATATATGCAATACCTGACAATGCACAAGAAATTGTTATACACAATTTGAAACCTTGCTAATAGAGTTGATATAGCTCCTAATGGATCCCCCTTCATGGCTTCTAGGTTCTTAATTGGCAACCTGAAATCCGACTGAATAAAGATGTTCTTATGCTTTTCATATTTTTACAGTTTTTTAATTGATTATAATCTCACTTGATATCAATTTTGTCTTTGAGTAGAATCTGGATGCCTCCTCCCCAGCTTGCCATCAGATGTAATATTTGACCAGTCTGCAGGGGTCAGCTTCGTCTGTGATTTGAATGACAACATTCCAGCCCCTTGGCCTGCAACCACACAGTTACCAGCTTCATCGTGCAACAAAAGTACGTTTGCTAATTCACCTAGTGGGATACTTAAAGATGTTTCTGTTCAGAACTACTCACAAAACTTATTTTATTTCTTACAGCAGCTGTCAAAATTCCTGCCCTTCCTGCAGTGGCTTCTGGGCAAAGTAGTAAGTCCACTCTGTGCGCTACAATTATTCTACTTCTTACTTTTGATACTGCATTTTGCCATTCTTAAAAAAGTTTCATGTTGCATATTATAATGATCACCTTCCTCGTAGAACTTGGTAGTTCAATAGTTTCTTGTCAAGACAAGAGGGTAAAACTTAGGAACTTTATTCACCTTTGATTCTATTTTTGCTAAAGCTGTTGCTGACACGAAAATTTATCATATCAGATTTTCAGCAGAAGGCCGCAAATTATATACTACCATCTTTGATGGCCTTCGTTGCCATCTTGATTGTGGTGTAGGTCCTACTAAAACAAGTTGTGGTTATATATTTGATGTGCTCAATCTGAACCAAAGAGGTGAAAGCAAAAAACGCTCAAACTGAAGCCAAGGAAGTGCAGCTCCAGCTAGGTTCTGACCAACCCTCAGTCGAAAATTGACTCAAGAGGTTAAATTTCTTACAGTTAGCATTTATATATCTTATGTGCTGTGCTAGTCTAATAAATTTTATTTGTAAAGAAGCTCTCGAAAGGATGGCCAAGTTCTTCTTGATTGCAATGCCTACCGTGTATATATCAGTTGGGAATTAATTTTGTTGCCATACATGTTGCCTCATTCATTGATTTTTTCTACTTCAAGGAAGTTATTATTCGTTTTCAATTACCATAGTCATACAATGTTTACACTTCAGCTTATTTATCTCATGATTGCATTGGTATTCTTGTTGTCTTCTTCCCAGCAGAATAGACTTACTTTTCTAAATATTTGAAGCTTAAGCAACTTCATCACTGCCTTCACTTCATAGTTTTTACTGAGTTTCATCCTGGATGAGTTATCTACCCTACCAAACACGCGTGTGTACAGAGTATTAATTAACCAATGCCATGAATGACAAGTTGACAACTGATAAAACACGATGAATTGAAACAGCATTTTTTTAGTTTGACCATATGACATAAGACTCATGTTAACTTATTTTTTCAATTTGTGAGGAAATAATACTAGTAATTTACGTAGTTTTTGTCACATTATCATTTCCCTCAATTTCTACATTAGACCACCACAGCTCGTACAACCCCATGCCTCTTCACATATCTCTATGCGAACAATTTTTCCATTAATTAACACATAAATAACAAAATTAACTCATCAAAAATCATAAAAGTTAACAAGTCTTAATATTATTTAATATTCGTAGATTAAATCATTCATCATATGATTGATTTTTCAGGTGTCGTTCAATATCAAATTACATAGAAACCTATATTTTCTATGCATGAACACGAAACTACACAGTTGGTACAACTATAACAGTAGTTCAATTTCACACAACACTAATGAATATGACAAAGACAAGTCGCTAAAAAAATGCAAAACAATTCATTGCCACAGAATGTGCTTCAAAAACGATTCTTGACATTTAAGACTCGAGTTAAACTGAGATTCAATTCAACACACTTGAAGCAATCATGTGTAAGAAGTGACAAACAAGGGTCAAGGAACCATGTGAAGCCTAGTGCTTTTACCCATTGTTCATTCAATATCACCAAAAGAAAGAGGACAGCTTAACAACCTTTAATATTACACTTGCCTATAAAAACGCCACACCATTATATTATTCACTCCTTATAGAAAGTAGCACTCTTGATGAAAAATATGGCAAACTGATCTATCTCACTTAAAGTGGACCTTAACTATGTCAACTGTGTTGAAGATTCAGCAAACAGCTTCTGCAAATCACAGAAATAGCCATCAGTAGCTTTAGGTTTGCCATCACATCGCAAGAGAGAGAAAGAGAGAAGAAACTCACAGATTTTGGGTGACAAGGATGGCTGACCATGCAAAAACACCATAAATCCACATAACAGCTTTCCTGGACTAGGTTTCGTAGAATCAAAGAGTCCTGTTCAAATGCACATCGTCAATCAACTTCCATATCATCCCGTTTACCTCTCACGTCTGATTCTCGGTCATGCTTGGATTCTGTCACATGTTTGCACATCCTGAAAACACATTTTCTCAGTTAAATGACTGGCATTAAGATCAAATCAAAGCAAATCAATTCCTACATATTCCCCTAGTTTTTGAACAGAATGCCATATATGATGCTGAAGATCATTTTACAAGAAAATAACGAAGAGAAATAGTTACAGCCTAAAGACAATCGAAGGAGGCTTATAATATGAGACAACGTTATCCAGAGAGTTGGAATTCCCCTTTATGTACTTTCGTGATGATTGCAGACTTAATTTACGCCTATTCAGTCAAAGAGCGTCAAATTCGAGGCAGGTGGAAAATACGAGAAACATATTAAAGTCCATGTATGAGTAGCCATATATAAACAGGCCTGAACTATTTGTTTCAGTGACTATAGGAGTTCCAGACATACGCATGCAGAGCATCAGCTTTTCTCGAGATTTCACTCGACCAAAATACTGGATCTGCATTCTTAGGAAGTAAGTCTTGCTGCTGTTTTTTCTCTTGGAGCCACAGCTCTGCTTTATTGCATTCCCTAATAACCTTCAAAAAGATCAAAGTGAAGATAATAGTGATTTTTTCAGAATTAGACAGACATAGTATCATAAACAATCAAATCCAAATGATTTTATGTTAAAGGGACGTACTGCATCCCTTGCACTTGGTGAAAGTGATCCTACAGCCACCCGAAACTCCTCAATGCAGTTCAATAGGTTTCTAGTGGCCTGTTCCCTGGCTGCTTCATCTTTGTATCGATTTTCAATCGGATCCACAATCTGATTAAATACTGAGAATAATAAATAAATAGTGACAACAAAGTTGAAAAGATAATAAAAAAACTCAACAAACCTTTTTCAAATCCTGTAACCTTTCAGTGTAAACATTTTCTGACTCATCATCTCCATCTCCGTAAATCCAGTCTTCAGTTTGTTGCAAGTTACTGGAAATTTCGTCTTTTTCGAAATCAGTGGCAAAGCTCCGGTATGTATCTAAAAGCTGTTAACATAATAATATTAAATAAATATTATGAGACATCCAAAAAGGATAATAGTACGGACCTAGAACATATTCAAAGATGAAACACATAATTAAGAATCTCGTGCAAGAGTACTGCATCCATGACAATTAACCAATTAAAGACAATCAAATGTCAACACACTACAGTCCCCTATAAAAGGTGGACATCAGCAGTCATTCTTACGTGCAGGAAAGTATTTAGCATTTGACCTTCAATCAAATGGATATCATTTTTTTCGAATTATGGACCGTCTACTTTCAAGTTCACAGTAAGTTACGGAGCCCTATTAGCATTCACCATTATTCAAGTTCACAGTAAGTTACAGAGATAAACACCAAAGTCTATGCTGCTTGCACTATTTCTCATAAAATTTAATACTAATTGAACATTGTCATGATAGCTGAATCAATAAGAACCCCAGTAACATATAAGAGTATAAAGCAACATACAAAGAAAAGCACGTCTGCACCTTATTTCGCGTTTCATATACATACGCCTCCAGTGCATTTTTTTTCTCTTTGGTCCTTTCCATATTTATATCTTGCTGGGTAAACTGTAGCTCTTTCTCTTGAGCTCGGCAGAGCTCATCAGGTGCCATCCCACCATATATATTCTCATCCACCAATATGTTCTGTCGTCTGACAGCCATTAGCCGTCTCATCTCATGACCCTATAATAGGGGAAACCATAATATTTTGACAATCATTTATTCATTTTAGCTTTAGAATTTGAAGAAAATAATAAGTTTCACTTGATTAATCATGTGAACACTCATCATGCCCAAATTTTGCAGTACTTCAAAGAATCCTTTTTTTTTACCATACTACAATCAACTCCAATGTATTCATCAGTCATTACTACATCATTAGAATTTAGAGCAACAGATGAAATGATTTTATCATTTTTATAGAGAAAATTTGGAAATTCATGTTTCAAGGGTAATCCAAAAACAGAGCAGTTAAAGAGAACAACAAAAGAGACAAATGGTAATACCGTATGCCTGATGAAGCATTATACCACATATATCAAAGGAGTCATTACTTGTAATCCATGTCATATATACTATAGAAGTATTCAAAAAATTTATCACGTGGAGAAGACTATCATGTCATTCAGCCTAAGAGTCATTTAATAGGTGTTTAATCGGACTTACAAGAGGACCATTTGATTTCTTAGATGACTCGGAATTGCTAGGCTCAACATTTGAATGGGTATCAATGCTGTTGTGTCCAGAAGAATCGTCCACATGATCACCTACCAGCTGCATAGAGATGTATAGTGTTCTATAAAACATGGCACCACACTATCAAGGCTCCTAATACGAAATTTCTAGTAAAAATACACACAGGCACACACTTACAGATGCAGAATCTATAGAGACAACTCCATGCAGATTTAGCTCAAATTTGACTTTTATCTTTGTCTTCTCTTCATTGGGAACTCTGAATGGCCCAATCTGCGTAATAGATATCATCAGATAAAGAGTATCAAGATATTCTGATCAGAGACATTGATAAAAGAAAGGAAGAACCTCAAACCTAGAAAGCAGACAAAAAAATATGTGAACAACACGAACCTCTAAATCTAAAAAGCAGACTAAAATTGTGCACAGCCCGATCTCTAAACCTACCATCTTCAAGTCTCTTAGTATATAATAGGCTATTGGCTTTAAGTACTTTAAGTTCAAATGCTTCACCATATAAGCAACTAGTTAAGAATTTAAGGGCTCCCCTTCCTGACTCTTTCCTTAAGGTTCCAGTTTCCAAGTCCCTCTGATTAAGAGAATTTCCCATCAAGTTGCACTAGTACATAGTGCAGGTGACTAAGCTAGAAACCAGATACCGTGGCAGAAACCAAAGTCAAGGTTCAAGCAATCAAGCATTGTATTGTATTCAGGTGTAATTTTTCTAACATGGATCATCACTATACTGTCACTAAAGTATATTGACTATTTTCTAATGATTTACCCATGATCCAACAAAAAGTATGTCCAACTTATTATATCATGCCAGCATTAATTCTGAACTCAAATGCAACACATCCATCATAAACAACCAAATCTCCCAAAAATATACCATAAACTATAGTAGCTTTCATATTGCAAGAATAAAAATTAAACATTCCACTCTTCAGTAGACAGCTTGAAAGTCAACTTAAAAATCACCCCCCGTCCCTTCTCTCTCTCTCTCTCTCTCTCTCTCTCTCGTTTAGTATTCCAAACAAGTTGGTTGTTTTGAGTAGTTGAATAAGTTAATAGAGTTATACCTTATAAGAGCTGATTCCTGTTGAGACACCAGAAGGCAACTCATTGTGATTTGCATAGTAAGCTTCCATGTGAAATATATCATTTCTGTACAATGTAAGAACTTTTGTACTTGGAAAAGGATTGCCTTTTGGAAACAACACTCCGTCAGCTACGGAGCGGATTGGCCCTTCATCTGATGCAAATGCAATTGAGAAAGGAAAGCAGTCCTCTACCTGCAAATAAGGGGCAGATATTTAGAGTCCTGTGAGTGACTAGGAGAACATTAGCTTTCATGATCTCTACAGGGGCTCTACTCTCTAATCAAGACTAGAAGGCTTGCGAGTGCGAGATGAATACAATTTCAAGTAAGGCAACACATATTTTTCTTTTAATTTTCTGCATATGGTTTTTTCTCTCTTTTCGGTAAGCTGGTTTGCAGGTAATATTATTGGGTGAGGTCTGTATGGGCACAGGACAGAGTGGTAGGATGCTAACCTGGGTCCAGTTTCCTATTTTTTAATTCATTGGTTACTGTAAGACCACTGTTCTGGAAAATCATCATAAAGTGAGCTGAGCAACTATTGGGATCTGATGCATACATACATATTATCAAAACAATAATTAAATTTCAGATCAAAGGCGAAATATAAGATGCAAGTGAATAGCCGCATAAAACAAACCTCATACTCTCTCACTCGGAATATGGGGCCTAACATTGCACATTGAAGGGCACAGCCACGAGCGACACACTCACTTGCATTCAGAGTCCTACCAGCCTCCTTTCTAAAAAGTGAATTTATAATCTTTGTAATGGCAGGTATCCGAGAACCTGACCCAACAAGCTCAACTGTGTGAATCTTATCAACACTTAAACCTGATTCTAGCAAAGCCTTTTGACATGGAATACTAATCCTTTCCAGCAATGGAGCAGCCAAATTCTCAAACTCATCTCTTTTGATGTATCCTTTGACGTCTTTTTCATCCATCAAGCACTCAATACTCAGCGGTGCCTCTGGGTTAGCACTCAAAACTTTTTTCAATTTCTCACAAGCTGCTCTCAGCCTAATAGAAGCCCGGGTACTAGAATAAACATCAATATTGTATTGTTCCCTAAACATGGCTGCAAAATGTTTAACCAGAACTTCATCAAAGTCCCTTCCTCCTAAGTTGCTGTCAAATGCATGGGATAGTACCTTCATATGGCCAGGCTCAAATGATACAACAGCAACTTGTGTATCACTATGACCAACATCTACGAACACAACATTTGCTGGACCCCTGTCTGGAAACTCTGATTTGTATATACCATAACCCAGTCCAACAGCAGTACAGTCATGCATCAGCCTTACTGGACTCAACCCTGCAATCTGTGCAGCATGCAAATATGCACGTCTCTGCAAAGCCGTGAAGTAACATGGTATACCGATCACACAGTTGGAAATCTGCATCTCAAGATTTTTCTCTGCAATCTGCTTTAGGTGGGCAAGCAGCATTGCCAAAATCTGTACAGGGGTAAAAGTGTGTCTTTCATTCAAGTATTGCAGGTGAATCAGGATTCCTCCATCAGGTCCTTCCGATGTCTCAAACGGGAGCAATCTTAGGTCATCCTGCACAGAAGGCTCACTATAATTCAGACCAATTAACCTCTTGACCTGAGATACAGTCGACTTGGGATTCATAGTTGCAGATGCAGCCCCAGCAGAGCCCAAAAACCTCTGCTTCTCGCCAAACGAAACCACTGCTGGATTTTCCCGTTTTGACTCATCATTCAACAAGACATCAATTCCTCGTTGCTTAGCTACTGCTATAACAAGGTTCTCATTTCCGATGTCAAACCCCACTAAACTCATTTCCATATTATAGCAACCTTAACTTGTGGCCAACTACATGGAATTCCAGACCAAAATCACAGGTTCAAATCCTACAGCCAAATACCAGCGACACATAATATTCAGACCTCATGATGCAAAATAAATCCAATTATTCACACAGCATTTTTCATCATGTATATCAATTTCATATTCATTGAAATGAATTCTAAAAACTGTTGCAACATACTTCTTACAATTAGCAGCATTAGCCAAACATCTGCACATGGTAAAGTAATCCGTACAAGTAAAAAAGGGATGATAATTGTGTGTATATAAATACGTGGCCCAAACAAGCGAATGTGGTTGCGAAAATTAAAGTTGGGAGGATTGAGAAATGAAACATACCTCTGCTACGACAGACGGAAAGATACAATCAGAAACCCTAAAACTTGAGGAGAAGACGGATGATTGAAAAAATACCCTTAATTTCTTGCAAGTCCACGAATGAATTTCTTGATAATCAATGGCGAAGAATATTTCGTTAGATACTTTGCTTATATTTATATATATACCTTTAAATGTTATTTCCCTTAGAGCATCCGCAGCTATGATCGCTGGGACGGACGGCGTCCGTGCCGCTGGAGCAGCAATGCGCTGTCCGCCTCTGCGCTCTCGCTCCTGGCACAGCGCTGCCTGATGCATCGAGCTCGTTTGTGCCGCTGAGCGGGCGACGTGGCGTGTTTCTATTCACCCGTGTTTCTATTCACCAACGGATTATGTGTTGGATTTTCCTTTTTTTTTTTTTAAATAAAAAATAATACCAAAAATTAAACAAAATATATTTTCAGATTCCCAAAAATATAGGGTTTTATTACCGTTTTTTTTATTTTTTATAATTATTTAAAATCCCAAAATCATTTATTAATACACACATTCATCATCCATTTTTCACATCAAAACATCTCTCATTCATATTTTTTCATACAACTCATCTACATCTTCCTCTCTCACTCAAACCCTCTCTAAAAAATTCAAAAATGGATTTCACCGATATCCTTGCGGAAGCGGAGCGCGAAGAACAAGAATACTATAAACAATATCATGCCGCCTATGAAGCCTATGTCGCCGCCACTACCCCCCGCCCCTCATCCTCGACCAACTAGATCAATTCGCCGCTCCATCCTTCGTGACCGGGAGGGAGCCAACGAAAGGCTCGTTGCCGACTATTTTTCCGACCAGCCATGGTTTCCGGAAGATTACTTTCGGCGCCGTTTTCGCATGTCAAAACGGTTGTTTATGCGTATTGTCAACACATTGTCCGCCCGTGTTGAATACTTTCAATCACATAGAGACGCAACCGGACGCCAAAGTCTCTCGGCGTTGTAGAAGTGTACTTGTGCCATCCGACAACTTGTTACTAGGCAAACAGATGACCTCTTCGACGAGTATTTGCATGTGGGTGAGTCAACTGGAATCCTATGCCTCAAAATTTTTTGCGACGTCGTTCGTTCTACTTTCGATGAGGAATTCCTTCGGGCACCCATCACCAATGATTGTCAACGGTTGCTTCATTTTCACGAAACAGTCCACGGTTTTCCCGGTATGCTTGGCAGCATTGACTGCATGCATTGGAAGTGGAAGAATTGCCCGACTGCTTGGAGGGGGCAATACTTAAGCGGTCACAAAGGCGGCTGCCCAACGCTTATCCTTGAAGCGGTCGCCGACTACCGCCTATGGATTTGACATGCATATTTCGGTGTTGCCGGATCCAACAACGACTTGAACGTGTTCTATCCTTCACCACTCTTCAATGATGTTTTGAATGGTGTAGCACCGGCGATCGACTTCACCGTCAACGGAAATGCATACCACATGGGTTACTATCTCGCCGATGGTATCTACCCAAGGTGGTCGACTTTCGTGAAGACGTTTAGCAATCTGCAAGACCCGAGACGGGTTCTTTTTGCGCAGCGTCAAGAGTCTGCTCGGAAAGACGTCGAAAGAGTTTTTGGGGTCCTTCAAGCCCGATTCAACATTGTGAAGGCTCCGTCTCGGCTGTGGTACGTTAAGAATATCGCCGACATCAAGTACACGTGTATTATCTTGCACAACATGATTATAGCTGACGAAGGACTGAGGGCGGTTAACTTTTACGACGAGGATGGAGCCGGAAGCTCAACCGCGAGGTCTCCCCCAAGCCGAGGTGTGCATACGACGGTGGGCGAGAGGATCGAAACAAGACACACAATGCGCGATACCAGAACCCACATTGAGCTACAAAAAGACCTAATCAAACACATTTGAGCGAAATTCGGCCACGAGTAGTGGATTTTTAAATTTTAATTTTTAATTTTTTTGTAATTTTTAATTTTTTTGTAATTTGTAATAGTATTCCGGGTATTTTTAATGCATTTTAATATTGTAGAAATGTTTTTATTTAAATTGAATAATAGAATGGTGGGACCCTTGAGCATGTCATTGCGAAAGAGCATGGATGTGGGTGTTGTGCTCTTGGGGAAGAGCATGAAGTAAAAAATTAATAAAAGTGATTTCGAGTCCACATCCGTGCTCTTTGGCAAGTGCACGGATGTGGATGCTCTTTGTTTCCTAAAAATATTACTCCGTATCTGGATAGTTGAAAGGAAAAGTTGAAAAGTCGAATTTTACTATCATAAAAATTTTATGGATACTATTTTTTATATTTTATACTACTCCATTTGACTACGATAATTTATGCATCTCCGATCATTTCCATTCAACGAGAAAAAAATGAAGCACCTCGCTTATAGTGGGTTGGAGAGAGTAATTTATTTTCTCCCAAGTTTACTCACTTATCTCTCCTATTATGATTTATCTTTATTTATTCCATTCAACACAATTTTCTGATCTCTATATTCAAAAAATGGCTAAATTAAGTTAGGGCACACAATTTTCTGATCTCTATATTCAAAAAATGGCTAAATTAAGTTAGGGCTGAGGGAGTAATAAGAGTAATAAGAGTGTCGAACTATATGAATGTGTATAATTGTTTAACTAAAAATAATAAAATTAGATTCTATATATTGAGATGAATGAGCTGCAAACTGAAAACATTACTCTTATCATGTTTTCATATATCATAATTATGATTTCAATCCATTCAATTCATTACTCTTATCATGTTTTCATATATCTTAATTATGATTTCAATCCATCCAATGGCTGCAAAGACTGAATTTCACTTTGTACTTCAAACGTTATATGCACTTTAGGAATTATAGAATTACTAGAAGCTAAACACAAGCCTTAATCGGTAGATTAACAAGCATACGCAAGCATAGTGTTAAAAAAATCTACATCATGAACACCGATAAAACATCCTCATAAAATCATACATCAAATTAAAGATCCTATATATGGAAGCGTAGTAATAGAATATCTACCATAAATTATATAAATATCTACAAGCTTGACCTATTTTGACGATAAACCTATTCCGTAATAAGCCTAGTGATTAAATATCTACCGAAGCTTAGTAATCAAATATTTACAAGCATAAAATGGAGACCAAACATATTGATTGCTTCCTATCCAAACGTAGTTACATGGAGTACATGTATTATGCACTGATTATCTAAACATAAAACTGGTCTCTAACTAATAAGCATAAAATCAAATTTGCATGCTTACATAGAAAAACACACAATAGTTGAAAGATAAAGTTCATTAATCACATTAAAGTTTTATTCTCAAAATAAATATGGACTTTAATATTTTATATTAATTCTAAAATAATATAAATGTATATGCATTATTAATACTCCCTCTGCCCCACAAGTGTATGATACACTTTTGATTGAGCACGAATTTTAATGCTTAAGTGGTAAAGTGAAAGATAGATAAAAAGTAAAAGTAACTAATTAGTTTTGTTAGTGGATAATGAGTCCTACATTATTAAAAATATATATTTTTAAAGAGTTGTTACTGGGAGGAGGAGAGAATACTACCATAAGTTACAAACGAGTGAAGCTATATACTTAAATGTACAATAGAAAACAAATCGGCCCATTTGTGAAAAAACAAAATCCCATTTACTATAATAAAACAACATCATATGTGCTTTAGCCCACCATAGCTCAAATATTTATATTTAATACTAATATAAAGCCCAAAAACCAAGTAGCAGCAGCCCTAAACCCATCACCCCAACCCAGATTCGAAAATCGACAGAAGAGTGTAAAACATGAAAGGATGACGGATCCAGATTTACAGATAGGCATAAGAGTCAGCGGTTGTGATTCATGAATTCAAAGAAAAAAAATTGCAAAACCATGTGGCATGTGGAATATAGTTGTTAAAACTCTTAATTCTTGTCCCACATCGACTTGATGATTATCCTAGCTCCTCTATATAAGTGTGGATAACTCTCCCCCTTATGAGGCCTTTTAAGGTGTGGGTGGGTGTCTCATTTCTAATATGGTATTAGAGCGGGTCCAAGTCGATGATGGATTTTATTTCTTTATGTCTTCTCTTGCCTACCCACGTGATGGAAGTCCGATGTGTTATTCCGGCCCACACGTGAGGGGCGTGTTAAAACTCTTAATTCTTATCAAAGAACAATATCTAACTGAATTTGTAATTTTACATACATATTGTTACTTAATCATTACTCCCTCTATCCATTATCAATTGTTTCAATGCAAGCAGAATTGGTTAATGGAAAGGGGGTTCACTTTTATTACTTTATTTATGCAATATGATGTCTCGTTTTAATTCGATACGATTTTTTATAAATATGGATAGAAATTGGATAGAAAAAATCAACGTGATGAAGGTTTTATAACTTTTATATACTCCATTTAGTTTATGATAGAGATGAGTGTAATAATTTACTGAACTATGAGATTCACTTATCGGAAATAGAAAGTAAATTAAACCTAATTTTAGTTACAAAGGAAGTGAAATTGCAAAATGAGAGTTTACCACGTACGAATGAAAATAGTAGTATTACTTTTATAATTATATGTGAGTGAAGAGAGTTACTGGAACATGATACATACTTAATAAATATAATACAAATAAACTAAAATATATAATGACGAATATTTCATAGTGACAAAATGAGATAGTAAATGGCTGGCAAAACAAATACTACATGCCACATGGCATATTTTATTGCATTCACAACAACCCTGCTTTTGTGTATAACTAAACACTTAAATTCGAACCGGATGTATCTATTTGCATTTTGAATCGAGATTGTTTATATATTAATGGGGTGTTCGGTTGGCAAGATTAAATCTCATGATTAAATATATATTATGTTTGGTTTATAAGATTGAACCCTTCAATTTAATCCTAGATGGATAGTCTCATGATAATTAGTCATAGCCTCCCCCCTCCAACTAAAATAATCTCACAACTTAATCCTAGATGGATAGTCTAATGATATTAATCATGGCAACCGAACGCCACCTAACAATATTCGCGTAGCACTTGCTGTTACTGACTCTTTGAATTTTGATATTACATATTTGATTTGTAAAATGAAATGATTTAGAATTTTAGATGATATCCCAATCTACTAACTCAACCCCATCAACTTGGTCCCACTATAAGCCCAACAATGACCCGTTGCATTTTTGTAGTGGAAATGAATTGAGTTTCAACCTTTAAGAGTAACGAAGTATGCCGAATTAGATTAAACATTAAACAATTATTAAAAAGAAAAACCTTTGAGAGCATGGAACAAGCAGCGAGGCACACGACATTGTCTAAATATGTTAGGACTTAGGCCGGCCAAATATTAGGAAGATATTTTAGGGTGCGTTTGGAACACAGAATTGGAATTCAAATTCTATAGAACTGAATTGGATGGAATTGAATTTTAATTCAATTTTAAATTCTATGTTTGGTAAAATGTGAATTCGAAGAATTTATGCACACACACTATACACAAAATTCGCACTCACTCACACTTTACACAAAATACACATACTATATATACACACACACAAAATACACACTTCACACACTGCACACACGCTATACACAAAATACACACACTGCACACAATATACATGCACTACACATATTTTACAAAAATACACACTACACACATTCCACACACATTATATCAAATACACACATTCCACACACTACACATATTTTACAAAAAATGCATGTAGTGTGTGAAATGTGTGTAGTGTGTTAAGTGTGTGTAGTGTGTGAAATGCGTGCAGTGTGTGAAGTGTGTGCATTGTGTGAAATGTGTGTAGTGTGTGAAATGTGTGAAGTGTGAGAAAATGTGTGTAGTGTGTGAAATGTGTGTAGTGTGTAAAATGTGTGTAAAATGTGTGAAATATGTGTAGTGTGTGAAATATCTGTAATGTCTGCTATGTGTGAAATGTGTGACGTGTGTGACGTGTGTGAAATATGTGAAGTGTGCGAAGTGTGTGAAATGTGTGTAGTGTGTGAAATATGTGTGGTGTGTGAAATGTGTGTGGTGTGTGAAATGTGTGTAGTGGATATATAGTGAATATATCTAATTTTATGATTATATGAAATTCTAATTTTCTACTTTGGATAAGGAATTCATTTGGATAAGGAATTCAAATTGTGGAATTGAAAGATTTGGAATTGCAATGCAATTTCAAATCCAAGCATTTTTGTGATACCAAACAATGGAATTGGAATTGCAGACTTCAATTACAATTCCAATTCCAATTCCAATTCCAATTCCAATTCCATAGCTCCAATTCCATGTTCCCTACCCTTAATTTTTTGAAAAGCCATCGTGGACATTCCCCAAAATTCCAAAGAGTCAGCCATACCTCGTGACATGCCCAGCATATACCTTAATTTTAGGCCTACTTTGAAAATTTGCAGCTGTTAAATGAATTAATGTAAACATATAGAGATCATTAATGTAAACACATAGAGATCATTGAAGACAATTCAATCTTTTTTTTAATTTCATAGTTATGAGATAAGAATACTAAAAGGCACTCATATTTGATATAGTAGTAATTATAAATAGCCGATGTGGACGTTGGTCATGTAAATGGATTTTGTGTGTTGTGCTACTAGAAATTAATTTACCGAATACTATCAAGCTTTGAACGAGATTGATCATGACACTGCGCGCATAAGTTGGGTAAGCATGATATATGAATTCGACCGATTCATACCATGCTCCCCCAACTTGGGAAGTGACGATAGCGGTCACACGCATTCAAATTAAATAACTTAATTAATTGAAATTATCATAACTCATAAAATTTTCATGCAGTGTAGGATAAATGATTGATGATTTGTGCACCCTCATTATAATTTTTTAGTGAAAGAGTAACATATAATATAGGTCCTTCTAAAATCCATCAAATAAATGGAATCATTCCTCACCACCGCGACATAGTCAAGAGAGATAGCAGATGAGAGTGAGAGAGATTATCGGAGAGGTCTATACAGACTGTTGAAGAGCGAGAATAAATTTTGATCTCGTAAATTATTAATAGAGAAAGACAAATAAACCGAATATGAATGAATTAGATCACGAGAGAACAAAAAAAATATCGGAGAGGGTTATAAGAGACTATTGAAGAGAATTGCTTAAATTATGGCAAACCGAGAATAAATGAGTTAGATTACAAGAAAACTACAAAAAAAGTCTTTGGTCAATGAAGTTTGCACATTTCAGAAATCTAATAAAAAACAATATCACAAGAGGTCTTTGGACAAAGACTTAATTACATTTGAGATATTTTTCTCAAACTTTTTTGCTTTTTTATTAAATTTTCGTCACTTAAAAATAGAAACTATTTTCATTTTTGGCCCATCATTTAAAATTAAAAACTTTTTATTTGAGGATTTTTTTTATGTTTAATGAAATAAGAATTCATTCTCCACTAATAATATTTCAATTCTCTCTAGTGAGTTATAACTCATTTTTCATTAATATCATTTCAATTAGTTTTTCTTTCTATAATAATGTATTTAAAAAATTTCAATTTTCATACGATAAAGATAGTAATTTTTAGTATCAAGGATTATTTTAGTCTTTATATTTAATATTATTTCTCTCGTCGATTCTCTCACCTTTTCCAATGCATATTTACTTAATTCAATTTCTATTTTTAAACAATAAAGATAATAATTTTTAGTATCAAGAATTATTTTAGTCTTTATATTTAATATTTTTTCTCTCGTCGATTCTCTCTCCTTTTCCAACGCATATATTTATTTAATTCTAATGACTGTTTTTAAACAATAAAGACAGTAGTTTTTAGTCTCAAGAATTATTTTAGTCTTTATATTTAATATTTTTTCTCTCATCCATTCTCTCTTCTTTTCCAACGCATATTTATTAAATTCTTCCTCATCCCTCTACCTTTGTGGAGGTCACTTTTAAACTAGGTTGAGAATGGAAAAAATTCTACGCAAAATTGGTCTAAATTTATCATTTATATTAATCTCACATCTCCCTCAAAATTAAGGCACGTCCTCAAATCATCCACAAACGTGAAGCCCACTGATCCAATTAATTCAACCCAAAACCTCACTAATCATCGGCTCAATTAGCGACAAGAAATATTAGTAGATCTCCTAATTACACGCAACACAACAAATTCAAAACCACTTCTTAAGCTATATATGTGTGTATATTAACTTTATACTCCATTTCAAGAAACACCAATCTGCCCCATTGCACTTATGTCTTGACAAAGTAATTGACAAAAACGGAAAAAATTAAACAAAAGTAAATTATAAAAAAAAAGTCTCAGAAAATTGTGTGAAGATTCCCGGCGACGGGATCCTGTTTAGCATGTAACAAATGCTTGCAAGATTTGAGCAGAAAGGCAATCTGCTTGTAGAAATCGGCCTTGGCAGAAAAGAAGAGTGTCGAAGTTGATGAGAAGCCCTTCTTCAACTTCTTCCCAATCTTGATCTTCAACCTGAACATCTTCACACGCAGCCACGACGGCCGCCTCCGCCCCTCCGCCTTCTGCAGGGACTTGTAGATCAAGAACTGCGCACGCCGATGCTTCACTTCCTCCACATCTTCGCTCTCCATCTTCGAGTAGGCGTATGCTCTGTTCACGCCCATTTTTTCGAGATCAAGAATTTTATGAGGAGAGGAATTTTGAGTGAGAGTTTATTTGGTCATATTTTGGAGTTTGGTGCTTGGTATTTATAGTGAAATGCAGGCTTAGGAATTACCGAATTGGAGTGATCCAAGGGAGTGTTATATATCTCTATAATAATTAATGAGTAAGAAAATGAGCTGGCCATGGGCACATCACATAGGCCAGGAAAAGATGTTGGCGTCAATTTTAATTGCAATAATTCAATTGCTTTGGTGTGCAAGGGTATGATTCTAACAATAATGTGGATAAAATAAAGGAAGTGAATAATTGACTCCTATTGCTAATTTAGAAATGGGAGTTATCAAATTTCATAATAAAATGATAGTAGCCATAAAATTTAGCAAAATAATCAGTAGAAGACTGCCCTACGTATGTGCAGTGCAAATATTAGTTGGTGAGAGCAATACTTAAGTACAGGGGGAGGGGGGTCAAAATCAGAATTACTCATTTAAAATATTAACAAATCTATAATCTCTACATTTGGGCTTATTCCTGAGGTCAGCAATCAAAAGATACTAGGGACGGAGTTATACCGAAATTTGTGATAAGTGATTAACTAAAAAAGCAATGCAATATTAATTCAGCCAAGTAACGTCATTATCTTCTACATTGTACTTAATTTGGTTATTTGTGTTAAAATTTAATTGCCAGAGTCCTTGTGACTTCTGACATCATGAGAAGGTGTCGTGTCCCCACTACTCCAAAGTCAACCAACGGAACATGTCGTATTGGCTTGGCTTCTCACCACTGTCTCTCTCTCTACACACTCACATATAGAGCCATCCATAGATTCGGCCAGGGCCCCATAAGGACGTACGTAGAGAGAGTTGAGCCCATGCCTCTTTTCCATAGTCAACTCCAATAATTTTTGGAATTACCTTAGAGCATCCGCAACGGTGGCGACGGTCGCCACCGCCGTCCGCGCCGCTGGCAAGGCGAAGGACCGCCGCCGCTGCGCTCGCGCCAGCGAGCAGCTGACGTGGCGGCACGGGATTGGGTAACGGCAGCCGTTGCCTTCAATTTTTTTTTTACTTAAAAATCGGTATTTAATTGTAAATAATGATAAAAAATAAAAATAAAATATTTTCCAAATCCAAAAAATATGGCCGTTTTTTTTCCCGTTTTTTTCTGAATTTTTTTGAATTTTTTGAAAATTTTCCCCCAAAATCATCTATAAATACACACATTCATAATCCATTTATCACATCAAATCATCTCTCATTCATAATTCTCATACAAACTATCAACACATTCATCCCTCACTCAAAACCTCAAATGGATTTCACCCATATTATGGCGGAAGCGGAGCGCGAAGAACAAGAATACTACGAACAACATCGTGCCGCTTACGAAGCATATGTCGCGGCGAATACCCCAGCTCCTCCTCCTCAACGAACTAGATCAAATCGCCGCTACATCCATCGTGACCAGGAGGGAGCCCACGAAAGGCTCGTTGCCGACTACTTTGCCGACCAGCCGCGGTTTCCGGCAGATTACTTTAGGCGCCGTTTTCGCATGTCAAAGCGCTTGTTCATGCGAATTGTCAACACATTGTCCGCACGTGTTGAATTCTTTCAAACAAGTCCAGATGCAGCCGGCCGGCAAAGTATCACGCCGTTGCAGAAGTGTACGTGTGCCATCCGACAACTCGCTACTGGGCAAACGGCCGACATCTTCGACGAGTATTTGCATATCGGTGAGTCCACTGGAATCCTTTGTCTAAAGAATTTTTGCGAGGGCGTTCGTTCAGCTTTCGGGGATGAATTCCTTCGGGCACCCAGCACCGATGATTGCCAACGGTTGCTTCGTCTTCACGAATCAGTCCATGGCTTCCCCGGAATGCTTGGCAGCATTGACTGCATGCATTGGAGGAGGAAGAATTGCCCGAATGCTTGGAGGGGGCAACACTTAAGCAGTCACAAAGGCGGCGGCCCAACACTTATCCTTGAGGCGGTCGCCGACTACCGCCTATGGATTTGGCATGCATATTTTGGCGTTGCCGGAGCCAACAACGACTTGAACGTGCTCTATTCTTCACCACTCTTCAATGATGTGATGAATGGTGTAGCACCGGCGATCGACTTCACCATCAACGGAAATACATACCACATGGGTTACTATCTCGCCGATGGTATCTACCCAAGGTGGTCGACGTTCGTGAAGATGCTCCACAACCCGCACAACCCGAGACGGGTTCTTTTTGCGCAGCGTCAAGAGTCCGCACGGAAAGACGTCGAAAGAGCCTTCGGGGTCCTTCAAGCCCGATTCAACATAGTGAAGGCCCCGGCTCGGCTGTGGTACGTGAATAATATCGCCGACATCATGTTCAGGTGTATTATCTCACACAACATGATTATAGCCGACGAAGGGCCGAGGGCGGCTAGCTTCTACGACAAGGATGAAGCCGGAAGCTCAACAGCGAGGTCTCCCCCACGCCGAGGTGAGCATACGACGGTTGGCCAGAGGATCGAGACAAGGCACACAATGCGCGATACCCGAACCCACATTCAGTTACAAGAAGACCTAATCAACCACATGTGGGCGAAATTCGGCAACGAGTAGTGTTTTTTTAATTTTTAGTATTTTAATTGTGTAATTTTTAATTTTTAGGATTTTAATTATGTCGTTTTTTATTTTATTTGTCATTTGTAATTTTATTTAGGTTTTTTTTAATGAATTTTATTATTATAGAAATGTTATTGTTTAATTGAATTTTAAATTAATTGTGCTCGTCCTTGCGGGAAGAGCACAGTTGTGGGTGTTGTGCTTTTGCCAGAGAGCAGACAGAAAAAGTGGGGCCGGGCCCACAACCGTGCCACTGGCAAGAGCACGGTTGTGGATGCTCATAATAATAATAGTAGCCTGTGATGTGGCCGTTGCCGGCATTCTTTTAAGCACCGCTACTTTTTTGTGATTGAAACCTCATATTGGCTTTGTGGGGGTATGTCACTGTTTTATCTTGTGTCATGCAGTAGTATTCTTTTTATATGGACCTTCTGGTAAAATAGCAAGAGCGGCTCGCTCCAAAAGCAACGGCCAAACACCATTGTGATTTGTGGGTGTGCCAAAGTGTGAAACGCACTCACGGCCCATTTCTGTAACTCGCCCGTGTATGCCCTCGTGCCTCTTAGAGTGTCCACAATAGTTAGCCCAAGCACAAGATCAAGCCACAAATTCTTGTCCACATCTATAAAAACTTGTATAGAGCCAAAAAAAACTTGTTCAGCCTAATAGTGGACAAGTCACAACCACAAATCTATTTTTTTTTTCAATTATTGGTATATTTTAATTTAATTAGAATAAAAATTATCAGACTATAATAATTATAAAAAACTCATAATTTAATAAAAAAATTTAAAACCAAATCTTCGTTGTATTATAGATAGGGGAAAATTAGCCGCGGCTCTCGGCGCACTGCAATATAGTGCCGCGGGCAGCGTCCATGCTCCATGTCCGCGCCAACTAGGTGGCGTGCCTATGTCCTCCTACCCCCGCCGCGGCCCTCCGTTTCCGCAGCTATAGGGAGCCATGTCCTTGGCCGGGAGCATGATAACTGAGACACGTGGGTGTGTGTGATTTGAAGCTTTTTCCAAATTTTATTTATTTATTTAATATAATGAAAATTCAAAATTTTATGAAATTTTTTACTACTCCCTCCGTCCCCAAAGAATATGCACTTTGGGTTCGGCATATGTTTTAATGCAAAATTGGTAAAGTAAGAGAGAGGTAGAGAGAAAAAGTAAATATAGTATTGTTAGTGGAGAATGAGTCTCACCTCATTACAGAGAAGAGTGTTTTCAAAATTAGAAAGTGCATATTCTTGTTGGACGGACTAAAAAGGAAAGAGTGTATATTCTTATGGGACGGAGGGAGTATAATTTTTCCTCTCCTATAAATACCTCTCCCTCACGCATTAGCGGCACAATTCTTATTCTTCCCATTTTAGCTTATGAATTCCATCATGTCCAACATAGAGATGTCAAGTACTCAAGTTGAGGGTTAGATCGTTACCGGGTCAACCTGATAACAACCTAACTAAATAAGGCCTAACACGAACTTGTTCATTAAGAAAACTCTAAACTCAAAAACAAACTTGACCTGCTATATTTAAATCCGAACACGACTCACATCCGATACGAACCTATTATCGACTTGATGTAATAAAGGTTGACGCGACACGATAAAAACTTGAACCTAAAGTACATAATTCAAACCTGATATTACACAATAAAAATCCAATTTAAATCCGATGTACAAGAACTTAAGAGAATAAAACAAAGCACAAATATTGTTTAAAAAAATAATTAAAATAATAATTAAATTAGAGAGTAGTATTATTTTTAACATATCTCCTAAACCCAACCAAGAACATGAACTTAATAAGACTTGGCTAAATCTATTAATTCTGTGCGTATTTGTATTGGATTTTCATGAGAACCATTAAAATTTGCACAAAGTTGAATAGTTGATGGCATGTTCAATAATTACCCCTAAGTTAATTTACGCAATCAAAAAATGAAAATGAAAATGAATAGCTATTTTGGTTAAGAGATTGCAAGATCTGCCAGATTGGAGAATATATATTTTGCCCAAAGCTGATATTTTCAACCAATAATCAGCTTATGCACAACAAAATAAAAAGTAACTAAATTTAAGAGATTAGTTATCGGCCCAAATGGAAAGGCCCAGCAATGTATAACTGACTTTGAGTGGCCCAACTATAAAGCCTGACAAAGTGACGAATCATTCCACACCGTGATAAGAGAGACAAGTTGCTGTTATTGGAATGGATTGTGAATTCAAATATACGCCCTCAATTTATTTGACATATCTTTCAACTGTAACATTAATACAGCTTGTGTGGTTTTGTACCTTTACATATTTGCTTCCATTTCTAAATATAGCTGAGGATTACAAATCTGAAGGATCAAAACTCACAAAGTAAGATGTACATATTACAACAGCACAGCAAGGACATTAGGTGGTTTAGCTTGTGTGGTTTTGTACCTTTACATATTTGGTTAATGTTTCATTAACCAACCGATCCTTCGAGTTTCAAGCTCATTAGCTGGTTTACCTCCGCTCCAAATTCATCCGGCAGCTCATTGAACACATCCCGGCAGAAACCAGAGATCATTGCAGCCATAGCTTTCTCATAGTCAATACCTCTCTGTTGAAAGTAGAATAACTGGTCTTCACCAATTTTGGAGGTCGTTGCTTCATGCTCAATTCGAGCACTAGGGTTTTTTGCCTGTTGACATAAACCAAAACAACGAGTATCAAATTGTTCGTCAAGATAAGCGTAGATGTTCTATTTATCACAGCTTCTGTGCATGGTACTAGTTACTTTCATACACATCTAGCAACATTAGAACCTCCAGATTTAGTATCACTTGCATTGAAAAAATGAACACCAAACAACCCTAACTTAGCCATATTATGTCGCCTTCACAAAACTTCTAGCTTTAGTTTACAAATAATCAAGAACAAGAAACTTAATAAAAACATCGAGACAAGAGATAAAGGATTGCGATTTGATGCCATTTCATGTTACTTGCTTCTTCTGATCCAAGAGTATAAACACCAAATATTTTCACATATCACCGAGAAGATTATACCAATTCATAAGGAAGTTACACAGAACAGCATGTTTCATGTATACAAGCCATATATTGAGAGGGTCCAGAGCCTTTGTCCTAGCGGCAAGGAGCTTAGACATTATTGTATGAGGTGCCGAGTTCGAGCCCTCTTGACATAAGTTGTAATTTCCTACTTTCTATAGTATAGGAGTTTATTTGTAATTTCCTCCTTCGTATAGGAGTTAATTTTTTTTAAAAAAGAAGCCATGTATTGAGAGGAAAAACTCTTTAGCAAATATAATTACTTTTAATAATGTTAACTAAACAAAAACCTAAACAATTATTTCAGATAATACAAACTCAAAAAAAGAGACATGGAGAGTCAGGAAAACATCTATCATCATCCTGACCAACCTTTAACACAGAACAATCAATCTGACTAAGGAAATTGGGGATAAAACAAAAGAGTAACACATAAATACAGAGATCATAGCACAAAAGGGAATTAAGGCAAGAATTTACCTGAATGTAGGGA
Organism: Salvia splendens; assembly: GCF_004379255.2. NCBI lineage: Eukaryota > Viridiplantae > Streptophyta > Magnoliopsida > Lamiales > Lamiaceae > Salvia > Salvia splendens. Next base: position 29,245,078 of record NC_056039.1, read on the forward strand.
TAAGTGTTGGCAGCAGCCTTGTCACCAATGAGCATCGAGTCACACTGTGAGGAATTTCGAGCGTTATCTGCACCGGACATAACTTGGACAAGGCCCCTGTAGCAATTTCTCGAATGCCCAGCGGAGATTCCTTTTGAAATTATCCTACTCCTAGTATTCTTCCCCTTGTGTATCATCTTTGTCCCCGTATCAGCCTGCTGATGGTTATTCGTCAACGCCACAGAATAAAATTCCCCAACAGAATCATCACCCTCCAAGACAACACTAGGGTACTTCCAAGTGATAGCAGAACCTGTCTCCACTTGAGTCCACGAAATCTTTGATCGAGGACCAGCACAGAGTCCCCTCTTGGTAACAAAATTATATATCCCTCCTTTCCCATTCTCGTCACCAGCATACCAGTTCTGAACCGTGGAGTATTTGATCTCGGCACCAGCATGGCAGTACAGCTCCACCACAGCTGCGTGCAACTGATTCGTGTCATAAGAGGGAGCGGTGCATCCCTCCAAGTACTCCACGAAGCTTCCTTCCTCTGCAACTATCAAGGTTCTCTCAAACTGCCCTGTCTCCATGGCGTTTATCCTAAAATACGTCGAGATTTGCATAGGACACTTGGTATTCTTGGGTATATAGACAAAGGAACCATCACTAAACACGGCTGCGTTCAAAGCAGCATAGAAATTATCATCAGCAGGCACCACCCTGCCTAGATACTGCCTAATTAAGTCGGGATACTCCTTAATAGCCTCTGAAATCGAGCAAAAGATAACACCGGACTTCTCTAGAGTCTTCCTATGAGTAGTCGCGATGGAAACGCTATCTAGAACGGCATCCACTGCAACATTAGCTAATCTATTCCTTTCATTCAACGGAATCCCAAGCTTCTCAAAATACATAACCAGCTCAGGATCAGCCTCATCAAGACTATTTAAAGTTGGCTTCTTTTTGGGCTCCGAGTAGTAACAAATATCTTGGAAATTCATTTTGGGGTACTGATTATCAGACCACGAGGGCTCTTTCATCCTAACAAATTTCTCATATGACTTTAACCTGAACTCCAACATCCAATCGGGCTCATTTTTCCTTGAAGAAATTAACCTAATAGTTTCTCCGGAAAGCCCCTTAGGAATTGTGAAAGAATCAATTTCTTGCGTGAAACCCCACTTATAATCTCTTTTCAAGAATTTCTGAAGTGGGTCATCGTTGGAAGATGAGTCTACGGATTTCTTACCTGGAGAATCGATGGTGGTCTTGGGCTCATATCCGACATCAGCCCTAATCTTGAAGGAAGATCCTGAATTGGGGTTTCGGAGAATTGGGGATTTGGGGATTAAGTGCAATAGAGGGCCCTTTGGGAATTCAGAAACGTGCTGCGACGAAAAGGGCGAAATCCCGCTGGTGAGAAGCGAGGCCATTGTGCAGAGTGTTGAGGCGACTCAGCTTCAAGATGAAGACGGAAATATTCGACTCTGGATTGTTGTTTTGTCGCAATTCATTCGAGGAGTATCATAGTTTTCTGAAATAAATTAGTACAGTATTAATGATTTTGTGGTTTTTTTCAATGTTTTATGTGGCTGTCGTTGAGATTTTTCGTTAATGTCGTATGCTGACCACGTGCCTGCCCATTCGGATAACATCCAAATTAATTCTGCTGCTATTGGGAAAGAGTGTTTTTTTTTAATTGAGAGTATTATTCTCATTTCTCGTTTTTGAAGAAAACGGATGATATGGTCTCAGACTATCAGTCAATAATTTTTGGGGATATGATTTCTCAATGTGATTGGAGCAAAAGGGATGGATGGATATAGGCGACGTTAAATTCTCATCCTAGAATCAGAATCAGAGGCGGAATCAGAAATCGTCACTTATAGAAGCTATTTTATAAAAAAAAATTATTTAAATTATATTCATGTATTATTTAGCTCATGTATAGGGGCTTTTGTATAAGAATTTGCATAAAATTAGTATAAATTAAAAGAATTTACAAAAAAAATATATAAAAGAATCATGTTTATTAGGGGTCTAAGCCCCTAGAATGAGGGATTTCAGAGGGAGTGGTTCCTCGTTTATTTTGTCCCTGTAATTTGTTCTTTCATTTTTTTCTTTTGTTCTCGGAAATGTAGAAGAAGTTGGGAGATAGATAAAGTTGAGGGGTATATTTTATGTCGTTGCGAGGTTGAGAAACTTTATTTGAATTTTGCACAAGATTTTAAAAATATAAAGCCAAAAGTTTGTCCATATTTCATGGGATCATGCATGTTAGTGTTATGTTACTCCCTTCGTCCGCTATTAGGAGTCTCGTTTAAGTTCGGTACGGGTTTTATGAATGGTAAAAGAAGGTGGAGAAAAAAAGATAGCGGAATGTGAGATTTATTTATATATATATATTAGTTTTATAATAGAATGTGAGTAATGAGTTAGTGAAAAGTAAAATTGTCATGTACGCACCCTCCGTTTGCTCCGATGTCGCTCCAATGATCGAAAAAATAGTCATTTCCGCCTCCTCCATTTATGAATCCTGGATCCACCACTGGTTGATAGGATTCATACAAGACTTGCAAAATCCGTGCGTGGCCAATATTGACACTATGCATGCGAATATGGTAAGCACTATATAAATTTGGCCAATTCATACATAGAGTATATCCTAAACTTGAGCGCGCAGTACCGTTACGTCCACATACAAGTTTTTTATGGCTGATATGAATCTGACTAGTTCTTATACACTTGCACACAATGTTAAAGACGATCACTCTAAACTCCGTATGGAATCAACTAGTTCATGTCATGCATATCAAACTTGTGTGCGCAATGCCTAAATGGACACACACAGGTTTGCTATGTCTGAATATCCGTTCGACCGATTCATACCATATGTACTAAACTTATGCATGCGGTATTGAGGTTGGCTATGTGCGGGTTTGGTTTGTTAGTAATCCATCCATCCCACTCTAAGTGACACTTTATATTTTAGGATGTTCACTCTAAATGACACATTTCTAAATATAGAAACTTCACTATCTCTACTTTTTTTTCTCTCTCTCCCTTACTTTATTCTTTTCATTTTACTCACGAAACAACACTAAATAAAATCTCGTGACGAATTAGACATGACCCACTTAGAGTGAGACGGAGGGAGTATGAATTTGATCTGTTAATAGTACTTCCTTTGCCACATAATGGATGACACACTTTGATAACGTCACGAGAATTTAGGAGATGTTGTTTTGTATGTTAATCGAAGAGTATAAATATTATATTTATATAAATGTGAGAGAGAACTTTTTAAAAAAAAAAATAAATGTGACATTTTTTGTGAAATAAACTAAAAAAGAAAGTGTGACATCTCTTTTGAGACGAGGGAAGTACTAAATTATACTCTTTTCGTTCCACAATAAGAGTCACATTTTGTCATTTCTGTCACATTTCACTTTTATCATAAATGATAAGTAAGTCTCACATTCTATTATAAAACAAATATAAAAAAGTGGACTTCATATTCTACTAATTTTTTCAATTCATTAATCTTTACATTTCTTATAACCCGTGCTCACACCAAATGTGACTCATATTGCGGGAAGGACGAGAGTAATTCAATTTGCTTTTTCATTATCCAAAAGTGCCATTTCGAATGGTTACCACTTATTAATTTGTGATTTATGTGGAAGCCATATACGTCCAAGTTCCAACATTGGATCAACCACAACTAAGCATTCTATTAGATGCTAAAAACATGTAACCAACACAAAAATCTGTTCAGCGTTCAATATTTGATTAGTCTCATCCCCTTGTTTTTTGTATTTTCTAATCCGTAATTTATTAATGGCGTAGATTGATTCACCGATTCAACACAACACAACTTATTCATTACCTATTTTCTTCATTGTTACTAGTTTCTAATTTTCCTTTTTCATCGTCGTTGTAGAAACAAAAAGACAGTGATACTGATACGCATAGACGGAATTTCAGGCTACGATTCATGGTTTAGGTGAATATCATGAGACGTGACAAGAACAAGAAGATATTGTTTGGAGAAATGCAAAGAGAGAATGGTTTTTTAATCTGTTTTTGTTTATCATCTAATTAAATAATTTACCGGTACTCTCTTTAATTCTTCAAATAATTAAATTGAGTTTACTATTACCATGATACGAATATTATAACAATATTATTTCTATTACAAAATATTCAAACTTTACAACGATACAATATTCTAAGGAAAACGATAAAAAAAACTCTAAATCAGAGCATTTACAAGCAATAGCTGATCTCCAATTTCCTCCTATCACGTCATCAGCCTATCTCACAACTATCTTCAGTCCATCATTAGCCTATCTCACTATCTCCATATAATTCATTTTAATTGTTGGTGTTTATCAAATAGTAAAACAAAAAAAAATGAAATAAATTGAAGAAAAAAAAAAGAGAAAAACCAGACATATTTTATTAAAATAAAAAATTCTACAATTCAAAAATAAAAATAAAAATTCTACACTCTGCTCGGCTCACTCGTCGGCATCATCCCCATCAGTGGGCAACCCCAAATTGTGCTTCATCTCGCGGATGAGAAACGCGTACACCTTCTTCACGCTGGGGTTGGTTTCGGCGGCCCAAAGTCTGACCATATCGAACAACACCTTCATCCCTTTGGGTCACATCTGTAACGGCCGAGCTTGATTGGAATTCTGAGGACCTGCTGGAAGCTGCTTTCCCCTTCCGCTGGTCCTCAGAATGAGAACAACCTCCATATGATGACCGACCCACATGCTGTGACGACATGGCGGCAACTCCCTTCCCCTTCTCTCGCTGTGACACCCTCCCCGCCAGCTGAGGATTCTCCACCCTGTACGGAGAAATATCTAAATCTGACAGCGAGAACTCTTCGTTTCTGAAGACCTCTTTGGTCGTCGGGATGAATTGAAATCATCCACTCGATCGGCCAACCCGCCCATACTGGGCTGATAGACATTGTCCCCAAACGACGATTGGCGGTTCAGTGGTATACTAGCACCGGCGTATCCGCCTTGGAACGGAGGGTACCCGCCGTCTTGGTATGAAGGGTATGGCCAAGGGAACAAAATGTACCCGACGGGAAACTGGGATCATCCGCCGCCGCCGCTGGGGAATCCGCCGCAGTCTCCGCCTCCTAACTGGGACCCGCCGCTGGGATACTGTGACTCACCGGTGTTCGAGGAATCGTTATCGGGATTCATTATATAACGAGATAGAGAAAATTTGTAGTCGAGAGAATGAAAGGTGTGAATGAAATGAAGTGTAACGAGGTATATATATAGATGCGGGAAAAAAAACGGTCGGCGAGGCCCGCCGCCCATCGGTTCCCCACCCCCAATAGGCGCCAATCGCACGGCAACCGGTCAGCACCCCTTATTGTAAGTGCTCTCGTACGTTATAATACATAAGTTGATAGATATAATATTCAAAATCTTCCAAATCTTACATACGAAAATAGAATTAAAAATTCAAATTATTGCAATAATACATAAGTAATAGATATTATATCCAAAATCTTTCAATCTCATACACGAAGAAGGAGAAAAAATTCAAATCGTACATTACAATAATATTTCATAATTAGATCGATATAATATCGCATTACATGATTACACATTTACACTAGTAAGTACATAAACCAATAGGTGGAGTATAATAGTAATATATAACAAGATATATAAAATTTTGTAAAATAAGGCTAATTTTGTTTATATATTAATAATAAGAAAAAAGAAATCCAAATAAAATTGGACGTATTGAATAAATGATGAAATGAGAGAAATTCAAATTTAGAAAATATGGAGAAAAGAGAGGAAATATAAATAATTTGGAAAAAGAAAGAAATATATAATGTAGATGTACCAAAATAATCTTAAGGCAAAAAAGAGGAAAAACGAAAACAAAGTCTGAAAATAGTGCATAAATGCCTCAAACATGATCAAGTCTTTGTCCAAATACCTTTCATGATATTTATTTTTATTAGGCCATCCACGATAGGAATAGCCCAGCAATAGCCTAGTCATTGTCACATCATCAGCACTAACAATCCTCCTGCCACATCATCAAAACAAGCAAATAGCCCAGCCATAGCCTAGCCACATACTATCCACATCACTATTAACAAATATGTACAAAACGAAATAATTAACAAAATGAAATAATTAACAATCACACGCTGATGTGCAGCTACGTGATCACGATCAATCACCGCTCGGCGGTGTACCACTGGTCGAGGTCGAGGTACCGCCGGCTGCAAGGCCCTCTGCATCCATTGATCAATCTCACGGTTCGTATAGGCCTCTAGCGCTTCGTTCATTATACGCTCGTACTCCTCAGCATCCCCACCACTCCCACCACTACCACCGGCGTTACTCATTTCTAGGTGTTGATCTTGTACAGAAATTAAGATAGAGAGAGTACTCGTTAATACAAGTGGTGCGAATGAAAATGACGGGCAAGTCGCGTATATATAGTGTTTCGGAAACAAAAAAAAATTAAAAATTCGCGCTAGGCGGTGCGCTAGACGATCCGGACGCTGCAATAGCGCCTAGCGGATCGCCTAGCGCCACGGAACCGCCGAGCGCTAGACGGTTTTTTTTCGTGAAATCCGCTAGGCGGCTGCAATAAATCGCCTAGCGGACCGCCTAGCGCCGGCGCTCGGCTAGGCGGTGCGCTAGGCGCTATTGTGGATGCTCTTAGGTAGCGGAAATATGCAAACCCTAAAAGACTCTTCCTTTTTCGAATAAATCACTTTTTATTTTAATTGCCAACTAAATTAAATTATATAGCCCATTATATTTTATACTATAGTAATCACAATATATTACTCTATGTAGCACGTTATATCACATATTTTTATAATAATGAAAAAATACTTTTGATAAATTAAAATTATCAACTTATTATTAATTTCATTAATACATGTTAAATTTATTCGTCTAATGACAATTAATAGTATGGTTATTTTTTGATGTAGAGCAATAGGGTTCGTGAGAGAGAAATAATTAGACGAATATCGATTGAAACTAGAAATATATATATATATATGTATATGATGATTATCAATAAATGCATACGTCAGGATGAGAAAGCGGCAAAACTATATGATAAATTTAATGTATATAATAATAAAATAAACTAAAGAATATATTTTTAAAATAAAAATATGAATTTTAATAATGAGTAATATTAAAAGTTAGTACTTAATTAATGAAGTGTGTACAAAATAATTTTGTATTGTACTAAAATATAGGGAGATGGTCCAAACGTAGTTGTATTTTTTAAAGATCTGGTACGACTTCTTTCAACTGCAGTGTGATGGGGCAGGGCAGAAAAGGAGCTTAAGAGCATGCGCAGCGGTGGCGTCCGTCGCTACCGCCGTCCGCGCCGTTGGCACGGACGCCATCTGTCGCCGCTGCGCTCGCGCCGCTGGCACGGCGCTGCTCGATGTATCGAGCACGTCCGTGCCAGCGGTCGCACACGTGGCGCGCTCCCATTCGTCAACGGCATAGCCGTTGTGTTTAAACATTTTTTATTTTATTTTTTTTAAAATCGGTTTTTTATTAAAAAAATCGATAAAAAAATAAAAAAAAATTTCACTTCCCCAAAAAAATATATCTGTTTATAACCGTTTTTTACACCTTTTTAATTTTTTTTTCATTTTTTTACCCCAAAAATACACACTTTCATCTATAAATACCCCCAATTTCACCCCAAAAATTCACATCAAACTACACAACTCTCATCATCATTCTCCAATATCCATTCTCATCTCCATTCTCATACCCTACAACACCACTATGTCCGGCCAAGACGATAACCCTTCGGGCTCCCACGGTTGGAACCCCGAATGGTTCGGTTCACAACCGTTTCCTAGTCCGGAAACGGAATATTCGGCCCCTCCTCTCACCCAAGATTCGGGCGTTCCGGGTGGCTACCGGCCATACCCAATCGACGATCAAGGTGCCTCCGATGGGCGCTACGGGTGGACACCGGAGCCTAGGCCTCGCGCCCCTTCCCAAATGCCGACTCCTCCATCTCGCGCCGGTGTCCGCACACCGTACTCACCGGCGGAGATGGAAAGATTGTTCAAGGCGTACTTGGAAATATCCGAAGATGCGGTGGTTGGAACGAACCAATCCGGCGATCACTTTTGGTGGCGCGTCTCTAGCCGGTACAATGCAAACTGGCCGCCGGGAACGATCGAGCGCAACGAGAGTATGGTGCGCAACTGCATCGGCCGAGCCAACGAAGAAATTAGCAAGTTCAACGGCTATTTCATCCAGGAGTCCCGGAATGCCGGGAGCGGCCGAAGCGAGGTCGACATCATCACCGCCGCGCTGAGCACCTACCAATCCATGAACGGTAAGTCGTTCAAATATCTTAACGTTTGGCAGGAGACGCGGACGCACCCGAAGTATAAAGGAGGCATAACATCCTCCTCTAGCGGCTCCTCCAAACGATCAAGGTCGGTAGCCCTATCCGACTTCGGCTCGGAAGAAGTGGCTAGCCAACTCGCCGGAGCTAACTTGGGTAGCCCCGACGCCGGACCGAGCGGTTCCCAACGCCGCCCCCAAGGAAGGAAGAAGGCGGCGGCCAACCGTCGTCGCGGCTCGACTCCCGAAGCCACTCCCGAAGCCGCTCCCGCTCCCTATGTGCCACCTCCACCCCCGAACAACTCGCTGTGGATGCTCTTAAGCCAACTCAATATGGCCGATAGGTCATCTATGACCCCCCACGCAACTTGAAACACACGAGACCATGATAAAAGGTCTCCAAAAACAATTGGGGTTGATCCCGCCGGATGCGTAGTCTTATTAGGAGTTTAATTATGTAATTTTTAATTTTTAGGATTTTAATTATGTAATTTTTAATTTTAAGGAGTTTAATTATGTAATTTTTAATTTTTAGGATTTTAATTATGTATTTTTTAATTTTATTTGTAATTTGTAATATTTATTGTGGTTTTTAAATGGATTTTAATATTATGGAAATGTTTTTGTTTAATTGAATTTTATATTAATTGTGCTCGTCCTTGCGGAAGAGCACAGTTGTGGGTGTTGTGCTCTTGCCAGAGAGCAGGCATGAATAGTACCACCCGGGCCCACAACCGTGCCGCTGGCAAGAGTACGGTTGTGGATGCTCTAAGCAAGTCTATGAGTTATTTGGATAGCTGCTTGAACTTAAAAAAATGCCAACCCATGGAGTTTTTAGCCTCAGCTTTAAAGTTTATACCTTCATATTTTTGTCTTTGCCAGATTAATGCATAATGCATTAGGAAAATTTGGCGTTTTTCGTGAACCCATGCCCCCATTCGAACTCTGATAATATAAGAGTGTCCACAGTGGGGGAGCCGCGGTTGGTGGCTCGGGGCAGCCGGCCCCACTGGAGAGAGCCACGAATTGCGGCTGAGAGCCGCGGCCGCGGCCCTCCACTGCAGAGAGCCGCGATTTATGGCTCAGCCAACAATTTTTTTTTTTTTTTTTCAAAAATTCTTTTATAAATATTACACTTCCATTTCCATTTCTTCCCACTCCATTTTTTACACTTCAGAACCCTAATTTTAATCCTATCAAAAATGGAAGGTGGAGATGGTGATTTCCCGAGATATGGAGATTCGGGATACGGCAACTTCCCATCATCCCAACCGTGGAGATCGAGTCCAACCCCCCTCCAAATTATTAGTCTAATTAAATTTATTATAGTTAAATTAAAAAAATATAATTAAACAAAACAAAAAAATTTAATTTTTATTTTTGAGAGGGCCACATTTCGTGGCCCTTGTTGTTTTTTAGTTTTAACCATTGTAGAGGGCCACGGAGAGCCACATTTGGTGGCCGGGCCAACTTTGATGGCCCTCAAGGCCACCATTTGTTTACTAGGTTTCTATTTGACACTGAGCAATTTGCCCAATTGACACATCAGAGGGAATCAATCTTGGACTTATTGGATCCTTAACAGTTCATGCGAGGATGGGTTATTGGGGACTACTGGACTATCTAATCCCATTCACTCCCCTGGCTTTCATCTCTCAGTGTCAGTAGCAGGATGCTCTGGGGTAGTCGGAATAGGAAAGCACTCATCTTGGGGTGATTTCACAAGTTATAGATTCAAATAACTCGAAATGAAATGAATGTGTCTATTTATCTATCTCTTGATTCAAAATGAGAGCAACATGTTTTGTAATTACACATAGAAAAAAGTGCAATATAATGAAACGTTAAGACATCAACATGTTCCAGTCAATCGGTCAGCGAACTACTCACATACGCTAATCAAAACCGTCTATAGCTCAATATTTTAAGGCCATCCACAATAGGAATAGTCCAGCAATAGTCTAGCCACAAATTCCTCCTGCCACATCATCAACACTAAAAATTCTCCTGCCACATCATAAATAGCCCAGCCATAGCCTAGCCATATCATAAATAGCCCAGCCACATCAATAGCCACATCACTCAAAATTATATAAAACAAATAATTAACAATCACACAAAATACGCAATTTAATTTACGATACATATACGAGAAAATTCAATAATATTATTAAAATTTAAAAAGTACATTAATTAAAAAAAATTACATAATTAACAAAAAAACTACTGCCGTGCAGTCCTCCGCGCTCATAACTCTTCAATTAAATCCTTTTGGAGTCGAATATGAGCCTCCGTTTAGCGCATGTCGGGCAAGTCGCGTATATATAGTGTTTCGGAAACAAAAAAAAAATAAAAATTCGCGCTAGGCGGTGGGCTAGGCGATCCGGACGCTGCAATAGCGCCTAGCGGATCGCCTAGCGCACCGCCTAGCCCCACGGAACCGCTGAACGCTAGGCGGTTTTTTTTCGCGAAAATCGCTGGGCGGCTGCAATAGACCGCCTAGCGCACCGCCTAGCGCCGGCGCTCGGCTAGGCGGTGCGCTAGGCGCTATTGTGGATGCTCTAATGGAGGCAAAATTTAAACAAAAGTACACATGTTCATAGCAACCATCCATGGTCTATAACCAAGACACTAGTGCCAGATCACATTAGACGAACAAAAATGCAGAACAAAGTAGACATGAAATTCAAGAAGAGATTCTTTTGATTCTGATACAAAAAGAGAAACTAGTTTGAAGAAAAACAGCGCCAAATTTAGTTCAACTACTCATCAAGTTGAAAACACTCTCTAGCCAAAAGGAGTCTTGAATATATTAGGTAGCTGCTATGATCACACTAGACCCACAGCTAACCCATCTTTGATAATCTCCATTGATGCTACTGTGCTACATCCAGAAGCTGCTGTGCATCCTTTGATTAACACAGTTCACTGCAGATGAGAATCCTAATCAATACAAGATGGAAAGAACTATTTAACTAACCACACGTCTCCTAGATCGCCAGAAACAAGCATCACTCTCCAGACGGTGCAACACCAATTAGAGAGTGGGGGACAAACTTTTAGACGTTCACAAAAATAACAAGATCACACAGTGCTCTGTGAGCCTAGACTTTGTTAGTATGATTTCTCAGAAAAGTGAGTATGGCTTTTTAAGCTCAGTATCAAAAGTGACAGCATTGAAATAAATTACACTGACTCTGCAAAAAACTTACTTCATATTTTATCACAGTTTAACTGTTAATATTATAACAAAACAGAAACATTGCATGGATGTAATCCAGCCATAGATCCAGCAAATACTTATTAAAAAGTAGAAGCTGAGAAAGGTAACTTAAATTATGGAAAAAGCCTCATGTAGGTCACTTATATATAGTAGTAATTTACTTTTCACAAATGCACAGCATAATATTTTTCATATATGCACCTGTGGTTGTTGCATCATCTGCTGTTGCTGCTGCGGTGGGGGTGGGTAGTTCCCATATCCAGGATATCCTGCATAGTACAAATTTGGATCCTGTGCTGGTGGAGCATACCCATAGGTTTCATATCCGGTGGGGGCATATCCATAGTACCCACTGCCACTCCACTGGTTCAGGTCAACCTGAGGCTGGAAGGTTAGATTGATGAGCGCCATGCCAGTAGAAAGGCAACCTAGGATACCGAAATGACCAATCAGACGCAGTTAACCTGTTTGTTTGACGGACTACGGCCCCATGACAAACGAATACTCTGTCCTCCCAACGGGGTTCCATTCAGGATTCGAAGTGCATCTTCAGCACAGCTTCTGTTAAGCACAGAACATGAGAAGGTTGGAACCCCTGAATATGTGACAAGGAACAAAAAGAAGAAACAACTGCCAGTTTCTTAACTTACCTCTCAGCGTATTGGACAAAACCACATCGTTTGCCTGTAGGTATCTTTACATGGAGCAACTGTCCATGTTGTCCAAACACCTGCCTTAGAAGCTCCTCGTTGACATTGGAGTCCAAATTCCCAACAAAGATCTGCATGGACAGAAAATACAAAAACATGAATAAAACTACAGTTTACAGAGTAAGAAAATAACATAAATCCATCCTCTCCAGATATACTGACAGTGGTGTTAGTTGGATCATCCTCTCTTGGAGTTCCTTGTGAAGTCTGGTACGAGCCTGCAATTTCAAAAGTTAGTCGGTTAAGGAATGGGGGGGAAAAGGTGTCGAAGAAGGAAGTCAAGCAACCTGACATCTTTCCTTTGATTGGCATATCGAATACAAGATGTGTAAGATTACATAAACTGAGCATTATTCAAGTCCAATATCACAAAATTAATTACCAAATGAAAGTCATCAGTCACCACACTCAATCCAGACAGAGCATACAAACATGGAATTAGTTTTAGTTTTAGGGTGCATTAGATGGCAATTTTTAGTGTAAATCAGGTTTTAATGCAACAGTTTGTTTATATTACGAATATTTTATTATCACTTGCTCGTTTTGATGAAACTGCAGAAAAATGGAGTCAAAATAGTTAGAAAATATTGGTGACAGAATATGGGTTGAATAGAAGTTCATAGGGAAAAAAGGACAGCGACAAAGATGGTGAAGATTGCAAAAAGAATCAAACAACATGTATTACACAGTGTAATACACATTGTGATTCTTTTCACTTACTCAGTTTCAAGGCAAACAGGACAGACATGGAGAGAAATCAGTACAGGATAGCTTATGCAGAAAACATGAAGGCATTGCCCCAGATGGAGAATGAGAGGAAGAATGGGCAAAATATGAAGAATTTGGTGTTCCTATTTGAGTCTATACATTCACTACTTCTGCATGTTACGGCCCAACTCTGAATAACTTTAAGCACTGTGATAAAATAACCCATCATCGATTTAGATTGCATCAAAACAAGCGATACTACATTCAACCTCGATGTTGGAAAATTATCTTATACTCCCAACAAGAAATTGATTTTTTTTTTACGTTATTACATGAGAAATATAAAAAAAATCTTTGGCCATATCTGAGATTTATGCAGCCATAAAGCAACACCATTTGCTAACAATGGAACTAATAAAGAAATGAAATTTGAATACTTTCCTCCTAATGGTCTCCAACTTGGACCCTACAATGACTATAAAATGTAAGACAAAAGTAACCAAACCAAGCGAGAAGAAAACTAGGAAATTGTCTAAAGAATGCTGCACAGAGCATTGAAATCTGCATACTGTAAGCAGTTTCACTGACCTTGATCATCGCCTAATCCCCATAGTGAGCCTTTTCTAACAGGAGTAGACACAGTTATAAGTGCTTGGAGAATAAAAGGACCAGGACAAAAAAAGAAAGAAAGTCTAATAATCATCTAATGACACAAAGGAAAGTAGTGCATGGATATAGAGAGTAATTAGTGCGGCTGTAATTAAAATTGTAGTATATTATAAGAAGGCTTGAATAAAAAAAGTAGCAAGACTGGGAGCTTCGAAAATAAAAGGAATGCCGGAGGAAAGAAAAGTTGAAGCAAAATTAATGCCTGAAGGAACCAAAAAGTAAGAAACATAAATAAAACTGACCTACTCAAAACCAGGCACTAAAAGGGTTATCATTTCAGCTGGTGGCTCCAGGCCACTATATGATAGAGCCTCCTGACACCCTGCTTTGAGACAACCGGAGTTTTTTATGAGATTATGCAAGCTTCATAACCTTAAAGTTTTAAATGCTGGAAGGAAATGACGTCCGTTAGCCCTGCTTATCTTAAAGAAATGAAAGACAACTTAATAGCATTGCTCGACAAAGAGACATCTATACTCCAAATATTGCGAAACAAAATAGCCACCAATGCACGGGAACTGCAAACTTGAAAAAAATACAATCATAGAACGAGAACGAAAGATGACAACACAAGTAGGTGCAATTTGGTTTGACAAACAAAAGCTTGAAGAATTATGTATACCTTTAGTGGTCTGACCACCAACTTTTTGTTTGTTAGCAGCCGGGCCAATTCGCATGGGCCTAGTGGAACAGAACCTTCCATTCATCTCAGTCATGGCTCGCATTTGTTCACTTTCATCTCCAAACCTCACAAATCCATAGCCCTTTGTGCGTCCTGTGACCCTATCTGTAACAACCTTTGCCCCTCTAAGTGAAGGATAAATTGCTCTAAAAGTTTCTTGAAGCATGTAATCAGTGACATCAGCTGCCAAATCTCCAACAAAAACGGTGTATGCAGGAGCATCATCACGTTTTTCACCAGCACCCATGGATGCCGGCTAAATTCCAAGAAGGGACGCCATGGCAAAATGTATCCGCCATATGGACCCTAAAAAAAAAGTTTCCAGCCATGGTAAAGACGCGAGAAGCTCTCGCGTGTTTTAACTAAACACGCGTGAAGCTCTCGCGTGTTTTAAAAGTGTAGACGCATCAGCCTAATGCGTGTTTAAAGTAAACCACGCATATTCCTCTCGCGTGTATTAAAGAAGAGACGCGTCTTCCTCTCGCGTGTTTAAAGTAAACACGCGACAAGCTCTCGCGTGTCTCCCTTGCTTCACAAAATCCGTCCAGAAGGCAGAACATACCACAAAACGCGAAGAAGCAGCAGCGAAAATCGGCGAAAATTCTTCCCAACCAGCGAAATTCGAAGCCTAATCCGATATTTAGCTCTCCCATTCCAATTTGAAGTGTTGTTAGGTAACTTTCAACCCTTGTTTTCGATTTTTATTGGTTGGGTATAATAGTTAGGGTTCATGGGGTAGGAAGTATTTTGTTGAATTTGGTTGAATTTGGTGTTGAATGATTCAATTTGGTTGATTTTATCTTGAAATTGGTTGTATTTGATGTTGAATTATTCAATTTGGTTGATGTTTTGTTGAAGTGTTGAATACGGTTGAATAAGATGTTACTTCGTTGAATTTGGTGTTATTTTGTTGCATTTGGTGTTAATTTGGTGAATGTGATTGATATTTTGTTGAATTATTGAATTTGGTTTTGAATTATTGAATTTGGTTGAATTATTGGTGAATTATTGAATATGGTTGAATATGGTGTTAATTTGTTGAATTTGGTGTTGATTTGTTGAATGTGGTTGATATTATTATTTTGAATTATTGAATTTGGTGTTAATTTGTTGATTTATAAAATTTGGTTTATAATTAAATATGTTAAATTTTGATTATATTAGGATGTCGCGATATGGACCAGAAGATCCTTCTGTTTTGCATTATCAGCACAGTCATATATCACGCAAGGCGTGGGCAGGCCAGGAAACAACATCTTTCAATATTCGGCGCTTTGAGGGACATTTCTGGGAAATCGATAATCATCACAGACGCGTGATTGATTATGTTTGTAGATTTGGTTTAGGTGGAGTTCTTTTCTGTGGTAAGGCTCTGGATGTAGATCATGCGCTGATCACAGCTTTGGTTGAGCGTTGGAGGCCAGAGACACATACATTCCATCTTCCCGTAGGGGAAACTACCATTACATTACAAGACGTTCAAGTATTATGGGCTTTACGTGTAGATGGAGTACCCTTCACAGGAAATGGGTTTTGTGAAACTGGGTGGAGGGGTTTATGTGAAGAGCTCTTGGGCTTCTATCCCCTTCAAAGCGAGATAAAGGAAAACGGTATCTTGGCATCCACGCAAATACATAGGATGACGATTGAACCGTTAGGAGATGGTCTCGAAGACGAAGCCTACATTCAACGGGCACGTATGATTGTGCTTGTGCTATTGGGAGGGTTGATCTTACCCGACGGCTCAGGGTGTAAGATACTTCTCATGTGGTTGACCCAACTTCGAGATGTAGAGGCTGCCTCTATGATTAGTTAGGCGAGTGCTGCACTTGCTACATTATACCATAATCTTTGTGAGGCGTCTATGGGCAAAAGGACAGACATTGGAGGTCCGATAGTGCTCCTACAGCTTTGGGTGTGAGAGAGAATGCCCACATTGAGACCGGATTTTGTAGCGGCACGTATACATACAAACAACACTCCATGTGCATTAATGTAAGTTTGTTGTTTCCTCTCTTTTGTGTATTTAATGACACCATATTAAATTGACAACTTTTGTTATTGTAGGTGGACTGGCTCCTATATGATAAACAGAGCCCCCAAACATTCTGTTCGACATTATCATGAACAGTTGTCATTACTCCAAAATAGCCAGGTAAAATGAATAATGTTTGATATATATTTGGGTAATTTTAATGTAAACTTGTTATTGTAGTTTATTTGGATGCCCAACGTGGACCGTCAATTGCTAGACTTCTGCCTCGAGATGAACAACAGTTGGAGATCTGTGACGTACATGGTTTGTTGGGCTATTGTCGAAGCACATGAGCCTGAGCGCGTGGTTAGACAATTTGGAGGCACGTCGTTCATCCCGGAATTGCGTGATTGGGGTTTCAATGAAACTCACTTCAAAACCAATCGTCGTGGAAAGGCTAAGACAAACTGGGCTGTGCAGAACAAGGCCTACATCCAACATTGGGAGAGAAGGTCGGATATTCATCATCCCTCCTAGATGTCCCGACATCAAAACTAGGATAACCATCTCTCCTAGACGTTCCAACATCATGATGAGTGATAGGTGGTTCAAATTGCAACGCAGTGGTAATCGGAGTATATTCAATAAAAAGTTCAATTAGACGTGGATTTTCAGCAAACATATACTCCAACAAATTAGCATCCACTGGTGTGGCTATATAATTCACCACTCCACTAAAAACCACAGGATGCCTCCATGTTAAATCAATCGTATGCGCATCCAACTCAATTCCAATTTTTTCACATATCATTGAAACAAGCTGATAATATGATATCTTTTCATTCAATATAATAAATTATTTTACACGAGGGGGATCATAAGCAACACCCAAACTTGGGAGCTGAATAATTTTTCCATCCCAATATAAACTAACAAACACCATTAAACCTGCAAAATAAGTACGACATAACATCATATACTATAAATTCAACATACTTAAATAAATATTGAACAAAATTAAAACCGAAAATCAATACCAAGTTCAATGCCATAAACCCTAAATCTATACCTAACTAACATATAGCAATGATAATTGAAATTAATAGTCAAAAATTACCTAACACCACTTCAAATAGGCATTAGAGCATCAAAATATCGGATTCACTTCGATTTTCGCCGGCTAGAGACGTGAGAGTGAGAGGATGAGCGAGCTGGAACTGAAGTCGCGAGTGGAAAGTGAGGTCTCTGCCGTCTGGGGTCGAATTTGTGTACAACGAAACACGCGAGAGCGTGTTGCGTGTTTATCTAAACACGCGATTTCCTGATGCGTGTTTAATTAAACACACGAGAGCTACTCGCGTCTTTACCATGGCTGGAAACTTTTTTTTTCAGGGTCCAAATGGCGGATACATTTTGCCATAACGTCCCTTCTTGGAATTTTGCCCATGGATGCCCAGTTCAATTGGAAGGTTTGCTCAACATTTGGCATTAGGGAGCCATTATATGTCTGCAGGTTTCTTTCTGCAGCAGCATGACTAGCAAACTCAATGAAGCCATAACCTTCTGATTGGCCAGTTTGCTTGCTGCGGATAACTTTAGCGGAGACCACCTACAAAAATAAGGAAAGAATTCAACCACCCAAAGACAACGAAACGTGTTGCCTGTTTGCACAATGAAGATGATAACTCCAATTCAGCCATGAGAGGTAACAAAAGAGTGTAATTAGAAAGGGAAAAAAGGCGAAACCGTTTAATTCGTAGATATGCATCTTTACCTCCCCGGCGGTGGCAAAGCAGCTATACAAATACTGCTCGTCCATCCAGTATTGCAGATCTCCGATCCAGAGACTCCAAATTCCATCATCCACAGTCTCCTGGGGCTGAGCCGTGGGCGGCGCGGCGTACTGCTGAGGGGGAACAGCGGGCGTCTGAGGCTGCGGCTGTTGATAGTAGTAGCCTGCGGCCGGAGGTTGCTGCGGAGGAGGAACCTGGTACTGCGGCATCCACTGCTGGGGCGGCTGTTGCGGTGGTTGTTGCTGGTATTGCGGCGGAGGGGGCACCATGGAGCTAGTCGGATGCATCGTCGTCGTAGGCGAGATTAGAATTTAGATGGGGAGCGACGAGAGAGGAACCCTAATTAGAGCATCCGCAGCGGCGGGCGTCCCGGCGGACGTCGGACCGGCGTGCCGGACGTCCGCCATCAGGCGTAAACCCGGCGGATGCGGACATCGCTTGCGGACACCGGAGTTCCGCGGCTTTCCGACGACGTCCTTCGGGACGTCCGTCGTGACGTCCACCATTGCGGTGTCACGACGGACGTCCCGATTTTTATTAAAAAAACTCTATATATACGGCTCGTTGAACTTCATTTCATTCGCACCACTTGTTTTAACGAGTTTTTCTTTCTCTACTTTCATTTCTTTTGAAGATAAATGGAGCACCACGATAGTGATTACCTCGCCACGAGCGAGTCACAAACGCCGACTTTCCCCGTTAGAGTTGGAGGAAATGCCGGCGGAAGTACACCGATGTCTGAGATGATGCCCGGAATGACGTCGATGATGCCCCAACCCCAAATGGCGGAGATGATGCCCGGGTACTACAATATGTACCCCCTTGGTGTGTAGGGATGGGTGGGATGATGCCCCAAATGTCCCAAATGCCCCGCGATGAGTGCCGCGATGACGGGGATGATGCCCCAAATGGCGGGGATGATGCCCGGAATGATGCAGGGCATACCTGCCGCTGCAGGGGGTCCCCGAATCACCTGGGAACAATGTCTATCGCCCCTACATGGATTTATTGTCTAGTGATTCTCCCAGAGTACTCCTCTGGAGACTCAGTTCACCGGCATTGAGACTTTCTCTTTTGAAGAGTTGGGGCTATCTCCGGTCAGGTAGTTTCCCACTGAGATGCCACTGGCGGCTGGGAGGACGCGGAAGCAAGGGAGAGGGAAGGGCAAGGGCAATGACACTACCTCGTCCTCGCGTGCGGGGAACGAGGGTGGGGCGAGGGCCGAGGAGGAGGGGGAGGAAGCCGGCGGGAGAAAGAGGACCATCTGGAGCATAGGGGAGTGCGTCGCGCTGGCGAAGGCCTGGATCAGTGTAGTCGAGGATCCCTATGTCGGGGCTAACTAGAATATGGACAAAATGTGGTGGCGCATTAGCCAAAGCTACCTCCAATTCAAATCGCCAAGTGGGAAGCCTCACGATGGAGAGCAATGTCAGAAACAGTGGGAGCGGCTGAGGAGGCAGCTCAGCCGATTTGCCGACATCTACAAAAACAACCTACGCACGGCAACCAACGGCATGTCCGCCGATGATGTGAAGCTTCTGTCTCATCAGCAGTTCCCCGACAGTGAATTGGGTTTCGGGGAATTCAAATATTGGGAGGTCTATCTTGTGTTGCAGACTTCTGCCAAGTTTAGTTCGGGTGCTGAAGCTGGCTGGCCGAAGCAGACGAAGATCAATGCCTCCGGGGAGTACAACAGCAGTGTCGGTTCCCATGAACTCCCTGACGTCGAGGCAGAGTTCCCGACCCCTCAATCGTCTTCCCGACGCCGTCGCCCGGTTGGGCAAAAGATCGCGATGCGGATGGCTAGAGGAAGTGCCAGCAGGTCCCCCGAGGTCCAATCGGCAGCTCCTTCCCAGATCGATCTCAAGCTCCCCTCACTCGCCCACATACAGCAGCATGAGACCCTGATACACATCATGGAGAAGTGGTATGTATCGACTGACCCCTTATACAAGTTGATGCTGAAGGATGTCATCGACAGTATGTGGCGCGATTTGGGGATGCCATCCCTTCCCGTGAGTGACGCCGGGACCGGCCACGGGCACGATGGGACTGGCGGCGGGGACGACTAGGAGTGAGACGGTGGCCGCATTTGTCGAAGCTTGAGGTTGTTTTTTCTTAACTATGTATTATTTTAATAATTATGTATGTTTTTTGTTTTAAATAAAGTGGTTGCATTTTCTCCGTATTCGTGTCGAAATTTTAAATCCGTAAATTGTTTAATTTGGTGAATTTGTGAATTTTTATTATTGTAGATGTCCGTCGGAATGTCCTTGGGGATGTCTGCCATTGTGCAGGGGGATGTCCTTATGACGTGGCAGTTGATAAGTCGCATTCTAGGCCTTGGTTACTGGTCAGTATACGTGCATAATTGGATTATATCTGCAAAACAGTTGCTAAAGTGTGCAGGGAAAAGGTTCCAATCAGTAGGAAGGGTTTCGGATAACTCATGTGAAAAGAGCGCCAGAAGGGTGCAATACTAATCAGGATGCATGCCAAAAAAAGGCTCGAGATGGAGAAGAAGGATTGCTGGGAAGGATCAACCACAAACAAGGGCAAAAGAGTCATTTCACGAAGAGAGTCTACCCTAAAAATCAAAGGCATGCCTCCCTATAAAAGAAAGCCACTTGGAGAGAGGAGGGGGGATCATGAACACACTCCACTCTTAGTTAGAATATTTTCTCTTGGTAGATCAGTTTCCTTCAGCATTGTCCTACATCTTCTCGTTCCTCGCCACAGCCATGGTCACCTGAAGTTCCATCAGTTCGCCGGAGATTCGCCTTCCATCGTTCCAGCTAGTCTATTTCGTAGTCGTAGCAGTTTCATCGTCCGGAGTGACAAAACAATCTTTATTCGCTTTCTTAGTTAACCTTTACTTGTTTTCTTTCGTTGGATCTGCTGCATTTTCAGTACTTATCATCTTATGAAGTGTTTTGTTGAGATCCAAACGTTTTATGCAATGAAGTTATTTTTATGCATCTCTTTCTGTTTGAATCTGTTTCATTCTACCTAGGTAGCTTAGATCTAGTTGTTGCAGTAATTTCTAAGTGTTGGAAGCATGATTTCATTTGGAGTTGTTCGATCTGAGTTTGTAGTTAAGTTTGTTGTTTATATCTAATTCCCGAAGTGTTTAAGTGCGAAATTTGAGTTTACGTAAGTTCTGTCACCTTGCATGTCGTCCAGTATGCGTAATTTTTGATTTCGTGTGTTAATCTTCGAATCTTGGTGTTTTAATTTGTGGATCCGAGTCGTGAAGTTGTTAATCTGAATTGCAGTCCATGGAATCTGAGTTTGGGACCACTTTTACTTTGTAGTTACCTTTTGCTTTTGCCCTAGTACCCTACAGATCTGTCAGAAATCCTAAACAACCACCACATATTCTCTGTTATTCCATTGTTCCATTTTTAGCAACCGTTAACTTTCCACATGTCTCCAAAACACCTTGTCCCCCACTCTCACGTACACAGCCACATGTCAATCACCTTCACACCCCCAGTCAGTAGAGTACCACCTTATTTTTGTGAAATAAGAATCTAAATTTTTATAATACTCCGTATATTAATTATATAAAAAAGTTTAAGTGAAATAAATTAATAGAAGTGTAAAAATAAAATGTCCTGTTAAATAGAAACATCCAAAAAAAATATGACACCTAATGAGGTGTGAAGAGAGTATATATAAAAAAAATCTGATCGGAACTAAGTGTAATATACTAGTGTTATTTAGACAAAGGACACTGTTTATTTTAATCAAACGATTTTATTTGCTTAGTGAATAAAGTACTATGTTTGATTCGTTTTATTAAGTTTTTCGTATGAGTTCGTTGTATCACGTATGAGCTAGCTCTATTTTTCTTGTAGTATGAAATGAAAGTGACGAAAGAGATGTATACTATAACACCTCTTCGGCGTTAAGGTCGGGAAGGACCGCGAATGGTACGGCCGGAGACAGCCGTTTCCCTGCATCCAATTCATAGGCGGCGATTTGGGGATCCACATGTTCCGGTCGTCGGAGGATGCTCGGAAGTCGACTGGCGGCCGGGAGACGATCAGAGTCGGGAATGTAGAGCTGTTCCGGGTGACGTACGAGGTGGAGTCGCTGATGTTTGCGTCGAACAAGCGGATGATCAAGTGCTTGGGGCTGGAGAGCTCCGGCGAGGATCGGTTTCCGGTGTTCGATGTGGTGCGCTGCCGGCCTTCCGGGGAGCTGGAGTTTAGGAATCCGACGTTTGAGGAGCTGAGGTTTTGCTATGGTGTTTTGATGGCGGCTGCTCTGGTGCATCCCCTGCT
The DNA here is from genome assembly GCF_004379255.2 of Salvia splendens. NCBI lineage: Eukaryota > Viridiplantae > Streptophyta > Magnoliopsida > Lamiales > Lamiaceae > Salvia > Salvia splendens. Next base: position 29,267,514 of record NC_056039.1, read on the forward strand.
GGAGGAAGATGGTGGTGGGGCTCCGAGCTATGCTAGATTGGCGGCGTTTCAGCCGTTAATTGAGACGTGGACGTTCAGTGGCCGGAAAAGATTGTTGCTGTGACCATCTCTCACCCACCCAATCATGGATACCAGGAAAAGATTACCGAGCAGCTTCACAAGGATGACAGTTTTTAGTTGAAATAGAGTAAAAGGTTGGTTGTGATTTTAGTTTTACTAGGCGTGTACTCCTTGCATTTTAGTATGCCGCCCGGACACGCCGTTATAAGAGTGAACTACCATAAACTATGCATTTTGTATGCAAATGATATCTGAACTATAAAAATATCATGGGTAGTCCCTAATCTAAAGTATAATCACATTTTTATATTTTTCCATTATTCATAATAATTTTGCACTAAAAATGCCCGGAAAGGCATAAGGGCATCTATTTACTTTCATATATGGGCATTGCAAATAAATAAAATTCACTTTATGTTTTCTCTATGTAGAAATGTGCCCTATGTTCTGTTATTGCATTTGACTCTTGTGTGGTTGATTGGCTGCCGCCTATAGTGGCTGTTTTGGTTAAAGTAGTGGCTGCTAAATTCTGCAATTTGTAATTTTATTAATCCTTAGGCCATCCGCAATGGGCGGACGATGGCACGTCCGATGGCGCGCATCGTCCGCGCCATTCATCGTCCGCCCCCACTGTGGGTGTGTGGCATAGGCCGCGGACGATAGTCGCGGCCTATGCTTCGGGCGCGACTTAAACCGCGGACGATGACCATCGTCCGCGTCATCGTCCGCTCCATTGCGGACGTCGCGGACGATGGTCGCGGACGATGGCCATCGTCCGCGACATCGTCCGCCCCATTGTGAAGGCCGCGGACGATGGCACGCGGTTTCGTTTTTTTATATAAATCTCGTTTCTCATTCAGTTGTGCATACGAACATATCGACTATCTCTCAACATATTCTCTCTCAACATCCAACGAAAATGAATCCCAGCGAAGACACCAATAGTTCTAGTTCGTCTGATTCCGGTCGTTCGATTGACGAAGCATTAGATGCAGCCGTTGAAGAGGCCATGGCGGCATGCTATTCGCAAATGCAGCGCGAGAAGGCGGCGGCTGCAGCGGCGGCTGAGCAAGTCCATCGTCCTATTCGACATAGGACGTATGTCGCAACCACGAGGAAGCTTACAGGCGTCTGGTTGAAGACTATTTTGCCGAACAACCACGTTGGGGCCCGACTGTGTTCCGCCGCCGGTTTCGAATGTCGAGGTACCTTTTTCTCAGCATTGTTCGTACATTGTCTTCACGTCAAGAATACTTCACGTTTCGGGAGGACGGCATCGGGAAACCCGGCCTTACACCATTGCAAAAGTGCACGACTGCTATTCGTCAGTTGGCATACGGCACCACGGCGGACCTTTTTGACGAGTACCTCCACTGTGGGGAGACTACAGGCCGCGAGTGTCTGAAGTACTTTTGTCGGGGGATAGTAGAGGCCTATGGCGACACATATTTGCGCAAGCCGACAGCCACTGATTGCCAGGGTCTGATGCAGATGCACGAGAGGGCGCACGAGTTTCCTGGGATGCTCGGGAGCATCGACTGTATGCACTGGCAGTGGAAGAACTGTCCGACGGCGTGGAGAGGCCAATTCACAAGTGGATACAAGGGCAGCTACCCGACGATGATCCTCGAAGCCGTCGCTGACTATCGGCTTTGGATCTGGCATGCTTACTTCGGCCTAGCCGGGTCGAACAACGACATCAACGTCCTCAACTCGTCCACCCTCTTCACCGACCAATGTAACGGCAACGGCCCGGCCATAGAGTTCACTGCCAATAGACGCCAATACCATATGGGGTACTACTTGGCCGACGGCATCTACCCACGGTGGCCAGTTTTTCTAAAGACGGTCAGCTGCCCGATTGGTGAGAAGAGGGTTTTATTTGCGCAAAAGCAAGAGGCGGCGCGGAAGGATGTAGAGCGGGTATTTGGGGTGCTCCAATCACGGTGGGCAATTGTGAAAGGGCCGGCTCGTTTCTGGTACAAGGAAGTCATCGCCGATGTCATATATGCGTGCATAATCATGCACAACATGATAGTCGAGAGTGAAGGCGGAAGCATCACCGATTGGAATGACGACGACCGTGCATCTAGCTCTGCCGGCACATCGACCGAGACACCCGATAGAGGGTTACCGTTAGGTTTCGATGAGGTTTTATCTAGGCAGGCCTCAATGCGCAACCAACAGGAGCATGCGCAGCTCATGAGCGATATGATTGAAGAAGTGTGGGCTCGTAACCGCTGTCGCTGAGTTTGCGTTTTTTATTATTTCGCATTGTAATGTATTAATTTTTATTAAATGAATGAAGTTTTTAAAATTCGTATTTTAAATGTATTTTAGTTTTTTTTAATTCGTATGTATTTTGTAAATATTACAAAATTGATGATGTGGCGCGCTATAGGGCGCGCCTTAAGGCGCCCCACTGCAGGTGTAGAAGGAGGAGGATAAAAATACTGACGTGGCGCGGCATAGGGAGCGCCTTAGGGCGCCCCACTGCTGATGGTCTTATCGTTGGGAGTTGAATCTCTAGCTAGATATTTTAGTGTTAAGTACAAGTTGTACAACTTTTTGTGAAGACAAGACAGCTTGAATATAGCAACTTGACTGCGCTATAAATTGATGTTTCCCTAGCAAAGCATCCCAATCTCAAATTCTCAATCACAGGCAGCAGATATAATTGATCCTCGTTCGTACGGAAGTTGCGCCATTCACCTATCTCTTCCCTTCCGCTCATCATTTCCCCCCTCGAAACTATGTGCACTGGACTCAGACCCCTGAATCCATCTTTCTCGGCCGACATACCAGGTTCCTTTCTTCTCTCCTTTGGTCAAAAAAACTAATTTATAAATGAAAAAGATAGTAATAACGTTTTGTGAGGATGCAGGTGTGCGGAAGGAGGAGATAAAGGTGGAGGTGGAGGACTCCAGGTACCTCATCATAAGAACGGAGGCGGTGGCGGACCGGAGCTTCAGCCAAAAATTCCGGCTGGATGTGGAGGGCATTTCGGCGGAGTACGTGGACGGAGTGTTGACGGTGAAGATGCCTAGATCCCTACATCAGGATGGGGTTTTTCATTGATCCACCTCATACCGTCGATCTTACCGCCACTGCTGCTTGATTTTACTACTACTACTACTATTTTATATGTATGTGTGGCTTGCATTCAAAAGTGATGAAATTCTTTTTTAAAATATGCATATAATCTCGTTGGTATTTGAATCATTGTTGAAATTCTCCATTTTGTTCAGTAGACTGAAATATGGTCGTAGTTTGGCATTTTGAGTTTTCAAGGTGTACAGTACAGTACCTATACGCATAAATTAATGTTTCAGCCAAACAAGGCGCAAGTGGATGAATAACTCTCGGCATTTTGAGTTTTCATAGATGCTAAGGCCACCCGCACGCGGGTGACCCGTATTTTGTTCCTCCGTGACGGAACGGTGGCGGGACGCGTTGCAGCGTCTCGTCCCGTCACCATCCCGCTGAATCGTCCGTCCCTTCGAGACCCGTTGCGAGACGTCTCGCCACGCGCTCCCGCGACATGGCGAGCTCTCAGGCCATGCGTGATGCCCACTCGCTGGCCATCGAGTGGGATTTCACGCTGATGCAATAAATCATTTTTTTAAAAAAATTTGAATTAAAATTAAAAAAATAATAATAATTGTCAAACGATAATATTACCATTTTATAGCCGTTTTCCTTTTTTTTTAGCTCTATAAATACTCCTAATTCATCATCATTTCACACACAACTACACATCTATTCTTCCCAAATCATCTCCATTTCCTCTCCAATTTTCATGCCAAATCATCTCTCTTTTATTCTTCCCCCAAATTTAATCGATCGCATGGATCCGTATAAGCAAATGCGTCGAATAATGGAAGAATCACTTGAAGAAGATCGATGCCGGGAGGCGGAGGAAGCCGCGCCGCCCAAAGACGCTCCCGGACTTACATCCATCGTAACCGGGAGGAAGCCGCCGCAAGGTTAGTCCGCGGCTACTTCTGCGATAACCCGGTGTGGGAGATACCTACTTCCTTCGCCGTTTCCGCATGCGGCGACCGCTATTTCTCCACATCGCAAATACATTGGCGGCCCGGGAAGAGTTCTTCCAAGAAAGGTTCAACGTCGTCGGCCGTCCCAGCCACACGACGCTCCAGAAATGTACTGCAGCAATCCGTCAGCTTGCGACTGGACAAACGACGGATGTGTTCGACGAATACATCCACATTGGAGACAGCACTGGGAGAATGTGTTTGCTCCAATTCTGCAAAGGCGTCCGGGCAGCCTTCACCGACGAATTTCTCCGGAAGCCAAGCACGACAGATTTCCAGTTCCTGCTCCGCCTTCACGAAGAAGTGCACGGATTCCCCGGGATGCTTGGCAGCGTCGATTGCATGCACTGACAATGGAAGAATTGCACGGTGGAGTGGAGGGGGTCGTACACGAGCGGCCACAAAGGCACCCACCCCCACCGTTATACTCGAGGTCGTCGCCGACTACCGGCTATGGATCTGGCATGCGTACTTCGGGTTCCCCGGCTCGAACAACGACATAAACGTGCTCCACCAATCCGACCTCTTCGCCGAAGTTTTGGATGGTAAAGCGACGGCCATCAACTTCACCGCTAACAACCGGCGCTATAAAATGGGGTACTATCTTGCCGACGGCATCTACCCGAAGTGACCAACCTTCGTGAAGACGTGCACTAGGCCTGTGAACGCAAAGCAGACTTTTTTTGCGCAGAAGCAGGAGGCTGCTTGGAAGGATGTGGAGCGGACGTTCGGGGTTCTCCAAGCGCGCTTCAACATTATCAAAGCCCTGGCTCGTACGTGGTTCATGGAGAGCATGGTCGGCATCATGTATACGTGCATAATCTTGCACAACATGATTGTCCAAGACGAAGGACCCGAGGCGGGAAATTGGTTCGACCCTGAAGCCCCTAGAAGCTCAACCGCAAGTAGTCCGCCTCGAAGTGGAGTGCATCCGTCTATACAAGAACGGTTGTCTATTCGGGCAAGGACACGTGACTCTACCGCCCACGCCCAACTCTAAGATGATCTAATGGAGCACATTTGGGCAAACATTGGCGGAGAAAATTAAATTATGTATTTTTAATTTTTTTAAGATTTTTAATTATGTTTTTTTAATTTTTTTTCGAATTTTATGTTGTAATGTTATTTTATTTTTAATGAAGTGTGTTTTTTATTAATGAAATATGTTGGAAAAAAAAATTAAAAAATGAAATTGAATGAATAGTAATTTAAGGGACGGTTAAGGGACGAATGGTTGCAGGTTCCGTCCCTGATGTAAAAGTGGATAAGAGCATCCACAATGGCGTCCGTCCCAGCGGACGTCCGGTCGGCATGCCAGAGTTTCGCGCGGGACGTTCGCCATTGCGCAGTGGTGACGCGGATACGGGCGTCCGCTGTGGACACCAGAGATCCGCTGCGGACACCGGGACGTCCGTCATTGCGTTGACCCCACGGACGTCCGCGCGGACGTCTCGATTATTTTATATTTTTTTATTATCGCGGGAAGTCCGTCGGGATGTCCTTGAGGATGTCCGTCACTGTGCAATGATAAGTTCTTATGACGTGGCAGAAGGTATTTTTGGGATGTCCGCAGAGACATCCGCACCACTGTACATGCTCTAAGGGGATCAGGATAAAAATCGCACTACCAAATTAAAAGCGTCACTCGGCAGTGAGTCGACCACCAGGAGGTAAAAATAAGTTTTACATAACGAATATGCTAGTGGCATCAATACCATCACTTGTTTGCATCCTATTGGCCAGAGCCACTCGAGCATGCATCCTATTGGCCGGTGATCCTTGCGCGTGTTAACAACCCCCACGCGCTACAGGTAAAGTTTTAGCTCTTAAATCCAAGGCGGAGAAGAAGAATCAAACAACGAAAGCAGAGAGAAAATTACCGTCGTCTGTTTGTTCTTTGTTTCGCACCTATACACATTACACATACACCCCACACAACCTGTATTTCTATACACACACACATGCAGATATACATTTGATATGTATAATTGAATTTCGGATTCAAATCTTAGGGTGTTGATCAAGCCTTCTTTGTTTTAATCGGACTGCTTATCTGGTTTTTAACATTCTCCCGGAATTTATATCCCTCCAATTTGGCCGGGGTAGATCGGGCTAGGGTTTATTGTTCTGCTTCTTGGCTGATTAATTGCGAAGATATAGAGAATGGCGCAAGCAGTGGAAGAGTGGTACAAGCAGATGCCTATCATTACGCGTTCGTACCTCACAGCTGCCATCGTCACCACCATCGGTTGCTCTCTCGATGTAATACTTACTTCTTTCCCCTTTATTGAATTATTGTGTGGCGGATTAATTTTTATCGAGGGCGTGATTTAATGATGAGGAGCGAGCACGAGGTTTATGCGGTGAAGTGTATAACTGTCATTGTTCTCTGATTTTCTGTACTGGGGTTGTCGGGATTACTGAATCAATTTTTTTTCTTGCTAATTGCCAGTTGTGTTAAAGCTAATGCAATTTTTTTGGTTTATTTCTGTTTTAAACAGTAAACTAACTTCTTATTTGATATTGGGGGTTCTGCTTTCTTGGTTATGTTTTGGGAGGGCCCTTGGCTGAGTAGTTCTTCTTATTTGATGTTGTGTTTCTGGTGATTTGCAGATAATATCACCATATGATCTTTATTTGAACCCGAAGCTTGTGGTGAAGCAATACCAAATCTGGCGCGTCATTACCAATTTTCTGTATTTCCGCAAGATGGGTAATTCTCTATCTGTCCTCTAAAAGTTAGGGCTTTCTTTGACTGATTGGTGAGTGGATTAAGAGTTCCTCTATTGATGAATTGATATGGTTGATTACAATTTATTGTCAAATTTCCACTGCATTCTGGATTCTGGAGTATAATTGCTTTAACATACTTTTCTTGTATTGCTTCTTCAGCTCAACCTGACCCCCCCCCCCTTCCCACATATTAACTTATAAGAGAAAAATATGAGTGGCCATGTTTCGGGGAAAAACCGGCCTTCACTTATAAATGGCTACATGTTTTTGATGCAACCTTCTATGTTGCTTGATTGTGCACACACATGGAACTTGGAAGTATGTACATAATCCATGTGTTATTTGTTTGATGATATAACAGAGTTAATTGGTAAAGCATCGTCACTATAATTTAACTTAGCAGGGAATCCTCCCTGTACTGCTTATGTGACTGAAAATTCAGGTTTTGGACATGATGATAATTTGATTGGTAACTCTAGATGGAAAACTTTCAAGCCAGAGATGGATGTTATTTTTGTTTTCTGTGCAGATCATTTCTGCTATATAACACAATGTACCTCTTTCTCTAATCCCTACAGATCTGGACTTCTTGTTTCACATGTTCTTTCTAGCTCGATACTGCAAGCTTCTTGAAGAGAACTCCTTTCGGGGGAGGACTGCTGATTTCTTCTACATGTTGTTGTTTGGTGCAACTGTTTTAACTGGGACAGTACTCCTTGGAGGAATGATCCCTTATGTCTCAGCATCATTTGCTAAGATAATATTCCTTAGCAATTCCTTAACCTTTATGATGGTTAGTTGCTTGTCATTAGGAATTGGGAGTTTTAAGTTACTATAGCTTAACAGTTTGTCATAGCTTTCCTATGATATTTTATATCCTGTTATTATAGGTATACGTGTGGAGCAAGCAGAACCCATTCATTCATATGAGCTTTCTGGGCCTTTTTACTTTCACAGCTGCCTATCTGCCATGGGTAAGTGGCTTTACATTCATTGGTCATTGTTTGCAGTGCTGCCCAATACAATACTCACGTCCACATATCATGTTCCTGTAATGAAATGGACCATATCTTATGGTCCACTTAATTAATAATGTGGGCAGAAATTCTGCTGCTTTCTTGGTTTGTAGTATATGGTAGTTTTTCTTCTATATGTTGGTATTTCAAGTGGGTCAAGTTATGTGTTTACTGTTGTGATGCTTCATTTCCTGATTGCTAGTTTTTTTTTCAATCACTGTTGATTGTGTCGAGACTTTGGCTGTAATTTCATCACATCTGCTATACACCTTAGATGAGCTGCATTATATGCATAAGGACATATATCTGACCATTGCATGTTTTAACATTGCCTCATTATTTATGCATTCTTTTACTTACATGCATTTTGTAGTGATGTGCGAATTCTGATGTTGACCTCAACAGGTGCTTCTTGGATTTTCTGTCCTTGTTGGTGCAAGTGCTTGGGTGGATCTTCTGGTACGTCTTACTATTGCGATTAAGTTTCTTTCACATAATTGCTTGGCATTAGGGGGAATGTTTTTTATGGCAATATTAATATGGACTACATACCATCAACTGAGCGTTTACGGAGATATGTGCGACAGAGATATTCAACTAGGTTCTGCATATTTTATCTGGGTCTAAAAGCGCATTTCTTTGTATGTATCTGATATTTTTCACTCTGTAGACCACAATATCTGTCTTGAGTCTTGCCTAGGTTTTGAGTAAATAATTTATTTAGTGATGCATGTCCGAGAATGTGCTGGTTGCAAGGTATACTCGTGTCGTTTACATAGGTTTCTTTGGCTCAGGGAATGATAGCAGGCCATGCTTACTACTTCCTTGAAGATGTATATCCAAGAATGACAGGCCGCCGACCCCTGAGAACTCCTGCAATTATACGTTCATTATTTGCTGATGAACCTGTGGTGGCGGTCAGGCCTGCCGCTGTGAGATTTGCTGCTCCAGCAATGGAAGAAGCTCCACCTCGATGAAGTTCTGGCGCTATGGGATGTCTAATGTTGATCAATGTATCAACCTTGGTCGAGGATCAATTTTGGATTCCTTGTCAATAGTGTCAAGGACAATTGGTTCTCTCACAGTTAGCGTGTTAATTACATTGGCGACCCTTCTCAGTTAGCAAATTATCCCTGGCTGTATAAAGTTGTTTGAGTTTTTAAGGATACTGTGTTTTCAAAACGATCGAGTTTTCGGGAATTATTATAATTTATGAATTTACTTGCAATTTGTTCTTATATAATGATATTGAAGCATCTCCAATCATCTATGTATAAGTTGTCAAATCAAATAATGATTTTACTATTAGTGTTTATTTACACAACATTAGTGGATAGTAGAATTCATAAAATATTAAATTGTTAATTCTAATAATATACTAAGTTGTAAATAAAATAATAAAATTTTCTAATTTATAATTATCTAATTTGAAGGGACAGAGGGAGTATGTTTGAAAAACTGAAACTAACACATTTTTATGACATATTAAGCATAGAATTCTAAATCTTGACATTTTTATGACATTTTAACCATAAAAGTAACTACAAACTATGCTGACAGAACGGCCAAATTCTGCACAATACAAAGCAGACTGTGAGATCGATAAAATGGCTAACTTCTAAACACCAGAATTCATTAGATTGCCGTCGTTGACACCAGACTCCCACAAAATACACGCAAAATAAAATCTCATGACCAGAGCCAAACCAGAGTGATAATAAATCTGGTTGGTTGTAGGCTCCAATTCCGTCTTGCCAAGAATGCCAACAAATTTATGTATATGGCCTTTTTCATGCATTCACTACCGTATAGGGTGATACTGTGCTGATGGTACTCTTTTTGGAGGTAGCTTGCGCAAGATGTACATAACAAGAGCTGAAGGAAGAATCTCAACCAGCTGTTTTGCAGGACGGCAACATATATCAGAAATATCAACTATTGTATATAAATTTAGCACAACCATTAAGAGAGGAAGTCCATACCGTGTAGTAGATTAAATTCAAAACTGGATGGTCCAATACATCAAGTGATGCGTCTGAATCAAAGGCTGAGAGCATAACCTAAGGTAGAGAACAAATAATAAGGATCAACAGAGAAGATAAGAATATCAACAGAGTCACTTTGGTCAATTGAAATCTGGAATATTCAAGAACTTGGACTTCAAAGATATTTTATTTGGGTGGGTTGATAAGATATGAATAATGTTTCACTTGGCACATCATAATTCAAATTGCCAAATGCTTCTTCCCTTTGTGGGATGATGAGGTTTTTCCATCTTGAATTTAGAATCTCGCAACTATAGAATTTTCTCATAGACTGAATTCAGTTACTTTTTTTGTGTTCAAGAATAAAGGGTACATAGCGGTTGTCTAAATGACAAGTACCGAAATCCAAGCAAAACTAATTATATATTCATTTAGTTTTGAAATAACAATGTGAGGGAAAATTGAAACCTTACCACGAAGCACCTTATAAGGAAACAAGTGAAGCATATAGCAGTTACAGATCCAACCTGTAAATGGATACTAATAGTAAGTACACATAACTCAACTAACAACAAAAGAGGATGATATCAAAAGCAAGGATAGGTGCTCAAAGTACATTCCACAATTATCAAATCAACATTTCAAATTGTCACATCAAAAACCTTCAATTGCATGATTGTCTGGATTGGACAGAGATTTTCAACAGTTAAATAAATGATGCGCAGTTTAGGATTTCGTTTTAAGCAATAAATAACAAAAGCTGGTTATTAGAAGAAACTTTGATAGCTTCACTTAAAAAGTCATTAACCAATTCAACTAGCCACTGTCATGAATATAAATTGATTTCAGGTTCTCATTATCAATGAAACTTTGTGCCTGGACAATGGAGAGCAGCTTAGCTGGTGATACATTTACTTCCCTTCAACCAATAGGTCGGGGGCTAGAATTTACATTACAGGTAAACGGGGAGCATTATTCATCCTTTTTAAAAGAAAAAAAAAACTCAGTGTAAGTAGAGATGCTACTGTGAACCCTGAAATCTTTTTCTGGTATAAAAATACCATTTCCAGTTAATTCAATCTAACAGTATTTCCAGTCAACAGATATAACACAAACCTCATAAAGTTTCTTTCTCCTCCCTTTAGATTCAATAGGGAAGCGTCTTAGCATGATGAACAGCCTGCACAAGACAAACGACAAGTATGACACAGAAAAGTGTAAAGAAATAAAACATAAGGCCTGAAGAAAGGAAGTAAATAAAATTTTCATTTGAAAGAAAAACAGCCTTTTGACATTCACCTTCCTCCATACAGCAAAAATCCTAATGCAGCTGCAAATGACACCACTGCAGAGACCAAAATATTGAAGGAAAGTCAGACTGTTGGCCTACGGATATCCCAGGCAAACTAAGAAGGGCAAAGGCTTTAACTTTTGCATTTGTTGATATGAGAAAAATAGGACTAGGAATGTTTACCTGCAACAAATATCTTTCCAATGAATTCTGCAGTGCTGTTGTCATCTATCCAAAGGTACACCCAGATACAAGCCTGAAGATAGAAGCCAGATTACAAGAGGCCCATAGATCTAGTGGAGAATAATAGGCCAATCATTATGTGGATTCAAGAGATCCACAAAACATCAGGAAAATATATCTGTAACTACGCATGATTTAATATATATTGTTCCACAAATAGGAAACAACATAATTCAAGAAATAATAGCAGTAAATCAAGAGTGCTGCAATGCACCTGCACAACATATACTCCGCTGTTGATGGCGAAGTAACATATTCTTAGTTTATCTGTTGGCAGACTTCTGGCCTGAAAAATGATAGGGATAGAAATGTTAGTGTTTCCTCATGTGACAACTGTAATTACATGTCATAAGCAATGAAATACCAGCAGGGATCTAATCAGGGTCTACGTGTTCGGGATATTGTTACACTAAGTTTTCAATCTTTAATTGTCAGAACTTTAACCAGAAAAATAACTTATACCTGATGATATATCTCTGCCCAAAAAAGAACTAGAAGAGTATATGTGGAGAAGAAGAGCAAGCCAGGAGACTCCAGCAAAACCAAAGAGAGAGCCTGAAATGGGGAAATTAAATTTACAATGGAGGTATAATAATGAAGGATGGATCATGTTAGCTAGAGTCACCAAAACACTTCATTGCCAAAGGACTACTCTGTAAGTCCATAAAATATGATCTCGATGGAGAATCCAGTAAAAGGAGACCTAAAACAAATTTCTGACATCTAGAAGCAGACATCTTTTTAACTGAATCAAACACTTCGTACGATAAAAAGGTAAAAAACATGTTCTGACAAGGAGGTCCTCCCAACCCCAATTACACTCATTGCTGTTTGCCAGCTCAATTTTTCTAGTGATAGGCTGATAGCATAATAAAACAGACAATGTATAGTACAAATTCATCATGAACATTATTAGCTATATCAATGGATTTTTGTTGGTCTAGCCCTGTTCCTTTAGTGATCTAGAAAGACGTTGTAATGCTGTTTAAAATTCTTACACTACACATAGCGCAGAATCTAATAGGGCAGTAACTTGAAGCATTAATGAAACAGGGAGGATCACATCAAACAAAACAGTAAACAGTACTTTAGGATCTTACCTTAGGATGTAGAAGAAAGACATTCTTATGAAATCCAAATGCGATAGCACGCACTGCAATGAATGATTTAAATGATTAGTCAAAGAGGTAGAACTATGTCTGACATAAAACTATAATTTTATACCTCCATTTACTATGAAGTTCATGAGGTGGAACACTTTTTGCGTGGTCCAACCATATTCGGGCACCCTAAGTTCAATTCTTATCAATTGAATCTGCATTAAGTACATCCATATCATTTTAGGAATAACATAATCTGGCAATTAAGTCCTCACAAATCAGACGTACAATCATGCTCATATTACATAATCAACAATTCTATAAAGCTGAAAAAAATTAACTGAGAAGTTCACATGAAGAAATGTCCAGAGCCTTTGTCCTAGCGGAAATGAGCTTAGACATTATTGTATGAGGTGCCGAGTTCGAGCCCTCTTGACCTCAGTTGTAATTTCCTCCTTTATATAGGAGTTTATTTGTAATTTCCTCCTTCATATTGGAGTATTTTTTTTTAAAAGTTCACATGAAGAAACAGTAGAGACACACAAGAAATATCATAACAGTAAAGTCCCATGATATAAATTTCCAGCTTGAAGGAATGGAAAAATGACTTCTTATAATTGTCGATAATAAAAACACCTTTCGGAAAAGGTGGAGTGAGTGGTTCCAAATCATATAACAAAAAAGTGATCCGGATAATTAAAAAATATGTGTACCATTACGATCATAGCAAAAGTGGGTAGATGATATATTCTACTTATACTTGTTTGCGAATCAAACAGATAAAGGTGAAGATAACGAAATTAATTTATCTCAAATCAACAATAAACTTATATTGCATTTGTCAATTGTGACTGCTATAATAACTTAGAGGTGGTCGTGTAGATAAGAAAAAGCTTGTCCCCACGGATACAGAGTGCATAATACATTGCACTTGCACAACTATAGGACAGGTAACTGAGAAAGTTCTCTTTTTTCGCTCTGCAATATTTAAACAATGACCATAAGATATGCCAATTGCCAAATCCCAACATGATCTCTATTCTCTGCCAGAGTTTCAACTGTTATATCTGAAGCAATAACCGTATGTAATTGAGATTAGAAACCAACAGTGTTTTCAGACACTGAACTCTACAACTAGCAACCATCACAAACTTATAATGTCCCAATGGAATTAAGCACTTAGGTTATCAAGAAAATTTAACTATCCAATTAATCCCATTAGCCTTAAGAACATTCAAAATTTCCAGAACATGGATCTAGTTCGACAAGATTCAAAAAAGTTGACCAAGAGGAAACACTATACTAATTCCCCTTGGGAAGAGATCCATCCAGGGGCGGAGGCTGAGAATTAGTGTGATTGGGGGTTAAACTAATTAAAATTAGGTATATTAATCGAAAAATCAAAATAGAATAAAGAAACACAGTGAAAAGAGCTCTATCAACAACTAAGCCCTCTTGGACTCCCCTCTCAATCGTGACCTTACCATGGGTCAGAAGAGAAGACATCGAAATTAAGTAGTGATTAAATACATCGAAATTATTAACAGTATGCCATGTATCAATTGAATAGTGATTAAATACATCGAAATTAACGGAGCTAAAATTAGCCCCAAAACCATCAGTTCATATGCCCCGATATTCGGAGAGGAATAAACGCGAATTCAACTGGATAAGAAAAGAAGCTCCTATATTCCTAAGCTGGCGTTTTCCAAGTAAGACAAGTTTGGCAAAGCAAAATCACTAACTAGAATCCCAACACAAGCAAAAATTCAACAAAAAGTATATGGTAGATATGTAATAGCAAGAAGAATATTGTAGACTAACAAGTGCAACGGAGGAAACAAGGGCATAGGCAGCGCAGAGAGAGTAAAATATTCCGTCTTGCCATACGACGGACTCGTTGATTTCATCCCACCAGTTGGCCACGGCGTCGATGGACGGAGAGCTCATTAGCATTCTGGTCATTGAGCTCTCCTCTCTCTTCTCTCTTCTCTCTTCTCTCTCTCAACTTGAGATGAGTAGGTCAAAATTGATTAGCTGTTGCTACTTTGAATAATATTATTTCCAATCAGAGGAAGAAGAGATCAAATCATAATAAGAGCATCTTTAGAGCATCCACTATGGGGCCGCGCCTATAGCCCCAGCGGGGGCGGTCTCGGACGGTTTATAGTGAAGGAGATGTCCGCCCCCGGGGCGGACGAGGAAATGGGGGCGGTAGGCAACGGACGACGGATAGGCGAAACGAGGGCGAGGACGCGTCAGGCGTCCTTTCGCCTCGCCTATAGGCGCGCCGGCCATAGTGGCCGGCGATCGGCGCGCCGACAGTCTTCGGTCGAATTTTTAATTTTAATTTTTTAATTACCTCTATAAATACCACTCTTCATCACCTATTTTTCCACCATTTTCACACAATCTCTCCATTCACTATCTACACTTTCACTCTAAAAAAATGCACGGTGGAGATGACGAATCACCCGACTCGCAGGAATCGGGCTACGACGGCAATCCTTCACACCCATTGGGATATGGCGGACATCCTTCTCAGCCGACGGGATATGGCGGGGCTCCGTCTCAGCCGTGGATGTGGAGTCAATCTTCCCCGCCGTGGGCATCGAGCCCAAACCTACCTCCATCTTAGTCGTGCAGGTCTTCTCCAACGCCCCCACCTATTCAGCGGAATCTGAGTCGCTCTGCATTTGGAGATTACAAACCCAACCTCGACGCGCTTAACCAGCCGCGTCCGGAGTCCCCTTTCCAATCCAGCCAATCGCCTTTCACCGAAGTAGATCAAGACGCACTGGATACTATGATGGGTTGCTCAGTTCCGGCGTCCAGGATACCCCGGCAGCACGGGTGGCAACGCCTGTTCCGACCCGAGGCTCTAGCAGCGGCAGCGGAGGTGGCGGCGGCGTCAGCGGTATGGGCGGCAGCCGTGGCTAGGGCAGCGGCGGTGGCGGCGGTGGCGAGGGCAGTGGCGTCGGCGGAAGCGGTGGCTCTGGCTCCAAACGGGGCAAGCTCTACACCAAAGCGGAGTCAATTGCCGTGGCGAGGGCGTGGGATGCCATCACATCGGACCCCATAGTGGGCACCGATCAGACTGAGGGGAGCTTTTGGAGGCGCGTCATGATGGCATACGACGAGTTCAAACCCGCCGGCACCGATAAGCGCGACCCAGAACAGATCCGCAAAAAGTGGGGTAGGATTCTGCTGGCTACCATGCGGTTCGCGTACATATAACAGAACAACATTCTCCACGCTGAGAGTGGCCGAAGCGGGATAGAAGTGATGGCCCTGTCGATGGGCAAATACCACACGGATGGCTGGCCGAAGTTCACAATGTGGGAGGAGTATCAAATCCTCGCGGATTGTCCGAAATTCAAGGCCATCTGCGCGCAAGAGGTCAATACAGCTCCTGGGCCGAAGCGTACAAGGCACAACCTTGCCGGGGACTACAGCAGTGGAAACGGCTCGCACTCGTTCGAGCAGCCCGACGAGCAAGTCGAAGAGCCAGCCGCTACACACACTAGGCGAGGACGGCCCCTGGGACAACAGGCCTCTATCCGCAGCGCCAGAGGGGCTAGAAGTGCCTCCCATCAGCCGTCGGCCCCGTCTGGATCTCGCATCCCCCAGCCCGCCCCAATCCCACAACACATGGTGCAAGGTCCCCACAAGGTCTTGAGGGATAACATAGATGTGCAGTTGATGCTCCAACTGCAGGACGTATGCAGCAAATACGTAGCCACCGACAGTGGCGGATATAGAAATTTTACTCTGGGGGTACAAAAATTGTACGGCAAATAATCACATCACCTATTAAAAATAAAATAATACTCACTATAAATAAATCCGCAAACTCAATTTAGTTGAGTCGTATTTCTTTTTAAGATGTCCCGACTTAGTAAAGTCATTTTATTAGCAGAGAAACAAAACATATAGTCACTCTTAACTCTACTTTATTCTCTTTTTTATTTTATTTTATCTTTATTTATTTTGTATAACACAAATTTTCAATATTTATGCCCAAAAGAAACGCTTTAGTTAAATTAGGACGAAGAGAGTAGTAATGTAACCAAATTAACAAGCTATATTCGTAAAAATGACTACTATATCCACAAAAGAAAATAATAAAAAATAAAATACTATAAAAATATACACACATACTAGAATTATTTTAAAACAATCATACTAAGCCATGAAAAATATTATTGAAATAAAAATTAAATTGCAAACTATCACATAAGAATATAATTCAGCTAAAAGAAAAACACTATGAACTGCAGTACTGCTGCCGGTAATTGGATAGAAGGTGGCAACCCGAGGAATCGAACACGAGTTCAAAGGAAGGCAAGTGAAGCGTTCAACCACTGGACCACTAAGACTATTGTTTAATCCTACAACAATTATATATTAAGACAACTAAATATGGGGGTACAGTTGTACCCCCTTGCTCCTATGTGGCTCCGCCACTGGCCACCGATGACCCGTACGTCAGGAACATCTAAAAGAAGCTCATCACTTGGTATGAGCGTTGGCTAGGGTTGGCTAATGACGCTCCTGGGGAAACCGCGGCCGGCAGCAGCGAGGGAGGAGGAGGAGGAGGAGGAGGAGAAGAAGAAGAAGAAGAAGAAGAAGAAGAAGAAGAAGAAGAAGAAGAAGAAGAAGAAGAAGGAGAAGAAGAAGGAGGAGAAGAAGAAGAAGAAGAAGAAGAAGAAGAAGAAGAAGAAGAAGAAGAAGAAGAAGAAGAAGAAGAAGAAGAGGAAGCCGACTCCGACACCGAGTAGATGGTGGCGGAGTTTTTAGTTGTATTTTATTTTAAATATTCGTTGTATATTTTTACCCTTTTGCAATACAACGAATATTTGACCCCAATTACCTCGTTTTCTAATTATTTGCATTGCACTGATTTTAATTATACTTGATTGAAACTAAAAACATTTTATAATGAAAATTGATTATAAAATTTGGGGGCTATTGGAAGTATCCACCATAATGGCGGAAACAAAATTATGGGGCTATGGACAAAAAAATTGGGGCTATGGACAAAAACTGGGGCGGGGCTATTGGGGTATCCGCCTTATAGTGGACACCCTTAACCCCGTCCCCAATTCAGGCCCCAAGTCCCCTCCACGTCATCATTCCCCTAAATTTGAGTCTCAGACCATAACTGCTCTAACCTTGCAGGCTTCATCCGTGCCACAAGTATTAAATTGCACTATTCACAATTTACCATCTATTTTACGCGTAAAATAAAAAATATTGAACAATTATAACACGAGAAATTCATTTTTAATTCAAAAATAATAAATTATAAACTAAAATATTAAATTAGAACATAAAAAAATGCAAAAAAAATACTCTTCTTCCCCTTCCTCTCGCCCCTCTTCATCCTTCTACAAAATGCAAAAAAAAAGAGAAAATTGGGGGTGCAAATGCAAAAGAAACCAGAAATCGTCGCCCTCTTCTTCCTCTCCCCCTCCCCCTCCTTCCTCTCCCAAATGCAAAAGAAACCTGAAATTGGGGCCCGGGACCGGAAAAAGAGCACCTCCAACGCCGGTCAGGTCGGACCCCAGGCGCGCCCTCAGGCCGCAACTGCGGCCCCGGGACCGGCCTGGGCAGGAACTTCCTCTCCTCCATCGACGCGGGCCGGGACCCAAGTGCGGCCCGGCCCCTTAGCGTTAAGGATGCTCTTAGAAGTTAAAACTCGAAAAAGATAAGAATCATACGTGCAGTAGGACTTTTATAAGAAAAATAACTAAAGTAGGACTACTTATTTAAATCTAGAAATAAATTTTGCTTCCTTGTTTAAAAGATTCTGTGAGATGCGGCCGTGACATGGACGAGTGTGGAATGAGTACGTGGCTCGTTCAATGCAGCTCACCAAGTCGAGGGTGCATGGATAAAGCGTTGCATGGGATCTAAGCTAAAAGAGAGAGCAGAGTTAGTTGGTAACTAACTTCGAAGGTCGTTTTCAGCTTGATATAAAGGGAGGCAGTTTTCCTCATTCATCAACGGGAAGTTTTCAAGATCAGAGAGAGTGTGAGTAAAGAAGGAAGAAAAGTTGTGTGTGTGTGAATCACCATTGTAGAGTGAAGTAGCTCTTGTAAAGTTTTCATCTTCTTGTTTCCATCTCTGTGTAACCACCAAAAGGAGTGATAGTAATAAACATCTCATCCCTTCCGTGGACGTAGGCAAATTGCCGAACCACGTAAACCCGAGTGTTACTTGTGTTCTTGTTTCTGATCAAATCAATCTTCAATCTAAAACCTCGACAGATTCACAGAAATTTATCCACACAAAATCATGGTATATTAATTTGAACAATATTTGTAGAATATATTAGATTGTTTTAATATATTCTACAGTTTAGAAAATTATATATATTGGGCAGTCTGGTTTGTAAAATTATATCACATAATTAAATTTGTTTATATTTAGGTTTAATGCTATATGGATAATTATGTGATAATTAGTCATAATTATCCGCTTCAACTAAAATAATTATACTACTTAATTTTAGATAGATAATTATATGATAATTAGTCATTATAATCGAACGAAATTATTAAGGCCATCCACAACGCCGTTCCTATACCGTTCCTAAACCGTTCCTTAAACTACTATTTGCGGGCCCCACTGTACTTTTTTACTCCATTCCTTAACTAAGGAACGGAACCTGCAACCACCCTCCGTTCCTTAACCGTTCCTTAAATTACTATTCATTCAATTTCATTTTTTATTTTTATTTCCAACTCAATTCAATTAAAACAAACACACTTTATTAAAAAACACACAACATTAAAACAAAGTTACAACTTAAACTTAAAAAAATAAAAAGCACATAATTAAAATCCTAAAAAAATAAAATTACACAATTTTAATAATTTCATCCGCCAAAGTTTGCCCAAATGTGCTCAATTAGATCCTGTTGGAGTTGGGTGTGTGCGCTAGAGTCGTGTGTCCTTGCACGAATAGATAACCGTTCTTGTATAGACGGATGCGCTCCACTTCGAGGCGGACTACTTGCGGTTGAGCTTCCGGGGGATTCGGGGTCGAACCAATTTCCCGCCTCGGGTCCTTCGTCTTGGACAATCATGTTGTGCAAGATTATGCACGTATACATGATGTCGACCATGTTCTCCATGAACCACGTACGAGCCGGGGCTTTGATGATGTTGAAGCGCGCTTGGAGAACCCCGAACGCCCTCTCCACATCCTTGCGAGCGGCCTCCTGCTTATGCGCAAAAAGAGCCTGCTTTGGGTTCGCAGACCCACTGGACGTCTTCACGAAGGTAGGCCACTTCGGGTAGATGCCATCAACGAGATAGTACCCCATTTTATAAAGCCGGTTGTTGGCGAGGAAGTTGATGGCCGGCGCTTTACCATCCAAAACTTCGGTCAAAAGGTCGGACTGGTGGAGCACGTTTACGTCGTTGTTCGACCCGGGAACCCCGAAGTACGCGTGCCAGATCCAAAGGCGGTAGTCGGTAACGGCCTCGAGTATAACGGTTGGGTGGGTGCCTTTGTGGCCGCTCGTGTAGGACCCCTTCCACGCCACTGGGCAATTCTTCCATTGCCAGTGCATGCAATCGACGCTGCCGAGCATCCCGGGGAATCCGTGCACTGTTTCGTGAAGGTCGAGCAGGAGCTGACAATCGGTCGTGCTTGGCCTCCGGAGAAATTCGTCGGTGAAGGCTGCCCGGACGCCTTTGCAGAATTTGAGCAAGCACATTCGCCCAGTGCTGTCTCCGATGTGGAGGTATTCGTCGAACATATCGGCCGTTTGTCCAATCGCAAGCTGGCGGATTGCTGCAGTACATTTCTGCAGCGTCGTGTGGCTGGGACGGCCGACCGCGTCGAACCCTTCCTGGAAGAACTCTTCCCGGGCTGCCAAAGTATTGGAGATGTGGAGAAATAACGGTTTCCCCATGCGGAAACGGCGACGGAAGTACGTATCTCCCCAAACCGGGTTATCGCAGAAGTAGTAACGTACTAACCTTGCGGCGGCTTCCTCCCGGTTACGATGGATGTACGTACGGGAGCGTCGTTGGGGCGGCGCGGCTTCTTCCTCCTCCCGTCGTCGATCTTCTTCAAGTGATTGTTCCAATATTTGACGCATTTGTTCAAAAGGATCCATTAGTTTGATTAAATTTGGGAGAAGAAAAACAGAGTTGATTTGAGATGAAAATTGAGGTGGAAATAGAGAGGATTTGAGAGGAATAGATGTGTGTTTGTGAGTGAAATGAGTATGAAATATGAGTATTTATAGAGTAAATAAATTAAAAATAAATAAATAAATAAATAAATAACGAAAAAAAACGGTAACAATACCGTTGCAATTTTTTTATTTATTAAATTCGAATTAAAAAAAAACGAATTATTGCGTCATCGTGACGACGCCCACTCGCGGGGCAGCGAGTGGGCGTCACGCGTCGAATGGGAGGCCGCCACGTCGCCTCGGCACGTGGCGGCACAGACCGTGCCGCGTCTCGTGCCGACGGCACCCGGGACGGCATGGGAACGGAACCGCGACGAAACGCAGCGCCGTAACGCGTTCCGCTACGGTTTCGTTCCGAAGGAACGAAACGCGGAATGCCCGCAGCTCGCCCGCGTTGCGGGTGCTCTAAATATTGATTTTTGGACTAAGCCAATATGAAAATTTTCTTAATTACAAAAGTAAGATTGTGTTGTTCTTTTGAAAAGAACATGAAAAAGTTATTTATAATTTAAAAACAAGCTCTATTTGAATAAAAAATTAGTTGAGTTATTCTTTATATGAAAAAACTTGTTTATATACATAAAAATTGACATCTATGTTTGAATAGAAAATAACATGCAAAATAATAGTACTAGTTCATTAGGATTTATGAGAATTAAATATAGAGTATTTGCAGCATTTATACTTTTAGAATATGTATAATTTTGTAATTTTTGTGGATAGCAATTTATAGTAACCTAACTTGATTCATGAGGCATCCCCTTCAAATATTTTACTAGTATATGATATCATTTTTTTCAAAATAACTTTATATTTACTTTTCTTGTTTTTTCTCAATTTCCTTTCAGCAATGAAAAATAAGTAAAAGCAGAGATTTTATTTTAAAAATAAAACATATGAAATTAATGAGAACTAGATTTGACCAATATAGAAAAAATAAAAAGAAGAGAAGAATACAATATACGTCTACTAGTATCTCTATTCCTAGAATACATTTTGGCACTTTACTTCGAAAATTAGCGTTAATTAAATTAATTCATCTTCATTCCAATGTATTTATAATTAATTTTAGATAGTACAATCAAAATTACATTTCTCATCCCGCGTAGGATTATAGATCATACTATCTCCGTCCGCAGTTAGGAGTTTCATTTTTTACCATTTTAATCCGACCTTGAATATGAGTCTTGATCATTTTTTACTACAATTGGTAATAAGGTCCAACATTCAACATTTTCACTAACGCATTCCATTCACATTTAATTTAAAATTAATACTCCCTCCGTCTCGGCTAAGACGACACATTTTTTACCGGCACAAGATTTTAGGAGTGTTATTGGTTAAAGTATTTAATTTGAGAGAGAAAATGTGAGTGTAAGTATTAAAATAGAGAGAAAAAGAAAGATGAATATTTTAATAGGAGTGAGAAAAAGTGTGGGTGATTTAATTGGAGAGATAAAGTTTCCAAAAAATGAAATGTGTCATTTTTGTTGAGACAAACTAAAAAGAAAAATGTGTCATCTTAAGCGCGACAGATGTAGTATTATATAGTACAAGTGAGATTTATATTTTGCTAACTTTTTTCCACCAACTGTTTTTTAACATTTCTTAAAACTTGTGTCGAAAAGAAATGAAACTCCTAATTGGACGAAGGGAGTATCTTATAGTAATAGGGAATGGTTATAGTGAGAACATTTTTTTAAAATGAGAACCGAAAATCATTACATTAGTATGGGTTGGATCACAAAACATATCAATTACTGATATTAAGTTAGAAACTACATGGAGTAATAAACTGATATTCATAAAACAATAAACTGATATTGAATCAATAATTGATAGTAGTATGATTTATAATATTAACTGATATTAATATATTTATGGATTATATAGTACTCCCTCCGTTGCACAAATTTTGTCACACTTTGCCGGGCACGGATTTTAAGAAATAATAGAAATTGAGTTGAAAAAGTTAGTTGAGAATGAGTCCTATTTTTTATATTAATTTTATAATGAAATGTGAGTGAAAATGAGTTAGTGGAATATGAGGCTCACTACTAAAAATAGTAAAAAGTGAAATGTGATAAAAATTTATGGGACGGACGAAAATAGAAAATGTGATAAAATTTAAGGGATGAAGGAAGTATAAAATTATTTAAATATGTAGCACAAATGCATGCTACTTATTTTGTCTAATTAAAACTTGTCGCATGAGATTGGTGACACTATGAACTAGTGAACACGTGCATGCAATAATATTATACTCAAATTATAATTACTTTTATTTTTATAATCTTAATTTAGGATCCTACTATTGTATACTCCCTCCGTCCCAGATAATTTATCCTAGTATTCCATTTTGGTCCGTCCCACATAATTTGTCCCACTTCAAACTTTCCATTTATGGCAACAAATTACTCCACTCTTAATCTCACTTTCGGCTACCCAAATTCCACCATTTACTCCACTTCATTTCATCTCCTTCTTCATTACTCCACACAACCTCCAACTGATTCCCCTTCTTCCTCTTAATTGCACTTTCGCCTACCCCAATCACACCATTTACTCCACTTCATTTGATCTCCTTCTTCATTACTCCACACAACCTCCAACCGATTCCCCTTCTTCCTCTATAATCTCCCTCTGAAAACCCTAGATCTACACCATTCCTCCACCATTTTCATCCGCTTCCACACAAATTCAAACCCCATCAGGTCTAAATACTGGACCTACGCCATTTGAAAATCCTAGATCTACGGCGATGGGTGATTACCCCGACTCTCCTCCTGGCATTTTATCTGCCGATCTGGATGATCTCGTCGTCCCAGAGACGGCGGAGTATATGTGGGGTTCTGCTTCCGCCATCGACGACTCTTTCGTCGCCGGAACCCTAGCTGACACTATTGTCCCCGAAACCCAACTGGAATCCTTCATTCTCGTTGATGTATGGCCTTCTCACTCCGCCATCGATTACTTGGACTGTGGTTGTCCCTACTACGGGTCGCCACCAATAGCCCCACTCTACAACCGTGTGCCACCACCAGCCACCCCCACCTATGGTCCACCAGCCTCATCCGCCGATCCAGCTCAAGCCCCTCCCGTCGTGTATTCGGACTTTGAGAGGCAGATGCTCGCCATTTTGCTGCCTGGGTTTTTAGATTTAATCTAAATATGTTGTCCCTCACTTTTATTGTTTTTCCGATTGGGTAGGCGGTTGGGCTTTGTTGGTTTGGGTTAGAGGCTGTGGTTTTAGTTGGGTTGGAGGCTGTGGTTTATTGGTATGGGTTGGTGGCTGTGGTTTTAGTTGGGTTGGAGGTTGTGGTTTGTTGGTATGGGTTGGAGGTTGTGGTTTGTTGGTATGGGTTGGTGGTTGTGTTTTAGTTGGGTTGGAGGCTGTGGTTTGTTGGTATGGGTTGGTGGCTGTGTTTTAGTTGGGTTGGAGGCTGTGATTGTTTGTGTATACAGGAGGCTGTGGTCTGATGTTGTGTTGGCTGCTGTGGTTGTTTGTGTATGCTGGAGGCTGTGGTTTGATGTTGTGTTGGCTGCTGTGGTTTGCTGATTGAATGTTGCTGTTAATTGTGTTAATCATACCCCTGTGATGATTTGCAGTGTGTTGCTATTACAGATATGTGTTGATTATTAAGCCACCCCTCTTGTTTGGTTAGGAGGCTTATTTGTGAGTTGATATAAACAGCAATATCTTAGGGAAATAAAAACCATACATTGACATTACAACAGCCACCCCTTTACATGGTTAGGAGGCTGTTTTGTTAGCTATGCAGCCTTAGAAGCCACCCCATACACATGTATGGTTTGGAGGTTGCCCTATGATGACAATGTTCTGAGGGATTAGGATTTTAGAAGCCACCCCTATACATGTAGGTTTGGAGGCTTTATAAAAGTGTACAAAAAACAGTTGATAGCATAAGCCATACCTAATCTTGAGGCTTCCACATCCAACTACCAAAAAATGCTTCCTAACTTACCGATCTTAGAACCCTACAGCTCTACTGATACCTGAGATGTCATATGAGGTGATCTCATTATTTTCAGACTGTTGGAGGTATATCACTGCAGCCTTCACTATATGTTCTTCAACCTCCAATGTCTTTGGCAGTATCCCCAGCCTTGTCAACCTTTCTTTGTTAATGTGTGGAGTTTTGTAGCCATCCCCCCCTTTCTCCTTCAAAATCTCTGTTAAACATCCTTGAAGAGTCAGAAAAACATTGTTCAGTGTTCCTGCACTAAGTTCATCAAAGGCTGCTTGCACATTAGCCACCAACTCATCCACTCTCCGAGCCAATTTGTCATCCTGTATAGACTGGATGACCCTGAAAAATCCTAAATCCAACACATTACAATCAGGAGAGTTAGCTGGTTGGCAAATGATATGGAATATGAACCCATCTGTGTTTGCAACTGACTGAAATTCTGCATTATTATGGCTGATGTGAGGTCTGGCATTGTCTTGTTGGATGAATATTTCCTTGCTTATGTTATCTGGCCATTTAGCCTTGATTACTGGTATGATCTGCATCATTACCTCAGTGTGTGAGGTCTGGAGTATGATTTGATACAGTTTGAAATAAAAAATTGATGCAAAAACAATGTACCTTATGAATAAGGCATTCTCTCATTACATCCTTGTTCACTGATTGAATGGGCTTGGTCTCCAAGGTGCCTCTTGGTCTGTTCTTTGATTTTCTCATTGTTGGCTCTTGTCTTGTGAATGGAAAGATGACTATTTTTCCATCAAATATGACATCTTCACTTTCTCCAAAGTATGGTCTACACACTGCACACATAAACATCACCTTTGTGATGAACCTCTTTGACTTGCATGACCTATATGGTTCTTCCTCATCTGGCAGCAGGTAGTATCTATCCGTAGTCTTTGTCATGAAAAACCATTTTTCATCTATATGCACTACGTTGTGCATTGTGTGGTATTTGAGCATACCATTGTTAACAACAGGCTGAACATGAGTGAGAGCCCATTTCATTCTTGATACCTTGTTTGCGGCAGTAAGCAGCGGCTTAACAACATTTGTGTGTGGCCTCAGAAGTTCACATTTCACCATCCTGCCTACTGTGCTCTTACTTAAATCTAGCTTGAAAGCCATCTTGCGGATGCTAGATCTTTCAAGGACTGAAAGAGCTCTTACCCTGATTTGATCTATCTTAATTTCATCATTGCGCTTGAAGCCTTTAACACGATCTTTTATGCTCACAGGTTCACCACTTTGGATTTGCTTGCTGGCCTCTGCCCAGATTCGATGGACTGTCTTCCTGCTCACTCCAAAGTCATTTGCTGTTTTGACAAAACTTTCATATGGTATTTTACCTAAAAGGCTCGCTTGTAGCAGGATTTGTGCTATCAGATTCTTGGTGTCCACTCCTATGATTCGCTTGCCTTGATCTCCGGCAATGTCTCTGGCCGTGGCTCCGGCAGTTTCACCAGCAGCAGAATCCATAGCCCTATGATGAAAATTTTCTGAGGGCAATACTTCTAAAACTCTCCTTTTGTTGTGTAGGTAGTCCTTTTATAGGTAGTGGTAGTTGGCATTTCCCTACTAAGTTCCCTCCTAAAAATTTGGTTAGAGTATTGTGGGTTTTGGCATTTCCCTCCCAAAAATCTTTTGTGTGTAATTTGATTAAACTCTCATTGAGATGTTGTATGTTGTGGAGTTGTATGAAAGAAGAAATTGAGCAGCATGTTTAATTTGTAAACTGCACAGGTTGTCCATTTTTTTAGAGCAGTTTGTTTAAGTTTGTTGAGCATTTTTCAATTCTGCCATTTAATCCACATTAATTAAAAACTAAACATTGAACCAAAAAAATTTAATTATACTCACATTAAAACTAATTCAAGTTTTCCATAAAATTGGCAATGAAAAAGTAACAAGGTGGGCTCCATTTTCACTACCTACCTTCATTTAAATCAAAGTCAAACAAACATTTCTTAAAACCCGTGTCAGGTCAAACTGACCCGAAGTATCTGGGACAGAGGGAGTATATATTTTTCATGCACAAAATAGTTCCATGCACATACGCATTTTTACACATGCACACTCTTCGATAAGATTCAGAAGTCCACTTTATATGATTTACTCCAGTCATTTTTATTTTTAGAGGGAACATCTTTTTTGGTCCACGAACTTTGCCAAATTATCATTTTAGGTCCGTGAACTTTGAAAATATCATTTAAGGTCCACCAACTATAGATTAATATCATTTGAAGTATTTTTTACTATTTCCAAGTTTTTTTGGACGAAAATACCCTCAATACCTTAAAGTGTATATATTTTTAATAAATTTATCATATACTCATATTTTTTTATAAATATCTTTACAATATATTTTTGACAAACTTTCTAAATATAATTTGACCTTAAATATTATCACTTAATTTTGTGACATGCAAGTAAAATTGCTTCTTCAATTTTTTATATTAATTTTTTTAAAAATTGAATACATAACTTTTCTTTAATAATAAAAATTGAATAAAGATCTTTTCTTGCATGTCACAAAATTAAATGATAATATTGAAGGCCAAATTATATTTAGAAAATTTGTCAAAAATATATTGTAAAGATATTTATAAAAAAATATGAGTATATGATAAGTTTATTAAAAATATACACCCTTTAAGGTATTGAGGGTATTTTCATCCAAAAAACTTAGAAATAGTAAAAAGTACTTCAAATGATATTAACTCATAGTTGGTGGACCTTAAATGATATTTTCAAAGTTCACGGACCTAAAATGATACTTTGGTAAAGTTCGTGGACCAAAAAAGATGTTCCCTCTTAATTTTTATGTGTACCTTTTTATTTAAATTTTTTATTTTTATTAAATTTTGTACTTGTTGTCAATTATTTACTATATTTATATAAGAGTATATATACAACTATTTTTATTAGACATGAAAATATTATAAGGCTGGTAATAATCCAACCAGCATGACTCTGACAACCTTAATTTAAAAGTTAGATGAGCAATTTTTAACATTTGACATTTTTTGCATATACTCCTTCCGTCTTACGAGAAATGCACTCTTTCCTTTTTAGTCCGTCTCACAAGAATATACTTTCCAATTTTGGAAACTTTTTTCACTCTAATAAGGTGTGACCTATTCTCCATTAACAATACTTTAATTACTTTTTTCTCTATCTCTCTTATCTTTTTAATTTTGCATTAAAACTCATACCAAATCAAACGTGAATATTCTTTAGGGACGGAGGAAGTATTAAATATTCCATTGACACACCATTTCTCTAGTGGGGAAGAAAAGAGTTTATCTAATTCGAATGATGAGAGAAAAAGTGTATCAATGGAAAAATTTAATATACGCAACAAAAAATGTTAAATGTTAGAAAATTGTAATCTCCTTTTAATGAACTAGTCTAAAATAGCTTCTTAGGGCATTTTGAACAATAAATTAATTTAGAAAGTGTAAATATCATTTTAGATATATTATAGTAGTATTAAAGTTTAGAAATGTGTAAAAATATTTTTGCAAATATATCTAATACTTCATTCGTTCCAATAAGAGTCTTATTTTGTTATTTTTATCCGTCCCACAATAAAAGTTATACCCCCTTCGTCCTATAAAAATATGGGCATTAGGTATGACATAGGAATTATGACAAAATTGGTAAAGTAAGAGAGATGAGGAGAATTGTATGGTAAAGTAAGAGAGATGAAGAAAATGGTAGTTAGAGCAGTGTTAGTGGATAGTGAGACCTATATTATTAAATTGATATAACTTTACAAAAATGGAATGCACATATTTTTGTGGGACGGACGAAAATGGAAAGTGCACATATTTTTATGGGACGGAAGGAGTATTACACTTTTACCATAAATGGTAAATAGGTTACACATTCCACCAACTTATTCAACTCACATTTTATTATAAAACTAAAATATATAAGTGAGACTCATATTTCACTAATTAATTTAACTTATTTTTATTTATATTTCTTAGAAATCCGTGGCTTAACCAAATATGACTCCTATTACAGGACGAAAGAAGCAGAACTTGCTGGTGCGGAAAACAATACGATCGACATAAACGGCTAAGGTTTATTCTTTTCTTATTCCTTTTTAATCTTTGGAATATACAATAGACTTTGGTGATAGGCTTATAGCTACAACTTTTTGCCTCTTTCTTTAAAATATTTGGACCACTTGGACACAAGTTTGAAGAGAATTGCATTAATAAAGGTTCCCGACAGCCATAAGATACACACATAAGAGTATATCAGTTGAAATAGGATAAAATAAGTCTACAAATGTATTGATAGACATCTAGCTAAGGAGCAATGTATCTATTAATTAATTAGATGGTGAATTAACACCGAGGATCCGTGGCGCAATGGTAGCGCGTCTGACTCCAGATCAGAAGGTTGTTTGTTCGATTCACGTCGGGTTCAAATTCATTTCAATCTTTTTTATATTTTTAATTCGTGAAACCTAAATCAAATATTGCAGTTATGAATCCAATGTAAGACCAGATTCAAGACTAGTCTGAATACACTATATTTTTCGACATGGGTTACTATCTTGTATTTGAATTAAACAAACTTAAAAATATGACTGATATATAATTGATGAACATGCTACATACTCTACTTATAAGCCAAAAACTAGACATCATATCTCTGCGAATCAACTTTAAGGTTAAGATAATCATAACCAGGAATATCATTGAGACGGTCTCCGTGAGCAACTTCAACGACGGAGCAGATCCCACTGCTCCTCCTCTTCTTCCTTTTCCAATTCAACATTGAAAATCTGAAGCCACCCCCCCATCTAGAAGGCCTCTCTTGAGAGCTGGTCTCAGCACGCTCCAAGTCGACTTTTCTGAAGTAGTCCATCTCCCTCTTCACAAGTGATCCCATGGTGCCTCGCGTGCCCACCTCCAACAGCACCCTCCCACCGCTCATGATCAAGATCAAGTGTGTATGATTGAGCTTGAGCCCTTGGTTTTTGGTCTAGTCGATCTCCTCGTCTTTTCCTGCCGTTCAAATCTACTTAAATCGGAGAGCATGAGACTTCTGCTGGTCACAGAAGCATCTACATCATCTGCCGTTTTACAGCAAGGATGGAATGATTATGCTGCTATTGCAAGGGGTTATATCAGCACAGCACAGCACAGCACAACTCATCCCTCTTTAAGTTTAGAATCAGGCCATAATTACGCATGCATTGCAACTTACCTGGTCCACCTAAAAAAGATGCAAAATCGAAAAAAAACACACCGCATATATTTACATGCCTTATCTTACTTGAGAGGTAGTGCTCAAAATGATGATATCTCAAGAGTGCAATTGAAGGGAATGACTTTAGTTACAGTAGTGGATAATTTAATAATCTGAAACCAGCCTAGTTTAATTTGTAATCATTCAACTGCATCATATCTTCCCCTTGCAGTGATTTAAACCTTTGCTCATTTTGCGCACTGGTAACCTACAACGTTAGCTAAACAAATTCTTTGTTTAAGAGAGTTCAATTCACTGAGCAGATTACAAGTTGAGTTTGGTGTGAGCTGAGGCAAAAGTAGCCTTCAAATCTTCCTTTACTCTCTCACTTGCGAAAATGAAGTCTATGGCTTTTTGCGCAAGCTGAAACATCTCCCTCTTTCCAAGACCTTGATATCAGAAAGAGAGAAGAAAACATTAAAAATATTCATGATGCTAAACCAGGGCGTAGAATCAAATTCACGTAACCAAAATACAAAATAGGTAGACCTACCAAAGGCAGATGAGGCAAGGGCATACTCAGCAGATAGACTGGTAGAGAAGACCCCACAATCATCAGTGCACAAAATCAGAGGATGGTTTGATTTGTATAGATCAGCTGCAAGAAACATGAAGCTCTTACAAACTCTGTATTTAGTAATTTTTCTTTTCTTTTCATCAATGTGAAATTAGTATAGCACATTTGAGATCACCAACATTCAAACCATACTAGCATGGAACCTCAAAACAAAATTCGGAAAGGGTTGTGGAATCTAACCAAAGTGGTGAACATCTGCAGAAGCAATAGTTTCAGTTTTAATGTTGGATGTCAAACAAATCTCCACCTGTTAGTTTGAATGAACAGTTAATCAGGAACATAAATATTACATAAGCGCAAACACAACACATGATGCAACAGCCAATGGCGATCTATGTTTATATTTAAAGACTATTTTAGCAATATTGTTAAAACATGGTTGGGGTATTTGTAATGAGCATAACCATGTAATCTATGTTCATTTTTTAAACAAGTTTAGGAATGCAACGAAACAAATGAGTGGGGCGTTTGTAATGAGCATAAACCGAGTAATATATATTAAGCATGCCTTCTTACACAACAAAAAAAATGCGGCCACAAGTCACCCAAAAAGAAGAAGAAGATAAGATGGAGAAAGAAAAAAGAGAAGCGCAGAAGAAAAGAAAACTTTACTGGAATTTCAAGTCTTTTCAAAAGCTTCCAGTCTTCATCTTCAAGGCAACAGGCATGCCCGATTCTCTTGGGAAGAAAATCTAGCATTGCATGAATTTCAACTGGATTGGGTACCTATAAACAACTAGGTTGTAGAAAAAATGCTTAGAATAACAGCAATTTTGGCACCATGAGAAATGAAATTATAGAAGGGATAGATCAAATACACCTCTCCACAATGTAAGGTAATTGGAAGGCCTTGCTTTTTAGCAAATTCTAATGCTGGTAAAAACGTCAGCCTATACAAGGAAGAATCAGATATTTATCATCTCCAAGCAAACAGAATGTTGGTGTATATCATGTATGACAAGTAGTGTAAGCTACCATTGACCAACATTAGGGTTGCCACAAAGATCTATGCCCACTACCCCAAAATCTTTGAGTTCCATAGCAAGCTCCACCTTCAAAAATAGGTAACAAACCAAAGTTCTCCAGATCCGAACAACTTAAAACCTGGAATTCTTCTGGTCATAGACTAACTTACAGTTTCCATAGCAGCTTCAGCTGTCTCACGGCGATCGATACTTAGAAGTAGCCTCACATATATCTTCTTGCTTCCAATGCCATTGCATAAACCATCCACGGAATGAGAATGTGCAAAAGCACCTGTCTTCAGTTCACCAGAAAGATCTACCTCAACTGAATTGACAGATCTTATGCCCTCTAGAACTGCTTCCACGTATGAGCGCTTGCTCATAGCTTTAGAATCATTCCTCTGCATTTCAAAAGTGCACAGAATTATAAATTTAAAATCATACGTAGGCAAAAAGTGTAACAGAATTAGACACTTTGGATGCTCGGGGGTCGGCTGCCCCCACCGGCCCCCTAAATCCGCCACTGCATAATAACAAGATTATCTTACTCAGGTATGTGTCAAGAAGTCTTCAAGAAATATATGACATACCTTCGGAGTCGTTCTTAATTCCAGGTAGACGACATTGTCTGCAGCAAAATCCTCAATAACCTGTCCACATGAAGTTGAATATCATACAAGAGGGTGAAAAGCGTGGGGTACAGGACTATAGCACCTGAAATATATCTGCACTCTCACCTCTTTTGTTATCCTAGCAACAGTTTTGTGGTCGGTTGTAATAACATGAATCAGATCAAACATCTTGAATACTTCATTCAGAGCTCGATCGCCTGGAAACACACAACATTCAAGTCAGTTCTAGGTCAACATCTCACCTCAAATTTAATGTTCATCTTGGCTAAATCCATCAATGCCAAACAAAAGGAGGTCCTAATCTCAATTTGCAACAGTTGTGATTAAAACTAAACGAGAAGTTACTTAATAATTAAGAAAAAACTACACAGTAATACGAAATTGGGCATGATTATAACAGAAAGGGATTGCCATACTTTTCAGAATAACATGCTCGACGTCTGAGAAAATGATAGCACCTTTCTCCCCTAGTTCCCTAGCAAGCTCCCTGCACATGATAATTTTCCGGTTAAAAAGAAAAACCAGGTCAAATCTCATTTAACTATCAATATAATGTAGATTGAGTAGTATCAGCAGAAAATGAGAGAAATGAAAGATCTGAGAGTTGGGCATACAGCAATGTGGAGTCCCTGATTGAGCCATTAAGATGCGCGTGAAGTTCAATTTTGGGCATTGACACACACCAGTCCATGTCTCTCCACTTGCGACACAATCTGTAACACAATATTAATGATGTTTTACATGAAATACGAACTCAATTCCTAAACTTGAACTTAAAGTTAAGTCAAGCAAACAAAATTAACTTAAGATCTTAATCACACCGCACCTAATTATGTCAAAGTAGAAGAACAATTTGCTAGACAGTAAGAGCCTACCTAAACTTGGAATATATAAATCACAAGGACTCTCATGCTGCATGCATGCGTACAATGGGGCTCTGTACACAGACCCAGCCAACTCACAAATTGATGAAACCAATAGCTAACAAAAAGTTTCAGCTTCTACTTTGTGTGCATAATTTCATTTTTTAAGTTTATATGCTTTAAAATTCTCATATATCCAATTAATATTACTCCTGCTTTGTAAGCGTAATTTCATTTGTTTTTTTCAGGTCTCATTCACTCTTAGGAAAATCTCATTTATCAAACACTTTATATCATAAGGTAAACTTCTAAGAATGTAACAGAACTTTTGAAATCATAATGAAAAATTCTTATTCATTTTCTTCATTCTGGTCCACCCGATCTTCCTATTCTTTTATTTCCTAAGACCCAACAGTGTAATGCTTTCCAAATTAAATCAAATCCGAAATTTGGGCCTAACTGTAATCAACACTTTCAGCTCAATATTACCCATAAAGTCTCCCTCTCTCCTATCCTTCACCTGTCTCTCTCTCTCTCAACTCTGCAGATTGTGACTCCCTTCCCTTTCACAAATCTAAAATTCTTCCTCTCAAATATCTAACCTTCTTCTTCTCTAGACTCTAATAGATTCCCCAGGAAATTTTCTGCTCAACCACCACCCCGCCGAACGCCATTACAATGGCAACAGCACATCTACTTCCTTGAAAATTCAGGCGAAACAACATGCAACCGCTGCCCTCTTCTCTGACACAACCAGCTACACTGCCACCCCTCTCGCCCAAAGCCAGCTCCCCCGGCGCCATTCCTCCCCAATGGCTCCTCGGCAACATCCACAAACTCCAGCTCCTCTTTTCACTCATCAAATCACCAGGGTCCAAATTCAGTCAACAACAAAAGGGTAAAAAAAAATCCCCTACCTTTTCTCTCTCTTTAAAAATCTACTAATTCTTTTCAATCTCTATATCATATGTTATTATTGTTTAAAATTTTCTTTTCGATACATAAAACTAGTGTTGGCAGATCATGGAAATATAAGTGAAATGGTTTTGGTGAATGTGATTATGCTAAAGCAACTAGATGGAAATTTATCTGAGTGAAATTGCACATCAAAATTGATTGAGAATAGGTTGCTGTGGCTATTGTCTATTGATATACAGCAAGATAATACGTACTGATTTTTGAGTGATGAGGTTCTTGTTCATGACAAAATTAAAGGAGATTAATAGCAAAATTTCTACAGTGTAAATAGGATTAAAACTTGAGTTGAGAAATTACCGACTGAATCTTGTAGGAAGACTGCCAGCAGAAACTTGCTATGATAAACTTGGTGTGTTGTTTGAGTTGACAAATTGGGGAAGCTACAGAGTGGTTTCTGGTGAAGTAGTACTGTGTAAACCGCAAACTAACAGAATATCTGGATTTGGGGATCATACAAATATTCAAAAAATAATCCAGCAAATAAAACCCATCTTTAAATGAAATTTATAAATCAAAAGCCCAACAGTTTAACTTGGCCCAGAGATAATTCATGTTTTCTGAATACTGTGAAATTGCAATCACTAAATAGATTAGGAACAAATTAATTTAGGTCGTCCACGAGCCCAAGACCCGTAATATTTTATAAATTCAATTATACTTGAAGGAGCAATTCTTTCATGAATCATTATCTATTCAAGAAAGGAAAATTAAGACCAAACATACTATATGATGTACGTAGTATATTAGTGTGTATAAATAGGGCTAGATCAGTATATTTACGGTTTGGACCGGATTCAGAAAGCTAATTAACCACACGATCCACATACCTTACGAGTGGATCTGGTTGATTTAATCAGCATTATTAGTAGGAATTGATAAATACATCAAACGATCCAAATAAGAAAAATAATATCAGTAATTAGGCCTAACAAAATGGGTAGCAAGAATTGGGTATTTCCCGACCCAATAGCCGATAGTCGACAGGTATCCGGTATCTGCTAGTTGACAAAATCGAAAACGGGTGAGTATGGGGTAGTGCCTTTCGGGGATTGTCGGGTATTGTTTATACCCAAAAGACATAATTAATTACAAAATAAGTTGACAAATAAATAGATTAGGGCTTTGTAATTTCATTTTCACCTTATCTTTTAATTTTACACAAATGAGTTAACAAACCCTATTGTTTCATCTGCATTCACTCGTCACCACCGGACGACAACCTTCCTATGTTCGATGCCAATGCCAAGCATTAAGGTCGCTGTCACCGCCTTCCGCTCGACGCCGCCTCCGTCACCAACCGTGACTACCTACTTGATGACCGACACAAAGTAAGATTCGTACTACATGATTTTTTTGATAGATGGTATATGTTTTGTAATCAATTTTATTGGACTACAATCGGGTGAGAATACCACAAGTATTGAGTGTCGGGATATAGAGATTCCTACGCATTACTATTTGAAACCGTAGGCCGTTCAGGTTCCAAAATTCTAGAACCGCCGGTTCCAAACCAGAATCACAAAAAATCAGAAAAAAACCGTGTAATTGAACCGGAATCGCAAAAAACCGCCATAAATCAACGGTTTGAAATTGAACTACATCGACGGAAACCACCGGTTCAAAACCAAAACCGAAACTTGTAGTTTTCAAACCAGAATCGTAACCATGAAATATGCCCAAGGTTCGGTTCGGTTCCAGTTTGAGATTTTCTGAAACCGGAACTGACAGTTCAACATCTTGGACATGTTTACCTGGATATCCAACATAGGCATCATACCCGATTTGTTCATGGGACGAGTATCAAGTGGGATAATGGGGCCAGGTTGGGTATGAGTATCTGCATATACCCATT
The DNA here is from genome assembly GCF_004379255.2 of Salvia splendens. Taxonomy (NCBI): domain Eukaryota; kingdom Viridiplantae; phylum Streptophyta; class Magnoliopsida; order Lamiales; family Lamiaceae; genus Salvia; species Salvia splendens. The sequence continues at coordinate 29,303,345 of NC_056039.1, forward strand.
TTGCCCGGGCTGGCTATAATCGAACCTTTGTAGATATTGTATTGAATTGCAATTTCAACATTTGACTATAGAAAATAAATACATTAAGGGTTGTTCAGTTTGCAAAATTGTATTCGAGATTAAATATGTAGTGTGTTATCCGGGATTAAATATGCAGTGTGTTTGATTTATGAAATTCAATCCCACAACTAAATTGTATAATTATAAGATAATTAGTTATAGCCCTGGCTAAATAATCTCCTTACTCAATTCTAAATTATATTTCACCGCTATTTTAGAGCATCTCCAGTGACTGCCTTCCGGTAGGACGTCCGGTCGGACACGCGAAAGGGCTACCGGGACGTCCGCCGTTGGGGGGTCGAAGGTCGGGTACGGACGTCCCGTGAGGACGTCGGGTGTCCTCGGACGTCCCGGCGACGGGCGGGCGGACGTCCGCCCCTGTGGCGAGGGTCGGACGTCCGATAATTATTTTTTTTTTAAATTCTATATATACGGCTCGTTGAACTTCATTTCATTTGCACCACTTGTGTTAATAAGTTTCTCTCTTCTTTTACTACAAATTTCATTTCTACCTAATGGAGAACGATAGGAACTCCCCGGCCACGAGCGAGTCGCAGACTCCGACATTTCCCATCGATCTGGAGGGAAACGTTAGCGGAAGTGCGTCAACGGTTCCGGGAATGTCGGGGATGGGTGGAATGGGTGGGATGATGTCCCCTTATATGTACAATTGGATGGGTGGTATGGGTGGTATGATGCCGAGGGCAGCCGGGATGGGGGGCATGACCCCAAATATGATGATGCCGGGTATGGGGATGGGGGGCATGACCCCAAATATGATGATGCCGGGTATGGGTATGGGTGGGATGATGCCGGGGATGATGCCCGGGATGATGCCGAGGATGATGCCGGGGATGATGCCCGGGATGATACCTGGGGGAGGGGGTGGCAGGGGTCCTGAACCACTAGCGGACGATGTGTATCGGCCCGTGATGGATACGCTGTCTACTGATACCCCCTCCACTTATGTTCCGGAGACTCAGTTCACCGGCTTGGAAACTTTCTCTTTTGAGGAGTTGGGGCTATCTCCAATCAGGGAGACTCCCGATGATGTGGGGGCAGCTGCAAGGGGTAGGAGCAGGGGCAGGGGGACGGGACGTGGCAAGGGCAAGGGGAAAGCCCCGGGCTCTTCCTCTCGAACGGTGGCAGAGGAGGAGGATGAGGAAGAGACGGGAAAGAGGACGGTCTGGAGCCCGTAGGAAAACGTTGCGCTTGCAAAGGCGTAGGTGGCAATTGTCGAGGATCCCTATGTCGGTGCCAACCAGCATATTGACAAACTGTGGCATCGGATCGCTGAAGCCTAACACACACACAAACCGGCTGGGGCGAAGCGTCGCGTTCCCGAACAGTGCCGGAAACAGTGGGAGCGTTTGAGGCCTAAGCTTAGTCGATTTGCTGGCCTCTACCAAAACAATCTCCGTCAGGCAAGCAGCGGCATGTCCGAGGAGGATGTCCGGAGCCGTGCCTTTGCTCAGTACCCCGACAGAGCCTTGAAGTTCAAACAATTCGACCAGTGGGAGGCCTTCCTCGTGGTGAAGGATTCCCCAAAGTTTTGTGGGGGTGTCGAATCGGGCTGGGCGAAGCGGACGAAGATCAACGCTTCCGGTGAATACAGCAGCAGTGCTGATTCGCACGAGCTCCCAGAAGCCGATGAGGTGTCCCCGCTACCTCAATCAGACGCTCGCCGTCGTCGTCGCCCAGTTGGGCAAAAAGCAGCGCAGCGGAGGGGTCGGGGAAGCAGCAGCGGAAGCGGGTCGTTCGAGGTCGAATCGGAGGCCCCTGCTCCTGCGGAAGATATCGACCGCCTCGCCCGCGCGCAAATCACCCAAAGCTTGATCCGGACCATGCATAGGTGGCATGGCACGACCGATGCGACGTACAAGAGGATGTTAAAGGATGTCATCGATGGATGTCGGCGCGATTTGGGGATGCCACCCATTGGAGATGATGGCGCTGAGATAAGCGGAGGGGACGACGGGCCCGGCGCGGGCGACGGGGGCGGCACTGGTAGCGGAGGCGGCACGAGCGACGAGGACAGCGCGGAGTGAGTCGGGGATGTTGGACTATGTATTTTTCTTTTTTTCATGACTATGTATTTTACTTTTTTTCTAAATTCTCTTTTTTTTTATGTTTTATGACTATGTATTTTTGCCCGTTTTTTGGTTTTCCGTAATTTTTCCCGTATTTTGCTTTCTCGTACTTTTTGTTTATATTAAAATTAAATTATTGTGATTTTTTTTATTGCGGGATGTCCTAGTGGGAAGGGCGATGGGAATGAAGGATTATGCAGGGGATGTCCTAGTGATGTGGCAATAGGGTGGGATGTCCTAGTGACGTGACAGAAGGTGTTTTTGGGATGTCCTAGTGGATGTCCGAGTGGTCGGACATCCGCCCACTGGAGATGCTCTTATATAGGACTGCGATTCACACTACCGATTTATGATTATGAATAGCGATTTTCTACAGGCAATTTATGAATAGCTATTTTTCGACAGCGAAAACGAAGTGGAAGACTGCAAGAGAAGGAAGACGACTATGAATAATTTATTCTGAAATACTAATGATTAAATCCCACACGCAATCTCAGACTGGCATAAAACCTGCTCTCCAATCTGCAACACTCTTCCCATAATTCAAACCGCGTCTTTTTTCCCTGTAAGTTCTTCCATCTCTCTCTAGATTTTAATTTGTTGGATTTCGTTCTTTGTTATGGCTCTTCCGGTGAAACCTATGTTCTGAGATAAATTTGATCTGTTTATATTTTACTCCATAGTCTTGTGGAAGAGTATTATGTCGCTTCTGGGCGATGATTTGTTTCTTCCTCGATCCTAGAAAATTCCGGGATTATGAAGCTCCATCCAAGCGATGAATATAGGGTTTCGGAATTTAATGACCTTTTTAATATAGGTTTTGAGTGCACAGTAATTTTTTCATTGATCTGATATGGATTGTAGCGAATTTTAAATTTGTAGAAACCTGCCCCTGTTTATTCGCTTATTTTTAAGTTGCCACCTGCAAATTGGGGATTTCTTCCTACTGTTTCGAGCGTGTAATTCTATTCTTCTGGGAATAATTGGCAATGTATTGAGGATTATGAATCTGATGTTTGGTTTTTGAGCTTGCAGTGATAAAAGTGTGCTTCTTTTTGCGCGTGTCCCGTTCTCTTCTCCAGTCCGATATCTACATACATATCTATGCTATATGGAGGTTAAGCTATGGAACGACAAGCGCGAAAGGGAGATGTATGAAAATTTCGCTGAGCTCTTTGCGATTATTAAGGCAACCGAGAAGCTTGAGAAAGCTTATGTGCGGGACGTGATATCTCCAGCGGAGTATGAGGTCGAATGCCAAAAGTTGATCGCCCATTTCAGAACGCTGTCTTCCACGTTGAAAGACATTGTGCCTAGCGTTGAGAGGTTTCACGATACTTACCAGATGGATTGTCCTGCAGCCATAAACCGGCTTGTGACATCTGGGGTTCCTGCAACCGTTGAGCACAGGGCGGCTGCTGCCACAACACATACTACATCGGCTGCCATTGTGGCCGAATGCGTGCAGAATTTTATTACTGCTATGGACTCCTTGAAATTAAACATGGTTGCTGTTGATCAGGTCCACCCGCTCTTGTCTGATCTCTCTGCTTCTCTCAATAAGCTTTCTATATTGCCACATGATTTTGAGGGGAAGACAAAGATGCGGGATTGGATTGCCAGGTTATCGAAAATGGGTGCAGCAGATGAGCTTACTGAGCAGCAGGCTCGGCAGCTGCACTTCGACCTGGAATCATCTTACAACTCATTCATGGCAGCACTGCCAACTGCAGGGACATAGTTGTTTTGCTGGACAAGGTTGTACATAATGGATACATTTGTTTTCATGTCTGTTATATTTCAATATGTATGTTTGGAATTCTGAGTGGAACTTTGGTGGAGCAAGTATTGTTCAGCACCGGTTGCCGACCTTTTGATCGTATTTTGTGCTTAGAGCATCCACAATGGCGCCTAGCGCACCGCCTAGCCGAGCGCCGGCGCTAGGCGGTCGCTAGGCGAACCATTGGAGGATCCGAAAACCGCCGAGCGGTTTTCCGGATATCAATTTCGCCTAGCGCTAGGCGGTCAAAAACCGCTGGGCTATGCGCTGGGTGATCCGCTCGGCTCCATTGCAGCGCCCGGATCGTCCAACTCATAGCCCAGCGGATTTTTTATTTTTTATTTTTAATTTTCGAAACACTATATATACGCGATTTGCACTTCATTTTCATTCGCACCACTTGTATTAACGAGTACTCTCTCTATCTTAATTTCTGTACAAGATCAACACCGAGAAATGGATCTGAACAACGAGCCTAGTTCAGGGACGAGCGGTTCTCAAACTCCCCCAATCCCCGTTGGAGGCGGATGGAATCAGATGCCCGGGTACTACAACATGTACCCGTGGCAGCAGATGCTACCTGGGATGCCGACCGGAGGGAGTCCGCCGGGGGAGTTCCCGGCGATGCGGGGTTGGGCACCCAATATGCAGATGATGCCGGGGTGGGTACCCAATATGCAGATGATACCCGGGGGAGGTTCGGCGACGCAGGGGACGCTGGGGGGCGTACCGGCGACGCAGGTGACGCGGGGGGACGTCTATCACCCCTGTTTTGATTTTTGACTGCTTCATCGCATACATCGACCCCAACGGATGCGCAGTTCACGCCGAACGGTTTTGATGATTTTGCTTTGTCGGATTTGGGGTTTGATAGTCTCGGAGTTCCGGAAACTCCCGTTCAAACGGGGGGGGGGGGGCAGTGCAGGGTAGTGGCGCCCCAAAGAAGAAGGGCAAGGGAAAGAAGGTCGGGGAGTCGTCTCAGCTGGGTGGGGATGACCCCACGGTACGCAGAAGGTGGACGGACGAGGAGAATGTTGCGCTGTCAAAGGCGTGGGTGAGTGTTTGCGACGATCCTCTTGTTTCTAATAACCAGAGGATCGTCAACGTGTGGGGCAAGGTAGCAGCAGCCTACCAGCTATTTTGCCCGGAGGGGAGGCCACACAACGGGGAGGATTGCCGGAAGGCGTGGAACCGAATCAGGGCTGCCGTCTCCTGATTTTCGGGTTTGTACGCCAACGCCCTCCGCATGCAGAGTAGTGGCCAAACGGAGGACGACTGCAGGAGAATAGCGGAGAAAGTCTTCCCCCCAGCCCGGGTTGTATAAGGACTTCACCTACTGGAACTGCTATCTTGTGCTGAACGACTCCGAGAAATTCCGAGTAGGTGTCGACGCTGGCTGGCCGAAGAAGCAACGATTGAACTATACCGGGGATTACAGCGGCAGCAGCGGTGGTTCCCACGACCTCCCCGAGACGGACCAGGTGCTCCCCAACCCTCGTTCGTTCGGCCGCCGACCTCGCCTCGCTGGGCAAAATCGGGCGCAACGGGAGGCGAGGGGGGTCGCCGGGGGTTCCCAGGAGGTCCAGTCGGCATCCCCCTTTGACCGCCAGTCTGCAGAGGATCTCAAGTACTTCGCGCGTCAACAAACGCGCCAGATGATGGTGAAGACGTTAGCCGAATGGCTAGCAGCGACGGACCCCCAGGAGAAGAGATTTCTCTTCACATTGCTCGAGAGCATGAATGACGATCTGCGTGGAGGCGGCAGCGGCGGAGGCGGCGGTGACAGTGGCGGCGGTGGCGACGGCGACGACGGAGGCGAGGGAGCCGGCGAGTGATTTTTTTTAAGTAATGTACTTTTACAATTTTGAATGTAATTTTTTTTTATTAATGTACTTTTTTAAAATTTTTGTACTTTTTTTAATTTATTGTATTTTTTTAAAAAATTAAAATAGTATTATTAATGTTTCCCGTATATGTCTCGTAAATTAAATTCCGTATATTGTGTTATTAGTGATGTGGCTATTGATGTGGCTGGGTTATTTATGATGTGGCTAGGCTATGGCTGGGCTATTTATGATGTGGCAGGAGGATTTTTAGTATTGATAATGTGACAGGAGAAGTTTGTGGCTAGGCTATGACTGGACTATTGCTGGACTATTCCTATTGTGGATGCTTTTATGAGTAGAGGGATTATCTGAATATTAAAGTGTTTCTCTCTGATGGAATACACTGGTCCTTGTTTTTCATATATGCTGCTGTTAACAAATATTCCTGTAGGCAGGGTAATGTAAGCTATTCAGATTTCAACATTTTTTGTGTTGGCACTCTTCTTTATAAGTCGAAAAACTAGATTGGTCTTCCATTGTGGATATAAGAAGATTGCTTTCTAATGTACACAGTTCAATCCTTGTAAGTGCTGTAGAGTTTTTATGTGTTGGGTTTAATGTGAATTTTAAGGGTTCAAGAAATATATATTTTCTGGATTTGTTCTTGCAAAAATATTCAATAACCCAAACAAGAAATAAAACAATAAAAAGATGGAAGAGAAGAAGATGATAGGTGTTATGATTTAGATTAAAACTCAAGAAAGGAAACCCAATGACTACTTTTACAAACAAAAATCTAAGACCAACTAGCAACACAAGAACTAGCAAGCATATCTTAACATTCAACCTAAGTCCGACAATAGATTGGAATGCAACCACAAGTGATTTTGATAAATCTTCAAAAATGAAGATGATGCTCACAATGGAGTCTTTGTTCTTTCAATATCATTCAAAGTCTGCTATGAAATAAACCCTAGCAAGAGTATTTATACTAGAGTGAAAAAGAAGCAAAATAAAACAATTCTTGGCCAAAAAGTCACATTCCGGACAGAACACCCGACCGGGTGTTTTCCACGGCTCATTTCACCCGCCCGCGTGAAGTCTCTGGACAAAAACTAATTTCTCGGCAAAAACCGGCCGGGTGTTTTTGGGTTGGCAAAACACCCGCGCACGTGTTTCTTTCTGCATTGCGCGACTTTCTTAAAATGATCATAACTTCCTCATCCGGACTCCGATTGAGGCATGCAAGATACCCACGTTAAGCTCTTTTGACGGTGAAGACAATGGTGGTCTGAGGAGTGCATTTGGATTTTATCTTCACAGTGAAGTTCCAGTTTAAATCAGACCTCTGAATTTGGCTTGGCACCTTGACATGTCTCCACCCTCTTCTCGGACCTCAATCAACCCATGACCCTCGACATCGTTGTATTCTATGATTGTGAATACCCGGATTCACATCATCCTCCCCTTCTTTGTGAAAGGATTTGTCCTCAAACCCGGTTCTTCGATTTTTCTTTAGGACACCTGGATTCACATCAGTGTTCGTTGCCTTCTTGTCAGTAGGCAACGATGTAACTGCTGTAATTTCTTGAGTGGTCCTAAACCATTTAATGATGTTTGTTTCTTGTGTGACTAGATATGAAGGTTGTACCTGCTGAAATTGCTAGAGTGGTCCTAAACCTTTTCAATTGATGATGTTGTGTTGTTGTTTTTTTTTTTCTGGTATAATCTGTACACGAAGTTGTATTCTAGTATCTTGAAGAACATTGGCGGACACAGGTAGAGCTAGGGAGGGGATTCAGCACATGCCAACAAATTTTTTTTCTTTATTTTCTACTGTTAAATTTTTTCAGCCGTTCCTAAATCAATGCTGTTAAAGACTAAATTATTGGAGATTGAATGATGGAAGGGGCTAAAATGAATTTCAGCTTGAAAAATATGCAGAGGCAAATGAAGAAAGCTTCCATGGTTATGGCCTTTTGGAGAATAAGATGACCCAACTCTCAAGAAATAAATAGTACAATATGTAATAAAAATTTTAAAAAGTACAATTTTCAAAGAGTGCATATCTAATTGACTTTTCAACTTTTAACTCAAATTTTCTTTTTTTTTCTTTCCAGTTCAATTATGCAAATATTTATGTTTTAACAAATTTTATGTATTATATATTAAGCATGAAAATATAAAAGAAATTATGATGGATTGGATGTTAGAATTTTGTTTTTTAAGTTTAATATGTTTGGGTTAGAGTTAATTTGATGTGCTCAATTTGGATAATCTGAAGTTTGTCTCAAGTGGAGTAATATTTACTATTCCTTCCGTCCTACAAAAGATGTCACACTTATAGGACGACACGAGATTTTAGGAGGTTTTGTTTTGTGTGTTAAGTAGAGAGAGAAATTATATAATATTTATATTAATGTGAGAGAAATTTTTTTCCAAAAATTGAAATGTGACATCTTTAGTGGAACAAACTAAAAAGGAAAGTGAGACATCTTTTATGGGACGGAGGTAGTATCTTTTACAATGTTATTGTAAGACAATTTTGATTTAATTAATTGAAATTTTAATATTTTGTCTACTATATTTTTTCAAATGTATATTACTAAAAAAATCATTCCCCCCATTCATGATTTGTTATTTTATGTATCTTACTTTAACTCTTGGGATCGAAAAAACTGTTAAAAAAAGTTAGTGAAAAAATTTAATAAAATTTAAGTCATATTTTTATATATTAATTTTAATAAAATGTAATAAGGGTCATTAGTGGAATCGGAGTCCAATTATTAAATAAAATAAAAGAGGGTAAATGATATACTTTTCCTTACACGAACGAAAAAGGATATACGTAGCATGAAACAATTATTTGAAGATGGAAGAAGTATATAATGCAACCGCTGCCATAATATTTTTCTGCGTCCGCCACTGATTGAAGAAGTCTCGAGTCTTGGACATCGCATGTTCAAAAATTGTACGAACTTTAATCTGTTAGCTGGCAGTTATTTGAAGTGATTTAGGTCTTGCATTATGTGACTAGCATGAGTTTGAAACATAGAGGAGGCATTTGTGCATTTGTTTGTTTGCACATTTCTTTAGAGAAACAATAAACTTTTTGTGTGAAATTGAGTTATTTATGTCTGCGTTTTTAAGGTACCCAAACTATGTCTCTTATCTTACTAAGCATTTACAAACGGTACATATCCTATTAGAAACTGATAAGCTCCCCACTAGATTTTTGCTGTTGATGCTTAAAGACGGTCTCTATATCCTTATCGCCGCGGCCACTGCAGTTAACTACTACCTTTGTGCCACTGGGCAAGGTGGAGCATAGTTTTCCAAGATGTGCGAGGGCGTGTGATGCCTCCAGCGCTGGACATATACCTTCTAATCGGCACAATAATGCATACGCTGCAAATACACACAGCTACACAGATGAGCACAATGTATCATCAAACTCTACTTAAACTTCAAATATATGCTGCAAAAAATAGGCAATCACCATCAAGAGCTTCTTCATCTGTAACTGTGTGAATCTCTGCACGTCCGATGTCTCTCAGAAAGCTCAGCTCCGGGCTGACTCCGGGATATTCCAACCTGCACTTACAAAAATCAAATCTGTAAGATTATGCATTCACAAAACACCCTTCATTTTGATATTCAAATGAATGATTACTTACCCAACACCGACGGAATGTGGGCCAACAATCTGGCCCTCATCATCTTGCAGCAAATAGGTCATGGCCCCATGATACACACCTATCTCTCCTTTAGCAAGAGTAGCAGAGTGTGTCCCTCCATCTATGCCAGTCCCAGCCGCCTCCACTCCGATCAACCGGACATCCTCGTCCCTCACAAACTCGTGAAACAACCCGAGAGCATTCGAACCACTCCCCACACAAGCCACCAAGACATCAGGCTTCCCACCCCACTTCTCCATAGCCTGTTTCCTCGTCTCTTTTCCGATAACCGACTGGAACTCCCGCACCATGGCCGGGCACGGGTGTGGCCCTACCGCCGTCCCTGCTAGGTAGTACTTCCTCTCCAAATCTCCCACCCACTCACGTATCGCCTCCGACGTCGCGTCCTTGAACGAGCCTTTAATTGATTTCACCTGTAATCATATGAATTTACCATAAATATTTGTATATATACACACAAGTGAAGTATTATAGTAATACTACTAGATTAGCACCTGCGCTCCGAGAAGCTTCATCAAGCGCACGTTGTGGGACTGCCTCGCCACGTCAACGTCTCCCATGATTATGGTACACTCCATATCGAGCTTCGCGCAGGCGGCGGCCGTGGCGACGCCGTGCTGGCCGGCGCCTGTGGCAGCAACGATGCTGCGCCGGCCCATGCGCTTGGCGAGCATGGCCTGAGCGATGGCGTTATTGATTTTGTGGGCTCCACCGTGGTTGAGGTCTTCTCTCTTGAGGTAAATCTCGGGGCCTTCCCCACGGCCGTTATTGTAATGATCGGTGAGCCTTTGAGCGAAGTATAGTGGCGTTTCACGGCCAACGTAATCTCTCAGTGCAGTCGCAAGCTCGCCCTATACAATCAGCATAGTTTTTTACTAACCAAAAATATGTATAACATGTATCGAATTAGGAAAAAGTTGAGTATATATATGAACCTGAAAGTGGGGATCATTCAGGCAAAAACTGAATTCAGACAGAAGCATGTTGAGACAGGTGACTAGTGTTTCAGGCACGAAGACGCCTCCAAACCTGCCAAATTTGCCTGTCTTAAACAAGGACTCTTCTGTTTCGTCTATTAGATGGAGAACGTCTGTTTTCCATGTTTGAGTCCACGTGTGCTGCGGGCTCATCACTGAGGCTATCTTGAAACCTCTGTGTGATGGCAATCTGAAACCGAGTCTAGTTGAATTATTTGGGTTTAGAGAGGGAAATGAGATGGCGTGGTGAAGAGATAGAGCTTGAAGATTCATGGTTTTACTAATATGAAATGTGTTCAGGTGTGGATTGTTATGGTTCCACGGAATTATGGCTGTTTAATTTATAGAGGTTGATTAGCTACAGCTAAAGTGACATATATCTGAATGTATCGTTTAATGCATGACAGAATGAAAAATTAAAACGTGGGAATAGTGAAAAAGAATAAAATATCCCAGGGTTGGCAAGTGTCGCATACTGCAATCACGTTTATTTATTTTAGAGGGGTTTAAAAAGTGCATGAACAGGAGCCCACACACGCACACACACGTTGAACATACCAGGAATAGTATGTTGTACTCCATATCTTCTAGTTTTTCAGCTTGTCAACTGTAATTTCAGTAGGTTATCCTCTGCTAATGCAATCACAATAAAAACTATTCATATAAATTTTATTATACTTCTTCCGTCCCAACTAAGTTGAGTCAACTAAAAATTAAAAAAAATCATTTTCTCTGAAAAGTTCACATACCTCAGTCCTATTCTAAAAGATCAATAAATTTAATTCCAAATTTTAAAAAGTCAGCAAATTTAATCTGATTTTTTGAAATTTCTCTTTATTTCGATGCTTAATGATTTGATTTTGATATTTTTAATTTGTGATAACTATAAAACGCAGAAATATATTTTGTGTCCACGCTAATTACCTGTCAGTTTTTCCATGAGCACCTGAAATTGAGGTTTATCTGTTTGAAAAGTCGTAGTACTATAAAACATGTATGAATGGATTCAATATGTGCCACGAATTCAGAATTTCATTATCAGTTCCACTCGAAAATATGTGATGCGCTTTATACGGAGTATGTCGTAATCCAATTCAGAAATTTTATTGTTATAACCCAACTACATTAATTTTGTCTACAGGGTGGATGAAATTGTATACAAAATGTAGACAGTCCAATTAAATTTCAATTAATATATTTTAGAGATAATTGGTCAATCTAACTCATCTCATATAGTATTAAAAGTAAATACGGAGTATTATCTATGAAGGAAAAAAAAGAAGTACAAATACTATTCCTTTTTAAGTATAAATGTACAAAATTAAAGTACTTATACATGTTTATTTGACAGAATTTTGACATGTAAAAGTAATTCTATTCTTGATTATTTATATATTTGTTGCATTGTTTATTTTACTGATAAAAATTATAGAAATAAGAAAAGTAGTACTACCAGTATAACTTTCCAAAATATTTATTCCTTTATTTTTATTAAATATTTTTCCTAGTTTTAGTACTCCATTTTTCATATTTAACTATTTAATGTCATTTTATTATTTTATCAATTAATAACATAAAATTTTTTTGATATGATATTTAAAATCATGGATCATATTTTATTACCGTATTTAAAGGACTATAATAGGGTATTGCCATGGTGCACTTTGCATGCTTATTTTCTTATGGTATTGTACTGTAGATAATTTAAGCTCTCCTAGGTTTCTAATCTTGTTAACAAAAGGGATATATAAAATAAAAATAACTAACAAATCATTTCAAATTGTATATGGTGTAATTTGATATGATTTCTAATTTAATTCCAGCTAAAATACTAAATTTGTTTCATTAACAGAAAAAAGAGTACAATTCTTACTTCTTCCGTCCCATTAAGATGACCACATTCTTAAGTGACACGAGATTTTAGGAAGAGTTGTAAGGTGGAATAAAGTAGAGAGGAAAAAAGTAGTACTTGAATATTTTAACAAGGAGAGATGAGAGAGGATGTTATTTCTAAAATTGTAAAATGATCATCTTGATTGGAACAAACAAAAAAGAAAAGATAGTTATCTTGAATGGGAGAGAGGGGGAGTACATTTTTTCTGTAATATTATATTTCCGATTCTGGACAGTTTCCTAAGAATTTATCTAAATTTATGAAGTACGAACAATACTAACAACTAATATATCGATATCTCTTGAAATTCCGCTAAAGATTTTCTTTATATAATACAGTAGATACTAGAAGAAATAATAATTTCTTAAAAATAAATTTGAAATACGAATTTCTCAATCTTTAAGGCCATCCACAACGCTGTTCCTATACCGTTCATAAACTGTTCCTTAAACTACTATTTGTGGGCCCACTGTACTTTTTTACTCCATTCCTTAACTAAGGAACGGAACCTGCAACCCTACGTTCCTTAGCCGTTCCTTAAATTACTATTCATTCAATTTCATTTCTTATTTTTATTTCCAACCGAATTCAATTAAAACAAACACACTTTATTAAAAAACACACAATATTAAAAAAAATTACAACTTAAACTTAAAAAAAATAAAAAACACACAATTAAAATCCTAAAAAAATAAAAAACACACAATTAAACGTGGGAAAATAAAAAAACTACTCCGCCGGCTAATCATCCTCCGAAGGCGGTTGAGGTTGAGGGGGAGTCGGAAGGCCAAGTTGTGCTGCCATATGCACAATTCCGTTCCACCAGGCCGCGAATTGGGCGTACGAGAAGCGGGAAGTGTCCGCCATTGTGGCGGTCATGTACGCCACCATAAGTGTGTCCGAGCCTCCCCGCGAGCCCGATCCCGAGGCTGGCTGGCTTGATTCGCCTCGGCCCTTCCTCGCTCTAGCCGCCTTCGCCGCCTTGCGGCCGACGGCGCCCACGGCTGGATCCCCCGTATTCGCTGGCCGTACCCGCAAACACCTGCGGTTCACCCTCGCTGCCCTCCCCGGTGTCACCAGACGAGTAGTTGCCGCTCGTCGTGTGCTTCGTGCGCTTTGAGGTTGAGCCCGAGCTGGAGCGGACACCGCCGGCCCACCATTCCTCGTCCTTGACGAGCTGCCAAATATCAACAAATTTGAACTGTAGACCGGTGTCCTGGTGAAAGGCGCGCAAAGCCGCTCTCAGAATGTCGGCGCCCGAAGCTCCGCTTTGGTAGTGCGCCGCTTCGGCCGAGTAGATGCCGCAGAATTTTTTGAACTGTAAGTCGACTCGGCCAAAGTGAGCACGGAACATTGTATATTTGCGCTTCCGGGCCCCTTTCGGCTTAGTCTGGTGGTAGACATCACGGACCTTTTCCCAGAAGCACTTGGCGGCTTGTTGATTCCCGACGATGGGATCGTACGAGACGGTGAGCCAGGTGTTGTACACCGCCTTTGTTTCTTCGTTGCTGTACGGATGCCGGCCCAGATCCTCCGGTTCCTCCTCCTCCTCGGCCGCCTCAGACGCAGCCCTGGAGCTTCCACCGCCTCGGCCTCCTCCCTGGGTGGGTTCAACGGGGATATCCTCCCGAATCTGGGACAATCCCTGAGAAGGCCGCGAGGCGGAGGGTCGAGCGTATGCATCCACATCGAAAGTGGGTGGTTGGTACCCACCCGACGTCGCCGAACCCTGGGTGCCCGGCGTCGACGAACCGGAACCACCAAGTGTGTTGTACATGGTCTCCCAATCGCCGAACGCGTTGAGATCCCACCCACCAGAGCCGCCACCGCCGTAGTTGCCGTCGCCGGACATTTTGTGAAGAGATTGAATATGAAAATTGGAGAGGAAATGAAGTTGATTTAGGAAGAATATATGTGTAGTTCTGTGTGAAATGAGGATGAATTAGGAGTATTTGTAGAATAAGAAAGAAAAAAAAACGGTAATAATACCGTTAAATTTTTTTTTATAAAATCGAATTTTTTTTAAAAAAAAATAATTATTGCGTCAGCACGTGACGTCGCCCACTCGCGGGCCGGCGAGTGGGCATCACGCACGACGCGGGGGAGAGCCACGTCGCCGAAGCGCGTGGCGGCAAAGACCGTGCCGCGAGTCATGCCGTCGGCACCCGGCACGGCATGGGAACGGAACCTCGACGAAACCATGCTCCGCAACGCGTTCAGCTGCAAAGTCGTTCCGGCGGAACGCCGGCGGCCCGCGTTGCGGGTGCTCTAAAGAATGTCATAAGAATTTTATAATGTTGTCAACACACTTCCCGTCCGATATAAAGCATGTCAACTTTAATCAACTTGCAACTTCACTTTTTAATTTGTTTAATTTAATTTTAATATTTCGTTCATGTTGGAAACGTGTATAAGGTGGGTTTATTTAAACTGAAAATTTCATGTTGGAAACGTGTATAAGGTGAGTTTATTTAAATTGAAAAGTCTCTTCAAGGAAATGAAACGTAGCGTAAGGTGTCCATACAAAGGCGGAACAGCCCCGTACAATCATAAAAAACTTGTCCGTCTAATCATTACGGTCACAGAAAGTTTGTCCGCCTAGTCATCACAACCACAAAAATTAGTCCAGCCACGCCACAGTCACAAATGATATTATTTTTATCAATTGTTGGTATATTTTAATTGGACTAGAATAAAATTAATTGGAATAGGTTGTATTTATATAAATAAATTTTAAAAAATCGGATAGGGATAGCCGCAGTGGTTTCGTGGCGCTGCTGCGAAGACCGCCGCTTTCGCCTCGACTGCGCCGGATATCCGGCGGTTCTTCCACCGTCGCGGCTCATCCTCTGTGTGCAATAGGCGCCGCCGCGCCACCACTTTGGATACTCTAATTATAGGTATTGGGCTGTCCAAAACTGAATCATGGGTAAATATTGGACCATAATTGTATTATATAGCTCAGCCCATCACAAAAATTAAATGGAAAAGGGTCATACAAAATCTTAGTAGTGTTTATTTATTTGTTCAGTCGTGACTCGTGGTCTCGCGGAAATGAGAAAATGCGGATTGAACTCTTTTAGGTCATTTTTAAATTAATAAAATAAAGAAAATAATAGAATGATCCAAACAAGAATGAATCTAAATTCAGAAATGCAGTTCAAATCTTGACCCTAGGATTAAGTGATCTAATGATTAATAATTGACCAAAAACACGGAAGGTCATTATTAATCAGTTTTAGGTCATATTATAAAATTCGAGTTTGATGTCATGTTAAGATCATTTTAGGTCATTCTTTATTAGAATGACTTAAAAATTAAACTAACAATGACCTGAAACTGCCCTATGTATGATTTTGTTCTGCGTTTCTATATTTAAATATAGTTTTATATAGATCAAAACTCCATTTACCATATAATACTATTATGAGTTTATAACAATTAAAACAAATAATTTTAGTCCATAATGGGCTTAGAGATAGATTTAGGTACACGGCCATTGCTCAAACAATTTATCCCATAAATAGGCACAGAGAAATTCAGTCCTATTAGCTTGAAATAAGTATAGCTAATTATCCAGAATCTGATGGAGCTGACCCGGCTAACAATCATTTTTATATAAGTGAGTAAAATTAGTACTAGTCGTGCGAGAATATAAAATTGAGGGGGGTTTCAACAAAGCAATTTAATGTTGAGAGAGTTCTTTACTTCTTGCCGAGCAAACGATGGCCTTGTTTACGGATAAAGCGCCGTAGTTGAGAACGAGTATACACATGGGATGTGGTGTGTTTGAATTGAAGTTTATCTTTCATTTAAATAAGAATAAAATTATTTTATAGAAATATTTTTTTTATTTTTCCATTTCTATTTATGGTGTTTGAATTGATGGTATATTATTTATAGTCCTTAATATCACATGTTTGATTTATTATATAAAGTCACACTATAATAGGAAATTTCAAAACTATCCTCTATCTTTTTCTATATTTCCAAAGCTGAAGGATATATTAGTAAATTTCACATAATTTAAGATTAATATAGTGTTGCACGTATTAATATATTATTATTACTTAGTTTTCCATGATAATAAAATACCATTTTCAGCTTTAATTCAACAGGCCATTGCCCATTGAATAGGTCACACAGAAAATTTAAACAACATATCAAACAGTATATTGTACTATTAAATGTACTTTAAATATGTCTATCTATCAATTCAAACACCCAATTATGTAGTTATGTAAAAATCAATTAATCAGCTAAGCAAACAGAAATATTTGAAAAAATCATACTATCGTGATAAATTCGTAGCTACTTTTAGAGATGCCCAAGGTTTTCGGTTCCGGCGGTTAACTGCGGAACCGTAACTTTTTTCTTGAACCGGAACCGCCATATTTTGAACCGCGGGCCTATTCCGGTTCCAAATTTTACGAACCGAAACCGTGCCGGAACCGCCGGTTCTGGACGGTTCCAAACAGGAATCGTGAAAAACGTCAGAAAACCGTGAAATCTAGCTGGAACCGCGAAAAACCGCCGGAAATCGGCGGTTCGAAACAGTGAAAACCGTTAAAAACCGCCGAAAAACCGGCGGTTCGGAACCGAAACCGGAACCGTGTTTTCAAACTGAAACCGGAACCGTGAAATAGCTTCACGGTTCGGTTCCGGTTCCACATTTCTCGAAACCGGAACCGCCGGTTTACGAACCGTGGGCATGTGTAGCTACTTTAGAGGACTCAAGTCTAGACACATTAAGTTTAGTTACTATGTGTTAATATTATTGTTATATTTATGTGTAACAAGAAGTGACCGGGAATGTTGAGCATCCACATCTCTGCTCTTGCCAAAGAGTATGGATGTGAGTCTTGACCCACTTTTATTCATTTTTTAATCCATGCTCTTTGTCAAGAGCACAACACCCACATTCATGCTCTTCTGCAAGGACATGTTATTACTAATTACTAAAAAATTAAAAATTACATAATTTAAATCCTAAAAATTAAAAATTTTATAATTAAAGTGCTAAAAATTAAAAATTACATAATTAAATTAATAAAATTAAAAATACGAATGTGAGATAATTTGATGTGAAAAATGGATGATGAATGTGTGTATTTATAGATGATTTTGGGATTAAAAAAATTTAATTTTTTTTTTCATAAAAACTGTAATAAAACGGCTATATTTTTGGGAACCCAAAAATATTTTTTTTTTTATTTTTCGTATTATTTTCGATTTTTTTATAAAAAAAGAAAATGTCAACGGCATTGACGTTGACCAATAAAAACGCGTCACGTCACCCTGCTTAGTGGCACGGACGTGCTCGATGCATCGAGCAGGGCCGTGCCGTCGGCAAGAGCACAACGGCGGACACCTGCATGCCGCGCCGACAGCACAGACGTCGTCCTTACTGACAAGCACTGATGTGGATGCTCTAATATTGTTCGATCAATAAATTAAGAGTAAAGACTAAAAGTGGTCCTTATATATGTCGATTTTACGATTTCGGTCCTAAATATTATGTTTTGAATTATTTCGTCCAACACAATTGAAAACGGGACATTTTTAGTCCTCTTTGGACGGAGCCGTTAAAACTAACGGTCAAACGACTGTTTAGTTGATTTTGACATGATTAGGTTTTTAGATTAATTTTTTTTACAAATTTTCGAAAATAATATAGTACTAATTATTATTCTAAAAAATAAATTCAAAGTCCATTAAAAATGTTAAAAATAAACTTAACCCTAACAAAATGAAAATCAGATTTTTATATAGGAGATGGGCGCCTACTCCTTCTTCCCCATTCTCTCAGCTGATTCTCTCACTCTGCCGCCAGTGCGGCTGTCGTAGCGGCAATCTCCTCCTCCTGTTTTTTTTTCTCCGCTGCGAACTCACCTCTCTCGGGCTTCTTCTCCTCTTTTTCTTTCTAAAATCTTGCCGCCTTCAAGCTTCTGCAATTCCACTATGTTCGATAGTCTGCTCCCATCACCAACAGCGGCGGCGTGAATTGTGCTGATTCTGTTTTTGTTTTTTTGGGAATTAGGTTTAATTTGTGTAAATTGGCTGTAGATTGCGTAGTAGAGTTTTTGATGCAATTTAAATGTATTTATTATTTGATTAAGTTGACATTTATAGACATAGTAGTATGATTTACTCATCGTAGCTCTATTGTACAATAACAATTACTTATATTGTTAGTTTCAATAGGAGTATTAATTTTAAATTGTATAAGCTTATAAATGATTAGTTCAAATAAAGGGAAAAAATTTGAAACATTTTGACGAATTACAAAATTTTCGTAAACTACATTATCAACATGGCAAAATAAATATTTTGCTTACATATTTTCTAGACATATTTTAACATCAATTTACTTTTATGGAGTATGTAAAATGTTACAATATTTTCGTCGATATTTAGTTTCTTAATTCAGAATGAGAAAAGTGAGATAATTTTCTGTTATGTACTTTTTGCATTTTTTTGTAGTTAAAAGTATTTTAATTTAAAATTTTCCAAACAAAAAATTAGGTTATAATTTAGGCGCTAATAAAACGTAATTAGGAATTTAATCCGGTCAAAATCAACTAAACCACTGTTGATTGTTAGTTTGAAACGGCGCCGTCCAAATAGGACCAAATCCCGGTCCGTTTCAATTGTATTGGACGAAATAATTCAAAAGATAATGTTTAGAACAAAAATCGTAAAATCATCATATGTTTAGGACCATAAAAGTGCTGATCAATCGGCGATTTTATCGGTGGTCGGGTCTGCAATAGGCGCCGTTTGCAATCGACACTGTTGATTTGCAGAAATCATGCAACATGGGACGAAAAAAGCGCCAAGCAAAAGCCCTCATGGTTTTGCTCTTGGGGCACTCCCCAAAAGGCATCATACTAATGGAGTTGGGGAAGCCCTTATATATGCTTGCAATTCTTGTCCATTCTCCTATGTGGGATATGGTTTACTTCACCACAACTTCCGTCACCTTTTCGGAACTATACTGAAGACGTAAAAGAGGCGCACATGTTGAAAAAAGCAAATTGCAACTAATAAATTACTACTACTGCATACTACTCCATATTGCTAGTTAAAAATAAGCAAGAATTTAGGGGTAATTAAAACCTTGTAAGGAAATAAAAGGAATTAGTTGGTGAAGAAAAGAGATAATACATAGCAGCAGTTTTGCATACACATGAAATAAAAGCAGGTCTTTGATCTCAAGAGTCAATACCCGAACCCAAACCCCTTGCTCAGCAAGGACCACGCGAGGTGCGTTCTTGACTTCTCCCCTTCGCTCCAATGTTACACCGCGGTGTCGCAGAGTACTGCGCCCTTAATCCTCTCAACCGTGCATTTGATGAGGTTGTTAACGGTTGTCACCGATGCCAATGAAAGCTTCGCCGTCGGAACCGAGTCCACTAGTATCTGGAAGGCCACCGTTAGCAGCGACCCACCGGATCCCACCTCAACTCCCCCGGCTTCGTTGCTGGGCCCGTCAGGGAGTATGGCAAAACCAGAGGGGAGGAGGGCCACGTAGTCCGGGTCGCCGCCACTTAGGACCACATTCATCGCGTGGATATCTACCGGAGCGTAGATCACGTACGATCCCGTTGCGTCCGTGCTGCTCTCCTGAAGTATAAGCATGTTGCTTTGGCTCGAATTCGCGCTCTGAAAATATGAACGAACACCTTCACGTTTTAGTTCCCCACTATAAACACAGAGATTTAGAAGTATGTATTGTTATTTGTTAATCTTACGTTGACGCGCAGAAGTGAGACTGAATTTCCTGGATCACGTCCATTTGCAATGTGTGCCATTTCTTGAACGAGGCCGCCGTTTGAGAGAATGTCCCACTTTGATCGGATTAGGTGGATTAGAATCACTTGCAGATCGTAATAAATGAAAATAGAAATGCATAAGCACAGGAAATAAATACCTCGCTTCTTGAATTCTCGTCGCGCAGGAAATCGAAAACTCTTTTAGGGGAGACGGGGAGCCAGAAGGAAGTAGCAGCGCTGAGCACAATGCCGGGCGGCCTCCCTGGATCGTCCATGCTCTTTCTGGTCATCACCCTAACATCATCCGCGCCACTGCCCGAGAGCGTCGTCCATGTGTGAGCGGTCGAAGCTCCCACGCCGCTGCAGAAACTCATCACCATCCTCTCCGCTAGCTTGAGCATGCTCTTCCTACCTTCTGGCGATGAAATCACTGCCAACATATGCATAATTAAGATTACTTCAATGATTGATTATTAAAAGTAAGTTAAAAAAGGTGGAATTGTACCTCCAACATCGCCTGCGGAGATGTTATTGGCCATGACGCTGGCTAGGCGTTCGCATTGTCTGTCAAGAGTTGCAACCCAGCGCTTAGCCCCGAATGCTAGTCCCGAATTAACCAGTGGCTTGTAAATGCTGTGGACAGCTCTGTCATCTATCTCTACATGTTCAACCCATGTCACCTACCAAATTAAACATATAACGTACATTAAACAATGTGATTCTGCTGATTAGATCATATGCCTACCTACATTGATCAATTAGTCATACCTTAGAGTAACCATTAGGCAGTTCCTGAATCAAACAACCAGACGGCCGTCGCCTGCATCTTGAAATGGAACTAGGCCTCAAGTTGTCTAAAGAAACATCAACCACGGCCCATGTCCCATCGGTGTGTTGCTTGCAGTATCTCACGAAGTAATTCTCGCGCGTTGGGACCAAAGGGGATGGTACTTGGAATTCAGCAGTCATCTAATTAATGAGCCAACCACATCACTACTCAGCCAAATCTATATAAACATGTAAGTAACTAATGAACTAAGTAATCATGGTAGCAGACATACCACTTGTAAAGCTCCGTTGTGGTTGCCTGCAACACCAGTAGACAACACCTCCACAGTCACTGCTCTAGAAACAATGCTGGCGAACATACTCGACCATTGGTTCTGAAATCACAATCCAAACCAAGCATTAGAATAGAAACTAGGCATTTTAATTTATCTATGTGATTGAAAAATGAAATGGTGGCTCATCCTACCACATCCATCAAGATCTCGACCAGGTTTATATGGTTCATGATGACTACAGCCAACTCCCTTGATGCCTCGGATATCAACCCTAAAGGCTTGGGACCAATTCCGCGGGGGAAGGTGGTTCCATAGTCCTCCTCACTCAACATCTCTGCACCATTGTTGATGCTTGGAATCCACAAGGGTTCTCCAGCTTGAGCCATTCTGATGAGTTCCTCCATTGCTGCAACGGCCAGCTCGATTATCACTGGCTTATCAGCCTCAGTAGGCCCTGATACTGACCTGAGCAGATCAGCAGCTCCAAAAACTTCCCCACCTATGCCTGACTGACCCCCGAAATTCCCCACTCCAAGATCAAGCGACCGCGATGCTCCTCCTCCCGGGGATAAATGAGGATATGACAGCATTGGTTTCCCAACATATTTTGAAGCAATACCAGATATCCTATCAATCTGCATATATATTATATATAGACCTTAGTGAACAAACAAAATGAATCATATACTATACACGGAGTATTACTCACCTCTTCCCTTAAGCGGGCATTTTCGATTCTGAGATGCTGCTCATCGAACGACATCTCGCCAATCGCGGCTGGGCCTCCACAGCTAGGACAAGTAGCATTGGTGAGAGCCTCTTTGTACCGTATGTTATCTGCTCGAAGCTTGTCGTTTTCATTTCTTAGTTGGGTGTTCTCGTGACGCTCATGTTGGGCCTTCATTTGGGTACGTTTGTTCTGAAACCAAAACTTAACTTGCAAAGGCTCCAATCCAAGTCGTCGACCGAGCTCTTTCCTCTGTTTGTCGTCCGGGTGGGGGCATTCATTGAAGAACCTGTCAAAATACTCATTTAGGCATAGAAAAGAGAGATAATTAACAAGAGATGGAAAGGATTCATAGTAGTGAGCTTACGATTCCATTTCCTGGATCTGATGCTGTGTGTGGCGATGATACCTCTTCTTCTTTGGGCGTTGATTGGGATCTTGATCATCGCCAGATGGTGCCTCCATAATATCAGTCCCGGATTTGCTCCCGTATTCGTCGTCTCTGATCAAGTCCATCTCATTTTCCGGTGTTTTATGCGCCATATCAAGCAGGTGATGGTGGCTATCGAACATGTTTGGCTGAAACATCTTACAACCTGCTGCTTTTCTTCTACTAACGTCGCCGTTGTTTTTTAAATCGAGATCTGCTAAACAAATAATGATGTTACGATTTATGAATTAGAGCTAGCTAGGAATTGAAATGTTGCAATACCAAATGGAATGAATTTGGCTTCAAAACTGCGTGTTGTGGTTGTGCAGTTTCCCACTGTTTTTACACGCTTATGTATACACGCAATTCATTTACTAGCGAGAAAACGGGGGTCAGCTGCATTCATTTAAGCGTGTGTAGAATATTCGATTAAAAATAGAAACAGAAAACCAATTTAGAATAGGAAATGATTATGGTGTTAATGATGCCGTCAAGTCCTCAGATCTATCTTTACTCTCCCCGGTGAAGAAGATTGAATGGCAAAGATAAAGTTAAACTTAGCTCAAGGCCTAATCAGATCTACATTAAGAAATAAAGATTGTACAACGAAATCACCGGTAAGAATGTAAAGCGTCACAAAATATTTCTAAATAAGAAGGTAAAAAAGAAAAGATTCTTGTAATCCTGGACCAATTTGAAAGAAAACCCTAAAAACTCACCGACTATTATTTTGGTCCGAGCATTTGAAATGGAGATGGCATGAAGGACCAGATAAACCCTAGAAACTTTTCACTCTAATTCCGGCGAAATGGGGGTATATATATAAAGTTTTATTGGGTTTCTAAAAGTTAGTAGTAGATTCTATGGCAGAGGGATGGATTTTTGTTTTGTTGTTTCTTTTAAGGTTTGATGGACTTTTTTGTGTCTTGGTTTTTGGATTAAAAACAAGACTTTTCATCTCCACTGTCGTGACGTGCCAAAGGACTAAAACGAGTAAAAGAAATTGCAGAGAAGGGGTTTACATTGCGAACTGGTCTTTTGACGTTCTAGCTGAATCTTAGTTTCTTAAAACGGTTTTCCATATAACGCCCACGAGATCTTCGGCGGTGTCCAAATTCAAATCTTTTCGCTCTGTCCAATAAATAAAATTAAAATAAAAACATAACGGAATAAAAAAAAGAAGCTAATTAGGAATACAAGAATGTGAGAAGAAAAGCGAGAATTACGGTGTTTTTTCCTTTCTTTTAGCGAGAAAGAGAATTAAGGGTTTAGAGAGCGCAACTTGCTATAAGAATATAAGCAAAATATGAGAGTAGACTTACCTTTGTTGAAACTTTGGTAAAACAAAGGAGAAGAAAACCCTTATCTTGAATTAGGGTTTGGCCAAATATTGAAGGTAGAGATCTGCTGTTTTGGGAGATTAAAGGGATTGCAGAGAAGCAGTTGTGGGCAGGCAGTGAAGAGTTTTCTGGTTTTATTGGAGATGGTGGCTTTCTTGTGAAAGGAATTTAAGAAGAATTGTTGATGAAAGGGAGAGAAAGGAAAAGGAGATAGAAAAAGGCATGAGAGGAATTAAGAAGAAAAGGTCAGGAGTGGGTGAAGGCGATGATGAAGAAGGGGGAGAAGAGGAGAGAGATGATGAAGGAGAAGAAGATGTGGCAGGAATGGAGTAATTGCAGAGCGTATAGAGAGGGTGCGATAGCATTTATGGCGGGGGTGGGGATGGTTTTATGGCAAGGCCCTTTGGGTTGGTATATGATGTTTAAATTTCCTCTGCCGCAAAACCTTTTTTTAAAAAAAATAAAAAATAAAATTCTCACGCCTCTCACTCTCCATACAACTCAATTCTTACTGGACCCGTTTTATTTATTTTTTTGTTTAGTAATTTGTAATTACGCACACTTCTCCAGAGAATATGCACGGTTAAACGGATGGCGAAGTATAATTATCCCATGCGCATTAATTCAAATCTCGTGTTTCATTTTATTAGAATCCGAGTAATTAAGAAGTTACTATACATACGGAATTACTTTCGATAAAATAAAAAATGCAGTATTTCCAGTATAGTAAGAAATATAGAATTCGGGATTGGATGTGGGAAATGAATGAATGTCTGTAAAACAAAATAAAATCATATTGGATGGTCTCAAGATCTCGCATTCGGTTTCATTAGTTAAATGTGCGAAAATATGAAAGATAGCAAGGAACAAAAAGTTGAGTTGGATCAGAGGTGTATGAAATTAATCTAGATGATTGCAGTACAAAATCTAATTATGTTGCTCTGCGCTTTCACCAATCTCGCATTCTAATTCATTACTTCGTATATAATTTTTAAGGTGTTTATTAGATTTTACTCGACCACATGTATAACATGCACGTGGGGTGTACCACTGTTAATTAGCATGAAATGCAGTATTAATAAGTATGTAGTAGTATCTTATAAAGCTTATCAATCAATGTTTATGAGACAGGTAGTAATGATTCAAGCTAAACAGCATAACATGTCTGATTAAGGGGATGTTTGGCAAAGTGTATGTTAAAGAGCTTCAAGACCTTGTAAGATGCAAATAAGTGTGTGAATATAAGTTAAGAGTAAGAATCATAAACTAGATAGTAAAAAGGCTATATCTTAAGTTTATAAGTAATAAAAGTGTGTGAATATAAATTAGAGAGAATCATAATTAAATTAGATAAAAAAGGCAAGAGAGATGAAATTCAAAGTGCGTATGCATTTAAAAATTATAATAGAGTATTTTGTATAAACATTAAAACTTACTAACATTAAAATAAGTAAATTGGGTTTGAGAAAGTTATGTTTGGAAAACTTATTTTTATTACTTGTAGTAATATATTTTTAAAAAGTTATTTTACTGAACAATTTGGAAAAGCTTATAAGCTTCAAAACAATTTATAAATTATGTTAACAAGCTTATCATCTTGGTCAAACACCCCTGAAATTGAAGCAAAATAAAGTCTTCATAATCATATGTGTAGCATTAAAAGTGCTAGAAAAGAAAAAAGATAAATCAAATAATAATATTGGAGTTCAAGAATACTTGGAACTCAAGAATACTTGATTTCCAAGTATACTTGAAGCACAAGTTTTACGATGTGTACATACTTTGTAATGCTCTATTTAAAGGGTGATATATTATTGAATAAGAGTAATTTGGTACCAAAAAAAATATAATTGTCCTTAAGCCATTCTCATTCTTTAATTTTAGTATTTACATTTTCGCATTTCAATTTTATTTTTCTAACAAAAAGAGTTGTCGCACAATATTTGACAGATGAAAGTGTACTTTTCTTTGACAATTTTTTATGCATTTCGTAAGCGACTCAAACCTTGGACATGAAATAAATATTCTAATGCAAAATGATTGTATCATTAGTTGTATTTAATAATGGCATTTTATTTCATTAGTTCAATTAATAATCTACTCCATGGAGTAACTAAATGAAGATAAACTTAATCATTTACACAAATTCTTTTAGCTAGACAGAACATTCGTATCTTGCCAATGCCATGTGGCAGTTCCTCCGCTATCATGCAGGCTTATTGGTTGTCGCTGCCATTACTTTTGACGAGGGTTCTTGAGGAGGAGCGAGTGAGGCCAATGTGGAATGGGACGCTGCCATGGATCGGGGTGATGGGGTCGCTCGGCTTTGAGATCGAAAGGGAGATTCGTTGCATTGGAGTTGGCAACAATGCTAGGCGGCTTTTCGGAATGGGTGGGACCGCCTAGGATGTTGTGATAGGGCCATCGAGCCAGCAAATATCGCACAAGATCACATCAAAATAATTTTACCAACATATCTTCTTAAATTTATTTGATTTACCATATATTTATACAATCTTTATCTTTATATGAAATGGAAATCTACGTGGATCTTTATTCATTGAAAAATATAAACTAAATATTTTTTCTCATTTCTCATATCGGTGGAAACCCCCGACCCCTAGAACCTCAACTAGAGTGTTTATCTTCAAATTCAGAAGTAGTGGTGCAATTGGTTGAACAACACGAGGGGAATACTGAATTAAGCCTACAAAATCTCGGTATGATGATGGCACAACTGACCAAGGCCTTTTCACGATTGAACAGGGCCATGATGGGATGCGGGTTTGATCAGGTGGTCATGGCGCAACAACAAGATTCCATGACCTGAAAACTCCAGGCGCTTAGTGCACGTCACCCACGTCACGAACGATAGACAACCCAACGACAACCAACAAGGCAACAAGTATGTCTCTTAGCATACATGGCGACCACCTCCTTAACGGACATTCAACATGGTCACAGACTTATCCAATAGAAGTAGTGAGGTCCATAAAGGGCGGACAATATATAACACATTGACGTTGGTAAGAGAATTAGGATTTTTATTGATACATGAAAGAAATTTAAAGGTCATGTGTCACCGTAATACTTCATACATTCCATAAGAATATGCATTTTTTTTCCTTTTTAGTCCGTCTCACAATTATATATACATTTTAAAATTAAAAACTTTTTTCTTTCTAATAAGGTGAGCCCCATTCTAAACTAATAATACTTTAATTATTTTTTCTTTTCATAATTCTCTTATTTTATTTATTGTACATCAAAATTTATGCCCAATTAAAATAAGGAATGGGTCAAATTTGAAGGCCGCACACCGAGCTAGTGTTTTCTTTAGTATTGAAAGAGAATGACCAGTGAGATAATTTTTTATTACTCCATGTTTCAAAATAAGGAATGGGTCAAATTGAATATGAGTAAAACAGGATAAATGTTCGTAGTATCAATTTTGTCAAAATTTTAAGGGCAAGTTACAATTGGCTATATATACACTTGTTTTTTAAAAAAATTGTGGCGAACTGATACTTCTTTTGACATATATTATAGGCTACTTAGATATATTTTAACACAAATAATATATGCATATAGAGCTTCAATATAAATTGGTTGTCGTGTCCATAATTTCTACACCCTTACAAATTTATAATAATAGTGACAAAGAACTAACTACCCTCTGAATTAGGCGCCAAAGGGTATAAAAAGCCTTTATTGAGTTCACATTGTACTACTTAATTTAGTTACATAAATAAGATATATATTCATTATTAATACTAGTGACACATATGTATTAGTGTACTTGAGCAACATCAATAAATGGTAAATGTCTCACTAAAGGCAATGCATACACCCCCCGCATTAATTAAGTCAGTGTCTTTAATATTCTATTTCTTGTTGGGTGACATAAAATTATTAGTATAATTTGAGACATAAAATAATTTTGTCTTAATAATATTAAGGGAATAATTGATGTGATGAGTCGATCGACATATATATGACAAATTGCATATTGGCAAGTTGATTCTTCTGCTAATTAAGCTTTGGAAAATTACATTTTTAGAAAAAATAAACAGATAATGTAAGTAATTAATATTAGCATGTCGAGCGAGCCACTAAAATTAATTTTCATAATTGATGTAACAATGAAGAGTTTATTATCATATTCTTTGCCTCACAATAAGATAACAGTACAGGGAGCATTATTTTCCACCAAAATTGACATCCCAACTGCACAACGGTGCCTTGGATTTTTCTTATTATACATTATAGTTGAAACTTAATTGAAAGCTACTCTTAGTTTTGTCGAAAAAGTCCTGCATTTTATTTGTCACATATAATTAAATACCTAGCATTCGAACAATGTACATAATGTCTCGAGTCGAATAATCATGCTCTAAAACGGAGGAGCCAGCTTTCTTCAAGAGGGGCTAATGCCCTCTAAAATTTAAATCTTTTTTTTTTTATTTTTTATTTTAATACTACATTCACAAGTTGCCCTCTAATTAATCTGCAGTATGAAAAATCCAATGCCCCTTTGAGGAAAAATAAATTTCCAAGTAATACTAATTATGGAAGAAATAGAACATGTAAATGTTATTGGATTAATTAGAAGTTAGGGTATGCAAACATGTCAATCGTGTTACAGCTAATACTAGAAGAAACTAATAAACAAAAAGGTGATGCACGCTAAAAATGCAAGAGTCTTAAAATTAGCAGCAGCGCAAGCAGCGCCGGCTTCTGGAAGGATCGAAGGAAGCGCACATTCCTCCCCATTGAAAAACAGCTTTGTAGGAAACAATTCACGGTCTACAGTTGGCCTATTACCCAAGTGTTTCTTGTGGAAGGACAGAACCGATTGCTGTTTACCGGGCACTTTCGGGTCCCTCTCAGGGTGCGTTCCATTTGTCTTCGCCACCAGATAATTGAGCCCGGGCAACCCGGTCATGAACACCGTTGCGTTGGGCTCTTTCAGAAGCGTTCCGTTGAACGAATAAGCCTTCTGGAAACCCACCCCGGTGATGTCTAGTTGAACCGCCACGAACCAATCCGCGAAATCAATGTCTCCCCAGTTGAACAACGTGACATGTGCCGCCCAGCCATTCACGTGGTTGCTCGACACGTGCCAGTTCACGCTGACTCGGCAGTTGTCCGGGCAGGGCAGCGGCCTGGGAAGCTTGAAATGCTTTATTTTGGCCCAAATCACGGCCTTGTCCGTTCTGTTGGCGAACGGGACTAGGAGCGTCTCGGGCGGGAGCAGCAGCTGCTCCTTGGCATTGCATCGCCTCGTGTTCGTGCAGCCACACGCGCACGCGCTGCATGGGACGACCGAGTCGTTGTAGTAAGCAGAGAAGGAGGCGCAGCACCGCGTCTCCCCCTTCTTAGGCCGCGTGATGTTGCATACTACTTGCCACGTTGCGATTGCCAAGCTGACGGTCTGAAGGCCACCGGGATCTGGGAACTCTGTTGGGTCGACTCTTATTATCTGGCCGCATTTGTACTGCGGATTTACGACTCCCACGATTCTCCATTTCTCGGGAGGGTACAGAGCTGTTCTGTTCAAATCGGGTGGCATTTTGTAGACCTGCATCTGGAAGACGGACTTGGATTTGGTTTCGTTCATGGTGGTGGGGAGCAATGTTCCGTTTCTGCAGCAGAAGGGGATATTCCCGACGTCTTTGTCTTTCTCCCTTTGCGGGGGAAGATCGCCTATGATTGGCCTCTTCTCACATGTCATTACTCTTGAGAAATCCAAATCTTTATAGTACTGGCCGGCTTCGCCGTACATGCACTGGGATGTGTCCTTTCTACGAGTGTAGGCGCCTCTCAAGGAGTCGATGAACTCGCCTCTCTTCCACTCCCATGTCAGATTCCAGTGATCCAGCCGCCCCAGAGGGTGGCGGTTATCCATGGTCACCTGAGCAAGGTAGTTGTTCCCATACGCCTGCAGCACGTCGTACGTGATAACCATGTCGCCTTTCAGCCGTGGTAAAAACTTTATCGTTGTGTTCTTCACCTTCACCTTCAAATCCCTCACGCAGCAAGCAGACATTGTCCCTCCTGTACAGTTCTATCACCAACTATGAATCTTTTGTACTACTAATAAGTATTGATTTTGAAAATCTGATAGAATGCAAACCTTTTCGATAGGGAGTTGGGCACTTGTATCCGTCGTTTACAAGCTTGATCGTCTTAGGCATAGGGAATCCTGGCGGCCTGATCCCGAAAAGAGAGCCTTTCATTTCAACTTTGGCCTGAATTTGATCCAAATCTCCAGCAGTTAAGACAGAGGTTTTCAAGTCCGTCTGAGGAAAGCCGGAGAGTGTAGTTCCATTCCCCACGGAAGCTGGGAGCTCATCAACGTCTGTAATAACAGCATTGCTGGCAGAGACTAGAATCTCGTCGTTCTGAAAGCCGATGAAGATTTTCCAGTTTTTGAGTTCATAGAGTCCGGCATTGGTGATCGTGGCCGTGGACTTGAAGGCCCATGGTTGCGCAGTCACGTTCTTCAAATACGGATACTCTTTGACGCGAGATTCGAACGCGTAGGTGAGAAAGATGCCGTTGCAGTCGATTTTTGGTAGTGGCTTGGTACCGCTGCTGTAAATAGGTACCTCTTGCGCTCTTACCACTTCAACTGCGAGTGTGCTCAACAAAATGTACAAGAACACCATTGTTGTGCCCATGTGAAAAAGGTTGGTTAATTCTCAGATTAAAGCATCTGAAGAATTGTGAGTGTAGTGAGCATTAAACCCATCTCAGATGTAGGAAAATTATCATGGATTCAGTGAAGAATTAGTCAAGTCTCATTGCCTCCTCTTCCTCACCGAAATTGGCGGTCTGCTTAACCACCAACACACCAACTGTCACAAAAATAATTCCCTTGTCCACAATATTTTTATAATCTATACTCATTGTTAATGATTGCAACTACCTATCGTATTGTCAAGATTCAACTCCTTTTGATGAGGATCTTAAATTACAAACCAAAAATTGCAATTTATAAGCTTTTATGAATAAAAATTTACATACCCTACCACACTTTATTATGAACAGATGAACTATATGCAGTAAACACTCATCAGAAAAAAAAAAACATTTTATGTTTGAAGATTTGGACAGCAGGTCTAAAAAAAACCAGATAAATAATATATATCCAATCCGCACAATTTGCATCAGGCCAAACCAAAAACTATCTTAAGCTTTACAATACCCCTCCTCATCATCAGAAGGAAATTAGCAGTTTCTTGATCGTATCTTGTCGTGTTTGAACGTTAAGAATACCATGTTACCTAAGATTCTGGCGCCTATAATATATGCAGTTCACCCAGCTAAACTTAGTAGATTATCTACATCTTCCTCTACTCTTTGAGAAGTCTCTGCATGCGTGTGGTGTGGGGATGTTCCAAGAACAAACGGAGGAGTTCTCATGAGCTATATAAGCAGGTCACTCTATCTATGATTTCACGCAACTACAATATTTGCTGGTCCCTCAACAAATTTGGCGCTTGAATTTGCTGCTGCTCTTGCTGACCTTGAGGAAGAGCCGGTCATAAACTTTAGGGAGGAAGTTGACTTACACTTGTTCCGTTTGTGCTTCTTCTTTTCCGGAGAGGCCATGTCTCTAAACATAGCGGATCTTGATTGGTGTTGCATGGACTCCCCAAAATCTGTTGGGAAAAAAGAGAAATGAGGCTATATAAATAGTCGGGATAACTTCTTTCAGCTTTAAGAGGCACGTACGAAATAATACATCAGATCGAAACAATCAATCTCGTATGTTTCTCATTGGCCCCAACGGAACTTAAATGAAATTAACTTAAGGTAAGAAATGCATTTAATAGAATTGCCATCTAACTGCGATAATTGACAAATGGAACACACAAAACTAGAATAAGGTCCCTGCAAGACGTTATCATGTGCATTGTACAATCATCCTAAACACGACGAAAATTTGCATGGGAATTAGCAAAAACAAAACATTAGTCTAAATTCGCATTGCTCTCTTACACAATACTTGTTTGTGCATTGTTTTCATGTAGGAAATTATTCTCCATATTACTACTAAAGGTTTGTTTCCAAGAAGAAATGTCCTATCCTTTTTCCAATATTTTCTTAAATCTATTTTCTTAGTAAATGAAAGGGTACTTCAGGTGTTCTAGGCCACTGGTAGTGCAGCAAAAACCGAGCATGTGACCCATACAAAAGCAGTCATTTTCAGGCACACCTCCACCAATCTCCAAACACCTCGTGACAGAAGAGCCAAAACTTCCCCTGCTTTGAGGTAAAGAATCTTTCGAAACTGCGCTCTCAAAAAATAATGTCCAAGTAGTACAACCAACACATAGGACATATTTCCATTTTTCCAGTCAATAATTTCAGCCCGTGACAATGCCATTAGATTTGTCCAAATCCATACAAATACTAGACAGACAACTCCCCCTTTCTGGCCCTTTACACACCAAACCAATTTACTCTAAAAGTTTTCATTATAACAAAAACTTAAAAAGAAATTGGAGAAGAACATACCTTGAGAGGACCATGTAGAGAGTGCAGAACCAGAGTTTCCAATCGATGTGGTCGCAAAATCAGGCCCTGTCTTGAATTCACTCATCTGCATTCGGTGAAAGGAGATAAAAAAAGAATTTCTTTAAACTGAATACAGATATAGTGAGGTGGAAACATACCCAACTGGGAGCCGTTCCGGAGGCGCCGTCCCACCCAATATGTGCCAAATGCTTAACATCTGTTGGATATCCAATCTCTATTTCACGCTCCTTCACAACTGCAAACGATCATTGCTAAATGTTAACTACTAAAGAATGTAATCAAGATCTGACTAGGGAGTCTACCGAAGAATTGAGAAATTGTGTATTTGAATCCTTTGAAGATCCCTTTCACTGCTGTCGCCATTGGAGAAGTATGCCTCCAATTCAGACCACAATGCCGGCGACAAACTGTGAATTTGCCTGTAACCAAATTAAACACACCAAGAACTAATTAATCTGCAGATGAAAACTGAAAGGGGGCTAAAAGAGAACAACTTTAGGAGGGTATGCGACACAACAACGCGCATAAACTGTAATTATACTACAAGCAAGATTGGTTTTTTAGTGTGCCCAGAATCCTACAAGCAAGAATTGGAAGACGAAGAAGAGAAACTGAGGATAAAAAGAAATAAAGGCTGAAACTTTCCCTACTTAGATTCCGTAATTCGTCCCTCCTCGTTACAACTCCGGCATATATTCATATAATTAAGGGATGCACCTGTCTTGCGAAACCGAATTGGACAAGGTGCAGTCTATCAAATAATCAAAAAATCATACGCTATTTCATGAAATGTAAAAAACAAGAAAATGTGGATTATTGCATAAGACTAGAGGGTTTTGGGGCTTTGGATGGTTTTAAGAAGAGAGATAGAGAAGAACTGAAATGGACTATGAGAGAGAAAATAAGAGGACAGGTGAGGGCGTGAGAGGTGGACTTGAAGGACATGGCAACAGGTAAAACTGAAATATATAAATTAAACAGAAATAGACTATTAAGAGCATCTCCAATAGCGGGGAGCGCACCGGCTCGCCGGTCCGATCGCCGAACTATTACAGCCAGCGAGCGCCAAATCGGTGAGAAAAACGGCGAGCGCTCGCCGATCGGCTGGCCGCTATTGCAGGCTCCCGATTGGCGAGCAAAAATTTTATTTTTTTTATTTAAATTTTTTTATGAAACTCATTCTTGGTTGTTTTTCTTGTATAGAGACATCCTTGAATGTTTTATGTTCCACTTTCGATGTGGGACAAAATCATTCTTGGTTGTTTCTCTTTTATAGAGACATCCTTGAATGTTTTATGTTCCACTTTCGATGTGGGACAAACTCAATCTTAGTTGTTTCTCTTTTAGAGAGATATCCTTGAATGTTTTATGTTCCACTTTCGATGTGAGACAAACTCATTCTTAGCTGTTTCTCTTTAATAGAGACATCCTTGAATGTTTTATATTTCACTTTCGATGTGGGACAAACCCATTCTTGGTTGTTTCTCTTTTATAGAGACATCCTTGAATGTTTTATGTTCCACTTTTGATGTGGGACAAAATCATTCTTGGTTGTTTCTCTTTTATAGAGACATCCTTGAATGTTTTATGTTCCACTTTCGATGTGGGACAAACTCATTAATGAGGATGTTGTAATGTTATTTTAATTTTAATGAAGTGTGTTTTTTTAATTAATGTACTTTTTAAAATTTTAATATTATTATTGAATTTTCCCGTATCTGTGTCGTAAATTTAATTCCGTATTTTATGTGATTGTCAATTATTTGTTTTATATAATTTTGAGTGATGTGGCTAGGCTATTGCTAGTATATTGCTGGGCTATTTGCTTGTCCTGATGATGTGGCAGGAGGAGTTTGTGGCTAGACTATGGCTGGGCATTCTTATTGTGGATGCCCTAAGCAAAAATAGACTTGTATTCAGGAAAAATTAATGAGAACAGTGGTTCCGGTTAAAGCCCATACCACTTAGAGCACCCACAATGGGGCGCCCGATGGCTCCATTGTGGGTGCCCGGACGATGACACGCCCTATGCCCACGCCCTAAGCTTTGGGCACGGACGATGGCACACGTTTTTGAATTTTTTTTTCCGAATCTTGTCTATTTAAACCTCGTTTCTCATTCACTTATTCATACGAACATCTCGCCTCTCTCATTTCTCTCATCTCTCACATTTCTACCTCTCTTACATACCAAAATGAACCACGACGACGATACCACTAGTTCCTCGGAGGAATGTAGTCCGACCGAGGATGCCTTAGATGCAGCCGTTGAAGAGGCCATGGCAGAATGCTTAGCCGAACTGCAGCGCGAGGAGGAGGCGGCGGCGGACGTCAGACGGTTGTCCAACGCGACCACGCGACAGCTCACCAACGTCTGGTTGCAGACTATTTTACCAAGCAACCACGGTGGGGCCCAATTATTTTCCGCTTTACCTTTTTCTCAGCATTGTCCGGACGTTGGAGTCACGTGATGAATACATGACGTATCGGGAAGATGGTGTCGACAAACTCGGCCTTACATCGTTGCAAAAGTGCACGGCTGAACTCCATCAGTTGGCCTACGGCACCAGGGCGGACATTTTCGACGAGTACCTCCACGTCGGGGAGACAACAGGCCGGGAGTGCCTGAAGAGATTTTGTAGGGGAATTGTAGAGGCCTACGGGGACACATATTTGCGCAGGCCGACTACTGTTGATTGCCAGGGCCTGATGAAGATGCACGAGAAGGTGCACGGCTTTCCTGGGATGCTAGGGAGCATCGACTGTATGCATTGGGAGTGGAAGAATTGTCCGAAGGCGTGGAGAGGCCAATTCACTAGTGGATACAAGGGCAGCCACCCGACGATGATCCTTGAAGCCGTCGCTGACTATCGGTTCTGGATCTGGCATGCTTACTTCGGTGTAGCCGGGTCGAACAACGACATCAACGTCCTCAACTCATCCACCCTCTTCACCGAGCAATGCAATGGCAACGGCCCGACCATCGAGTTCACTGCCAACAGGCGCCAATACCACATGGGGTACTACTTGGCCGATGGCATATACCCACGGTAGCCTATTTTTGTGAAGACGATCAGCTACCCAATTGGTGAGAAGAGGGTTTTATTTGCGCACAAGCAGGAGGCGGCGCGGAAGGATGTCGAGCAGGCATTTGGTGTGCTCCAAGCACGGTGGGCAATAGTGAAAGGGCCGGCTCGTCTCTGGTTCAAGGAAGTCATCGCCGATGTCATGTATGCGTGCATAATCATGCACAACATGATAGTCGAGCATGAAGATGGGAGCATCACAGACTGGAACGACGATGAAGGTGCATCTGGCTCGTCCCGCACGGCGACCGCGCCCATTGCTAGAGGATTATCGACGGGCTTCAATGAGGTTCTATCTAGACAGGCCTCAATGCGCAACCAATAAGACCATGCTCAGCTTATGAACGACATGATTGAAGAAGTGTGGATCCGTAACCGCCATTGATGAGTTTGCGTATTTTTTAATTCGTATTGTAATGTATTAATTTTTATAAATGAAATGAAGTTTTTTTCCAATTTTTGTAGTTATTTAAATATTCAAATAAAAGAAAATGCATAGAGCGCGCCTTAGGACGCCCCATTGCAGATGAGAGGGTAGGAGGATAAAAATGATGACGTGGCGATGCATAGAGCGCGCGTAAGGGCGCCCCATTGCTAATGCTCTTAAAATTACAAAAATACCCTGACAGTCAATGATTCAATAGAGTATTTAAATTTTTATGAAAATGAGGATTTGAAGAATTTTCAGTACAATAAATGGAATTAAATGAGTGTCTGGTAGGAAGATCTGGAATCGGGTCTGAGGTCATTTTCTGCTTCCTTTCTCAAGAATCTCGCGAAACAAATTAGGTAGCCATAGACACGGATAAAATATCTCATTAATAGAAACTTAAAGAAAAACTAAATACTAATATGGTATCTCAGTTTATGTGTATATATGAAAAATATTTTCAAATGTAAGTGAATGGAGTGTTTCAGTGTGTATATATTTATGAAATATTTTTTCAAATCAAAGTTAATGGAGTATTTCAGTTTATATTTATGAAAAATATTTTCAACATGCAAACGAGTTATTAATAGGACCATTTTAGGATTCTCAATGTCCTACTCTCTAACCAAAGGAACAAAATAGTGTCGTTAAATCGGTTCAAGTTTGGTAGAGAGTATAGCAGAACGAGCAAGAAATGATAAAGAGGTTTAAGAATAAGAAATTTTCAAGTTCGAATTTGTTCATTTAGAATTTGAGTTCTTTTACTTCATTTCTTCATTTTTTGTTTGATGTTTATTGTTAAAGTATCGGTAGAATCGATATATTATTTCTGAATGAATTTACATTATACACATAGCGTCAATATATAGGGCTAAGGACTCATCTATATGGTAAACCTAATTAACATAATTACATTGATTCCAAATCTCCTATACTTGGTAAAGATTGATTCTCGTATATCTTTTCCCTGATTCTGTGCAATCTTCTCCAACACCCCCCCCCCCTCAAGTTAAGCGACGGGGTTACCGATGCTCAACTTGCACAATACTTCCCGAAATAGTTTCGAGTTCACTGCCTTTGTAAGGATGTCCGCCAACTGATCTTCGGACTTGACAAATGGCATCTCCACTATCTTTGCTTCAATGTTCTCCTTTATGAAGTGTATGTCAACTTCAACATGTTTGGTTCGATCATGCTGAACCGGGTTCTCAGAAATGCTGATGGCTGCCTTGTTATCGCAAAACAATATGCAGGTCTTCGATGAGTCCAGGCCCAATTCTTTCATAATCCTCCTTAGCCATAGTAGTTCGGTCAATCCACTTTCGATTCCGCGAAACTCTGCCTCCGCGCTAGAGAGTGCTACCACCTTCTGTTTCTTACTTCTCCATGTCACAAGATTACCTCTAATAAAGGTGAAGTATCCTGCGGTTGACTTCCTATCATTCGGATTTCTTGCCCAATCCGCATCAGTAAACCCATGTATCTCCAAGTTCCCGTATTTTTCAAACAGAAGTCCATGATCTGTCGTCCCCTTTAAGTATCGGACGATTCTTAATGCTGCATCCCAGTGCTCTTCTTGTGGTGCATGCATAAACTGACTTACAACTCCCACAGCATAAGCAATATCTGGCCTAGTGTGTGATAGATAAATCAATTTTCCAACCAACCTCTGATATCTCCCCCTGTCGGCAAGTCTTGCGTTTTCCTTCATTTGTAACCCATGATTTTGGACCATTGGAGTGTCCGCGGGTTTACAGTCCACCATTCCCACTTCTGCCAATAGGTCGAGGACGTACTTTCTCTGATTTATGAAGATCCTCTTCTTCGATCTTAGCACTTCTATCCCCAGGAAGTATTTAAGGAGTCCTAGATCCTTCATCTCGAATTCATTGAACAAGTTCTTCCTTAGCTCGATCATTTCTTCTGTATCATCTCCAGTGATAATCATGTCATCTACATATATGATTAGACACGTAATTTTACCTCCTTTCTTCTTAATGAACAATGTGTGATCGGAATTACTCTGCTTATATCCATACTTCTTCATCACCTCCGTGAATCTCCCGAACCATGCCCTTGGAGACTGCTTGAGCCCGTATAATGTCTTTTTCAGTTGGCACACCTCTCCATCTTGGAACTCACTAGCAAAGCCTGGTGGGGGTTCCATGAAGACTGGTTTTGGTAGCTCCCCGTGCAAGAAGGCATTAGTCACGTCGAACTGGTGAAGTGGCCAATCCTTGTTGGCGGCGATTGAAAACAAGACCCTCACAGTATTAATTTTCGCCACAGGTGAAAATGTTTCATCATAATCGATTCCATAGGTTTGAGTGTACCCTTTAGCCACAAGTCTGGCCTTGTACCTTTCCACCGTGCCATCTGGTCTATGTTTTATAGTGAACACCCATCTGCACCCGACTGTCCTTACTCCTTCAGGCAACTTGCCTTTCACCCATGTATTGTTCCTTATTAGTGCCCTCATTTCAGTAAGCATAGCATCCCTTCAATGTTTATGTTTCATTGCTTCCTCTGCCGATTGTGGAATTTCCTCTTCCTCATACAGTGCGGCTTCGAAAGCTCGTGCCATTTTAGCCAAATTCCCTTGCACAAAATTTGCTACTCCATAACGGCTCTTCTTCCCAATCTTCTCAGGGGAGTATCTCTTTGGTGGTATTCCTCTTGTAGTCCGATGACGGAGAACATACCCTCCAGTATCACTGTCAATCGTATTATCTTCTTCGGGGAAATCTGGACTCAAGGGGTTAGGAGAAACTGTATTCTCAGTAGGATCGGGTTCAGGAATTACCTCGGATATCATCGAAGGAGGATCCGGGGACGGCGGATGAGATGACTCTTGTGGTGAGACTTGCTCGGCGGCAATAACAACTGGTTCTGTTGGATCCTCAATCGAAGAGTTTGGAAGTGGCACAACCCAACTTAGATAGTCTGGTGAACTACCTGGATCACTCCCCCCCTGACTACTAAGGTGGGTGTGGTAAAAGAATTCGGTTTCTAGGAAGTTACAGTTCATGGTAGTAATGACCTTTTTGGTGAGAGGGTCAAAACATCGGTATCCCTTCTGGTTTATCCCATACCCGACAAAGGCACATTTTGTTGCACAAGATGATAGTTTGGTTCTCTCGTGTTTCGGGATATGGACATAAACGGTGCACCCAAAGACTTTAGGTGAAAGGTTCAGGTGTTGGGGAATTTTGGTCATTTTGGATAGGGTATTGAGCGGGGTTTTTTTGTTGAGGATTTTGGTAGGGAGACGGTTCATGAGATAGACAGAGGTGGCTATAGCTTCAGGCCAGAAATGTTTGGGTACCTTGGATTCGATCATGAGAGCCCGGGTGATTTCAAGGATAACTCTGTTCTTTCTCTCGGCTACCCCATTTTGTTCGGGTGTGTAGGCACAGGATGTTTGATGGATCATTCCCTTATCCTTACAAAATTGGGCCATAGAATTGTTAACAAACTCCCTCTCATTATCGGACCTAAGGGTTTTGATAGTGGTGTGAAACTGGGTTTGGATCATTTTATAGAATAAGACAAATTTTTCCACAACTTCAGATTTATGTTTCAAAAAGTATATCCAAGTCATTCTAGTGCAATCATCCACGAATAGCACAAAATATCGAAAACTGCCCCCACCAACAATTGGTGCAGGGCCCCACACATCAGCATGTATTAAGGAAAAAATAGAATTCATACGGGTGTTGGTAAGCTTAAAAGACTGTCTATGGCTCTTGGCCAAAACACATGTTTCACATGAAAAATCGGTAGGAATAGAAATATTTGGAAAAAGAAGTTTAAAGTAACCAGGAGAGGGGTTCCCTAGTCTTCGGTGCCACAGCCAAATTTCTTGTTTCGTGGTTCCGTGAGCCAGCATCGCATTGCCATGTTGAGCTATCTCATCCACGTAGTAAAGTCCTTGTTTCTCAGTGCCACGCCCAAGAATCCTCCTCGTCTGAATATCCTGTAATATACAGAAAGTGGGGTGCATCAGAAGTGTACAATTCAAGTCTCTAGTCACATGACTTATGGACATCAATCTCTGAGATAGCGTAGGAACATGTAGACAATTTGACAAACATAGAGTAGGAGATATATTGATAGTTCCCGACCCAACAACAGTAATCAACTTCCCATTTGCAGTTCTAATAAATGTATCAGCAATTTCACCATAGCTACTAAAATCATTTCTATCCGGGGTCATAGTATCTGTGGCTCCACAGTCAAAAATCCAACCCTTATTGCTCGTTCTATCATTATTATAAACATGAAATGCAGCGGAAATAGTTTCTAACGGTGCAAAGGGGTTGTTTGACACAAAACTGCAAATATTTGGGCATTTTCGAGAATTTTCCATATTCTGGGCCCGTGTTTGATAACCCATAGGATCTGGGGGTCTAAATGAAATATCATGGGGTCCAATTTGTAATAAACATTTCTTCTTGGGGTCAAAAGTAGAGTAGGAAAAAATACAAGGGTTTGGTTTTAAACCAAACCCTTTACCTTCATAGACGGAGCCGCTCGTCTTCCTCAGCTCCTCCGCTCTCTCGGCGAAATTGCCGACTCTACGAACGCCGTCGCCGCCGGTCGAAGCTCCAGCCGATGATTTCCCTTGGCCAGTCGCCGTTTCCCTATTTCAGGCACCAATTCGAGCGGGATGCCCCTTCTCATCTACGCTGACCGCGAGCTTTGCTTGAGCTCTCTCATTCTGTTTCTCCTCCCACCACTTCGGATATCCGATTAGAAGGAAGCATTCCCCCCGGGAGTGTCTCGGTTTCCCGCAATGAGAACAGATTAGCCGGGATTTGTCTGGCCTGCTTCCCGGTCGGTGAGTGGTCGTGGTGGGTCGTGGTGGTCCGCGCGAGTTGGGGCGTTGGCTCTGGGCAGCGAGGTCGTGCCCAATTCCTCCTCCTGTCGACGAATCGGCTGTTCTGCCGTCGTCGTCTCCGGTGGGTGGGGTGGCTGTGTTGATACTCCTCCCCTCCCTCTTTACCCAACCGTAGGCCTCTAGGCCTCCTATCTTGACTTTCGTCAATCTGGACCAGATCGGGTAGTCCTTTCCGTTCAGTTTGAACGCGACAGTAACGTTCTTGATGTTCCTTAACTTTGTTGGTGTTTCCAGATCCGTTTTTGTATCCTTCTCGGTGTCTGACATCGTTTCTGATGTAGGGTTCGATTTCTGTGGTTGATTTGGCTATGAGGTCGAGAATTTGGTATATTGTGGCTATGATGATATTGTTCTGAGCCAAGATCATTCCTGCTCTGAGGCCATGTTAAAGTATCGGTAGAATCGATATATTATTTCTGAATGAATTTACATTATACACATAGCGTCAATATATAGGGCTAAGGACTCATCTATATGGTAAACCTAATTAACATAATTACATTGATTCCAAATCTCCTATACTTGGTAAAGATTGATTCTCGTATATCTTTTCCCTGATTCGGTGCAATCTTCTCCAACATATTTTCTTTTCACTCTTTTTTTTTCTTATATCATTATCATTCCTTAAGTTTCATAAATTTGATCCAGTAGAATTTGATCATTGAACAAAGGGTAGGAAATAAATTTGATTGATTTTTCGATTAAAATTACTATGTGAAAATTTTAATTTTTCCTTCTCATCTGTTACTATTTCAACGGTACAGGTTTAGGAACACAATAGAAATTGGTAAATGATGATATGCAACATCAGTCAACCATAGTAGACCTCCAGTTATCGAATCTTATTCTCCACAAAAAATAAAAAAATATGCATATTTTGACCAATTTAAGGTGAGAAAATGAGGTTGCTCAATAGGCAAAAGTCGCGATTCAAGATAAATTCATGAGGGAGCGATATCTCTTTAGAGCATCCCCAAAGCTGTTCTTGCGGGAAAGCATGCTCGTGCTGTTGGCACGGCATGGTGCAAGCACGCCGTTGGGCTCATGCCATCGACACGAGTATGCTCGCGTAGACGAGCTCCGCTCACCGGCAAGAGCACACACGCCCAGCCCACATGACTCGTTGTGGGCTAGGCGTGATGCCCACTCGCCCCTGTGAGTGGGTGTCGTTTTTATCATTTCAATTATTTTTTTTAAATATATAAAAATAAAAAAAATCATAAAAACTAAAAAATATGGCCCTTTTATGGCTGCTTTTTAATTTTTTTCCCTGCAATTCACTCAAATAATCTATAAATACCCTTATTCATCACCCAATTTTTTTTATATCAAACCAAACTATCTATCACTTATTTTTCTCAATTCAAGTATGTCAAGAGGAGGAGGACGAAACTAAGTGATAGGAAGGGGACGAGACGGGCCACACCAAGCAACCCCCAAAACTTCCACAGTTGTTTTATTGGGAATGTTGTTCGTCGCTA
Source organism: Salvia splendens (assembly GCF_004379255.2). Lineage (NCBI taxonomy): Eukaryota > Viridiplantae > Streptophyta > Magnoliopsida > Lamiales > Lamiaceae > Salvia > Salvia splendens. The sequence goes on from NC_056039.1 coordinate 29,345,449, forward strand.
CAACGGCTGACACTTCCTGTATGTCGGTGTCAGAACGAGCGATAAGACAACAAACTTGCACTCCTCATGTCTCGTTAGAACATGCCTCCACCGTCGCCGCTGCCTGAAGAGTAAAGTTTTAATTTTTTTAACTATGATTTTAAATTATGTAATCTTTAATTTGATTTTATTTTTAGGATTTAATTTATGTACTCGTTAATTTTTTAATTTTAAGAATTTGAAATGCATTTTTGAAATTTTAAATGAAGTTTTATTATTAATGAAATATTTTTAGGAATTGTAGTGTTTAAATTGAACAATAGAATAGTGAGACCCATGAATAACGAAAAACATTCTAATGGGATAGAGCATGGTTGCAGGTGTTGTACTTTAGTTAAGAGCGTGTAATAAAATATGGATAAAAGTGGGGCCGAGCTCATGAATAGTAAAGAGCATGCTCTGTGAAGACCATGGTTGGGAATGCTCTTGCGATCTACTCATTTAGAAATTAGTTAATCGGTAAAGAAACATGTACTTGATGTCCCGCCAAAGAAAGAGACTCAAGTCTTAAGTTGGTGGAATATTGAACCTATTTAACATTTATGTTAAAGTGAAATAGAACGCTTAAGTTGAGATGGATGAAAATGGCAAAACATGACTCTTTGCTACGGAGGAAGTACGTAATAACGGCCACCCATTCTCCTCAAAATCATCACTTTATTTCAAATTGCAGTTTTCTATGATAAATTTGTTCCACGCCTACATCATCGATCAATATATATACTCGTATTGTTTTTAAAATCATCCTCTCCTTTAGTTTCTATCCAATAATAGCCAGATATGTTGATTGTTTGTATATTCTCACTCATTATTTTAAAGTTTAGTATTCACATTGTTTTCTTTGTTGCAACCACGTTATGACAGTTCTGTTGGTTGCAGTTCAACACACATATATTTTACATTTATTGAAAGAGTAAAGGCCATTTTACGATTTTGGTCATAAACATTACATTTTGAATTATTGCATCCCACATATTTCAACTCGGGCCAAAATCAGTCCATTTTGGATGACTATGTCTAAAATTAACGGTCCACGGCTTTTAATCAAATTTTGACTCGATTAAACTCTTAATTTTAACTATTAGTGCTCTTAATTTTTATTAGCAACTAATTAATCTAAAACACTAAACAAATGAATTAAAATACCCAAAATGCAAAACAAAAAGATTATTGATTGCAATTCTATGCAAAATCAAAAACGCAAAAAAAGACATTCTTCTCTGCTATAATGAGGAAGAGCTCAAGCTTCCCCTGAGAAGATTCATCACTCTTTCTCTTATGTCTCACCCAACCTCCACCTCCAACCCCAGCAAACGCTCCTCCTCCCCTCATTCCGCCGCGCATCTCCAATTCTTCCCGCGATGAAGAAGGGCACACGTCTCACAATACTCCCCACGCCCACTTCTCTGACTCCCCCGCCCTCTCCCCGATGATTGAGGACGATACCGCCGCCGCGCTCGAGGCCTCTTCCCCCTCGACGCCATCTGATGAAGCTGATGACGACGCTGCACGACTCCCTACTGGCAAGCACGAGCTGCTGACAGCGGCAACCCAAAGAGGAGCAAGTGGAGGAGAGGTACAAGCCACAGTAGGCGACCTCGGGAGGGAGAAAGGAGAAGGGCGATGGACGTTCTGGCATCCCGATTCAGGAATGGCAGAAAAGAGAGAAATAGGAATTGGATGAACTAAATGAGAGAGAGAAAGAAAGCGTGGGGATGAAGCGGGTGGCGCCGCATGCCGGTGACCGTCCAAGGCAGGCTGAGGCGCTTTCGCTGGTGAAGAGGGGAGGGGGCAGATGCTAAGGCTCACAATTTGGGGATTCAGTTGGGAGAATGATCTAATAGAACTCTTCAATTGGGAGAAAGATCTACTAGGGTTCTTCAAAAAAGATGAACATAGAACGAAGGAGAAGAATAAGAAAGATTTAAAAAAAAATAAAAATAAAAATCCTAATCTAAATCTCTAATCCGGTCAAAATTGACTAAACAACAGTTGACTGTTAATTTTAAACGGCACTGTCCAAAAAGGACTAAATCTGGCCAGTTTTTAAATATGTTGGACGAAATAATTCAAAACATAATGTTCAGGACCAAAATCGTAAAATAGTCATATGTTTAGAACCACATTTGACCCTTACTCTTCTTAAAATGGCATACAGTTATTCAGTGGTCCGTATCTTTAATTAATTCTTTGTAGAATTTGCAATTAGTGCGTCGTATGTTTTAAAATTATAAGAATATACATTCCGTTGCTCATCAAACTGGTATTTATCATAGATGGTATATAGTGTGAGATAAATAGACCTATTAACTGATTGGGCTGAGTTTAAATATTTCAGTGTGCTGAATTAATTCATACGTCCGAATCTTTGTGTTGGCCCAATTATGAGATAGACCCATTACTTACCTGGGAGGCTGCCGCGTGGCACTCCACGAGAATCACGAATGTTGGTCGTATGATATATGATTGTCTCTTGGTGCTTACCTTGTGACTCTTGGTGGGGAGGTCCTTGGCCCTCTGCAGTTGCACATGCAACCTGCGCCATATCCTAAATCTTTTATTGTTTCTTTACTTAGTTGGCTTCTTGTTTACAGATCTGGTTGAATCTTGCTATTGTTTACTAACCAAGTTAGTGAGTGTCCAGGTGTATTACAAGGAGTATAGCTACGACTTAAGTTCGTCTAGACTCAAGTAGTGCTAGGATTTCCCTTGTATCTTGTTATGTACTTAGTAATTGGTTTTGTAATTCTTTGGTTGTAGAGAGATTGACCATCCCTTGTTTGTGATAGGAAAGTCAGTAAATAGTGAATCTTGGATGATCTGATCTCTACAGTGGTATCAGAGCCACATGGGGATCATCCAGACACGTTTTGTCGCTAAATATACGGGGGTGGGCTCGTTAGAGTAAGGCTCGGCTACCGGTACAGGCCTTAACATAAGACGGGTATTCCTTAACGTAGTTAGTATTCCCGCTCTGGTAAATTGGCTGGTTCCCTAAAACTTTTATTTTTTTTTCTCAAACACCATCAGAACGGGGGGTTAAGGCTGACCCCCAACCTGTATATATCAAAAATCATCAAAAGAACATACATCAACCAAACCCAAAAGTGACTCAGTCCGCACGAGAGATACAAATCACAAGAGCTAACAGAGCTACTATGGTATCCCCACAGACCGGGTACTAATCATCTAACTAACAAGAAAATAAACATAACAAAGTTGTAAATCAAAATAATAACAAGGATGATGGCTAGATGTTGGCCAAATCCAAAGGAAAACAAAAAAACCATAAATCAAAACCACGAACCATGTGAAGTAGTCATCCATCTCGATATCTGAATCTGATGTTCGGATAGCCCAACTGGTCCATCCTCACGAGCGACTTCAAATATCGGAGGCGTTGAATCTGCATCAAAGAAGGTGATGGCAGGGGTCTGAACCCCCTACCTGCCAAAAAATTGGCTGCCCGGTTGCCCTAAAACTTTTTCATGCTTTCTTGTTTTAGGATTAGGTTTGCTTGCTGGTAGTAGTCACTGGCCATGACTTTAGGCTATGTGCTTTTGTTTGAAGTCTAGGTTTGCCTAGGTTTGTCTAGGTTTAATCGCTTTTCAAGGTGTTCTTTCTGCCTTACTTGTTCTTTCGTTTTGTGATTGCTGGTGTTTAAATTGTTAGCAAGAAGTGGGTCTCAATGAGTATACATGCTTCTTGAGGAAATTACCTATCCAATGAATGCCTTAGTTTCCTTAAGTGACCCCCTACACCCTCATACATTAAGTGCTTGCGAACTAAGGAAATCCTCTTGTCGGGGTGTTCGTGACAGATAATGACAACCTCTGTCTTGGTTGGCTTCTGAAGCAGCCTGTTGGGTATACTCAGATTGATCACACTTTGTTTGGGCAGACTACTTGTGTGAGCATGCTTGTGAGTGCAATTTTATTTGCTTTGTTGCATCTGTGGAGTTTTAGATGTGTTTGAATTGAAGTTTATCTTTCATTTAGATAAGAACATAATTATTTTGTAGAGATGTTTTTCTTGGTTTTCCATTTCTATATGTGGTGTTTGAATTGATAGTATGTTATCTATAGTCCTTAATATCACATGTTTGGTTTGCTATATAAAGCCACACTAAAGTAGGAAATTCCAAAACTATCCTCTCTCTTTTTCTATATTTCCAAGACTAAGGGCTATATTAGTAAATTCCACATAATGATTGATATAGTGTTGAATATATTATTATCACTCAATTTTCCATGATAATAAAACACATTTTTTCAGCCTTAATTCAACGGGACCTTGTCCATTGAACGGGCCATATAGAAAAATTAACCAACATATCAAACACTAGATTGGACCATCAAATGCACATTAAAAGTGCAAACACACCCAACCGAACAGCGGATTTTATATGCATTAAAGAAACCTGGATTTGGACAATAAGTTAATTTTAATCACGATAGTAACACTGATCATAATAGTTTACACTCTCTGACACTAACTATTTTTTAGACAAATATATTCAAATAACTCAATTTTTCTTTCGAAGTAAAACTTTTGTTTTGATTCCTCTCTTGTTTTAAATAGAGAGCTATACTCCTTTGTTTATAAAGATAAATTTTTAAAGCAAAACTTTAGTTTTGATGTGCAATAAATAAAGAGAACTAATCATTTATTTACTCCCCCATCCTATAAAAATATGAGCAATGAGTATGACATGTGAATTAAGATAACATTGGTAAAGTAAAAGAGAGGGGGGAATGTTATGGTAAAGTAAGAGAGAGAGGAGGTGAATGGTATGTAAAATAGTGTTAGTGGATAGTGAGACCTACATTATTAAATTGATATAACTTTCTAAAAATGGAATGCACATATTTTTGTGGGACGAACAAAAATAGAAAGTGCATATATTTTTATGGTACTGAGGGAGTATAATGAAAACAAACTTTAAGAGCAGAGTCAACTTTGATTTCTTCTCTTCAAATTGAGTGTTCAACTTAGTTCATTTTTCTAAAATTCAAGTCTTCAATTTGGTTTTCTTCTTTTCAAATTGAAGCTTTTAATTTTGTTTTCTCTTCTTTAATCACTACAACATACATTTGAGATGTACTCCCACGGGTACCCATTAATGTCTCATATTTGACCGATGCTGGTTTAAAGAAATTGTTTGAATTTGTTAGTAAAAGTGAGTAGAAAAAGTTAGTGAAACGTATGTCGTACCCTTTTTTAATGCAAAACTTTTAATTTGATTCATGTCTTGTTTTATATAAAGAGCTATAATCTTTTACTTATAATTAAGACAAATTTTTAAAACAAAAAATTTGTTTTGGTGTGGAATAAATAAAAAGCATTAATCATTTATTTATAATGAAGACAAACTTTAAGTGCAAAGTCAATTTTGATTTCTTCTCTTCAAACTGAATGTTCAAGTTAGTTCAATAAATATATCAATTTGATTTTCATCTTTTCAAGTTGAAATTTCTCTTCTTTAATCACTAATACTTACATTTGAGAGTACAGTCTCAACATTTGGTCATGTACAAAAAATGATAAACATTCTATTTTTATGAATAAAATAATTTTCAAAAAAATATAACTATTGTTTTGGATGCTGAGTATATTTGAAAAATTATATCTCAAAGACTTTATTTTATGAAAGTTAGTTAGTTAGAATTTATTTCAATATTGTATAAAAAGGCTTTAAAATTCTTGAGATAAAAGTATGATATTAAGTCGATCTAGCAGCAAGCTTGAATAGTTAAACAGCCTAAAATATCTTAAACAAGATAAATAATTTTAATTAAAGAATCCTAGATTTGATAATTTTTATTTGAAAAATAAGCTATTTTTTATCACGATAGTGGCAGTTCACAATAATTTATACTACTACTCACTAGTTTTTAGAAAAATATAATCAGAGCTCACACTTACTTTTTCTTTCAAAGCAAAACTTTTGTTTTGAATCCTCTCTTATTTTAAATAAAGATCTGTAATCTTTCATTTATAAAGAAGACAAACTTTTAAAACAAAACTTTTGTTTTGATCCCTCTCTTGCATTGGTGTGCTTTAAATAAAGAGCACTAACCATTTATTTATAATGAAGACAAACTTTAAGAGCAAGTCAACTTTGATTTCTTCTCTTCAATTTAAGTGTTCAACATAGTTCATTTTTTAAAATCAAAGTATTTAATTTGATTTTCTTCTTTTCAAATTGAAGTTTTTAATTTGGATTTTTCTTTTTTAACTCATGGAGTACACAAAAAATGATACACATACTAATTTTTGTGAATAAAAGATTGAAAAAATATGACTACTGATTTTGGATCAAGAGTGTATTTGAAAAATTGTATCCCAAAATTTATTGAGAAAATATATTAAAGTGGTAAACGTAATTAATAAATATATACATTGCACTTGTGGAAACTTATTTATTAACATGTCTCTTTTCATTGTAAGTCCATATAATATTTATGACAATTTAGAAGAGAAAAAGTTATAGGTTTTAATTAATTAAGCGTTTGTTTCTTCAACCATTTTTGCGTTGAGTTTATTCCAACCATTAAAGATTTTAAATCTTCCTACTTTCCAAGACTCCAAACCTTGTCTCGACTATCATTAAAGTAAAGTTAGGATTGTAACCATACACCTAATCTTACAGTTGACTATTTGAGGGTTTTTAGTTTTACAATCACTATAAATTCAGTACTAGCTAACAAGCATTTCAATCAGAAAAATTAGCCAAAGAGAGATATATACATAGTCATAAGTCATCTATACATTAGAGAGAAAAATCTTAAGATGGTGAGACAATCATCAACACTGTGGATTTTGGGATTACTTGTTGTGGCATCGGCGGCAAGCCATGCAAATGCAGTGTCCTGCCCACAAGCCATCACAATGCTGCTTCCCTGCCAAGATTATCTGGTGAATCCCTCGGCTAAGCTGACGGTGCCGTGTTGTCAGGCGGCTAGCAAGCTCAACAGCTTGGTCCATGGCAAAGCTGACCTCAAAGACATGTGTACCTGTCTAAAGCAAGCCGCTGCCGCCTTGCATGTTATCGGTGATCGAGCTAAATCTCTCCCTGACCAATGCCATATACAAGTTCCCGTGCCTCTTGACCCTAATACCGATTGTTCTCGGTAATAATGCGTGTATTTTTTTTCATATTGAAGGATATAAGCTAGTGAATTTTAGCTTGGCCTTTAACTAACCTCTACAATTTCTTTATTTTTGCAGCCTATGATCCGTGTCTGGAATGAGAAGAAGCAATCCGTGCTAGTTTCATAGAATTGATGGCAGAAATTAGTTAGGCCAAATTACTACAGTCACAAATGTTTTACCAATATATCTGCAGCCATCTATCAAAGAGTTAACATGGATTATTTAATAATTTGTTGATATCATTTTTGCTCTGTCTGATTTTATTTTACTATACACATGTCTTTAGTCCGTTCAATTTTGCTTTGCAAACGTTTGGTTAGCATTGGTGAATCTATTAGTTTATAGTTAGAACTTAACCCAGAACATTTAATTAAATAAGTAAAGGTTTTGAGGGAACTCCATCTTTTGGAAGTATTTGTTAAGTACTCCATAATGTCAAAATTTGAATGAACATCTTCCTACGGATTTCTAGCTAAGCCCGCATGAACAGTGCAAAACAAAGAAATTTGGAACTAAAATAGCATTATTTTTCAATTGAAAAGTTATTAAATGTACACAGATTTATGTCTACGATGTACTTATTGAACCAACGAAATGAAGTTTTGGTTTGGTTTGGTTTGGTTTTATGTCAAAATAGTTTATGTACATCGGTTTACACTAATACTCCCTCCGTCCCACTGAAGATGACTCACTTTCTTTTTTTTTTTTTGTCTCAACCAAGATGACTCATTACTAAATTTGGAAATCCCTTTATCTCTACTTTATTCCCTCTCTCTTACTTTACTCTCTCCACTTAACACACAAAATAAAGTTGTATAAATCCCGTACCGCCCAAGGAAGGGGGTCATCTTCCTTGGGACGGAGGAAGTACATTAGATGTTTAAACAGAAAATGAAATAGTACTTAGTATATAATATTCCCTCCGTCCCAACTAAGTTGATGCATATTCATATTTGAGACGTCTCAACTATGATGTCTCAACTATGTTAAGTCATTTATTTTTTTTGAAAAGAAGAAAATATCTAATCTCTATGACTTTATTGTGTCATCTCTAGTTTACTCTTTCTTATCACTCCTACTTATTCATTTCTTCTATTTTATTTTATTTTCAGTTAATTCATTCTACCCTAATTTTTAATCCTTTGTACCCAAAAGTTTTATCTGTAAGTTAGTTTTAATCTATAGCACATGAAAACTGGACTACATTAGTCTCTTCAACACAAAAAATTGAAGCCTCGGATTGGACGGTATTCTATAATGAAAGAAGAAACAAACATGTGAAACTTGCATGGAAACAGTAAACCAATATGAAATCAATATTGGGAAGTGGGAGGTTACCAGTAGGCATGAATGTTATACCCAGTCTTCCAGTTATTGAAAGAAATGAGTTGCCTCACCGCCCAGAAGGAGACCAGCAAAGCCATGATCATCCCACCCTCTGCCACTCGAACAACCACGAACGCCAGCAGCAGCCCCACCGCCGTGAACAGGAAACCCACGGTGAAGCCCTCCGCCCCCGCCATCGTCTCCCCGCCGTCCCTCGTGTCCACGGTGCGCCTTCCGGATTATATTGAACATCGTCCCCGACACGCTTAAGAAGTAGACGAACACCGCCCCCGCCATCCACGTGCTCTTCTCGTGCACCACGCTTTCCCCCGAGGCCAACTGCTTCACCGCATATGAAGACAGGATTATCGCTGTGGCCATCGCCAGTGTCATCTGTGTTTTGGATATCAGAGGGGGTGGTGGTTGGGCCCCACCGAGATGGCGGTTTCGGAGAGGATTACTTCGGGTAAAGAATCGAGCAAGGTTGATAAATAGGAGGGGTTGAGTTTGATTGAATCGGATTTGAGATCGGTGGCGGAGGCGGGGATGATGCGGATGTGGGGGATGGCGATGACGTCGAAGAGGGCGAATGTGGGGTGTGATTCCTCCAATTCGACGAGTTGAGATCGGGATTTGTTGATTTGGGGGTTATTGGTGAGGAAGGAGGAGGGGACGAGGGAGAATTCGGATTTGAGAGTGGGGAGGGCGAGCTCTGGTTTAGAATGGAGCTTCTTGGAGTGGAAGGGGCGGAGGATGGTGTCGTTCATGCGGATGACGCCATTCGAGGAGGATGACTGAAGCGCGGCGCGGCGGTGAATGGATTTGAGGACTGAGCGCGCGCTGCGGCTGTGGAGAGAGATATGAGGCATACCAGGAGAAACACGAGGCAGCCATCAGTTGTAGACTGCTCTGATTTAGTTCTCGAGAACGTAGGGCCATCCATTACACTGTCTCTATACCGTCCCTTAACTACTATTTGAGGACCCCACTGTATTTTATTCCTCCATCCCTAAACTAAGGGACGGAACCTGCAACGCTCCGTCCCTTAACCGTCCCTTATTCCGTCCCTTAATTACCCAATTCAATTAAAACAAACACACTTCATTAAAATTAAAATAACATTACAGCATAAAATACAAATACAACTTAAAATTTAAAAAAAAACATAATTAAAATCTTTAAAAAATAAAAATGACATAATTTAAAATACAATTTTATATGGACATCCTTGAATGTTTTATGTTTCACTTTCGATGTGGGACAAAAACATTCTTGGATGTCTCTATAAAAGAGAAACAACCAAGAATGATTTTGTACCACATCGAAAGTGAAACATAAAACATTCAAGGATGTCTCTATAAAAGAAGAACAACCATGAATGATTTTATCCCACATCGAAAGTGAAACATAAAACATTCAAGGTTGTCTCTATAAAAGAAAAGCAACCAAGAATGACTTTGTCCCACATCGAAAGTGGAACATAAAACATTCAAGGTTGTCTCTATAAAAGAGAAGCAACCAAGAATGAGTTTCATAAATTCGCAATCCCATCAAATATATGTGGGCTATTACGAATTTCTTGTATTTATTTATTTGTAAAAATTGTTTTAAATATAAAAACAATTTTTATAAATAAAAAGTATTTTTTTTTAAAATTCAATTTTTTTAAAAAAATTGATTTATTGCGCCAGCACGTGACGACGCCCACTCGCGGGCCGGCGAGTGGGCGTCACGCACGACTCCGGGTCGCGCCACGTCGCCTAGGCGCGTGGCGAGACGGCCCGTCGCTTGTCTCGGCGACACGGGACGCGGGACGGGGCGCAGGACGGGACGGGACGGCGAGTTGCAACGCGTCGCGCGATGGACCCGTCTCTCCGGGACGGGTCGCGGGACGCCGGCGCAACGCGTAGTGGATGCTCTAATTCTCACCTTGATCTTTTCTCCTCTGTTTGTTACCAAAGGAATTGCCATATTTTACGTAAACTTCTGTTCGATATCTTGACGTTTTAAATTTACTTTAGGATTATACTAATTCTTTAGATTAGAAAGAATTCGTAAACTAAAAACAGAATTCCATACTACTAGTATTTTATTGCAAATTGAAATTCAATTGGTGTCTTAGTTAAGATATTATTCGTGAGTTTCTTTCTAGGGAACTGCTAATTAACATCAATTCTGAATTAGGAACATCACAATAAGGCATCAATAAATAGGGGTGCATTATAATGATAACCTCAATTTCTGTAATAACCCTATAACTAAATCTGGACCATACATTTTAAAATCATGTGGTCTAGATTCAAACTTAGCTTTCATTCATAAAAAAAGCGCAGAGGGTAAATATGTCATTTCGCTTATTTAATTTCTGAATTTCGCTCATGATAAAATTTACGTATCCAAATTTCGCTCATTTAAATACGTAAAATCTTATTTCCCATGATATACAGATGTATGAGGTCCAGTTACACGTATGTATGAGGTTCAGTTATACGTAAAATCTTATTTCCCAAAATTACAAATTTTGCTCATTTAAATACGTAAAATCTTATTTAAGTATCCAAATTTATCATTTTATCAGTCAAAAGTATCATTTTATCAACTCAGAGTATCATTCTATCCGGCAAAACTATCATTCTATGCAATAAACCTAACATATATCATTTTATCATTTTATCAGTCAAAAGTATCATTTTATCAACTCAGAGTATCATTCTATGCGGTAAAACTATCATTCTATGCAATAAACCTAACATATATCATTTTATCATTTTATCAGTCAGTCAAAAGTATCATTTTATCAACTCAGAGTATCATTCTATCCGGCAAAACTATCATTCTATGCAATAAACCTAACATATATCATTTTATCATTTTATCAGTCAGTCAAAAGTATCATTTTATCAACTCAGAGTATCATTCTATCCGACAAAACTATCATTCTATGCAATAAACCTAACATATATCATTTTATCATTTTATCAGTCAAAAGTATCATTTTATCAACTCAGAGTATCATTCTATCCGGCAAAACTATCATTCTATGCAATAAACCTAACATATATCATTTTATCAGTCAGTCAAAAGTATCATTTTATCAACTCAGAGTATCATTCTATCCGGCAAAACTATCATTCTATGCAATAAACCTAACATATATCATTTTATCAGTCAGTCAAAAGTATCATTTTATCAACTCAGAGTATCATTCTATCCGGCAAAACTATCATTCTATGCAATAAACCTAACATATATCATTTTATCATTTTATCAGTCAGTCAAAAGTATCATTTTATCAACTCAGAGTATCATTCTATCCGGCAAAACTATCATTCTATGCAATAAACCTAGCATATATCATTTTATCATTTTATCAGTCAGTCAAAAGTATCATTTTATCAACTCAGAGTATCATTCTATCCGGCAAAACTATCATTCTATGCAATAAACCTAACATATATCATTTTATCAGTCAAAAAGTATCATTTTATCAACTCAGAGTATCATTCTATCCGGCAAAACTATCATTCTATGCAATAGACCTAGCATATATCATTTTATCATTTTACGTGATATTTGGCGAAATTCAGAAATTAAATGAGGGAAATGACATATTATCATTTTATCATCTCAGAGTATCATTCTATCCGGCAAAACTATCATTCTATGCAATAAACCTAACATATATCATTTTATCATTTTACGTGATATTTGGCGAAATTCAGAAATTAAATTAGGGAAATGACATATTTACCCCCGCACTTTTTTTTATGAAGTAAATCTAAGTTTGAATCTCAACCACAAAATTAGAAAATATGTGTGGTTCAGACATATGATCACAACTCTCAATAAATATATGGAAACTTGTTGAAGTTGTTGAATACATAAAGCTGCTTTCAATTACCATAATGCATTATTATACAATTACAATTATTATTAAATTGTGAGATTCGATACAAACATTACTAGGGCTGGAAAAATATACCGAAATACCGCACTTACCGTACCGAAAAAATACCGAATTTTCGGTATACCGTACTTTTCGGTACGGTATCATATCGTACCGACAGTTTTAGGTATGGTAAAGGTATGCATTTTGTATATACCGCGGTATACCGCGTTATACCTCATCATACCGCAATTGCGATATATACCGCAAATAACACGGTATATACCGAAAACACGGTATACCAACAAAAGCGGTACGGTAACGATATCTAAATTTTGGTATACCGACTTTTCGGTATACCGCAATTGCGGTATACTGACAAAAGCGGTACGGTAAATGTATGGTTTTTGGTCATACCGCACGGTACAGTACGGTACGCGGTATGGCCATTTCGGCGCGGTATACCGTATCGTTCCAACCCTGTAAAGAATAAGCCATGTTCCGGGTCGGAGCATCTCGTTTGGTGTGGCCAAATGAAAGTAAGTGAGTAATGGGTGAATGGGCTTTGATAATGAGCCTAAGTTAGGAGCCACGAATTGGGATGGAGAATGATTTGGGACTCCAGTTTGCACTTGTATTTTAAAATAATTTTAGCCCATTTGGGATTTCGTTATGTCCGTTTATTTGGAGGCTACAAAAGAAATAGAGTATGAAGCTACACTGGGGAATGAAAGTACTCAAATCCCTCAATTCTAAACCCCAACTGTCAACTCTGCTAGCCGCAATTCTAAATACTAATATACTGTTTGTTTCGTCTAATCAAAAACTAAAAATGTCAATTTATGATTCGGAGCTTAGTTCTAAAATGAATTAAGTAAACATATACTCCCTTCCCTTCGTCTGCGAATAAGAGTCTCAATTTTTCATTTTAGTTCGTCTGCGGATAAGAGTCTTAGTCCACTTTTACCATATATGGTAATAGAGTCTCCCATTCCACTAACTAATTTCACTCACATTTCCTTTTAAACTAATATATAAAAATGAAACGCATATTCCTCTAACTTGTTTCCACCCACTTTTCTTAATACTCCCTCATTCCCATAAATATATAGGCGGATGAGATGATACGAGAATTAAGATAAAATTGGTAATGTAAGAGAGATGATGAGAATGGTAAGTTAAAGTAAGAGTGAGAAGGAGAATGATAGTTAAAGTAGAGTTAGTGGATAGTGAGACCTACATTATTAAGGCCATCCACAACGCTGTTCCTATACCGTTCCTAAACCGTTCCTTAAACTACTATTTGCGGGCCCACTGTACTTTTTTACTCCATTCCTTAACTAAGGAACGGAACCTGCAACCCCCCGTTTCTTATCCGTTCCTTAAATTACTATTCATTCAATTTCATTTCTTATTTTTATTTCCAACCCAATTCAATTAAAACAAACACACTTTATTAAATAAAATAAACTTACAACATAAAATTCGTAAAAAACATAATTTAATAATTTCCTAAAAAATAAAAGTACACAATTTTAATAATTTCATCCGCCAAAGTTTGCCCAAATGTGCTCAATTAGATCCTGTTGGAGTTGGGTGTGGGCGCTAGAGTCGCGTGTCCTTGCACGAATAGATAACCGTTCTTGTATAGACGGATGCGCTCCACTTCGAGGCGGACTACTTGCGGTTGAGCTTCCGGGGGATTCAGGGTCGAACCAATTTCCCGCCTCGGGTCCTTCGTCTTGGACAATCATGTTGTGCAAGATTATGCACGTATACATGATGTCGACCATGTTCTCCATGAACCACGTACGAGCCGGGGCTTTGATGATGTTGAAGCGCGCTTGGAGAACCCCGAACGCCCTCTCCACATCCTTGCGAGCAACCTCCTGCTTCTGCGCAAAAAGAGCCTGCTTTGGGTTCGCAGACCCACTGCACGTCTTCACGAAGGTAGGTCACTTCGGGTAGATGTCATCGGCGAGATAGTACCCTATTTTATAAAGCCGGTTGTCGGCGACTTTACCATCCAAAACTTCGGTCAAGAGGTCGGACTGGTGGAGCACGTTTACGTCGTTGTTCGACCCGGGGACCCCGAAGTACGCGTGCCAGATCCAAAGGCGGTAGTCGGCAACGGCCTCGAGTATAACGGTTGGGTGGGTGCCTTTGTGGCCGCTCGTGTAGGACCCCTTCCACGCCACCGGGCAATTCTTCCATTGCCAGTGCATGCAATCGACACTGCCGAGCATCCCGGGGAATCCGTGCACTGTTTCGTGAAGGTCGAGCAGGAACTGACAATCGGTCGTGCTTGGCCTCCGGAGAAATTCGTCGGTGAAGGCTGCCCGGACGCCTTTGCAGAATTTGAGCAAGCACATTCGCCCAGTGCTGTCTCCGATGTGGAGGTATTCTTCGAACATGTCGGCTGTTTGTCCAGTCGCAAGCTGGCGGATTGCTGCAGTACATTTCTGCAGCGTCGTGAAGCTGGGACGGCCGACCGCGTCGAACCCTTCCTGGAAGAATTCTTCCCGGGCTGCCAAAGTATTCGCGATGTGGAGAAATAACGGTTTTCCCATGCGGAAACGGCGACGGAAGTACGTATCTCCCAAAATCGGGTTATCGCAGAAGTAGTCGCGTACTAACCTTGCGGCGGCTTCCTCCCGGTTACGATGGATGTACGTACGGGAGCGTCGTTAGGGCGGCGCGGCTTCTTCCGCCTCCCGTCGTCGATCTTCTTCAAGTGATTGTTCCAATATCTGACGCATTTGTTCAAAAGGATCCATTAGTTTGATTAAATTTGGGAGAAGAAAAACAGAGTTGATTTGATATGAAAATTGGGGTGGAAATAGAGAGGATTTGAGAGGAATAGATGTGTGTTTGTGAGTGAAATGAGTATGAAATAGGAGTATTTATAGAGTAAATAAATTTAAAAAAATAAAAAATAAATAAAAAATGGATACAAAAAACGGTAACAATACCGTTGCAATTTTTTTATTTATTTATTAAATTCAATTTTTTTTAAAAAATGAATTATTGCGTCACCGTGACGAAAACCACTCGCGGGGCAGCGAGTGGGCGGCAACGACACCCGGAACGGCATCGACACGGAATGGCGATGAAACGGCGGCTGCAACGCGTGCCGCTGCGGAACCGTTCCTCCGGAACGGCATAGGCACCGCAACGGCACAGCGTTGCGGGTGCTCTAAATTGCTATAACTTTTCAAAAATGGAATGCACATATTTTTGTGGGACGGACGAAAATGGAAAGTGCACATATTTTTATGGGACGGTGGGAGTATTTTTTTAAACTTGTACCGTCAAGAAATGAGACTCCTAATAGCACATAGAATGAGTACTAATTACTCCCTCCATCCCACAAGAATATACACTCTTTCCTTTTTAGTCCGTCCCACAAGAAAATGCACATTCTAATTTTAAAAACCCTACTATCTCTAATGAGGTGAGACTCATTCTGCACTAACAATACTATATTATTTTTTCTCTTTACCTCTCTCTTACTTTATCAGTTTTGCATTAAAACTCATATCGAACCAAAGTACATATTCTTTGGGGACGGAGGGAGTACTAAATTATTATTATTACCAGATGAATACTATTCTACATCTTATATTAATATCATCATTATCTAATGCAAGTTTAAAGTTAGTTTATTTTGTTTAGTACTCCTGATTTTAATACTCTATCCATCTCAGTGTTTCATATTCCTTTATGGTTTATCACAAAATAATATACTACCAATTTGCTATGCTGGTGCATTCCTTAAAATTAAAAACTTTATTTTAGAAAAGTTTTCTATTTAATAAGATGTGACTTATTTCATTAACAATACTTCAATCACTTTTTCTGTTTTTTATCATTCTATTACTTTACAATTATGGATTAAAATTTATATTTTTCAAATTTTTTTAATAAGATAATTTAGCGATTGAGAAGATACTAAAAATATAATTGCAAACACGTACCACTAGTCAATAAATATTACTGTAATTTTCAATTTAAAAAAAATATTTGCATATTCATAAAAATCATTTCATCTTTTTATTTTGTCTATATACTAAAAATAGTCACATACTATTAAAAATGAAAAGTTACTGACAATTTATTATTACTTTGTCAGTTCTATGTTATTGATAGCTTTTCTTTATCTCTTTTAAAAGTTACTGACAATTTATTATTACTTTGTCAGTTCTATGTTATTGATAGCTTTTCTTTATCTCTTTTATTTTATTCTTTTTATCTCTTTCACTTTTATATTTTGTTAGTTTTGAAATTTGTATCGCTTAAGGGCCTCTTCAAGTTAGATGAAATGAAATCTGCCCAATATAATCTGATCCAGATTTCATACTGTTCCATCACCATTTATTTTAAGTGTTTATAGTGTTCAAGTTTCATGAGATGAGTACAGATATGGGCTTTAAGGTTTCTATATACTTCCTACTATGCCCTCAGCGTTTTAATAAGCCGGCCACCCAATTTCCCCCAATTTCATCACTTCTCTCATTCCCAGGTACCTCAATTCTCTCCAATTTCGCCTCTGTAACTTGTGTATGAACTGCATGATGATTTTTTGCATGTTGCTTTAGTTAATTAGGTTATGGAATCGGATTCCACAAGTGCAATCGAGTCGGAGATTGGCGGCGCCTGCGATGATTTCAGCGTCGACGAGCTCCTCGATCTCTCCAACGGCTATTCCGAAACCGAAGAGCACCAATTCGAAGAAACGGAGCTAAAACCCGCGCCTCTTCTTCCGGAGAAAGACGAAGCTCCTTTTCCCCCAAACGACCTCGGCGAGCTCTGCTTTCAGGTGAAATTCATTTCAATTCATTTCTGTATCGTCTGAAATCATCAATGTGAATCGCGGTTTCGATATTGGGGGAACATTGGTTAGAAACTGAAAAAATTAAGAAAAATTCGCAGGCAAAATGAGAGGGCTATCACGGGTGATTGTAAATTTTCAGAGGCAAAATGGTAATCTTCCATCCATTACTGGATCCGAATTTCTATACAGAAATCATAAAGCACCTCCATCGGCTGAATTGGATTTGGCATATTTCACCATTGAACAGTGCGGGCCCGAAAATTATCAGCGGGCTTCAGTAGGTTAAACCTTGTATCTTGAACAGCCAACAAGTCCAAGAAATAAGCCCATTTCTGATCATATCATGAAACTTGAACAGGCCCTAATAGTAGGAATGTAGGATTATACTTGGTGGAGGGAGGTACTAAAAATAAGATGGGGTGTGTGTATTGCAATGGACGTGTCAATATTTTGTCAAGCATTCGTTAACTCTAAGAACACTTGTCAACCTAGCATAGATTTTTTCATGCAGCTGGGTTAAGTGCATAGCCAAACCTAATTCAATAAATGAATGGCTCTAAAAGACGATGTATTATTCAGGATTCTAGCATAATATTGAGGGTGCATTAGAACAAGACAGGTCATATTAACTCTTTATTCGAAAGAGCATGGACTTTTGCACTTCAACATCACAAGACAGGTCATATAAATACAGTTAATTATTTATACAAAATTTTCACTATTGTCTATGAGTCTATATGCTGAATTCATCGCCCAGGCTGGGAATAAACCATCTTTTTTCCAATTAATTAAATTTTTTTCTTCGGAATTTCAATACTCGAGCAAAAATGCAAGGGATAAACCAGATTTACATATTTCTTCTGGAAGAAGAGAAATATAAGTTTGTAAAATGTTTATGCACACAAATACAATTATACATTTTGGCAAGAACTAGATATTATAAGCAGTTTAAAACTTTAATTTTGTTTCGTTTTCATCCTAAGAGCATCTCCAATGGCGGACGTCCGGTCGGACGTCCGCGACGGGCGACCGGGACGTCCGCCATTGTGGCGTCGAAGGTCGGATACGGACGTCCCGTGAGGACGTCGGGTGTCCTCGGATGTGCGGGCGACGGGCAGGCGGACGTCCGCCATTGTGGAGTGGGTCGGACGTCCGGTAATTAATTTTTTTTAAACTCTATATATACGGCTCGTTGAACTTCATTTCATTCGCACCACTTGTGTTAACAAGTTTCTCTTCTTCTTTTACTACAAATTTCATTTCTACTTAATGGAGAATGATAGGAACTCCCCTGCCACGAGCGAGTCGCAGACTCCGGCGTTTCCCATCGACCTGGAGGGAAACGTTAGCGGAAATGCGACAACAGTTCCGACAATGTCGGGGATGGGTGGAATGGGTGGGATGATGTCCCCTTATATGTACAATTGGATGAGTGGGATGGGTGGTATGATGCCCAGGGCTGCGGGGATGGGGGGCATGACCCCAAATATGATGATGCCGGGGATGGGGATGGGGGGCATGACCCCAAATATGATGATGCCGGGGCCGGGGATGGGGATGGGGGGGTATGACCCCAAATATGATGGGGATGGGTGGGATGATGCCGGGGATGATGGCGGGGATGATGCCGGGGGGAGGGGGTGGCAGGGGCCCACAAGCGGACGATGTCTATCAGCCAGTTATCGATATGCTGTCTACTGATACCCCCTCCGCTTATGTTCTGGAGACTCAGTCCACCAGCTTGGAAAATTTCTCTTTAGAGGAGTTGGGGCTATCTCCAGTCAGGGAGACTCCAGGCAGGGGGAAGGGACGTGGCAAGGGCAAGGGGAAAGCCCCGGGCTCTTCCTCGTGAACGGTGGCAGAGGAGGAGGATGAGGATGAGACGGGAAAGAGGACGGTATGGAGTCCGTGGGAAAATGTCGCGTTTGCGAAGGCTTGGGTTTCAGTAGTCGAGGATCCCTATGTCGGTGCCAACCAACATATTGACAAACTGTGGTATCGCATCGCGAAGCCTACCACACACACAAACTGGCTGGGGCGAAGCGTCGCGTTCCCGAACAGTGCCGGAAACAGTGGGAGCGGTTGAGGCCTAAGCTTAGTCTATTTGCGGGCCTCTACCAAAACAATCTCCGCCAGGCAAGCAGCGGTATGTCCGAGGAGGATGTCCGGAACCGTGCCTTTGCTCAGTACCCCGACAGAGCCTTGAAGTTCAAACAATTCGATCAGTGGGAGGCCTTTCTCGTGGTGAAGGATTCCCCAAAGTTTTGTGGGGGAGTCGAATCGGGCTGGGCGAAGCGGACGAAGATCAACGCTTCTGGTGAATACAGCAGCAGTGCTGGTTCGCACGAGCTCCCAGAAGCCGACTAAGTGTCCCCGCTACCTCAATCAGACTCTCGTCGCCGTCGTCGCCCGGTTGGGCAAAAGGCTGCGCAGCGGAGGGCTAGGGGAAGCAGCAGCGGGTCGTTCGAGGTCCAATCGGAGGCCCCTGCTCCCCCAGAAGATATCGACCGACTCGCCCGCGCGCAGTTAACGACTAGCTTGGTCCGGACCATGCATAGGTGGCATAGCACGACCGATCCGGTGTACAAGAGGATGTTGAAGGATGTCATCGATGGATGTCGGCGCGATTTGGGGATGCCACCCATTGGAGATGATGGCGCCGAGATTAGCGGCGGGGACGACGAGGCCGGCACGGGCCACGGGGCTGGCACGGGCCACGGGGCGGCACGGGCGACGAGGACAGAGCGGAGTGAGCCGGGGATATTGGACTATGTATTTTTCTTTTTTTGAATGACTATGTATTTTGTTTTTTTTCTAACTATGTTTTTTTTATGTTTTATGACTATGTATTTTTGCCCGTATTTTGCTTTCCCGTATTCCGTGTCAAAATTATAATTACGTTTTTACGTAATTACATTATTGTGATTTTTTTAATTGCGGGAAGTCCTAGTGGGAAGGGCGATGGGAAGGGCGGATTGTGCAGGGGATGTCCTAGTGACGTGGCAGTGGGATAGGAAGTCCTAGTGACATGGCATGAGGTGCTTTTGGGATGTCCTAGTGGATGTCCGAGTGTGACATCCGCCCACTGATGATGCTCTAAATCTCACTCCTCCACTAGTAAAGAATTCCCCCATTTCATGTGTTGATAAAATAACATAGTTGTATGATAGTTGTCCTCGGAAAATATAAAATAAATCATCCAACAGAGGCAAAGAGAAATGAGGTTGAGTAAAATCAAAGTAGATAACTCGAGAAGAAACATGATGAACATAGAAACCCAACTCTCAGAAGCCCATTACATTCGATTGCTGCGCCTCAGTTTATTTATAAAAAAAAACTAGCACAGAATCAGGCATCTACCACATCAGACTCGGCCGAGGCAAGGACCAATTCCGGTTGAGCAGCCACCGCTCCGTCCAAAGCATTGGGCAGCCCCAGAGCCCTCAACGCCAAGTGCGCCGCCTTCTGGCCCGAAATCATCATCGCACCGAAAGTCGGCCCCTGTATACACAAAACCCCCCAAATCAGAACCAACTCAATTGAAAAGCTGTAGACATAATTAATTAAACCGGTTAGGGCTAATTACCATTCTCGGGGCTCCGTCGATCTCGGCGACTTCCATGCCGGTGATGATCATTCCAGGAACGACCTCCCTGGTGAGCCTGACAATGGCATCCTCCGCGGTGTTCATGTCGAGGGCCTTCATCCCGGGGACGCTGTCGATCATCCCGATGCTCCTCAAGCGCTTGACTCCGGTGGCGCCGAAGGGGCCGTCGTGGCCGCAGGAGCTGACCACGATTTTGGCCTCGATGACATTGGGGTCCATACACGACTGTGTGTCGTGGTTCATGGAAACGAGGGCCCAGTTCGTGACGACGCCGGCGACCCTCTGGTTCTTGACGATGAGGTCTTCGGCGGCGACGGCGTTGAAGAGCTTGACGTTGGGGCGGGCGAGGAGCTTGCTCATGATGGTGGAGGTGAAGAGGGCGGCGTGCTTGATCACGACGTAGTCGTCCGTCTCGTCGTACTCGATCTCGAGCTCGTCGAGGAAGTGGTGGGCGGGCTTGCGGACGACCATGGCGGAGAAGAGCTGGCCGCCGAGCCACGCGCCGCCACCGGGGCTGACGGACTGCTCGATGATGGCGATGTTGATGTTGGGGTTCTTGCTGAGCTCGTACGCGCAGGAGAGCCCGGCCGAGCCCGCGCCGACGATGACGACGTCGGTGTCGGCGTAGGTGATCATGTCGGTCATGTAGCGCCTTGTCATCTCCCGGGAGACCACGGATTCCTTGATCGGCTGGAATTTGAAGCTGTCAAGGTTGTAGGCGGCGGACATGGTCACGGACGCGGATTTCGGTGGCTGGGGGCGTGTTGGCACGGCGGAGCCATGGAAAGAGGACTTGGTGTCGAATAATTGGGTTTTGGAGAGGGAGGAGGTGAGGGTGGTGGCCATGGCTGCCATTAATTAGGAGTATTTGATTTGGGAGATGAGAGAGTGAGGAGTGGTAGTGATTGTTAAGAGGGGAGTGTGGGAATATATATGGTGGAAATGAAGGCTGATGATGAAAATATCGGAGGAAGAAAAGATCTCGTGATGTGGGGTGGGGTTGGGTTAATTTTAAGTGATAATATTTGAGCGATGCAGAATCGTCAACTTGTTACGTACTACTACGCCTTTTTCTTAAAATATCACAACTTTTTTAATTCTTTTGTTCTAAATTATCTAACGTTACACTAAAATTGGGCAATGGGTTTCTGGCTAGCCACGCTGGTGAACAAGTTCCAACCAACCGTATATTCATTTACATATCTCAAATGTCACATTTTCTGTTTCGATTAATGTAAAAATATATATTTGCAGAGATCATATGTATTTGATGTGGATGTCAATCTGCCGAATCCATTTTAAGAAGTTTTTAACTAACTTTGGCTTCTCGGATTTCAGTCTTAACTGTCAGATCAATCGGCCAGCAAGCTTTCGAAACAAACTAACTCTTGCACTTCTGTTTTTTTACTACATAAAATATTTATATAATAGTACAATAAAAGATACTATTATAAAATCACTTATAATCTGGAATTCAAAAATAACTAATCAAAGAATCAGCATTATACCCACAGAAAATAAAAGTAAAATGTTGTACCACAGAAAATATATTTGGCCTTACATAAAAAGAGCCTCATAAAATATTAGTATTTCGTAATTATATAGCACTCCTCATTCGAGTTGTTGGGCTATGCAAAAATCCTTTGATTACTCAGTTGATGAGTAGATATCACACCCCTTCCAAGCATCTGAGTTGGCATTTAACATCATTTATTGCAAACTTATGCCATATTGTTCATTGCATAGAATAGATAGATGAAGAATATGTGATAATCCATAGAATTGAAGATGTCCAAAATCTATATTAGTAGAAGGAAGGTTGAGTATTGGAAAAAGATAATGGACTTTACATTTGGGCCACACCAAAAATATTAGTATTGATATTACAGGCAGACTAACACAAAATTGGTGAATCAGCTGAACCCTAAAAAGTAAAATGGGGAGGCATGGGATACATAAAGGTGAAACCATAATCTTGCTGTATAAAGAAGACAGAGTGGTAGCATGTTCTGAGGCTGCAGAATTTGCATGGAGAGCGCAGTAACCTCTCTATACAATAGCAGAGTGGCAATATACAACATCCAGACACACACACACCAGAAGAAGAAGAAGAAGAAGAAGAAATAACTATCAGTTTATGAATAGACAAAGGTTGTTAGTCAAAGCAGACTAAGCAGCAGCAAACATAGGGAGTTGAGTCTCAGTGGTGGCTGCTGCTGCAACTTCTCAGAAACCATGAATCTTGATTTGTTCTTTTTTCACAATGGTTGCCTGAGATAAACATGGAAAAACATATATATCTTCATACATTATAATAAAACTATAGGCCAATTGTTATTTTGAGAAACAAATTAGAAGATACCTGAACAAGGAACGTCGAGACATTCTTCCTCTGATCACCTTGGAGTTGTATAACCTGTAATCCCCCCCCACACACAATGTATGAGGCATTACAGCTCAAAAAGCATGAAGAAATGGAATACTCTCACCTGTCCTAGCTCAGGGTCCTGTACCACTGTACCATTGCAGCAAAATTCCTTCTTCAGATCTTTGAGAATTTTGTTATAGCTGAACTCCTTCTTCAAACCCTGGACAGTTGTCAGGCTTTTCCTACCATTCCGCTGCTGGACCCGAATATGCACATATTCTTTTGATCCTGCACCCGAGTTCTCGGCTTTTGCCTCAGCAAAAGGATCTGTAGTTACCAGATAAGTGGACGAATCAGGGTAGAGCGAATAAGAAAGCACACAATTAATTGACTTACCAAAGGAGCCAGGGATATGGACTTCAAAATCAGACATGAAATTTAGCTGTCGGAGAGTTCACAGAGACCAACCAACACTGTAACAATAAAAAGATTATAACATTGTTATAGAACAAATGGTTTAGATGAGGACCAGCCAACGGTTCTTGCCGATTTATTCAAAAATATTACCAACAATTTGTCCTTGAGTATATACAGTATTAAACATAAGGTATCTTTCTATTAGGCTGTACAACAATCTAGGCATTTCTTACTAGGATCACTTGAAATTTTGAGAAAGACCTTGTGGTTTTTACAAAATTAGCTGTAAAGAACTGTCATTTCCTTTTGGAAAAATGCAAAGCCCTATTATATCTTTTATTGTTGAACATTGAAAGGACCTCTGCTCATAACAAATGAACAGAAGAAGCAAGACATTAACTGCAGTAAAAATTGAGACATAACAAATTTGAGCTAAGAGATTTAATGAAGAAAAATTGCATGCATTATCCTTCACAAAAGTTGGAACTTCTACCTCCTGCTAACATAAGTACCACAAACAATTTTCAAAAGTGATACAGTAATAACATCACTTCAACTTTTTGTTCCATTAGTTCTTTATATTGGCATGTTCATGCTAAAAGTGAAATATTTCATGTAATCAACATTATTAAATGAGATTATCAAGCTTATAGAATGTTCAAAATTCATCCATAATCAAGATTGCAAGTCTATAACCACACATTTTCAATAGCTTCAGAAACAATACTTATCTTGAAGAGGGCTTACCAAAACTGCCTATTTCATGTAGTTCTAAGAGATAATCCTATTCATATTTTTGCTCATATTTCTCTTTGAGTAAGGGACAATGCAATAAAGAAAATGAGGTCATGCATGAGTCTAACCGTTATGAACAAGCACCTGTTTTACTTGATGCGACATTACCAAACAGCAACAATCCTCATGAATCACTCCAAGAAACAATCATAATATATTCAAACGAAGCATCATAAGAGGCGTTCTTGTTTTATTTCTTAGCAATGTTTTCCTAAAGAAGGTAAAAGGGCGTAAAGATAATACGCATTCATGTTAACAAGAAATAAAAAAAATCGCAACTTGAAGAAGAGGTCGATTCTGTAGGAAATATGGCATTCGAATCAACGATTTCAAAACACAAACAGAGATCATAGGGATGGCGACAGAATTACCTTTCAGATAGGGAGATGTTTTGGTGTAGAAAATCGGAAGCAAAAAATATCGAGAGAGAGAGAGAGAGGGCGAGAGATATACAAGGGGGGAATGGCAATCTTTCTCCTCTCTCTTTCTGCATATATATGATTATACGCATAATCATATAATGATATTTAAAGAGAACGGAACGCACATCTGCCACTCAATCAACTTCGGCCTCAGGCTCAACAACTCTCTGTTTCTTTTTCGCTTTTGTTGGATTACAGTTTTTGTTATTTTTTATAATTTTTTTATTTACATAAATAGCAATATGAGCATTGTATTCCATATTATCAAATTCAGAATCACAAACTAAACTAAACTAAGCAGTTAATGCCATTGCGTCAAACACAAAATCTATGAGTATCATTAAATTCACAAACTAAACAGGATTGTTTCAGAAGACACAGAACTGAATACTAGTATTACAAATTACAATAGAAATAAAAAGAAAAAAAGGCAAGATACTTGTTTAAATACTAATATATTTTTTTAATGCAATATTACATAATACTAATTAGTAAGTACTAGTACATTAATAAAAATAAAATTTGATTTAATCTAAATGGTTATTTTTGAAGTTTGGGTATTTGGGACCAATATTTAGAAGAAGAAAAAAAAATCACTTTACTGATCGGTTGTCCTTGCTTTTAGGTAAGACACCTAATTTTAAAAAATGCTAATATTATGGAACGTGAGTTTTTGAGGCAAGCATCGTTAGCAAAACATTTTTATGGTGTTGTTTAACTAAATTGTAAATGTAACCATTTTTATGGGGCACGTAGCTTGTTCCTCCTGATATGCATGCATTATATAATACTCCACTTTTATATAACGGTAACAAATGTATTAATGATATCATGACAACACTCACCATCATATAAGGTAGTAGAAGCATATTACTATCCTTGTGATGGGATTATATATAATGCTTTGAATGAATAACAATTTTTATGCGATATTGTGCTTTGAGATATTTGTGATTTTTGTCTTTCAACAAATTGCATTTGGTTCATATTTGTGAGTGCATATGCATGGATACAATGACATGAATCTTCTCACAAGATTTGAATGCTAGTCAAACTAAAAACACATCTCCCTACTGAGATACATATGATTGAAAACACATATAATTGTATTTATCTTCAAATTTCAATTAAAATATTGAACATTAAATGATTTTAGAAAAAACACAATCTCAAAATTTAGGTATCTCAGAAAATTTTAAAAGTTCATGTATTTATATTGACAAATTACCTCCTTTTATTAAAAACCACGCCATTAAATTCAACAAATTTGACCAAACTAAAACCAAGCCATTTTAAATATAATAGTTTAGTTTAATTAGATTCAACAAAACTAAAAAAAAATTAAAATACAAATATCTTGCGCCTAAAATTGAAAAATTAAATATAATATTTTAAAAAAGTAAAGGATAAAAAGATTAAAAGTAAAAAAACAACGAAAGAAAACAAAAAATATGTGAAACTGTTACAAAATGACATAAATTAGTATAAAATACGTATAATAAAATTTTAAAGTGACAGCCCTAGACATTTTGCTTAGCTAAGCATAAGCAATGGCGCCCGTCTCAGCGGAATTTCGACCGGCGTGCCAGAATTCTGCGGCGGACGTTCGTCATTGTGCATGGTATTCACGGATACGGGATTCTGCCAAGGACACAGAAGTTCCGCTGCGTTACGCGGAATTCCTTCGTGACAGGCGTGCGGACGTCCGCCATTGCGTTGACTCCCACGGACGTCCGCGCCGAATTCCTGTTTATTGCATTAAATTTTTGTAAAAATTTCTATATATACGGCTCGTTGAACTGCATTTCATTCGCACCACTTGTTTTAACAAGTTTTTCTCTCTACATTTCTTTTATATATCCGGAATGGCTGGTAGTGGTAGTGGTAGTGGTAGTGGTAGTGGTAGTGGTGGGCATTATGAACACATGATGCGTTTGATTCATGCACGTGTACGGGAATCAGCGGAGAGGGAGGAACAAGCTGCCTTGGCGCCGGCGGTACCTCGACCCATCCATCGTCGAACTATAATACCCCGGGACCACCTCGCTGCCCACGCTCGGTTGTATGAGGATTACTTTACGCCGGAGCCAAGGTTTGGGGAGAACCTGTTCCGGCGACGGTTTAGGATGCATCGTCCGCTCTTTCTGAGTATCGTGGGAGCTTTGGAGCGTCGATACGGGTATTTCAGGGTGCGGGAGGATGCGGCTGGTAAACCCGGCCACACGCCTATTCAGAAGTGCACTGTCGCAATCAGACAGCTGGCATAAGGAGGCGCGGCCAACATGTTCGACGAGTACCTCCACATCGGCGAGACGACTGCCCGCGATTGCCTGAAGTATTTTTGTCAGTGCGTTAGGGAGATATTCGGGGATAGGTATCTTCGGAGGCCTACCCCCGAAGATTGTCAGGCTCTGCTGGATATGCACGGGAATCAGCACGGGTTTCCGGGGATGTTAGGCAGCATAGATTGTATGCACTGGGAATGGAAGAACTGCCCCGTTGCCTGGAAAGGGATGTACACTACTGGTTTCAAGGCCAAGAATCCCACGATGATCCTTGAAGCGGTAGCTGACAACCGGCTGTGGAATTGGCATGCCTATTTTGGAGTAGCCGGGTCTAACAACTACATCAACGTCCTCCAGTCGTCGCCACTTTTCAACGAGCAGTGCATGGGCGTTGGTCCGGCCGTCAACTTCGTCGCCAACGGCAATCAACACAATATGGGCTATTATTTGGCGGATGGGATGTGGCCCGTCTTTGTGAAGACGATTAGATGCCCAGCAGATGAAAAGAAGATTATTTTGCGGGTCGCCAGGAGGCAACGCACAAAGATGTGGAGCGGGCATTTGGTGTGCTCCAGGCTCGATGGGCGGCAGTGAAGGGTCCAACACGGCTGTGGTATGTTGACAGCATCGCCGACATCATGCCGCATGTATTATCATGCACAACATTTTTGTCGAAGATGAAGGTCCAACACTGACTGATTGGACCAATGATGATGTTGGTGCTGCGGGTCCAAGCCACGGCGTGACCACTAGCAATGTACGCATGGGGATACCCCATGACGATGTCGATCGAGTCCGTGCATTTGCCAATATGCACCAAAGACAAGCCCATGTTCGGCTCTAGAACGATATTATTGAAGAAGTATGGCAGCAGAGGGGTCGTCGTTGATGTAGTTTTTAATTATTGAAATGTTTTTTTTATTTGGTGAAATGTGCTTTTCTTTTTTTTTATTTAATGGAATTTTTTTCCCTACTTGTGTCGAAATTTTAATTCCGTAAATTGTTTAATTTCGGAAATTTGGGTTTTTTTAATTGTAGGAAGTCCTTGGGGATGTCAGGCACTGTGCAGTGGGAAGTCCTTATGACGTGGCAGTGCAGTGGGAAGTTCGTATGACGTGGCATGAGGTGTTTTTGGAAATTCCGCCAGAAATTCCGCGCCACTGCTGATGCTCTAAGTGGCGTTGGTCCCTTAAACGTCCCCACAACACATTCTTTGTGGGTCATATCGCAGTATGCCCTGTCACCAGATATTTTCAATGCTATTCTAAAACTAACTCAAACTGGAGTAAGCAAATACTAGTTCCAATGGCCAAACCATCCCATTTCGAGTTTCTTGAATAAAATATACCTTTTTTTTACACTAAAATAAATCTAAATCAACTTTTAAATTTTTTGAGAAAAAAATGAGAGAATAGATAATAATATTCTTTTTAAGTTTGAGTTTAGTGTAGATAGTTAGAGTAAAATTATTATTTGATATGATATTTACACCAAAATGGATTTGGATTTAGTATAAATGGACATGTTCTCTCTTTCCCCACCAAATTAGTATACCTCTGAGCTACTTTTTTCTCTTGATGTTAATAACTGAGACTACAGTCGACAACGGACGCAAAAGATAGTGAAGATTGATTAAAGAATTTGAACACAATACACTAACCGTAGCCTAAAAATCTCGACAGACTGTTGTAGAGAAACTAGTCAACAAAGAAGAGCGTATCAGAGAGCTTGAGAGGTATACAGCTCTACCTGTCTTGGCCAAACTTGACCATACACATCCTTCTCAGTATACCGACGGTCCCAGGACCATGGTGTATCTGCAATAGAAAGGCGGTTTAGTTATCACTCTCTCAGTCAAAATGAAATAGCTTTGACAGGCTGCACCAACCTCCAGATGAGTATGGCCTTGGTGGAAGTTCGTAAGGAACAGGCAATCGAATGACTTCACCACATTCTTCATTCTCCTCTCCTTTCCAAACTAGGGAGACTAGTTTTGTTAGCTTCATTTCCGAACTTAGTGAAGATGCCAATTCACCCTGAAAGCCGAAAATGGAGCTTCTTCAGCTACATAGTTTTAGCAGAGCATGTTACTAATAACCCTAATAAATTATACCTTTGGAAGACGTCCATCATCTGTACAAGAAAAGCTGTATTCATGTTTCCTGGCGAAAGGTAAAAACAGCACCCCTAGCTACGATGGCAAACAGAATAACAAGGGTAATTTCGAGCAAGTGAAACAGAAATTAATTATTCAAAACTGACAGATGCAGACTTCAAATACAATTAGCAGTTTTAAGTAATAGTCAGAATATTTGGGAACCTCATATTTTTACCATTTTAAATAACTTCAACAAAATGTAGTCATCCATAAGAAATTTGATTACCTCATATGAACGGATCATCAGTTGAGAATTGTTTTTTTGAAGAGCTCCCCAAGCCGCTTTGCTGAGGTTTGATGAAGTAAGCAGTAGCCATCTGTTCCAGAAAACAGAATTACATCTTCAATAGCCAAAAGCCAGTTATGCAAGGATAGAGAAAAAGCATGCACTAAGTAGAACGGAGTCTGGTGTGGACTCTTACGCAATGTTTTGCCCATTATAACGCATGAACGTCTTTATATGAGGCATTGCCCGACTGGAACAGTTCAGAATGTGAGTATTTGTACCAATACGATGCACAAACAGAAATTGAATTACAACATCCATCGACTAGCTTTGCACAGGGATACCGCTATACAGTTGCATATTAATTCATACCAGCGACCTGCGTGGCTTGACTTCCACCTTGCCCAATACTTCTGCAGGAACTGTTTTTCTACGTTCTTTAAAGGGCTTGGAATGGCATTTCCAGCTGCATAACCCTTGAGAATCAAGAAATACATAGACACTGTCACTAGTAACATAAGTGAAAAAGCAATGAAGTTTTACCACCAAGTGAACTATGAATCTTATTTGCACCAGGGATAAGTTACACTATAAGAAAATCCAGTTATCAACTAGATCTAAGAGAATGGGTGGTAGTGCTGTAATATCTACCAGTTACATGCCAAGGATCCTAGAAATTCAAGAAAATCAGACCCGAACACTAGGTAAAAGAATTGAAGATTGCCATCAACTCACTGATATATCATGCAATACCAAAAACAATTACAGTATCACAGATTAATCTTGAGATAAGATTACGGAAGGGAGACTCATTTTGTTTGATTTTATCCTGTATCTTCATTACCTTTACAAGGAACTTAGTTGCATTCATGAACTTCCTATAATTAACCATCATTTTGAAATTGCGTTGCATAAAGGTTTACTCAGTTCATTCTTCAAAACTCTAAACCTGGTAAGTGTATTGCATTGCTCGCATTACCTCCAACGAACATCTGACATCTTCAACGGATGGCCATACTATTAAGGGTTTCCCGAGACCCAATGCTTTTTTGTCTTCTTTCATTCCTGCCGACATTGAAAATGCTAGCTCTGTCATCCATTTCTCATCCAATGAACCTAGTGAAGAAAACTACAACAAGCAGGCAATAACATAACAACATAAAATGTTAGAAGTGGAGCAGATGCATGGACACATTCTCCATTATTGAATAATAACGTACAAGTCAATATATTAGAAGTGTTGACAATGAGATGCAAGATGAATAACTATTACCTGGTAGATAAGATTAGATTTCTCAAACTGATTCTCAAATATACACTCCTGGAGAACAGTTCTTAGTTTCATATGTCCCCATTTACTTAAATGGGGGCCAGAGTGATACCCAGGGACAGATGCAATGAGCCTAACCTGGCAGATAAAATTATTCTTAGCATCTCATTGTGGACATGTTGTACAGCTTCAAAATGAAAAACGTCAAAGTTTGCATAATAGAGCTACAGTTTGGACAATCCAGAAGATATCTATAATAATACTCGAACTCGACTATCAGGTATTAATGATGATCTTCAGGTGCTTTTGGGTTCATCTTGTAGTAAAGATTGAAAATAAATCTCAGAAATTTTGTGGCCCAAAACCAAAAATTAATGATTCTTTAAGTCATTATCAAACAATATGAAACACTCTGAAATACTCCCTCCGTCCCACAATAAGAGACACTTTGCCATTTTTGTCCATCCCACAATAAGAGGCACACTTCATTTTTACCATAAATGGTAAGTAGGTCTCACATTCCACTAACTCACTTCACTCACATTTTATTAGTATAAAATTAATATAAAAAAGTGGGTCTCATATTCCACTAACTTTTCCAACCCACTATTCTTTACATTTCTTAAAACCTGTGCCCACAATAAGTGACTCTTATTGTGCGACAGAGGGAGTATACTAGACGAAAAGTGAGTTTTCACCCAAAACAAACACATGTGTCACTCTAGAGTCAAAGATAATAGATATGCAATCAAGAGCACCAATACATCAAAGCAAAAGCATATTGTGGCGATACTTCTTTTGTAATTTCACTGGAACGTATTATATGCATACAAGAAGACAAATATTGAGCATCATGACTGCAACTGGAGACCAAAAGAGATCTAAGCACGAGGCTGTCAAAAAGTTATCAAATACTAGATTAAACCATCAATCGAATAAGATAATCTTTAAAGGACCCAAAACACAACCCTCACAAGCCTCAGATACTGTAACCTCAAATTATTGAAAATCACAATTACCGCAGCGGAGCTATAATCAAATTTTCTGAAGAAAGAGGGGTTTATACTGAAGCTGCCGGCAGTCGGTAAATTAGCATTGAATTCAGGCCACTGCAAAAACACAAACAATAAAATTGAACTCGCATAGTTAATAGGGTTACAAGTTATTGAAAACAAAATTAGGCATGTCCACAGAATCCAAAAGCAGAATAGCATGTCAGTCTGATTATTTGGACTTAGTCAAAGGAAGGTAAAGATAATTCAATCCTCCATTATAGGATGGATTATAGAATCAAAGTACAGGCAGTACTGTATCACTTCCAAATTGGCTTTTCAAGTAAATAAAAAGAGTTGGATTTGTGCTATCTTAGGCGCACACATTCTTGTGCCTTATAATTATTTCCGGCCTCTCAACCAACATAATCCAACAACTGTTGGTTATTTAAGGTTGAATATATTTAGAAAATCAACACCAACCTGACAACAGCAGCAACACTTAAAACTGGATATATCCCTTAATCATGGGAGGCTTATGCTAGGAACTTAGAACATGGCAAGCAATAAAATACGTATACTTATAGTCCAGCTTGTACAGCCGTACAGGAACACAGATTACAAAATTAGTTTCCACTTTCCATCACACAAAGTAGTAATTTGAGATGAATGCTCGATTGACAAACTCCAAATGGAAATTTTTTTGAAGGTTTTTGAAGCATTATTATCATCTCTGGAATAGGTTGAAGATTAGAATCAGATTTTGCACAATCATTATCCAATACTTAATGTATGGAAGGAGCTACTGAATACCCAATACAGATAGCAATACCTTTAATGTACTCAGATATTCAACCAGGTCATTTTCAAATCCACATCCCTTACTAGTAGTGTTTTGATCTTTCCATGGAAAATCTTGCATCCACAATCCCTGAGTTTTGTTGTTCCAATCAACATATATCAAGTTTGCAGTATGCACAATAACGCGTACTCCTCGAGGATAGACAAGAAGCATTGCTTTTGAATGGTGTGTTCCATATGAAATGGGCAAAGGAGGCTTGTGGAGAATCCAGTTAGGAAGCTTCTTTCTCTAAGAAGAATAGAAAAAAGAAGTTGAATCAAATACAACACCACTCCATCAAAAGTTATATAATAGACAAGTCAACCTTCATATGTGCAAGCGTACCATCACCTTCCCCATGGATGACGAGTACATGGTGGACACTTTTAAGCATCGGACATTCTTCATAAATGTAAATGAGCTAATCAGCATACAATAAACGAAAGCTCTAACACAATCTCAATAAAGAAAAAGGGGCATCGGCATGAATCCTTAAATAAAATGCGGCAACTATCCCATGGTCAGCAAACCCAGTGGAATGAATCCACATCATTTTGCTAGAATAATCCACAACTGAAGTCGATGAACATGATAAATGGCAATAAATCCACCAATCATAAATTGTATTCGCTTCAATCACAATCTTATTAACAGGAATGCAGGATAAACCAACAGACAGAAAAAACAAAGCAGCAATCTCAAGATACTATCATTAAGCTCATAAACTACATATGGATTTTCTTGTACTTGTTGCAGAATGTCTCTTACCACTAGCTTCTGTTAAATCATAGATTACTTAGATAACATAAATATAGAGATGGGACATTCGTAGAGCCGGCATAGGAATCAAACAGCAAGGTCATTACAGTAAATACCCACCAGAGAGTAGCCAATCAATGTCAACCATATAATTTGACAAGACAGCCATAAGAACGTTCCCCTTCAAAACAAAAAAAAAACGTGAGCATCCAAGATGCTGAAGGAAACAGAATGGTCCCTTAAATCAATGCTTCCTGGATCAAGGGTTACCAAATGAACAAACTATTGCAGCATCATATTCTATGTTTCTAACAAGAGACTTCTTGACTACTGTGATCTAAAGCTTGTACAACTTTACCTGAATCACATCATTGATGGAAACAGCATTAGTGTTTGCCCATTCTGGCAATTGTTGCACTTGCATTAGCCTAAAAGTTAAAGGTAGCTTATTCTTAGAAATTCAAAAATTCCTAATTCCCTCAATCAAAGTGTTCGGCTCTTGATTAGCACGCTGCAGCACATCCTGCAGACCAGGACCAGAATAGTTGAAAATAACAGTTTCAAATATAGGTAAGCAGACCATAAAACCAAAAGGCAGTACATGTGATTTTTCAGCTAGTGCTTCTTCCTCAGTAACTCTGTGCACCCTCTTCCTACTTTGAGCAAGCTGTTTGCCCTTACTACTTTCTTCACCTGAAGGCCTTTTCTCTCTAGTAGTAGTTGGCTTCCTTCCCTCCGAAGTATCATCAGCAGCTACATACTTAAAAAGGTAATGCCCAGGTATTAGCTCTATAACATCACCACTTCGAATTTTCCATTTTGCACCAGTCAAAAGCTTATTTCTTTGACCTTTGGATTGTATGACAACCGGGTTCGATCCTTCCTACATTATTCAATAATTAATATTCAGAAAAAAAAAAGAAAATAATTAACAGATCATGCATGTAGCGTGGTGAATATATTTACAAATAGAGATAGAGAGAGACGTACGACGAGAATATCAGCAGAGCCATCAGCAGAGATGGTAACCGCAATATGTCTCCGGCTGAGACGCTTATCGGCAACTAGACTGATGTCGCGGCCGATGTAAGTGGTGTCATGTGAAAGTACAATTTTTGGAATTGAACACTTCTCTTCCTTCGAATTACCATTTACAGGCACCAAGAAGCCGCCCTTGCCAAACGAAAGGAAAAAATACTTAAAATCAACCGATAATCTCAAAATAAAGCTCGAGAATCGATTAAACAATCGTGTACCAGTGGAGCAGCAGCCATTGTTGATTCTGTGCTTAAGGTTATTGATCAAGAGCCTACAGAAGGAGGTTGGGAATTGGGGAAGAGATTTATGTACGGCTACTGCTCCTCACTCCACAGACCAACGTTTATCTCTTTTTTTCGAATCAGTAACGCAAAACTATACTTTGGAGAAACCAATACTGAAATCACTATGTTAATTAGGCTTTATTGTTTTCATTTGACTGATAAATTAATGAGTTTAACTGTATCAATTATCATATGATGGTAGTTAAAACAGCTTGGTTGTGTTATTTCCTTCCAAAATTGATCAACTTAGCTAAAACTAAAATATGAGATGAACCATCTGTCCATTCCAGCACCACTCAGGAAATGTTAATCAAGAAATAACAGATCCCATTGTGATTGGTATAACAAGTACTGGGCCGTGTCTCTACCAACATTGCACACTAATCACGCCACGATTAAATTAAGCCATCAAACATACTGCAAGACAAACGAATAAAATTCTAATTATTGCCATCAGAGGCTTTCCAGTAGATTTTACAAATGTTCAGTAACTATAATAATCATTGCATTCATTCCTGTAATATGTTGTTCGTGTCTTGATTAGCTGGTTGGGTGTTGTGTATGATATAATAGTGATTAGGTTATTGCTACATTGACTATCAATATACCACCAAAATTCTCTCGGAAGTAACAATAGAACCAAGGCAACCAATGCTGCAATTGTATCTTAAGATTCTCGTAGTTATCTCCTATCTTCGGCGCTTTGATTCTTTCCTCATCTCGGCGTGGTAGCTATCCAAGTTGGCTTTTACCCACAGACGTCTTTGGACAAGATCATCCTTCGTTGATTCACCTGATACACCCCCAAACTCAAGTTAGCAGAGTATTACAATAATCGCTTCAACTCATTACTGGTTAAAGCTCGATACTAGTCAATATGTTAGTTTGGTACGCAGAATGCCAAACAGAAACCATAACCATGTATGTCTAGGCTACAAATACATCTCACAAATTTAATCAGATTCAAGATCAAATTTGCAGAAAGGTGGGGCAATATAAAGGGCAGATAAACAACGGTGAAGCTTGTAGTAATAAGTAAATTCATAGCTATGTGCCAGAGAATAAAGCAAGAGGAAGATCACTGGCAGACAGTATCATTACCTATGTCTCTCCACGAGTCAAAAGGTACCCCAAGAGATCTTCTAGTAAGATAGGAGGCATCTTCCCAAGAATATGGTTTTTGTTTCACCTGGTACCGCCACAACCAATGCCCATACCATAACAACAGCTGTATACAAAATGAATCATACAGTATATAATTAGTAGGATTAATATTTTTCTAGTTGTGATGTAGGTCAAACCTAGTAGAGGACAAATATGATTAAAATAAACAGGTTTGACAGAAATGCTAATGTTTTTTAATATAAGATACATAAGGAAATACAACTGCAAAAAATAACCTTTCCCACAGTGTAAGGCAATAAAATGACACGAACAGCAAGAAGCTCCCAAAGAGAAGGCTTTTCAGCTCCTTTTATCTGCAGCTCAAGTTCCTTGCTAAGATCCTCCACCAATTGCCTACAAAGAAAGTATATTCACTTCAACTTGGATGGCTTCTGAAAAAGTTGTTTTGACAAGATATTTTCCACACTATTAGCAACAAAGGCTATAGATGTAGTCTGATACACGGTTACTTGATGATTGTATTAGTGGGTAATTATTTGAAGTTAGTGGGGGAGTTATTTGAAGTTAGTGGGGAGTTAATGGGTGGTTACATAGTTATTATTGTAGTTAATAGTAATTATTATCTTTATTTCCTTAGTAGTATATATAGGTCCCTTAAGGTTTTAGAGATTATGAAATATTAAGTTTAGATTAAGGACGGTATTTTACCGTAGGGCCTCCTTAGAGGATAATTGTTCATTTCAGTTTGTATTTCTATTTCCTATCATATTTCAGTTTGTGTGTATAACTTATCATGGCCGTCTTTCACTCCGTATCATAGTCACTAGAGGAAATAAAGGATAAGTGTTCACTTATGATACAAAGAAAGAAATATCCTAGGTGATAGGACAGAAAGATCTACTGAAAGCACAACTATCAAAGAATCAATAGTTACAAGACAATATAAGGCAAGCCATACTTGTTCATCTGCTTGTTACCCTTCTTCTTGTTTGTTACTCCCCCAGTGCGTTCAAGTTCCATAGCTTTTAGCTTATTTTTATAAGCTGGAGTCTTCTTCACCATGTCAATGGCCTAAAATAAAGTAATTAATCAGCAGCAGAGACTGAAGCAATAATTTCAGTAGATAATGCTTTAAGCTTTAATATAGGCACTACAAAGTGACAGCATTTCTTCCAGTAAACTTTATCCCACTGATTTCAGTTTGCATGACATATAACTTCAGTTACCTGGTTATACCTTGTCCATTGGTTAAGATACTGAAATCCCGAGAGAATCAAAAGAAGACCCACAAGGACAGCACGAGTATCCTAGCAAAAGGAAATATTTAACATCCAATATGCTCGATAGAAGAATTTCAAAGAAAATAAGTTCAAAATTCAAATTTTAGGATCAATCTGTATCAACGGGACTAAACAAAATACAATACATCATTAAGAGTAACTTACTGTCTTATGGCCGTAGTAAGCATGGTAGTACCGTGCCGTATTGTAGAATACCTAAACAAGGAGTAAAGAATCATTATAAACATCAATTCAAATTAAAACAGTATCATGAATGTATAGAAGAGAAACAAGCCAGTTTCTGGCAGAGGATTACATTAATGACAATAGTTTCATCATCAAGTACGTTAATGATCAATGCACTTTGAGTATTCAAGGAGTACCAAAGAGGAAGGGGAAGAGCAGTAATACCAAATAATGATACTTCCAACCAAAATTTCTTTTCCCTGGAAATTTTACATGATGACATACATAGGGGCATTCTCTTTAGTTCATTAGCTGTAAATTTATCATAAGGAAGGGAGGGATAAGAAAATTTTATCATATTTTAGCCGTCACCATTTCATTAATCTGAAGCTCTATAATATGGAAAACGTAGGAAAATGGGGGGAAATATTATCACGCCAATATCCCATGATAATTTTATCAGAAATTTTAGTGAAATGAAAGAAAATGGGCAGCATGAATGTCAATTCCATCTTTCGTTGGGGATATTATCCACCCTATGGTGGAACTATGGTGAAAATATATGTTTTCACCTTATTCTATCAAGGGGAAGACACCCATAGAAGTCAAAGCTCTGACTATGAAATAGAGTCAGGCATGTTACTGACAGAAAAAACCAAATGCAGGGTAACAGGGGCAGAAGTCACATAAGGTATTGTGAATTACTATAAGGCAGAAAGAAGTGTATATAAAACCAAAATTGGCAAATCACTGAATGTGTGATCAGGTAATAGGTATCGTAATAAACATCACTTAAACACGCAGAAAAAGTGAAAAGTTGTAAGTTCAGAAATTGAAGATAACTGATACACTATTGTATTCCCGCATGCTGAGGTTAATCCATTTTCTGTTGATATAAGAAACTCAATTTACATGGCATACAATGAAATTTTTTACTCTTTTAGCTAATACTAGTAGATTCAACATATATGACGCTAGATAGTATGGTAATGGACCCATGAATTTTGAAGCTTCTCCTGAAGTTATATACATGCACTAAACAATAACATTGAACCATCAAACCTTTCATATATTATTACACTAAAATGATGTAAGATATTCAACTCAAAAAACTGATAATGAGACAGAGTTCACTTTGGACTCAAAACAATAGTTATTGTAAAATATGATCACCTAAAACCTTTTGCATTCATCCCAACCAACACAAGAACATGAAACCACTGTAGATTAACATGATGAGAGAGCAGCATACAAACCTCTTCTGGATGTGCAATTGCATAGTCATACTGCTCCCTCGTGGCTTCATCTTTCAATATCTGGAAAACTAATGGAAGTGAGTGCAACTGCGAATTACTTTCCTATCAACTCAAATAGTACAGCTGCAGGAAAGCATTGTAGGAACAACAATTTTACATCTTGAGAAACCTTATTCTCCCAAATTGATCGGTTAAAATAGCCTCAGAATCAATCAATACTACAATCTCAGCCTCAAAACACAAATATTTGCACGGCATACAAATAGCCAAGTAAGTGTAAGATTAAATCATATCTAATCCAGACATCAGAATCTGAATGTACCTCATAAGCATTTGCAATCTTCACAAAAAACTTCTTCGAATCGGGATCCGGATTTTTATCCGGGTGACTATACGACAATTAAAAAGAAAAAAATAAAGTAGTCAATAAGAATTAACAAATTTAACGAGTCAGGCCAGAAAATAAATCATCACAAAAAAACTTACTGTTTAAGAGAGAGCTTGTAGTAAGCTTTCTTGATCTCGGAGGTATTGGCGCTTTGAGTGACCCTTTAATCACAATGTAAACAGGAGGAAAAAATTTTTTTTAAAAAAATCGTAAAATAAGCGAAAATGGAGAGAGAAGTGAATGCCGGAGCAGCGGTTGCGTACCCTAAAAGATCGTAGCAATCGTCTTCGTCGCAGTAGATCGAAAGAGATGGTTGAATGAGGAAGAAGAGCAGGAAGATGAATGTGAGAAGGCTCCAGCGGTTAGAAGCTAATGGCTCCATTAGCCGCCGTATTGCCTTGGAGACGGATCTGCGCCAAGAACTGAGAATTTGTTAGTCGTATGTTTCTCGGGGGCGCTACTAAGTGTAAGTACGATTATGTCCTTCTTAACTAACCCATTCACGCGTGTCTAGCATGACCTGGACCAGAAGTCAAG
Source organism: Salvia splendens (assembly GCF_004379255.2). Classification (NCBI taxonomy): domain Eukaryota; kingdom Viridiplantae; phylum Streptophyta; class Magnoliopsida; order Lamiales; family Lamiaceae; genus Salvia; species Salvia splendens. Next base: position 29,384,923 of record NC_056039.1, read on the forward strand.
GGTTCGTTCAACATCATGTATGCATGTATTATATCGTATAATACGGAGTATAATAATTTAGGAAGAATGTGAAAACACAACTAGGGGTGTGCATTCGGGTTTCGTTTCGGTTCGGTTTTTTGTCAAAACCGAAAAACCAAATTTAGTTCAAAATCCAAACCGAACCGAACCCGAAAAACCATAAAACCGAAAACTGAACTTAAAAAACCGAAAAACCCGAACAAAACCGAAAAAACCAAAAAACTCGAAAAAATAAATATAATATTAATATATATATGTGTGTAATTTATTTTATTTAATATATACTAATAGAATATTTATATATAATATAAATTTAATAATACATATAATATACTAATATAGTAGAATTTATTAAAAGAATATACTATATATTATATATAATATAATATATTAAATTAATAGAATATATATATAATTCGGTTATTCGGTTTTTTTCTTCTCCAGAACCGAACCGAACCGAAAAACCGAAATAACCGAACCGAATTTCAAAATTTCGGTTTGGTTCGGTTCGGATATTCGGTTTCCGATTTTTTTGCTCACCCCTAAACACAACCAATTTTGTTGATAATGAAGTTTGCACACAATAGCTTGCAACGACCCGTTCAAAGCGCATCTTCTGAATTTCAAGATTTTTAAAGTTAAACGCGCTTCTATTTGCGACTAGCGACTTCATTGCTCTAACTCCAAGCATATACTATCATCTAAGAAATTTGGCCATCTCCCTCAATGGATGAGGAATTTAATTTTTTTAACTTTATAAAATATTTTAATTTTAAATATATATCAATCTAAATAATTTTATGAAATTGGAAATTAATAAAAGAATGACAAATTTAAAGTACATATAAGACCGTAGATTAGATTTGTAGTCTGTGGTTGTTTGCTACAAAAATTTAGATTTCTAAAAAATAACTGATTTGATCTTAATTCGTAGATTTAAGGGACTTAATCCTAAAAATAGTTGTTGGCATTTGGATCCCTATTCTTGGAAGATGTAAAACATGGAAATGTGCCTACTACTAGTGTTAGTGCCAATTATATTATTGGGCCACTAAGATAAGTAGTAGCGGGTAGATACTATCCATGTTGGGTCCAATTATTTCAGATAATGTTGTGGATTGGTTTAAGAGAAGTTTCCCATTGATTAGACAGTAGAGGATGGGCCACAAAGAAAAAGTACAAAGTTGAGCTTAGATTAGAGCATCTCTAGTGGGCGGATGTCCCACTTGGACATCCACTAGGACATCCCAAAAACACCTCCTGCCACGTCACTAGGACTTCCCATCCCACTGCCACGTCACTAGGACATCCTCTGCCCAATCCGCCCTTCCCATCGCCCTTCCCACTAGGACTTCCCGCAATAAAAAAAATCACAATAACGTAATTACGTAAAAACGGAATTATAATTTTGACACGGAATACGGGAAAGCAAAATACGGGCAAAAATACATAGTCATAAAACATAAAAAAAAACATAGTTAGAAAAAAAACAAAATACATATAGAGTTTTAAAAAAAAGTGGTGCGAATGAAAACAAAATACATATAGATTAACACAAGTGGTGCGAATGAAATGAAGTTCAACGAGCCGTATATATAGAGTTTTAAAAAAAAAATTAATTATCGGACGTCTGACTCACTCCACAATGGCGGACGTCCGCCCGCCCGTCGCCCGCACGTCCGAGGACACCCGACTTCCTCACGGGACGTCCGTATCCGACCTTCGATGCCACAATGGCGGACGTCCGACCGGACGTCCGCCATTGGAGATGCTCTTAGACAGTAGAGTTTGAGCCACGAACAGAGTACTGTACTAACATGAGCTATGGGCTATCTGCATTTACCAAACTAAAACAAATAATGGAAATGACATTACACTGGCCCAGTCACTAATAATTCTAAACTAAAAATATGAGTTCGCAAATTTATCTTACAAAGTAAAAACAGATTACTCAAAACGAAAAAGAAAACATTTTTTAAGGCAGGATTATTTTTCTTCATTTGATCTGTGATATGGAGTATTTCTATTTCTTACCTTCAAAATTTGATAGTCTATTTTTCATGCAATTTAAACTTTTAAATAAGAGTATTTGATTAAAAGATTTGAGGTCGTAATTCATTTTAAAAGTGACTGGAGCTGCAACTTCTGGTCTTTAAAAAGAAATATTCTGATATCTAGAAGCATCATTGGGAATTAGATGTCTTCAAAAGATCCCCTGCAAAATATAATACTTCTTCCATCTCATTAAATATGAAACATTTAATTTTCGGCACGAGATTTTATGTAATGTTGTTTTATGAGTTAATGAAGAGAGAATAAAGCAAAAGAGAGAAAAAAATAGATAAAGTGTTGTTTCCATTTTTAGAAACATTTTATTTTTAATGGGACAACCCTAAAATGAAAACGTTTTATTTGTAATGGGACAGACTAATTAATGAAAATTTATCTGTGAATAATATAGTAATACTGTAAAATGGAAATCTATTTGTTATGTGAATGTGATGCTTATTTAATACTATGAAATTAACAATAATGGCGAAAAAAAAGAAATTGTCTCTTTAATTAATTGGGAAGTCGATGGAATGTCTTGGCGCCTAAAATTTTTCATTTCCCTTATTTATCTCTACCGAAAATAATGTTTGATGATTTTGACTTTATAATGAAAATAAACAATTTCCTTTTCTTATTATTTCCTTACAAAATATATGAACTGACCAAATTATTTTATTAAATAATTAAAAACTAACACATATAGACTTTTTAAAAAAGAGGAAAAAAATACGAAAAATATTTTTTAAATAATTAAAATTGTATAGGACACGAGAGACTCCATCTTTTCCAATTATTAGTATCATTTTTAAATTTTTAACTATAAGATATGATCGCTCAATTCATGAAAAAATAAATTATAAAATTGATCAGGGAAAAACATTCGATTTTCATGTTAATAAATTATATAATTAATGGTTTATATATTTTGTTAGGGCAATGATAAGGAAAAAAAAGGAGAAAATTGCAAATTATCTTATTTGGAAAAATTCACATACCTCGATCTCAGAGGTATCTCAGATATTGAAAGTTCAGTGAATTTAATTTCATATTCTTAAATTTCTTGAAATTGGGAAATGGGTTGGTAGGGCATGAAATAATCCCTCAAATTGGGAACGTGTAAGCCTAAAGTCTACATGTCGCCTACTACACATTGATGTGAAATAATTAATACAATTATCCAACTAAGTTCAGTCGTATTTTTTTTATGTCCCAATTAAGTTCAGTAATTTTCTTCTTTTGACTAAAAATAAAACATCTCATCACTCTTACTTTATTCTATCACATACTTTAATTACTTTTTTTATCTTTTCTATTTTATTTATCTATCCTACTTTTCAATACAATTTCTTAATCTTCGTGTCCAAAAGTTTTAACTCAATTTAATTGGAACGAAGGGAGAACTCACAACCATAATTTCAAAAAATAATTTCTCCAATAAATATAAATTAGGAATTGATGGGGAAAAAGGATTTGAATTCATAATTTCATTTATCCCCTCATTATTTAGAATATTAGAGCATCTACAATGACGGCGAGCGAACCGGTTACCCGATTCCCGGCGCTGGCCGGTCCGCTCGCCGAACCACTACAGTAGGCGAGCGCCAAATCGGCGAGAAAAACGGTGAGCGCACGCCGATTCCCGGGCGCTGGCCGATGCACTCGCCGATCGGCTGGCCGCCATTGCAGGCTCCCGATCGGCGAGTGATCGGCCAGCCAATTTTTTATTTTTTTATTTAATTTTCGAAACACTATATATACGCGATTTGCACGTCATTTTCATTCGCACCACTTGTTTTAACGAGTTTTCTCTCTATCTTAATTTCTGTACAAGAGCAATAACGTGAAATGGAACACAACAACTAGTCTACTCCAGTGACGAGAGGGTCTCAAACTCCCACGGTACCCGTGGGAAGTGGATGGGGTCCGATGGCCGGGTACTACAACATGTACCCTTGGCAGCAGATGATGCCCGGGATGGCATCCGGGGGTAGTATGCCGGGATGACAGGGGATGTAGGGCGGACCGGCGATGCCGGGCGGGCAGGGGGTACCCGGGATGCAGATGATGCCGGGGTGGGCACCCGAGATGCAGATGATGCCAGGGTGGCGTCGGGGATGCAGGGGACGCCGGGGGGGACAACGTCTATCGCCCCAGTTTTGATTTTTTGACTGCTTCTTCGCACACATCGAACCCATCGGAGACGCAGTTCACTGGGTGTGATACTTTCTCCTTAGAGGAGTTGGGGATAGATCTCGGGGATGCGGACACTCCCGTTCAAACGGGGGGGAGTAGGGCGGGGTCGGGGCGCGCCAAAGAAGAAGAAGGGCATGGGCAAGAGGGTGGTCGGCGAGTCGGCGCAGCCGGCTGATGACGAGAGCCCGGCACGGAGGAAGTGGACGGATGTGGAGAACGTTGCGCTGTCCAAGGTGTGGGTGAGTGTTTGAGATGATCCCCTCGCCTCGAACAATCAGAGGATCGTCAACTTGTGGGCTAAAATAGCAGCAGCCTACAAGGCATTTTGCCCGGAGGGGAGGCCACGCAGCGGGGAGGAGTGCCGGAAGGGGTGGGACCGAATCAAGGCTGTGGTCTCCCGATTTTCGGGCTTGTACACCAACGCCCTCCGCATGCAGACCAGTGGCCAAACTGACGAGGACTGCAGGATAATAGCGGAGAAAGCCTTCCCCGTGCCCGGGCTTTATAAGGAGTTCACCTACTGGAACTGCTATGAGGTGCTGATGGACTCCGAGAAGTTTCGGGCAGGTGTTGATGCTGGCTGGCCGAAGAAGCATCGACTAAACTATACCAGTGATTACAGTGGCGGCAGCAGCGGCGGTTCCCACGACCTCCCCGAGGATGTTCAGGAGTTCCCGTCCCCTCCCGCGTTTACTCACAGCACTCGCCCCGTTGGTCAAAGTCGGGCGCAACGGGCTCTGCAGGGTCCCAGGAGGTCCAGTCGGCATCCCCCCTGTTGGCAGGTCGACAGCCAGCTCACCTTCTTCGCGCGTCAACAAACGCAGGCTCAGATGTACAAGATCTTAGCTGACTGGAAGACGACAACTGACCCAGAGGAGAAGAGTTTTCTTCACTCAATGCTCATGAGTATGCGGGACGATTTGAATGCCGCCGCGGCACAGTTGGGGGGCTCAGACGCGGGCTCAGATACCGCAGATTTGGGGGTCCCGGATAGCGGCGACAGCGAAGACGACGAGGAGTGAGGCGGAGGCGGGGGGCTCGTGTGTGGAGGAGGAGTTTTTTTTAAATTAATGTACTTTTAAAATTTTAATAGTAATATTGAATTTTCCCGTATCTGTGTCGTAAATTTAATTCTGTATTTTGTGTGATTGTTAATTATTTATTTTTTATAATTTTGTTTATTGTGGCTAGTCTATGGCTGGCCTATTGCTTGTCCAGTTGCTTGTCCTGATGATGTGGCAGGAGGAGTTTTTAGTGCTGATGATGTGGCAGGTGGAGTTTGTGGCTAGGTTATGTCTAGCCTATGGCTGGGCTATCTCTATTGGAGATGCTCTTAGGGAAAAATATGAATCTGACACCTGGATGAGTTTACCTGCTGGTCATCAGTTGATAGGTTAGTGGTGAGCACATGTGATAAGGGAAAAACCCTTATCAAGTGAAAAAGATAAAGAAAGTCGTAGAGAAACCTTGCTCTGTCGACAATCGAAAATTCTAAATGGAAAACTAAATAAAGATAAATGACAATAATTATGATTTCATCGATTGATTAATGAGAATAACAATAGGTCCTATTTATAATACTCCTATGAATAACCTAACTTGTTGAACAAGATAATAAAGATATGTGAAAGATATGATAATATGATAATAGATATATGAAAGATATTTCAGAAGATATAATCGTATCAACTCCCCCACGGTTGAAATCCACCTTGTCCTCAAGGTGGAAACCATGAAGCAACGATGAGCGTCGAGGAATCCTCCTGTGTCAAACATACACCGAATAGTTGAACACCTTCATTCACCATTTTTAGCAAAAATTACTAAGGAATGACCATGTTGGATGCGAGTCAAGCCAGGTATTGAAGCATTAGTCAATTCATACACTAACCTGGCTCGTCTAAGTGAGGTTAGATTCCTCTTCTCCAATTTCAAGGCCTTGTATGTTTCCTTCACCCCCTTGAACTTTACATCAAAGTCCTTTTTATCTTCTCTGTTCTCTAGGTTTAAAGAAAACAACTCAGTCCTCTTCTGTTCAACTTCACAGACACTCTCTTTCTGCTCGACCAACTTCTCATCTTTCTTATTACAATGTCCCTTCAGAAAAAATCTCCCTTCACCATCACTTTCATGCGATCCCCTTCCCCATTCCTTTTTCATTGAACACGAGAGATGTAGACGCAATGGGTGTTGGGTGTCGTCAGCGTTACGCGGGGCATCAGCGGCAGGCAGCGGCGCCGTCGGCGAGCGTTGTCGCCTCGGTGGAGAGATTACTTCACAAGATGAAACTCGTTGGTCTTCGTGGCTGCACGGAGGAATCATCAGGGCTCGTGGTGGCGGCGGGGAAACAACCATAGGGTAAATCGGTTGGCCCTGTGGCGGTAGGTTGAACCCCGACAACAGTCCTGAGGTGGGCTGCTGCCAATCCGAGTGAGCATTCGGTGGTTCCGGCCCAGGAAAATTAGGCGGATGGAGGCTATCCACGCGACGGTCGGTGACAGCAAGATGAGACTCCATCTCGACAAACACCTCCATCCTTCGGTCAGGCGGTTTAGTGAGCGGTGGGTGAAATCCCGCATCAACTAACGACGATTGGTCATATGGTGGCGCCGTATATGTGGGTTGATTGTTGGTCGGTGAGTGACAATGCCAATCTGGTGGATCAGGATTGGGTTGTTGTTGTGGGCGGGGATTCCAGAAAGTCTGATCAGTTGCGCCCCAATTGTAAGGCTGGTATGGCTGCTGCCAATCTGGGGGGTCGGGCGGTTGAGTGTGCGGTGGGTGAAACCCTGCGTCGACTAATGGCTGGTGGCCGTATGGTGGTTGTGGGACAGCAGATGCAACCGGCCAATCAGAGGATTGTTCGTGGTATGCGTGATGTTGTTCATCAATCTCGTCCAACTTCTTGTGTATTCTGTTGCAGGCAGCCATTATCTGGTCACATAGGTAAGATAGATAGATTTCATCGTTGGAAGTCATGGTGAGATAGCAATGAAAGCACCAGTTGATAAGGGAAAAACCCTTATCAAGTGAAAAAGATAAAGAAAGTCGCAGAGAAACCTTGCTCTGTCGACAATCGGAAATTTTAAACGGAAAACTAAATAAAGATAAAAGACAATAATTATGATTTCATCGATTGATTAATGAGAATAACAATAGGTCCTATTTATAATACTCCTATGAATAACCTAACTTGGTGAACACGATAATAAAGATATGTGAAAGATATGATAATAGATATATGAAAGATATTTCGGAAGATATAATCGTATCAACATGTCTCTCATTGTTGCATTACTCCTACGATTTTGACAGTATGATAATACTAATATGCTAACTGTCAATAATTCTAATGTAATTTCGATTTTATATTAGAATTTACGTTAGGTTATGTTGAATGAGCTAGATATGTGTATAATTTAGCATACGTCAGTTGAGCCAACATATGAATTATAGAATAACAAATATAAACCAAAAAGGTGGTAAAATAAAATGATACTCCCTCCGTCCCATGCTACTCGCACTTTTCATTTTAGGCCGTAAATTTGGGATTGATTTTTTTATGTAATTAAAAAAGAATTTTAGGTGTAATGAGACATCACTTAATAAAAGAGCTCTTAACTTAAACTAACATATTAATTAAATGCATTAATTCTAACTTAAATTATAAATAGTGTAAGGACTTTGTGACGAGCCGAAAAGCAAACGTGCGAGTAGCACGGGACGGAGGGAGTACCATATAATAAACTGACACATGTAGTTGAAGGGATATGAGGTTGAAATGGGAAAGGGCGAAGAGGGGGTCATAAACTGACACATGTAGTTGAAGCACATGAAGTCCCTCGAAGGGTCTCGTGCTACACCTCTTTGAAATTTTGGATGTGGTGCATTACCTCACGTGGGATTTGAGGTTTAAGCATGTGACGAAGACTATTTTCTTACATATGGTCACGTGTCCGTGTCCATGCCGACATGGATTCATATACTATATATGCCGGTTATTACCGTTGGGTCCGACTCTCTTTATGTCCCTTCTCCCAATTACATGCTGGAATTACACTTTTCTCTTTATCCAAATTAAAGAAACTTCAACTGCAGCTTTTGGATATTATGCATCACTCTGCTGGGGACTCTATTAGCGATAGAGCTAGAGGATTGATCAACTGTTGACATGACATATTCTCCCTTCGTTCTATAATAATAGAGTTATTTTATTATTTTGGTACGTTTCATAGTAATAGAGTCATTTCCCCTTTTAATAAAAGTCAACACATTTTTCCACACCTACTTTATTATCTCTTATTTTTTTCTCTCTTCATTTCTCTACCTTTTTCATTTTACATTTTATTCTCCTTTTACTTAACTCACCTAACACAATTTTTCTTAATCTCCGTGCCGGAAAGAAACATCTCCATTACTATGGAACGGAGGGAGTATCAATTAGGGTTATGCTAAAAGTCATTTAAATTAGCTAATGCTATACTCTATCAGGGAAAGACGAAATAAAAAAGTTTAAAGTCAAATTTCTAGTTAAAATAAAATGTAGGAGTATTTATTTTGTGATCAAAGTGAAAAGACTCTTTTTTTTTACTTTATTATGTCGTCGCATCTTCTTTATTCTCTACACTTAACTATCTAAATTCATTTTCTTAAACCTCGTGGATAAAAATAAACGCCTCGTGTTTGGCGGGACAAAGGGAGTATTATTTTTATTTTTCCGAAGAATGAATGGACAATTTGACTTTCCAGCATTAATGAATTAAGAAATACCTACACCCATTGGTTGCTCGTAGGTGGTCACTCATTCTTAACACAAGTTTTCAGATATTTCTCTATGAAAATGACATCCTATCCTCTATATTTTTAATTGATTTATCTATCTTTTTCAAATATAGTCCACATATTGACTGTAGACTCCAGTAGTTACGCTAGAAATCTCTATCTAAAATAAACTAACCAAAAAGAAACTATGTTATATGACTATCATGTGAAAAGAATCTTTGGACTTTCTCTAAATATCTCAAGCATATGACTACAATGTGCAAATATATATACAAGCTAATGTGTGTTCTAAATATGAGTCGCAACCTTGTTAAATTAGCAACTGTTTTTCTCCATATCGACTTGATAAATAATTGTGCTTCAAAATATGATGTTGGTGTATCCTCTCCCTTTGTAAGATCTTTTAAGAAGATTTTGGGACCCCCATTTTACTAGCTAGGTGTGTTTGATATTTATAAATTGAAAAGGCTAGTTAACTAAATAAGTGATTATGTTATGAGCCGCGTGTTCCTCTCATTAACATAGATTCTTTGCCCTCCTCATTCTTATTCTTTATTTAATTTTTATTTGGCTCTCCCCTAAAAGTTATGACTAGTTTTCCCTGACAACTTGTTATATATCATCATTACTTTTCTTATTCAGCGTATAGATAGATATATTTAAGTCGTTGGTGATGGAAATAAATCCCCATGGCAACTTGATAAGGTGAGAGTACATTGAAAGTGGTTGTCAAAATTGACTTGTGTTGTTTTCATGTTTCTCATCATATACATATATTTGGCGCCCTAGAAAATGGAGAACCATATTCTAGTGCAAGAGCCCCAGACAAGACTTCTCAAGGCTACTGTGCCTGTTTGCAACTCAGATTGCTTCCCTAACCAAGTAAGGAAACATTATTTAATCACACATTTGTAGTTTAAATTTGTTTATTTGCTCTTTCACATGTGTATAACGCTAGCTAATTACCACCTGCAACCAACATTATGCCATTAACTTACATTAAAAAAAAGAAAAATTAAAGTCTTCTGATTCAAAAAGAGAAATCAACATATGTCATGAAACTTCATGAACTCTGCAATTCCAGTTTTTTTCAGTTACATTCGCACACAACACATGATGTCTCGAATCCCCAACCTCAAGGGTGGAGCTAGGGAATTTTAATAAAATAAATAGAAAATTGCGACAAAATTGAGGGGATACTTCTATATCCTATCCCCAATTCGAGCTTTTAACTAAACTGTTAGCAAATTTAATCTATAATTAAGGAATTTCAGGCGGATATGAGAATGAGCGAATCAGCTGATCCACCTTTCGAGATAGCCTACAAGCATCTGCTGGAGAAGGCACCCAAAAATGTGGAAAACAGTTTATCGGCTGTTGAGGAGTGCGAGCTTCCCTTAATCGATATGCAGCAGTTAGCCCTGGGTGAGGCGGAGAGACAGGAGTGCAGGAAGCTCATTGCTCGGGCTTCCCAGGAATGGGGTTTCTTCCAGGTCATTAACCACGGAGCTTCTCGCGGCGGGCTGGAGAATATGAGAAGCGAGCAAATGAAGCTGATGAGAAAGCCGTTCCAAGAGAAGAAAGCCTACAAAGATCTGAACTTATCGGACGGAACTTATCGATGGGGTGCGCCTTTACCTACTTCTCTGAAGCAGCTCTCCTGGTCCGAGGCTTTTCATGTCCGGTTGAGCGATATACTGGATTCGCGCTGCTCCCACAACACCATCCGCCTCAGGTTTTTGTTTCTTTCTTTTCAACAAAGGTGATCAATTGAATAAGGGCAGACCTAATTTTTCGTGGTATATAGGTCAAGCATGGAGGAATTTGTGTTTGCGATTTGTGAAGTGGCGAAAGAGTTAGCGGAGATATTGGCGGAGGAAATGGGTCGTGAGACGGATCTTTTCCGGGAAGAGTGCCTCCCGGAGAGCTGCTACCTCCGGTTGAACAGATACCCGCCTTGCCCAAACTACAGTCGCATGATGGGCTTGATGCCGCACACCGACACTTCCTTCCTCACTGTACTACACCAAGACAACGTCGGAGGGCTGCAGCTCGTTAAAGACGGAAAATGGATCGCCGTCAAACCCAATCCGGATGCCCTCATCATCAACATCGGCGATCTATTTCAGGTACTAGCTATTTAAGCATATTTAACATATTCATAAAAAAAAGAATTTGGGAATGTTAGCGAAAAATGAAACTCATTAAAAATTGGTAAAATAGAAGAAAGATTTAAAAAAACGATTGAAGTATTGTTAGCGAAAAATGAAACTCATTAAAAATAAAGAACTTACCAAATGGGGGGTGAAATATTTGCTTATGTTGGTGGATTTGATTAGGCATGGAGCAACAACTTGTACAAGAGCGTGGAGCATCGCGTAGTTGCGAATCCGGTGAAGGAGAGGTTCTCCACGGCTTATTTCTTATGTCCGCCAACGGGGACGGTTATTGAGAGCGGCGGAGTTGGAGGAGCTGTGTACCGGACTTTTAGCTTCGGAGAATACAAGAAGCAGATCGAGTTGGATGTTAAGAACGTTGGCCAAAAAGTAGGGCTTCCGAGGTTCCTCTTACCCACTCATTAATTACAGATTATGTATATATAATATTGATAAACATATATGCGGCTGATCATTAAATAGTTAATTAGATTAATTAAACAAAATATCTAGTATTCAAGGTTTGTTGAACCTAGCTAGATGAGTGTTCGGCACATTCGTTTTGGATGTGGTGACTGGGATATATCCATTTAAAACCAAGTACAGGTACACTTATATATAATGTTGCTCCTTATTAATCATTTTGTGCCCTAATTTAAGTCCCGACACCGACAATGTGGCCTAAATATTTTTCATCAATATGCATAATATCATTTTGTTTTTCTGAAGAGGAATTAGTAACATTGAGGACCTTTAATTTTAGGACTAAACTAGATTAATAGTGGCAGATTTAGGTATTTGAATTTGGAGGTGTGAACATAACATACGAAGATAAAGACGAGTGACTATGACAGCAGCCTCTCTCTAGCTGTGTCTTACTTGGTATCTTGATTATCTTCCTACTCTATTTCTCTTTATTTGCTAAGGTATTTTCTTTCTCATACAAAAGAATGGGCTAGGTAAATGCCCAATAAAAGAAGGAACCACAAATGAAAACCATCAAAGAATAAGAAGGGCTGGACTGGCAGAGGGATACATAAATTCCTAGAATTCGTAAATACTAATGCATGATAATAGTAGTAAAAATAAAATAAAATTGAGTACAATTAATTTGTACCCTCCCTTTAGTGTGTTAAGTGGAATGATGGAAGATAAAATAAAGTAAATTGAAAAGATAATAAAGTAAGAAAAAGTATTACTTTTTGTCAAAAATAAAAATGATTTAGTTATCTTATAATTTCAAATTAAAATGAATTAATTAACAAAGAGCTGGAGTGTACTATTCAGAGGCTTTAGAATTTTAGGATGCTCTATATAAGGTTCCTAATAATTTTTATGATTTGAGTTAATCTTGTTCAATTCATGTCTCATTGAAATTATAAGATTTGAGAAATTATAATAATAGTGAGGCGAAGCATGTTTGACCTATTATAAAAATAATAAAAAATTCCCTAAGAATATCACTCCTAAAAAAATATTCTTTTAAGAAAAAGAATATTAATTTGCTCCGGTTAATTTTAAATTCTTAAAGATAACATATCAATATTCAATTCCAATACTAGTGATATTATGACGTATTATGAAGAATAATTTACAAAAAGTACGGGGAATAGTTACTGGATCCGTCAGTGGTGGTGGTAGTTATAAAAAAAAAGATATTTACTAGCTGGACTATGATTCATACTAAATAAAACAATGTACTTATAAACAAATGAGGCGTTGACATTTAAAAATACAAAATTATTTTGATTGTAAAATTTAAAAGTTAAAAAAATACACAAAATAGATATCATTGTGAATTTTTTACTATTAAATATTAATCCAAATTGAATGTAGCGCTAATGGACACGACTTTAGTCTTATTGAGGCGGTCTCCCCTTGTGAAGCAAAAAGAAACTGACGCGTGGTTGTTTTCTTCAACCTATGAGAAAGAGAGAGTAATGTTCAATGATATTAAATATACAATAAATTTGATGGCCACAAACTCAAAAAGAAGATACGACGTGTTTGAATTAATTGAATGTCCAATTTTCTATATGTAGGCCACAAACTTAAAAGGAAGGTGCAGTGTGTAAATAAGAAGATTCTAAGCAATAAGCATAGATGATGATAAAGCCATGAAGAGGAAAATATAATGCAAATCATGCCTGTGAAATTCGATAGCCTCGTAGGTTTGTAAGTATAGTATTGTTTTAATTGATTGTTTTGCAAATTTTTCGAGCTTAATAATTTAAATTATATGTTTTTAATTAAATACCTAACAATTGGTTAATTTAATAAATTAATTGAGAATGTATACATATAACATATAAAAAGGGCTTTATTGACAAAGAACCAAGCACCGAGCATAAATTTATTCTAGAGAGTCCTATCTGATCGAGTAAGACATTCATCATAGTCATTTTGCAAAACAGCCAAAATTTATTCAAGAGAGTCCTACTTAGAGCATCCACAGCCGTGCTCTTGCCAGCGAGCACGGTTGTGGGCCCGACGCCACTATTCATGCCTGCTCTCTGGCAAGAGCACAACACCCATAGCTGTGCTCTTCCGCAAGGACGAACACAATTCAATTTAAAATTCAATTAAACAAAAACATTTCCATAATATGAAAATTCATTAAAAAAACCGAAATAACATTACAAATTACAAATAAATTTAAAAAGACATAATTAAAATCCTAAAAATTAAAAATTACATAATTAAAATCCTAAAATTAAAAAAACCACTAATTGTTGCCGAATTTCGCCCACATGTGTTTGATTAGGTCTTCTTGTAGCTGAATGTGGGTTCGGGTATCGGGAATTGTGTGCCTTGTCTTGATCCTCTGGCCAACCATCGTATGCGCACCTCGGCGTGGGGGAGACCTCGCGGTTGAGCTTCCGGCTTCATCCTCGTCGTAGAAGCTAGCCGCCCTCGGTCCTTCGTCGGCTATAATCATGTTGTGTAAGATAATACACGTGAAGATGATGTCGGCGATATTATTCACGTACCACAGCTGAGCCGGGGCCTTCACAATGTTGAATCGGGCTTGAAGGACCCCGAAGGCTCTTTCGACGTCTTTCCGCGCCGGTTGCTGAGCGTCTTCACGAAAAAAGAACCCGTCTCGGGTCGTGCGGGTTGCTGAGCGTCTTCACGAAAGTCGACCACCTTGGGTAGATACCATCGGCGAGATAGTAACCCATGTGGTATGTAGTTCCGTTGACGGTGAAGTCGACCGCCGGTGCTACACCATTCATCACATCATTGAAGAGTGGTGAAGAATAGAGCACGTTCAAGTCGTTGTTGGATCCGGCAACGCCGAAATATGCATGCCAAATCCATAGGCGGTAGTCGGCGACCGCCTCAAGGATAAGTGTTGGGCCGCCGCCTTTGTGACCGCTTAAGTGTTGCCCCCTCTAAGCAGTCGGGCAATTCTTCCACCTCCAATGCATGCAGTCAATGCTGCCAAGCATTCCGGGAAAGCCATGGACTGATTCCTGAAGACGAAGCAACCGTTGGCAATCATCGGTGGTGGGTACCCGAAGGAATTCATCACCGAAAGCTGAACGAACGCCCTCGCAAAAATTCTTTAGACAAAGGATTCCAGTGGACTCACCGACATGCAAATACTCGTCGAAGCCGTTTGCCCAGTAGCGAGTTGTCGGATGGCACACGTACACTTCTGCAACGGCGTGATACTTTGCCGGCCGGCTGCATCTGAACCTATTTTGAAGAATTCAACACGTGCGGACAATGTATTGACAATTCGCATGAACATGCGCTTTGACATGCGAAAACGACGCCTGAAGTAATCTGCCGGAAACCACGGCTGGTCGGCAAAATAGTCGGCAACGAGCCTTTCGTGAGCTCCCTCCCGGTCACGATGGATGTAGCGGCGAGCTGATCTAGTTCGTTGAGGAGGAGGAGCGGGGGTATTCGCCGCGACATATGCTTCGTAAGCGGCCCGATGTTGTTCGTAGTATTCTTGTTCTTCGTGCTCCGCTTCCACCATAAGATGGGTGAAATCCATTTGAGGTTTTGAGTGAGGGATGAATGTGTTGATAGTTTGTATGAGAATTATGAATGAGAGATGATTTGAAGTGATAAATGGATGATGAATGTGTGTATTTATAGATGATTTTGGGGAAAAAAATAAAATAAAAATCAGAAAAAGGGCAAAAAACGGCCATATTTTTGTGATTTGGAAAATATTTTTTTTTTATCATTTTTAAAAATTAAATCACGAATTTTAAATAAAAAAAATCAAAGGCAACGGTTATGCCGTTGTCCAATCGCGTGCCGCCACGTCGCCTGCTCGTTGGCACGGAGCGAGCGCAGCGGCGAGCCTCGTCCTTGCCAGCGGCGCGGACGGACGCGGGGCCGGCGTCCACCGTTATGCATGCTCTTAATTAGAAAGGTCCACCTGTCCGAATTGGATGGCACCGCTTAGCCACCTAGACGTTTTGTATACTGATCTAACAATTGAAAAAAAATTGAACCTGTCTTAAATTTATTGTACTATTATGTTTTTAAAACTTCATGAAATTAGTTGGAATTTAATAAATTTTTGCAATTTGAATGACCATTATAAATGAGAAAGTAGTGTGTGCTATGGTAAAAATTTGAAATGAAAATTGACTAAATGAGAGTGAGAAATTTAAATTAGACGGAAGTCCTTAAATTTGACTATAATACTCGATCTCTATTCTTTAAAAATATTCTCATACGTTCTAAAGGACTAAACTTTAATGTAATAAAGTTGAAAGAATTTAGTATGATATCATTATTATTTTTTGAAAAATTCTTTCTCACAAGTAACATAAATTCTTAGTTGATTAATAATCGGACTCGAAATTGAAATATTAAGATGTACTATGATGTAAACATGGAGTATATATCATCTAAGCATTTCATCTAATTTAATTATATCTTTTAAACATCAAACCTAAATTTAACTAGCACGTACCTCATTATATTAACAAATACTTCTATATTCGTCAACAATAATTATATCGTCTAATTCAATTATTCGTCTGTATTCATATTCATTCAACATTTCCAAATTGATTTCATGAGCTTGAGCTTGAGTCTATCCTAATAATTGGGCTTCCATATTTTCGTGGAATATGAGCTTGAGTCTATCCTAATAATGTGGCTGATATTTTGCAAGCAACCAAACCATTAATAGGCAAGCCCAATAAATAAAAAACACATCAGTAATGGCCCATGCCCCATTGCCAGTAAGCTATTAGTCTTCTTCATCGCTGAGTTTCTTTCTCACACATAACGCAGAGGCCAGAGTGACGTGGCGGGACCATGGTTATTCACAAAATAACTACTCCACAAAATAGAAAATAAAATGAAAGATAATGAAATGATTATCCACAGCCAAAATTCGAACCATGGTTATTAATGAAGAGAAGTAGAGAACGAGCAACACTCTACCGCTAGACTACCTAGCTTCCTTTGAAATAGCATTACAATATATAGATAAAATATCAAGTTTTGGGGTACAGTTGTACCCTTGTAATACACTGGATCCGCCGGTGGCTATTGGTGTCGTGGCATGAGAGAAAATATAATTTAATAATTCGTTGGAGAGACAGGAAGGAGTATTTATTTACATTACAAGAAGTATAAAAATGTCATTAGAATTAGGAGGTAAAAATATCTTTAAAAATACAAAATTCATGTCAATGATATTTCAGGAAAGTCAGGTCAGGTCTGGATTGATTTTAGGCATCTGATACTCATACCAGCAACCTAATTTGTGCATCACTCTTTGTCTAGTGTTATTTTTGGTGAAAACCTTTTATGTTTCAAATTTTTTTCGTACAAACAAATAAAAACAGAGAGGAGTTTGAAAGAACATTTGGTATTTGTGAGCAAAATTATAATGAACAGGTTTTGTGATTATAAAGTGATGTGTCTAACACTCCACTGGTTGTGTTTCTCTATCGACATAAAATCGCACTAACGAAAGAGGTGGAGAGATGAGAAGAAAGGGGAAAAAGTTACAAAAAAAGGCAATTTTCTTTTGTGCCGCTCCACTACATTTGCTCCAAACTATGCTAAACTAACATAAAAAAGGGTAGACACATATCATATGTTTTTCTATGCATTCCTCCATCCCTGTCTTAGCGCACACACTTTATATATGTATTTGGTTGGTAACTCTCAGACAAAAGGTGATGAAACTGTCGTTCTTTTCTGCCAAAAGTTTTAATTCTTTCTTTCTTCATTTTTTGTTTTGCATCACAATCCACATAGTAAAAGGTCATTTAATTAAGAGGTGGTTGTCGTTGCCATCGCCATTGAGTTTCCCCATTGACAAGGTAAAATAGATGAGCAGAATGGTTCCCATGCATGATCTGCAACACAATTTACAAATCATTAGGTTAATAAAAAATAAAAATAAAGAGGAAATCAAGAACATACATGGTTGCGAAGAAGAAAAGTATTCTCCTAGGATTAATGGTCCAAGTTTGAGATGAACGGCGGAAGCCGAATCTCTTGGTAGCGCCTGCTTTAGTTTCAGCAGCGGCGGTTATGCATCCGTTGGTGATGGTGATCTGATGATGGAGCTGGGACGTAGTAAGGGAGTGGTCGTGGGCCCCCGCCACCACTACCGCTTGCTTTTCAAGCGTGAGAGTAGCTGCAGTTTTAGAACCAAGCAAGATTATAGAATATGTCTACTCGACAAGCATGACACCACACCTTCAAGGCGTGCGACGCCCCCATCATGTAGGAATGCATGCAAGGTTAAACCGGGACTGTCGGATCAGCCTATAGCCGGCTTGACAAGCCAATTTAGACCGACTTATCGGTTCTGAAAAATCCTATGAAAAATCGAAATATAACCGATAAAAACAGTAAAAATTGGTTTAATATTGTCGATTTTGATCTAGAAACAGAACTAAAATGTGTTGGCGGGCTAGTTACGTTGGAATCGTAACCAATGCTGCACCTTTAGCACAATGGAATTCCATTAGTCCGCCGAAATCTGACAAGTTTTGTGATTTTGGAACGTGCGTCATTTAAAGATACATTTACCTTTTTCCATTTTTAGTAAGGGAACTTCATACTCAAGTTACTTTTTGACTTATTGTCTTTATAAAGTAAAATACTCATTCCGTATCATTCAAGATTTTCACATTTTTCAGTGGCACGAGATTTATTTCAATGTTTTTATAAAGAGAGAAAAAAATAGTTCAATGTTTTAATGAGCTCGGAGGGGAGAGAGAGAGAGATTTATTTCCAAATATCGAAATCAGACGTCTTGATTGGAGCAAATTAAAAACGAAAAAGGGTACATCTTGATTGGGAAGGAGGAGGGAATAGTAAATTATAGTATTATCATGTGGTACCAAAATATCGCTTGGTTCAGTTTTTCTTATGAGCTCATTTCAGTTACGGAGATGTAAAATATGTTCCATTTCGTTTACAGCTGGAGCACGAGACTTCAAGTGATGTATAACTACACCTTTATCATATTACTATATTAAATGAAGTGAATTTGTGCATTTCATATGAGTATTAAAATAAGAGAAGCTGTATTCGAAATAGATTTAACACAAGGCTGTCTAATTGCAACTGATTCTAGACTCCTAGTACTTAAATAAAATAATCAAGTACTAAAAGTTCATTGCTCACAGACAAACCAGACCAGACCAGACCGCGATCGCGACAGCAACGAGACAGCTATTTTCCGAGATTGTTTATGGCCTAATTGATTCGGTTTGTTAATGACATATAAGTGGCGCATAATGTAGCACGATCACGGGTTAATTAAGCACTTAATTAACATGTGATTAGTATCTATGTTATGCTTCCCCAAGCAATCATCCACTACACCGGCAGTTGACTCTAAATTGTGGCCCAATTTTTCTTGTGTTTGGCACTCCAAATATCTCATCCTCAACTAAAATATCTTGTTGGCGAAGTAAAGAAAGGAGAGGGAAAAGGGAAATATTATTAATGATTAAAATTAAGTACCTCTTGGTGAAGTTGCAATCATACTAGCATCTCTCTCGTTGCTACTCACTTTCCTTTCTGCGGCTCTCATCGATCCTTTCCTTGAAAGGTTTCTCTGCAACTTTTTGTACAACAAGAAGCATGATAAGATTAGAAAAAAATCATATGATTATTAAATTACAAATTGCTTGTAAATTGCCGAAAACAAGAGAGTTTTAGGGAAAAGGCAACAACTTTGGGCTGAAAAGCATGACTTTTTGGAGTAATCCTCTCATCCAAACTTAAATCCTCTAAATTTTGAATTTAATTTGTATTTTTTCTGAAAATTTGCGATGGGATGAGACAAAAGTATAGAAAGGTTGGAACTTTGTTTTTTAATACAAATAAGGAGGTTGCAGAAGGAACTCACAGTGATTCTTGAATTTGCAGAATTGGCAAGTTTTTCTTTTTCTATGAGATGAGAAAACCTTTCCATATCTACCACGAAGCTGTCAGATTTGGTGGTGGAGTGGTGCAGGCCATTCATGGAGATTATCTGATTCTCTCTGAATTCTCCGGTGAGGCAGTTTGTAACAAGAAGATCAGACCCCATATCCTGCTAAAACAAACGAATAAAATTTGTCACATTAATAGGATGAGATGAAATTCGGCGGAACTCGCAAGTTGAATGAGACTGTAAATAATGAATATTAAAAAAAAATACTAGTAATATAAGAAAAAGCGTTTACCAGCTTTGGAATTTCAGTCATTTTCTATGGCCACCGATTTGGAAAACTTAATCAAAGGAAGAAATGATTTCAACTGATCACCACCAACGGAGACACCTCTTTAGTCAAATTTTTTGTTGTGTGTTGCAGCAAGGCTACTCTCGTGAATTGTGAGAAACAAAAACAGTATTTATTCTTTACTGAAAATAAGAAAGAAACAGAGCAGTTGAACATGTTCACACCTGAGCAGCTTTTGTTGATTCGTATTCAAGAATGTAACAGTGTTTGTTGTTTTGTTATTTGCGACAGCGTATGTAATAATGCAGAGATGATTGCAGAAGAAGAAGAAGAGAAGAAATGGGGGTGATTAATTTAAGAAGGGAGAAAAGGTAAGGCTTTAAAAAGGAATTAATAAGAATTCATGCTATTTTTCCGTTATAATTGGGGGAGGAAGGCGTGGGCGGTTTAGTGACGCTGTAATCATACACACGCGCGGGCAGTGTGTAGATATCATGTTGTTATTGTGGAATTCTATTGTTTAAGTTTGTGATTAATCTATTAATTACTTTTACCAAATGCCTAATTTTAGATGATGAATCATGACGAGTAAATACAGAATTTTTGGGAAGTGATACTTTTGGATATATGTGACGTATGTAAGGATGTATAGAGGAAAAATTATGGAGTATTTAGTTATTGCATTTAATTGATATGATATTCACATATTGTTGTTTTTGGTGAAAGAATGTATTAATACGGTATATGGCTATAATTATATGCAAAATGGAAACATAGGAGTATAATTATATATGAAAATCATATTTCTGCTCATTTTAACTGGTTTCATGTTTGGATAGTGGAGAATATAATATGATTTTATTAGGCTGAATATCGTTATATACATATGCAAGTAATACAAATGTTTGTAAAATTAAATTGGAATAACTAAGTTACTAAGATATAATAACGTGAGTTTTGTTTACCAAAATGTCTCCACGTTAAAAGCTAAACATCAAGATTAAACATCAAGATTCACAAAATAAAAACATAGTAAGTAGTATATAAATGATCTCGAGGATTTAATATAATGGAGCATTGCTCATTTGCTCCATTTATATTTTATTATCGTCATTCAGTATTTGTAGTATTCCACCTACTAAGTACATTAAATGTTATCCATGTAACTACACTACATTATAATTATTAAAGAAATAATATGCTACTAACAATTCTTATCAACAGTATATAGTTAAAGATATTTCTCATGAAGCCTAATGATCACTTACCAGCTAATTACATCCAGAAGAATGGCGTTGACCTGATATTTTCATTTGAACCTTATTACGTTACTAAAAAAAATCCAATTTAACGAGAATCAGGTCTAAAGCACTAGAGATGTGCTCTCCAATCTACGAGTACATGTGCTTGCGACATTGTATATTGATGACTACTTTGGAGAGCACATATAGTTGCCAAAGTTTCTAGCAAAAATTTGTGTATGTGATTTTAGCTATCACTACGGTGCTAGCTATCAGCGAGTGAGGGTTCAACTCGGAAAAAATGGTGCCAATTCTTGGTGCCAAAGATTTACGAGCACATGAGGCACTCGTCAGGTTTGCCAACACATATGTGCTTCCTAAAGGAGAGGCAAGAATAGTCTTGTGATAGACATTTTGCGAGTACACTCGTCGCAACTCATTTTTTCAAGAGAAATCCTGCCAAAACTTCACACTTTATAGAGAAAAAAGGACAAAGATTGCTTTATAAATTCTAATTTTCCACATTAGATTTGATTTTTTTTTAAAAATTCAAAGTTCGTGAATTTGTATTCAATAAATAAAATTAATATATTTACAAACAAATTACTTATTAATTAAATATGTTACTAGATTAATTTATTTTACCAGGGTTCAGTAGTTCATATGCAGAATACATGGGACTACTATATAAATCAAATAAATAAATAATAATATAACGAAAGTTCCTTTGTCTCATTAAACAGGAAAATAAGGTTATATTCAAACAAGCAGTTTAAAATATTCCCTCCGTCCCACATAGTTTGGGACACTTTGACCGGGCATGGGTTTTAAAAAATGTAATGAAAAATGAGTTCAAAAAGTTAGTGGAATGTGGATCCTACTTTTATATATTAGTTTTATAATTAAATGTGAGTAGGAATGAGTTAGTGGAATGTGGGGTCCACTACCAAAATAGTAAAAGTAAAATGAGTCAAATTATGTGGGACGACCCAAAATGGAAAACTGAGTCAAATTATATGGGACGGAGGGAGTAATACTTTTAGTATCTACTCTAATCATCATGATCTTCGGGTATGATGATGCTAGAGGAGACGTAGAATGATGAGATGAATATTTTCTTATGGGTTGAAAATTAATTACTCCCTTCATCATATTTAAGAGTCCCACTTGAGTTCGATACGGGTTTTAAGAAATATAAAAAACAGTTGGTGAAAAAATATAATGGAATATAATTTATATTTTTATATATTAGTTTTATAATAAAATATGAGTAAAAAAAATTAGTGAAAACCCATTAACATTAGATATTCCACCTAAGACTCCTAAAGTGGAAACTCAAAAAATAAAATGAGACTCCTCAGTAGGATCGTGAGTAACTTCTATTAGCATTTTAATAAGTTAGATTTTTTTTAAAAATTTCAAAAAGGGCAAAAATATAAGCCGCCCCACAAGAAGGGTAGAATTAATCGTGGAATTAAGTTTAACTAAAGCACTGCTCCACCGAATCACCAAATTTCAACACGTCAGCGCGATTGAAGGAGAAGCTGAGATAAGAAGCTTATGAAGAATAAATCAATTTTTGTTGAAAAAATATGTTCTTGAAATTCCAAAACCCTTTTATGCTCAAACTGACGTCCAACTTCAAAACATCTATAATTAGCCCATGATGAAAGATAAACATTGATTAGTAGAGTAATATACTCCGTTGGTCCCAAAATATGGTCACACTCACAGTTTATCATTTTATTCTCTTCATTAAAATTAATTTACTTTTATTTTTGGAAATTTCTTCATGTATTACACTATTAATTATGAGGATCCACTATTGAATCATTGATTGTGCTACTTTAGTTAATGTTCATTTTACAATATTAATTTATTAATTGTTAGGATCGTCGACTGCAACATTAGTTTGATATTGTCCGCTTTGAGTCAAGCCCGCACGGATTTGTTTTTTGGGTCACTCCCAAAAGGCCCCAAACTAATTGGGGTTGGACAGAAATTATATATATACACCTTCCAACTTTCCTCACTCATCCGATGTGTGATAGGTTTGTAACCCAACAAACCTCCCCTCAAACCGAGACCACATCGGGAACGCAGTCGACACAAACATGGGTCAAGCCAACTTGTGATTTTAGTCTCTAAATATCAAAATGCAATATAAATGTTTTTTAATTAATAATTAATTTAAATGAATATTTAGACGACATCTGGATAATTTATCTTTAAGCGCCAACTTGCGTGCAGACGCCGGATGGCACGTCCATCATGATTAATCCCCATAATTAATTATACAGTAATACAAATAATTAGGATTACAAATTCTTATCTCGTGCTAATAAATTCTAATTATAAATTAATAAAATACAATAGAAATCGAATAGCCTCTATTGATAATTAATTATAGTCAGTGGCGGATCCAGGGGCAGGTGGGGGCGGTCGCCCCTACCCGACCGTCCGGAGAGTCTAAATTTTTCATTGAATCAAGCCGAAAATAGCATATCCGCCCCCTCCGTAGAGTGTAGAAATATTTTTGTTTTCAATAAATGTCATATAAAATGTAGTAGTCCAATGGTTTGGTTGTTGGATTTTTAACTAAGATGTCTAGGGTTCAATTCTCAACAAAAATATTTTTTTTTCATTTTTCATTTTTTATTTTTTCCATTCATATTTCTTCTTATTATCAAAATAATACCTTTAAATACTTTATGTAATCTAAACTTTTACTAAGTTGCATATATTATGTTGTTATATTTATTCTTTAGTTAAAATCATTTTTAATCTTGTGTTAAAGTCTTTTTTATCCTAAAGTACTTATAATTTGATTCATGCATCTTAATTATTCTCTATGTAACAAAATAAACATTTTAAATATTTTTGAAATATAAATATTTAGTGCTATACTTATATCACTTTTGTATATAATATTTACAGTGATTTAAAATGTACATATATTTACAATAATTTTATATTTTAAAATGAATAATACATATTTGCAAGCTAAAGCATGTTTATATTTATATATTTTTTTATTTTAAAATGAATAATACATATTTGCAAGTTGAAGCATGTTTATATTTTATTAATGAAGCTAGTGCTACTTAAATATTAATATAGTATTTATTTATTTTATTATTAAAAATAATATTAAATTAAATATTTAATATTTAAATATAAGTTCCGCCCCCGCTATTTTCGGGTCCTGGATCCGCCACTGATTATAGTGGATCAATGATTTTTTTTATTAGCATTACTCAACACTGTGTTGTGTGTGTCGTATACGATGTGGTGTCGATTCCAAAATTTGGGGGAAAAAAAGGTATAGATCGAAGTAAACCTAATTAATGAATTGTGTGTAGTATTATTATAGTGTATATATCTATTTAGGGTAGGTGGATACATCATTTCCTTTGTGTATGGTGGTCCATGGATGAGTCGATCTTTCCACAAATTAGATAGGCGCTTCTTTATTCTAGCCAACTACTTGCTTTGCTTCTACGAGTCTTATATCTTGACTAGTGTTCCGTTTCACAAGTTAAAAAATATGTATTCACTGTTTTCCTCAGATTTCATGAGTTTATGAACCATTAGCAAAACCATTAAATGCTTGCAAAAGTATTGGTTGGAAGGCACATGAAAACATTTTTATTTCTTTTCTCATGAATTAACAGATTTGCATGATATCACAAATTCGCAATATAAATCAATCGATCTATAGCATCCTCTCATGTGATGTGATCATATGGTCCATGTGAATCTATGACCTTACTTATCCATCTCAAAACGGCAAACAAAAACAAAATATTATATTGTGGCTGCTGGGATTCGAGCCCAGGTCTCCACGGCCACAACGTGAAATTCTTACCACTAAACTACAGCCACTTGATGCTTTCTATAGAACCAAGTAAAATATTAACATTAACATTGGCTTTCCCCAGGTCATCCTTGACTCTTGAGTATCACATTCTAGATGATACCCCATAACCACAGGAATTCCACTTTGGATTTAGAGAGAGACAACATTCGATTGATAGATATGCCTTAGCTGTAGAAGTATTGCGCATAAATGGTGGGTGTGTTGAAATAGAAACGAGTCGCATGAATTTGCCACTTGCTATAATAGTACTCAAAAATACTGCTACTACTATCATATTTCAACAAGTAGTCCAAACAATCAACAAATATGATATGCCTAGTAGTAAAATCATCAATTGTAACGTTGAATTCATTTTCTCAAAGGATCACGATTTGTGCTTCATCTTAAGAAATTTTGCAGTATATATTTTGGTTTCGTATTACACTCGGAACCCTGGTTAGCCGATCTAGGTGTTTACATAAATGAATGTTAAAACTCTTAATTCTTGTCCCACATCAACTTGGTGATTATCCTAACTCCTCTATATAAGTATGGATAACCACCCCCCCCCTTAGAAGGTCTTTTAAGAGGTGAGTGACTCATTTCTAATATTGAAGACGAGTGAGTGGTCCATTTCTAATAATGAAGACGACAAATGAATCGCTGCTTCTACATAGTAATTAAGTCACAAATCTGGGTATTTTTGCAAATAAAAAACCGCACAATATTATAATAATTGATTCTACTCCTAAGGTATACAAGTTTGATATAAATATTTAAGTTATTGGTTAAAAAATGCACCTCTCAAATCACTAAACTCATATATGAATTAAATAGATAGTACTCCATATCAGTATAACTATATTCTAGGCACACTAGTTAATAGGAGTAAACTAATTGTACATCAGTACATGTGATACATTGCTTTTTATAATCTAGCTAATATTTAATCCCTATAAATTAGGGTGTCATGAACAAAACTATATTACTACTCCATATCCATAACATAACAACATAATTCTACTCTAAGTGGGATTCAAGATTTCAATAAAAAAAACAAGCGACAAAAATCATTGAGGTGTACGTGTCAGAAATCTAGTGGGCAGAAGAGAAGGCTATCATACACGTCACGATATTGCAGATTGATTGGCCGATAGCATATCCAGACTCAGATAAGGCGCTTCCTCATCACACGCTCACAATCACAGATCCTACATTTCCTTTACTTTGGCCTCGGACTTAACACACTTGAAAAAACAGTTTTGAGTTTGAAGAATTATGGCTCAAGCTATGGCTTCAATGGCTGGCTTACGCGGCTCTTCCCAGGCGCTCCTCGAAGGCAGCCTTCAATCCAACCGCCTCAGCAGTGGCACCACCAGCAGGACCGCCGCCGCCAGAACCGGATTCAGCATCCGCGCTCAGCAAGCCGAAACCGAGACTAGCCGCCGCGCCATGTTGGGTCTTGTTGCCACTGGGATTGTCTCCGGCTCCTTCGTTCAAGCCGTGCTAGCTGAAGCCGCCAAACCCATCAAGATCGGCCCACCACCACCTCCCTCCGGTGGTCTGCGTAAGTATCCATCCCACTTTTTATTTCATTTCATTTATTACTCCCTCTATTCTTTATTAATTATGATATTTCTTTTCGGCTCGGAGTTAGATTATGAATACTGTGTTATGGATACTGAATAAAGTAAGTGAAATGTTACTTTTTTAAAAAAAAAAAAAACAGAAATGACTCAATTAACTTAGAACTTTTCAAAATAGTAAAATGACCCTATTAACATGGAAAAGATGGAGTATTGCATATACTTCTTTTTCTGCATGCTAGAAATGTTTTATTGTAGTAGGAGAAATATAAGTCTAGGCCCCCAAAAGTGTTATTGAAAATTAGATAAAAGTATGAAGACTAATCAATAATGGTTAGAAACTGAGAGAATGAAGTGTTGTTGCAGCTGGAACTTTGAACTCGGACGAAGCAAGAGATTTTGATTTGCCATTGAAGAACAGGTTCTTCCTTCAGCCATTGGCGCCAGTTGAGGCAGCAGCAAGAGCTAAGGAATCTGCGAAAGAAATCGTTGGAGTGAAGTCGTTGATCGACAAGAAGGCTTGGCCATACGTGCAGAACGACCTTCGTTCTAAAGCAGAGTACCTGCGTTATGACCTCAACACTATCATTGCTGCCAAGTCCAAGGAAGAGAAGCAATCTCTCAAGGAGCTCACTGGCAAGCTCTTCCAGGATATCAGCAACGTTAGTTCTAATCCCACTTTGCACATATATCCTCTTCGCCTTTTTAACATTAACAGGCTACTAATTAATGATCATTATATGTTTTGTTTATCAGCTGGACCATGCTGCAAAGATTAAGAGCTCCTCCGAGGCCGAGAAGTACTATGCCATCGCTGTATCTACACTCAATGACGTTCTCGCAAAGCTTGGTTAAATTAAACCATGTTGTAAGCATATGCATGTTTTTAGTCAATGGGATGCTACTTGTATGAATTTTCCATCATTTTCTTTCTATTTCCATCAAATACTTGTCCATTTGAATATATATATGGTTTCTGACATTCCGATAAATGAAACGTGAAGCTACTTCAACAAATAATTGCATCAAACGAACATTCATGGATATGTTTACTATATCATTGATAGGAAAAGATTTATCCCACAAGTAAAAGAACGATGCAAAAACGATCCTTGATAATCCTTGTCAGTGTGAAAATCTCCTTTGAATATCCAAATTGAAACAGAGTAAGTTCAAACTAACTGATAGAAAATAGAAATCTATAGGTTTCCATCTTAAAACCAATTGGTAGGAGTGAATCGTTAGACTTATATAGTGATCAATTCTCTTTTTACACCGATATGAGATATTGTTATACGTACATTTCTTTCCTTTGCCAACACTAACTTCGTATCCGGCTGCATACCTTGTAAACTAATCATGATCGGCCTATAATATACTCCCTCCGTTCCATGTTAATAGAGTCATTTTTCTATTTCGGAAAGTTCCAAGTTAATTTAGTCGTTTCTATTTTTGGCAAAAAGTAATTCTCTATTTTACTTTATTCTCTCTTCATCTCTCTTACTTTTTAACCATCCATTTAAAACACTATACTTAAACTCCGTGACGAAAAGAAATACTTTTATTAACAAGGAACGGAGAGAGTAGTATATATAAAGAATAGATATGTAAGATCAACAAATAGCATATTCCGATATTAAAAAAAAGAGTCATAAATTGTAAGAGAGCTGAGGTGCACTTTGAGAAACAATCGAAAGATTGACAAGTCGACAATTCAGTGGAAAACATTAAGGCCGAGCAAGAAATGTGGAAGATGTGAAAATCAGGCAGGAAGTGGTTGCTGTTGCTGATCTGGTTTGTGTTGTTGATGCGGATTCCGTTCATCATGAAGAACAGCAGCTGCAGATACATAATAGGCAACCACAAACAATCCATGAATAAAACACAAGATCCCTCCAATCGACAGCTGCCGTTGATGGCTTATCCCACAGTTCTTTCTGGATCTCGAGTTTGATAACGTTCCCGATATGAGCAGGATGAATGCAATTCCCAACAAAATCCTGTTGAATTCACCATTAGTTTCACGGTAAGCGAGCTATATAATCAGAGAATCAAATTAATACCATGACATGACGAGGGAGGCGGCTGCAAGTTGCTTGTTAGAGGAAGCCCGGTCGAGTTCCTCTTTGGAGCTGATGAAGATGCATCCTGCCAGCAAATTGGCTACAATGTGTGCCAGGCACAGCAAGACCACTGCAGCCAATCCAAGTTTGAAAGCCTCATAGCTCGGATCTCGGCACTCGAATATCCACACCCTAAGGTTTTGTACCTATATACATCAACTCATATGTTATTAGATAAAAGCGGGAGTGGGATTAACGAGATGAAAGGGCTAACCTTATTCTGAGCAACCTCGGCCTGTATGCCGAGAACTCCGGCTATGATGTCCAGAGCCATGATGAGGAGACACACCAGGAAATCCATGTTCCTAGCCATGGGCTGTGTTGTTGAGACTTGAGAATGGATGTGTAGGAACTGTTGGTTTAGTGTTTTGAGTATAAATGATGATGTAGCGGAATCAGAATAAAGCAGAAGAGGGGTAGCTGGTTTAATTCTTGGAGTAGAAAAGGTTTGTTTTGTGGTGGAAATGGGATGGATTCGTTTCATGCCGAGCAAGAAAAGCGTTGCATCTCCACACATGAGATGCAAAAACCAAGCTAATTTCTGTAAATTTTTGTAAATATTATTGTAAATTAAAAATATAACACCTTTATCTATACTTTATTCTCTCACTTAATACATAAAATAAAATTGCATAAAATTCTATATCACCCAATAAAGGATCATGTTCCTTGAAATGGATGGAGTAATATTTTTTTGGTACCAAAATTTAAGAATATAATACTACTGTCGTTTCTTGATTATATTTCCCTCATTTTTTTCTTTCATTAAATTGATTGTTATCCACTCGTGGATACCAATTTTCACACTTTTATTTTGTATAACAAATTAGTGTAACATTTGTACGATGCACAACCTTATATTCATTATATTTCTGTAAGTTGAAATTTGTATGTTTGATATTAATAATAGTAATTATATAGATATATGGGTTATAATAATATTGAAGTGTTGAAATAAAATAAAAAGAGTGAACTAAGCAAATGGTCCCTGAACTATGCATTAAACTTTAAAAATATAGTGGGTAGTCCATTAACTAAGGTGTAATCACATTTTTGATACTTTTCACTATTCATCATAATTTTGCAACAAAAATGCCCCTCAAGGCATGAAGGACATTTTTGGACTTTCATATCTACGTACTGGATTTGATATTTTCTTTATCTTTCTCTTTAGTACTAAATATGATATTTTCTTATAGTTTGAATACCTAAAATGATATTATTCACTCCACTTTTTTCAATTACTTTACGTCATATTTTTCTTTCTCTAAAAATTTTAGGAAGTAAAAAATTAAAATAAAAAAATACACTATGAAATTCTTAAATATGAAATAAAATTTAAAATTATAAATTTAATTATCAAAATAAATTTTAGCTAAATTTAATTTGATTCTGGTTCAATAATTTTTTTAATATTAAATATTATGATTAATTGAAAATTAAGATTTTAGTTTTAATTAAAAAAATTAAATTTTAATATTAAAAAAATAATCAAATCACAGTCAAAATGAAATTTTGCCACAAATTATTTTTATAATTAAATTTATAACTTTGATTTTTATAATTAATATATTTAAGAATTTTATACTACTTTTTATTTTGATTTTTTACTTCCTAAATTTTTAGAGAAAGAGAGAAAGAAGATATGACATAAATTGATTGAAAAAGTGAAGTGAATAATATCATTTTAAGTACTCAAACTATAAGAAAATGTCATATTTAGTACTAGAGAGAAAGATAAAGAAAATATCAAATCTAGTACCTAGATATGAAAGTCAAAAATGCCCTTCATGACTTGGGGATTTTTGGTGCAAAATTGTGATGAATAGTGAAAAAGTATCAAAAATTTGATTATACCTTAGTTCAGAGACTACCCCCGATATTTTTAAAGTTTAGGTACCATTTGCATGCAAAACGAATAGTTCAGGGACCATTTGCGTAGTTCACTGAAATAAAAATATAGTAAAATAAATCACGAATAATAATTATTCTCAATTTAGAGTAATATAGGTAAAAAAATGTTAAGCCAATTATGCATTTTTCAAATCATTAATATAATATCTAAAATTATATTTAACATCAATGAGACATGTATTGATTAGAAGTTTAGAACGTTTTGGATACATACTAGTACTAAAATATATTCACAATTTAACAATACATAGTACTACAATTCATAACCAAATTAAACACCATCAATATGAAATTATTTGTATATAATGTATATTGTCAAAATGTTGAAGTTATAATAATAGATAAACAAATAGTAAACTATATTATAAATTTCATTACATTAATACAATTCATCACATAAATCCATAAGTGTCTGTTACATCATATAAACTTCTGGTGAGCAGTAGAACTTATTAGAGCTATGTTTGTTAATTGTTAGCACCGTGGATTAGCTTGTGTTGTACTTCTAATAGCGAAGTCACTCCTGTAATGCCTATGATTATTTAACTTGGAATAAGATTAAGTGATTTTAGAGATTAAAGAGGTAGGATAGAAGGAAGCATCTATGTTAAGTTCTTTGTGGTAAGTGATAACACCAATAATTCAGTTTGAAAACATTCTATTTGCATGAATCCTTGGTGGCACGATTTAGGCAGCAATTGTGTTTCCTGTAATATAACAATTAGGTAAAGCAAGGGTTGATAAAATAGACTACAAGAGTCAATTGTATCTCCAATTTTTATAGCCTTTAAAAATATTACTATCCCAATGTACATGTTATTCAGTTTTGCTTGTTATTGTTGGGAATCTTGAATCTTGAGCGAGTGCATGTAGGTTGTGTTTCCATAATAGGAATTCAATTCAAGAATTGATCACATGCGCTGATCCTATGCTAAAGTGCTACTTTTGAAAAGTATTAGGATGTGCAATACTCATTCAATTTGTTTGAATGATGACTTTACTCGATTAGGGTTTATGATGTACTACTGATTATCAAAGAGAGACTGAATAATTTCAAGTTAATTAATATCCTAAAGTATTGAACATTGTTTGTTATTTGAATTTCTGCTCATTTTCGTCGGTGTGAGCGCACAAAAATCTGAGCAGGAGGCATGTGCCTAGCCTAGTTAATGTAAAGCATGACTATGGGTTGGTAAGAGCATTTAAATCTACTAAATGAGAGTATTTTCTTATTTATTTTATTTGAAGTTGGCTCATAAGCATTTATATTGAACAAAATTTGGTGTCAGATTGACTTTTGTTTTGGTTAGCTCTTGATCGTTTGTAGGAGCTCTTTCTACTTTTGTTCTAGCTGAGTAATGGAATTTTATTTTAATGAAGGAGATTAGATTTCTTCCTAAAGAGGGAGTGACGCATAAGAGATATGCGTCGTTCCTTAATGACGCACAACCCTTATGCGTCTTTCGTTAATAACGCACACTGGTTATGCGTCGTTTAAAGACGCATAATGGTTGTGCGTCTTACCCCAAAGACGCATAACCCTTATGCGTCTTACCCTAATGACGCATAACCCTTATACGTCACGCTGGTAAGCATTCCCGCCTGTCACCCAGGTGACCCGGGTTCGATCCCCGGCAATAGTCACTCTTTTACGAAAATAAATCATAATCTACAAGAATAGTCACTTTTATATGCAAGTATAATAATAAAATGAGCATATAAGTACAAAAATATATTTATATTTACTATAAATAATTAAATTAAAATTACTTTAGAACACAAAATTCATCAAGACCACGACGTCATTTTGGTATAATTCTATTATACTAATATTAGCATAACTAAACATATAAGAATACTACCGTAAAAAAGAATAACCATACAAAGCTAAGTAATCCGATCTTGGAAATGTAATCATAGAAAGCTAATTAAACATGAAATGCAATAGTATGATATTAAAATCGTACTCAATTATTATAATAATGCATTACTATAATTGTAATACTAATAATTCAATTTATAATTAACTATTTATTAATATAATTATTATGTTATCACTTAATCTTATTAAGAAAATTTTAAAATAATTATTAAAATTTAATTATTAATCCAACTATCATATTAATTCATCATTGATTGAATTTATTTATCAAATACTAATCACTTAAAAAAATGCGCTGTTGCCAGCAATCGAACCCGGGTCACCCGAGTGACAGGCGGGAATACTTACCAGCGTGACGCATAAGGGTTATGCGTCACTAGGGTAAGACGCATAATCCTTATGCGTCTTTGAACGACGCATAACCCTTGTGCGTCATTAATCAAAGACGCATAAGGGTTATGCGTCTCTCTATTAACGACGCATAACGGTTATGCATCACTCCCTGAGTCGGAATACAACTAATCTCCTTCATTAAAATAGAATTCTATTAACATGCATTATCAAAAATAGAATTGTTCCTCGTTTGTAGTAAACTAAACACGATATGCGTTGTACCATGTTTTATTGTGTGTCAAGGCTATAAAATGAAAAGTAGTTTGTTCAATTAGTAAGGCTCATTAGATTCTTTGGTTCACAGTGTGAGCTATTAATCTAACCAGTTCTGCTCCTAATCTGTGCATTGTTCCAATAGGTTTTCCATTCAAAATTAGATTTGATTCGTGAGGTTTAATTTTGTCATAAAAATCTAGCTAATTTAAAATACTCGTCTTGTCTTGTCTTGTCTTATCTAATTTAATTTGTTTTACATAAGGACAATCCGAAAATTAATATTGTGATTCTATACACACATATGACATATATAATGATGTAGGGTCATCATAAATTCCAGTTCCAGCGTAATGCTACACTACAGATTAGTACAGAATATAAATCCTCTGTCGACCCACAAAATGGCTAGCACTGAATTGAATAGAATACTTAATTAGTACGTATATTAGAATTCAAAATTATTTAAAATAACATTTCTGTATATTAAAGTATAAATTCATTATTATGAATGACACAATAATTTAAGTAGAATAGTTGAGTGTGATAAAATATATTGAAAAGGTGATTATTAATCTTCTCTTCGAAATTTTAAAAAAAAAGAAAGATTTGTACTTCTAGTTAGAGCATATCCAAGAGAGAGTGCAAATGGAGAGGTAAAGAGAAGTAACTATCATATTTACCTATTCTTCATAAAATTTCATGTTCCAAAGGAAATGGTATTTGAGTAGGTATTATACCTTTTTTCATTTTGAGAATGTATCTTTACCTCTTTTTGATAAAAAAAGGTAAAAAGTTAGTTATTTTGAGAAGTCCATTACTTTTTAATGAGGTATAAGGCCATCCACAACGCTGTTCCTATACCGTTCCTTAAACCACTATTTGAGGGCCCCACTGTACTTTTTTACTCCATTCCTTAACTAAGGAACGGAACCTGCAACCCTCCGTTCCTTAACCGTTCCTTAAATTACTATTCATTCTATTTCAATTTTTATTTTTATTTCCAACTAAATTAAATTAAATAAACACACTTTATTAAAAAACAAACATACTTTATTAAAAAACAAACATACTTTATTAAAAAACACACAATATTAAAAAACACACAAACAGATCCTCCGGCTCCTCCTCCTCATCCTCCTCGGGTGCCTCAGACGCAGCCCTGTAGCTTCCACCGCCTCGGCCTCCTCCCTGAGTGGGTTCAACGGGGATATCCTCCCGAATCTGGGACAAACCCTGGGAAAGCTGCGAGCGGGAGCCTCGAGCGTAGGCATCCACATCGAAAGTGGGTGGTTGGTACCCACCCGGCGTCGCCGACCCCTGCGTGCCCGGCGTCGATGACCCAGAACCACCAAGTGTGTTGTACATGGTCTCCCAATCGCCGAACGCGTTGAGATCCCACCCTCCGGCGCCGCCACCACCGTAATTGCCGTCGCCGGACATTTTTTGAAGAGATAGAATATGAAAATTGGAGAGAAATTGATGTTGATGTAGGAAGAATAGATGTGTAGTTGTGTATAAAATGAATGAATTAGGTGTATTTATAGAATAAGAAAATAAAAATAAAAATAAAAATTAAAAAAATTAAGAAAAAGTTAAAAAAAACGGTAATGTTACCGTTTAAAATTTTTTTTTTTTTTAAAAAAATTCGATTTTTATATAAAAAAAAATAATTATTGCGTCATTGCTGACGTGTCCCACTCGCGGGCCGGCGAGTGGGAAGCACGCACGCACGGGGATCGGCCACGTCGCCCAGGCGCGTGGCGGCTTGTTCCGTGCCGCGTTACGTGCCGTCGGCACCCGGCACGGAATGGGAACGGGACGGGAGCGGAATGCAGCGCCGCAACGCGTTCCGCAGCGAAACCGTTCCGGCGGAACGGCACGCGGAACGCCGGCGGCACGCGTTGCGGGTGCTCTAATAACATATTTGAGAAGGTAAATGAGAAATATATCTTCTCAATATACTTTTCCCCCTTGGAGATGCTCTTATACATCGTCACCACTTTGCAAAAAAATCTTTTTATTACTGCAATATACTTACTACATACTAGTATGTAATTACTAAATTCATTGTACTAAAAAAATTTTAACTAAAATTTTTGTCACGTTTAGGATGTGAACTTTGGTAAAAATGCATATTTTGATTTGTACAACAGATTCAATAAATTACATACGGTGCAATAATAAGAAAAAAATAAATTACGGATTCAAAATTTGAAAATATTATTTGGATCAATAACAAAGACTACAACCGATACGCATTTTCAGTGGAACTCGACAAACCTATGTCGCCGCCCAAAGGCCATCAAGCTCTGCATCTGCTCC
Organism: Salvia splendens; assembly: GCF_004379255.2. NCBI lineage: Eukaryota > Viridiplantae > Streptophyta > Magnoliopsida > Lamiales > Lamiaceae > Salvia > Salvia splendens. The sequence continues at coordinate 29,420,341 of NC_056039.1, forward strand.
ACTATACATGGAGATTTCAATATTCTGTTTTAGTTACATTTTCACAAGAGTTTCAATTCTCTTCCCCAATATATATTTATGAAAAAACTTTATTATAAATCAGAAGTTTGGGAACTTAAAAATACTGAAAGTTCATTTATTTATAGGTCAATATCCGAATTCTGAATATAATAGTTAGTAATTTCACATATATATAAAGATAAAATTACATGCTTTATGTGTGTATTACAATTTAAATCTAATAAACCCCAAACATGACCTGCCCGACAGCGTTAGCTTTGACCCGTGTTTGAATTGTCGTTTTCTGCTAACTTGCATGTCTTCACATTAGAGGTAAACATCTCATTCCACACTTTAATAAATTAGGTGCGAGCGATTGCGAGTTTGGTCCCTCGTTTTCCGAGGGATTGAATGCACTCATCCCTTCTTGTTATCTCCATCTAGCTATCAATCAACCCACACAATTGTAATCCTTTACCAAATGTAGCCTAATCCTTCGTATCTTCACTGTCAATTTAATTCCATATATCCCAATTCAATTCATTTCACATCAATATTTTCCTTCTTAACATTGATTTCAGCGCGTGGGAGAGTTTGAATTCCAAAGAAAAAAAATACATCAAGACAAAATGGATGCTCCACGATTCTAACAAGGGGATAAGGAAGGAAGGAAGGAAGGAGAAAATGCCCGCTGTTTGGTTCGCTTTGAGGAGGACAATGAAATGCAGATCGGAGCAAACCGACGTCCATGATCCGGATGCGGCGGCGAGCAGCAATCTGAGCAATATCTCGACGAAGAGGTCGAGCGGCCGCGGCGCTCGGTCCGGTTGTTCGAGGTCGATTTCGAATCTGAAGGACGTGATCAACGGCAGCAATAGGCACACGGAGAAGCCCGCAATCTGCAGCCCGAGATCCATCGGCAGCAGCGAGCTTCTCAATCCGATCACTCACCAGGTCATGCTCGACAGCGCCACGTGCGAGCTCAAAATCAGCGGCGGATACGGCGCCTCTGATTTTGTGGGAGTATTGAAGCCGCTCGGCCAGGGCACCAGCCCTGGCCGAAGGTCCCCAAGTACAAGGGGTGCCGCCTCGTCGACGCGGACGAGATCTTCATTCGGAGGCCTCTTCTGCCCCAAATGCGGCGACCACTTTGTTAGATGGGAAGCTCTCGAGGCGCATCACTTCTCCAAACACGCAGGTTTGCAATTCATAATTTTGAATAGAAACAGAGTTTAGGCTTCTTAAGCGTGGGTGGCTGGGTCCTGTTAGGTTGCTAACTATCTTAAATTGCCTTCATTTTGACATCTTTAGCATAGGCTGATTAACAAATAGTTAGCAATTGATCACATTCCTCTAAAGCGTTGTGTATCTCTGTGTTTAGTTAGTGAAGTAGGCGAGGGAGAGTCTTCTAGAAGGATCGTGGAGATAATCTGTCGAGCGAGGCCCGACACCGCAGAGACCGGAATCGAGAGGATTCTGAAAGTGCACAACATGCAGAAGACATTGGCCCAATTTGAGGATTATCGAGAAGTGGTGAAAATCAGGGCGAGCAAACTAGCTAAAAAGCATCCGCGTTGCCTGGCCGATGGGAACGAGCTGCTGAGATTCCACGGCGCGACGCTGGAATGCCCCATCGGCTTGAAGGGGTCGTCCAGCCTATGCGCATCCGAGAAATGCAGGGTCTGCCGGATTCTACGAGACGGGTTCGTGGGGAGGAAAGAGGGAGTGTTCACGGCGTCAACGAGCAGCAGAGCGATCGAAATGGTGGAAGGGGATTCGTCGCTGAGGAAGGCACTCATAGTTTGTAGAGTGATAGCGGGAAGGGTGCATAGGCCGTTGGAGAATATTGAGGAAATGGTTGCGCAGTCAGGTTTTGATTCGGTTGCTGGGAAAGTGGGGGCTCATTCCAACATTGAAGAGCTGTATTTGCTCAGCGCAACAGCTCTGCTTCCTTGCTTTGTAGTCATATACAAATGTTGAATTTGAACATAAGTTTGATTGGCCTTCCACTTGAGTTTTAGTACATTCTATGAACTCTGCTACATTCGTTATACTCCAATTCTTTCGCCCAAAGACAGGGTTGATTTAGTATGATTCTCTTCACTGGGGATTTACTTTAGTCATTTTGTTTGTGTGTGTGTTGGATGACTAGATTCGGATTTCAGATGTTAAATGTAGTGAATATGTTGCTTACGCAATAATGATGACACGAGTATATACTCCTTAGAATACTGTAGTCTTATGTTTTGTTGTTATTTTGTATGCATTACAATTTAATCGCATTAAGCTGATTTCAATTCATTCTTAAGTAGTTAAAGCCTTAAAATGGAGACGACAGTCAACTGGCGTGGAAAGGGGTAGTCTGGAATCAGTTTGAATGCAATAAAACTCGAAGTTGGATAGTAAGACAAAGTCAGTTCGCTGCTTATGGTTAATTGAGATTTTGTTACTGGTTTTGGTTTTGAGTGTGTTTCGTAATCAGCTATAATTGAAAAGACTAGTGATTTAGACACATAATGTCTTTATGCCATAATTCTTATGTTATTTTGCCATAATCTTAATTCAAGTATGGACTAATATACCCTTATACTATTTTGGAGAGAAATATCTTAGATTATGATAATTAAACTAAGCATGCTTATTATGCTCATATTAATAGTATTCATGGTTAATGGTTTAATTAAAGTACTTAAAGTCTTAATTACAGTATTTGTAATTTTAATTAGAGTATTTTCTGTACATATATACCATTTAATTTTATGAGAAAATACTCGTGATTTGAAAAAATATAAAATTTAAAATGATTGTTCTTACAAATAAAATTTATCAGTTTATTTATAAAATTATAATCTTGATAATTTAATTTATTAATACTATTATTTTAATTAATAAAATTTATTATCTAATAAACAAATTATATTGTTATTTTCAAGAAAAGTTATTGCTTTTTGAATAAAATTTATTATTTTAAAAGGGTCAATAATAGTTTTCTATTTAACATGTGATGACTCAAATCTTTTGGTCTATTGGATAGATAGAGAGCCTGTTATTTAGTACTTAATTGTACTTCATCATAGAATAAAGAGTATTGTTATTGGAAATAAAATTTACATTTATTATGAAAAATCATAGTGTTTAATATATAAATTTATTCCTCTAATATAGTTTGTTGCAAATAAAAGTTATTTATTGCGGACAAAAGTTATTTATTTTTTATATTTTACAAGAGTTATTATAATTGTGAAAAAAAATCATTTTAATTAATAAAATATTATTAAAATAATCAATAAAAGCATTATTGTAACAAATAATAGTTATAGTTCTAGTTAAATAAAATTATTGTTCCAATAAATAAAATTTATTATTCTTATGAGTAAAATTTATTATCCTTGTACATTTTTTGGGAATAAAAGTTGTTGTTATTGCAAATAAAAGTTCCTATTATTGCAAATAAAAGATTTGGATATAAAGTTATTATTCTCATAAATAAATAATTTTTTCTAATGAATAAAAAGTTAGTAGTATTAATTTTGTGAAGCGACAAAGTAAAGGGAATTAATCAAATGCGTATTGTAATTTGTATGTTATAAAATGATATAAATAATTTTTTTTATTGTTATAGAAAATTAGAAATGAGCTAATTGGAAAAGAGATAATTTGTTGATGGAAAACTATAATTGGAGAAAAAGAAAATGAGATTTATTGATGGAGAATTATAATTGGAGAAAAAAGGGAGAATTTCTTGATAGACATATAATTAAAGAAGAGGAGAGAGAACTTAATAAAAAAATGAAATAAAAATCTTTGAAATGTTATTAAAAGCTAGGCACAAATCTCATTAAGACACTCACCTTCCTTAATTGAAGACATACATACGTTTTAATGTTTTATACTATTAAGGGTAAAATAGTATACATGTAAAACATTAATTTAGTAATTAACACAATATAATATAGAATTACTACTTTAGCCCATGGCAATGCCATTATGTCTATAAATCATTTCTCAATTGAAAAATCGACCGGTTAGAACTAAAAAGTTTAAAATAAATGAGATTTTGTTACTGGTTTTGAGTGTGTTTCGTTATCAATAACGGATATATATAACAATGAAATAGTTTTGTTTTGTTTATTTGGTTTACGATTAACAGTATATTCTTTTTGGGGTGGGGGGGTGGGGGTGGTTTAGGACAGGGAGAAGATGTGGTATGGACTATGGTTGGAAAATTTTGGGGCTCTTTTTTTATCTTCTAGTGAATAATTAATACACCTTTCATTTTTCTAAAAATAAAATTTTTAAGAATGACACAGAGTTTTAACGCAAAATTATTAAAGTAATAGAGAAGAAGAGAAAAAATGAATAAGATATTCTACCTTGAAAAATTTTCCATTGTTCTCATATAGTATTGGTATTTTAATTGATGTTATTTGTTTTCTCAATCAAAAATTAAAAATAACAAAATATGAAAATTGTAAAATAAATTGTGGCGGATTGTTGGGCTGATACTATTGCAATTGGGCTGGAACTTTTAATGTTGACGTGGCAAATTTGGGGATGAGTCCACTAAGCCATGTACTTGAGATGTCTAAGCCCAAACGAGAATATTTTAATTTTTTATACTGTATATTATACTCCGTATTCATTTTACTACGATATATTACTGCCTCACTAATTGAAATACATAAAATCCCAAATGTTATGTGTTGAAGAAAGTGAACGTTGTCACAAGTAGGTTTAAATAGAAATATGTATGTATAGAAACACATGTACACATCTATTTTTCACATCCACATCCACATCCTGATCCACATACTTCCTCCGTCTTACCACAAGTGATGGATTTCTTTTAGGCATAGGATTTAAGAAAATGATATACTTACTCAGTCCCACCACAAGTGATGGATTTCTTTTGGGAACGAGATTTACGAAAATTGATATATATTGAGTTAAAGTGGAGAGAAGAAAATATGAGAGATGAAAAAGTAAGAGAGATAAAGAGAGAATAAAGTAACACAGATGGGATAAAGTAAGAGCATCCACATCGGTGTCCTTGCCGACGGACGTGCTCTTGCCGTCGGCAAGGACAAGCCCTGTCCGCCGCTGTGCTCTTGCCGACGGCAGGGCGCTGCTCTATGCATAGAGCACGTCTGTGCCAACGGCAAAAGCACGAGGCGTCGACGTGACATACTCTGATTGGCCCGTTGGTTTATCATTTTTATTATTATTTTTATAAAAAATCGAAAAAATCAGAAAAATTCAAATTTAATAAAAAAAATATTTTTCATTCCTAATAAAATATATCCATTTTTTCCACACTTTTAATTTATTTTTTCATTATTTTTACCCCAAAATTCATACTTTCATCTATAAATACTCTCATTTCAAAAATAAAAAAAATGACATTATACCAAACAACTCTCTCATTCTCAATTTTTAGGATTTTAACTATGTAATTTTTAATTTTTAGAATTTAATTATATAATTTTTAATTTTTAGGATTTTAATTATGTAATTTTTAATTTTTTTTATAATTTGTAATATTATTCCGGGTAATTTTAATGCGTTTTAATATTGCGGAAATATTTTTATTTAAATTGAATAATAGAATGGTAGGACCCTTGACCTTGTCCTTGCGGAAGAGCACGGATGTGGGTGTTGTGCTCTTGCCTAAGAGCATGGAGTAAAAGTGGTCTGGGCTCACATCCGTGCTCGTTGGCAAGAGCACGGATGTGGATGCTCTAAAAGAGGTTTAAAGTTTTGTCTTTTGTTAAAAAAAGAAATTGATCACTTGTGGTGTGACAACCCAAAATGGAAAGTTGATCATTTGTGGTGGGACAGGGCGAGTATATTGAGTTAAAGTGGAGAAAATAAAATATGAAAGAGGAAAAAGTAAGAAAGATAAAGAGAGAATAAAGTAAAAAGGAAGGCATAAAGTAAGAGAATGACTAAAATAAGAGAGGGTTAAAGTTTTGTTTTTTTATAATTTTTTTTGTTAAAAAAGAAATTGATCACTTGTTGTGGGACAACTCAAAATGAAAAGTTGATTACTCGTTGCGTGGACGGTTTTTTTGTCCAATAAAATTTGTGGTTGGCGTTATTTTGGATTACTCATAGATTTAAATACATATTGTAAATTTAATAAATGTTTCACTCAAATACTACTATACACATGTTTTTTCGTCCAATAAAATTTGTGGTCGGCGTTATTTTGTTTTACTCAACGATTTAAATTAATATAAACTGCCAACACATGTTTTTCTCACTCAACTACTTAAATAGGCAAAATATATTTTGAGATATTTATATTAATGCATTCTTTTATTAAATTTTGTCATAAAATAAAATTTTATTTTATTAGATTCTTCTATTAACATACTTTGATTTAAGAGAATCTAATACTTTTATTTTAAATTTTGTTGGATTCTCATTTAATGGCCTTATCAATTTTATTAACTTTTCTATTATTCTGCTAATTAAAATATTTATTTTTCTTTTTGTATTCTATTTATTTTGAAATTAATTTACAAGAATTATTGAAAAATGAAAATTTTATAAATTAGAATAAGATTAGTATAATAAATTACTCCATCCGCCCCCTAAAAATAGAAATTCTTTCATTTTTAGTCCATCCCCTAAAAATAGAAAATTTTCTTTTTAGGAAATTTTTTTCTCTTTGAGGTGAGACATATTTTCCACTTATACATTTTCTTTCTATCTCACTATTACTTTACCAATTTTGCATTAAAACTCGTGTCAGTTTAAATGTTCCTTTTTAATGGGACGAAGGTAGTATTACTACAAATGCTGCAAATATTAAAGTTTTAATTTGAATTGCATAGTTGGCTATTTCGAAGTCGTAGTTTAAGGTTTATCTCCCATGAAATTCAGAGATCTTGTTATCTGACCCTCTTTACTCTCAAAGACGTCATTCACATGCTGCTCCGTTGAAGAGCCATCATGATAGCAAACTAGAAAAAACATAAATCATAGTACTTTTCTGTTCATAAAAATAAAGATATTTTTTATTTTGAATGTTATATAATAATATCTCATTCCATTTTTGATAACTTTTTTTTCTCTAATAATGTTAATCTCATTTTACACTAATAATACAATAATTATTTTTTATTTCTATCTTTCTTGGTTTACCAATTATGCATAAATTTTCGTTTTGTCCCAAATGTCTATATTTTTATAGGACGGATGGATGGAGTAAATAAATTCATTGCATTTTCTTTTTTAAAAGATTTGTGTGGCGCTATTCTGTCCTACAGCTCCTCAACGATTTATACACATTTTAATAGTTTACTCAACGATTTAAAAATGTGAAACTACAATGCATGTTACTACTTCCTACGATAATAATTGTTGTTGGCGTAAGTTTGTCGCGTAAGTGAATAGGCTAATAAAATAAAGATAATAAAGTAAGAGATAGTAAATTAAAAAACAGAAAATGTTACTACTTCCGTCTCATAATAAAAGTCACATTTCACTTTTACTATAAATGGTAAGTAGACCCAACATTTCACCTACCAATTCTACTCACATTTTATTATAAAACTAATATATATATATAAGTGGGACCCATAGTCCACTAACTTATTCCACCCCACTTTTCTTTACATTTCTTAAAACCCGCGCTCACACTAAATGTGACACTTAATATGGGACGGAGGTAGTACTATATATGGAAATGATTCAACTATGAGGGAACTTTCCGAAATGGAAAAATGAATCAACTATAAGGGAACAGATGGGGTAATAAATAAATCTCATATTTCACTAATTTAATGAAATACAAAACTAATATTCCTCCCGTCCCGGCTAAAATGACACATTTTTTGGTCGGCACGAGAATTTTGGAGTTATTGGTTAATGTATTTAATTGAAGAGAGAAAAGGTGGGCGTAAGGGCATCATTAACCCCATCCCCATTTCAGGCCCCAAGTCCTCTCCACGTCATCATTACCCTACAGTTGCGGCCCAGGCCCCAACTGCTCTAACCCTGCAGGCCACAACCCGAGCCGCAACTAATAAATGACACTATTCATAACTTCAACCTATTTTACACGTAAATGCAATACGTTGAACAATTCAAACCGGAAAAATTTATTGTTCAGTCGAAAAAAGAAAATTACAAATCCTAGGAAAAAAAATTATTAAGCCCTAAAAAATAAAAATTAAAAGTCCTACAAAAAATATTGAAATAATTTAGAGGATAGAAATGGAGAAATTGGTGGAAGAATGTTGAAGAAATGAGTATAAATGGGCAAAAAAAAAAGAAAAAAAAGAAGAAATAAATTTTGAGGATTTGCGGCCCGTCCCGACACCCTCCAACGCTAGCCCGGGCCGAACCTCGGGAGCGTCCCCAGGCCGCAACTGTGGCCCCGGGACCGGCCCAGGCCGCATCTCCGCCTCGTCTAACCCCGCGCCCGGGCCGGGGAAACCGGGCCGCAAAACGCGAGTCCCGGCCCATCCCACGCGTTGGATGGAGGAGAGTCACGGCCCAGGCCGGTCCCGGGGCCGCACTTGCTGCTCGGTGACGGTCCCGCGGCCCGGCCTGGCCGGCGTTAATCGGGCACGGGCCGCATCCCGCTAGTCCTGGCCCAGCGTTACATGCTCTTCGAGCCAGGCCGCAAGTTTCCAAAAATTATTTTTTTTTTCGATTTGGTGACTATAAATACGAGACTATTGTGCATCATTCTTACGTGCATTATCCATTTGAATCATCTATTATACCCTTTGTTTCGGCGTCAATGGATTGGTTCAACATCGATGAACGTCAGATGGATGAGTTCGTCAACTCGAACAATTGGTACATACCGGCATCGCCACCATCGCAACCACGCCTAGTCCGGGAGTCGGTAGCAACGTCGACGTAACATCGTCGGTCCACACCGAAGAGTTCGAGATCAGTGAGATGGAGCCCGCTCAAGGGTGGGGCAAGGGCAAGGTCGGCGAGGAGGATGGGCCGAAGAAGTACAGTCCGCAAGAGACAATGTGGCTTGCGAGGAACTACGTCGACGAGGATCCTATCATCGGCAACCAGCACTCCGGCAAGGTTTTCTGGGAGCGGATTGCTGAGAAGTATAACGCTGGGCGTCCTAAAGGGTCGATCGAGCGTAGCTACGTGAAGCTGCGCAAGCATTGGGGTTGGGTCCAGCCGGATATGAGCAAGTGGAATGGAAAGTGGGCCAACGTAGTCCGGATGTGGCCAAGCGGGCACAGCGAGGCGGAACTCGTCGAGAAGGCGAATGAGGCGTTATTCGCTGACGGGAAGAAGGCCTTCAAGTACTTCGACGTTTGGAAGCTCGTCTAGAAGAGCCCGAAGTACACCAGCGGTGCCGAACCGACGACAACTGGGGCGGCGAAGAGAACCAAAGTTTCCGCCTCCGAAAACTACTCTTCGAGCGAAGGATGTCCGACGATCGACCTCTACGTGACGGACGACGACGTCTTCGGCTCCTCTCCTAGCATTCAGAGCCGCCCGATGGGAACAAAGGCGGCAAAAAGGAAAGCAAAGGGGAAGGCAACTGCGAGCAACTCCGCTATGGTGCCATCGCCGATCAATCCGTCTCTGGATAAGATGTTCGACTCTTTGTCGGAGATGAGTATTACATGGCGGATGAGCCAGCTGACGGAGTTGACATCGAGGGATACCTCGACGATGTCGGAGTTCGATCTCGAGTTGCACCGTGAGATGATCGCCTACCTTCGCGCCCAAATGAAGAAGTAGTAGTTGTGGCCCGGGTTTCTATGACTTGTATTTTTAATTTGCTTTCTTTAGGATTTGTAATGCTAATTTCTACTGAACAATGCAATTTCTCGGTTTTTATCGTTCAACGTATTGCATTTACGAGTCAAATATGTTGAAGTTGTGAATAGTGTCAATTATTAGTTGTGGCCTGCAGGGTTAGAGCAGTTGGAGCCTGGGCCGCAACTGTAGAGGAATGATGACGTGAAGGGGACTTGGGGCCTGAAACCGGGCTGGGGTTAATGATGTCCTAAGTATTAAAATAGAGAGAGAAAGAAAGATGAATATTTTAATAGGAGTGAGAAAAAATAGTTGAGTGTATTAATTGGAGAAAGAAAGTTTCCAAAAAAAATGTATCATCGTAATTGGGACAAACTAAAAAAGAAAACGTATCATCTTAAATGAGACGGATGGAGTATTTCATGTGTTGTCTAATGTAAAATAGTCATAGTTTTTCATATGTGTTTATGTAACAAAATTATTATAATTTTTATTAAGAAAAATTTCTTACCATTATTTCTCTTTTTCTCTTTCATTTTATTCGTATTTTCTCTTTATATTTTCAATTTTATTAGTTATGTAATTGAATTAATGTCGTCCACAAATAAACTGTTTTTCATGGACACATGGATGTATACTCCCTCCATTTCATAATAGTGGAGTCATTGCTATTTTGGTACGTTTTATAGTAGCGGAGTCATTTCTCTTTCTAGTAAAAGTAAACACATTTCTTCTCTCTTTACGCTCTCTTACTTTATTATCTCTTCATTTCTCTACATTTTCCATTTTCTACTTTAGTTTCTCTTTACTTAACTCATTCAACACAATTTTTCTTAAATCGCGTGCAAAAAATAAATGCATCAATTACTATGAAACAAAGAGAGTATATGAATGTCAGTTCAATCCGAATTTGATGGACTTGCCCGATTAGACTTCTTAAATTTAAAGGTTAGGGCACAAAAAATAGACAAAGTTGTAAAATTGCACGGGTTTTAATACCAAATTGGTAAAATCAGGGAGAGAAAAAGTAGTGGAAGTAATGTTAGTGGATTGTTGATCCACATTTAGAATAATATGTAAGAATAGTATTTGTTTAAAACTATTCATATTTAAAATTAGCCTAATTTTTATAGATAGCTAAAAATGATAAAATTAGTAAAAAAAAATTAGGACGCAGGTAGTACTAAATAAGTCAATAAATACTACTCCATTAAAAATGGGATCCACAAAGCTACGTACCAGAATGTCACCATTCTCTCATAAAGGTGAAAAGATCCATGCAGAAAAATGTTGCTATTGTTTTAAAACATGTATACAGTTCTATTTTGCATTGGCCATGTCTAAGGTTTATTGTGTTAAGTAGAAATAGCCCCTTCAGCCTTCACTCTCTATAAATATATAGATCCGATGAATATATATATATATATATCGTGCAGTGTTTTCCAAAGTAAAAAAAATTAAGCTAAAGTGAGATGAACATGATAACTGCAGCTGCAAATCTTCCCAGGCGGACAGCTAATTACAAGCCCAACATTTGGAACTACGACCACTTACAATCGCTTACTACTACATTCCATGTCAGTACTAATTTATTCCACTTCCAACAATATTACAGTAATTTTCTTTTTTCCTTTTGTAAATGATAAACTGGTTAATTATGATTAAATGATCAGTTGGAGGAGCACCAGACAGAAGCAGAGATACTGAAACACCAAGTTTGCAGCGAGTTTCGCGAGTTGAGAGATCCATTGCACAAGCTGGAACTTATAGATTTGATAGATAAACTGGCTCTTTCCCATTACTTCGAGGAAGAGATCAACAAGTCCGTACAGGAGATGGCGTGCGCGAGTTTGAGCATGGATACCGATCCATACTCTGCTGCGTTGTATTTCCGGATTCTAAGGCACCATGGCTACCATGCTTCACAAGGTGAGAACTGAGAAGAGTTCATCATATAAAATGTTAGTACTACTAATTTGGTGCAAACTAATTTTTATTTAATAAAATGCACACAAAAGTACAGACGGAATAGTGCAGTTATTAGATGAAGCGGAGAAGGTAACCGGGGGCGTGCAATGGGATGACAAAGCGAGGCTTGAAATATTCGAAGCGTCCCATCTGGGCGTGGAGGGTGAATGTCTGTTTGAAAGAGCAAAAAAAGCCTTTGATAAGAAGAAATTTTCCGTTTGCCATCGGAATGTGAGATGGTTCAACGTGAGAAGGTACATGCATGAAAATAACAATTCGGTCATTCACCGGTTGGCTGGACTCAGCTTTAACACCATTCAAGTCCAGCACCAGAACGATCTCAAGGACATTATAAGGTAACATTGCTTTAACAAAATTAGGAATATTATTTGTGTGTACTAATAAGTGTATTTAAACAGATGGTGGAGGAATCTGGGGTTGTTAGAAGTTCTAACCTTCTCAAGAGATCGAGTGGTGGAAAGCTTTTTGTGGGCTGTGGGCGTTGCTTATGAACCTCAGCATGGAAGCCTCAGAAAATGGCTCACAAAAGCCATATTGTTGGTGGTAATCATTGATGATGTGTATGACATTTATGGCTCCATGGATGAACTAGAACAATTCTCTATTGCAGTAGAAAGGCAAGTTATAATTAATTAGCTGCCACAAACTAGTTGCTAATTTTCACAAGGAATTTAATTAGCATACTCATTTATAGGTGGGACCCAAGTGAAATTCAACAGCTGCCAGAAGCCTTAAAGAGATGCTTTTGGATGCTCTATGATACAGCAAATGACATTGATCTTGAAATCCAAAACGAAAAGGGCTGGACCTCGGTTTTACCTCATTTGAAGAAAGTGGTGTGTGTTTTGTGACGATGAAGTAAAATCATCATATTATAATTGGTATAATTAAATTTGTGATAATTAAACAGTGGATAGGATTTTGCAAAGCATTGCTTGTGGAAGCAAAGTGGTTTTGGAGGGGTGAATCTCCATCTCTAGTGAAATATCTGGAGAATGGGTGGGTATCATCGTCCGGCCCTGTGCTCTCTCTTCATGCGCTGCTCGGTGCCGGCCACGACACGGATGAGAGTGTCGCGGCCTTCGATAACAACCAAGAAATAATCCACCATGCCTCCCTCGTTATCCGGCTATGCAATGATCAAGGAACTTCTAAGGTAACTAACTCATTGAATATATATATTTCTTAATTAATATCCCCTCTGGCTGTGTATGTATAGGCTGAATTGGAGCGTGGTGATTCGCCGTCGTCAATCGTGTGCCACATGAGAGAGGCAAATGTGAGAGAGGAAGAAGCGCGGGGGCATATTAGAAAGCTGATAACGGATTCGTGGAAGAGAATGAATGGGATATTGATGAGGTGTCCACGTCCACAGCAGGGCATGTTGAGATATGTAGTGAACACGGCAAGAGTTGCCAATTTTATTTATCAGAATGGAGACGGTTTTGGGGTTCAAGATCGGGAGACCAAAGGCCAAGTCTTATCCTGCTTGATTAACCCAATGCACCTCTCTCTCTCATCACCCTCAAATCAAGGCTAAATAGTGACGCAGTATTATGTGTGTTGGTTAATGCTCAAGGCTAAAAATCTCGTTTTCGACCTCGACCTCATTTTTACATGACTTTTAAATTTATGTTCACAAATCATAATCAATTAAAAAAATGTCAAATGAGATAAAGTTAGTGAATTGCATGGTCCATTACTAAAAGCAGTTAAAAAAACTAATGAAATGTTTATTGATAGATTGGCAAAAATCGAAAAATATGATTTTTTGGGTGGCCGAGGGAGTACAAAATTGGTAAATAATAGAGTGACAGATAAAAAAAATGATCCAAGTGTTAGTGAAAATTAAATTGTAGGCCACTGTATGTTATCCATCAGACCATCACTAATTAACCATTGATTGATTGCATCATAACAGAGTGGAATGTGGTTAATTAGGGCCGTTGCAATCTCCTGGTTCTTGTAGAATATATGGGCTCAACTTGTATTTGGCTGAACAGAAATAAAATGTTGATTCAATCAAATATTGAAAACAATGCAAGATTAACATCGTTATGTTATTGATGCATTCTAGTACTAGTTTGAATCCAGATAGATTTATTTATTCTTAGAGCTTTTCATTTTTATCTTATATATATATATAAACACATTTTCTAAGAGGGATGTATTTATGAAATTTATCTTTTCAGAAAATGTAATTCATTTTTCTTTATTATTTTCGGTTGTCAATCATTTGAGTGAATCAATATTTCAAAATTACGCTTTTGTGCAAATTCGACTCTATAGAGTTTTGAAGATCAAACATGATATATTGATATTATAGCATTATAAAAGGTATGAATATTCTAATTTAGGAAATTATTTTATTTCTAATGAGATCCATTTTTTGTAGAAATCATGGTATTAAATATACCCGGTCAATGGATTTTGACCAAATAATAAATGTGACGAGACATTTAATTTTGTGAAATTAAATGACATAGCGTCGATCTACATTTTACGTAGATAAATGTAGTATATTCACTTTCTCAAATCCGATTTCCGGTGAGTGAGAAATAGTGGATTAAAGTTAGGCATAATTAGCTTTTATTAAAGCTTGGAGTTGGAGCTTAGGGAATAATTAACTAGTATTAATTATCCCACATTGGAGGATTAACACATCTTTTAATGTGTATAAATTAAGTGACTTTATGTTACTTAATAATTATAGTGGACCAAGATGGGTGAAAGAGCCCACACGCGCGCACACGCGCGCGCCGCCGCCCGCCCGCCCGTGCTCGCGGCCTCGGGCCCGGGCCCGATCCCGATCCCGGCAATTGGTCTTTGGGTGGTCTTTGGGCTTGGGGCTTGGCCCAAACTATTCTTTTTGGACCACCGCCGAGTCAGCACTATCCAAGTGGCTTGACACGTCGTCAAGCGAGGCACAATCACGGCTGCCACGTGAGAAATCCACACGCTCCACACACGGGTGGCACACTCCAGCCACACACCTGTAACTGACGTCGGTTACGAATTGCCATGATGAGCCTTCAATGGCTGGTTGACCCTGCATGGTGGCTTGGCCTATAAATAGGCTAGCCATACCACTGCATTAGGACACACATACAAGCATTCTGCATCATAAGCTCTCTCACTCTCTCTGCATTGTTTTCTGTCGAAGCTCTGCCCTCTCCTCCATCCCGTTCGCCGGAGCTCTACTGATTGCGGTGCTGCATCAATAGAGACGTAGCCGTTTTACCTTTGAGGACGACACGCCAAACCGAAGAGCACTACCGGGGCGTATCTCGTCTTGCGGGAAGAGGCCTCCTCGACTCGGCTAATCATACTGGTTTAGTAGTTTCGATTCTACGTTGTAATTTTTAAGTTCAGTTCCTCCTTTTCCTTTCTTTTGGGTTGTATTACGCCCGGTTCTGTTATCTCTTGTAATCCAGAAACCAACATTTTTAACAATATTTCAATCACTTTTTTTTTATCTCTTAAAATTTTATATTTTGTATTTTAAAAAATTCAGAGAGAGGGAATATTATATTCGTACAGTAGTAGAACATCATAATGTTAGGATTGATTGCCTATAAATATTAGAACCAGATCCAACTTTCGATAGGCAGTCCAAGTGGCATTGAAAAAAATTCTATGGCAACATTCTAAAAAGATTAAACAATCTTTTTTTGTCCTAAATATATAAAGATTTTATGATTTTGGTCCAAAATATTATCTTTTGAATTATTCGGTCCCTCACAAAAAAAAACGAGTCACATTTAGTCCGAATTGGACGAAAATGGTTAAATTTAACGGTCAACGAATATTAATTGAATTTTGACTTGATTAAGTTAATAATTAAGTTAATTATTAAGTTAAAAATTACACGGCCGGAGCCGGTCCCCTCTCCTCCGCCGCCATATGGTGTCAACCACCAGCTCAATCTCCCTCCTCTTTCCTTCCACCGCGAAGTACGTCCGCAGCGCGTCGCAGATCGACACCGGCAAATGCAACCATCCCTGCGCCGCCTCGATTTTCCTGAAACTGACCTCGGCCCTTCGGCTGGAGAGGCTGCGGTTGGTCTTCTTCTTCTTCTTCTTGGATTTGACTCTGACTTGGCCGATGCAGGTGACTTTGGGGGAGGAGGGCTCGGGGTTGTCGAGGCGTTTCTTGAGGAGGAAAGGGGTGGCCTTGTTAGGGCGGAGGCGGTGGCCGGGGCTGAGTATTGATTTGGAGAGTTTCATGGAGGAGGAAAAGGAGAGGCAGATGAAGAGTGTTTTTGTGGAAATGGATCTCTCTCTCCATTTCCTACTACTAATTCTTGTTAGTGAGAATTCAGATAGAGATGAGTGGTGGGGTACCGGTCTCCTCCGGGGACCGACTCTTACTATCCGACACAGTATGGCGGCGGCGGAGGAGAGGGGACCGGCTCCAGCGGTGGAGGGGAGAGGACCGGCTCCGGCGGCGGAGGAGAGGGGACCGACTCCGATAGTGTAATTTTTAACTTAATATTAACTTAATCCGGTCAAAATTCAATTAATATTCGTTGACAGTTAAATTTAATCATTTTCATCCAATTCGGAATAAATGTGATTTTGTTAGGGATCAAATAATTTTAAAAATAATATTTTGAACTAAAATCATAAAATCTCCATATATTAGGACAAAAAAGGGCCTTTAGTCTTCTAAAAATATATGGAAGAACCCAAATTTGGACAAAAATGAAGTTCCGTGGCAATTACATTTAGATCATTTTCTAAAGACTATCTATTTTCAAGCTTTTCTTATAATGCGAATTTGTTGATTTGCTTCCCATTAAGAAGAAATGTAGAAACCATTGTTGAATCGTCTTAAAATGTAAATTAATCTCAAAAGAGAAAATACGAAGGGAGGGGGAACTACTAATTTAAAATTTTTACACAGTGCTCAGCAAAGTACAACACTCCGAAGCGAGAGTTTCCAAATCCTAATTCCATCCTCTTCTACCTTCAATCTTCCAATAATACTTTTATCTGTCGATTTCGTCACAGAAATATCTGTTCCCGGATTTTTTTCTTCTTGTCATTTTAAAAAAGTTACAATTCAATTTATAGAGATTCATTCAATCCAAATCGAAAGAGAGGGGAAATGTCGAAGAAGAAGGCAACGATGACGCTCAAGGATTTTCATGGCGGTTCCATTCCTTCCGATCTCCCTCTCCCCTCTGCACCCCGCGTGTAAGTCTAGTTTTGCTTTGCGTTAATTTATTTACATATTGCTCACCTTTCAGAATTTAATTTTGGAATATGTTTTGCTAATCTTTTTCTTCTAAATATTCTTGGACTTTCACAAGTAGACGCTTATGATTGCTTTTCTTTACGGTTGATCTTTTTGCAATAGACCTTATCGTATGCGTGCCATTTTGATATTTGTTGAAGAAAGAATTTAAGTTTCTGGTGGTCTTCAAATAGGCTTTGGTTTTGATCTCACTATTTGATGAGCTGTTATCATTGTGTAACTTGAATAAATCGTGTGAGGTACAATGCTAAATAAGGTTGTGCGTTTTTTGTTGAAATTATAGAGTAAACTGGCACTTGAACCTGTAGTCAATTATCTCACACATAACACTTTGACAGGACTGTGAGGCCCGCTGATCGTGGTGGATTTGATAGGCAAATGTCATGGGGTAACTCAGCAGGAAGGCCTGAACATTGGTTGCAGCCAGCATCTGCTGGCTCAGCTGGGACCCTTGATGAAAAATCTCCTTTTCTAAGTCATAGTTCCCATATAGGTCAATTTCGATGAGGATGAGCGCAAGCCTTTAGATGGGGTTTCAGGCCCTCGCCAAACAGTTGCAGACGGAAGCCTTCGTGCTCAATCTAGTCGCATGACGGAGCATAAGGCAGATAATACTATATCTGATAGAGTTGGTAGTAGTCCTTCAATTCCTGTATCTCAGCTATCAACTAGCTCCACTGGTGGCTCTTACGCAGGGAAGGTTGTTGAAGTGCATAATTCTAAGCCTAACAATCAATATTTAAGTGGTAGCCTCAGTTATGGGTCAAGTTATCCAGTTTTTGGTGGCAATGCTGGGCAAGCAGTAGCTGGATCACATCCAAATGCCTGGGGGATAAGGAAGGAGGCTTCAAGAATGAAAGAGCCTGTAGCTGCTGCATGGTCAGCTCCAGATGCTGAGACAAAGTTAGCCCATGCCAGTGCTCTCGAGAAGGTCTCATCTGGCCGGTGGAGCTCAAAACAACAAATTAATCCTCGAAAAGATGTTGCAGTTTTAGGACGTCCCGAAACTGAGGGAAAGTTTGAGTATAGTTCTAGCAATGCATACACTAGGAAAAGCTACAATAGGTTAGATGTGGTTGCTGACTCTGACTATCAAGACAATGGTTTGGTAATGCATGCTGAAAGAAGTCTAACATTCAGAGATGGGATTCATGGTGGTGGAAAGGAGGCACCTCAATCTTATGAGAGGTCTAAATCTGCAATACGTGTGGATTCAAATGAGAAATACACTGCTGCTACTGTTAATGGTTTCCAATCAATCCAGTCCTCTTTGAAACCTGTAGGGGCTGAGTTTCAGTTGTCTACAGAATTATCAGAAAGACCAAAGCTTAAATTACTTCCAAGATCAAACCCATTGGAGAACATAGAATCACCAAGTGAGCACAAGCAGGTAAATTTGTGAAAAAAATCTGTAGACACCACCACCACCACCACCAGAGGTAACGGACAAGGCATAAGATGCAGGCAAATGTTCAAGTATCTGAAATCGATTTTCACACAGTAGTGGGACTGTTTTGAAATTGTTACTAACTCTGGGGTTATTTTTAGTGATTTTCTGTTGTGTGGTGTACAGTTTGGGATTTTTGGAAGTATGGGGGTCGATTTGCAATTTCTGGGGTCCAATTAGCAATTTTCCAGGAGGGGGGGTCCTTATTAGGGAGTAAGAAAGTGTGGGGGTTTGGGAATAAATTCCCAAACCCTAATTTACCTCCCAAATTCGGCGCCTCTGTTTCATTACCTCCCTTATCCGACGATTCGGCGTCGCCTCCTCCCTTGGCGACTGTTGCGACTCCGGTCGTTGTAGCTTCCATCCCCGGGTTGCCGCCTCAGTTGTTAGCGGCTCCCAAGTTGCTCCCGATGGCGGCGACCGGTTCTCCTCTTCCTACTGCCGCTGCTACTTGGCCGCTATTTCTGAGCGATGTCGGCGGTGGTTTGACTTTCCTCTCTTGCCACCACTCCGGGTAGCCATGGATTTCGAAGCAGGATTCACGTATGTGCTTTTTCTTCCCACAATGGGAGCAGACGAGTTTTGATTTATCCTCTCCGGTCAGTTTGTGCCACCCACCACCGTTGCTGCCGCCGAGGTTCCATTGAGGATGGAACCGAAGGTTCTGCCATTGGTGAGTCACGGCCAGACCAGCCCCGATTCCCTATACGCCGGAGTCCTCTGTCTTGAGGACGCTGGATCTGACGTCTTCTCGCCGGAGGATGGCGTATGCCGCTTCGGCCGAGGGAAGTGGTTTTGTCCTTAGTATCTCCTTTTTGATGTTCTCATACTTGCTATTCAGAGCTATAAGTAATTGGAACAATCTCTGTTCTTGGTTCTCGGTATTGTATATGTTGATGTCTTATGCGCATTTCATTTGGATGTCTTCGGTCTATGGAAATCCATAAATCGTTCAATTGGGTCCATATTTCCTCCAGTGGCTCCTCCTGTTTTAATGTGATTGTTTTTGCATATAGATCGTATACTTGGATTTTGTCACTCCCGCTAGCATAGGTGACTTCGATGCTAACCCATGTCTCTGGCCGTCGGATATTGGGTCAATCGGCTTACTAGCCTCTGTTCCACATTCTGGCTCAGCCATGTGAAAACGCAATGGTCAGCCTGTTGCCACTTTTCGAAAGCTTGGTCGGTTTTTTCCGGAGGGGGTGGGACTCCAGTGATGTGAGACATCATCCCCCTCCCATTGATTGCCGCTTTCATGAGGATAGACCACTGGGGGTAATTGTCACCATTTAGTTTCTCTGCAATAACTAATGGTGAGGAATCAATTCTGTAGGTTTCTGGTGTTGATTCTGGAGGTTTGGTGGTAATTATTTGGTTCTGACTTTGTGCGATACTTGCACGCATAAATTCGGCAAACATTCGAGCGAATTGCTCTGTTTCCGTTGGTTTTGGTGGTTCGTCGTTGTCTGACATGTTTTTGTCTCTGCAGGATCTGCCGGGTTTTGGCTAAAAGGTTTGAGATTGGTCCGAGACAGTGATGAGACTACTCTGAGTATCACCCCCGCTCTGATACCATCTTGAATGGTGTATTAGACATAATTTAGGGATAGAAGAACAATGAGAGGAATTGTGAAATTGATACTTTGATGATATTTCATTACTGCAGAGACTATCCCTTTATATAGAGTTGATACATGTGTAATTATGATATAATATTAATCAAATATCAATCTTGTTATTCTATTCTTAGAGTATAATTGTGGAGCATAATTAGAGTTATTCTTTGGTATCTTTTCCTTTTTTAACCGTGTCCATCACAAATTACTACACATGGAATTAAACTAAGTTGTTCATTGAATGATTATTAATTGAACAACACCATGGTCAACCGAATGTGCTGATTATCATTTAGCTACTTTCCAAGTTCCAACCCAATTTAGTCCTAAGATTATAGGTACGCAGTCCAATAATACAAATATGCTTCTCGTAATTCATTGGTATTTCTTCGAATTCGAGATATTTGGCTATAGAAAATTGACTCAGAAAAAACCACATAACATATCATTGTGATTATTATTACAGTTTACAGATCAAGAATTTACCGGCCAGTTTGATATAATTACAGATTGGCTGGGTGGGCTACCACATTAGTGACCTTAAGTCATAATTTTGTGGCCCATTCATCCCAAATATTGTTTGTATTGTATTCCCCCGTTTTATAGTAATGAAGACGTTTCTTTTCGGCACGGAGATTAAGAAAAATTATGTTAGGTGAGTTAAGTAAATGAAGAATAAAATGAAAAATGAAAAAGGTAGAAAGATAAAGAGAGAAAAAAAGTAGGAGAGAGTAAAGTAGGTGTGGAAAAATATGTTGATTTTTACTTAAAAATGAAATGACTTTATTACTATGGAACAGAGAGTAAATTAATTGAAAAAACATAAATTGTTTGACTTAATTATACCAAACCATTTAATCGTGCAAACTACTTTTGTAACAGCGGCAAAACCTTTTTCTTTGACTTAACCAAATCTGAGGCTTAAATTTAATTATTAGTTCAACAGAAGTTTGTCCATACATAACACAAATCTTGGGAACTAGTGAAGCCCACCTACTTAGGATCTTTAAAAGCGTAACTTAATACATCAAACTTTTTAAAGACGGTTGCGAGACTAAAGTTACAATGGTAAAACACCAAAACAACTTTCATGTTAAACTTATTTTAAAAGATGGTTATTGATTTCATTTGAAGATTGAGCGATAAGATTAAGTTTAGAAAAAAAAAAGTCCAAAGTTACTGGAGCTTGTCAAAATAAGATCCCGTTGAAAATAAATTCAGTTTCTTAGAAAAAAGAGAAACTTTTACACCAATATTCACTAGTCTAGACATACTATATGGTAAAACAAGTGAGGATGAATCCAACATAAATATTTGAAATCCAATAGCCGAACGAAACATAAAAAGAGTTCCCAATCCTTCTCACAATAATTAAGTGACGGAAATTCCTTTTTTCAGTACAATTAATTAATTAATTAATTTCACTGCAAATAAATTAAATTCATATAGAAATATTTTTCCGCCTATCTCAAATTATAGTTTTTGCGATAATCAACCCATATACATATATACATTGATATCATGAAAAGTGCATTGGAATTTGGACATATTCTCATCTCTGTGCAATAACACGCAAACTGTTTGGATATGGTTTAGTGTTGCAGTTCACTTGCACGGTCGTAAACCGTGACATAAGTATATATAAATAATTATTCTAATCATGAAAAGTTTCATTTTCGTTGTTGTATAAATTTGAGTAGAGTAGCTTAACCCATTAACGGCAGTTTGGCATTTGGTCTCTCGGAAAATACTATCTTTATTTATAATTTTCAGTTTT
Source organism: Salvia splendens (assembly GCF_004379255.2). Classification (NCBI taxonomy): domain Eukaryota; kingdom Viridiplantae; phylum Streptophyta; class Magnoliopsida; order Lamiales; family Lamiaceae; genus Salvia; species Salvia splendens. The sequence goes on from NC_056039.1 coordinate 29,442,185, forward strand.
TCTTAATTTTTTTATATTTAAAAAGAATTGGAACTAATGTCATTTAAATGATTTAAATCATAATTGTCATTTTTATTGGAATTAATCTATCATGAATGATAATTCATAGTAAATATATTCATTGGAGTATGATTAATGTCGAACTAATTTCTAACGCTGAATCGTCGGATCTTTCATTTTTTATTGTTGAAGTTCTATCTAAAAGGATTCAATTAAAAAGATCTTAAAATGAACTACGTGTTATCCAACAATAAACTTTGTGTTTGTTCAAAAATTATACTGTGAATTAGTTCTACATATATTATCCATTGCAGATATTTATAAATAGCAGATGCTAAACTTAATGTTAAGTTTTACCTAATACAGTACTTACTTCAAAGTTGATAAAAAAAACCGATATTTTCGTGATCACAATTCTCGGATTTGATTGTTGGGCAGTCACTAAATATTTTATTTTAGTTCTCTCATTTTCCGTAAGAAATTTTAGAAATCGATTATTTTGAAATAAATAAATCATCTAGTGGGGACTATATAATTGTGTGCAATGATAGAGAAAAGAAAAGAAGAAGAACACGCACTTCCGCCCTCAAATCATCTATTTTTTTGAGGCCAAAGTCTTTTGTCACATTATCTCAAGTCAATTAGACCCATATAGGTACCGCGCCAATTACTAATAATCAATGATAGTATATAGGTCCATTAATAATTTTTAAGTAGAGTTATTTCTCAACAGACAATTTTTTAAAATAAAAAAGCTTGATGTGTTGTAAGATTATAAACGAAGAACAAAAGAAAACTCAAGTTTGTAGAAGATGAACTCTTGTTTTGAGAAACCGAATGAAAAACTCTTATTGATCGAGTAGTGAATGTATACAATTGATTTTTACACACACTACAAAGAATAAACAAACTAACTACTTATACTAGAACTTAAGTGAAAGAGATCTGCACAAGAGTTTGTTGAGCTAGTTCATAACCGCCTCCAACGGCTATCTTCCGTTCTCCTTGATCAAGCTATCTTCCTTTCTCCTTGATCAAGCTGCAGCTCCACCGTAGACTGCAACTTCACCGTACGCACGCATTATGATACGATTATTATTATTATTATTATTATTATTATTATTATTATTATTATTATTATTATTATTATTATTATTATTATTATTATTATTATTATTATTATTATTATTATTATTATTATTATTATTATTATTATCATTATTTAGCTAGTTAATTATAGATTTGCATATCTTTTTCATATCTTTTGTCTTGCTCATTAACTTAGTATCCACTATTATAAATAGTGGACATTGTTCTTTAGTTCAATAATTCAAGAAATATCAATTCAGTTTATCCTTTATCATTACTTTATCTTTTATTGTACTTTATTTTCCGCAAGTTCATCTCGTCAAACCCTAATTGACTGAGAACCCTATGCTGCTCGACGGGAGGATCCCGCGAACGAACCTAACCCTTCTCCGGCGACTTCGCGCTACCGGAACCGATACGAGTACCCTCGTATCATCTGGTGCTTTCATTGTGATCTCATCCTCTGTATTTCCGCTATCAATGCTTTCATTGTGATCTCGTCCTCCGTATTTCCGCTATCATGTCATACACCTACACTGACTACGTCCATCGCCAGTTCAATAGACCGTTCCTCTCGCCACTGCCCATGCCGAGCCCCACATCGTGTTGGTACCTCCAGAGCCAGAACATGCAATTTGGATACTCCTATCCAGACCCGGCGCTCCCGATTCCAGCGCTATCCTTTATCGCGCCAAGTCCCTCTTCGGTGTTCTATCCGTGCCCTGAACCTGACCCTCCTGATGGGAACCCGCTGTACAACCCTGCACAACAGCCTTACCAGCTCTTCCAGCCGCCATCGTCTCCATATCAGCCTCCTTACAACGATGTAGGCCATATGGAGCCTCTCGACATGGCACGTGATCCGGTGATGCCGAATTTAGAACCGAACCTACAGTTGGCTGCCTTGGCTTCACAGCTCGAGCGTTTGACTGCTATTGTCAGGGAATTGGAGTCTCAGATGGATTCACGTGAACGTTGCCTGGGCGATCCACACGCAGCAACGCGACCCCCAGCTGATCTCCATCACGATCCATCTAGAAGCTCGCGGCCTGTTGTCGTTGCTATCCCACCTCCACCAGCCACGATATCTCTGTCGTGCGACTCCACTTTCGGGTATGACTCAATAGAATTAATTGCCGTTGATAATGATGAAACAGTGAAACCTTCTCCAAATACTACAATTGATCGACTACCTAGCTGTGATCAAGTTGGAGTGGAAGGGGTTTTCCAGATGAGCTCAACACTCACGCCGTTGGCCGTCACTGATGTCCTGATACTACCACCACCGCCGCTGTCTCCCGACTCTTCAACAGCGCAGCTACTGGCTGCTGCCCCGCCGCCACCATCAGCGGCTATCTTCTTGCCGTGTAGCTCCGATAGGATTCATACCTTATCAATAATTCCCGCAGCTGCTGCCCCATTGCAGGTTCACGAATGTGACAGGGTCAACATACACTACAAGGGAAAGCTGATTGATGGAACAATTTTCGATCCCACTTTTGAACGAGGGGATCCAATTGATATCAAACTTGGTAGTGGGCAAGTAATCAAACGATGGCTAATAGTATTGGGGATGTGCTTGGGTGAGAAAAGAAAGTTGAAAATTCCTTCCAAACTCAATTTTGGTGAGCATGTTTTTGATCCTGGAAGATTCTTCGTTGTTAGGTTCGTGGTTCCCACCTTGAGGACAAGGTGGATTTCAACCATGGGGGAGTTGATACGATTATATCTTCCAAAATATCTCACATATCTCTATTATTATATTACCATATCTTTTCCGTATCTTTATTATCTTGTTCACCAAGTTAGGTTATTCATAGGAGTATTATAAATATGAGTCTTTGTTATCATTTGAAGGAATCATGAAAGAAATATAATTATCTTTATCATTCCGTCTTTTATTTTTCTAAAATTTCCTTTTCCGTCTTTGTTCATCAGTTGCTCGACGGGAGGATCCCGCGAACGGACCTTCAATATCCGGCAAATTCTCATCAATTATCATTGATACGGGTTTCTCCGTACCATCTGGTGCTTTCATTGAGAGCTCATCCTCCGTATTTCCGCCATCATGTCATACACCTACACTGACTACGTCCATCGCCAGTTCAATAGACCGTTCCTCTCGCCACTGCCCATGCCAAGCCCCACATCGTGTTGGTACCTCCAGAGCCAGAACGTGCAATTTGGATACTCCTATCCAGACTCGCCATTGTTATATCCGCAACCTCCCTATCAACCGGATTGGCAATGTCTCCCAACGACGTCGGCCATATGGAGCCTCTCAGTATGCCACGTGATCCAGTGACGCCGGAGTCTGAACCGAACCTAACGGTGGCTGCCTTGGCTTCATAACTCGAGCGTTTGACTGCTACTGTCAAGCAACTGACGTCTCTGATGGATGCAACAAACGCTGCCTGGGCGATCCACATGCCGCGACACGACCTCTACCAGACCCTACAGCCAGTGTCATGTACACGGAGCCGGTATCGTGTCCCCTACCACAGATGACCGCTGCCGCCCCAGCTGATCTCCATCACGATCCATCTAGAAGCTCGCTGCCTGTTGTCGTTGCTATCCCGCCTCCACCAGCCACAATATCTCTGTCGTGCGACTCCAATTTCGGGTATGACTCGATGGAATTAATTGTCGTTGATAATGATGAAGAGGAAAAAGATGTTATTCATTCTAGTGTTGATGTTAGTGGACCAATCTATGGTAGTAAAGATGGCATAGATGATCCATGTAATGTTGTTTTTACTTGCCGAGAACCTATACATGTGGTGGAGCATAACAGGTTGGATATTACAATGTTGAGCAACAAGATTGATTCTTTTTTGTTGAAAGAGGACGAAGATGGTTCCATTGAGGATATGAAGAAGGTAATTGCATGTGTATATGTGGTTTGGCATGTTGGTGATGTTACAAGTATTAATCATCGATCAACTTTCATCGATGCCGATGCCCGGTTGATTCCTCTGCAAAATGACACTCTATGCTTGAGCATTCATGGACGCATTGATGCAAGGAGACGCTCAACTATTCTGTGTATGTTTGACCCAGGAGGATTCCTCGACACTCATTGTTGCTTCATGGTGCCCACCTTGGGGACAAGGTGGATTTCAACCGTGGGGGAGTTGATACGATTATTATTATTATTATTATCATTATTTAGCTAGTTAATTATAGATTTTCATATCTTTTTCATATCTTTTGTCTTGCTCATTAAGTTAGTATCCACTATTATAAATAGTGGACATTGTTCTTTAGTTCAATAATTCAAGAAATATCAATTCAGTTTATCCTTTATCGTTACTTTATCTTTTATTGTACTTTATTTTCCGCAAGTTCATCTCGTCAAACCCTAATTGACCGAGAACCCTAGGCTGCTCGACGGGAGGATCCCGCGAAGGAACCTAACCCTTCTCCGGTGACTTCGCGCTGCCGGAACCGATACGAGTACCCTCGTATCACATTACGCCTTGATCAGCCAATAATGCTAACAATCTCCACCTTGGCTGGTCATGGCTCGATGTTCTCAAAATTTCACAGTATACAAGTTTACTAGCCTGCAACAATACTCAAATTTATCTTTGCTCAACGGCTTGGTGAGCATGTCTGCAGGGTTGTGGGCCGTGTCAATTTTTAACACCTTAATCCTCCTACTCTCAACTTCATCTCTAATGAAATGGAGCCGAACGTCGATGTGCTTGCTACGCTCATGAAACATTTGGTGTCTAGCTAAGCAAATCGCCCCATTGTTGTCACAATGAACCGCCACACTTTTCTGATCTATACCTAACTCAGAGACCAATCTAAGCAACCATTTACTCTCTTTCACGACTGAAGTGAGAGCCACATACTCGGCCTCTGTAGTAGACAAAGCCACTACACTCTGCAAACTTGATTTCCAGCAAATGGCTGAACCATACAAAGTAAAGATATGGCCTGTCTGAGATCTTCTAGTATCAACATTGGCTTCATAATCTGAGTCACAGTATCCAACCAGATGAACCCCTTCAACTCCACCTTCTGATGTGGATAGGATTCCAAGATTGTGTGCTCCATTTAGATATCTCATTATCCATTTCAAAGCACTCTAATGCTGCCTCCCATAATCAACCATGTATCTGCTTGTAGAGCTTATAGCATGAGCAATGTCTGGCCGTGTACAAATCATCATGTACATTTTACTTCCAACTATTTTGGAATAGGGAATGAGCTGCATCTCCTTCTTCTCTACCTCATCTTTAGGTTTCTGATGTTTTGACAACTTGAAGTGAACTGCCAGAGGAGTGGATGTACCCTTCATGTTGTCAGCCTTGAATTTCTTCAAAAATCTGTTGATGTAGTCGGTTTGGAATAGCCATAGCTTCCCCTTACTTCTATCTCTAACTATATCCATGCCTAGTATTCTTTTGGCAGCTCTAAGATCTTTCATTTCAAAAATGGCACTTATCTAGCTCTTGACCTTTCTTATCTCTTTGATATCCTTCCCTGATATCAACATATCATCTACATACAGTAGGAGATATATGGGCTCCTTGTTCTTCTGCTTCTTCACAAAGATGCAGCTATCATATAGGGATCTACAAAATCCAAGCTTAGACATATTCTCTCCAAACTTCAAGTACCATTGTCTACTGCTTTGTTTGAGACCATACAAGCTCTTTTTGAGCATGCAAACCTTTCCTTCTGATCCAGGAACCTCAAAGCCCTGGGGTTGTACCATGTAGATAGTTTCTTTAAGATCCCCATTCAAGAAGGCAGTCTTGACATCAAGCTGCTCCAACTCCCAATCTCTCCGTGCTGCTACATCCAACAAAACTCTAATAGAGTTATGCTTCACAACTGGTGAGAATATTTCATTGAAGTCAACTCTTTCTTGTTGATTGAAGCCTTGGCCACCAACCTTGCCTTGAATCTGATGTTATCTGCCTGGGCTGATTCAATATTCTTTTTTAATACCCATTTGCATCCAATCACCTTTCTCATTTCTGCCTTGTCCACAAGAATCCATGTTTTATTCTTGAGTAGAGAGTCAATTTCTTCTTTCATGGCTTGGATCCACTGCTTTGATTCTGGACTGGCAATGGCCTCTGCATAGGAGCTTGGTTCTGAATATTCTAGCTGCTCAGCTATGTAAAGGGCATAGAAAAGCATCTCAGTGTCTCTAAATCTGACTGGAGGCCTGATATTTGTTCTTCTTGTTCTGTCCCTAACCAACTGATAATCGTTGAGATTTCCTTGAGCATTTGAGGTTTCTGTCTGAATGTGATCAGTGCTTACATAATCTGTGTTTTCTCTTGTTGGAATAGTGATCTCACTTTGACCATCATCAACATAAGAATCAGAGAGATCATCATAGTTATCTCCAGCAACATCAGCATTCTCCACCTCAAAGTGAGCATCATTATTCACAGTCTCAGAAGCAGCTTCAAGTTGATCTTTCTTATCTAGAAAAGGCATTTTGTGCTCAATGAAGACCACATCCCTGCTCACCAATATCTTTTGATTACCAGACTCTAAACACCAAAGCCTATATCCCTTCACACCCTTCTGGTATCCTAGCATGATGCATCTGAGGGCTCTAGCATTTAATTTTCCTTGCTTCTGGTGTGCAAAGGCTTTGCAACCAAATGGCTTTAGTCTGCTATAATCTGGCTTTCCACCATACCATCTTTCATCAGGGACTACTCCACCTATCCCAGATGCTGGGCACTTGTTGATTAAGTAAGCAGCAGTAGAGACTGCTTCAGCCCAGAAATGCCTCCCCACACCAGAAGAGCTCAGCATACATCTTACTCTCTCAAGCAAGGTTCCATTCAATCTCTCAGCAACTCCATTTTGTTGAGGGTTTGCTGGGACTGTGCCTTTTAATCTCCTTTTCTTGACAAAAAAGGTCAAATTCCTTGGACAGATACTCCAGTCCATTGTCTGTTCTCAAGACTTTTGGTGTTGAGCCTTTTTCATTTCTTATTTCTGTACACCAATCTCTGAATGTCTTAAATGCATCACACTTCTCTTTCAATATGTATACCCAGACTTTCCTTGACCAATCATCAATAATAGACATGTAGTACTTTACTCCACCTAGGCTCTTAACTGGTGCAGGGCCCCAGAGATCTGAGTGTATGTAATCAAGGGGGGAAGTTGAGTTATGTTTACCTGCTGGATAGCTCTGCTTCTTTGACTTTCCTAGTAAGCAGTCCTCACAAACTTCCATTGTCTCCCCTGCACTGGCTTCTATCAAGCCATTCTTGACCAGACCCTTCAAGCTTCCATCTGCAGGATGTCCTAATCTTTGATGCCAAGTCTTTAAATCTGGTATGGTTATTGAATGTGACTCACCTTCAATGACTGCTGCCTGAAGATAATACAAGCTTCCATTCCTTCTTGAAGACATCTTTACTTGAGAATTCTTGCATATTTTCATCTCACAATTCTCTGATATGAAAGAATATCCCTTCTTCTCCAAAGTTCCCAGAGATATCAAGTTCCTTTTGACTTCAGGAATGTATCTAACCTCTGACAGCACCTTGATAGATCCATCATCAACCCTCAACATGATGTTACCTACCCCTCTGATGCAGCAGGTCTGATTATTTCCTAGGAGCACAGTACCATGTGCCTCCTTCAAATTCTGAAACCACTCTCTTGTGGGACACATATGAAATGAGCAACTGGGATCCATGATCCAGAATCCTCTCTCACATTTATTGGTCACATTCATCACCTCAGGCACCTTCACATTATTTGAATGAGAGTTCCCTTCACTGGCCTGCTTCTTCTTCTATGCATAGCAGTCTCATTTTAAATGCCCTGGCTTCTTGCACCAATGGAAAGAATGAGTTTCTTCAACTCCAGAAATCTCAGCCTTCGATTCTCCATTCTTCTTATTTAACTTCTTCTTACTGAATTTCTTGATGTTCAGATACTCTGGTTGTGGATCAGATCTAGTCATTGCTCCATTTTGTAATTCCTTGGCCATGAGTGCGGCATGAACCTCAGCAAAAATGATCTGCTTGTCTCTTCCATACAATATGGCATCCCTCATCTGATCATACGAATTGGGAAGGGCATTGAGTACCAAGATGGCTTTATCTTCATCACCAATCTTCACATCAACAGCCTCAAGATCATCTATAAATTTGCAGAAGTCCTCTAGCTACTCAAGAATTGACTTATCTTCCAAAAAACTATAGGAATAAAGCCTTCTCTTCATATATAAACGGTTAGCCAAGGACTTAGCCAGACATACCTCATCAAGATTCTTCAAGATTCCAGCTGCGGTTGTCTCGGTTTGCACCTCCCTCAACACCTTGTCTCCTAGGCACAATATCACAACACTATGCGCTTTAAGAAGCATTTCATCGTGCTTAGCCTGAGCCTTCTCGTCGAAGGCAGGGGTCTTTCCCTTCGCATCTGCGTCAGCTGGGGTCAGAGCAACAACCAAACCCTGTTGCACAAGAACGGCTCGCATCTTCATTTTCCATAAGCCGTAGTCGTTCTTGCCCGTGAATTTTTCAGCCTCCATACGTGCAGCCATCTTTCTTTGCTTCTTGATCGCTTCCCACAGACGGCGCCAATTGTTGTAAGATTATAAACGAAGAACAAAAGAAAACTCAAGTTTGTAGAAGATGAACTCTTGTTTTGAGAAACCGAATGGAAAACTCTTATTGATCGAGTAGTGAATGTATACAACTGATTTTTACATACACTACAAAGAGTAAACAAACTAACTACTTATACTAGAACTTAAGTGAATGAGATCTTCACAAACGTTTGTTGAGCTAGTTCATAATCGCCTCCAACGGCTATCTTCCGTTCTCCTTGATCAAGCTATCTTCCTTTCTCCTTGATCAAGCTGCAGCTTCACCGTACGCACGCATTACTCCTTGATCAGCCAATAATACTAACATGATGTTAATTAATTGAATCTATTATGTCAGTCAAAATCAAGAGCTGATTTGGTGTTGGATCCCAGAGAAAGACAACCCTCATTACTCAATTTAGTCATATCATCTATTCTTCGGGATTACGTTCGCTTCACTATCAATATCATATTTGTTAAATTTGATCTTCGATTGAGTGTGTGTGCGAATGCGTGTTTTGATTTAGAGATTGTATGGAGAATCTTGAGAGAGGATTATCATTGAAATCGGATGAAGATTACACAATGAGCTAACTACTGTTACAACAGCTCTAACTAACTATTTAACCTCTAAGTTTCTAACGGTCGAAAAGCTAATCGAACGGGTGAGATTTAAAGTTGAGTGAGGCGCGCGATCCAACGGTAGCTGAAGAGTTTCAGCTCCTTGACGTTTCCCGAACTTAAAACCTTTCTTCATAGCAGCGATTCATCAATCTATCTTACAAACTCCACCTTGATGATTCGCCTACTAGCTCCACCTTCATTAAATCTTCCTGAGATTTATCAAGTCCATGCACAACTCCAACTTCAACTTTGGCATTGGTTTTGTCAGCATATCAGCTGGATTGTCAGCTGTGTGGACCTTGAACACTCTGATTTCACCATCCTCTATCTTCTCCCGGATGAAGTGCAAGCGCACATCTATGTGCTTACTTCTCTCATGATATACTTGGTGCTTGGCTAAACTCAAAGCACTATTGTTGTCACAACCTATGCTTACTGATTCTTGCTCCACACCAAAATCTTTCAGCATACCCTTCAGCCATGAACTCTCCTTCACAGCAGATGTCAATGCCATGAACTCAGCCTCAGTTGTGGATAAAGCAACCACAGATTGCAAGCTGCTCTTCCAGCTGATAACTGATCCATATAATGTGAATAGATACCCTGATTGAGATCTTCTCGTATCTAGATTTCCAGCAAAGTCTGAATCACTCCATCCTATCAGAGCATCTCCCACACATTCACTCCCACCATCAAACATGATTCCACACCCAGTAGCTCCCCTCAGATACCTCATCAGCCATTTCAATGCTGACCAATGCTCTCTGCCATAGTTTGTCATGTACCTACTGGTTACTGATATGGCTTGTGCAATGTCAGGCCTTGTGCAAATCATAGCATACATTATGCTTCCAATAATGTTAGCATAAGGTATATTCGGCATTTCCATCATCTCAGCTTCAGTTCTTGGCTGTTGGCTTGCTGTCAGCTTGTAATGTTGAGCCATAGGCACTGTCACTTTCTTTGTTTCTTTCATCTTGAACCTTCTCAACAGCCTAGAGACATATTCAGATTGGGTAAGATAGATTTGCTTCTTTTCCCTGCTCCTGATTATGGCCATGCCCAGAATTCTTCTGGCAGGCCCTAGGTCTTTCATCTCAAATGCATTACTGAGATCATGCTTCACCTTCTGTACTTCATTCATATCAGCTCCGGCTAGCAACATATCATCTACATACAAGAGTAGATAAGCCACAGCAGCTCCATCTACACTCTTAATATAGACACATCCATCATAAGAAGACCTCAGAAAACCAGACTTCACCATGTGCTCATTGAACTTCATATGCCACTGACGGCTGGCTTGCTTCAACCCATAAATGCTCTTCTTTAATAAGCAAACCTTGCTCTCATGTCCAGCCTTCACAAATCCCCTGGGTTGAGCCATATAAATAGTCTCTTTGAGCTCACCATGCAAAAAGGCTGTTTTAACTTCTAGTTGTTCTAGCTCCCAATCCTTTCTTGCCACTATAGCCAACAGAATTCTGATAGAAGTATGTTTGACCACGGGAGAAAACACCTCTTCATAATCAATGCCATATTCTTGTGTGAAACCCCTTGCAACCAATCTAGCTTTGTGTCTGACTTTATCACCATCACCACCTTCTAACTTTCTTTTGAAAATCCATTTACAACTGACTATTCTCCTTCCATTCGGCCTTTCAACCAACACCCATGTACCATTTTTCAGTAATGAGTCAATTTCATCAATCATTGCCTGCTTCCATTTATCAGAATCTGTTGCACTAACAACTTCCTCATATGTATTTGGCTCAGAATATTCAACCTCTTCTGCAGCCATCAGACAAGAGTACAGGTATTCTGCATCTGAATACCTTGTTGAGGGCTTCACAACTCTTCTTACTCTATCTCGAGTCAGTTTCCAGTCAGCCTTATCATCAGTGTTAGATTGTTGAGGTGGATCTGGTACATTGCTCTCACCAGTTTCAGCAGCATTTCCACCCATATTCTCTTCCCCATGCTCCACCTCAAACTCAGTAAGTGTAGGAGCAACTATCCTCTCTGCATTATCAGAAGTAGTAGCATCTGACCTTTTCTTAAAAGGCAAATCATTTTCCCAGAAAGCAACATCCCTGCTGATTATTATTCTTCCTTTTCCAGGCTCAACACACCAGAGCCTATAGCCTTTTACACCGGGTTGATACCCCAACATGATACATTTAACCGCCCTTGCTTCAAGTTTTCCCTGCTTGATGTGTGCAAAAGCTTTACAACCAAAGGTCCTCAAATTCTCATAAGTGCACTGCCTCCCAAACCATCTATTGTCTGGTATGTCTCCATTTATAGAAGATGAAGGGCATTTGTTCATCAAGATGACAGCCGTGGCAGCAGCCTCTGCCCAGAACCTCTTTTCAAGACCAGCAGCAATCAGTAAACATCTAGTTCTCTCAAGAATTGTGCGGTTTGCCCTCTCTGCCACTCCATTTTGCTGTGGATTGAGGGGAACCGTTCTATGCCTCCTGATGCCTCTTTCCTTGCAAAACTCATCAAATTCCCTTGACAAGTACTCCAATCCATTGTCGGTTCTCAGGCAGCCCAGACTTGTATGCTTTTCTGCCTCCATCTCTATGCACCAGTGCCTGAATTTAGAGAATGCTTCTGATTTTTCTTTTAAGATGTAGATCCATACCTTTCTTGTGTAGTCATCTATGATGCTCATGTAGTATCTTCCCCCTCCAATGGAATTCACTTGAGCAGGCCCCCACAAGTCACTATGAGCATAATCAAGTGGCTTTGTGGAGGTGTGATTGGCCCTTGGATAGCTAAGCTTCTTTGCCTTTCCCAGCATACATTCTTCACATTGAAATGTACTATCTTCTTCTGTTTCATCACAATGTAGGAGCCCTCTTTTTACCAGCTCCTTTATAGTGCCTAAGGCTGGATGTCCCAGCCTGCCATGCCAAGTTCTGAGATTTTCAGCAACCAAAGCATATGATTCTTCTGATTCACTCTTCTGTACAGTAGCAGTCATGTAATATAAACTCCCTTTTCTCTCAGCCTTCATCAACAATTTTCCTGACTTGCTTATGGTCATGACACCAGCCTCAGAGACAAATTTACATCCCTTCTTCTCAAGGGTGCCTAATGATATCAGGTTTCTCTTTATATCTGGTATATACCTGACTTTACTCAACAAAATGTTGCTACCATGTTCAACCTGAAGTCTGATCACCCCAATCCCCTTGATGGAACAAGTCTGATTATTCCCCAGAATTACAGACCCTGATGTTTCTTTTATGCTCTCAAACCAAGAAAGATTGTGGCTCATGTGAAAACTACAACCCGAGTCCATGATCCAGGAACCACAATCCTTTTTGTCTGCTACATTCAAAGCCACTGGAGGCTCATCATCTTCAACCTCCTCAATTGAGTTTACAGCCTTTGTTCCACCACCTTCTTGCTGCTTTCTTTTCCAACCAAAACAGTCTTTCTTGAGGTGACCGGGTTTCTTGCACCAATGACAAGAACGGATTTCCTTTTGTCCTTCATTCGGCACAAACTTTGGTGTATCAGTCTGCTTCTTGTATGGGTTTTTCCCTTTGAACTTCTTCACGTTCAAGCTTTCAGAGAATGAATTTCCTCCTTTCATCTCAAGATTTTGCAGCTCCTTCGATCTCAAGGCTGTCTGCACCTCGAGGAACATCATCGTCCTCTCACGCCCATACAAAATAGCATCGCGCAGTTGATCATACTGTGATGGTAACGCATTCAATAGCAGAATTGCCTTATCCTCATCACCTATCGATACATCTATATTCTCCAGATCATCGATAGTTTTATTAAAATCCTCCAACTGCTCCAACACCCCCTTTCCTTCCAAGAATTTATATGAATACAACCGCTGCTTCATAATCAACCTATTCGCTAGCGATTTAGTAAGGTATAAATCCTCAAGTTTAGCCATTATACCTGCTGCCGTCTTCTCTCTCGCGATTTCCCGCAACACCTTATCTCCAAGGCATAGTACAATCGTGCTGTAGGCCTTCGCTTCATTTTCCGCACGTTGTTGAATCACCTTCTCTTCCAGATTTTCAGGCTCTGCCCCCTTCGGTTTCACTTCCAATGCGGATGCAAGGCCTTGCTGTGTAAGCATCGCCCGCATCTTCATCTTTCAAAGAGCAAAATCATTTTTACCTGTGAATTTCTCCGCCTCAAAACGTGCAGCCATTTCGCTTCGTAGATTCGATTCCCTTTCGCAAGATCAACGCAAGAATCTCCTTCCCACCGGACGGCGCCAATTGTTAAATTTGATCTTCGATTGAGTGTGTGTGCGAATGTGTGTTTTGATTTAGAGATTGTATGGAGAATCTTGAGAGAGGATTATCATTGAAATCGGATGAAGATTACACAATGAGCTAACTACTGTTACAACAGCTCTAACTAACTATTTAACCTCTAAGTTTCTAACGGTCGAAAAGCTAATCGAACGGGTGAGATTTAAAGTTGAGTGAGGCGCGCGATCCAACGGTAGCTGAAGAATTTCAGCTCCTTGACGTTTCCCGAACTTAAAACCTTTCTTCATAGCAGCGATTCATCAATCTATCTTACAATATTTGGTCAATCATATACTCCTATATATAAGAGATCGCTCGAATTGATAAAAGAAAATTCAGTATATTTAGGGGATCATTTGGATGAGTTATTATTTTAGTTGAAAGACGGTGTGTTTGGACTTCATACTTGCTCATTTTTATAAAAAAAATGATTTATAGGTAGAAATTATATGACAACCTATTAATTAACACTGATGAATGAAATGTCAGCATATCATATGATTAATAAGTTGTAAATTATGACAAAATTAGCAAGAGTGGAGGAAAAAGAATTTACGGAATTTCAGGACCTTAAAGTCAATGAAGATGTGGTTTATAGAGACATTGCGTAACTTGGTAAAAGGAAAATGTTTCGTTTTCCGTCTCTGTCTAAAAACCGCGTAGAAGTTAATTTAAAATTTAAATGTTTAGATTAAAATAATACAAGGGTTAAGAATTGACTTTTGAGGCGATGGAGATAATATGAAATTATATCCGTAGGCTAATCGCATTCTCTAGAAGAGTGGCCTATGACTATCAAGATTTCTTACTCAGGCCATCCACAACGTTGTTCCTATACCGTTCATATACCGTTCCTTAAACCACTATTTGAGGGCCCCACTGTACTTTTTTACTCCATTCCTTAACTAAGGAACGGAACCTGCAACCCTCCGTTCCTTAACCGTTCCTTAAATTACTATTCATTCTATTTCAATTTTTATTTTTATTTCCAACTAAATTAAATTAAATAAACACACTTTATTAAAAAACAAACATACTTTATTAAAAAACAAACATACTTTATTAAAAAACACACCGTAATCGCCGAACCACCAAGTGTGTTGTACATGGTCTCCCAATCGCCGAACGCGTTGAGATCCCACCCTCCGGCGCCGCCACCACCGTAATTGCCGTCGCCGGACATTTTTTGAAGAGATAGAATATGAAAATTGGAGAGAAATTGATGTTGATGTAGGAAGAATAGATGTGTAGTTGTGTATAAAATGAATGAATTAGGTGTATTTATAGAATAAGAAAATAAAAATAAAAATTAAAAAATTAAGAAAAAGTTAAAAAAAACGGTAATGTTACCGTTTAAAATTTTTTTTTTTTTTTAAAAATTCGATTTTTATATAAAAAAAATAATTATTGCGTCATTGCTGACATGTCCCACTCGCGGGCCGGCGAGTGGGAAGCACGCACGCACGGGGATCGGCCACGTCGCCCAGGCGCGTGGCGGCTTGTTCCGTGCCGCGTTACGTGCCGACGGCACCCGGCACGGAATGGGAACGGGACGGGAGCGGAATGCAGCGCCGCAACGCGTTCCGCGGCGAAACCGTTCCGGCGGAACGGCACGCGGAACGCCGGCGGCACGCGTTGCGGGTGCTCTCATACTATGTGATACTCTATTCTTGTAAATTTATTAGTATATATATGAAAATAGAAGAAAAAACTCATTCCTTAAATCCTTCTTTGACCCCCTCCCCATCTATAAACAAAAAAATTCAATATTCTTGTTTCTCTTTTTCACTTTAGTGAGCAAAAATATTATTTCACACGTGGTAATACTTCCCCCGTTCCATAAAAATATGTGCACTTTTTATTTTCTTCCGTCCTAAAAAAATATGTGCATTCTATTTTTGAAAAGTTATATCAATTTAATAATGTAGGTCTCACTATCCACTAACTCTAATTTAACTACAATTCTCCTCCTCTCTCTTACTTTACCATTTCATTCTCCTCTTCTCTCCTATATTACCACATTTATCTTAAGACCATCCCCATCTGTGCTCTTTCCAAAGAGCACGGATGTGGGCACGGACCCACTTTTATTACTTTTTTACTCCATGCTCTTCCCCAAGAGCACAACACTCACATCCATGCTCTTCCGCAAGGACATGTTCAAGGGTCCCACCATTTCATTATTTAATTTAAATACTTCAATTACTAAAAACATTTCCACAATATTAAAATGCATTAAAAATACCCGGAATACTATTACAAATTACAAAAAAATTAAAAATTACATAATTAAAATCCTAAAAATTAAAAATTACATAATTAAATTCATAAAATTAAAAAAACCACTACTCGTGGCCGAATTTCGCCCAAATGGATGATGAATGTGTGTATTTATAGATGATTTTAGGATTAAATTTTTTTAAAAAAAATTAAAAAAACTGGTAATAAAACAGCTATATTTTTGGGAATCCGAAAATATTTTTTAAAAATTTTTGGTATTATTTTCATTTTTTTTAAAAAAAAGAAAAAAGAAAATGCCAACAGCCCATAAAAATGCGCCACGTCACCATGCTCAGCGGCACGGACGTGCTCGATGTATCGAGTAGAGCCGTGCCGTTGGCAAGAGCACAGCGGCGGACATGGATGTGCCGTGCCAGCGACACGGACGTCGTCCTTGCGGGAAGAGCACCGCTACGGATGCTCTAATTCTCGTGTCATCTCATCCGCCCATATATTTATGGGAAGCAGAGTAATATTTTTCTGGATTGAAGCAAAAATAGGATTTTTTTT
Source organism: Salvia splendens (assembly GCF_004379255.2). Taxonomy (NCBI): domain Eukaryota; kingdom Viridiplantae; phylum Streptophyta; class Magnoliopsida; order Lamiales; family Lamiaceae; genus Salvia; species Salvia splendens. Next base: position 29,458,574 of record NC_056039.1, read on the forward strand.
ACATATAATGAGGAAAAAGAAAATAGAAATTCAAAGAAAACTTTATTCCTTTATTTTCTATATATCTCTTTTTTCTATTTCTATTTTTCCTCAAGGAAAAAAAATATTTATCTCGATGATGAACTGGAATCAAAATCTTTGATATGAGATTCGTATGGTAGAACTTTGACAACACAACTCATTTAGTGTCCAATAATTTACGAATTACTACATATTATTGTGTATGCAATGATAAAAAGGATGTGTTCTAATCATGTGTGTTAATGGGTTTAGGAGGATTTTGAAATAATCACGCACCAAAGTAAAACGAACACGCATACATTTTATTTAGTATTGACCAGAAATCCCTATAATAGTAAGTACTTCATTCGTGTTTCATAGTAATTACCCATTTCTTTCCTGCACCAAGATAAAGAAAAAGGTGTGCAATATACTATCAAATAAAAAGATTATAAAGTAGGAAGGAACAAAAAATAGAGAAGAAAAAATAGAAAGACAAAAAAATAAAAATTGCGAAAATGTGTTACTTTTTATTAGACTAAAGTCCCAAAATGGTCCTTAACATATTGCGTTTTTTTTATTTTGGTCCAAAACATTATCTTTTGAATTATTCGGTCCCTCACATTTGAAATCGGATCACATTTGGTCCATATTTGGACGGTACCGTCAAATTTTTGACGGTGTTAATTACCGGGTCACAAATCCGTCACTAATCCGTCACGAACTGGGAGAAACAAATCCGTCACTAATCTGTCACAAATTCGTCACCAACCGGCTATTTGTTACCTGGCGATGACTTCTAACACCAAATGCGCAGTTTAAACCTCTTCTCACCTTATTCTCTACCCACCGCCGCGCATTTTAGCACCCCGAAATCAAATTCCACATTCTCAATCTCAAACCCTAATCATAAAGTCGATCAATTAGAGTGCAATTGGCGCTGGCAATAAGCGTTTCCGATCCGGGTCAGAATTGCGTTGACCCGGAAACTGCTCAAATCAACGTCGCTAAGCAGATTAGCCTTGGTTATGCGCCTTCTCAGAACCTCTCGGAATCCATGTCGCTCCGATTTTGGGTACATCGTTTACTAGATGTTTTCTTGTGTTTTGCCCCATTTTGGATAAATTGCCTGTGTCGGTGGGCATGAATTATGGGGTTCGGTTGTGAAATTTATATTTTTGTGGGGGAGAGCTGTTGGAGTTTTAGGTTGTGACTTAGTTACGGGGGAATTCTTTCTGTATGGATTGTGGATTTGCAAGTAATATTTATTTGGCATTGTATGTTGTTGGGAGTGTTGGAATGTATGCAAATTTGGGGGTCCTGGTTATAATGTCATTTTGGATACACGTGATGTGAACAAATAAATTAATTAGTGATGGATTTGTGACTCGGTAATTAAAACCGTCAAAAAATTGACGGAACCGTCCAAAATGAACCAAATGTGATCTGATTTCAAATGTGAGGGATCGAATAATTCAAAAGATAATGTTTTGGACCAAAATAAAAAAAATGCAATATGTTAAGGATTATTTTGGGACTTTAGTCCTTTTTATTAAAGAGAAAACAACTTTACTATTATGGAACATCTAAAATGTTAAAATGACTTTACTACTATAAAACAAAGGAAATAGTATTTTGGAATTTAGGGGATTACTAATAAGTAATAATGGAGGAACTAGTATTTTGTAGTAATTTATTACTTTTTTTTTTTGACAATAGGAATTTATTACCATAATCATGTAATGTGACAATAGGATATATGGTGGTTGACTGGAGTCAATTCTGCGACGGCCTTCACATTATTCCACTTGGCTCATGTCAAAAGCCCACTCCTCAGTATGATGTCAATTCAACGTTAATAAATAGAACGCCATCATTATTACTCTTCGTCCCATTTTAAAAGAGTATTTCTAATTTAGCACAAAAATTTATGTAGCATTATTTTATAAGTAAAGTAAAGAGAAAAAATAAAAGAGAGAAAATGAGATAATGATATTTCTATATTTAAAAATATATCGTTTAGAGTGTGACATCCTAAAAAGGAATATTCTATATAATAACACTCCCTCTTCGAAAAAAAAATATTATTTTATTATTAAAAAATAATTTAAAATATTTTATTTAATTTTTAAAAATAAAATGACAGAATTGCTCTTCAAGGTATTAATGATATTAATTCATAATTGACAGACCTCAATTAATATTTTCAAAATTCACGAACCTAAAATGATAATTGAACAAAGTTCGTGAATCATAAAAAATGTTACCTCTAATAGTAAAATATATGGTAGGATTTTCATTGAGTCGTGGTTGAGTTGACTAGTGTAGTTAAGTGTTGAATTTCTTTGGTGGAGGGCTAGCCGGCTAGCTACACTAAATAAATTTATGTTCTAGATGTCATTCATTATTGTAAACAATCTTCAACCACACTTGGTAGTAGGATAAGTCATAAGCAATGACATGAGCAACAAGGGTCAACTTTTCATTTCACACTACTGTACACAGATATTCCACATTTGCACTAGAATGTTGTAGTAGTATGCAAATAACTCAAATATAAAACCTGCTTCTGGAAGGGTCATTTGGCTCAATAAATTCATCCTAAAAATTTTTACAAAAATGGCTCGATACCGTTTTCTTTAACAATTGTGACAGTATGGGGGCGTTATAATGCTAATTTTTCTTAAATTACTAACTTGTTAATTCATTAACATAGTGTATTAAAAATATCAACACGATAACAAAGAAATGTCAACATAAACTTAAGTTGATATTTTAATACATTGGGTTGACATCAATATTTAAATATCAACACAGTTTATTAAAATGTCAACACAAATATGTGTTGACATTTTAATGTGATCGTGTTGACATTTTTAATACACTACATTGATAAGTTAGCAATTTAAAAAAAGTTAGCAACGGATCACACCACCCGCGTGACCGTATATAAAATATTTAATCAAAACGACTCAAGAATTGATACTCTCACCAGATCACTTTTCTCATTTGGTTAGTAATTCTCCTCATTTTGTAGATTTTTTTTAGTTTGTAGTGATTTAAACTCGGGACCTATTAATTGCGAGTCGACTTCATACAGCGTCACCATTAGCTGAGGAGTGAGGGGTGCGTGGTGGGACGTCACTCGCCCTTCACACCTCCCCTCCTGCTATCAACGATTCCTGCCTAACCCCGAGACGATTTCTTTTATGTAAAATTAGTTTTGACACAAAATACATGCTAGTTAGGGAATCATATACATATTTGAAAGCAAAATGGTCACATGCTCCTCAAAATCCGGTTCGGCTCACAAAATATCTTGTCCCAAAATCTATTAGGAAAATGAAAATGTCAAACAAGTCTTTTATTTTATTATCTGAATTATTTAACTCGAACATTTAGTAAAGTATAATTTTTTTTCAGCCACATTTACATGCACACAGTTTAAACAACAAATATTTAAAATTAAAATACTTAAAACAAAGGATATTGATTCTAAGTCTAACTACCAGAAGAAAGGTACGTTATTCGTCCTAACAATGGCATGGAAAGCCAGATAAAAAATTGCCCTCACACCATATCCCTTTCTTTATACACATGAGCAACTTGGAGTTTTTAATGCTACACCACCTAATTTAAAACAATAAAAGTGAATAATACATCACTTCCTACATACCAAATTCAGCCAAAGAATTCTACCCGCGCTAATATCGCAATAATTAATTAGTACTCCCCTTTTATAATCTCAGAATCAACCACTACGAATATATTTCCTCCTTATAATGTCTGGTCTAATAATAAAAACTCTAAGATTTAAATGTCGGGACCAGATTCCATCCCCTTCCGTACCTACAACATTTTGTCACACACACACATATATATATATAGAGAGAGAGCCATATAATACAAATCACTTCACAACTCAAATTTGACAAGATTTTAGGTAGACTAAATTTGAAAGGAAAAAGGTAAATAAAAGTTGATAATATCATGGCAGAAGAGTTGATAAGCTGGTGGAATTCGCCGCGGAATCTCTTCAGTTCGTCTCCATGCTCGTTGGCTTCCAACGACATAGGGAGCTTAGGCTGGCCAACCGAGACCAGAAGTGTACGTTCAAGCGATGAATCCAACGGAAGCAGCTCCCTTCTTATACAAGATGTTCACCACCACCAGCCCAAATTGGATGCCTGGAATCAACCTTTACTGTGAGCAATATTTTATGTTTTTTTTTAAAGTTGGAAATTATTGATGAAGAAGAAGGTGTATTGTTGTCCCACTAATAATGGATGACTAACCCTAATAGAAAGCTGAATGTTTTTCGACTCATATATTTTTCTACTTGTGGTGTTGCAGCGGAAGATCAGAGGACAATTATTCCAACTTCCTGGTGGATTCAAGCATGAATTATAGGGCTCAAATGAATTTTAGTGAAGAAGATTCATCGATGAAGCAAACTTCAGATTCATCCTTGTTGCAGACTCTGTTCGATACGGATAATTCTCAACCCTATCCATCTTTATTAGATGATCAGATTCAGATGAACTCAAACGGATTCATGGCTATTGATCCATCAGCGTTGAGTAATGTTCGTCCGCCTGCGTCGCACTTCTTTCCATCGCCTCACAACCACACCATCACTGCCAAGGTAACACACATACACAAAACGTTTCATGAACAAGCCACATTTAAACGTCCTCGAATCGAAACTCCATCCCCGTTGCCAACCTTCAAGGTATGTAAATTTGTTTCTGACTTTTCATATATGCAGAGAAACGGATGATATACCTTTTAGCTTCTCTTCAACAGGTCCGAAAAGAAAAACTTGGGGACAGAATCACCGCCCTACAGCAGTTGGTTTCACCTTTCGGAAAGGTCAATTTTTAAATAAATTTGATTCTTTTATACAAAAAAAATCAGTTCATGAATACTAATTAAGCTTTGTGATAAATTGCGTTTTCAGACTGACACTGCATCCGTGCTCCACGAAGCTATCGAGTACATCAAGTTTCTCCATGATCAAGTCAATGTATGTTTCACTAGTGATTCAATTTTAATTTCATAAGAAAATTATCAGAATTAATTATGAATCCGTGATTTAATTTCAGTCATTAAGCACGCCATACTTGAAATATGGATCTCCATCGGTGCAGGTACGACTAATTAATTCGATTATGTTGTGTAAAATAATTAGTTAGTGCCAAACTTTTTTGTCATATCATGGTTTGGTGTTATTGAACAATGTAGTACATATTTGAACGCAGGCAGGAGAGAAAGCCAAGGATGAAGAAGGGGTAACAAAGGTCCTCAAAACTCAAGGGCTGTGCCTCGTCCCTATATCGAGCACCTTCCCCGTTGCAGCCGAGGCCACGTCAGATTTCTGGACACCTACTTTCACCGGAAGCTTCAGATAGACATCGTGTAATTTACACACACAACAAAAAAAGGGACTAACAATAATGTGAGATATGGATGCGACAAGAATGGAGGCCGCATGTATTGAAGAAAAGCAAGAGAAAAGGGAAAGTGAAAAAAACGAGTGATTGTTGAAGGAAGACAGCGCATGGAGGGCCACATCTTGGACAGCAAATATGAAAGCATAGTAGAACTAATTGATGTAGCATTTCATAAAATTGTAATCATCAAGAGGATGTTAAGGATAAAGGGACTGGAACTGATGCTAAATTTAGCTTTACTCTACTTTAGGAGATGTGCATTATCGGTTTGAGCTGTATTTAGGAGCTTCATTAATTGTTAATTAAAGGTTCTCCTCATCTTGTTTCTTTGTTTTATATGTTGGGCATTATCCCACCAGCTATTAGTTTAAGTAAAAGTTGACACTGCTGAAAGAAGAGAATAATAGAGACTAATTAGTTTATGTATTGAGTTGACAAGCATAGAATTTGTATTTAATTTTATAATTTTGTTTCGTTTATGAGTGGAGGCTGTAAAGGGAGTTAGATGTATATCATCCCAGCGTACACACCTTTTGTTTTTTCTCTACATCGATGGGGCAGCCTCAAATTATGCCTACAATCCCAATGGCCATTATAAGTTGGACTATCATGTCTTCTTACTAGTCTAAAAAAATAATTTTGATTATGAGTAATACAGGTTTTGATAAAAAAAATAAAACTAAGAGAAAGACAGAAAAAAAGTAGATTAAAACTAGTTTTGGTGGACGACCTAAAATGAAAAAATAAGACTACATTCGTCATAAAACAATAATCTCATTTTGTCATTTTAGTCTGTCCCACAAAATTAGTCCACTTCTACTTTTAGCATAATTTTTCACTTATAAGGTGAACACATTATATTCACTAACAATAGTTCAATCATTTTCTTTCTTTCTTTTTATACTCTTACTTTACCAATTTCGTATTAAAATTTGTATTGTCCCAAAGTCTCTTTGTGGGTCGGAGGGAGTATATGCGTAAATCCCATATACTCCTCCCATCTATAAAAAGGGTCTCATATAGTCATATGTGGACGGAATATATTTGAATGATAAATTGGTAAAGTAAGTGAAAAAAAGGAGAAAGCATGGATAAAATATGAGAGAAATGAATTTTTTTGAAATAAGATTATTTTTTATGGATATCCTTATTACAAAATGAGATTATTTTATATGGAACGGAACGTACATACAGTTAATAAATAAACATAAAGGTAAATATCTAGCAGATGAGCGCTGAGAGCACGTGTATGAATTTCAGTCGCGCAGACCAAAAAAGAAGAAGAATAAATGAAAATGTGAGGGTCAAATTATCCGCCTTTGATTACTTTTTATCCGAATAGAATATTTCCTAATCTACGCCATCTGTTTCATTCTATTTTAGTTGTTTATTAAAATGTTCTCCTAGCTCTGATAAAAAGTTATACTTATGTGCTTAATTATTTTATGTGACAGTTAATTAAATTGTAAACTAATCTAATGGAGGAATCGATGTTCATTCTTAAAGTACAGTTCAGTAGTAGTACTACTTTGTCCAACAAAGATCTTTGATATGTGTTGCACAACCTTTTAGACTGCATATAATTAATCAGAAAAAAAGAATACTATATCACAGCTTTTGCCTTTGCCCAATCAAAATGCACAAGAACGTGATGCTTCTTAAATTTTGGGAATCGCCTCTACACATGAAAAAGTTGGTCCTAGTAAAATCTCACGACTCAAATTAAAGAAACAACGATATCAAGCAATTAATCCTTTTCTATATATTAATCTTTTAATATTTATTTTTCTTGTGATGGAGACTTAGCTTTGAAACTATCATTCAAAAGGTATAAAACTTTGACGGTTCCAAACTTTAGTTGATGGTATCTGTGGCATGTGCTTTCTAATCTCTTTTGTGCTCGACTTAAATATGATAGGTCATGGATTGACGGCCATTATATTTATACCATCCCAAGAAGCATCACAAATAAGCTTACTATTTTGGCTCAAAAGAATTGAATTCTCAGTCTTATTGGGAGATTTTTAGCTCGAATAATGGCATGTTTCTCTTTATGATGCAGAAGAGAAGAAAAGGAAAGCATATTAAAAAGTGAAAGTAGAGTATCCACAATGGTCGCCCTATAGTCCGCCTTATAGGGCGTCGTCCTATGCTCCGCCACATCATTATTCTATCCTCCTACCCTTCCACCTGCAGTGGGACGACTTAAAGTCCGCCCTACTATTTTGTTAATTAATTTTTTATGTTTTCAAATATGTGATGCAAAATTATAAAAAAAAACACCACGATGAAAGACAAATTTTACATTACTAATTAAAAAAAAGTTACAAGAGTTAGAAATAAAAAAACAAGTTCACTACAGAGGAGAACAGATTGATCTGGTTCTCTTCACCTGATTCCAGTGCTTGCGGAGCTGCTCCGTATGGCGCTTGTAAGCGGCCGGCGGCCTGGCCTCGTTGTAGCGATCAGGGATGCACTCCCAATACGCGATTTGCTTTTGGTTGTTGGCAAACACCGGATCCTCTTAAATATCAATCCAACACCTCGTCATGACGATGGTTTCATCCGGGTTGTAGTTCGTCCTCCCCGGGGCCAACTCTTCATTCTTCTCCGGAAGCGGCAACTTCTGGGCCCTTTGCCTGTTCCGCTTCTTCTTGGTGCGGAGCCCGAGGCGGCAGCAGCGGGGGCGGCGGCTGGGTGGGGTGGGGGCGCGGGTGGGAGACGACTCCTTGTCTAACAGTCCGTACGAATCCGTGCTGAAATCAGGATCGTACTGGGTGTTGGAGTCGAAGGGTCGGTATCAGGGTCTGTACCCGGCCACCGTGCACCACAACCGAACATCGGACTATTCGGACTTGGGTAATCACCGGGATTCATTGTTGTGTATGGAAGAGTGAGATAGAGAATAGAGAATAGAGAATGAGATAGAGAATCAGAGTGAATGGAGGAATGAAAGGAAGTATAAAATGGTGTATATATATAAATTTTGAAGAATTTAAAAAAAGGAAAACGCGTTGCATCGTCCGCGGTATCGTCCGCGTCGCCCGCAGTGCGGTGGACGATACCGCGGACGATGCATGGGTCGAAGGCCCATCGTCCGCGGACGATGGGTGTGCTATCGTCCGCATGGCTACAGTGGCGGACGATCCCTGTAGATGCTCTAATGAGGCGTCAATGTGATGCACAAATAAAAGAAAACAAGGCATGCAAGACTTTACTTGATTAATGCCTCAGCTGTTTTGGGTAATCATACAACATTATTTCACTTCTTTGTAAAGTTTGCTCAATGTGAAATCTTAAATATCAGTATTGAGTAATTTGTACCTAGCTAGGGTTACTTGTTTTATATTACCAGCTGTAAATGTGTAACCAATGGGGACAAATATACTATGATATTTGGAATAGTAACTTAATTTGCGATTAATTTATACTAGTATTTTCTTGATTGGTAAATTTTCACACGAATATGTTGTTTATTTACTATTCTTCAAACACTTTCTAGCAAACCACGTGAAATGAGATTCTTTCCACATGATAGTAAATTATAAACTTATGTTAAATGCTGAAACAATAGAAAATAAAGAATTGGCAGGGGTATCATTATCTGCTTAATAAGTTATAAGTGAATGCTACCAGAATATGACTATATAAATGTAGTACATTTGATTTTGATTCTGATGTCATTAGGCAGTGGCGGATCCCGGAGCAGCCAACCCCGCCGACCAGTGGTGGATCTAGAAATTTTTAATTGGGGGTGCGAATTGTATGTACATAAATACATAAGTAGTATATAAAAAAATACTAAATCTTAAAACACAATTTAATTTTAAAATGGGATAATGTAAATACCTATAAGAAATTAAAGTTCCGAATTCATATAAAAAACATTAATATATGGAGTACTTAATTAATATTAATAATAAGAGGCAAACTATATTAAAAACCATGTGATAATAAAATCAAATCACATCAAAGATAATTATCTAACTTTTAAAAATTGAATTAGAAAGATAATAAAACAATAACTAATATATACAAAAGAAAATAAATAAAAATATAAAGAAAATAAAAATTACCTAATATGGAAAATGAACTATAACTACAAGAGATAATAGAATGCAAAACATGATAAAGAAACTCTATATGTTGTACACAAGGAAAAAAAAAAGCTTTTCTCGGAAACTACAAAATATAATAAAGAAATTAAAATACCCATAAAACTGCACAAGCAAGAATCAAACTCAGTCCTCACACTTACAAAGACAAGCCCTTTGCCACTAGACCACCGCCTCGTTTAACAATTCCTATAACAATATATCATATTGTGGGAACATTTTGGGGGTACACTAGTACCCCGTTGTTCCCTCTTGGATCTGCCAGTGCAGCCGACAACCAAGTACCCCTTAACTTCTTGGTTCTGCATACACAGCCTTTCGGAAGCGCTTCATTTTTTGCCTTGATTTTAATTTTTTAAAATCTACGGGTATTTAGGCATTTTTAATTAATTTAAGAATGAATTGTTAGCCATCGATTAATAGGAAGTGATGAATTTGTTTTCTCCATCTTTTTCCTTTTTTAATTAGAGCATCCACAACCGTGCTCTTGCCGACGAGCACGGTTGTGGGCCCGGCGCCACTATTCATGCCTGCTCTCTGGCAAGAGCACAACACCCACAGCTGTGCTCTTCCGCAAGGACGAGCACAATTCAATTTAAAATTCAATTAAACAAAAACATTTCCTTAATATTAAAATTCATTAAAAAAACACAATAAATATTACAAATTACAAATAAAATAAAAAGACATAATTAAAGTCCTAAAAATTAAAAATTACATAATTAAAATACTAAAAATTAAAAATTACATAATTAAACTCCTAAAAATTAAAAATTACATAATTATTGGCTAATATTACCCGAGGAAGACTACTCATCCGGTGGCACTAACCCCAATTATTTTTGGAGACCCAATATCATGGTCTCGTGCGTTTGAAGTTGTGTGGGGGTCATAGTTGACCTATCGGCCATATTGAGTTGGCCTAAGAGCATCCACAGCGAGTTGTTCGGGGGTGGAGATGGCGGGTTCGGGAGCGGGGGCAGATGGAGTCGCGGCGCTACGGCGGTCGGCCGCCGCCTTCTTCCTTCCTTACGGTCGGCGTCGGGGGCTACCCAAGTTAGCTCCGGCGAGTTGGCTAGCCACTTCTTTGGAGCCGGCGTCGGATAGGGATACCGACCTTGACCGTTTGGAGGAGCCGCTAGAGGAGAATGTTACGCCTCCCATATACTTCGGGTGCGTCCGCGTGTCCTGCCAAACGTTGAGGTACCTGAACGACTTGCCGTTCATGGATTGGTAGGTGCTGAGCGCGGCAGTGATGATGTCGACCTCGCTCCGGCCGCTCCCGGTATTCTTCGTTGGCTCGGCCAATGGAGTTGCGCACCATACTCTCGTTGCGCTCGATCGTTCCCGGTGGCCGGTTTTCATTGTACCGGCGAGAGACGCGCCACAAAAAGTGATCGCCGGATTGGTTCGTGCCAACCACCGGATCTTCGGAGATTTCCAAGTACACCTTGAACAATTTATCCATCTCCGCCGGAGTGTACGGTGTGTGGACACTGCGAGTAGGAGGAGGCAGAGTTTGGGAGGGGGCGGTCGGCCTAGGCTCCGGTGTCCGCCCGTATCGCCCTTCGGAGGCACCTTGGTCGTCGATTGGGTATGGCCGGTAGCCACCCGGAACGCCCGAATCTTGGGTTTGAGGAGGGGCCGAATATTCCGTTTCCGGACTAGGAAACGGTTGTGAACCGAACAATTCGGGGTTCCAACTGTGAGAGGGCGGGTGGTCATCGCCTTGGCCGGACATTGTTATGTTGTAGGGTATGAGAGAATGAAGATGAAAATGGATATAGGAGAATGAAGATGAGAATGGATATGTGGGAATGAAGATTAGAATTATGTAGTTTGATGTGAATTTTTGGGTGTGAAAGTGGGGGTATTTATAGATGAAAATGTGTATTTTTGGGTGAAAAAAAATTAAAAATTGGTAAAAAACAGTAATAAAAGGATATATTTTTTTTGGGAAGTGAATTTTTTTTAAATTTTTTAATCGGTTTTTTTAATTAAAAACTGATTTTTAATTAAAAAAATAAAAATTCAAAGGCAACGGCTATGCCGTTGCTCAATCGCCGCGCGCCACATGTCCTGCTCGCTGGCACGGCGCGAGCGCAGCGGCTGCGAGACATGTCCGTGCCAGCGGCGCGGACGGACGCGGGTTGGGCCACCACCATTGTGGATGCTCTTATTCCCAAACTAACTATGTAAATCATAGGTCTTACTGATGGGCCATGGCAATCTTATGTTCTTTATAGCATAGCCGCATAGGTATGAACTCTGAGAGCGTCCACTATGGTTAGGCGCGGCGGTAGCCGCGCGGCGCGGCGGTGGGGCGGCGGATTATAGTGGAGAAGGTCGATAGCCGCGGGCTGGACGCGGCGAGGGGTGGGAGACGCGGCGGACGCGCGATCGCCGTGTGCGGGGCGATGTCGCGCCGAGGGGTGTATAGCCGCGCCTATAGGCGCGGCGGCTATAGTGGATTGAACCGCCGCGGCGATTTCGCCGGCAACGAGAAATTTGACGTTTTTCTACCATCCCCTCTATAAATACCACACCCCCTCTACTTATTTTTCACCATTTTCACAAAATCCATCCACTCACTATCCACACAACTACTCTCTAAAAAATGAATCCTCGGCCGGCAGCAGCGAGAGAGAAGGAGGAGAAGGAGGAGAAGGAGAAGAAGACGACGACGAGGAAGCCGACTCCGACACCGAGTAGGCGGTGGCGGAATTTTTAGTTGTATTTTATTTTACATATTCGTTGTAACATTTTACCGGTTTGAAATACAACGAATATTCGGCCCTAATAATTACCTAGTTCTCTATTTATTTATAATGCGATTATTTTATTTATAAAATTTTGGGGCTATTGGAGGTGTCCACTATAGTGGCGGAAATAGAATTTTGGGGCTATGGACAACAAAACTGGGGCTATAGACAAAAACTGGGGCGGGGCTATTGGGCGTGTCCACCTTATAGTGGACACCCTGATTCTATTGAGTGCGGTTATTCTGCTCATCATCTATCATGTGTTTAAATTAATTTGTTATATATTGGGCTTTAAGGAGGTAACTCATTAACGGTCAGAATTTATCAAATAAAGTGAATTAACAAACTAATTCTTACAATGTGTCCCAATCAAAATTAATGTCTAAGTTGCGGCAAGAATTAAGAGAGACATTATTGGCAATCTGGAAGAGCATTCATACAAACAATTAATAGAGCCTTTCTGGTCAAATCACTGATGGGCCTCCCCGTGCCAATCAACGCATGCATTTTCTATACCTAATTACTTTATAGTATCATTATCATTATCATTATCATTATCATTATGTTCTTTTACATAATATTGGCCACAATCAAAGAAACCTAAAGCCCAGTACCATATAACAGACATGAATTCGAAACAACCATTGGATTCCAAGAAGCTGATTGATTTTGAAACTTCACCTTCATATATGATAAATAAATTTAAGTTTCAGGATTTGTTTATACTTAAAGTTAAGTTCTTTTTTACATTACCTCACATTAGAGAATTACCCTATTTGTACAAAAAAAATCCATTCCTTACTTTATTTGGATTGAAGACTTGAAGTTCGGTCCTTGTGCCAAACATAAAACCAGTAACCTAATGTTCATACGATTAAAAGTGGAGTGAGTATCCACAATAGGGACCCGCGGCTCCCGGGAAAAGTAAAGTAAGAGAGATAATATTGTAGATAAGATTCTTCTCTATATTATTATCTCTCTTACTTTAGTCCCTCTTCACTTTTAACTATTTATTATCATTTTATTAAAACAAGTGTAGAAAACGAAATGACTCTATCACTGTGGAACGGAAGGAGTACATTTTACACATTTTCACCTCACACACATTTTACACCCTAATTTTCACTCTCTATATTTTATTCTAATTAAATTAAAATATACCAACAATTGAAAAAATAATTAGATTTGTGGTTGTGGCTTGTCCACTATTAGGGTGGACAAGTTTTTTATGGCCCATGATAAGTTTTTGTGGCTTGAGCTTGAGCATGGGCTAACTATTGTGGACACTCTTAGTTCTTTTCTATAAATAAAATTTATGTCTAGAAACAAAAGTGTACAAATCCAATCAAAGAAAATAAATGCATATGATACAAATATACCTTATTTGATTTATTAATTAATTCTCCCTTTAGGCCTATATGGGAAATATTCTCCACATAAGATTATCGAAAGAGCCTTAAATCATTGCTACTTAGATGTCTATATACCTATGGCTAATAATCCAAGTTTCTGAATATGAAAGCCGAAATTTGGCATCACTAAGAATAAGTGAGCAAATGGATGAGGACCTAACAGGCTAACTTGTGGTGTGGAGTATTGAAAGATTCTCTCTCTATGTTACCACATGCAGTACTAAAATAGGTTGGTAAATGACATTATTATATAGGTCCAATTAAGAAAGCAAACATATATGTTTACAAACACAAAATAGCATTAATTGTCCAATTAAGGCATTTAGGTTTTTCGCCGAAGCTGCTCGCCACCAACCATATCATACTCAAATTGACAATCATCTAATCCCAATCACCAATTTGATATATTAATCACCCCATCGCTGCTTCAACTTACATCCCAACATTAACCCAATATTAATATACATATTCCTTGATGCTAAAATTCAAACTGAACAAGGTGCTAGCAAGATAATAATTCTTGCAACGGTCTTATATGTGCAGTGAAGAAAAGAAGATAGCATTACTATTTGGATCACTTATAATAAAGTCACTTCAATATCAAAATTTGAACATTCAGTATATACTCCTCTTTTGTGTATCACCTGATTATTTGAAAATGTACAATAACGGCTAGCTATCCAATGACAGTGAAAACTTTTCAAAAACTCACCTTCAAGATCAAATTTTTTTTTTATCACACTTGAATTAAATGAATGTTGAATCAACAACAACATCATACGTTTTTACTCTTCCCTTGCAATATCTGAATCAACATCTTGGCGTTCCGCCTGACCTTCTCATTATCATCCTCCAACAACCCTACACACGTCTCAATCAGCCCTTCTCTCGAAGCTTCCATACCCATCTTATCACTATAGCAACACAGGGAGCTCAACGTTAGCAGAGCAAACTGCACGCCCCTGGAGCTCCCATTCCGCACAATCCCTATCAAAATATCCAAAACCCCACAAAACCTCAGCATTTCATCTCGCGCAAGCTTGCATTTTGCGAGCAGGCCGAGGACCTCCACGGCCCGCTCGAGGCCCGAAGCGGCGTTTTGGATTAAAATTGGCACCGCCCCACTCTGAATTGCCCGGGCCCGATTATCGGAGAAGGAGCACAGCGTGAACAATGCGGTGGCTGCCTCCTTTCTCTCTCTTGCGCCGCCCATCTGCAGGAGGGATACCAAGCCCGGAATCGCATCCGGGAAGGACCCGATCGTGACCCTGTTGACTTCGAGCACGGCGAGGCTGGTCAACACGGTGGCCGCCACCGCGCGTGAGTCCCCAACGCCGCAGTGAAGCGCGTAGACGACCTTCGCCACGACACCCTCCGCCACCAGCCCTACCTTGCTGTCGTCATCGAGGCTCAAATTGAGAACCAAAAGAAGGGCCTTTTCCTGGAGCCGCGGCTCGCCGGAGTCGATGCAGTTCAGGACCGCCGGCACGGCCCCGGACTCGGCTAGCCGGGGGCGAATCGAGGGGTCGCCCTTGCAGAGGCGGCGGAGTTGGTCGAGGGAATTGAGCTTTTCTTCCATGTGGGAGGAGCGAGAAATGAGAAGGTGGATGAGGGATTGGGGATTGGGGTGGAATGGTTGAGGGAAGGAGAGGAGGGTGTAAGTGGAAATGAGGCTGCGGAGGGAGTGGTTGGGAATGAGGGAAGGGGGTTGGGGAAGGGGAAGCTTAGAAATTGGGCAGGTGCGGTGGCCAGCGTCGAGCCACTGCTGAATGGAGGGGCGATCGAAGGTGTGGCCGGAGGAGAGAATGACGGGGTCGGACATTATCTCTAAAGAAATGGGGCATTTAAAATCGGTCGGTAATTCAACGCCCATTCTTCTTTTTCTTCAATTTTCTGGTTGTCTGTTGAAAAATAGGGAGAGAGAGAGAGGGTTTTATTTTATGAGGTTTGGGTGTGCCGTGTGCGTCGAGGTAAAAAGTGTGACCAGTGTTTATATTTATAACATTTTAAAATTAATGCTTCCTCTTCCTCTTTTTGTCAGCAGATTATAAAAATAAATACTAGAGTTTACTATTCTTTTTAACAAATTATACTTCATCCTTCCAGCACTACTCGCACTTATTTCCTTTTTGGACGTCCCAAGTTACTTGCACTCTTTCCATTTTTAGTAAAAAATTTCACCTACAGCCGTCTTTTTTGACTTTCCTATACACTCATTCCTTAATCTCCGAGCCGAAAAGGAAATGAGCGAGTAGCCCGGGACGGAGGGAGTATATTTTACTAACTCATTTTAATCCTATTTTATTATAAAAATAATATATAAAAATAGGCACATTATTAATTTTTTTCTACACTTTACTTTATATCTTTTCAAACCTTAGAGCATCCGCAGCGGTTGAAGGACGGCGTTCGTTCGTCCATCCGTGCCAGCGGCACGGCACCCGCTGTCCGCTGTTGCGCTCTCGCCGCTGGCGCGGCGTTGCTCGATGCATCGAGCACATCCGTGTCAGCGAGCAGCTGACGTAGCACGTTCTTATTGGCCAACGGCATTTCCGTTGGAAATTTATTTTTTTAAATCGAAAATAATACCAAAAATTAAAAAAATCTATTTTCAGATTTCCAAAAATATGGCCGTTTTTTTACTGCTTTCTGAAAATTTTTTGATATTTTTTATTCCCAAAATCATCCATAAATACACACATTTATCATCCATTTTTCACATCAAATTATCTCTCATTCATCTCTCATTCATATTTTTTCATACAACTTATCTATATCTTCCTCTCTCACTCAAACCCTCTCAAATGGATTTCACCAATCTCATTGCGGAAGCGGAGCGCAAAGAACAAGAATACTATGAACAATATCGTGTCGTCTATGAAGCCTATGTCACCGCGAATACCCCCGCCCCTCCTCCTCGACCAACTAGATCAACTCGCCGCTACATCCATCGTGACTGGGAGGGAGCCAACGCAAGGCTCGTTGCCGACTATTTTTCTGACCAGCCGCGGTTTCCAGAAGATTACTTTCGGCGCCGTTTTCGCATGTCAAAACGCTTATTTATGCGTATTGTCAATACATTATCCGCTCGTGTTGAATACTTTCAAGTCACCTTTACTCTTATGTTTAATTTCATTCTTAACAACTTTTATATTTTAGCGTGTGTTATATTATATCTTATTAATATAACTTGTCTAACAAACGGAGCGCCACCAATATGGATTGAATCG
Organism: Salvia splendens; assembly: GCF_004379255.2. NCBI lineage: Eukaryota > Viridiplantae > Streptophyta > Magnoliopsida > Lamiales > Lamiaceae > Salvia > Salvia splendens. The sequence goes on from NC_056039.1 coordinate 29,475,546, forward strand.
AATATGAATCAGTCGCATATTGGGGTGTCAAAAGGAAAATGTCTTCTAAATTAGTAAAACTTGGATCGAGGATAAGTAGTTTGACTAATTAATACTCTGGTATACAGGAGTCAATTAAGATAAGTCAGACTAACCTTAATTTGAATTAGTAAATGAGTCACCAACTTTGATTAGTCAACCAATATCCACATATATATATATCTGAAGATCCCAATCCAAATCCATATTCAGACATCAAAACATACACACAAACACAACCAATATTCTCCATCAAATCAAAAAAATATTACTTTTTGTTGAAAACATCAGACATGGAGAGAGTTGACTACATGAGCCCACAACCGTTCGATCAGCAACCATCAATCGCAGATGAAAACAGTTACTGCTACCAATTTCTTGACAGACCGCAAGAAAACTGGTACGAATCAGAAGAAGAGAAATGGTCGGCTTGGGAAGATTTCTTGAAGGAAATGGACGTGGAAGGGCATGAAATGGTCAGGGAATTTGTTTCCAAGGTCGAAGAAAATGTCCCATTCGAACAAATGTTTAGAGAAGCGTGGCACCATTTCCGCGGGAAACCTGCTTCACATAAGTTGGAAAATATTGCGAGAAAATTAGGTAGAGAGAGAGAAGGGGATTTAGTGATGAAAGAGAGAGGTTTGGATTTGGAGGGGGAGGAGTTGAAGAATGAGAGATTCAAAGTGAAGACTATGAATGTTACCGGCTCAGGAGTTGTCGAGGAAGGCAAGCCAATTACAAATAAATAAAAGAGGGAAATGAATGGGAAAAATATTTTCTAGAAAAGAAATAGGTGTACGTTAATTGATTGATTCTTTTATTTGGTTTCTGATCTCTTGCTCAGTATATTACTTTTGTAATTGATGTGGCGAGATATGTTGATTTTATACTGCAAATGAATTTTAGTTGCAAAAATTAAATATGAACTTATGTATTATAGTAGTGAATTTTCACAAATTCAATTTTTTTTTCCAAATTCATGGAAAATTTAATACAAGACCTAAATCTATCCAAAGCCAAATCATTCCCATCAATTTCTGTACCAATATATACCACAAAAGAAAAATGTTTTACTTTCATTATATAGTAATTTAGTATTGATTTCTTCGACTCCTGATGATTAAGCCATCCACAATGCTGTCACTAAACCGTCCCTTAAATTACTATTCACGAGCCTCATTGTACTTTTTTACTTCATCCCTTAACTAAGGGACGGAACCTGCAACCCTCCGTCCCCTAACCGTCCCTTAAATTACTATTCATTCAATTTCATTTTTTATTTTTATTTTCAACCAAATTCAATTAAAAAAAACACACTTCATTAAAAATAAAATAAAATTACAACATAAAATAAAAATACAACTTAAAATTCAAAAAAATAAAAAAAGACATAATTAAAATCCTAAAAAAAATGACATAATTTAAAATACAATTTTATAGAAAATAAAAAAAACTACTCCGCCGGCGAATCATCCCCCGAAGGCGGTGGAGGTGCACTGAAGCCGTGAGGAGGCGGAATGCCAAGTTGTGCTGCCATAAACGTAATCCCGTTAAGCCAGACTTGGTATTGGGTGGGCGTCATGCGGGAAGTATCCGCCATTGTGGCGGTCATGTACATGGCCATAAGGGAGTTGGGGGGTCCCCCGAGCCCGCCTGACTTGATTCGGCTCGGCCCCTCCTCCCTCTAGCCGCATTCGCCACATTTCTCCCTTGCGGCCGACGGCACCCACGGGAGGAACCCCCGGCATTGTCTGCCGGGGTCTCAACCTCCTGCGAGGCAAACTCTTGTGGCCCGCTGCCCGAACCGCCCTCACCAGACGAGTATTGACCACTCGCCGTGTGCTTCGTGCGCTTCGAGGTCGAGCCCGTGCTGGACCGCAAACCGCCGGCCCACTTTTCCTCGCCCTTGACGACCTCCCAAACATCGACATATTTGAATTGTTTGCCGGTGTCGTCGAAGTAGACCTGCAAAGCCGACCTCAGAATGTCGGCTCCCGTGGTTCCGCTTTGGTAATGAGCCGCTTCATTCTTGTGGATGGCGCAAAATCGTTTGACCTCTCTGTCGACTCGGTCAAAGTGAGCGCGGAGCATCTTATATGTGCGGCGGCGGGTCTTTTTCGGCTTAATCTCGTGGTAGGCCTCGGTGACCTTTTCCCAGAAGCACTTCTGGGGTTGTTGATTCCCGACGATGGGATCGTACGAGACGCTGATCTAGGCGTTGTACACCGCCAGCGTTTCTTTGGGGCCGTACGGATGCTGGCCTAGATCCTCCTCCTCCTCGTCCGCCTCGGCCTCCGCCCTGGAGCTTCCCCCGCCTCGGCCTTCTTCCGGAGTAGGTTGAACCGGATAATCCTCCCGAATCTGGGATAATCCCTGCGAATACCGCGGGGCGGAGGGACAGGCGTATGCATCAACATCAAAATTGGGTGGTTGGTACTCCCCGTCGTCGACGAACCGGAACCACCCAATGTGTTGTACATGCTCCCCCAGTCACCGAACGCGTTGAGATCCCACCCGCCGGAGCCGCCACAGCCGGAGTTTCCGCCGCCGGACATTTTGTCATGAGATGTTAGATGAAAATTAGAGAGGAAATGGAGATGATTTGGGAAGAATAGATGTGTAGTTGTGTGTGAAATGAGGATGAATTAAGAGTATTTATAGAGTAAAAAATAAAATAAAATAAGGAAAAATGGCTATTAACGGTAATATTACCGTTTCACATTTTTTATTTTTTTATTTTTTTATTTAATTCGAATTTTTTTAAAAAAATGAATTATTGCGTCAGCGTAACGATGCCCACTCGTGGGACGTCGAGTGGGCGTCACGCATGGCCTGGGAGCGCGCCACGTCGCCTCGGCGTGTGGCGAGCCGTCTCGCCTTTCGTCACGGCGGAACGGGACGGGTGACGGGCTGGGGACGAGACGGGACGCGGCAACGTGTCACGCCGTCGTCCCGTCCCTGAGTGACGGTAGATGGGCCACCCGCGTGACGCGTTGCGGGTGGCCTTATACTATAATCAATACTCTAGAATTCTCTTTTTTTTTGCTTAACCTTCGCCAAATTACTTATTTATTTTAGTTAAATATACCTCCAACCATATTGCAATACCCGCCTCATTTTGTCTTTTTTTTACGTTTATGTACAGTGATGACCCTTATACGGTGTTGCATTGTAGCAATTGCAAAATTACTTTTTTCAGTTTTTAAAAGAGAAATTGGTCTGTAAAACCATGAACTTTACCTAAACTTTGGTACCATGAACTTTAAAATTAGTATATAATATCATAAACTTTGCACTTTGTTTTGTATTTCCCATGACATGTCTATTACTATATTTGACTAACTTTTTTTTATATCCCTCTTTTTTTTTTATCATACTTGATACAATTAAATCAGCATGGTTTTCAATGTGACTTTTTATCCTACATGTTTGAACTTAAAAGTGGTTTAAAATATCATAAAACGTATCACGGTTGCCTACGTAAACTAAGATTTTGATGAAAATATGTTATTTAAGTGAGTTTGGGAAATACCAAATAAAATGCAAAGTTTGTGATATTATAGACCAATTTCAAAGTTTATGGGAAATACCAAATTTTAGGCAAAGTTCATGTTTTAGAGACCAATATCCCTTTTAAAAATTGTATTTATATCCCTCTCTGTTTGTGAAATATTAGAAATGAGTCACTCACCCCTTAAAAGGCTTTATAAAGGGGAGGATTATCCATACTTTTATAGATGAGCTAGGATCATCACCAAGCCAATGTGGGACAAGATATTAAGAATTTTTAACACGCCCCCTCACGTGTGGGCCGGAATGACACATCGGACTTCCATCACGTGAGTGGCCCATTTCTAATATGGTATCAGAGCGGGCCCAAGTCGATGATGGATTTTATCTCTTTACCTCTTCTCTTGCCTACCCACGTGATGGAAGTCCGATGTGTTATTCCGGCCCACATGTGAGGGGGCGTGTTAAAACTCTTAATTCTTGTCCCACATCGATTTGGTGATGATCCCAGTTCCTCTATATAAGTGTGGATAACCCATCATTATAAAGCCTTTTAAGGAGTGAGTGGCCTATTTCTAATATGAATATTTGAATTGAGCAAAATAAATGTATACCTGGTTCAATTTTGGTGACAAACATAGCTTGGGAGGAAGAAAGCCCAAAATTGCAGAATATTTGAAGATAAAGGTGGGAGAAGTCGCTGTTAAATTATGTTTTTTTTTAATTGGGTATGTAGATGGGCTTCATAACTAAATAAACTATTGGGCTAATAATTTTAATTAATGTACAGACAAATATGACCATAATATCTTTGTAAATGTTCAGGTATGTCAAATGAATTAATTTTATAATTAAGTACTATAATTAGTTACAAATTTCCATAAATATGCCCATGTGAAATTTGAAATCATTACTTCAATTAATAACGATAATCGTGAATTTTTAAGTTTCGATATTTTGTTATTTAATTTTAATGTTATTCTTTTTTGTTATTATTTAATTAAAATTTATTTTATACTACTAAGTTTTAGATAATTGGTAGGGTATATTTTTATGTAATCTTTATATCTTTAAACATATTTTAATTTATGTTCAAATATTATCATAGTACGTTTAATGTATTTTAATTTTAAAGTCGGTGTAATATTTTATTGAATATATGAATTATTAAATTTATTAATATATTATTAAAGTGTTGTGAGGTTAATGTATAATTTAAACATATGCCCATTTTACGATTTTGGTCCTAAACCTTATCTTTTGAATTTTTGTATCCTTAACATTTCAAATCAGAATATAATTGGTCATGCACTAACTGTTCCGTTAGTTTTTAACGATCAACAAATCTAATCCCGATTTTGACTAAATTAGACTGTTAATTAGTACTATAATTATTTTACTCCATAATTATTTTCTTAATTATTTTAATAAATATTTATTTATTAAAAGATGAGAGGAAGGAAGAAGATGAAAGAAATACCCCCGTTAAAAAAAACGCCGGCTACCTTTCTCCCTCAAATTCTCTTTTCTTTCTTCTTAAAACAGAAGACGCCCAATTTGAACTCAACAAGGAAATCCGTCGGCCCTCTCAAAATCAAAACACAGAATTGAACAGAAATTAGAGCCATAACTCTCGTCGATCTCTCTCCAACAAAAACGAAAACAAGATCCCAATTCGCCGCTGACTTCCACCGTGAAGAATCCATCAAAGATACGATCTTTATTTATTTATGTTTGATTCTTGATTCGGGTTGCTTCGATCTATTTGATTGAATCCAGTTATTAGTTGAGTTTGGGCCACTTTTGAATTCGATTCGTGATCTACAGATTATGCAAATTGGTGTGCTAGAATGGGAGAGATGAGAACTTGGTGTTGGGAATGAGTTAGGGCTGGGTATTCGGTTTGTCGGTTCTCGGTTAACCAAGAACCGAACCGAAAATATCGGTTTTCGGTTAACCGAGAACCGAAAATGTCTGTCACGGTTCGGGTACCGGTTAGGAGACCCGCTTTGACGTCGGTTATCGGTTTAAACCGACTACCGAACCGAAAACCGGTTAAGCCCAAAGGCCACGAGCCACATATATTTAGACTCATATTTATATGGGCCACGAGCCACATATATTTAAGCCCAAAAGCCATGATTAATTTCACTAAGGAAGAGGCTTATCTTTTATAACAATGTTTTGTATTCTTGTTATGATGTAAATCTTAAGATACATAAGTGATTTATGCCATTTTCTTAAATTATGTTTTTAATGAAGGTTAACTCGAAGGTAAGACATAATTTAAATTTTAATTTAAATAATACAAATAGATTAATACGATTGTTTATATAGTTTATAAATTAATTTTTATTTTATTTTGTGAGATGTTGGCAAATAGTTTCAGTCTTGCTTGTTAATTGCTTTTTCATTTTTAAATTTCCTTTTCTATTTTCTTGGAATAATATTTCCATAAAATCCTAGATTCTATAAATATTAGTACAGTAGATTAGATTAAATAAATCTTAATAGAGTTCTTTGTCAACTACAAATTTAGCCAAGATTAATATATATTACAACTATTAAATATTTTTAGTAAGGAGGGCCACAAAGAAGTATACCACCTGACGTATTCCAACCAACATTAGGCAACATATATTTCCACTTCCTCAACCGGATTGCTGCACAGATTATATATTCTTTACATCTGAGATCCTAGTACTTGGTCAATTTTTAAAATGAAAGAATCACAATAAGATTAAAACAAAACAAATCATAAGTTGATGGCACTGAAGCTTCATGATCTGTAACTCCTAGATTCATGTACCTCTTGTTAGCAACAAAGGATGCTCATCAAGAAAGAGTTTTGAAGAAATAAGTTTTGCACCAAGATCAAGATAGCTAGTGATGTACCCATGAGGAAACCACACAACTAAACTTGCTTGTTCATTCACCTTTCTGTGATGGCCATGCTCCAAACAAAATTCAGAAATTTGAACTTCTATTCTAACTAAACTGGAAAACGAGACCCTATACACATAAGATTACTTCAGTTTAGCATCCTGGCAATTCTATATATACTAATATATTACATCCTAGCTAAAAACAAGTCAAACTAGCCCGAGCCTATAACACATTATCAAATCCATAGAGATATATTGGAATTGCAGAGTTAGATAGGTTATTAATCTGAAGCTATATTTACGTACTCATATACAGACCATTGTAGGTACATTATACTACTCATCTCATGGGCCATGGACTTTGGAGTAGTAAGGAAAGACCATGATACAGCAGAGATAACTAGTTCAAAATCTCCAATTACAACTATTTAATATTAAATATTAATATTAAATGTAAGCATAAACTTACCATTGTCCCACATCGTTAGTAACAACAAAGAAAGGAGAGAATAGGCCATTATAAAAAGAAGAAAAATGGAACAAGGTTTTGAATTAATAATAATCCGTTGATGCAATGTGATTGGCTGTATTTGAGTTTAAATCTCATGAACAGCAAAGTGATTTCGGTTCCATTGGTTAACGGTTAACCGTTCGGTTCTGACCAAAATAACCGACTCTTTGTCGGTGCCGGTTTCGGTTTTTGTTTTGGAACCGAGACATGATCGGTTAACCGACTTGTCGGTTCGGTTATTAACCGAACCGACCGAATACCCAGCTGAATGAGTTATACCTGTGGCTTGTTGCAAGTTTTGACACCTCGTTCTTGAATTAATGGAGGCCTTGTCCAGAATCTTGAGAGAGTCTCTTAACGGCTATCTCTTTGCCATTTGACAGGATGCCCTTTGTAGTAAGATGATCATGAATAGTATTTTATTATTTTATAGAAAAAATAAAAAAATGCTCTAGTATTATACCTTATAAACAGGGCCAAAACCACCTTCCCCGATCTTATTTGAAAATGAGAACTCATTTGTGGCGGTTGATATGGTAAGAAAGTCAATCATTGGTAAAGCCACATCTTCATCACTTATTCTTGCATTCTCATTTTGGTTTGGAAAATCATGTTGCTCTGCCATTTCTGGAACCAACACCACTACGAACGCAGCCGCCGTTACTGATACAATCACAGCTATTCTCTTCTATTTTTTCGACCCTTTTCATAACATGACATCAAAGAAGTAAGTATCATATTGCAAATTGCAAATTGCAAATCAAACATAAATATGGAGTACTACAGTTGTAAAAAACTGACCTAGTTCAGAGAGGCGCATCTTGACAAAGAGTTCCTGGCCACCCTCCTCATACACTCTGATATCCAACAACTCCTCCCCCGACCAAACAACACACCCGTTGGCTTCTGTCCGAGCATAAGCCACACACGAACACTCCCTCAAACACGCTGCCTCGCATTCCCTTTCATTCCTCGCACTCGCATCCACTAAGCTAGCGGACGTGTCCGGCACTTTCACTCTCGAAAACCTCCTGAGCCCGTGCTACAGTTCAGCGGAGTCCTCCTGCTGCACTCCTCCCCGACCCGAGGAACGAACCCCGCCAAGCAATCACATAGCGCCGCTCTGCCAAACTCGCAGACGCCGAAGCTACCGCACTTGTCGTATTCATCGCAGGTGTCGGATATCAGTGTGGTGATGCTGATCCAATCGTTGCTCGCCTCGCTCCACCGGAAGTGCGTCAGAGCGCCTGATTCTCCCACCACGAGCCTCGAAACGACGGAGCCGTCCGTGTTTTCGAATGAGTAGTAAACGTAGGTAGAGTTGAATACGAAAATTGGGATGAAAACAGAGTTCCCGTGGAGAGCAGGGGTGCCGCCGGAACGGACGCCGTCCCAAGGGCAGCTTCTGAATATGATGTTCGATCCTTGCCGTAGGATTATCGAAGGCAGGCCCAGGGATTCATCCTGTACGTGTATTCACCTGGAGAAGGATTATCCATGCTTTTCCATGACGTCAGATATAGTTCTTGATTGCTTCTGAGATCCCACCCGAGTCTCATGCCGGGGATCAGAGTGTCACAGGGATAGTCGAAACTCTGCCGCGAATAACTGCCGCTGCTTCCTTCGTGATCGAGCACGAGGTTTCCGTTGTCTAGAAGTCTCAAAACAGGGTTGCTGGAAGTTGAGTTTGCTGGTGATGACTGGTTGCTGGTGATGACGATGTTTCCGGCCGGCGTGGTGGAGAGTGCGCCTGATGAATCTGAAATCGGTTGGTTCTTGTTGGCGACCCAAACTACGGTTTGAATTGCGACTTTGGTGGAATTCCGGGGGCTGAAGAATCCAAGCACGAAGTTTGAATTGGGAGAAACAAGACTTGTGTTGTTATCAAGGAGTGTCTGATCCAAAGAAATTGCATGTTATGTAGTTGCTTCAATTTCGTTGATGTACATCTTACTGATCAAAGGGGACAAACAGAGAAAAAAGCATTGTTTTCCCAAAATGATGATTCTTTCTGAATGATGGCCTAAAACTAGAAAACAAGAACATTTAGTACTAGATTTGAGAAAGATTTACAGTGAAATGAGAAATCTTGGCAAAACTAATCCTACCTGTATGAGCAAAATTCAAGTTATGGATGTTGAAGAGAGACATGTAGCTGTAGGTTAAAATGAGGAGGAGCAGTTAGTGAATGACTATCGACCATCAAGCATGGTAACAGTAACTTGGTTGACTGTGCATGATTCGTCGTCCATTCTAGTTTCAGTAGGGCGCCTTCCCAGGCAGTATCCTGGATGAGTAGGCTGTTGCATCGACACGAAATCGCTGCTTAACAAGAGCACAACGTTGGACATGTTGGGCCTGTCTTCGGCCTGCTCCTGCACGCACAATAATCCCACTTGTATGCATCTCAGTACTTCTCCTGCCACATATTCTTCGCCTGCTGCTGAGTCGCCCTCCCTTCTCTGTATAATTTCCACGCCTGTACAATTCCATATATGCATCTCATTATATTAGTATAGATAGTAATTTTAACACTACTGGATGAATTATCATCATCCTTGTACTTACGTAGGCAAGAAGGTTGAGATGGTTGTTTGTTTGATAGAATCCCCTGTTCTTCGTCCCGCTCACTCTCTCCAGAACCAGAACTCCAAAGCTGAAAACATCAGATTTTATGGAGAAGAGGCCGTCCATTGCATATTCAGGTGACATGTAGCCGCTGCAAACATGCATGGTGGATTATTAACTCCAACGCTAAGATGAGAAACTCGATCTATATAGTGTTCGTGAGAGAGAATCTTACTATGTTCCAACAACTTTTTTGGTGTTGGCCTCAGTTTGGTCGCCCGACTGGTCTCGTTTGCTTGGAATTGTTGGTGCATTCAAGAGATAGTCTTCTTGGCTTCTTTCCCTTGAACCTGTTTTGGATAAGAAAATGATAGGCAGCATCAAGTTTACTACATCATATACAACATGTAACTGCAACGACGCAAACATTTCTTTACTAGTACCTCTACGCTCTACTATATTTACACTCTGATTTCCGTTTCTTCGATACAAGGAAAATAGCGAGCCCAAGGAGCAGTGCGGCTCTTCCAACAACAATCCCAGCAATCATGATGGTTTGTCTAGTCTTGTTAGAGTCATCTCCAGCTCCTGAAGCTGCTGGTGCTACTCAAAACCAACAAATTATCATCTCAGCTAATCACAGCACTTAATAAGTTAGCATCACAACAAGAATGTCCTAATTTCTAGAATCTTCATTTAAACAACCAATTGCATTTTGTTTGACATGATCTACTAAAAACTCCAAACTCCTATGAGATACTCCATATTCTCCTCTGAGTAAACACTAGAGCTGGGACAAAGTTAAAAGTACTCTCCATCTAATGAAAGTAAATAAATAAAATGTTAGCAGTTCAGAAAATTCCCCCCGAAAATTGATTATGTATTTAATGATAAAAATTTATGGGTTCCATCTTAAAATCAATTGGCGATAAGAGGAGAGGCTCATGAGACTTATATAGTGGATTAAGCTCTTTGTGTACACCGATGTGGGATATTATTATATTCAAATTACCAACACCTCTCTCAAACCCTTCAAGGTGAATCTTGGAGGGGTTGGACTTTTTTATGATCGATTGGACAATCGGCCCAATTTTTTTTTCGATCGGTTGGACCACTGGCTCAAATTTTCAGCCCAGTTATACTGTTGGGTCAGTCATTTTTTTTGGTTTCAGCCCAGATATACTGCTGGGTCAGTTAAATATGAACCACAGTCGGCGACCCGCTCTGATACCATGATAGAAATCCATGAGTTCCATCTTAAAACCAATTGGTGATAAGAGGAAAGGCCCATGAGACTTATATAGTAGATTAATCTCTTTGTGTACAACGATATAAGATATTATTATGTTCATTTTTATGTTTCAATTACCAACACTTAATTCCCCCACAACAAATGAAAAATAAAAAATCTCAGCCTTATCTGTCTTCGTCATCATCTACTCATATAAGAGCATCCACAATAGCGCCTAGCGCACCGCCTAGCCGAGCGCTGGCGCTAGGCGGTGCGCTAGGCGGTCTATTGCAACCGCCCAGCCATTTCCGGATTTAAAAACCGCCTAGCGCTCGGCGGTTCCGTGGCGCTAGGCGGTGCACTGGGCGATCCGCTCGGCGCTATTGCAGCGCTCCGAATCGCCTAGCGCATCGCCCAGCGGATTTTTTAAATTTTTTTTATTTAATGTTTTTTTTGTGAAACTCATTCTTGGTTGTTTCTCTTTTATAGAGACACCATTGAATGTTTTATGTTCCACTTTCGATGTGGGACAAACTCATTCTTGGTTGTTTCTCTTTTACAGAAACATTCTTGAATGTTTTATATTCCACTTTCGATGTGAGACAAACTCATTCTTGTTTCTCTTTTATAGAGACACCCTTGAATGTTTTATGTTCCACTTTCGATGTGGGACAAACTCATTCTTGGTTGTTTCTCTTTTATAGAGACATCCTTGAATGTTTTATGTTCCACTTTCAATGTGGGACAAACTCATTCTTGGTTGTTTCTCTTTTATAGAGACATCCTTGAATGTTTTATGTTCCACTTTCGATGTGGGACAAACTTATTCTTGGTTGTTTCTCTTTTATAGAGACATCCTTGAATGTTTTATGTTCCAATTTCGATGTGGGACAAACTCATTCTTGGTTGTTTCTCTTTTATAGAGACATTCTTGAATGTTTTATATTCCACTTTCGACGTGAGACAAACTCATTAATGAGGATGTTGTAATGTTATTTTAATTTTAATGAAGTGTGTTTTTTTAATTAATGTACTTTTTAAAAATTTAATATTATTATTGAATTTTCCCGTATGTGTGTGGTAAATTTAATTCCGTATTTTGTGTGATTGTTAATTATTTATTTTATATAATTTTGAGTGATGTGGCTAGGCTATGGCTGGGCTATTTGTTTATTTTGATGATGTGACAGGAGGATTTTTAGTGTTGATGATGGCAGGAGTAGTTTGTGGCTAGGCTATGGCTGGGCTATTGCTGGGCTATTTCTATTATGAATGGCCTAAAACATGTGCAGTTGACTTTTTATCCAATCATACTTGCTTAAAAGCATTTCCAATTTTTTAAGATTAGTAACAATCATCTTATATTAAAAAAAGGACTTGTCAACATTTCACAACACAGTAGCCTAAATAATTCTGACAAACACATAATCAAGTAGACGAAGAATAATTTCATCTAAGTACTTGGCCACCAAACACTAACCAAATACTACTAGTTCTGACAATTACGACGTGCACTAAAAGTCGTTGCAGTAATTACTTCAAATAATTACTATATACCCAAGCAGTAAATGTTTTTTCACAAAAAGGTAAATAAATGATCAAAGATGAACATACCTAATTCCGCCCCCGGCACCCGGTAATAGAAATCCTGCCCTCCGCCTTCCGAACAACGCATCTGATGGTTTGGCGAATTTTTGATGGTGATGAATGCAGGAAAATGCAGATCACGACACAGAGATTTACGTGGTTCGATTTACTGAGGTAAATCTACGTCCACGGGAAGAAAAGAGGGCAGAGTTGTATTGCTTGATCTGTTTTCTACAGCTTACAATACAGACTTGCTATATGATCTTTTATGTCTAGCGAGCTTCTTTTGAACTTAACCCTTTTCTATCTGATCTAAGTTCTATTTATACATTGAACCAAGATCGTGGCATGCAGCACCATTTACTAGGCAGTGGATGTCGTGGAGATCGTGGCGATCTTGCATGGGTCCACTATCCTGCATGAGTTAATGACTGCTTGACACCACTAAATAGATCGTGGGTGTAGTGGAGGTGGAAATCCTGCATGAGTCCACTATCTCCTAGTTCGGTCGAATACTGAGACCGAACTGCTGAATTATTGCCGAGCAGCTTTTGCCGATCTGAGAGTAGAGCTTGATGCCGACCTGAGAGCAGAGTTTGATTGGTTGGCTTTTACCGAGCTGTAGGCTGGGGCCGAACTCTTTGGTTGTGCCGAACTGAACTCTTTAGTCATGCCGGACTGATACTCTTTAGTCATGCCGAACTGATACTCTTTCTTGGGCTTTAGGCTTTACTGCTGTTGGGCTTGTTTAGTACGTACTCCATCACTACCCCCCCCGAAAAGCGAAGTGAATCACTTCGGCATTCTGGATAAAGGTACGGGGTAAGTTGATGTTTGTCCTCGGTCTGATGAAGTGAACTCTTCTTTGACCGGACTTGGTTTGTGTCCTAATTTGGCGAGTTTTATCGCTCGGATCGGACTTTCCGTTGTCCTAATTTGGGGATCGGACTTTCCCTTGTCCTAATTCGGCGAGTTTTATCGCGTGGATCGGACTTTCCCTTGTCCTAATTCAGGCAAGTTTTATCGCGTGAATCGGACTTTTGTTGCAGTTCGTTTCAGACGAAGTGCTTGATTTTTAAGCCGAATTGTGGTCTTGTATCCTCTTTAGAAGCTTGGACTTCACAATCGTTGGCTTATTGCAGTTCGTTTCAGACGAAGTGCTTGTTTCTTAAGCGGAATTGTGGTCTTGTATCCTCTTTAGAAGCTTTGACTCACAATCGTTGGCTTATTGCAGCTCGTTTTAGACGAACTGCTTGTTTAAGCTGAATTGTGGTCTTGTATCCTCTTTAGAAGCTTTGACTCACAATCGTTGGCTTGTATATGTTCTAAGAAGGGGATCAGCCTTCGAAGAACAAGATACCTCAGTAACATTTGTAAGAGACGACACGCACAGAGACAGACAAAACACACAGACAAAACGCACAGAGACAAACAAAGACCAAGCAAACCAAAGAAAGCACAAAGACCAAGCAAACCAAAGAAAGCACATTGACCGAACAGGACTCAAGACTGACTGACCGGACTGTCTCTTACAAATGGAACTTCTTGAGGTTGGAAATGTGCCATGTTCGGGGTACCTGTTCTCCTGACATGTGAGCCAATTTGTAAGACCCTTTGCCGAGGACTTCTGACACCCGATACGGACCTTCCCATGTGGGTCGAGCTTGCCCAGCTTTTCTGCTCGGCTTACTTCGTTGTTTCTCAAGACGAGATCTCCCACTTGAAATTGCAGCTTCTTCACCCTTTGGTTGTAATACCGGGCTACTTGCTCCTTGTACTTGGCTGCTTTTATGCATGCCAATTCTCTTCTTTCTTCGGCAAGATCTAGCTCGGCTCTCAGTCCGTCGTCATTCATTTCTGCTGAGAAGTTTAGAGTTCGGGGACTGGGTATGCCGATCTCCACCGGAATCACGGCTTCAGTGCCGTACACAAGACTGTACGGAGTTTCACCGTTGGAGGTTGTGGGTGTAGTTCGGTAGGACCATAGGACTTGAGGGAGATTTTCTACCCATTGTCCTTTGGCTTGTTCTAACCGAGCTTTTAACCCTTTCACCAGGATACGATTTGTTACCTCCGTTTGTCCGTTTGCTTGTGGATGAGAGACCGAAGTGAACCGCTGTTGAATATTCAGCTCTTGGCACCAATTCTTGAACGTCTTGTCGGTGAACTGAGTCCCGTTATCCGAGATGAGGATGTGGGGTATGCCAAATCGGCACACTATGTTCTTCCAGACGAAATCCAATGCCTTCGAGCTCGTTATCGTAGCTAATGGTTCAGCTTCCACCCACTTCGTAAAGTAGTCCACGGCAACGATTAGGAATTTTATTTGCCGAGGAGCTTGTGGTAGTGGTCCTACTATGTCTATACCCCATTGCATAAAAGGCCAAGGGCTTTGCATAGTGGATAGATCGGTCTGCGGCATCCTTGGGATATTTGCATGGATTTGGCACTTCGGGCATGTCTTGACGAGCTGCACTGCTTCTTGTACCAAGGTTGGCCAATAATATCCCCATCTTAGAACTTTTTTAGCTAAAGCTCTAGCTCCGATGTGGCTGCCGCACGATCCTTCATGAACTTCTCTGAGGATGTAGTCCGTCTCTTCTGGCCCTATACATCGTAATAACGGCTGAAGGTAGGACTTTCTGTATAAGACTCCTCCATGAAGTTCGTACCGAAGTGCTCGGCATGTGATTTTCCGAGCTTCTCTCTTATCCTCGGGCAGTTGTCCTTGATCTAGATACTGTAAGATCGGCGTCATCCAGTTCGGCGAGCTGGTTACTGAATGTACCTCAGCTTCATCAATGCTTCGATGCATCAATTCCTCCACCTTTGAGCTTGGACATGCGGCTAACTTACTCAAAGTATCTGCTCGGCTGTTTTCTGCTCTGGGAATGCGGATTATCCGAAAATAAGAGAAACTTCGGCTAATGCTTTGCGCTTTGTCTAAATATTTCCTCATCCTCTCATCACGGGCTTCACTTGTACCCAACATGTGATTCACTATGACTTGTGAATCACAATGGATTTTGAGAGACTTGATACATAGACTTTGCGCTAGCTGGAGTCCGGCAAGGAGGGCTTCGTATTCGGCTTCGTTATTAGTGGTTGGGAATGAGAACCGAAGTGAATAGGTTACCTCGTGTCCATCGGGAGCGATAAGCAGAATACCAGCTCCACTTCCCGTTTTATTCGAAGCTCCATCTATGAATCCGCTCCAGCAGTCCGGCGGCTCTTCTTCGGATTCCAAGGGCTGTGCTAGTTCGGCATTGGTAGAATTTTTCTGTTCGGCAATGACAGGGATTGCTTGATCGAACTTGGCCTCTGCAAGAAAATCTGCCAAGGCTTGTCCCTTGATGGCTTTCCGAGGTAGGTACTCGATTGAGTGTTCTCCCAGCTCTATGGCCCATTTGGCGATTCTGCCTGATGCTTCTGGCTTGGTCAAAACTTGCCGAAGAGGCAGATCGGTTAAGACGCATACCTTGTGAGCATAGAAGTATGGCCGCAGTCTCCTTGCTGCATTTACTAACGCCAGAGCAATTTTTTCCAGAGGTTGATACCTTGTTTCTGGACCTCTTAATGCTCGGCTTGTAAAGTAGATGGGAAACTGCTTTAGGCCTTCTTCTCGTACAAGCACCGCGCTAATGGTTTGATCGGATGCCGCTAAGTATAAGAAAATCACTTCGGCATCTGTTGGAGCAGAGAGAATTGGAAGCTCAGCTAAATAACTTTTGAGCTCGTCAAAAGCCTTTTTCTGCTCGGCTCCCCACTCAAACTTTGGTGCCTTTTTTAACACTTTGAAGAACGGCAGTTGCTTTTCGGCTGCTTGGGAAAGGAATCTATTTAATGTGGCTAGACATCCAGTTAGTCTTTGCACATCGTGTATGGACTTCGGCATCGCCATGTTCTGAATAACTTGAACTTTTGAGGGATTTGCCTTGAGTCCGTCCTTTGAAACCCAACAACCCAGAAATTTTCCCGAATCTACCAAAAAGGTACATTTTTGGGGGTTGAGTTTGAGGTTGGCTTTTCGGAGTACGTCGAGAGTGGATTTGAGGTTGTCTTCGTACTCCGAAGTGCTTTTGCTTTTGACAACTATGTCGTCGACATACACTTCAACCTGTTTTCCGATTAGGTGCCGAAAAAGCTTGTCTACCATCCTTTGATAAGTGGCTCCGGCATTCTTTAAACCGAATGGCATCTTTTTATAAGCGAAAATGCCGAAATCGGTAATGAAAGCTGTTTTCGGAGCGTCACTCTCATCCATCAACACTTGGTGATATCCTTTGTATAAATCAAGAAAACAGAAAATTTCGAAGCCGATCAAAGCTTCTACTTTTTTATCTATATTCGGAAGGGGATAGCAATCTTTAGGACAGTGCTTGTTTAGATCGGTAAAATCTATGCACATCCGCCATCCTCCTTTTTTCTTGATCATCACAGGATTGGCTACCCAAGAAGGATATTTCACCTCGAATAGTACATCCGCTTTTAGTAATTGGCGGACTTCGTCATGGATGACTTGGCTTCTTTCTGCCGCAAAGAGTCTTTGCTTCTGTTTTACTGGCCGGATTGAAGGATCAATATTTAACCGATGAGTGATTACCTCGGGGGGCACTCCGGTCATGTCCAACGGAGACCATGCAAAGACATCTTTGTACTCCTTGAGGAGCTGAATGGTCTTTTCCCGGAGTAGAGGCGTTCCTGCGAAGCCGATCTTGACCGTTCTGGATGGATCATCTTCGTATAACTGAACGGTCATTGAGTTCGGCTCTGAAGTGACTTTGGTCATCTCGCTTGCCTCTGACTCCGGTTGCTGTGATTGCTATGCTTGATGGTGCCGAACTGATTGCTCGGCACTTTTAAGCGCAATCTGCAGACATTCTTTTGCTCTCTTTTGATCACCTCGGATGACCGCTATCCCACCTTTAGTGGGGATCTTGATGGTGAGGTGATAAGTAGAGCAAACGGCCCGAACTGTGTTGAGCCAGTCTCTCCCCAGGATGATGTTGTACGGGGACCGAGCTTTCACCACAAAGAACTCGATCATCGTATTGGAGCTTGTAGGCGCTTTTCCCACCGTGATCGGAAGGCTGATAATACCTTCAGGGCGGGTGTCCTCCTGGGCGAAACTTTTCAGAGGAAGTGGAGCCGGACTGAGCCGAGCTGGATCCACTTCCATTTTATCGAAACATTCTTTAAAAAGAATGCTGACTGACGCTCCTGTATCCACAAATACTCTGTGGATCAGTTTGTTTGCCACTCCGGCTTGAATGACAATAGCGTCTTGGTGAGGAGAGATGGCTGGGACGGGATCGGCATCTGAAAATGTAATCACTTCGTCTTTCTTCAGCCTTTTATGTGTTGGCTCCTCTTGATTGGAACCTCTGCGTTCTGCTTTTAGGGACGACTTAGTCTTCCCGGCAGGGAGAGCATCAATAGTCTGGATTACTCCATCATATTGCGGCTCGTCGTCGTCTTCGGGATCCTCATGCCTTTTCGGATCCTGAGGATTGCAGTTCGCACCTCTCTGCCTTTTGTTCTTTTTCGGCTGCTTGCTTTGGTATTCTTTTAACGTTCCTGTTTTCACAAGAACATCAATACCTGCAGCCAAATTTCGGCACTCCTCGGTATCGTGACCGTGGGCTTGATGGAAGGAGCAATATTGATCCTGAGGTCGCCGCGCGGCTGATTTCGTCATCCGCTTTGGTTTTTCGAACATATCGGAATGTAGTTCGAAAATTTCCGCTCTTGACTTGTTTAATGGTACGAACTGAGCGGGCGGCTTCTCAGGATTGAGACGTGGCCCCAATCTGCCTTGTACCGGTGCCCTTTGAATTCTTTCAAAAGGAGTTCGGCGAGGAAGCACCTGGCCGCTTTGATCGGGCTTCTTTTTCTCTTCTCGGGATGAGCTGTCTAAAGACCGTTTTCGACGGTCTGCCTCATCCGCACGGGAAAACTGGTCCGCAATGTCCCACATTTCTTGAGCTGTTTGCGGACCGCACTCCACGAGCTTTCTGTAGAGAGCTCCGGGCAGGATTCCATTTTGGAATGCCGAAATGACAAGTAGATCGTTGAGATCATCTACTTGTAGGCATTCCTTGTGGAATCTCGTCATGAAGTCGCTGATCTTTTCGTCGCGACCTTGACGTATAGAAAGCAGCTGAGCCGAAGTGATCCGGGCTTCCGCTTTCTGAAAGAACCTCCTGTGGAAAGCATCCATTAGATCTCGGTAAGATCTAATGCTGCCTTGGGGGAGGCTATCGAACCACCTTCTCGCGTTCCCGATAAGAAGCTCGGGGAACAGCTTGCACATATGGACCTCATTGAGACCCTGGTTCGCCATATTATACTGATAGCGTCCCAAGAAGTCAGAGGATCCACTAGCCCGTCATAAGTCATTGACGGTGTCCGGTAGTTCCGCGGCAAAGGAGTTCGGGTGATATCGTCCGAGAACGGAGTCTTTAATGCTCCGTACATGGCGAACCCGATATTTCTTCGGTACGGAGGAGATGGAGTTCTCCTGTGGTTCCGGTACCGAGGAGGAACAGGAACATGTCGGGGTTGAGGATTCTTTCTCCTGGAAGACACGTCACTACTGCGGTAGTGACTTTCATGTCTGGATGAGGAGGGAGAATCCGCCGTTGTCTTCTCCGGCTGTTGGCTCTTCTGCAGGAAGGTTAAGAACTCCTCCTGCTTCTCGGCCAAGAACAGCTTGACAGCTTCATTTAAATCGGGCTGCTGGGAAGACTCGGTGCGATGACTCCTGGAGTGGCTTGTTCCTTCTTCGTGAGAACCGGAGGTAGATGTCTCCCGAGGCCGTTTTTCAGACCTGCGAGCTGGACTAGCTTCCTCACGGTTATCACGAACGGTATTATGGGTGTTATGTGATCTGGTATGCATTTTTTTTTTTTTTTGGGTGGAAAAAGGGTCAAAAATTCGCTTTATCACAAATTTGGTTCTCTGTTTCCCACAGACGGCGCCAGTGATGGTTTGGCGAATTTTTGATGGTGATGAATGCAGGAAAATGCAGATCACGACACAGAGATTTACGTGGTTCGATTTACTGAGGTAAATCTACGTCCACGGGAAGAAAAGAGGGCAGAGTTGTATTGCTTGATCTGTTTTCTACAGCTTACAATACAGACTTGCTATATGATCTTTTATGTCTAGCGAGCTTCTTTTGAACTTAACCCTTTTCTATCTGATCTAAGTTCTATTTATACATTGAACCAAGATCGTGGCATGCAGCACCATTTACTAGGCAGTGGATGTCGTGGAGATCGTGGCGATCTTGCATGGGTCCACTATCCTGCATGAGTTAATGACTGCTTGACACCACTAAATAGATCGTGGGTGTAGTGGAGGTGGAAATCCTGCATGAGTCCACTATCTCCTAGTTCGGTCGAATACTGAGACCGAACTGCTGAATTATTGCCGAGCAGCTTTTGCCGATCTGAGAGTAGAGCTTGATGCCGACCTGAGAGCAGAGTTTGATTGGTTGGCTTTTACCGAGCTGTAGGCTGGGGCCGAACTCTTTGGTTGTGCCGAACTGAACTCTTTAGTCATGCCGGACTGATACTCTTTAGTCATGCCGAACTGATACTCTTTCTTAGGCTTTAGGCTTTACTGCTGTTGGGCTTGTTTAGTACGTACTCCATCAGCATCCATTTCCGTCTCTGATATTCGCGCTCGAATAACCCCGGCACGAACAGTTCCTCCGGTACATTTCCCGGCACTGATCCAAATTCATCTCCGCATACACATACGCCGCCCCGCTCTCCGGCAGCTTCACGCAGCTCATCGCTAAGAAACCGTCTGTTTCACAGTCCAATTCAACGACTCGCACACATCCATCCGATCCATCTCGAAGACTCCACGCCTGCGGATCCTTGGGCTCGAACGCTTTCATGCACTTGCAAACCGGCGAAGCGTTCGCGTCGCAGATTCCATAAACCCCACATTCTCTATAGACGTCGCATTGGTCTTTCGGAGCGTACCAGAACAGATTCCAGATTCCGCTCGACGGAATCCAGATAAATCGCTGCAGTGCGCCGGAGTGCTTCACCACCAGTCTCGAATACATTGAGTCGTTGAGCAGATTGAAAGAATATGAAAGTTGATGTGAATTCCTGACGAAGAGAAACGACAGAAGCGGGCTGGACAGTCTCATTTCAGGGACGCCGCTGAATCTGAGGCCGTTCCACGCGTCGCTGCGGTAATATATCTTGTCTCTGTTCGACAAATGTATTTCCGGATAGCCGTAGATGTCCAGCTTGAAACTGTAGTCTCCCGTGGACGGATCGTCGGCGGATTTCCATGACGTTATGTATCGATTCAGCCCTGTTTTGGAGTCCCATCCAAGCTTCATCCCCGGCAGTAGCGTGTCCGTTGGATAGTCGAAGCTCTGCCACAGGTAATTATCCGGGTCGTCGTCGTCTTCTTCACGGAGGACAAAGTTGCCATTATCCAGCAGCTCGGCGACTCTTCCACCGCCGCTGGAGGTGGCAGAGGGGGTCGGCGCTGACCACAGTGGTGTTGTAAAGTGAGACGGCCGTCGTCGGGGGTGATTTTGAGGATTCGGGGAGTCGCGGTTGGCGACTGATACGATGATTATTATTATTATTATTATTTAGTTAGTTAATTATGGATTTGCATATCTTTTCCATATCTTTTGTCTTGCTCATTAAGTTAGTATCCACTATTATAAATAGTAGACATTGTTATTCATATTATTCATTCAATAAATATCAATTATCCTTCTATTTTATTAAGATATGAAAAAGATATGCAAATCCATAATTAACTAACTAACTAAATAATAATAATAATAATAATCATCGTATCAGCGACCCAGACGACGACTATTTCCTGGATGTTCTTGTACCAGGTGTTGGATATGCCGGGGAAGAAGCCCAGCTCGAATTCGGCTGCGGCGGAGACTAGGGTGTTGTTTTGAGCAAGAGGTTTTGTGGGGGTGATGAGATCGGTTGAGGCGGTGAGCAGAGGGATTAAAGTCAATGTGATGAGGAAACACCACCAAAGGTGATGGTGCTGCTCCGCCGCGCTTCCCATATTTCAGACCGCTCGACCATTTCCCAGAGGCTGTTGGTGATTTTGGGTTGGGCTGAATTTAGGTGGAAATTTTCTTACACTTCATATACTTCCTTGGTGCCAATTTAATTGATACTGTACTAATTTCCTTTCTCTTCCTCTTAAATAAATAAGAAGATTATACAGAATAATATAAAAGATTACGGAGAATATTTATTTTGTAGAATAAGTAGTATTTTGGGAGTGGTATCACTTATTCTACCAAATAAAATATTCTTGATAAACCCAAGGAGGATTGGTAATTATAAAAAAAAAATTCTTGATAATTTTCTATATTATTTTGTATAATCTTTTTTATTTATTCAAAAGTATAATTTATATTTCACTCACTTTTCCTACTCACTTTCCACTATATTTTTAAACACCAAGCCAAGGCAAACGATGCAAATTAATGCTATGGAATACTCCTTATTTTATATAGGGAGTATTAATTTATTTATAAATAATAGTTTTATTTAATTCATTTTAATTTGTTTAAATAATTAGTTTCATTTCATTTTGATAAATTTATCACCCTATTTCATTTCTTAAAAAAATTTATCACCCTATTAAATAATTATTTTTAACTAAAAATAATTATTAAAAAATAAATATGACAAATATTAGCGGACGGACCAAAAATAAAATTAATGATAAAAAATAGCATATAGAGAGAGTAATATTTGAATCTATTTTTTCTATTATATCAATTATTTACATTAAAATAATTTTTCTTAAATTTTGTTTCCAAAAGAAATGGCTAAGCTAACTTGGAACGAATGAAAACTGTTTAATGTAAATCTTAATAAGAGTTCGTGTGCTTAAATTATTTACCAGAAATTACTTTGACAATTTCTAATGATTTTAATAGTATGGCAATTATTTAATCAACTTTGTCGCTAATCCGTGTTCAACGGCTTAGCGTGGGTTGTTACCGAATTATAGCAATTGAGACTAGTTGTGGGATTTGGCATTAGTTAGGGGATAAATACAGCGGAATTTTCAAAATGATTGTGCGAATACTCATTTTGACTCTTTGTATACATGAAATGGCAAGAAAAACCCAATTTCTGAATTAGTAATCCAACCGATTATATTTCTATATTTATACGATGACCCTGTCCAAAACTTAATGTTTGACAGTGATATTTGTTACAGCCAGAGCCATATCATTATTTGTTCACTTTTTTTTCTCTTTTTAAAGAGAATAAATAAAGTACTAGTACACATCTATCCTCATAGTAATTTAAATTTTCAACTTATTAGATAGAGAAGAAACGTCCTACCGACTAAACTACACTTGATCGTATAAGCCAGTAATTAATGTTGATTACTTAGTGAAATTCACATATTTTTATGTTGAATGCAGTTGATGGTAATGGCATATGAAAGTACTTTCGAAACTTGATGTAGGACAGCAAAAATTATACTCCACTCCATAAGTTTCAGAATTATAAATACAATTAATAAAAATCCCATTTAGTTAGTTGATTTGAAATGAGTCTGCAATTTTGGATTGGGACAAAATAAATGTGTAGCAACTTTAAAATAACACATCCAAATAACGTTGCAGCCAAAGAATGATGGTAGTATATTAATAAATTAGTTTATACTCAACACCTTAGACCTTTACTTACAAAAATTGGACATAAAAAGAAAAAGATACCCAACACACAATTCTATACATTTACATAAAGTTAGCCACAATGCCAACTCATTAGCAAAATCTTTTGCTGCATGAATTTGGAAAGGCTTTCAATTCCACTATGCTTATACAGCATCATCGGCCATCAACTGCGGTGAGAGTGACATTGTTGTTGGATGATCGACTGAGCTGGGAAGAACTCGTACCTGCATCAGAATGGTTCGATTTTATTGCAAATGCAGGTATCTTTGGTTGAGGAAGCTGTGATATTTCGCTGCTCAGCATTGACAGTACTGCAGAAGCAGATGGCCTGTCTCTAGCAAATTGTTGGACACACAATAGCCCAATATGGATGCACCTAATCACTTCTGCACGGTAGCTCAAGCTCGATATCCTTGTATCTATCAACGCTGAGATATTGTCCTCATTCCAGAAATTCCACACCTGAAATTTCCATTAATATCACATGCATATCATAACTGGTTAGTACATGTTAGTGAATAGGATAGCATCCACACTGTAAATTCAACAAGTAAAACGAATATTACATCCATATTGAGAGCCTTCATATTTATACTAATCTACAATCAGAGCAAGAAGACGTGACATAGTTGAATTTTTTGAAAAACCTTATTCTTGTTGCAAAAATCTACTGTAGAAGATTTCTAGGCAACTATAGTCAACAATGAGGAAACAAGCATAGCAGATACAGAATGGATATAAGCAGTTGAAGTTAAATCTCAGCCATCAATCATATCAAACTCAACTCACCTGTCCCAAGAGATTCAAAGACCCATCTTCAAGGTAGGCTTTGTTCCTTTTCCCTGTAGTAATCTCTAGCATCAGAACACCAAAGCTAAAAACATCTGATTTTTCTGAGAACTTTCCTTCCAGTGCATACTCAGGAGCCATATATCCGCTGAGCGAAAATCAGATAACTAGCCACTGATACGATCCCACATCGGTTTCACACGAAAGTGTGGAATAGCATATAATAGGGAGTCAACCCTTTACCTTTGACCATGGTTTTGGGTTAAGTTAGGGCTTCCTATCTTATATGCTTATCAATTTGGTGCGGTGAACGTGGATCCGGATGTCCTACGGAAAGGGGCTACCCGTAGGTGTGACCAAGGGGTGCCACCGAAAAAAACGTGGGCCCGAAAGGAAAAAGGGCCGTAAAGCGGATGGTGGGCCCGTGGCGTGTGCCGTCCGTGGACGTCCGGTTTAAAAGAGGGATGGATTGATACGATCCCACATCGGTTTCACACGAAAGTGTGGAATAGCATATAATAGGGAGTCAACCCTTTACCTTTGACCATGGTTTTGGGTTAAGTTAGGGCTTCCTATCTTATATGCTTATCAATTTAAATTGATAAGCATATAAGATAGGAAGCCCTAACTTAACCCAAAACCATGGTCAAAGGTAAAGGGTTGACTCCCTATTATATGCTATTCCACACTTTCGTGTGAAACCGATGTGGGATCGTATCAATCCATCCCTCTTTTAAACCGGACGTCCACGGACGGCACACGCCACGGGCCCACCATCCGCTTTACGGCCCTTTTTCCTTTCGGGCCCACGTTTCTTCGGTGGCACCCCTTGGTCACACCTACGGGTAGCCCCTTTCCGTAGGACATCCGGATCCACGTTCACCGCACCAAATTGATAAGCATATAAGATAGGAAGCCCTAACTTAACCCAAAACCATGGTCAAAGGTAAAGGGTTGACTCCCTATTATATGCTATTCCACACTTTCGTGTGAAACCGATGTGGGATCGTATCAGCCACCTTTAATTTGAGAAGGATTGAATGAACTAATTCAGGTAAATTCACATGCCTTGAGCAAAAATATACTTACTATGTGCCTACCACTCTCAAGGTACTGACATGATCCCGTGTTGTCCCAAATATTCTGGCCATGCCAAAGTCTGAAATTCTTGCATTCCAATCATTATCCAACAATATGTTGCTGGGCTTGAGGTCTCGATGGATTATCTTCAATCTTGAATCCCGATGGAGATAAAGCAGGCCTCGACATATACCTTGTATCACATTGAAACGCTTTGTCCAATCTAGGATCTGTTGTGAATGATCTAAACAGAATTTTCAGGAGAAAGTTAAGTTAAAACTCTGTCAAATCTTCAGCATTGATAATAAAAAATAGATGATATATCTTGAACTAACCAAATAGGAAAAAGTCCAAGCTTTTATTAGGCATGTACTCATATATCAGCATCTTCTCTTTATTCTCAATACAACACCCAATCAACCTAACAAGATTCCTATGCTGGAGTTTAGAAATCAGCACCAATTCGTTCATAAATTCTTGCATCCCTTGCGTGGATGCCTGCGAAAGCCTCTTAACCGCTATCTCTCTTCCATCAGACAACTCTCCCTACAGTTGCAATCATGTTATTCTTAAGAATGACTAATGATGTACATAAAATGAAAAGCAAATGAGAAGAAAAAGCCACCTTATAAACAGAACCAAAACCACCCTTCCCAAGCTTGCTACCATCAAAAAAGTTGTTTGTAGCATTTGCAAGTGTCTCAAATTTAAACAGTGGCAACTCTTCAAGATTAACCTGACTTAACACATCTTGAAGAGATGAGTCCGCTGGAAAATATCCATCTTGGTTTTCAAGTTGAGTAGCTCTCTTTTTCCCTAAAATTGAGGATTAAAGACTCAGCCAAATGAAACGTGCAAAGTCAGGGGATAAACAACACAAATATATATTACCTCTGCGGGCAGCAATCCATTTCCAAGAAACAAATGCGCAGATAGATACGATAAAGGAAACCACAGCGACTACAATGATGATAGTCTTCTTAGAGTTTTTGTTTTGATCTGAGAAAAAGAAATCACAGGTGAATCTCAATTCCGAATCGGATGATGGTGAAAATGAAGAAAAAGAGGAAACCTAGTTGGGATTGAGAGAGGCGGATGTAGAGATTTGAGCCGGAGTCGG
Source organism: Salvia splendens (assembly GCF_004379255.2). NCBI lineage: Eukaryota > Viridiplantae > Streptophyta > Magnoliopsida > Lamiales > Lamiaceae > Salvia > Salvia splendens. The sequence goes on from NC_056039.1 coordinate 29,501,562, forward strand.
TGGGGAATTTCTGAATGTCGTTTAAGGTACCACTCCACAAACGACAGCCACGGCCGCCGTCGAAGCCGTAGGCAAGGCAGGAGCAATTGGTGCGGCATCGGGTTTTGCACTGGGATTCAGAGCCGGAGAGCCAATCGCCGTTGACGGTGACAATCATCATCTGAACCTTGAGGAAGTCGTCGGTGGTGGTGGTGGTAGTGCCGTTAACACAGTTCAAATCGGAGATCCTCTGGCAGCCGCTGGTCCAGTTGAGGGAATTCCATTCCTGATTGGAGCGGGGAAGGAATCCGGGCAAACAAGAGCAAATCGGGGAGTCTCTTTGGTAGCAGACGCCAAAGGGCCCACACCTGCCGGAAGTCTGGCAGGGATCGGCGCCTGTGGGTGTGTTGTTGGTGTTAACCTGAGCAGTGCAAAACAAGGGGAAGGGGAAGCACAAATACAGGGCGGCGATGGCAGTAAGATGGTGCATGAGCATGACTTCCTTCCTAGTACCTAGCTGCGTCTGATTAGCTGAATTTGTCCATGCCTCCGGTGATTAAAAAGCAGAGATGAATTTTGAGATGTGGACTGCACTGAAAATTCAAAAAATTTCGATTCTGAGCCGTAGACTTTGACTCTACACAAATTTTCTATGCTAAATGCAACTGCTTAATCGCAGGTCTTCCAAGTTGCACTCGTCATATGGTCTCAGAACAATGCAGCGTTTAGAGCATGAATAACCCCGTCCCTAGTTCCGACCCCAAGTCCCCTCCACGTCATCATTCCTCTACAGTTGCGGCCCAGGCCCCAATTGCTCTAACCATGCAGGCCACAACCCGGGCCGCAACTAATAAATGACACTATTCACAACTCCAACTTATTTTACTCGTAAAATAGAATACGTTGAGCAATTATAACACGAGAAATTCATTTTTAATACAAAAATAATAAATTATAAACTAAAAATTTAAAAAAAAATTAGAAAATTTTAAAAAGTGCAAATTTTTTTTTAATTTTTTAAAAATAAAAAGTGCAAAAATCTCGCCCCTCTCCATCTCCATCTTCTTCCTCTTTCTCCTTCTTCTTCCTCTCCCCTTCCCTCTTCTTCCTCTTCCAAAAATTCAAAAATCCGTGAACAGTAGCGGCCCGGCCTCTTCCTCTCCCCCTCCATCACCGGCCAGGCAGGACCCCGGGAGCGTCACCGGGCCGCAAATGCGGCCCCGGGACCGGCCTGGGCAGTGACGCCGCCTCCTCCAACGCTTGGGACGGGCCGGGACTCGCGATTTGCGGCCCGGCCCAGTGCGTTATTCATGCTCTTATTGCCTCCAATGGCATTTAATTACTATTCCCTCCGTTTCGGCTAAGATGACACATTCCTTAGAGGATCTCCAATGGCGGCGGGCGGACAGGCTGGCCTATTCCTGGCGCTAGCCGGTCCGCTCGCCGAACCATTGGAACCGGCAAGCGCCATTTCGGAGAAAAAATCGGCGACCCGACGCCGATTTTCGGGCGTTGGCCGATCCACTCGTTGGTCGGCTGGCAGCCATTGCAGGCTCCCGATCGGCCAGCTCAATTTTTTTTAAAAAAATTTTCGAAACACTATATATACGCGATTTGCACGTCATTTTCATTCGCACCACTTGTTTTAACAAGTTTTCTCTCTCCATCTTAATTTCTGTACAAGAGCAACAACGTGAAATGAGTAACGCGGGTGGTAGTAGTGGTGGTAGTGGTGGTGATGCTGAGGAGTACGAACGGCAAATGAACGAAGAGTTGGAGGCCTATACGTCCCGTGAGATAAACCGGTTGATACAAAGGGCCTTGCAGCCGGCGGTACCTCGACCTCCACCCGTTGTCCACCAACGAGCAGTGATTGATCGGGATCACGTAGCTGCACATCAGCGGCTATATGAAGACTACTTTGCGGAGGAGTCGCGGATTGGGGCGCCTCTTTTCAGGCGGCGTTTTAGGATGCGTAGGGCAGTGTTTATGCGTATCGTTGATGCTATGGAGCGTCGATATTTGTGTTTCCGGTTCAGGTACGATGCGGCTGGCAGACCCCGGCCACACACCTATACAAAAGTGCACTGCGGCAATCAGGCAGTTGGCCTACAGAGGCGCGACAGACATGTGGGACGAGTACCTCCACATCGGTGAGACGACTGCCCTGGATTGTCTAAAGTATTTCTGTCAGGGCGTTATTGAAATATTCCGTGATCAGTATCTTCGAAGCCCTACCCCTGAAGAGTGCCAGGATCTGATGCAGATGCACGGGGAGAAGCATGGGTTCCCCGGGATGTTGGGCAGCATAGATTGTATGCATTGGGAGTGGAAAAACTGCCCCGCTGCCTGGAAAAGGTTCTACACGACCGGCTACAAGGGAAAGAATCCCACGATTATCCTCGAAGCTGTAGCTGATTACTGGCTGTGGATTTGGCATGTATATTTTGGGGTAGCCGGGTCGAACAATGTCCTCAACTTGTCGCCCCTTTTCAACGAGCAGTGCCAGGGTGTCGGTCCGACCATCAGTTTTATCGCCAACGGGAACCAGCATGATATGGGCTACTACTTGGCGGATGGGATATACCCTAGGTAGCCTGTCTTTGTGAAGACGATCAGATGCGCATCAGATGAGAGGAAGACCTACTTTGCCGAACGGCAGGAGTCGGCGCGTAAGGACGTGGAGCGCGCATTTGGTGTGCTCCAGTCTCGATGGGCGGCAATTAGGGGTCCAACGCGTTTGTGGCATGTCGACTGCATTGCTGATATAATGTGCGCATGTATTATCTTGCACAACATGATTGTCGAAGATGAAGGTGTACAACTGACTAGTTAGGCCAATGACGATGCTAATGAAGCCGGCCCAAGCCACGGCGTGGCCGCCCCCAACGTACAAAAGGGGTACCTCACGATGAAGTCGGTCGCCTCAAGGCACATGCCGACATGCGCCAAGTGGATGCTCATATTCGACTCTAAAAGGATTTAATTAAAGAGTTGTGGGCGCGGAGGACTGCACGTCATTAGATTTTTTTTAATTAATGTAATTTTTTTAATTAATATACTTTTTTTAATTTTACTATTATTATTGAATTTTCCCGTATCTGTGTCGTAAATTTAATTCCGAATTTTGTGTGATTGTTAATTATTTGTTTTTTATAATTTTGTTTATTATGGCTAGCCTATTGCTTGTCCTGATGATGTGGCAGGAGGAGTTTTTAGTGCTGATGATGTGGTATGAGGAGTTTGTGGCTAGCCTATGGTTGGCCTATGGCTGACCTATTACCATTGGAGATGCTCTTAGCTGCCGTGATTTTAGAAGTTATTGGTTAAAATATTTAATTGGAGAGAGGAAATGTGGGTGAAAGTATTAAAATAGATAAAGAAAGAAAGAAAAATATTTTAATATGAGTGAAAAAAAGTTGTTGTGTGTATTAATTGGAGAGAAAAAATTTCTAAAAAAGGAAATGTGTCATCTTAATTTGAATAAACTAAAAAGGAAAACGTGTCATCAGTGAATATTTATTTTTAATGGTTTTACTAAATTTTGTACCCCAACATGGTGAGTTTAGGTTGCAAGACGAGACATAATCTTTTAGTTCCATTATAGTAAGTAGTATTACAAAAGATTACATGTTTAATATAATAAAATATGTGATCACAATGTTAACAATGTTTTAAATCAAATTTTAATTCGAGGGTACTCGACACATATGATAAGTAGCAATTGTAAAAATGATATATTGGGTATAATATTCTCATAGTCGGTGTAGTACCATGAAATTCAGGGATTTGAAATTGCTGCTTTTAACTTTAAATCTATAGTTTGGTTACAGAGTTTGTTGGATGAATTTGGAACGGAACACATGAATAATATTCTCTACCATGACAATTACTTTTATTCTTGAGAAATAATTCAACGTTTCATTATGTGTAGTTGATCAAGATGTATTACTATATTCAATATTTATTAGTGATAAAATTTTTGAAGATACTTGAAAGCAATAACCTAACAAACATGTTTACTAATGCGGGGATCATAGAAAATAGAAGCTATGGATGTTTTCAATTAGCTTTGGAATATGGAAATAAGGTTTAGCGATGATAAGTGCGTGTATGAAGAGGATTAATTGCTTGGCATTTTTGATAATTTTCAATTTGTTTCCGATTTTTACAAGGATATGTTTTCTATTGTAAGTGGGATTAAGACCTTTTATATTGCTTATATATAGAGTTATCTTTCTCATTGTAATTAGTATCCAAAAATTATACAAAAAAAAACCTTTATTTAATGTGGCTTCAAACATTGATATACATCATCATATAGACTTAAATAAATAATTCATATATACTATATGTGTTTGTTTCCTAAAAAGATGCCTCCTTCATTTTGCATTCCGACTGTGTATTTATGTAATAGTAATACACGCGAAGCATAGTTTAATATGATGATATACAAAGGAAGAAGGATAATTAAAATATGATAAGACTAGGCGTAAAAGATATTGAGATATAAGGCGGTGGAAATTGGTTATACTATAATTTATTTATATATTAGCATCTGGTTTGTTAGAGAGCAAAGGAAAATGGCAGGCACGATGCCTACTGCTCTTCCATGCAATTTCCACGAAATTTATACTCAAACCGAATCAAATCTGACGCCTCATTTTCTCCACACGAAATTTCGTCCATACCAACTCGATCTCTACCTTCCATGTATATAAATATATCACACATCATCTTCCTCTCATTGTTCTCAATCAATTATATATTGCCAAAATGGGTAAGAGTAATATTGGAGTGGTGTTTGAGGATCATTTTCCGGCGATGGTTGAGAAGCTGGGAGCGGAGGGGTTTATGAATGAGCTTTTCAAAGGGTTTGAGCTTCTCATGGATCCTCAGAAACACCTCATCACATTTCACAGCTTGAAGAAGAATGCTGCGCTGTTGGGTTTGAAGGTCGACGATGATGATGATGATGATGATGATGATGAGCTGCTCCACTCCATGTTGAAGGAAGGAGATTTGGACGGCGATGGCTGTCTCGATCACATGGAATTTTGTGTTTTGATGTTTAGATTGAGCCCCAATCTCATGAACCAAGCCACCAATATTATGTCTCAAGATTTTCAATAGCCCTCATTTTTCGTTTGTTTAGCTTTTTTTTTAATGTGTTTGGATTCTAATTGCATTTATGTAAATTCATTAACTGGTCCCGTAATACTTTTGCTAATTCCACAATTCTAGACTTGTTCGAAAAAATCATCGTTTTGTTTCGTATGCGACAATTGATAATTATTCTGCATATCAAAATACTCCCTTCATTTATCTAACATAGTCTCATGGATAGACGGCGCTAGTATTGAATAAAATAATGCTAATAGTTTGAAAGAAATTTTTCATTTTTGTATGATATTATTTTTTGTGGCATTCTCAAATAGAAAGATTGAAACTATTTTTCGTGGATGAATACAACATTATTTAGGATAAATTGGTACCAAAATCATAAAATTTGGTTAAACTAAGCCAATCTATAATTTTAAAAAATGTCAATTATATCATAATGTTGGCATTTAATTTGTTAATTGTTCTATGAGTAAAGGTCAATTTTGGTCTTAAACATATGACCGAACTACGAAGTTGGTCCAAAACATTGATTTTTTTTAAAAAGGTCCATAACAAATGAAAGCATCGCTGAAGTAGTCCTTTTTGACGATTCCGTCAAAAAATTAACGGTCAACGCTAGTTGCACAGTGGCATGACCGTTAGTATTTTAACGGAACCGTAAAAAAAGGACCACTCCGACAAGAATTTCATTTGGTATGGACCTGTTTTTCAAAAGTGAATGTTTTTGGTTATATATTTAAGATCAAAATTGACCTTTACTCTTGTCCTATTAATGTAGATTTTAGAAAAATTATGTGATATTTGGAAGTAAGGATGTCAATTGGGCTAGCCTGCTCGGGTTTGGGCCAATCCACTCGGGTTGTTGGGCTATTTGGGCGCGGGTTATTCAGGTTGTGAATTTTTCGGGTTATAAATTTTTGGCCCTAACCCTAAATCTTTGGGTTTCGAGCTAACCCACGGGCTATTCGGGTTTAAAGTGATCTTATGTGTTGCTTTCTATCCAATCCAATATTCTAACTTATAAAAAAAATAGATTGTCGCAAATAGTAAAGTATTATCAAAGTGGTCAAGAGAAAAAAATAATAACAATTGAAAATTGAAACAAAATACATAAACATATCGCTAATTAGTAGCAAACGTGAATCCGACACAATTAAACGGAAATCATGCATTTCAAAGGGGTTGAATGACATTCTTAATTGTATACCCAAAAAATAAATTCTAAGTAGTTAAAAAAGATAGTATAGATAAACTCTATGGAGTTGAATGACATTCTTCTACATCAAATAACTTTTGAAGCTTCAACCGGATAATTGTCTTCGAGAGGAAAAACGTAATGCGGCGTTTAATATGAGTAAATATAATAACATCTATATTACATATAACACTAACTTTCAATTTGAGAGAGAAGACATAATTACCATATATATACTTCATATAAATGTTGCGTTTAATATTGTAATTACCATATATATAGTCCATGTAAGTATATAACCTAAAATTTTAATTATATTTTTATTTTAAATGCTTAACCCATGGGCTAACCCACAACCCACCCGAGCCAACCCGCATAACTCGCCGACCCGAACGGGTCAGCCCATGTAGCCCTATTCTGTATCTGGGTTGCGATTTTCCGGCCCTAACCCTATAATTTTGTCGGGTTATTCGGGTCGACCCGCGGGTTTCCGGCTAGATTGACATCCCTATTTGGAAGTTAAGAATTATGTAATATTAGGAGTAGTATACTTATAATAAAGCAATAGCTTTTAGAGTCATATACAAATTTACAAAAGTCATCATTTTCTACTTTCAAATCATATATTTCATCCGTCCCATAAAAATATGGATATTTGGAACGGTATGAGAATTAATGTATAATTGGTAAAAATAACAGAAATATAGAAAGAAAAAGTAAGTATAGTATTGCTAGTGAATAATGCGGCCCACCTTATTAGAGAGAAAGAAATTACTAAAAATTGAAGGAGATATTTTTTTTGCAACATTCCAAAATGGAAAAATGTGTTTGATATTTATGGGACGGAGGAAATATAATTTTTTCCCAAATCAAAATAGATGAAGATAATTAAGAAAGATATCAAAATTATGATAAATGAGTATAGATGGTTGATCAAAAGTTAAGTGATTTTTCAAAAATATTGGCCTTTTATATACCATCGAGAGAGTCAGTCCAAAGTTATTGTAAAGTGGACTATTGCCCTCACACCGACAATTGGACTTTGGACTTCATTAATTTCAAACAGAAGCTCCGAAAGACTTGCCTTTTCAAACACGATAAGCTCATAGAGAGAGAGGTTTGACCTTTTCTTTATTTAATACAGTACTATGAAATATCTTTATTACTTTCCGAATGACGTATCTTTATATCTTTCCGTATTAATATTATGTATGCCAAACAAACAAGCTAAATGAGAACATAATTCTGCCCATGATATTCTGATTACATGACACCCTAACCGATACAAAATGTTGAAATTTCAAACTATAAAATATTTCCTTCGTATTCTAAAATTAGAATTTTTTTTCTTTTTGTTCGTTCCTTAAAATAAAAATTTTTACCTTTGAAAAATTTCCTTCTTTATAATGAGGCGAGACTATTTTTTTTATCAACACGCTTTTCTTTTTTCTCTCTTACTTTATCAATTTTGCATTAAAATATGTATTGTTTCAAATGTTTTTGTTTTTAGGAGAGGTGAGGAGTAGTGATTTATTTTAGAATCTCCACTAGCTACCTCCACGCACGTAATATGAATAAAGAATAATTATTCTATTGCAAGCTCAATTATATATTAGGAGTATGTCACAACATAACAATGATTGACCAATTTTATATTGCAATAGAATAATTATTCTATTGTAATATGATTAATGTATGATGAATAATGATTCTATTGCAAGCACAATTTTATATATTAGTAGTATGTCACAACATAACAATGATTGACCAAATGCTAACATATTCCTATAATATTAGGTTGTTTCAATTCTTAGCATTCAGTTTGGGCCAGCCCATTATGTTTGGATATATATCTATATATATATATATATATATATATATATATAGGGTTGTGATCAATGTCGAACCAATTTTAAAGACCGAACTAGAGACCAAATCTGGGCCATTAGATCTAGTTTTTTTTATGAGATGTGCTGCTGTGTAAATTTTTCGGTCTTCATTACAAGCCCATTTTACTTCATTGTATAGATTTATTACTTCATTCCGTACATAATACCTTGAAACTACAACATGTTTTTACTTTCTTCCAGTAGGTTTTGAAATGATTCAACATATGTTTCATTTGAGTTCATTGACCTGAGTTTTTACTTTATTTACATTAAAAAATGCAATTTATTCAAGTGCGTTTATTACTTCATTCAGAAACGTTATTACTTCATTGGATAAGGTTTTTACTTCATTCCAGTAGAACTTCACATACTTCATTCCAATAATTTATTGCATCATTCCATGTGTTTATTACATCATATCAGCGTTGTGGCGGTGGTGATAGATATTGTAGAGAGAAAGAACGACACGCAACGGCGAAACCGCATTTACGTACTGGAATGAAGTAATAATCCTACTGGAATGAAGTAAAAACCTACTGGAATGAAGTAAAAACCTACTGGAATGAATTTAAATCTTTGTAACATGTTTGTCTGACTTATTTACCTTCGGATGAATTAAAATAGGCTCGTGATGAAGGTGAAAATAAATTATAAATTTGTGTCTCTCATCCATAAAAAAACTAGATAAAAAAACCCTAATTTGGTATGGTTCAGTGGTTTGGATATATATATATATATATATATATATATATAGGAAAATGATCAATACAAAACTTGATCTCAATACAAAATCCAGACCAAATCCTGACCATGAGATTTGACAATCCAATGGTCAATAGTTAAACAAAAACACGGAGAGTCATTGTAAAGCAGTTTTAGGTCATATTATAAACTTTGGGTTTGAGGTCATGTTAAGATCATTTCATGTCATCCTTACTATAATGACGTAAAAATAAGCTTACAATGACCTAAAAATGACTTTTGTATGCTTGGTTCTGCATTTTTGTATTAAGAATGGTTTTGCAAGGATCAAAACCCTATATATATATATATATATATATATATATATATATATATATATATATATATATATATATATATATAGGGATGTATTTATTTCCTTTTTCCATATTTCCTCCTATTTCCTTCTTCATCTTAGCCGTTGATTTACTATATCCTATGGCCTAAATTAGTGGGTTTAATCATTTAAATTAATCAGTAAAAAAACCGAAAATGGCTTAAATGGAAATCAAATTATTTGTTGGTTATGGCAACTTCCTTAATTTACTCATCTCAAGATCTTTACGTTTATTCTCCTTCTTCCAATTGATTTTTTTTGCTGCAGACGTGAATTACTCCATTCTTCACTCTTCAATTGATTTTTCCTCTCAAGATCTTCACGGTTTTTCTCCTTCTTCCAATTGATTTTTTCGCTGCAGACGTGAATTACTCCATTCTTCACTCTTCAATTGATTTTTTCGATCAGCCACTCTTTCCAATTATCGAATCTCCGTTCACGTTTCCTCATTGGTACTATCGTTTGTTGCCGACGGTGTAGAGATCGTTGTTCTCTCAAAAATGGAAGAATGTAATTAAGCGCCGCGTTAGTTTGTTTTTGTATCGATTGTGTTAATAACAATAAAGATAAGTCCGAATAGTCGGTTGTTGGTGAGCAAGTCCGATTAGTCTGATTAATCGCTCATTGTTTATGTATCGGTTGTGTTTAAACATGTCCCGTGATGGAGGATCGCGTGTATGTGAGAATTATTAAGGGTGTAGATATCGGCCTGGATATGGTTGTAGTTTAAAAGATACGAATAATGCACCACATGTTAACTAGTAATGGATATTATTGACTATATAATGCTCAATATGTGAACCGCAATGCATACGAATAAGATGCGTCGTGTTTCGTTATTTGGCACACGGTTATTGTTTATCCTAAGGGTTTAGTTAGTTGATGGGCTTGGGTTTAGTAGCGACGTCTAAAAAAACGGATACATATAATGCACCAAATGAGTATGCATAATGATATCTACTGTCTGTATAATGCATAAAACGTTGGAGGACGTAATGAAGGACCTCGAGTATGCCTCATTCATTTAGGTTTTTGATGTGCCGTGTTTAGATGTTTGGAACACGTTACTTGTTTACCCCGAGGGTTTAATAAGCATAGGGGCTAGGGTATAGTACTTAAATATATAAATCACGTATTTTTGTAATTAAAATTTTTTACCGAATAAAGTTATGAAAAAGGTGCACGGTTACATATAATGCACCAACTGAAAGTGCATAATGAAATTTATTGTCTGTATAATGCATAATACGTTGGAGGAATTAATGATGGACCGCGAGTATGCCTCATTAATTTAGTGTTTTCATGTGCCGTGTTTCGATGTTTGCCACACGTGTCTTGTTTACCCCAAGGGTTTAATAGGCCTAGGGGCTAGGGTATAGTACTTACACATTAATAACAACGATGTAAAATAGCGCGCGGTTGACCTATATATAAATCACGTATTTTTGAAATTTACATATTTTAGTAAACATAATGCATAAATTATGTTTCATAATGCATAGTCTATACTACAATATGCACATATGAACTGCTAATGCATTGTCTCAACATGAAAATGCACATGTGTTACACACAAAATGTATTAAACTATATAAATAATACAACGCATATAATGCAGACAATACTACAAAAAAATGCAAGATTACAGTTCCACAATGCAAAGCCCCCACAACATAATACAAAAAACTCATCCTGACAGAGCATATATTACAGACGATCACTCTTTCGTCCCTTAATCTGTTTCTGTTCACCTTCACCTGCAGACGTACTAGGGACACCCTCTGCCAACCTATCCCTCAACTTCTTAGCCAATGCAACTGGAATAACATCATCAACTGCATTGTCGATTTCTGATCTTAGCCGCTTCTCTGAAATTGAACAAACAAAGTAATCTATCATAACATTTTCAATAAAGTAGACTACATAATGCTTACAGATGTTTACATATTAATGCATATATCATATGAATTAATGCATAACACAGCCTCATAATGCATTAAATATTACTGGTAATGCATTTTCTTAACATGAAAATGCACATGTGTTACACACAAAATGTATTAAACTATATACATGATACCACTTATATAATGCAGACAATACTACAAAAAAATGCACTATTACAATTCCCCAATGCATTGCCCATACAACATAATAAAAAAAACTTATACTGACTGAGCATATATTACAACACCTCCAATACCCTATCTAATGCATATTTTAGTAAACATAATGCATAGTCTATACTACACAAAATGTATTAAACTATATAAATAATACAACGCATATAATGCAGCCAATACAACAAAAAAAATACAAGATTACAGTTCCACAATGCATTGCCCCCCCACAACATAATACAAAAAATCATCCTGACTGAGCATATATTACAACACTCCCAATACCCTGAGCAATGCAAAATTTAGTAAACATAATGCATAAATTATGTTCCATAATGCATAGTCTACACTAAAATATGCACATATGAACTCTTTCTTGTGTTTAGTCACCACACCACACAACATGGATAATGCGGGATCAACAGAGTTGCTAATAATATTTCACACAATCAACAAATAAGATATTGAATTGCATAAGGTTCGACGCAAATTTTACCTGGCAGTCTCTGATGCTTGTGAGAGCGGTCGTCCTCTCTTAGGCATTTTGGATCTGCCAGAAAATAAAAAAACATAAGACACCGGAATTCATATCTATTTAACCGAACCCAATATCTACACGACAGATTCAGAGAAAACCATAAACTAACAACAAGTTATTTCTGAAATTTATGAGCCTAGGCATATTCAAAGTTTCAATTTTAACTTTTCGGCTCTGCAAAATCGCGAAAAAAAATACCGAAATCCCTTTTCAAACATACCTAGTCGAAAGGTGTCGGTGTTTTGGAGCAGATGTTAGCGCCGGTGGCTAGTTGTTGCCGAACTCTTGGTAGAATGCTGCTAATTCTTCAAACACGGCGACGGGGAGTGAGATCTAGGGTTTTCGGTAGTGGAGGGAGTGGTTTCAGATGTGTGAGTAATGAATGAAAAAGATGAAGAGACGGATTGTTTCAAATCCCTTGAAATTCGCACTTACCAAAGTATGGCGGTTCAATTTCCGCCGAATGTCTATATTACCCATGTAATGCATAGAAACACCCTCAATAATGCAACGCGGAACTAGATTTGTAGAATCAATCTGATCCGTTGATGCATAAGATCTAACGCGTAATATTAAGAAGAGAAAAGAATCTTAGAGATGAAAAGGGGAATAATGCTCCCCTATATATATATATATATATATATATATATATATATATACATGCTACTCAGTGGGCAAGCCCGTCCTTTTCTCTCTGTGACTGTTGTACAGAGTATGTCTCTTAATTCAATTTTCCCTCCAATAAAATTAGTCTATGCACATTCGATATGTACTTACCAGCTAAAATCAATTTTTATTGAAATAAGTGTGTTGATTTGCACAATATTTATTGACATAACTATATTAGGTAACCTGTTTGATCACTAGAAGTAGTTACAATACATATACAAACAACTTAATAATTGATTCAAAAGTAGTAGCTGGAAAAAACAGAGAATTAAAGTTCTCATCAAAATTTCATAGGTGAACATATCCAATTGACTAAACCCTGACCTCAATCACAGAACAAACATCGAAATCCAAGCAAAAGATCAACCCTATACATTCATTACTGCACAAACTCTGCCTAGTACCAATTTACAACAATTGATGTATAAAAATCGACTAGTATCATCGACCGTCCACCATGGAGAGAGTAACATGATTCAAAGAGCCACTACTCTTACTCTGCTGCGAATAACTTGAACCTGTATCAGGGCGGCTCGACTTGGTAGAAAACGCCGATTGCTTCGGTTCAGGAAGCTCTATAACTTCACTGCTTAGCATTGACAGTACAGTCGAAACAGATGGCCTATCTTTAGGAAGTTCCTGAACACACAATAATCCGATATGTATACACCGCAGCACATCTGTCCGGTAACTTGAACCCAATATTCTTGGATCTATTAAATCCGTGACACTGTATTCATTCCATGTTGTCCAAATCTAATGTTCCAATATCATGTCAGTGGACCATTGTGAAGCACCTTATGCATCATATAGAGATGTAGGTTATGGTTGATTTAAACAGAGAGTATAAGTTAGAACTAGTGCCCAATTCATTCATCAAGCAACAGATATGGTTCAAGTCGAGTAAAAACGCACTTTATCAAGAAAAATAGATAGTCACAGCTGATACAGATTGGAAACGGTATAACTACTGTTAGCTAGTTTAATTTTATCTCAAAGTAGAGGTCATTTGACTTACATGTCCCAGAAGGTTCAAAGAGCCTTCCTTAGGATAGAACCTTGTGTTCCTTCTCCCAGTAGCAATCTCCAGCACTAGAACTCCAAAGCTAAACGTGTCTGATTTTTCCCAAAATCTTCTCTCCATTGCATACTCAGGAGCCATATATCCACTGCAAGAAAATGACATTCGCAGATCAATCTTCAAGTTGACTTGCAATGAGCGACTTAATTTAGGTAAATTTCAGGCCACCAGTTGAATATACTTACTACGTTCCCACCACTCTCACTGTGCTGACATGATCTTGCTTGGCCTCAAATATTCTGGCCATGCCAAAGTCTGAAATCTTTGGGTTCCAATCATTGTCCAACAATATGTTGCTCGGCTTGAGGTCTCGATGAATTATTCTCAATCTAGAATCTCTGTGCAGATAAAGAAGGCCTCGACATATACCTTCAATAATATTGAAACGCTTTCTCCAATCTAGGACTTCTTGTGATGTATCTAAGCAGAATTTAAAGAGGAAAAGAATAGTGCTCAATATCACCCTAAATTGAATAACAATGTTCACCGAAATGGGGTAGAAATTGCTATCATATTTTAAACACAGAGCAGATTCTGAACTTACCAAATAGAAAAAAATCCAAGCTTTTATTAGGCAGGTATTCATAAACCAACATCTTCTCTCTATCCTCTGCACAGCACCCGACTAATCTAACAAGATTCCTATGTTGGAGTTTAGAAATAAGCGTCACTTCATTCATAAACTCTTGCATCCCTTGTCCAGATGCAGTTGACAGCCTCTTGACTGCAATTTCTCTTCCACTAGCCAAAATTCCCTAGAGTTGCAGAGGTTTCATCTTCATATTTAACGACGGTGACATATAAGATAAGAGATCAGTCACATGAATAGGCATGAGAAAAATAAGAACCTTGTAGACAGGGCCAAAACCACCCTTCCCTAGCCTGTTAGCTTCAGAGAAATTATCGGCCGCATTTGCTAGCTCCTCAAACTTAAACAACGGTATGTCTTCAAAATTAACTCGACTTGATACATCTGGAGTAGAGGTATTAATTGATCCTGACGCCGTCACATTGCCAAGTTCAACGGTTTCTCTTTTGCCTAATTCACCAGAAAATGCACAACTAACTCAGATCTTGCACACACTAGCTACCTACACCAAGGGATTGCTTACACAAACAAACATTACCTCTGCGCCTAGCAATCCATTTCCAACAAAAGTAAGTGCAAACACACAAAACAAGGAAGCCAACAATGGGCAAAACTATAAAAATCTTCTGAAAGCCCTTCTTTTTACCTGCAGCTGCAACTAAACAACAACCGTAATAACATAATTAATCATAAGCCCTAATTTCCCAGCAATTCACAGCAGAAATCAATCAAATCAGAATCATTTTCAATTCGTCTAAACTGATACATAAACAATCAATAATTCTGTTAGAGGAATAAAAATTCCTACCAAACTCGGAAACTGAGAGGCGGAGATAGAGATCGGAACCCAAGGTGAAGACCTTCTGAACGTCGATTAAGGGCACGCTCCAGAACATAACCCGATCCCGTTATCAAAGGCATAGGCTATGCACGAACAATTCCCCAAACACACGCCTTCACACTGCTCTTTCGCCACAGTCAATCGGGACGTGTAGCCAGAAAGCTTCATCGATTCGAGCTTCCAGAACCTATTAGTAGTCGTCCCATTACCACAACTCAAAGCGACCTTTCTCTCGCAGTCGCTGCTCCAGTTCCCTGACTCCCAATCGCTAGGATTTCGCTGAGTAAATCCGTGCAAGCAACTACAAAGTGGTACATCTAGCGTGTTGCAGCTCCCGAACGGCCCACACTCGCCATTGCTCCCGTAGGAACCAGATGATGCGTTGGTGTTGCCTTGTGCTCTACAGAATCCGACCCATAGAGACAAGTAGACGATGGCGGTAATCGCAATATAAGATTGTTTAATCATTAGTGTTACCGTCGGGAAGATTCTTCCGCTCTAACAATTACACCGAATTCGAGCAATAGGTGCCGTTGTAATGATGTTTTAGTTGAAAATTGTTGCTGCATTTTTTTCATGGTATTGAAGAAGAATATCGCCTGGATGAAAAGCACAAAAAGTTTGACATTTTTTGTTGTATTCCATTCTATTCGTTGGTCGGCTGCTAAAGTTCTTCTCATTCTATTCGTTGGTGGGCTGCTAAAGTTCTTCTTTCGCAAGATTTGTGATTGTTGGAAAATATGAGATACAAATTTGCCGGGCGAAACTTACACGGAAATAAAAACAAGAAAATTACACGAAAACAACTGAAAACAAAAATTACAAGGAAAAGTGAAAGTGGTAAGCCGAGTCGAGGAGTCCTCTTTTCGCAAGACGAGATACGCCCCGATAGTGCTCTCGGTTTGGCGTGTCGTCCCCAAAGATAAAACGGTTTCGTCTCTGAAGTAGCAGCACCGCTAGCAGCAGAGCTCCGGTGAACGGGAGTAAGGCGGGGCAGAGCTTCGACGGGAAGATTATGCAGAGAGGGAGAGAGCGTGCATGCAAGAATGCTTGTGTATGTTCTAACAAGAATGCAATGGATGCATGCCTATTTATAGGCCAAGTCCACCCGCAGGGGCATTGATGGAGTCAACAGCCATTATGTGTGTCATGATGGTTTGACTATAACCGCCAGGGGTTATTGACTGGTGCACTAGCCATTGGGAGCTGAAGAGACACGACGTACCTGAACATGCTACACGACGGGATACACATGGATCGGCGGGGTCCAGCGGGGACCTTTTGTGTCCCGTTATGCTTCGGGGTTCAGCGGGAACATGACGTGGACCAGAATCGTCGGGGATAGCGTGGAGTTTGGGGTGATCTAAAAAGAATAAGCGGAGCTTGAACCACGCTCAACGACCAGCTCCAAAGAACAGCCCAAAGACCACCCAAAGATCATTGCCAAGATCCAAGGCACCCTGGGCACGGGGCACGGTGCACGACTCGCGGCTCGCGGGCGGGCGGCGGCGGCGCCCGTGTGGGCTCTATTACCCGTCTTGTTCCATGATAATTATTACACCTAATAATTCATCTTATTAAATACTTCATCAAAGAAGTTTATCATCCCCGATGTGGGATAATTAACACTTAGTTAATTAATCCCTTAGTTTTTCCCATAGCTCATTTTTGGCTTTATTGTGACCAACTTTAATATATTATTTCTCACTCACCGGGAATCGGATTTGAGAAAATGAATATACTACGGTCATCTACTCGGAACTTATATCGTTGCTATTGCATTTAATTTCACAAAATTAAATGTATTGTAACATTTATTATTAGTCAAATTCATTTGACCAAGCACGATTCCAACAATCCCCCACATGAGTGGAAATTGCCAAATGCATATGTATGTAGACGCAAGCTCAACTCACAAGAGGTATGTAAGCATAAGGATAGGTAGTTTTTGGCTTTGAACCATCCATAGTCAACACCATCGGATACACATGCGGACTAGTAGCGCGATGCTTTGAACTATTCCTCCACGGCGTGCACCGAGACAATGATGTTAACACTTAAACACCTCAACCTCATCCGTTCTCACGTTTTGTGTCCATTTCAGGCCTTGGACACCACTTTGGATTCATAAGTATATTGTATGAAGCGGCTCAACTTCACACTTACATAGGTGATTCCTCGTTAAGTATCTTGTCATACTCGGTCTCTTTGAGAACTTCATCTCAACGAGATCCTTTAGGGATCATTAAAAGTCATAGACTTAACCTCACCACTAGGCAAATTTTTCAACACTCTGTTACTCTCTAGGGAATAGATGTAGATGAGTGTTCACACGAATTCTCATAGCTTAGTTTTCCCATTGAACCAAGTTCTTGGGATCTCCAGTCATCATGGTTGGGTTACCACTATGACAATTCTTTAGTTTGTGGATTTCAAACCTATTCCCTCTAGCAATTTATTCATTTGATCACGATTTAACCCTTTGGTTAGCGGATCCGCTAGATTATCCAATGACTTCACGTAGTCAATTGTAATCACCCCTGTTGTGATCAAATGTCTCACGGTATTATGTCGCCGACGGATGTGTCGAGACTTACCATTGTACAGGCCACTATTTGCCCTCCCAATAGCGGCTTGGCTATCACAGTGAATTAACACTGGAGGCACGGGCTTTGACCAACATGAAATGTCTTCAAGGAAGTTTTTAAGCCATTCGGCTTCTTCCGCAGCTTTATCTAAAGCTATGAATTCAGATTCCATGGTGGATCGGGCTATACATGTTTGTTTCGTGGATTTCCACGAGACAGCACCACCCACAATAGTAAAGACATATCCACTTGTCGAAAGTGAGTCTTTGTTATCGGATATCCAATTTGAATCGCAGTACCCTTCAAGTACCGGGGGTATCTCGAAAAGTGTAGCCCATGATTTTGAGTATACTTGAGATACCTCAAAACTCTTACAAGAGCTTTCCAATGCTATTTGCTTGGATTACTCGTATAACGGCTCAACTTGTTCACTGCGCAAGCAATATCAGGTCAAGTGCAATTAGTAAGATACATAATGCATCCAATGACCCGTGCCTAATCTTCTTGTGCAACGGGCTCACCCATGTTCTTGCTCAAGTGAACATTGAGCTCTATATGCGTTTTAGCCGGGATGCCATCATAGGCGTTGAACCTCTTTAATACTTTCTCAACATAATGAGATTGTGTTAAGGTGATTCCTTCGGATGTTCTTAGAATTTTCATTTCAAGAATTACATCAGCTAGACCCATATCCTTCATGTCGAAGTTTCTCTTTAACATGGCTTTCGTGTCGTTAATCACTTGGGTGTTACTACCCATGATTAACATATCATCAACATAGAGACACACTATAACGTATCCATTATTAGTGTTCTTAATGTAGACACATTTGTCACATTCATTGATTTTAAATCCATTTGATAACATCACGTTATCAAATTTCAAGTGCCACTGCAACGGCGCTTGTTTCAATCCATAGAGGGATTTAACCAGTTTGCATATCTTTTTCTCTTATCCAGGTACTACAAAACCTTCAGGTTGTTCCATATAGATTTCATCTTTAAGGTCACCATTTAGAAACGCAGTCTTAACATCCATTTGATGAATCTCAAGATTGTGTACAGCAGCAATCGCGAGAAGCACTCGAATTGATGTAATTCTCGTTACATGTGAGTAGGTATCAAAGAAATCGTACCCTTCATTTTGTTTAAAGCCTTTGACTACCAGTCGAGCTTTATACTTGTCCACTGTTCCATCGGCCTTAAACTTTCTTTTAAGGACCCATTTGCATCCTAAAGGTTTAGCCCCTTCAGGTAGATCAACCAACACCCACGTGTGGTTTAGCAAAATTGAATCAATTTCGCTTTGAACAGCTTCTCTCCAATGCAACCCGTCTGGGCCAGCAAAGGCTACTTGTATCGATGTTGGTTCTTCATCCAACATAAATGCAATATAGTTAGGACCAAATGTCTTTGGTGTTCTAACCCTGCTACCACGTCTTGGTACCGCATCGTTTGGATCAGGCCTTGTTCGCTTTCGCGATTCTGGCTCTTCATCCACTGATTTAGAACTAGTGGTTTCATCCCCAATTCTCGTCTCAGAATTGAGTGTAATATTTTTCTTGTCTTTGCGAGGAAATATATTTTCAAGAAATACAACATTTCTTGACTCGATTGTTGTTCCCACGGTCACAGTCGATATTTCAGACTTATGGACAATAAATCGATATGCACTACTATTAAGTCCACACCCAATGAAGATGTAGCCAACTGTTTTATGACCGATTGTAACTTCTTTGGGCGGAGGAACCATCACCTTTGCCAAATACCCCCACACTTCGAGGTATTTGTAGGATGGCTCCCTTCCATTCCACAACTCATAAGGAGTAACGTCCTTACCTTTGCGTGGGATTTTGTTTAGGATGTAGTTGGCCGTCAAAACATCTTCCCCCCACATGTTCTAGGGCATCCCCGAACTGATCAGTAACGTGTTCATCATTTCTTTGAGAGTTCGATTCTTGCGTTCTGCAACACCATTAGATTGTGGTGAATATGGTGCAGTCGTTTGATGAATTATACCACTTGCATTTCATAATTCCTCAAACGGGGCTACGTATTCACCTCCTCTATCACTTCGAATCATTTTGATTTTACATCCAAATTGCTCGACTTCGTTCTTATAATTTTTAAACGCTTCTATTGCTTCGTCTTTACTTCTTAAAAGATAGACATAACAATATCTTGTGCAATCATCTATGAATGTGATAAAGTATTTTTTACCGCCTCTCGTTTGCACCAACTTTAAGTCACATACATCCGTGTGAATTAATTCAAGGGGTTTTGTGTTCCGTTCAACCGAATGTAACGGTAACTTTCATTTTCGCCTCAAGACAAGTTTCACATTTGTTTTGAGTTTTTACTTCATTTGCCTTTAGTAAATCTAAACTTACTAATCTTTTAATAGCATTTGGATTTACATGTTCCAATCTATTGTGCCACAAGTTAGAACATTCAGCCAAGTAAGAAGAAGTAGATGCATTCTTATTATTAGCCAATGGCTTAGGGACATGACGTGTAGCTACACTAAGCTTGAAAAGTTCGTCGGTTACAAAACCTTTTCCGAGTAACTTTCCAAACTTGTACAAAGAAAACCTATCAGATTTGAATACAAGTTTAAACCCCTTATTCACTAATATTGATCCTGACACTAGGTTCTTGCGGATGTCCGGGACGTGCAGCACATCCTTCAAAGTGATGGTGACGCCGGGCGTCATCATGACAATCACGTCCCCAATGCCGAGGACTTGAGACGAGGCTTGATTCCCCATATTGATTTTCCTCCCTTCAACAACGGTGAAGGAGACGAACTTGCTCTTATCGGCACAGACGTGGGCAGTAGCTCCAGTGTCGATGTACCAGCCACCTTTGTTATCAACGAGGTTGACTTCTTCCGTGACCACAGCAACAAGGTCACTTTCATCCCAGTCCTTGAACTCTTTTTCAACAACGTGGGTAGCCGGCTTCTTCTTCGGCTTGCAGCAGTCCTTGGAAAAGTGGTCAGGTTTGCCACAGTTGTAGCAGTTGCCTTCAACCTTCCTCGCAGACCGCTTCCTCTTGCCCTTGTCCTTTGTAGTTGGACGAGAGCGTTTGTTGGTGGGACCGCCCCGCTCCAACAGATTGGCCTTTGCAACAGGTGGGCCATGGCCCTTAGCCAAACCATCGCGTTTGCGCACGTCTGACTCGATGCGCAGCTTCACGATCAAGTCTTCAAGATTCATCTCCTTTCGCTTGTGCTTAAGGTAGCGCTTGAAGTCCTTCCAGCCGAGTGGAAGTTTTTCAATGACCGTGCCCGTCGTGAAAGCTTCAGGCAGGGCCATTCCCTCGGCGGCGAGGTCGTGGATGATCAGCTGGAACTCTTGCAATTGGTCCATGATTGGTCGGGAATCGACCATTTTGTAGTCCAAGTACTTGGCTATTACAAATTTTTTAGTGCCCGCATCATCACTACGATACTTCTTATCTAGCATTTCCCACACTTGTTTTGATGTTTAAAATAAAGTTTTTACAAAGATAGTCTCCTTTGCGCCAAGCATCATACTCGACGTACATCTCAACACGTGCCTCGTCCTCACTTGACGGGGTTGGCTCGTTCTCCTTGAGGAAGTTCACGATGCCCAACGTTGTTAGGTAGAACAATATTTTCTGTTGCCATCTCTTGAAATCCGTTCCCGTGAACTTCGATGGCTTCTCGGCGGGTGGCATCATCCTTGGTGCCATTGGTGCCGAGTTTGTCCCATGAAAGGGACCAAGTTCGTTGCCCCCGTAGGAGCTAACAATTGGGTGGGACACAGTACCCCCCATAGTTGCGTGGAGCATGGAGGCCCCCGCATTTGTGCCGACCCCGAAGGATCCAGCACCCGTGCCGAGCCCGATGGATCTAGCACACGTGCTGCCCCCGAAGGAGCTTGCACCCGTGCCGACCCCGGAACGTCCAGCACCCGTGCTGCCCCCGAAGGAGCTTGCACTCATGTTGACCCCGAAGGATCCAACACCCGTGTCGTGCCCGAAGGCCCCGACACTCGACCCAATGAAGGATCCAATGGAACCACTGAAAGTGGAACCGACTGATCCACTCGAGGTGAATCTGGTAACCGTCCCAAAGGGGTTGTCAAACACCCAATGGGTTGTTGAGGAAGAAGTTGAGAAGCCAGGAGTCGGAATCATCGTTATTTCCGACGACGTGTTGATGGGTGCAACGGGGGACACATTGGATGGAACGGTGGCAGCGGCGGTAGACGGGTCAGTCGACATCTCCAAGCAAAGGTGTTGATTAAGTTCAGTTGGTGTGTGTAAACTCCATTAGTGGCAAGAATATCTCGTCTTGCGATTATTGGAAAATATGAGATACAAACTTGCCGGACGAAAATTACACGGAAATAAAAACAAGGAAATTACACGGAAACAACTGAAAACAAAAATTACACGGAAAAGTCTGTGGAAAGCGGTAAGCCGAGTCGAGGAGTCCTCTTTCCGCAAGACGAGATACGCCCCGGTAGTGTTCTCGGTTTGGCGAGTCGTCCCCAAAGATAAAACGGCTTCGTCTCTGAAGTAGAAGTACCGCTAGCAGCAGAGCTCCGACAAACAGGAGTAAAGCCGGGGCAAAGCTTCGATGGGAAGATTATGCAGAGAGGGAGAGAGCGTGTATGCAAGAATGTTTGTGTATGTTCTATCAAGAATGCAATGGATGCATGCTTATTTATAGGCCAAGTCCACCCGCAGGGGCATTGATGGAGTCAACAGCCATTATGTGTGCCGTGATGGCTTGACTGTAACCGCCGGGGGTTATTGACTTGTGCACTAGCCATTAGGAGCTGAAGAGACACGACGCACCTGGACATGCTACACGACGGGATACACCATGGACCGTCGGGGTCCAGCGGGGACCTTTTGTCTCCCGTTATGCGTCAGGGTCCAGCGGGAACATGATGTGGACAAGACCCGTCGGGGATAGCGTGGAGTTTGGGGTGGACTAAAAAGATTAAGCGGGGCTTGAACCACGCTCAACGACCAGCTCCAAAGAACAGCCCAAAGACCACCCAAAGACCAATTGCCAAGATCCAAGGCACGGGTCACGGTGCGCGGCTCGCGGCGCTCAACGACCAGCCCAAAGACCAAGGCACAAGGCACCCGGGGTGCACGGTGCGCGGCTCGCTGCTCACGGGCGGGCGGCGACGCGCGCGTGTGGGCTCTGTCACCCGTCTTGTTCCACGATAATTATTACACACAATAATTCATCTTATTAAATACTTCATCAAAGAAGTTTATCATCCCCGATGTGTGATAATTAACACTTAGTTAATTAATCCTTTAGTTTTTCCTATAGCTCATTTTTTGCTTTATTGTGACAAACTTTAATATATTATTTCTCACTCACCGGGAATCGGATTTGAGAAAATGAATATACTACGGTCATCTACTCGGAACGTAGATCGTCGCTATTGCATTTAATTTCACAAAATTAAATGTCTTGTAACATTTATTATTAGTCAAAGTCATTTGACCAAGCACGATTCCAACAAAAAGTTTACCATCTTTATTTTGAGAGGATTTGAATTTCTTACCTAATATTCTCCCAAAACGTCAAACCGCGGCCAAGATTCTGCACGACACATTTTTTGTGTATGAAGTTTTTTTAGCAATAGAGTTGTGAATTTTTTGATGAACACTATTAAAAATAATTTAAAAGTAAATGAAAATTAATTTATATGCAGTGTGAAGACTCGGCCCGGCATTACTTCTCTATCGCTTAGCTAACTTACACATAACATTATTAAAATTTCAATATTAAGAATAGTTGGTTGATCACTTGAATTGTGTAAAACAATTTGACAGTCCGGCGTGCCAGAAGTTTTAGCCACTAATTGTGTTAAAATCTAATACAAATATTTGTATAGTAGTAGTAACTTTAGTGATGTTTTGTTTCTGAGTACTATGGTTTTTCTTTTAGTTTTTTATTGCTTTAATATTGTAATTTGACCATAAGTTTGGATTCGTAAGTGTTTCAAATTTTATACAGCTTTGACCAAGAATCAAAGTATTATATTTTCTCTTTCAATAAAAAATTATCTTATTGATCAAAATGGAAGTTAACTTAGGGAGTACAAAATAAGCAATACTAGTAAATTAAATGTTTAATAGGTACTCCCTCCGTTCCTTATTAATAGAGACATTTTTTTCGACATGGAGTTTAAGAATACTGTATTAAATGAATAGTGGAAAAAGTAAGAGAGAATAAAGTAAGAGCGATGAATAGAGAATAAAGTAAAAATGAGAATTACTTTTTACTAAAAATAGAAGCGACTCAATTAACTTAAAAATTCCCAAAATAGAAAAATGACTCTATTAACATGGGACGGAGGGAGTACACCCTGTTAGAAGAATACTATCGTTGCATCACAAGATTCACAACAATTAAAAAGTAAGAATATACTTAATCCCACATGAAATGTTTCCTTAGAGTTGAATTTAATGGCACAAGATAATGACAGGTTAAATTTTAGAAACTTGAGTGTGCTTTTATTTCCTGACCCATCTGCTCCTCCAACTAGCAACCCAATTCGATAAACTAGTGGTTCACTAAAAAAAATCAAAATATTTTGAGAATCGGTTTGGTTATTAAATTAGTATTCCATAAGCAGTGATTGGTATATGACATAATTAATCAACCCCACCAAATAAAATAAGAGCACTGATGACGCCTTTCAAGATGAATTAAAAAAACAATTCATTATTGATAGTCGGAAATTTTCAAAACAAAAACTGAATAAATATTGACTAATTCTCTATCTGCAGAAATAAAAAGCATGGTCTTATCATCCCACCTGAGTCTTATTCATATTCAAGTAATATAAGTTATGAAAATAATTATTAATAGCATATTATATGCGTCACTAGTTGTTGTCGTCTACTTTTCAACTTGAATATATTATAATTTGTTAGTATGGGTTGAATCTATATAAATTATGTTTTTTAATTAGGATAGGATTATGTTTTCGAATTAGGCTAGGATATCATATGTTCCTATTTATATGGGAGTAGGACATATAATTTTATGATCTGAGATCCAATCTGAAATCTGTAGCCACAATCTGAATAAAATCTGTTCTCTGTTCCTACCCGTGGATGTAGTCAATTGGCGAACCACATAAATTCTGTATCTCTTGACGTTTCTGTTTGTCTTGATTACACAATTGTTCTATTCTGTCACAAAATACCTAAATCCAGTATACAACTCATACATGCCAAAATGTTGCATCAGTAACTGTTGTTACCAACGTGTATCAGTTTTCAAACCTGAAGGCAACACTAAACAAGATTTCAGCTGCCGAAAATTGAAATAAATAGGAGTACTATTTACGTTTACATTGTCTTTTCTTTCATATTTGTAGAATTAGTATTACCTCCCGTGCTATGCACGACTTATAAGATTTTCAAATAATGAAGATAGATTTTAAAATGAGTGGATTAAAATAAAATAAAAACAGAGAACAAAGAGTATAATAATGTTTATAGTTAAGAATATGTAAACAATTCAAAACATTACAAATAATAACAAAAAATTGAAATATACTTCTCTCATCCCACTTTTAATAAAGTATTTCATATTCAGCAAACAATTTTATACAATTTTAATTTCTTATGAGTAGAATAAACTAAAATAAAATAAAATAAAGAAAAAAGAGGAGATAATGATGCATATAATTAAAATACTCCGTGTTAATTAGAATAAGATATACAAATAGTCAAGTATATTTCAACTGAAATCAGTTGAGATATACGATCATACAAAATAGTCAAATATATTTTAAAAAGATATCAATTACAAAACCTAGACTATTATTGAAAATCTAAATTACACCATAAAATCCAAACTAAATACCCAAACTAAATTCCAAATAATATACCCAAACTAAATCCTAAATAGTACTACATAAATTAATATTCTTTAAAGTCATCTCCAACCATTTATACCAAATTCAAACTTATTTTTTTCAAATCAAACAGAAATTCTACTCCAACCATTTACACCAAACTCAAACTCAAAAGAATATTTCAATCTTAACTACATATTTATTTAAATTACACATAAACCCCACAATATTTTTATCAATAATTTTCCAAACATAATTTAATACAATTGTTCATATTGATATATTTATATAGGTTTGTGTTAAAATGACAACATCTCTTAAAGTGACACTATAACACCCCGTATCCAGCAATATTATAAACGCTACACAACAATAGTATAAACGCTAGACATCAATATTATAGATTGTTGTATAGCGTATTTGATATTGTTGGCCGAGAAAAATTGTTGTATAGTGTATTGGATATTGTCGGCCGAGAAAATTTACCCTTGAGCATTTTTTATGATTGTCACATGGCAGCTGATTATTCGTCCACGTGTACATATGATAGGCTAGGAATGAAGGTATGGTGTTACTTTAAGAGGTGTTGTCATTTTAACGCACCCCTATTTATATATATTGAAATATTTACATTCAATAAAAAATATAATATCACAAATTATACAAAATAATTAATTAATAATAATAATAATCTATTAAGATAAAATGAATCTTATATAAAATGTATTGTAAAATAATTAATAATAAATTATAAATAAAAATTTATATGTCAAAATTGAAAATTTTAAAACATGTTCAATTTAAAGTAAAATATATCATGTGTGATCATTGAATAGATTATTCACTTCAAGATTTAACAATTTTTTTGAGCAATTAAGATTTAGAAAAACCTTTAATTTAAAGTTAAATATGGCCATTTAAATTAAGATTTACTTTAAGATTAGTTCATCTTTAAAATTTAACTAAATATATTTAATTGGATAGCCCAAAAGCCCAACTTTTAAGTCCATTTAAAACCTAATGAAAAAATGAGCCGTCGTCTTCTCCATCTTATTCTTCTTTCCCATTTTTCTGTTTCAGCATATCTCTCATCTCTCTGTCTTCTTCGAACAATCTCGCCTATCAATCACCCTGCTTCGCTGCCCGGCTGCAAATGCCGCCGCTGGCCTCCGTGCCTCGTTGTGGTATGCGTCGTCCGCCGATCAACCGCAACTCCACCGCTCTGCCTCGCCAATTCCTCCGCCCTGCTTCGTCACCCGCAAGAACCTGGCCCGCCGGCTCACTCTAGTGTGCACCGACATTCTTAACCGACGGCACCGCCGGCGGTGGCATTTCTCTCCTTCTCATTCCTCTTCTTTTTTTGCTTCTAAACTTTCCCTCTCGTCTCTCATTAGAGCATCAGCAATGGCGCCCGTCCCTGCGGAATTCCGACCGGCGTGCCAGAATTCTGCGGCGGACGTCCGCCATTGTGCATGGTAGGAACGGATACGGAATTCCGCCGAGGACACCGCAGTTCCGCGGCGTTTATGCGGAATTCCGTCGCGACGCCGCGTGGACGTCCGCCATTGCGTTGACTCCCACGGACGTCTGCGCGGAATTCCCGTTTATTGCATAAAATGTTTTTTTTTTTAATTTCTATAAATATGTCTCGTTGAACTTCATTTCATTCGCACCACTTGTATTAACGAGTATATCTCTCTCTAAAAATACCTTTCTTTCGAAGAATAATGGAGCACCACGATAGCGATTCCCCCGCCACTAGCGAGTCACCGGCGCCTTATTTCCCCGTCGGTGGGAGTGCCGGAATGCCGGGGATGATGCCCCAATCTCAAATGCCATCGAGAATGATGCTCGGGTACTACAACATGTACCTGCAGTGGTATGGGATGATGCCCCAGATGCCCAGGGCGAGTGTCGGAATGTCGGGGATGATGCCCGGAATGTCGGGAATGATGCCCGGAATGATGCCCCAAATGCCGGGGATGATGATGCCCGGGATGATGCAGGGATAGCATGTCGCTGCGGGAGGGAGTAGGTAGGGGGTCCTCCAATCGCCGGTGGACAACGTCTATGGGCCCTATATAGATTTACTGTCGACGGACAACCCGACGAGTTCTCCTCTCGAGACTCAGTTCACTGGCAATGACACGTTCTCGCTCGAGGAGTTGGGGCTTTCTCTGATCCGGGATTCTCCCACCGACGCACCACCGGCAACAGTGAGGAGGGGGAGGTATTTTTGGGAATTCCGCGGGGAATTCCGCGCCACTGTTGATGCTATTACTCATCAGGTTTGGTTAGATAGACAAACTCAATTAAGTGGACCATTTTTTTCCCAATAATTTATGCCCTTCAAATTAGTACTAGTATAAATTTGTAAAAGAAATAAAGAAATTAATTATACAGTCAGCTCACTTTACCCTATAAAAAGGGTATTATAAAAAGGGTGTTATAGTATTTTCAACTAATGTCCCTTTTTATTAGAGCATTACTAGTGGTGCGGATGTCCCGGCGAACATCCCAAAAACACCTTCTGCCACGTCATACGGACATCTCATTGCGGATGTCACGTCATACGGACATCCCACACACAGTGGCAGACATCCCCAAAGACATCCCGACGGACTTCCCACAATAAAAATTCACAAATTAAACAATTTACGGAATTAAAATTTCGACACAAATACGGGAAAAATGAAACCACTTTATTTTAAAAAAAAACATACTTAATTAAAAAAAATTACATTGTTAAAAAAAATCGCCTTCTCACTCATCGGATTCCCCGCCGCCAGTCCCCTCGTCGTTCCCGCCGCCGCCACCCCCCTCGTCGTCACTCTCCGACGTGTTTCCGAATCCCAAATCGCGCCGCATACTGTTGATCCTTAAGCGACCGCTTGTAACGGCGGTCGGTCGATTGACGCCATTCAACCATTGCACGTAACAAGGTTTCATGTGCCGCGATGCGGGCGAATGAGGGGTTCTCGGGATCGGGACGTCCGCACGGACGTATTTATAGAATTATTAAAAAAAAGAAATTAATGCAATAATCGGGACGTCCGCGCGGACGTCTGTGGGAGTCAACGCAATGGCGGACGTCCGCACGGACGTCGCGACGGATATCCGCGGAACTCCAGTGTCCGCAGTGGATGTCCGTATCCGTGCCTCCCTTGCACAATGGCGGACGTCCCGCGTGGACTTCCGGCACGCCGGTCGGAATTCCGCCGGGACGGGCGTCATTGCTAATGCTCTTAGTATAGATAATTAAATACACAATTTAAGAATGTCGAAATAAATACTCCCTCCGTCCCGGACTACTTGCACTTATTTCTTTTCTGGGCGTCCCAAGTTATTTGCACTCTTTCCATTTTTAGTAAAAATTATCACCTACAGTCGCAATTGTTGACTTTGCTATACACTCATTCCTTATTCTCCGTGCCGAAAAGGAAATGTGCGAGTAGTCCGGGACGGAGGGAGTACTACTTATCAATAATTATCATATTTTCATGAATATATGTGGACTCATATTGGCGGACACACAAGGGCCATGGAGGGCCTCATTCGTAATTTATCTATATACTCTCCATTATTATCCAATAATTGTCCATTTTGATTTCGTACGAGTTTTAAAAAATATAAAGGAAATTGGGTTAAAAAGGTTAGTAAAATATGTGTCTCACTTTTATATATTAGTTTTACGGTATAATGTGAGTAAAATGAGTTAGTAGAATGTGATGTCTACTACTTACTACTCCCTCCGTTCTATAGTAATGGAGGCGTTTCTTTTCGGCAATGCAATTAAGAAAATTGTGTTAGGTGAGTTAAGTAAGGGAGAATTAAGTGAAAAATGAAAAAGGTAGAGAGATGAATAGAGAATAAAATAAGAGAGGGTAAAGTAGGTGTGGAGAAATGTGTTGACTTTTACTAAAAATGGAAATGACTTTATTACTATGGAACGTACCAACGTGACAAAATAACTCTATTACTATAGAACAGATGGAGCACCATTTATAGTGTAAAGTGAAAGTGGACAATTAAGACGAAATGATTTCCTTGTTGAAATTCATGGATGGAGGATCGGAACAAAATGAAAGCACCAAATTGATAGGATATCATTCCTAACGAGAGGTGATCGGCAGTGCAAGGGCTCGGTGATCAAAGGACTCTCCGTCGTGGAAATTCTCTCGTCGAGCAGAACGATGGTTTAGGATTGGCAAACGGCAAATTGCGTGAAATAAAAAGAGCGTGAAAGCAAAATATGATATTTTATTTTTGATTAAAATGAAAGACTCCAACACTAAACAACCAAAGCTGCTAACTTTTAAATAATTGTCCAAAAAAATTGACCTTATCATCTTAATTTTATCATCAAATAATTTGCTTTCTTCTATATAAAGCACATCTGTTTGTTCATACAATTTGATTATGTTATTTGAATTATTACATTACATGGGCGAAGTTAAGCAAAAAATGAACCCATATAGAGCGACAAAACTTAGATAAAACAAAGTAAATGAAGAACTGTATTGGATTATTACATGAGTGGGTCCCCAAATTTAAAATATAGCCAAATAAAAAAAAGGCCCACTAATTGCACTCGGCACTACATTATGCCCATTGATTTGTTTTATATTGCATTTATTTCTGACATCTTTTGCTCTCAAATCATTGTCAGTTTTATTTTAATATAACAATCAACATGTTATGATCATACACCCAACATGTTAGGCCATCCACAACGCTGTCTCTATACCGTCTCTTAAACCGTCTCTTAACTACTATTTGAGCACTATTTGAGGGCCCCACTGTCCTTTTTTCCTCCATCTCTTAACTAAGAGACGGAGGCTGCAACGCTCCGTCTCTTAACCGTCTCTATACCGTCTCTTAATTACTATTCATTCAATTTAATTTATAATTTTTTTTAAAACCCAATTCAATTTAAACAAACACACTTTATTAAAATTAAAACAAAAGTAAAAAACACACAAAATAAAAAAATACACAAAATAAAAAAAACACACAAAATAAAAAAACACACAAAATAAAAAAACACACAAAATAAAAAAAAATTAATCGGAAGGGCTAATCATCCTCCGGAGGCGGTCGAGGTTGAGGGGGAGTCGGAAGGCCAAGTTGTGCTGCCATATGCACAATTCCGTTCCACCAGGCCGCGTATTGGGAGTGCGAGAAGCGGGAAGTGTCCGCCATTGTGGCGGTCATGTACGCCACCATAAGTGTGTCCGAGCCTCCTCGCGAGCCCGATCCTGAGGCCGGCTGGCTTGATTCGCCTCGGCCCTTCCTTGCTCTAGCCGCTTTCGCCGCCTTCGTCCCTTGCGGCCGACGGCGCCTACTCGCTGATCCTCCTGCATCGCCGACCGTACCCGCAAACTCCTGGGATTCAGCATCATGTTGGCTGATGCCTTCAGCAGTGTCACCACCAGACGCACCAGCACTAGACGAGTATTGGCCACTCGCCGTATGCTTCGTGCGCTTCGAGTTTGAGCCCGAGCTGGAGCGGAAACCGCCGGCCCATCGTTCCTCGTCCTTGACGGCGCGCCAAACATCAACAAATCTGAATTGATGTCCCTCGTCCTGGTAGTAGGCGCGCAAAGCGGACGTCAAAATGTCGGTGGCCGTGGCGCCGCTTTGGTAGCGCGCCTCTTCCGCCGAGTAGATGCCGCAGAATTTTTTGACCTGTCGGTCGACTCGGTCAAAGTGACAGCGGATCATTTTAACTGTGCGCTTGCGGGAGCGGTTCGGCTTTATTTGGTGGTAGACCTCGACAACCTTTTCCCAGAAACACTTCCGGGTTTGTTGATTCCCGACGATGGGATCGTACGAGACCGTGATCCAGGCGTTGTACACCGCCATCGTTTCGAGGTTGTTGTACGGATGTCGGCCAAGATCCTCTTCCTCTTCCTCTTCTTCCTCCTCGTCTTCGCCCGTCTGGGGTTGTACACTGCCTCGGCCACCTCCACCGCCTCGCCCACCTCCACCGCCTCGGCCTACTCCCGGCGTGGGATCAACTGGAAAATCCTCCCGGATCTGGGATAATCCCTGCGAAAACCGCGGGACGTTGGGACGAACATATGCATCAAGGTCAAAATTGGGTGGTTGGTACCCCCCCGGCGTCGCCGAACCCTGGGTCCCCGGCGTTGACGAACCTCCACCGCCCAATGTGTTGATCATGTTCTCCCAATCGCCGAATGAGTTGAGATCCCACCCGCCGGAGCCGGAGCCGCCATAGTTGCCCTCGCCGTCGCCGGACATCTTGAGTTGGGTTATGAAAATTTCAGCGAAAATTTGAGAGAAAATTTAGATGATATGAAGAATAGATGTGTAGTTGTGTGTAAATGAGGATGGGTTTAGGAGTATTTATAGAGTAAAAAATTTAATAAAAAACAAAAAAAATATAAAAAAAAAAACAAAAAACGGTAATAATACCGTTACAATTTTTTTTTTTTATTTAAATTCGAATTTTTTTTAAAAAAAAATATTTATTGCGTCAGCACGTGACGACGCCCACTCGCGGGCCGGCGAGTGGGCGTCACGCACGACGCCGGGCTGCGCCACGTCGCCGAGGCGCGTGGCGAGCCAGCTCGTCTCCTGGCTCGGCGAGTCGAGTCGCGCGACGAGACGCGCGACGAGACGGGACGAGATGGAGGCTGCAACGCGTCTCGCCGGGGTCTCGTCTCGCTGAGACGAGACGCGAGACGCCGGCGAGAATAAACTAAAATGGCACTTTTACTATCATATCATCTATCGCATATTCATATTACTATTACTATTACTATGATGGAAATAAACTAAAATGGCACTTTTCTTGCAAGAGAATTTCTCATAAATAACTTTTCTTGCAAGAGAATTTCTCATAAATATTTATATATGTATCATACTTAGAGCATCCACTACGTTGTTCCTCCACCGTTCTTTAAACTACTATTTACGGGTCCCACTGTACTTTTTAACTCCATTCTTTAACTAAGGAACGGAACATGCAACACTCCGTTCCTTATCCGTTTCTTAACCGTTCATTAAATTACTATTCATTCAATTTCATTTTTTATTTTTATTTCCAACCCAATTCAATTAAAACAAACACACTTCATTAAAAAACACACAACATAAAAAAATTACAACTTAAAATTCTAAAAAATAAAAAATACACAATTAAAATCCTAAAAAATTAAACGTTGCATAATTTAAAATACAAATTTAAAGAAAATAAAAAAACTACTCCGCCGGCGAATCATCCCCCGAAGGCGGTCGAGGTGGAGGGGGAGTCGGAACGCCAAGTTGTGCTGCCATATGCACAATTCTGTTCCACCGGCCCGCGTATTGGGAGGGCGAGAAGCGGGAAGTGTCCGCCATTGTGGCAGTCATGTACACCACCATAAGGGTGTTCGAGCCTCCCCCGAGCCCGCCTGGCTTGATTCGCCTCGGCCATTCCTCACTCTAGCCGCCTTTGCCGCCTTCGTCCCTTGCGGCCGACGGCGCGTACGGCTGGATCCCCCGTCATCGCTGGCCGTACCCGCAAACTCCTGCGGTGCACCCTCTTGTCCGCCGCTGCCCTCACCGGTGTCACCAGACGAGTATTGGCCACTCGTCGTGTGCTTCGTGCACTTCGAGGTTGAGCCCGAGCTGGAGCGGACACCGCCGACCCACCGTTCCTCGTCCTTGACAGCCTACCAAACATCAACAAATCTGAATTGTTTGCCGGTGTCCTGGTTATAGACGAGCAAAGCCGCCCTCAGAATGTCGGCTCCCGAAGCTCTGCTTTGGTAGTGCGCCGCTTCGGTCGAGTAGATGCCGCAGAATTTTTTGACCTGTTTGTCGACTCGGCCAAAGTGAGAGCGGAGCATTGTATATGTGCGCTTCCGGGAGCCTTTCGGTTTAATCTGGTGGTAGATCTCGGTGACCTTTTCCCAGAAGCGCTTGTGGGCTTGTTGATTCCCGACGATGGGATCGTACGAGACGGTGATCCAGGCGTTGTACACCGCCATCGTTTCGTTGTTGCTGTACGGATGTCGGCCTAGATCCTCCTCTTCTTCCTCCTCCTCCTCCTCCTCCTCGCCCACCTCCGACTCCGCCCTGGAGCTTCCACCGCCTCGGCCTCCTCCCCCTCCTCCTCCTCGCCCGCCTCGGCCTCTTCCCAGAGTGGGTTCAACGGGGAAATCCTCCCGAATCTGGGAAATACCGCAGGGCGGAGGGTCGAGCGTATGCATCCACGTCGAAAGTGGGTGGTTGGTACCCACCCGACGTCGACGAACCGGAACCACCAAGTGTGTTGTACATGGTATCCCAATCGGTAAACGTGTTGAGATCCCACCTGCCGGAGCCGCCACCGCCGGAGTTGCAATCGCCGGACATTTTTTGATGAGATGTTAGATGAAAATTGGAGAGGAAATGAAGTTAATTTTAGGAAGAATAGATGTGTAGTTGTGTGTGAGATGAGGATGGATTAAGAGTATTTATAGAGTAAAAAAATAAAAAAAAATAAAAAAGAAAAAGAAAAAGAAAAAACGGATATAAAACGGTAATATTACCATTTACACATTTTTGTTTTTTTTTATAAATTTGAATTTTTTTTAAAAAAGATTTATTGCGTCATAAATGACGACGCCCACTCGCGGGCCGGCGAGTGGGCGTCACGCACGACGCAGGGGCGCGCCACGTCGCCGAAGCGCGTGGCGACGCAGGCCGTGCCGCGTCTCGCGACGACGGCACACGGCATGGCTTGAGCACGGCATGGGCACGGAACGCATGTCCGCAACGCGTCGCGTGCCCGTTTCGTTCCTCCGACACGAAACGCGAAACGCGGGCGGCACGCATTGTGGATGCTATTACTTAATCCCATATATTGTGGATCAACACCACAATTATCAAATAATCATATATTCATGAATGCCTTAGGTGTTCATGTTACTTTTCATGTAGACTTCAACGTACGAGTATACACCATATCATAGATACACATACATCACATATAGTACTTATTTGTTACAACTTACAATAAGTAGTTCATCTACACAATATCGGTAAGATCTTAATATAGAATGAAAATTGAAATCACTTAGACTAGTTCATGTAATAGATCATATACCACACGTCCACACCAATATAGTCCTCTATTAGTTGATATTATTATATAATACTCCCTCCGTCCAATAAAAATATGAGCATTGAGTATGACACAAGAATTAAGATATATTGGTAAAATAAGAGAGGGGAGGAGAATGATATGACAAAGTAAGAGAGGGGAGGAGAATGATAGTTAAAGGAGAGTTAGTGGATAGTGAGCCCTACATTATTTAACTGATATAATTTTCTAAAAATAGAATGCACATATTTTTGTGGGACGAACGAAAATGAAAAGTACACATATTTTTATGAGACGGATGGAATAATATAAAAGCATCTCGCTTTTTTTGCAAGTTGCGAAGTAAGCACGGGTGATCTTACAAGTCAAACTCCATTAATATACTACTATTTCACGCCCCCTTCAATTAAGCAACCTAAAAAGACCAAAAAATATGAGACCAATTTAAACCACTATTTCCTTGCAAACAATGTGGGGCAACTCTATGTCTAAACACCGTCCAGAGCCTTTGTCCTAGCGGCAATGAACTCATGCATTATTGTATGAGGTGTCGAGTTCGAGCTCTCTTGACATTAATTGTAAATTGTAATTTCCTCCTTCGTATAGGAGTTTATTTATAAAAAAAAAACTCTAACGTCCCCTTGAACAAACGCACAAAACAACTTGCAATGCTACCTAATAAATAAGTGTGCAACTTGTGCACCCAATATTTTATCCATAATTTTCCAATTCCATTCCTGTTTTTTTCTTCTCTGTTTTAGCCGGGATATTAGGCAAGCTGTAGTATAAAACAAGGCCTCACAACATAGTACTAGTGCGTTCACGCATCTGGAGATTCTCCGTTTTTAAAAGAAAAGAAATGAAGAAATGCGAGCTGTGCAACAAGGTTGCAAGAATGTACTGTGAATCCGACGAAGCAAGTCTGTGCTGGGGTTGTGATTTCAGGGTGCACACAGCAAACTTCCTAGTGGCCAAACACACCAGAACTCTTCTCTGCCATGCCTGCCAGTCTCCAACTCCATGGTCAGGCACCGGTCCCAAACTCGGCCCCACTGTTTCTGTTTGCGAGGCGTGTATTAATGGCGGGAGAGACAGAGGAGATCGCACTGCCGATGATGAAGATAATGATAACAATGAGGAAAGCAGTGATCTTACTCTTGTTGATGATGACGATATTGAAAACCAAGTTGTCCCTTTGTCTTTACCACCGTCTTTAGCGTCTTCGACTTCTTCCTGCAGAAATGAGTCCTCCTTCACCACAAGAGATGACTTAACTAGACCTACAAGTTCATATGATGTATGTATTCACTGCACTCTCTTTCAATCCTGAATTTGCTCAAACTATTGGTGTTTTTCGTTGGTCAGGTAAGCGAAAGTGGGAAAGAGAAGAGCAGTGCTAAAAAGATGAGATCATGGATGTGGAGATAGCACAAGATGAAGACGACAGCAGCAGCTTCAAGGGTTGTAGTGCTATGTGACCTAATTAATCACAATTAGTCATGTGTATTATTCACTTGTAGTAAAAAATTTAGAGCAGCCAGCACATTGTACTTTTTTAGCAGTTTAAATGATATAGTTAGTGTTTGAGTTTAAATTCTGACTCACATTGTTCAAGAAATGTGACTTTCAAAAGTGTTGTTCTCATGTGTGAGTCTCATGATTCATGTCCTAATATTTACCAAGTTCAAAGTGTGAAGGGATAGCATAGTATCCGAGTGTGTTTCAATAGAGACAAAAGAGGACACAAAACTCCACGTGTAATCAACAAATGTGGATGGAGAAAGTTTTCAACGGTTATAAATTAATGACTACTTAAAGCTTCAACATCAAGCATGCCATGCTAATTGAAACTGGAAATGTTCATGAACCTGGCCTCCTTATTTCTAGTCGAGATTTTATCATCCTACACCTGTCGATTCTGCTTTGTACCAGTGAACAAACTTGATAAGCTAATGCATCTCAATTGGTTTTGATGGAAATATGGATATATTAGACATTTTATTAAGGTTGATATCTTGGGATTGGTGTACTGAATAGATTGGTGTTAGAGCCTATCCTTGCGTACCGTCCCCACCTTCTTCCCATCCCCGGTTGTTAGACATCCACGTCCATGTCTCAATACCGTCTCATCCATTAATTATCCATGAGTCTCACTGCACTTTTTACTCCATCTCTTAACTAAGATACAACACTTGCACCCTCCATCTCTTAACCATCTCATCTCTTAACTATTCATTCAATTTCATTTTTTTATTTTTATTTTTAACAAATCCAATTAATAAAAACACACTTCAAAGAAAATTACAATTTAAAATCCTAAAAAATTAAAAAAACACATAATTAAAATCTTAAAAAAAAATAAAAATACTTAATTTAAAATACTATAAATTAAAAATTGCACTCTTAAATTATAAAAACTACTCAGCCGATGAATCACCCCCCGAAGGCGGTGGCGGTGCACCCGTTTGAGGTGGAATACCAAGTTGTCTTGTCAGATACGCAATGCCGGCAATATGGGCTTGATATTGGTAAGACGTCATGCGGAAAGTGTCAGCCATCGTGGCGGTGAAGTACATGGACATTAGGGAGGGCGGCAGCGTGCCTTGGGAGCCCGTCTGGCTTGATTCGCCTCGGCCCCTCCTTGCGCAAGCTCTAGCCTCCTTCGCCGCTTTGTTCTCTTGCGGCTGACGTCGTGTATCGGAGGAGCCCCCTCCATCGGATATCGGAAACTCAACCTCTTGTGAGGCGTTACCTTCCCCGCCCTCACTAGACGAGTATTGGCCACCCGTCGTGTGCTTCGTGCGTTTCAAGCTCGTGCCCGTGCTGGACTGGACACCGCCAACCCACCTATCAACCTCTTTGACCGACTGCCAAACATCGGCATATTTGAAATCTTTGCCGGTGTCGGCTTTAAAGACTCGCAAAGTCTCTCTCAGAATGTCAGCTCCACTGGCTCCGCTTTGGTAATTCTCCGCTTCATGCTTGTAGATCCCACAAAATATTTTGATATCGTTGTCGGCTCGCTCAAAATGACTGCGAAGCATCTTCATGTTGCGCTTGAAGGTCCCCCTCGTATTTTGCTCGTTGTATACGGCGGTGACCTTATCCCAAAAACACTTGCGAGATTGTTGATTCTCGACGATGGGATCGTTCCCGACGATGGGATAGTACGACGTGCTGATCCAAGCGTTGAACAGAGCCATCGTCTCCGCGGAGCTGTATGGATGATGGCCTACGTCCTCCACCGCCTCGTCCACCTCCTCTTCCTCCTCGTTTTCAAATCCACGACAGGCGGAGCTTCCACCGCCTCGTCCCCCTCCTCTGCTGGCTCGTCCTCCTCCACCTCCTCCTCTTCTAGCTCCGGTCGGAAGGTTTTTCGGAGTGTGTTCCTCCGGAATATTCTCCATAATTTGGGATAATCCCTGCGTTTGCCCATACCTCAGGGCGGAGGGACGAAAGTATGCATCCATTGGAAAAGATGGTGTTTGGTACGCCGGCGTCGACGAGCCTTGGGTGCCCGACGACGAACCGGAACTGGAACCACCCAAAACATTGTACATGCCCCCAGTCGACAAACGCGTTCAAGTCGTAGCCGCTCTCGCCGCCGGAGTTTCCGTCACCGGACATTTTTGCAGAAATTGGAGAGGAAAGAGAGATGATATGATAGTGATGAGAAGAAAAAAGATGAGAGATAGTGTGTTTGTGTGTAAAATGAAAGAGGTAATGAGATTATTTATAGAATAAAAAAATAAAAATAAAAATAAAAAATTTAAATTCAAACCGTAATATAACCGTTTTAAAATTTTAATTTTTAATTTTTTTTCGGAAAATCCATTTAAAAAAATATTATTTATTGCGTTAACTTGACGACGACGCCCACTCGCGGGCAGGCGCCAGAGCTCGCCAGCTTCATCGCCCCGGAGAGACACGCGACGAGACGGGGGACCTGCATCGCTATCTCGATGTTGGTTCATCTCGCCAAGACAAGTCCGAGCCCGCATCGAGATGGCGATGCGGATGCTCTTAGCATTTTAGGAAATTGGAGAATTAGATTACAACATTTAGTTATGAGACACGCCAAATAGGGGAAAGCGAAATAGATTTTTATTGGGAGCAGCAAATTGTGGCGGATCACATATGTGTGGTGAGGAGGCACTTTTATTTGGTGGTTGATAAATGACAATAAGTCTACATATCTTGGTCCAATTGTTTCCTTTTCCAGCTTCTTCACTTCATACAGTTGTAGAATGTAGGGAAACTTTTCAATTTTTCTTTTCGGTTACATGTTAACCATCCACCAATATTTATCAGCTACAGTTATCACTTAACTAATGTGGACAAACTAAAACAACCATGGCCTTGTTATCACTCTTCTATGTGTTTTGGGCAGTTAGTTGAAAATCAACTTAAATTTTGGTGTAAGATCATAGTAAGCATAAATACTGTCAATACTCTGGTTGGTGCCATGAGTAGATTAAGAGGTCAGACACAATACATTATCCACAAGGAGAAAATGATATCTATATCATTGACTAGCTCATTGACTTATGTTCACAGACCTTAATAACCTTTGGCGACTAAATTTCTATATCTAAACTTCTACTTCAAATCAAATTAATACTAGGACTCAGTGAAGAAAATATATCGATATGTAGCTGACTGGCTATTAAATTATCATTCATTAGTGTTGGATTATTGGAGAGGATGTTAGTTTATTTGTTTATTTTAATTTTATTCATTAAAATGATATCGTTTTCATGTTATAGATTTGTCACTTCAGCATTAATTTGTACCACATGTCCACATCATTTAAAAAAATCTAGTTAGAATATTTAATAAAAGGTAGTAATACTCCTAATAGGCCCCACATTTCACTAATTTTGTAGTAATACTCCTAATAGGCCCCACATTTCACTAATTTTATTTCACTCGTATTTTACTACAAAACCAATATAAGAAAATGAGACATACATTCCATTATCTTTTTTCACCAACTTTACTTAACATTTCTTAAAACACGTTACGAACTCAATTGGGACTCATAAAGTCGAACAGAGTAAGTAATATGGAGATTATCAGCTAACTTTCAAAATAATGTAAAAGTCTATGTCTCTATACTTTTTTTGGGGGAGATGGGTATTAAAACTATGGAAAATAGCTGATACAAAAAAAGCATTTAATCTATTAATTAAAATTGACAAAATTTTACAACATTATAATTCTAATAAGAGTGAAATTTCCATTTTTATTGAATATAAAATGGAAAGTAAATCATAATTTTTTATTTATCAAAAATCAATTCTAGAAAAGATACTGAAATGTAGTAAAAAATAATTAAACATGGGCATAGTTAAATTAAATGGCAAATAAATAAAAGCCCTAAACTAAACTATGCTGCTCGTTGATGATCGTTGCATTTGCATCAGCCACTTAATGGGGGTTGGACAAGCAGAGGAGAAAGTTCTCCGTTGGCCTTGTTGAGAAGCAGGCGCTCCGTGATCGTTGAGAGACAACTCCAGCGGTAGGTTTAGGTGTATCCTTCGGCTGCATTCTTTACAAACGGGAAGCACTCTTTATCCAATGCTCTGTCGCGTTGACAGAGCTTTTCGTATATGAATTGAGAAAAAGGGTCTGAATAATGGAATCTCGTGGTTCACGACGAGAACCCAATAAAGCATTCTACCCCTACCTACCAAGCAAGACATCCACTTTTCTACTTGTCCTCATTCTTTTCCTCTTTTGTTTTTTCCCTCAGCACCATTATATTATTCCTAGAGTCCCCTGTACGTTCTTGTTTATATTCTTTAAATATATCCCAATTGTGTTTCCCTTCCCACGTACCACACT
This sequence comes from Salvia splendens, assembly GCF_004379255.2. NCBI lineage: Eukaryota > Viridiplantae > Streptophyta > Magnoliopsida > Lamiales > Lamiaceae > Salvia > Salvia splendens. The sequence continues at coordinate 29,542,064 of NC_056039.1, forward strand.
CGTGATCCTAAGTGTTAGTGTAAGTGGTTTATCAATATTTGTTTATATTTATTTGAAAAGTATAATGATGCATATATCCTGGTTGTGTGGGGCATTACAGTTACAGGTGGGAAGATGAAAAAACCGGATATGGATTACTTGAAGAGACTATGGGACACATGGGACCTGAGAGGGTTCGTCCTGTTGAGCCTGCTTCTGCAGTCATTTCTCATCTTAGCCGCGCCGCTCAGGAAACGGACCCGGTCCAGCTGGGTCATCATGCCTCTCTGGTCGGCCTACTTACTGGCCGACTGGGCTGCCAATTTCGCTGTGGGCCTCATCTCAAACAGCCAGAGCGGCAAGTGCCCCAAAGGCAACGATGGTTTCACAAATCCGGATCTCCTTGCATTTTGGGCTCCCTTCCTGCTGGTCCATCTCGGTGGGCCCGACACCATTACCGCCTTCGCCCTCGAAGACAACGAGCTCTGGATCAGGCATCTTCTCGCTCTCATCTTCCAGGCCTGTGCAGCTGGCTACGTGCTCTACCAGACCTTGCCCACCAACTCCCTCCTCATCCCCACCATCTGCATGTTCATCTCCGGCCTCATCAAGTATTCCGAGCGCACCATGTCCCTCTATCGCGCTAGCTTGAACAGATTCCGTGACTCGATGCTTAAGGATCCGGACCCCGGCCCTGACTACGCCAAGATCATGGACGAGTACCGTTCCATGAAAGAGGCCAAGCTTCCCACCAGGATCGAGATGATCGAGGAGCCACCGCGACCGGACCAAGCCATGAATGTGGTGAAGAAGGGGAGAGTGGAAGGCACTGAGGCGGTGCTCTACGCCCACGACTTCTTCGAGACCTTCAAGGGCCTCATCGTGGACCTCATCTTCAGCTCCCGCGACCGCAACAAGAGTCGCGGGTTTTTCCTTGAGAGAACGCCGCAGGACGCTTTCGAGGTGATAACCATCGAGCTCAACTTCATGTACGACGTCCTGTTTACAAAGGTGCGCGTGGTTTACACAATGTGGGGATACGTGGGCAGATCCGTGGCCTTCGGCTTGGTGATTGCTTCCATCATCCTCTTCTACAAAGTGGACAAGCACGACTTCGTCACCCCTGATGTGGCCATCAGCTACACTCTTCTATTCGGAGCCGTTGCCTTAGATGTCATCGCATTTATCAAGCTCATCACCTCTAATTGGCTTCGTGTCAATATCAACAAACTGCCTGATGTCAACCTGGAGACATCCCAGACAGGAGGGAATACGGCGAAATCCCCTCCTCGCGACTTTGTCAGCAAGCTTACTGAGTTTGGCTTATTGAAGAAGCTCACGCGCTTGATGCACCGCCGCTGGTCTGGCTCAGTCGCCTGCTTCAACCTCATTCACTACTGCTTGTTTTCAAGGCAGGCGGAGAAAGAGAAAATCATGGAATTCTTCAATCTGGTTCCATTTTTTGATGGAATCAGGTACGTGAGCAACAAGGACTTCACCGACGATCTGCGGGATCTCATCTTCTATGAGCTGAAGAAGAAATCGGAACTAGCTGATGATCTGGAAACCGCAAAAGAGGTGAGCGCGGCCCGGGGCGATTGGGCGCTGCGCGTGGACCACGTCGACGCCGACCTGCTCAATTATGTTCGGGGGATTGACTACGATAAGAGCCTGCTGCTGTGGCATATCGCCACCGAGATCTGCTATTGCATTGATAAGGAGGCACCGACTGATCCTAATCCTGATTCTAATCCTGATCCTGATTCTAATCCTGATCCTGAGGAGTTCACTGAGGCGCAGTACAGAGAATTCTCCAAGCTCCTCTCTGATTACATGCTCTATCTTCTCGTTATGCAGCCTACGATGATGTCCGCAGTGGCCGGTATCGGCCAAATCCGATTCCGCGACACGTGCGCGGAGACAAAGAAGTTTATGGAAGGATCCAGAAAGAAGAAGCCCCGGGGCTGGCGAGTCTTGATCTACGCTCTCGAGTGTTTCTCCATTTATCTCCTCTACTTGATACTTGCCTTGCTTGCTCCCATTCTATCCTTCATCTTCTCCTTGTTCATCACCGTCTTCCTGCCTCTCATTCCGGAAGACAAGATTACGAAGCTCGACGCCATGCTAAGGAGATCCACGAAATACACGTGCTACGCCAAGATTGTCGACTACTTAACAGGGCATAAAACCAACTTAGTTGATTCGAAACAAGTGGATGCTTGCATTAGGATCCATCATGTAAACACGGAAGTGGATCCGGTTGCGATCAAGGGAGATAGGAGCAAATCGGTGCTCTTTGATGGCGGGAGACTGGCCAAAGAGCTTATGAAGACGGGGAACCGGAAATGGGAAATTATGAGCAAAGTTTGGGTTGAGATGCTGTCCTACGCCGCCGTCCGTTGCAGACCCAACGCTCATGCGCAGCAGTTGAGCAAAGGGGGAGAGCTCATAACCATTGTTTGGTTGCTCATGGCTCATTTTGGGTTAGGGGAAGAATTTCAAATCAGTGAGGGCCATACAAGGGCTAAGCTCATCGTCGACAAGTAGTATCCACCACTTTTTGCTTGTGTGTTTCCTTTCAAATTTTTGTGTGTTTTCCATTTTCTTCTTCTCCAGGTCAATCTTCTTATTTTAGGCTTTCAATAATATTAATGTCATCATTGAATATCATAATATATCACTCTCTTAGGAGACTGTTTTAAGACAACTTCCATTATTAACTTTCAATTTCTTTTATGTCACCGCCACGAGTTGTTACCCTGTCGGGTGAACTTAGTCGCCCTGAGTCATCCGATCGGGTGTTTCTATCTGACTTTGCCAATCTTCAAGCAACCCGTCCCTATCAAAGGAGGAGCAAAATGAATCGTTTGTGAGATTATATTATGTATATCATATAGTCCCTATTACTCTTTTTAGGGAGGGGAGGAATAGATATAAATAGTTAAGGGACTACTTGAAGACGGCTTCCATTACACCATAAACTTACAGTGTATTTTATCCCTTGTACTTATTGCCACTGTATTTGAATAAATAGGCATGCATTGACCATATGTCATGTTTCTTTAAATGTATCCCCCAATCAGAATAGGTCAACTTTAGAGATTCCGCAAGGCCGATGTTTTGTTCCGATGCACGGGTGGGGACAGAGCGCAAGCGTCCGTCCCCCATCTGTTACTCGAATAAAAGATGAAGGGGTGCTGTCCCTCCTCGGCCAATTAGGTGTCTAAGTATCGCGAGTGAGCTTCATTTTTCGACCATTTTAATTTTTGTTAAAAAAAACTGAAAAATATTATTTTGATTCAAAATTTACCCTACTATTCAAAATATATCTGTTATACAAAGGATTTCTATTCAATTATTTTCAATATTCATCTATATATTTTCTATATTCATGTACCTTCTATATCTATTAGTATTTCTTTTACACTTAAAAAATCTTTCTTACCCTCAATTTTCTCTCTAATTTTTTTCTAAAAAAATTGTTGCATGTTGCAATACGTTTGACGAGGATGCATGACTATAACAGTATGCCAACAAGTCAAATGCATCGACATTATCGTCAACAGCAGTGACGGAACCACATGGGGACTAGCCCCCGCGCCAGCGGGGGCTTGACCAGCACCAGACCCCGACCCTCCCTTGTAAGACCCAACTTCGACCGCTCTCCGCCCCAGTGAGCCCTGCACTCTAACTGTCAGCCGCTGATCTCTGAAATTGAAAATTAAAATAGGAAGGAGAAGACAAAGACTACGGCTTATTAATTTTGGGCCAGTTATTTTATTATTGGGTTGCTTTTTATTTCTGGCCTTTTGGACTATAATAAACTAAATTAACTAATAATGCAGCCCAATTCCCTTATGAACAATAATGCCTGGAGTTCCAATAATGACTACGCTAAATTAAGTACTTAGCTGTGTTTGTTGAGCAACTAAATGGATATATTAATCAAAATATTGTAAAATTATAAAAATAATTTAACCAAATAAAATTATCATATTTGCAGCAGTAGTGAAGTACTGTCTCATGTTTTTAATAAATTTTGTTTGATTCAAAGTTTGTTAATTTAATTGATACTTATATTTGGACCACTTGATGATTTGGTAAAATTAGAATTAGTATAAAATTATTTGTATTGTGCAAGTCGTAGTTAGTAAATTCTAGTACACCCTCAGACCTCAGTTCCATAATCGATGACATACTTGAGAGATGACATAAGATTTTAGGAGATATTATTAGAGAAAATAAAATTTATAATTAATGTAAGAGTGAACTTTTTCTAAATAAGGAAATACGACATTTTTTGTGTAATAAACTAAAAAGGAAAGTGTGACATCTAATAAATTTTATTGTTATTTTAAGATATGCAATTTTTCGAAAACAACTACTCCATCATCTCAGCGTGTGTAAGAGATTACATATAATAAAATCAAATATTTGAATATTAATTTTTTAAAGGATTTCAGCCCCGGCTTATCTAATTTTCTGGTTCCGTCACTGGTCAACCGTGAGTACCGCTGGATCAGCTGGCTCTGCAGTGCCGCACCCATTGTCATCTCAAGATGTGTACTATATCTTCCATACACCGAATATGCATGAGACCTCGAAACAGTTGTTGGATGAAATTCAAACCACCGATGAAGGAGACGACGACTGAGTTGACACCCGTGTTGCCTATGGCCTGGGGGAAACTAGGATGTTGTTCTAAGTGTACCGATTGGTAGAAACAATCAAAAGGCGATGGCTTTTTTAGGAGAGAGTTATTGAGACGTATAACCTGTCATTGCCCGAAGGGTCTCACTCACCTACTTAATCCAAGTGCTCTATCTTTGGTGACTAATCCATCTTAATACTACTACTATTTTTACATACTTTTGTTAGATACTTTTAATATCTTATAATTCAACCGTCCCAAATTAATTTCAACTTCTCATTTCAATAGGTAGCTACTAGAAATAAAAATTTACTAGTATATACTTTTATGACTCGCAGCTAAGTCTTCCAAATTCCAAATCACCCATACATCGATGTCCAAAGTCTGTTGATTTGGAACAGATGGGGCAATATTTTTGTTGGATAATTAATTTAGTCAAAATTCTATCACCTCATTACTGTACACGAAAAATATGTTTACAACTTTCTCACCCATCGGCCATTAGGGTATAGGATAGGATAGGAAGTTGAAAACAACAACATTAAAAATATTTTTTTTAAGAAAATATTGAGCGGATTTTGAAGTTTATAATGGCGCAGTTAAAGATATACTACTCATTATAAACAGTGTTGTATCTGAGAGATCTGGAATGTTCTATTGTCGCATAAACCGTTCAGTCTGCGCCGCTTCACGCTCTTCTTTTCCGACACGGCGGCTTCCTCCAGCACACTAGTTGGAGTCGATGTACCACTCGAACTTGCCTCTCTCATTATACCAATGCATTCCATCAATCCTCCCTCCTGCATTTTAATTTAACTTTAAACCAACCAATATTATTATAATTGAAATAAAGCTTTACAATTACAGTTTACACAGTCAGTCCTCTCACTTTGCTGACGTGTTCACAGGAAGAGAGTGTGATTTCGGAAGAAGAAAATGTGGGCGGATTCAAATCCTGAATGGCACAGAGAAGCGCTGAAGCTGCAATCATCGATGGTTTGTACTCTAAAAGCTTCAATTCTGCGTAATAATCAAATTAGAACAAATTTATCGGTTAAAAATAAAATATATGATTAATTAGCTACCGTGTTGGACGTTGTAAATAATATCCGAAGCTCGGGAAATGAGAGATTGAGTGAGGGAAGAGTCTTGTTCTCGCGTGTTGAGAAGAGAGATGAAATATTGGAGAAACGAGAAAGGAGTGACGGATCGCATTCGCCATTGCAGCGCCGCCAGTATAATCTTCTCCATTCGATGAACTGACTGTGCCTCAAACTCATAACCGCCTTCTCTCTGTTCAAACATTCAATTCGACTGTTGGTTTCCGCACATTCCCCAATTTCATTATTTAAACATTATTTATTAGGAATGTGTGTAATTTAAACCTGTAAAACAGCGAGCAGAATCGACGAATCAGAGTTTCGCATCTTGGCGGCAAGAGAGAGACTAGCTACAAACAAAATGTGCGGAATCCATGGGCTTTTATCCTGATTTTTTTACATTCAACGATTAACACATAATAATGATACAGATAAGCAATGGAAATCATGAAATCAAAATTACCAAGAGTTCCTGCTTGGAGAGAAATCGATCGACGTAATTGACAGAGAGGTAGACCAGAAACGGATCTAGGCCGTAAGAGAACTTCGCCTGATAAAAAAATGGGGTTAAAAAGGAAATCAAACCAAGTAGAAGAGAGACAATACAAATGTTGAGTTTACTCGAAATATGAGGGAGAGAGCAGTCCGGCGAATAGAGAAGCGCGAATCTAAGGGGTCAAAGGAGAGAAGAAGGGACATGTGGTCGGACTCGTTGGTAAAGAGGGACGAAACGTCGTCGTAGTGGGGGTCGTTGTAAAACGGATTCTGAAGATCCAATTCCTCTTCCATCTTCTTTTCTTGAGAAAAAGAGAGAGGGAGGGAGTGTATTAAAGCAGCAATGACAAAGAGCATTCCCTCGCTCTCCATATTTATTCCATCTTCATCCTGACCGAGAGACTTATTATGTGTCGATTGAAACGCAGCATAAAACGAATGAAACGCAGACAATGCATATTTTAATTTTTATTTCCTTTTCCCCTTTATTTACCTGAAGTAAAACTTAATCAAATCACTCCACCGCCTGGGCCCCGCTCTCTCTAAGGCCATCCACAACGCTGTCTCTATACCGTCTCTTAACTACTATTTGAGCACTATTTGAGGGCCCCACTGTCCTTTTTTCCTCCATCTCTTAACTAAGAGACGGAACCTGCAACGCTCCGTCTCTTAACCGTCTCTATACCGTCTCTTAATTACTATTCATTCAATTTAATTTATAATTTTTTTTAAAACCCAATTCAATTTAAACAAACACACTTTATTAAAATTAAAACAATATTACAACTTAACATTAAAAAAAACGAAGACATAATTAAAATTCTAAAAAAATAAAAATGACATAATTTAATCTTCTCCGCCAAAGTTTTCCCAAATGTGCTCAATTAGATCCTCTTGGAGTTGGGTGTGGGCGCTAGAGTCGCGTGTCCTTGCCCGAATAGCCAACCGTTCTTGTATAGATGGATGCGCTCCACTTCGCGGCGGACTACTTGCGGTTGAGCTTCCGGGGGATTCGGGGTCGAACCAATTTCCGGCATCGGGTCCTTCGTCTCGGACAATCATGTTGTGCAAGATTATGCACGTATACATGATGTCGACCATGCTCTCCATGAACCACGAACGAGCCGGGGCTTTGATGATGTTGAAGCGCGCTTGGAGAACCCCGAACGCCCTCTCCACATCCTTGCGCGCAGCCTCCTGCTTCTGCGCAAAAAGAGCCTGCTTTGGGTTCGCTGGCCTGCCGCACGTCTTCACGAAGGTCGGCCACTTCGGGTAGATGCCGTCGGCGAGATAGTACCCCATTTTATACCGCCGGTTGTTGGCGACGAAGTTGATGGCCGGCGTTTTACCATCCAAAACTTCGGTAAAGAGGTCGGACTGTTGGAGCACGTTTACGTCGTTGTTCGAGCCAGGGACCCCGAAGTACGCGTGCCAGATCCAAAGTCGGTAGTCGGCAACGGCCTCGAGTACAACGGTTGGGTGGGTGCCTTTGTGGCCGCTCGTGTAGGAACCCCTCCAAGCCACCGGGCAATTCTTCCATTGCCAGTGCATGCAATCGACACTGCCAAGCATCCCGGGGAATCCGTGCACTTGTTCGTGCAGGTTGAGGAGGAACTGACAATCCTCCGTGGTTGGCCTCCGGAGAAATTCGTCACTGAAGGCTGCCCGGACGCCTCTGCAGAAGTTGAGCAAGCACAAGCGCCCAGTGCTGTCTCCGATGTGCAGGTATTCGTCGAATATGTCGGCCGTTTGTCCAGTCGCAAGCTGCCGGATGGCTGCAGTACATTTCTGCAGCGTCGTGTGGCTGGGACGACCGACCGCGTCGAACCCTTCTCGGAAGAACTCCTCCATGGCCGCCAAAGTATTCGCTATGTGGAGAAATAGCGGTTTCCGCATGCGGAAACGGCGACGGAAATAGGTATCTCCCCAAATCGGGTTATCGCAGAAGTAGTCGCGTACTAACCGTGCGGCGGCTTCCTCCCGGTTCCGATTGATGTACTTCCGGGAGCGTCGTGGGGGTGGTGCGGCTTCCTCCGCCTCTCGTCGTCGATCTTCTTCGAGTGATTGTTCCATTAATTGGCGCATTTGCTCAAAAGGATCCATTTGTTTGAGTTGATTGAAGATGGAAATTGGAGTGATAGAGAGGATTTGAGAGGAATAGATGTGTGTTTGTGTTTGAAATGAGTATGGAATAGAATTATTTATAGAGTAAAAAAATTAAAAATTTAAAAAATGAAAATAAATATTTAACGGTAATATTACCGTTTGAAAAAAAAAAAATTTTATTAAAAATCGATTTTTTTAAAAAAAATGAATTATTGCGTCATCAGTGACGACGCCCACTCGCGGGCCAGCGAGTGGGCGTCACGCACGCATGGGGACGTGCCACGTGTCCCTGGCGCGTGGCGAGACAGCTCGTCTCGTGTCTCTCCGAGACGAGCTACGCGACGAGACGGTCGCGAGCTGGAGACGAGATGGGCGCTGCAATGCGTCTCGCGGGGGTCTCGTCTCTCCGAGACGAGACGCGAGCCCGGCGCGAGACGCGTTGTGGATGGTCTAATCTGCTTCAAATCACCCCTACGCAGACCACCGCCTGGCCCAATATCCCCAAAAATAATTACATAAAGTGATCAAACTGAGTATTATTGATATAAAAATATATTATCATAACAAATATTACTCCATCTGTCTCATTAAAGATGACTCATTTTCCTTTTTGATTTGTTCTATTCAAAATGACTCATTACTAAAAATAGAAACATTTTTTATCTCTACTTTATTCCATCTCTCTTACTTTTCTCTCTCTACAACATACAACATAAAGTTGCATAAAATCTCGTGCCGCCCAAGGAAGGGGTCATCTTTCTTGGGACAGAGAGAGTATTCCATACGAAAAGAATTTTATTCAGCATAAAAATCAACAATGAATATTTATTAAGTTAAAAAATAGTACTCCTCCCGTCCCAAAAAAGTTGACAAACTTATAAATAGTACGGGTTTTAATATACAATTGGTGAAGTAAGGAGAAAGAAGAAAAATGTAGTGAAATGAGTGTTGGTAGATTATGATATCCACATTATAAATGATGTGTATGATTATTATTTGTTGAAAATATTTCATATTTAGACTTTGTCTAATTTTAGAGGATGATCCAAAATGATTAAAGTAGTAGTACTATTTTATCTGAACGGGAGAAGTATAAGTCAAAGTTGATTTATAGAAATTAAGATATGACTATTTTATGGGAAAATATTCAAAGTTTAAATGAGTCGAATAGATTATTTTATCTCCCTTAATTATACGGAGTAAAATAGATAAAATGGATATATGTATAACGTGATAGTAAATTCGGATACTATTACAAATTTTTAATCCGTACACCTGAATTTTGAATTTCATATAACATGGTCCATGATTATGGAGTACTGGAGTAGCAGTACTTGTTTTTACATAATACTCATATATTCAAATATTATTTTATGTGAGAGAGCGGGGCCTAGGCGGTAGTGTGATTTAATTATGTTTTGCTTCAGGTAAATAAAGGGAAAAGGAAATAAAAATTAAAATATGCACTGTCTGCGTTTCATTCGTTTTATGCTGCGTTTCAAGCACAGCATCCTCTGCTGTGTTATTAAACACAATGCACCCCATCATCCAAACATCCAGCGATCAATTAATTAAAGCAGAAATCTCTACGCCGATAGAGTAAATTCCTAAAATCCCGTACCAAATTAAATGTAATCATTAACTATATTTTAACAGAAATACTGTTAAAGGGTGTTTCCATTAACAAGCACCGGCGGCGAGTTTCGCTCGGCGGTGGAGATAAATTTCTGGTGGCCAACAGGCTCGGCGGACGATGGCGGAGTTTCTGTGTGCGGGAGTCGCTCCCGTCGGGCAGATAACTCGGCGATTGATAGAATACTCCGGCGTCCAATTAGGATCGGCGGAGGGAATCCAAAATTAGGATTGGAAAACACACGTTATCTTTGGGAGAGAAAATATTTCATTAATTGATTGAATGAATAAAAAAGATAACAGTCTATCCTATTTATAATGCTACTGACTTAATGAACAAGAAAACAAAGATATAGAAAAAGATATGCTAAATCCCTATAATATCTAAACTAAATAATAATAGAATAATAGAGGTTCGTATCAACTCCTCCACGGTTAAAATCCACATTGTCCTCAAGGTGGGAACCACGAAGCAAAAAGGAGAGTTGAAAGAGAAGCTTCGGCAAGGCAACTCCTCCTGGATCAAACACACACCGAACAAATGAACGTCTCTCTTCTTCACTTCCATAAAAAATCAACAAAGGAAACCCAACTTTGTCGAAAAAATTCCTTGCCAAATCGAAAAGCTTGTCCACGCCTCCCAGAATGCCCAAGCATGGCATGTCATTACTCGGTGGGATCAACCTTGCATCTTTGTCGAGAGATGTTGATTGATGATTCATACTTGGAACATCACCGACATTCAAATCCACATAGACACAAGCAATTACGGGCAAATCGGTGTAAGCACCATCTCCTTTCTTGCCCCCACAATTTCCAACAACATTTTTGGATGACACTTGACCAACATTGAGCGAGGCGATTATCTTCTCCACTTCACCAATAGAACCATCCTCATCTTTATCTTCTAGCAATGTCTCCTCCTTTTCACCAATCTTCTCATCATATACCCCAATGAGCACTTGCGGTGGCTCATTGTCGTTCTTGATAATCCATTTGTTCTTGACGAACTCTCCAAGGGACTCGTTGTTTGGAACATCAAGAGGAGCGCCATCATTGTGAACATCGGTAATGTCATTGGGAACATCATCACCGAATACTATCGTGGGAGTATTATCAGTTTTCTCTTCGGCTAAATTCTCATCTTGAATGTTCTCCTCAAACTCCTCCCCATCATCCGCATAACAGAGAATGCGTTGTTTACACACATGTCCCATCACCCATTTCTCGGGACAGTGCCAGCAGAGACCCAACCTGGACCGTTCTGACTTCTCCGCCTGGGAGACCCGTATTAGCGGCAGGCGTGGCTGCTCCGGAGTTTGACTGGTCACACGTGCGGGCTGACTGTACAGGTTCCGCGTTGGCTTTTCGGTGGAGTAGCGGGGCTGGTGGGAGGCGGGCTGGACTCGCGCTCTCACCTCCTCCCGAGGGCGAGGTTGGTCCCAGCACGTCTCCGAGCATCGAGGCCGGTCAACGGTCGGGTAGCCGCGGTCCTGCTGTTGCGCCGGTGGGTCCCAGCACGTTGGGCGGTGCCGCTGCATTGCGGTTGTCGGGTAGCGATCAAACCCTAATTGGGTCTGATGCTCTCCGCGATCAGATAGGTGGCCACCCCTCTCGACGTAGCCCCCGCGGTGTCGGGGCCAAGCGTCTTGCGCGCGATCGCGGTACCCGATGGGCGGGTATCTCGGCCGTGGGCGACGATCAGGTGGATCCACGTGGTGTGAGACGTAGGGTGGTTCTGGATCAGGCCACGACGGCGGATGGAGTACTTCCACCCGGCTGCTTGGAGGGTCCCAACAGGTTACACGGCGAGGTTGGACCGGCTGGTAGGGACGGAATGGCTGTGTTGCCTGAGGGAAGTCGTATTGACGACGGCGATAACTGGCGTAGTCGTATGACATGTCGACGGACTGAAGCGTGGCTGTGGTGGATGATGATCGTCTGGCTTCGACGCGGCACACGGGAATCCTTCCCGTCGGGCGTTGCAGAAGTAGTGTTGTCCGGCGGCTAGGGCTCGGCGGACAGGCGGGACTCGACAACCAAAGCAGTTGCTGTGCGCGGAATGTTTTCCGTCGGGCAGCGGTGTAGCTTCGGTTCGAGATGGTGGGAGGGTGAGATCACGATGAAAGCACCAATTGTTAAGGGTGTTTCCATTAACAAGCACCGGCGGCGAGTTTCGCTCGGCGGTGGAGATAAATTTCTGGTGGCCAACAGGCTCGGCGGACGATGGCGGAGTTTCTGTGCGCGGGAGTCGCTCCCGTCGGGCAGATAACTCGGCGATTGATAGAATACTCCGGCGTCCAATTAGGATCGGCGGAGGGAATCCAAAATTAGGATTGGAAAACACACGTTATCTTTGGGAGAGAAAATATTTCATTAATTGATTGAATGAATAAAAAAGATAACAGTCTATCCTATTTATAATGCTACTGACTTAATGAACAAGAAAACAAAGATATAGAAAAAGATATGCTAAATCCCTATAATATCTAAACTAAATAATAATAGAATAATAGAGGTTCGTATCAAATACTCAAAAGTATTATTAACAGAAAAGGATTTACCTCTACTGAGAAAGAAACTTATCTAAAATAGAAAAAATTAATTTTATCAATGATAATATAATGTACGGACATATATAGTTAATATTCGTTCTCATTAATATTATCATATATCATTCCTATATAAATTGGAAATTTTAATAATATCTATTATAAAAACAAAATTTATTGTGTATAATATAGCATAATATAGACTTTCAAAATATTATACAGTATACTATCTTTTATCTATTAAGTAAAATAAATATTTACAAAAATAATTTCATGTCCGAATTTGATGTAACAACCTTCGGAAGATAAGTATATATTTCAACTAAATCATAGTACAAAATTAAAATTAGAGTAAGAAATTGAAAGACATAAGAAAATTGAAAGGAATTCACGAAGTTGGACGAAAAAAAAGTGATCGTGAGTTCGTAAGTTATTGATATACTTTAGATTTTGCATGGTATTAAAGGGTAGTCTTCCATTATTTTGATCATATTGAGTCTATTATTGGATTTTGAAAATAAGAGATCATTTTAAATAAATTATAGTACGTGTTATGTACCAAAACGAACTCTATATTTTCAAAATAAAAAATTTTAAAACTCAATCTAATCCTTCCATTTTCTGTTCTAGGGGTTGGAGATTTGGTCTCTAAAGCCATTAATAATTGGAGAAATGAAGGTCAGGAGGTGCCATAGCTGATAGCTCCAAAGGTATGGGAAGAGGTGCGGTGGCATACTGGTCTGGTACCTATGAAGAGGGATGACACTTGGTGTTGGTAGGGGTATGTGTTGCGACACTTTGGTTTGCACATCAAGCTGTTTTTTAATATTTGAATTATAAATTTCTAATTAAAAATTATTTTTCAATCAAAAAACTTAAATATATAAAGTATGTAACTTTTGTTGTATAATTCATCTAATAATTTTTGGGAAATTTAACAACACAATATTTGGCATTTTTGTAATTTTAAAACTCCATAAATTTTAACACATTTCATTTTATAATTTTTCATAGAGTAATTTTTTTATTTATATTTGACAGAAATTCATAGGTTCCGTCATAAAACTAATTGGTGATAGGAGGAGTGACACATAAGAATTAAATAGTGGTTTCAAGTTTATGTGAACACCGATGTGAGATAGTTGTAATAATTTTTAGTTTCAATTGCCAACACCCTCCTTCAAACCCTTCAAGGTGAACCTTGGAGGGGTTTGACTTTTTTTCTGACCGATTGGACACTAGCCCAATTTTTTTTCCGATCGGTTGGACCACTTGGCCCAAATTTCAAGTCCAGATATACTATCGGGTCAGTTAAATTTGACCCACAGTCGGCGACCCTCTCTGATAACATGATAAAAATCCATGGGTTACATCCTAAAACTAATTGGTGATAGGAGTTGGCCCATTAGAATTATATTGCGGTTTCAAGTCTATGTGAACACTGATGGGGTACGAACTAAACCCTAATGGCAAGCCCAATAACAGTGACGGCCCATCAGCCCAGAGCCCAAGAAAGAGTATCTGTTCGGCACCAAAGAGTTCGGCACGACCAAAGAGTTCGGCACGACCAAAGAGTTCGGACTCAGCCTACAGCTCGGTAAAAGCCGACCAGTCAAGCTCTCCTCTCAGATCGGCAAGAGCTGATCGGTAAAGTCCAGCAGTTCGGTCTCAGCATTCGACCGAACTAGGAGTTGGTGGACTCGCGAAAGGCCTCCACGACCTCCACTATACCCACGATCTATTTAGTGGTATGAAGCAGTTATTGAGCAGTTATTGCTCACCCACGATCTTGTTAGTGGGGCTGCAAACCACGATCCTAGTTCAATGTATAAATAGAACTTAGATCTGATAGAAAAGGGTTAAGCTCTCTAGAGATAAAATAGCATATAGCAAGTCTGTATTGTAAGCTGTATTTTCGCAGATCAAGCAATACAAACCTGCCCTCATTCCTCCCCGTGGACGTAGATTTACCTCAGTAAATCGAACCACGTAAATTCATTGTGTCATAATTCTCTACCAGCATTTACTAACATCAAAAATTCGCGGATCCATCACTGGCGCCGTCTGTGGGAACCAGAGAACAAAATTTGTGATAAAGCGAATTTTTGATCCATTTTTTCCACCCAAAAAATGCATACCAGATCGCAGAATACCCGTATTCCAGCCCGTGAGAACCAGGAGGAAGCCAATCCATCCCATAGGTCGGGAAAACAGCCTAGGGATAAATCCACCACCAGTTCTCATGGCGAAGGAACAAGCCGCTCCAAAAATCGTCCCACTGAGTCTTCCCAGCAGCCCGATTTGAATGAGGCTGTTAAGCAGTTTTTGGCTGAAAAGCAGGAGGAATTCTTAACCTTCCTGCGAAAAAGCCAAAAGCAGCCGGAGACGAAAACGACGGATTCTCCTTCTCCCTCCGCACAAGAAAGTCACTACCGCAGTAGTGTCGCATCTCCCAGGAGAAAGAATCCTCAACCCCGACATATTCCAGCTCCTCCTCGGTACCGGAATCACAGGAGAACTCAATCTCCTCCATACCGACGAGATATCGGATTCGCCGTGTACGGAGCCCTGAAGACTCCGTTCTCGGACGACATCACCCGAACTCCCCTACCACAGAACTACCGAACTCCGTCGATGACTTACGACGGGCTCGTGGACCCTCACGATTTCTTGGGGCGCTATCAATATAACATGGCGAACCAGGGTCTCAACGAGGTCCACATGTGCAAGCTGTTTCCCGAGCTGCTCATCGGGAACGCGAGAAGGTGGTTCGATAGCCTCCCCCAGGGCAGCATCAGATCTTACCGAGATCTAATGGATGCCTTCCACAGGAGGTTCTTTCAGAAAGCGGAAGCCCGAATCACTTCGGCTCAGCTGCTTTCCATTCGTCAAGGTCGCGACGAAAAAATTAGCGACTTTATGACAAGATTCCACAAGGAATGCCTGCAAGTAGACGATCTCAACGATCTGCTTGTCATCTCGGCATTCCAAAATGGAATCCTGCCCGGAGCTCTCTACAGGAAGCTCGTTGAGTGCGGTCCGCAGACAGCTCAGGAAATGTGGGACATTGCGGACCAGTACTCCCGGGCCGATGAGGCAGACCGTCGTAAACGGTCGTTAGACAGCTCATCGTCCCGAGGAGACAGAAGGAAGCCCGATCATAGCGATCAGGGGCATCCTCGCCGGACTCCATTTGAAAGAATTCAAAGGGCTCCGGTGCAAGACAGATTGGGACCTCGTCTCAATCCCGAGAAGCCGCCCGCTCAGTTCGTACCGCTGAACAAGCCGAGGGCGGAAATTTTCGAACTGCACTCCGACCTATTCGAAAAGCCAAAGCGGATGACGAAATCAGCCGCGCGCCGACCACAGGATAACTACTGCTCCTACCATCAAGACCACGGTCACGATACTGAGGAGTGCAGAAACTTGGCTGCAGGTATCGATGTTCTTGTGAAGGCAGGGACATTGAAAAAATACCGAAGTAAGCAGCCAAAGAAGAATAAAAAGCAGAGTGGTGCGAACTGCGCCCCTCAGGATCCGAAAAGGCAGCCGGATCCCGAAGACGATGACGAGCCGCAATATGATGGAGTAATCCAGACTATTGACGCGCTCCCTGCCGGGAAGACCAAGTCGTCCCTAAAGTCAGAACGCAGAGGCTCCAATCGAGAGGAGCCAACGCATAAAAGGCTGAAGCAGGACGAAGTGATTACGTTCTCGGCTGCTGATCCCGTCCCGGCCATCTCTCCTCACCAAGACGCCATTGTCATCCAAGCCGGAGTGGCAAACAAACTGATCCACAGGGTGTTTGTGGATACAGGAGCGTCGGTTAGCATTCTTTTTAAAGAGTGCTTCGACAAACTAGAAGTGGACCCAGCTCGGCTCAGTCCGGCTCCGCTTCCCCTGAAGAGCTTCACCCAGGAGGACACCCGCCCTGAAGGTATTATCAGCCTTCCGATCACGGTGGGGAAAGCGCCTACTAGCTCCAGTACGATGATTGAGTTTTTCGTGGTGAAAGCTCGGTCCCCGTACAACGTCATCCTGGGAAGAGACTGGCTCAACACAGTTCGGGCCGTTTGCTCCACCTATCACCTCACCATCAAGATCCCCACTAAAGGAGGGATAGCGGTCATCCGAGGTGACCAAAAGAGAGCAAAGGAATGTCTGCAAATTGCGCTTAGAAGTGCCGAGCAGTCAGATCGGCACCACCAAGCATAGCAATCACAGCAGCCGGAGTCAGAGGCGATGACCGAAGTCATACCGGAGCCGAACTCGATGACAGTTCAGCTGTACGAAGACGATCCATCCCGAACGGTTAAGATCGGCTTCGCGGGAACGCCCCTACTTCGGGAAAAAACCATCCAGCTCCTCAAGGAGTATAAAGACGTCTTTGCATGGTCTCCGTTGGACATGACCGGAGTGCCCCCCGAGGTAATCACTCATCGGTTAAATATTGATCCTTCAGTCCGGCCGATAAAACAGAAGCAAAGACTCTTTGCGGCAGAACGAAATCAAGTCATCCATGACGAAGTCCGTCAATTATTGAAGGCGGATGTGTTATTCGAAGTGAAGTACCCTTCGTGGGTAGCCAATCCTGTCATGATCAAGAAAAAGGAAGGAGGATGGCGGATGTGCATAGATTTCACCGATCTAAATAAGCACTGTCCCAAAGATTGCTATCCCCTTCCGAACATAGATAAAAAAGTAGAAGCTTTGATAGGCTTTGAAATTTTTTGTTTTCTTGATCTGTACAAAGGATACCATCAAGTTTTAATGGATGAGATTGACGCTTCAAAAACGGCCTTCATTACTGATTTCGGCATTTTCGCTTATAAAAAGATGCCATTCGGTTTAAAGAATGCCGGAGCCACTTATCAAAGGATGGTAGACAAGCTTTTTCGGCACCTGATTGGAAAGGAGGTCGAAGTGTATGTTGACGATATAGTCGTCAAAAGCAAAAGCACTTCGGAGTACGAGCACAACCTCAAGTCCACTCTCAACGTGCTCAAGAAAGCCAACCTCAAACTTAATCCCCAAAAGTGTACCTTTTTGGTAGATTCGGGAAAGTTTCTGGGTTGTTGGGTTTCAAAGGACGGACTCAAGGCAAACCCCTCAAAAGTTCAAGTCGTTCAAAACATGGCAATGCCGAAGTCCATACATGACGTGCAAAGGCTAACCGGATGCCTAGCCGCACTGAATCGATTCCTTTCTCAAGCAGCCGAAAAGCAACTGCCGTTCTTCACGGTGTTGAAAAAGGCACCAAAGTTCGAGTGGGGAGCCGAGCAGAAAAAGGCCTTTGACGAGCTCAAAAGTTATCTAGCCAAGCTTCCTATGCTCTCTGCTCCAACCGAAGCCGAAGTAATATTCTTATACTTAGCGGCATCGGATCAAACCATCAGCGCGGTGCTTGTACGAGAAGAAGGCCTAAAGCAGCTTCCCATCTACTTTACAAGCCGAGCATTAAGAGGTCCAGAAACAAGGTATCAACCACTGGAAAAGATTGCTCTGGCATTAGTAAATGCAGCAAGGAGACTGCGGCCATACTTCTATGCTCACAAGGTATGCGTCTTAACTGATCTGCCACTTCGGCAAGTGTTGACCAAACCGGAAGCGTCAGGCAGAATCGCCAAGTGGGCTATAGAGTTGGGAGAGCACACAATTGAATATCTACCTCGGAAAGCCATCAAGGGACAAGCCTTGGCAGATTTTCTTGCAGAAGCAAAGTTCGATCAAGCAAGTCCTGTTATTGCCGAACAGAAGAATTCTGCCAATGCCGAACTAGCACAGCCCTTGGAATCCGAAGTAGAACCGCCGGACTGTTGGAGCGGATTCGTAGATGGAGCTTCAAACAAGATGGGAAGTGGAGCTGGTATTCTACTTGTCGCTCCCGACGGACACGAGGTAACCTACTCACTTCGGTTCCTATTCCCCACTACTAATAATGAAGCCGAGTACGAAGCCCTCCTGGCCGGACTCCAGTTAGCGCAAAGTCTGCTCGTCAAATCTCTCAAAGTCCATTGTGATTCACAAGTCATAGTAAATCACATGTTGGGTACAAGTGAAGCCCGTGACGAGAGAATGAAGAAGTATTTGGACAAAGCGCAAAGCATCAGCCGAAGTTTCTCCTATTTTCGGATAATCCGTATTCCCAGAGCGGAAAATAGCCGAGCAGATATCTTAAGTAAGTTGGCCTCAGATCCGAGCTCAAAGGCGGAAGAATTAATGCATCGAAGCATTGATGAAGCCGAGGTACATTCAGTATCCAGCTCGCCGAACTGGATGACGCCGATCTTGCAGTATCTGGATCAAGGACAATTGCCCGAGGATAAGAGAGAAGCTCGGAAGATCACGTGCCGAGCTCTTCGGTACGAACTTCATGAAGGAGTCCTCTTTAGAAAGTCTTACCTCCAGCCGTTATTGCGGTGCGTAGGACCAGAAGAGACGGACTACATCCTCAGAGAAGTTCATGAAGGATCGTGCGGTAGCCACATCGGAGCCAGAGCTTTAGCTAAAAAAGTTCTGAGATGGGGATATTATTGGCCAACCATGGTACAAGAGGCAGTGCAGCTCGTCAAGAAGTGTACGAAGTGCCAAATTCATGCAAATGTCCCAAGGATGCCGCAGACCGATCTGTACACTATGCAAAGCCCTTGGCCTTTCATGCAATGGGGCATAGACATAGTGGGACCACTTCCTCAAGCTCCTCGGCAAATGAAATTCCTTATCGTTGCCGTGGACTACTTCACGAAGTGGGTGGAGGCTGAACCATTAGCTACGATAACGAGCTCAAAGGCATTGGACTTCGTCTGGAAGAACATAGTGTGCCGATTTGGCATACCCCACATCCTCATCTCGGATAATGGGACTCAGTTCACCGACAAGACGTTCAAGAATTGGTGCCAAGAGCTAAACATTCAACAGCGGTTCACTTCGGTCTCCCATCCCCAAGCAAACGGACAAGCGGAAGTAACGAACCGGATTCTGGTGAAAGGGTTAAAAGCTCGGTTAGAACAAGCCAAAGGACAATGGGTAGAAAATCTCCCTCAAGTCCTATGGTCCTACCGAACTACACCCAAAACCTCCAACGGTGAAACTCCGTATAGTCTGGTGTACGGCACTGAAGCCGTAATCCCGGTGGAGATCGGCGTACCCAGTCCCCGAACTCTAAATTTCTCCTCAGAAATGAATGACGACGGACTGAGAGCAGAACTAGATCTCGCCGAAGAAAGAAGAGAATTGGCGTGCATAAAAGCAGCCAAGTATAAGGAGCAAGTAGCCCGGTACTATAACCAAAGGGTGAAAAAGCTTCAATTTCAAGTGGGAGATCTCGTCTTGAGAAACAACGAAGTAAGCCGAGCAGAAAAGCTGGGCAAACTCGAGCCCACATGGGAGGGTCCATATCGGGTGTCAGAAGTCCTCGGCAAAGGGTCTTATAAATTGACTCACATGTCAGGAGAACAAGTACCCCGAACATGGCACGTCTCCAACCTCAAGAAGTTCCACTTGTAAGAGACAAAGTCCGGTCAGTCTGTCTTGTGTCTAGTTCGGTCATAGGGGTACATGTTTTTATTTGTTTGTTTTTTTTTACTTGTATCTTTTACTTGTCGTTTTATAAAAGTTTAAAGTTTTTTTTTTCTTTCGTCTTTTTCTTTTTTTTCTCTATGTGTTTTGTCTCTATGTGCTTGTCGTCTCTTACAAATGGTACCAAGGTATATCGTTCTTTAAAGACTGATCCCCTTTTTAGATCGATTATTAAAGACTATTGTGAGTCCAAGCTTCTAAGGAGGATATAAGACCACAATTCAGCTTAACAAGCAGTCCGTCTGAAACGAACTGCAATAAGCCAACGATTGTGCGTCCAAGCTTCCAAGGAGGATACAAGACCGCAATTCAGCTTAATAAGCACTTCGTCTGAAACGAACTGCAATAAGGGAAAGTCCGATCCACGCGATAAACCTCGCCGAATTAGGACGACTGAGTTCGGTCAAAGAAGTTTACCTCATAAGACCGAGGACGACCATGTCTAGTCAAAGAGGTTTACTGCATAAGACCACTTCGGTTAACTGGGAAAGTCCGATCCACGCGATAAAACTCGCCGAATTAGGACAAGGGAAAGTTCGATCCCGGCGACAAAAATCGCCAAATTAGAACACAAACCAAGTCCGGTCAAAGATGTTTATTTCATCAGACCAAAGACGAGTCCGGTCAAAGATGTTTATTTCATCAGAACAAAGACGAGTCCGGTCAAAGATGTTTATTTCATCAGACCAATGACGAGTCCGGTCAAAGAAGTTTATTTCATAAGACCAAGGACCAAGTCCGATCAAAGAAGTATACTTCATAAGACCGAGGACAAGTACGATGAAATTTTTTCGCTAAGCTGTAAATACAGTGTTAGAGGTGGAGACAAAATTTCATTTTTCAAATCTTGTTCAGCATACAACTCCGCTACCCTACTATTACAAAGGACTATTCTACTGTCCGGGGTTGCTAAAGTTGAGCCACCTATTCACAAAATCCTCTGGAAGCCGAGTTCGGTCGTTCCGAGCAGATGAAGAATAAGCAGGTCGACGAGATGCTATCCTCGACCCAACGCCTCTTCCCCGAGCCCGAGAAGTCCTAACACCTCGGCGATGAAGAGTCTCTGCAATAAGCATCTGCTGATCTTGCTCGCTCATAGTCACAACTCCTCGGCGAATTTCAGTCCGTCCCTGTCTTGACGATTCCGGTTGCTCCTGAGCCCGTTCTCGTCTAGACGTTTCCGGCTGTTCCGGAGTTCGTTGTTGACTTGGAGTAGGATTTTGAACAAGGGAACCAGAGGTTTGATCTGGAGTGCGAGCATCTGTTGGCACGATATGCCGAAGGAATCTTTCTATGGAGGGGCGCCGAGAAAGAACAATGTTGTACCGAGAAGCCCAACGCCGTAGTGATTTCACAACTTGTTGGCAAGCCGAGCTCTCCAGCGCATTGTTCCTCCGGAGTACAAGATATTCCTCCCACAGTTCGTCAACTCGACTCTGAACATCTGATATGGTCAATCCCCCGCGCACATGGATGTAATCCTCGTACGCAGTCCTCTCAGCAATGGTCGTATTCAGCTCGGCCTCCAGATCTTTCTTATCGGACTCTAAGTCCTTGATATCGGCCTCCAGCTTCACTAAACGAGCCAGAAGCTCGTCATTCTTCGTCTGATCGGCTATAGCTCTTCTCTCAGCTTCGTCTAAAGCCGAAGAGTACAGCCGTTTCCAGTGAAGTATCTCCATCTCCTTGAGTACAAAGCAGCTATTAGTTCGGCAGCTATACCGAGCAGATAGTAAAATACAACAGGAATAAAGGCGAGTACGAAAAGCTATACGAAGACAAATGTAGAGAATTTTTCATTCACAAGGAAAATTTTTTACACTAGGGCTTCAAGGCCATTTTACAAGGAAGAAACTAGACTAAGAGAAGGGAGACGAAATCATACTCCGCCTGCTTCGTCTCCGGCTCCTCGGTCTGGTACAGCTTCCTTCTCCTGGGCTACCTCAGCCTCGGCCTCGCCTCCTGCCGGCCTCGCCTCCGCCTCCTGATCGGCCTCCTTCTCCGGATGCCCGGCCTGATCGACTTCGGCCTCCCGCTCCAGCGGCTCGGCCTCACCCTCTCCGTTGTAAGTCGAAGCGGGTGAAACGGGTCCCACGGAGGCAAAGATAGCCTCCAGGTTCTCGTCCCGATCAGCTCGACAACTCCGGACTCGGTCTGCAGAAAGCAGGACCGAAGATGAAGCGAGCTCCTCAAGGAGCGGCAGATTCTGAAGCCGAGCTGCTATCTCTCGGCTGTACAGAGGCAGCACGACGTCGGCCCCCTGCTCGCCCTTATCGGCAATTAGCCTTACCAGGCTACCGACAAAGGCCGAGAACTGGCTGCTCAAAAAGAGTTTCTCCGTGTAAACACGGAGAGCCTCCCCTTGGGCAACCACGGCAGCAGCATCGCTCCGCTTCGCCTGCTCTCGCTGGATGACGAGCTGGTTTTTGGCAAACTGAGCTTCATCCTGGGCCGAAATCCTAGCAGCTCTGGCCTTCTCAAATTTAGCCTCAGCCTGTTCGGCCCGATGACAAGCAGCCGCCAACTTCCTCTGCATCTCGGCATAGTCATTGGACGCTTTGGAGAGTTCGACGGCGACGAGCTTGGAGAGCATATCATTCCTCTGAAAATGGATAAGGAAAAAAGTTAACAGAGGGCACCAAAAATACAGGACAGAAGCCAAGCCAAGGAATCAAGAAGACAATTCACCTCGGCGAAGTCCGTGGGCCATAGAAATGGCTCACAGATATGCTCCGAAGGAGGCGCCAAGACCATGTCTTTCTCTGGCGCTCTCGGGGGCTTCTGGGTCTTCCCCTTCCTATTTGCCGAAGTCGACTCCGGCTTCTTTGGACCCGAAGAGGTCTTTTGCCTCTTCGGATTCTTCTCGGCATCAGGCGCCGAGCTGGTAGCCTTCTCTCTCTCCGGCTCCACAAGCTCGGAGGACTTTCTGATAGCCTTATTCAACATGAACACTGCCAAAAAGCAAGAAAGCAAAGTCAGATTTTCTTCGTTAAAGCAGTAGAGCATAAAGAAAAAGAGAAATCCTCACCCTCGGCCTCTTCGTCCGAAGACGAGATGTCGAACACGACGTCGCCCTTGACGAGCTCAGACTCCGTGTATTGTTTCCTAACTAGGGGAATCTTGTTGAGCTCGCCGTCGAGCTCGTCCAACGGTTCAGGCCGAGGGTGACGGATAACGGACTCCGGCCCTCTCCAGGGAAAACTAGGAGCCGCGGTCCTATCATAGTAGAAGAAGCGATTTTGCCACTTCGGCCACTTCGTTTTACAAAAGGCCCTAAAAGGCTGTAAAGGGATCAAGTAAAACCAAGACCCCTTCCTCTTAAATTGAAAGAATTTAAGGATCGCCTTCAAAGACAAATCCCTTCCTAACCTACGGAGTTCGGCAGCGAAGGCCGACAAGTGCCTCCAAGAGTTCGGAGTCACCTGGCCTAAAGGAAGCTGAAAAAAATCTAGTAAATCTATAAAGGCAGAAGGGAGGGGGAAACGAAGCCCGCATTCTAAGCAGGCCTCGTACACGGTGACGTAACCCTCCGGCGGGGAGTCAGCCCTGTGATCACCGTCAGGTACCACCGCCTTCCCCCCAGGAAAAGAGTATTTTTCGTAAAGGGATATCACAGTATCCTTACTCAAGATACTGTGAAAATACTCTACGGTCTTCTCCCCGGATTCTTTCCGGCTAGAAGACCCCTTACCCCCTTTCCTAACGCTACCCGACTCCGAAGAAGAAGAAGAAGACATTTTTCTTACTTTTGAAGGTGAAGATAGTCTGAAAAAAATTCTTGAAAGCGGAGAGAGAATTTTCGCAAGAAAGAGAGTATAGAAGACGCAACAGCAAAAGTGCTTCAATGATGAAGAAAGAGCGTATTTATCAGATACGGGAAAGATTTCGAAATCGTTGCGCCGTTTCGAATCCCACCTTTTCAGGAATCAACGGCCGGATTTTACTGTCGCATTTAATGCAGGCATGCGCTAGGCACGTCCCCTGACGTCAGCCTCCCCCTTACCGTTATCCAGAATGCCGAAGTGACTCACCTCGCCGAAGTGATCCACTTCGCTTTTCGGGGGGGGTAGTGATGGGGTACGAACTAAACCCTAATGGCAAGCCCAATAACAGTGACGGCCCATCAGCCCAGAGCCCAAGAAAGAGTATCTGTTCGGCACCAAAGAGTTCGGCACGACCAAAGAGTTCGGCACGACCAAAGAGTTCGGACTCAGCCTACAGCTCGGTAAAAGCCGACCAGTCAAGCTCTCCTCTCAGATCGGCAAGAGCTGATCGGTAAAGTCCAGCAGTTCGGTCTCAGCATTCGACCGAACTAGGAGTTGGTGGACTCGCGAAAGGCCTCCACGACCTCCACTATACCCACGATCTATTTAGTGGTATGAAGCAGTTATTGAGCAGTTATTGCTCACCCACGATCTTGTTAGTGGGGCTGCAAACCACGATCCTAGTTCAATGTATAAATAGAACTTAGATCTGATAGAAAAGGGTTAAGCTCTCTAGAGATAAAATAGCATATAGCAAGTCTGTATTGTAAGCTGTATTTTCGCAGATCAAGCAATACAAACCTGCCCTCATTCCTCCCCGTGGACGTAGATTTACCTCAGTAAATCGAACCACGTAAATTCATTGTGTCATAATTCTCTACCAGCATTTACTAACATCAAAAATTCGCGGATCCATCAAACACTAATGTGGGATAGTTGTAATATTTTTTAGTTTCAATTGCCAACAATACTGTTATTTAAATTTTATAAAGTGGATGATGTTTATGAAATCTGAAACATTCCAATTAAAATTATTGGAGAAGAGATATAAGGAGAGATGCGATTGTAGGAGTTGTGATCTTACGCGGAAACTAATACAGTAATTGATAATGTGTCAGCCGATATGTGCACTGAAGTATGAAATGAGATATGAGTTTGAACTCAAAATATATGTGTAATAATTATTTTTCCTTTAATGCGGCAAAAGCTCAACTTTCCATTTTTCAAAACAATTCAATAGCAAAGCTACATCGATGATAATTAGCGTGACAATAAAAAAATCATCTTAAGCTAACCCAATTAATTAAAAGGACGCTTTGTGTTAAAATAATGGAGTATATGTGATAGCTACGCATCCAATCAATTTACTTCATTACCCAGCATCCTATTTTGGGAGGAGAAAACTGAAGTGTCTGATGTTGTATTGAAGAAAAATACAATCGCATCTTAAAAAAGGTAAAAATAAGAGTAAATAAATAGGGCAATTAATCCATTGTATTGTTATATATATATATATATATATATATATATATATATATATATATATATATATATACACACACAAAGAAGATAACATTGTATAGAGAACAAAATTCTTAAACGTAGCAGGAAGTAGGGACAGTTTCAAGCTGGAAATACGATTACATTTGTGGAGTTTCTCATCCAAAATTCATTGTTTTTAATTTATTGTATGTTTGGTAATAAAAACTTCAGAGTGTAGCATCCTCTTGCTAATTCAATGTGTCACACACGTGACTGCATTAATTGGAGTTCCAATATCTGCTTGGTCCAAGGTTTTTTAGGGTAAATATTTATTAGTTACAGAGAGATAAGGATTGGTGGCCACAATATTTTTGGTGTGGTTGTGAGACATTTCAAATCAAATATTTATGTTTCTGTATCATCTGCCCCCTTTCGTTGTACATTTGTATTTTCCTGCTCCAACTAAAATAAGTAGATTTATGATTTGTAATTTTCATCCACATAACGGAATCTTATAAATATTACTTATCTGATTTTTATTTTGGAATTATGGGAAAGCCAAGCAAGGAAAATAAACGTGTTCGTGATTTGATTTGGCAGTCGATAATGTCGAGCCTCTATAATGTTACAAAATATTAAATATATTTGACATAAAAACATATTCACTTCTCAATTAATTGGGGCCGGCCATTTTTAATTTATTTGGCTCCTGAAATGTTCAATGGTTATATTTTTAAATGGTCATTGATATGTTATAATGAATTAATCCATGAACTATAGGTTAGGTTAGTTTTGGAATTGTATAAATTGCATGAACTGTCAATTTATTTCATTAAATAAATTTAATCATGTTGTATTAAGTTACGAGGAAGACAAATAAAACATACTACTTTATTGGGTTAACAAATAAAGATATAAGCTTGCTTTTAATTGGATAGAGTTTCATTGCTTACCTTACTCCATCAACAAGTAATGTATAGATTCTTATAAATTAAACACTGTCTGTAAAGCTTATTCATTTAAGCGAGAAAAAGCCTTGCCATCATTCATCGTCTCACTTTCACTTTTTCTTTCTTTATTACGCTTCTTTTCATTTTTACGTTTCTTCACCTAGTATAGCTACATGAATTCCCTCTACGCTATCTCAGGAAATTAAATACTAAAAGAGAAGAATGTATAACTTTGTCTTATAAAAAGGAAGAGGTAGTTTGTTCGAAACTAAAATCCTAATTAGTACGTAGTAAACAATTTCAGGATCAAAAGAGAACAAGAAAATGTTTTCATAAATGAATATAGACTATTAATATGTGAGTATTTGACGAACGAAGAAGAAATTCTATCTATTTCTATAGAACGGAGGAAGTAATAAAAGAGTGGGCCGCACTTTTAGGATTGAATGCTGGTCTTTCATAGCTTTAGGGTCGTGACTAGAAGAGGCACATTTTTTATACTACTATGAATGAAAAAATAACGCTTCATTTCGAATACTTGGATCCGTGTAAACTTAGTTGAGTTATATTTCTTTTTGAGATGTCTAGTTAAGTCATTTCTCTTTGTAACAAAAAATAAACATCTAATGATTCTTATATTATTTGTTATCTCTTTCTTATATTATTCGTTATCTCTTATACTTTACATTCTCTACTATGTTATCTTTATTTAATTCAGTTAACACAATTTTTTGATCTTGAAATCCAACAGACTCCTTCCATTTCTGAAAAGTATGAACTCCTTCATTTTTAAATAATGAATAAAAAGTACACATAAAAATTTGCACTGTTTTCTTTTTAATCCGTCCCATAAAAATATGCACTTTTTAATTTTGGAAACTCTCTTATCTCTAATAAGATATGACCAATTCTCCACTAACAATATTTTAATTACTTTTTCATTTTAACTTTCTCTTATTTGATCAATTGTGCAATAAAACTATGTCCAACCTCTAAAGTGCATATTCTTGCGAGACGAAGTTAGTATTGTCTTCACTATTGCTCCTCTAGTAGAAATTATTATAATCATGAACATATTTCTGGTATTTCATTGAAATAATGTTATCTCTGATGTCATTATTTATACTTCTACAATTATTAGTTTACACTTGTACACAATTTGGGAACAATATAACGAAATGGTTATTGGAGCATTTTTATTAGCACTAAAATATTACTTTAATCGACAATAAATTACAAATTAGGTGATAAATAATCATTTATGAATGGTATAATTTATAAATAATAATAAATGATAAATTAAATGATAAATAAATTTATTCTCACAAATAACAAAAAATAAAATCTAGAATACAAACAGCTAGAAGCATGTTTTTCTATATATATCATAGCTAAGAACTTAATCAATAGACTACTAAATCTTACTATATGACATGTGTTAAAAGCAAATATATTTTCCCACTTGCGACACAATCATGTATTTTCCGGCTCGAATCTTAAAGAAAAATTAGGAACTTCGGATCATTTGGATAGGTTGGCTGCCCCCTCCCAAGCCCCTAAATTGGCCTCTGAATATGTTTATATGGAAAAGATGAAGAAAGAAAGAAAGAAAAATCAGATGATGAGTGTGAAAGTGTGTCCGTGCAAACTACTGATTTGATCGAGTGTTGGAGCCGAGCTGCAGCTCAAAGAAGAGATCAAGAAATGAAGCTCGGTTTTGAGCTAGCTCGGCTAGAAAGGAGTTCGGCTAGAAAGGAGTTCGGCTAGAAAGGAGTTCGGTGAAAGGAGTTCGGTAAGCTCGGCTTACCGAGCTGGAACTAGCCGAGAAGAAGAAGGCAGAAGAAGGAAGCTCGGCTTTGAGCTGGAACTAGCCGAGAAGGAAGAGTTCGGTTTTGAGCCGAGTAGCGGTTATAACTAACTTTGGGAAATAGAGTTAGTTGGATTTTATTTCTTGATTGCATCTTGTATAAATAGCTCGATAGAGCTCAGTAGTGAAGTAGCAGAATTACACCATATACACACACACCTAGAGAGATTAATTCTCAAGATAGCGAGCGGTTGTGAGCGGTAGAGTGTGAGTGTGAGTTCGTTGTAATTGTAAAGAGTTCATCAATAAGATTCCGGTCATCTTCTCCGTGGACGTAGGTGGTTTATCACCGAACCACGTTATATCGTTTGCGTGCTTTATTTTCTCGATTACGTGTGTGAGATCAGCGGCAACGCAACCCAACAGGTGGCGCCGTCTGTGGGAATTTCCCAAAGGAGTTCTTGATTGCTTTCTGGGATAGTTAGGGTCCAAGAATTCCGGTACTTGAGCTGATCTTGGCGATTGCCCACCGTCTGTTTGAGAAATGTCTACAGCTAAGTTTGAGGTGGAGAAGTTCACCGGGAAAAATGACTTTGGGCTGTGGAGGTTGAAGATAAAGGCCATCTTGATGCAGCAGGGCCTATGGAATATCTTGAAGAATGAAGTCGATGCCGAGAAAGAAGCGGAGGTCGATGAAAAAGAGAAAGGGAAGCTTCAGGATATGCAGTATAGAGCCTACAGCACCCTAATCTTGAATTTGTCAGATAGGGTTCTGAGGGAAGTCTCCAAAGAGGAGACAGCTGCGGGAGTATGGACAAAACTTGAGTCATTGTACATGACCAAGTCCATTACAAATCGTTTACACCTGAAGCAGAAGCTCCTTGCATTCAGATTCTCAGATGCGAGAGGAATTACAGAGCAACTTGAAGAATTTGGTAAGTGTGTAGATGATTTGGAAAATATCGATGAAATGATCAAGGATGAAGATAAAGCCTTGATGCTGCTGAATTCGCTTCCTAAGAGTTTTGAACACTTCAAGGATGCGGTGTTACTTGGAAGAGAGTCCAAGGTTACATATGAAGAAATTCATTCTGCTCTGAAAATGAAGGAATCGCATAAGAATGATTATTCCACTTCTACTAGACAAAATGATCCAGTGGCTGAGAGTCTTTTCTTGAAGAAGGGTCAGAACAAGAAAGTTTTCAACAAGAAGAAACAAAACAAAGATAAGGCTGAGGGAGAGAGGGAGACTAGAAGCTGCTACTATTGCAGAAAGCCGGGTCACTTGAAGAAGGCATGTTTTGCTTGGAAAAGGAAGCAAGAACAAGCGATCAATGCAGGTTCAAATACTGCAGATCTTGCTCAGGAAGTGGAGGCCAATGAGGCCTTGAATATACTCTCAGGGGCAAGAATTGAAGAATGTTGGATCATGGACTCGGGTTGCTCCTTTCATATATGCTCCCACAGATCCTGGTTTCAAAAGTTGACAGCACACACAGGATCAGTAATGTTGGGGAATGATCAGACATGTGCTGTTAGAGGGATTGGAGAAATCAAGCTGAAGGTGAGTGATGGTAGTGTAAAAACTCTCACGGAAGTGAGGTTCATACCTCAGATCAAGAGAAACTTGATTTCTTTAGGGCTGCTGGAGTCCAAGGGCTACAGGTTTGAGTCCAGTAACGGAGTACTCAGGGTGACAAAGGGTCCCAGAATAGTCATGGAGGCCAAAAGAAAGAATAGCCTGTATTACTTGGTGGGTGAAACCGTGATCAATGCAGCAAATGTTACTCAGTCAGAGAGCCTGGATCTGTGGCATGCTAGACTTGGGCATGTGGGGGAAAAAGGCATCAAGGAGCTTGCTAGGCTGGGTGCAATGAGGCTGGGGACATCAGAGAGGCTCAACAAATGTGAGTCTTGTATTCTTGGAAAGGCAAAAAGGCTACCATTCTCTGGTGGAAAGCACACTACAACAGCTCCCTTTGTATATGCTCACAGTGACCTATGGGGGCCTTCTCCAGCAGAATCCATAGGTGGAGGTAAGTATTTCATATCTATTATAGATGACTATTCAAGAAAGGTATGGGTTTACATCCTCAAAGAGAAGTCTCAAGCATTTGAGAGGTTTAGAGAATGGCATACTAGATATGAAAATGAGAAAGGGTCGGTGCTGAAGTACTTAAGAACTGATAATGGGATGGAGTTCTTATCTACTGAGTTTGATAGCTTCTGTAAAATGAAAGGGATAAGAAGGCATAGGACCGTGCCAAGGAACCCTCAACAGAACGGGCTGGCAGAGAGGATAAACAGGACGTTGCTAGAAAGAGTGAGATGCATGTTGTTCTACTCTGGAATGCCAAAGAAATTTTGGGCAGAGGCTGTTTCTACTGCAGCTGATCTGATTAACAAATGCCCCTCTTCATCAATTTCTAATGAGACTCCTGATCAGAGATGGTATGGAACTTTGGGAGACTACTCAGGCTTGAAGATTTTTGGGTGTGCGGCTTATGCACATATCAAGCAGAATAAGTTGGAACCAAGAGCAAGAAAATGTGTGATGTTGGGATACCAAGATGGAGTGAAGGGATATAGGTTATGGAATATGGATGAAGGGGGTCAGAATATCATTGTGAGTAGAGATGTAGTGTTCGATGAAGGAGAAATGCCATTCAAGAAAACTAAAGCACCCCCTGGTGGTGACAGTAGCTCTAGCATTCAAGAGTTTGAGTTTGATGAGAAATCTGCTTGGTCTGATGCTGATGAGGATGTTGAAATCTCTGAACACCAAGAAGAAGGTGGAGCTTCCAGTTCTCAGTCAGATGAAAACACAAGAGGTGGAGATCCATCAAATCAAGGAAACAGAAGAAATCCAAGAAGGAATGCAGGCTTGCCCAGCAGGTTTTCAGATTATGATATGAGCTTCTTTGCTCTTTGTATAGCAGAGGTGCTCATGTTCTCAGAGCCTTCAACCTATGAAGAAGCCATAAAATGCAAAGAAAGTCAGAAGTGGATCAGAGCCATGGAAGAAGAAATAGAGTCCTTGTTGAGAAATGGGACTTGGATTCTGGTGAATGACCCAGGGACTCAGAAACTCATAAGTTGCAAGTGGCTATTTAAGAAGAAGCTTGAAGTTGGTGGAAATTGTGGAATGTTGAAGTATGGAACAGGATTGAGAAGGGAATCTAGATATTGATGGAGTTTTGCAAGGACAAGGTGGAGATTTGTGAAAGTGTGTCCGTGCAAACTACTGATTTGATCGAGTGTTGGAGCCGAGCTGCAGCTCAAAGAAGAGATCAAGAAATGAAGCTCGGTTTTGAGCTAGCTCGGCTAGAAAGGAGTTCGGCTAGAAAGGAGTTCGGCTAGAAAGGAGTTCGGTGAAAGGAGTTCGGTAAGCTCGGCTTACCGAGCTGGAACTAGCCGAGAAGAAGAAGGCAGAAGAAGGAAGCTCGGCTTTGAGCTGGAACTAGCCGAGAAGGAAGAGTTCGGTTTTGAGCCGAGTAGCGGTTATAACTAACTTTGGGAAATAGAGTTAGTTGGATTTTATTTCTTGATTGCATCTTGTATAAATAGCTCGATAGAGCTCAGTAGTGAAGTAGCAGAATTACACCATATACACACACACCTAGAGAGATTAATTCTCAAGATAGCGAGCGGTTGTGAGCGGTAGAGTGTGAGTGTGAGTTCGTTGTAATTGTAAAGAGTTCATCAATAAGATTCCGGTCATCTTCTCCGTGGACGTAGGTGGTTTATCACCGAACCACGTTATATCGTTTGCGTGCTTTATTTTCTCGATTACGTGTGTGAGATCAGCGGCAACGCAACCCAACAATGAGTTAAGAAAATAAAAATATTGTGCTACTGAATTGATAGATTTGTTATTTTAAAAGGTAGATCATAGTTCCATAACAACATGAGTTAGTCTAATGAAAATTACAACATTGAAGACTGGAGTGATTATGGATCCTATACTAATATAAAAAAATATACTACTATATATGTGTTTCATGAAGAACGAACTATTCCTCATTTTAATATTTATGATCCTATAAATCGAGAAAATCTTAATAAAGAAACTAGAGATATGTTTGATGTAAATTGGACTTACAAGATAAATGAATTATATGTTTTCAATTACATAAAGCTTATGCATATAATTCTAGAAAAATTAGCGACACTGAAACATAGAAATTCACAAGATTGAGACTTTGTTTTAAATAATTATATTATTAACAAAAGTAAGGAAACGCTTATTATATTCATTCTGAAAACTTTAAGATTAATGTATGACAAAAGAACTGTTTTCCTATACTAATTTTAATAATTTTTCTAAAAGCTTACTGAACTAAAATAATACTATATATTAAAAACATTATCAAGTCTGCATAAGGATTTGACTGCTGGTTGGTTTGGTCCGATCAATGAAACCGCGTTCCTATTAATTATCCACCTGAATTTGATAACTTTATCACCGAATTAGGATCTAACTAATTTTTTTTAAACTGTTATATACAAAATCGATGTAAAACTGTAAAACTTACTAGTGTTTTTTTTGTCGTCAATGCAAAAAATAACTAGAGGTAAAAAAACAAAAATAAATACCTCAACTTCTTTGGTGGAAGTGGAGAGAAGTTCCCTAATAAAATGTCATGGCTAAGTGGAAGTAGGGGTGAGCAAAAAAACCGGAAACCGAATATCCGAACCGAACCAAACCGAAATTTTGAAATTCGGTTCGGTTATTTCGGTTTTTCGGTTCGGTTCGGTTCGGTTCGGTTTTGAAAATACAAAAATTTCAGTTTTTCGGTTCGGGGGAAGAAAAAAACCGAAAAACCGAATAACCGAATTATATATATATTCTTTTAATTTAATATATTATATTATATATAATATATAATATATTCTTTTAATAAATTCTACTATATTATATATTATATGTATTATTAATTTTATATTATATATAAATATTCGATTAGTATTAATAAAATAAAATAAATTACACACATACATATATTAATATTATATTTATTTTTTTGGGTTTTTCGGTTTTTTCGGTTTTGTTCGGGTTTTTCGGTTTTTTAAGTTCGGTTTTCGGTTTTTCGGTTTTTCAGGTTCGGTTCGGTTTAGATTTTGAACTAAATTCGGTTTTTTCGGTTTTGGTTCGATTTTGACAAAAAACCGAACCGAAACCCGAATGCACACCCCTAAGTGGAAGTATGAGCCCGTATAGTTTTGGGCCTCATGAAATGGGATATGAACTGATCTGCTTGTTTTGGGCCAACTTCTCCACTTCATCAAGAATAACTAACTTCTCCACTTCATCCGGTGCATGAGCCAAAGCCATATATTTACAACAAATAGACTAAAATGTAGAACAAGGACTTATTGAGGGTAGTTTCTCCCAAAAAAGTGAAAAGTACTTCGAAAAAAACTAAACTAAAGTTGAAAAATCACCGGTGATATAAATCTTTGGTGAAAAATCCCTTAAATTTTGTTACAGTTTTTCATTTCCGTACCACAAAATTTATCACATTTTACTTTTTACCGTTTTTCGATAGTGGACCTCATATTAAACTACCTACTCACATTTTATTATAAAACTAATACTGGTACATAAAAGTAGGACCCATGTAGCACCCCGGAAAATTGTGACTTTTTATTTTTTTATTTTTATTTGATGGCTTTTTTTTATTAATGTGGATGTTGAATAAGAATTTCTTTTGTGGAAATTGAGTCTCTATGTGTTTGAGTTAATTATGTAAAATTAGTTGTTGTGGGTTATGTGAGTTAATGTGATTAAGCTTCCAATGTGTGAATTAAATTAAGTGGGATCATGCATATATTTCTAGCCATATTATTTAGAATTTTCGGCCCTCCTATCCATTGGAAATAATACTTTCTTTCTTGGATTTAATTAATTGCTTTGAGATATTTATCTAAATTAAATCCAAACCAAATTATCCCTATGCTATTCTACATAATTTTCACCCATATGCCTTTCAATTACTTGTGAGATTAATTTATTTGTTACCTATTTTATGGGAGTCTTTTCCTACAAGAAATTACCAATTTAAATCCTATTCCTATTTAATTGAGGATTTAAATATATATTTTAAAATACTTCCCTAGTCACGATTTCACCGTCTTTACTATCCTTAGTGAGGGCGGTCGTGACAACCCACTATCCACTAACTTTTTTAACTTACTTTCCATTACATTTTTTATACTCATGCCCGGTCGAAATGTGACAATATTTAAGGGACGATGGAGTATTTAATAATTTGATACCAATCCATAATTGAAGGACAAAAAAGATGTTCATTCACGTCTAAAACACCTTTAAGGGGGGGGTTTTGTAGCATTCGGTAGTTTAAGAACTATGTAAGACTTTTTTACAACCATACAAGTTAAAACGACAACCGTTTTTAGTAATTTGGCTATCATTATATTACTAGTTCATATAAAATTTCTTTAGAAAAAAATAACATATAAACATAGCAGCATGGAGTCGTACATGTGTGTAGAATATGCTTTTAATTTTTATTTTTGGACGTCACTCATTACTAATGAAGTGACTTAGGCAAACAATAACAATCTCTTTGTACTTCTGAATTACTCAATTGATATATTTGAAACGTGAAAGAATAGTATAGAGTCTATTTAACTCATTTTAATCTTAAAGAATGAAGAAAAGAATAAAAGTGTTGACTTCAGAAGCCCTGATTGTATTCCAAATTACCAAGCACGCATCTTTTTTTAAAATTTTTCTGTTTCAGTTTCCTATCAAATACTCAAATTATCAAATAGATGTAAACCGGATATGAGACGTATATGATTATATTTGAATTAAAACATGGTAGACTAAATGATTTTTGTATAAAGGGTGTTGCGTGTGGCCTTTCCTTTATTGGTTAAAACTGCCAATGCCTAAGTTCTTGGCTTCTGATACTTCGGCGGTTAATCTCCAATATTCGCGGTTAATTAAAACAATGGTGCAAATTAACCATCTCTCTCTCTATATATATGCAACTATGCAAGAATATGGATTGCTTGCAGAAAATGCATGAAGATACAGATTCCTATATCATTTCTTCGCCTTGTCCGAATAAAAATCTTAAACCATCATTCCGTCCAACAAAACATTGATGAACGTAAAAATCAAAATAACTAGAGATGATGAGCATAAGTTCAAGATTATTCCGCTACGGTAGCGCGATCTGTGCAGCGAGAAGCTTTCACAAGGAAGGAATCAACGTGACGTGGGAGAAGCCGCAGATCGGTTGGACCAAGCTAAACTACGACGGTTCGTGCAAATGCAAGACCGGGAAATGCAGCATCGGCGGCATCTTCAGAGACGAGAGGGCCGGGTTCGTGCTAGGGTACGCGCAGTCCATTGGCGAGAGCAACAGCACCATAGCTGAACTGGCTGCCCTCGTGCGAGGCCTTGAAATCGCCCTCGAGAATGGGTGGGCCCACGTCTGCCTCGAGGGGGATTCCAAGAGTCTTATCGACATTATTGCTCGTAAACGAGAGGCCAAATGCCGGCAAGTGCAGAGCCATGTTGAGCGGGTGAATTTTATCATACCGCAATTTGAAAAGTGCGTTGTGAGGCATACGTATCGGGAAGGGAACAGAGCTGCTGATAGATTCGCGCAGATGGGGCATAGATTGAAGAAGCCGCAGATTTGGAGACACATTCCTCCCAATGAAGTTGTGCGTATTCTCGAAGAAGATGCGCAGGGAAAAACCTTTCTGCGCAGAAGATAGGTTATGTATGTATACAGTGGCGGATCCAGGAAACTAAAAGTCAACAGGTGAAGTGAAATAAAACTTATCTCGAAATAATATTGTTGACACAAAACATTCCTTTGTAGTCTAATGATCCCAATTCGTATATACTTATGTAAGATCAGTTATTTAAGAATTGTATAATAGGGATCGATAAGTGCATTTTTTGATTCTAAGTTTCAACTTACACTTATCTTTAAAAACTTCCATCTTTCGTGTTTCTAAATTTCAAATTACACTTATCTTTCAAAAAAAAATTCTCTTTCGTGGTATTTTAAAATAGGTCGAGAAACCGAAAATTTGGCGATAGATTTAGTCACATAACTGGAGCCCATGTGAACTATATCATCAAAGCATCAAAGAGAGCACAATTTATTTTCCCAAACTTGACCGTTTATTGATGGATCCGCGAATTTTTGATGTGAGTAAATGCTGGTAGAGAATAAAGACTATGACACAAAGAATTTACGTGGTTCGATTTACTGAAGTAAATCTACGTCCACGGGAAGAAGGGAGGGCAAGATTGTATTGCTTGATCTGGGATTACAGCTTACAACACAGACTTGCTATATGATTTTATCTCTAGAGAGCTTAACCCTTTTCTATCTGATCTAAGTTCTATTTATACCTTGAACTAAGATCGTGGCTTGCATCACCACTAAGTCGTGGATGTCGTGTAGGTCATGGCCTAAGATCGTGGATGTAGTGTAGGTCATGGCCTACGATCGTGGCCTGAGTTGACACCACGTGGTAGTGGGTGTGTTGGAAGTTGTGGAAATCCAGTATGGGTCCAATAACTCCTTGTTCGGTCGAATGCTGAGACCGAACTGCTCTGGTTGCCGATCTGAGAGTAGAGCTTGATGCCGACCTGAGAGCAGAGCTTGATTGGTTGGCTTTTACCGAGCAGTAGGCTGAGGCCGAACTCTAGCTTGATGCCGACCTGAGAGCAGAGCTTGATTGGTTGGCTTTTACCGAGCTGTAGGCTGAGGCCGAACTCCTTGGTAATGCCGAACTCATACTCTTCCTTGGGCTTTGGGCTGATGGGCCGTCATTGCTGTTGGGCTTGTTTGGTACGCACCCCATCACTACCCCCCCCGAAGGGCGAAGTGAATCACTTCGGCAAAGTGAGTCACTTCGGCATTCTGGATAAAGGCAAGGGGGAGGCTGATGTCAGGGGACGTGCCTCGCATTAAATGCGACAGTAAAATCCGGCCGTTGAATCCTGAAAAGGTGGGATTCGAAACGGTGCGACGATTTTGAAATCTTCGCCGAATCTGATAAATACCTCCTTTCTTCATCATTGAAGCACTTTTGCGACTGCTTCTTCTGCACTCTCTCTTTTTTGCGAAAATTCTCTCTCCGCTTTCAAGAATTTCTTCGGACTTTCTTCACCTTCAAAAAGTAAGAAAAATGTCTTCTTCTTCTTCTTCGGAGTCGGGTAGCGGTAGGAAAGGGGATAAGGGGTCTTCTAGTCGGAAGGAATCCGGGGAGAAGACCGTAGAGTATTTCCATAGTATTTTGAGTAAGGATACTGTGATATCCCTACCCGAAAAATACTTTTTTCCTGGGGGGAAGGTGGTGGTACCTGACGGCGATCATAGGGCTGACTCCCCGCCGGAGGGTTACGCCACCGTGTACGAGGCCTGCTTAGAATGCGGGCTTCGTTTCCCCCTCCCTTCTGCCTTTATAGATTTACTAGATTTTTTTCAGCTTCCTTTAGGCCAGGTGACTCCGAACTCTTGGAGGCACTTGTCGGCCTTCGCTGCCGAACTCCGTAATTTAGGAAGGGATTTGTCTTTGAAGGCAATCCTTAAATTCTTTCAATTTAAGAGGAAGGGGTCTTGGTTTTACTTGATCCCTGTACAGCCCTTTAGGGCCTTTTGTAAAACGAAGTGGCCGAAGTGGCAAAACCGCTTCTTCTACTATGATAGGACCGCGGCTCCTAGTTTTCCCTGGAGAGGGCCGAAGTCCGTTATCCGTCATCCTCGGCCTGAACCGTTGGACGAGCTCGATGGCGAGCTCAACAAGATTCCCATAGTTAGGAAACAATACACGGAGTCTGAGCTCGTCAAGGGCGACGTCGTGTTCGACATCTCGTCTTCGGACGAAGAGGCCGAGGGTGAGGATTTCTCTTTATCTTTATGCTCTACTGCTTTAACGAAGAAAACTAAACTTGCTTTCTTGCTTTTTGGCAGTGTACATGCTGAACAAGGCTACCCGAAAATCTTCGGAGTCCAAGGAGCCGGAGAGGCCGAAAACCACCAGCTCGGCGTCTGATGCCGAGAGGACTCCGAAAAGGCAAAAAACCTCTTCGGATCCGAAGAAGCCGGAGTCGACTTCGGCAAAGGGGAAGGGGAAGGCCCAGAAGCCCCCGAGAGCGCCAGAGAAAGACGTGGTCTTGGCGCCTCCTTCGGAACATATCTGTGAGCCGTTTTTATGGCCCACGGACTTCGCCGAGGTGAATTCTCTTCTTGATTTTCTGGCCTTGCTTTTTTCCTGTATTTTTGTGGCCCCTTTGTTGACTTTTTTCTTTATTCACTTTCAGAGGAACGATATGCTCTCCAAGCTCGTCGCCGTCGAACTCTCCAAAGCGTCCAATGACTATGCTGAGATGCAGAGGAAGTTGGCGGCTGCTTGTCATCGGGCCGAACAGGCTGAGGCTAACTTTGAGAAGGCCAGAGCTGCTAGGATTTCGGCCCAGGATGAAGCTCAGTTTGCCAAAAACCAGCTCGTCATCCAGCGAGAGCAGACGAAACGGAGGGATGCTGCTGCCGTGGTTGCCCAAGGGGAGGCTCTCCGTGTTTACACGGAGAAACTCTTTTTGAGCAGCCAGTTCTCGGCCTTTGTCGGTAGTCTGGTAAGGCTAATTACCGATAAGGGCGAGCAGGGGGTCGACGTCGTGCTGCCTCTGTATAGCCGAGAGATAGCGGCTCGGCTTCAGAATCTGCCGCTCCTTGAGGAGCTCGCTTCATCTTCGGTCCTGCTTTCTGCAGACCGAGTCCGGAGTTGTCGAGCTGATCGGGACGAGAACCTGGAGGCTATCTTTGCCTCCGTGGGACCCGTTTCACCCGCTTCGACTTACCACGGAGAGGGTGAGGCCGAGCCGCTGGAGCTGGAGGCCGAAGTCGAGCGGGGCCGGGCATCCGGAGAAGGAGGCCGATCAGGAGGCGGAGGCGAGGCCGGCAGGATGCGAGGCCGAGGCTGAGGTAGCTCAGGAGAAAGAAGCTGAACCAGACCAAGGAGCCGGAGACGAAGCTGACGGAGTATGATTTCGTCTCCCTTCTCTTAGTCTAGTTTCTTCCTTGTAAAATGGCCTTGAAGCCCTCCTAGTGTAAAAAATTTTCCTTGTGAATGAAAAATTCTCTACACTTGTCTTCGTATAGCTTTTCGTACTCGCCTTTATTCCTGTTGTATTTTACTATCTGCTCGGTACAGCTGCCGAACTAATATAGCTGCTTTGTACTCAAGGAGATGGAGATACTTCACTGGAAACGGCTGTACTCTTCGGCTTTAGACGAAGCTGAGAAAAGAGCTATAGCCGATCAGACGAAGAATGACGAGCTTCTGGCTCGTTTAGTGAAGCTGAAGGCCGATAATAAGGACTTAGAGTCCGATAAGAAGGATCTGGAGGCCGAGCTGAATACGACCATTGCTGAGAGGACTGCGTACGAGGATTACATCCGTGTGCGCGGGGGAGTGACCATATCAGATGTTCAGAGTCGAGTTGACGAACTGTGGGAGGAATATCATGTACTCCGTAGGAACAATGTGCTGGAGAGCCCGGCTTGCCAACAAGTTGTGACATCACTGCGGCGTTGGGCTTCTCGGTACAACATTGTTCTTTCTCGGCGCCCCTCCATAGAAAGATTCCTTCGGCATATCGTGCCAAGAGATGCTCGCACTCCAGATCAAGCCTCTGGTTCCCTTGTTCAAAATCCTACTCCCAGTCAACAACGAACTCCGGAACAGCCGGAAACGTCAAGACGAGAACGGGCTCAGGAGCAACCGGAATCGTCAAGACAGGGACGGACTGAAATTCGCCGAGGAGTCGTGACTATGAGCGAGCAAGATCAGCAGATGCTTATTGCAGAGACTCTTCATCGCCGAGGTGTTAGGACTTCTCGGGCTCGGGGAAGAGGCGTTGGGTCGAGGATAGCATCTCGTCGACCTGCTTATTCTTCATCTGCTCGGAACAACCGAACTCGGCTTCCAGAGGATTTTGCAGATAGGTGGCTTAACTTCAGCAACCCTGGACAGTAGAATAGTCCTTTGTAATAGCGTAACGCCATTTCGTAGGGTAGCGGAGTTGTATGCCGAACAAGATTTGAAAAATGAAATTTTGTTTTCGCTTCTAACACTGTATTTACAGCTTAACGAAAAAATTTCATCGTACTTGTCCTCGGTCTTATGAAGTAAACTTCTTTGACCGGACTTGGTCCTTGGTCTTATGAAGTAAACTTCTTTGACCGGATTTGGTCCTTGGTCTGATGAAATAAACATCTTTGACCGGACTCGTCTTTGGTCTGATGAAATAAACATCTTTGACCGGACTCGTCTTTGGTCTGATGAAATAAACATCTTTGACCGGACTCGTCTTTGGTCTGATGAAATAAACATCTTTGACCGGGCTCGTCTTTGGTCTGATGAAATAAACATCTTTGACCGGACTCGTCTTTGGTCTGATGAACTAAACATCTTTGACCGGACTCGTCTTTGGTCTGATGAAATAAACATCTTTGACCGGACTCGTCTTTGATCTGATGAGATAAACATCTTTGACCGGACTTGGTTTGTGTTCTAATTTGGCGATTTTTGTCGCCGGGATCGAACTTTCCCTTGTCCTAATTCGGCGAGTTTTATCGCGTGGATCGGACTTTCCCAGTTAACCGAAGTGGTCTTATGCAGTAAACCTCTTTGACTAGACATGGTCGTCCCCGGTCTTATGAGGCAAACTTCTTTGACCGAACTTGGTCGTCCTAATTCGGCGAGGTTTATCGCGTGGATCGGACTTTCCCTTATTGCAGTTCGTTTCAGACGAAGTGCTTATTAAGCTGAATTGTGGTCTTGTATCCTCCTTGGAAGCTTGGACTCACAATCGTTGGCTTATTGCAGTTCGTTTCAGACGGACTGCTTGTTAAGCTGAATTGTGGTCTTATATCCTCCTTAGAAGCTTGGACTCACAATAGTCTTTAATAATCGATCTAAAAAGGGGATCAGTCTTTAAAGAACGATATACCTTGGTACCATTTGTAAGAGACGACAAGCACATAGAGACAAAACACATAGAGAAAAAATGAAAAAGACGAAGGAAAAAAACTTTAAACCCTTTTATAAAACGACAAGTAAAAGGTACAAGTAAAAAACAAACAAATAAAAACATGTACCCCTATGACCGGACTAGACACAAGACAGACTGACCGGACTTTTGTCTCTTACAAGTGGAACTTCTTGAGGTTGGAGACGTGCCATGTTCGGGGTACTTGTTCTCCTGACATGTGAGTCAATTTATAAGACCCTTTGCCGAGGACTTCTGACACCCGATATGGACCCTCCCATGTGGGTTCGAGTTTGCCCAGCTTTTCTGCTCGGCTTACTTCGTTGTTTCTCAAGACGAGATCTCCCACTTGAAATTGAAGCTTTTTCACCCTTTGGTTATAATACCGGGCTACTTGCTCCTTATACTTGGCTGCTTTTATGCACGCCAATTCTCTTCTTTCTTCGGCGAGATCTAGTTCTGCTCTCAGTCCGTCGTCATTCATTTCTGAGGAAAAATTTAGAGTTCGGGGACTGGGTACGCCGATCTCCACCGGAATTACGGCTTCAGTGCCGTACACCAGACTATACGGAGTTTCACCGTTGGAGGTTTTGGGTGTAGTTCGGTAGGACCATAGGACTTGAGGGAGATTTTCTACCCATTGTCCTTTGGCTTGTTCTAACCGAGCTTTTAACCCTTTCACCAGAATCCGGTTCGTTACTTCCGTTTGTCCGTTTGCTTGGGGATGGGAGACCGAAGTGAACCGCTGTTGAATGTTCAGCTCTTGGCACCAATTCTTGAACGTCTTGTCGGTGAACTGAGTCCCATTATCCGAGATGAGGATGTGGGGTATGCCAAATCGGCACACTATGTTCTTCCAGACGAAGTCCAATGCCTTTGAGCTCGTTATCGTAGCTAATGGTTCAGCTTCCACCCACTTCGTGAAGTAGTCCACGGCAACGATAAGGAATTTCATTTGCCGAGGAGCTTGAGGAAGTGGTCCCACTATGTCTATGCCCCATTGCATGAAAGGCCAAGGGCTTTGCATAGTGTATAGATCGGTCTGCGGCATCCTTGGGACATTTGCATGAATTTGGCACTTCGTACACTTCTTGACGAGCTGCACTGCCTCTTGTACCATGGTTGGCCAATAATATCCCCATCTCAGAACTTTTTTAGCTAAAGCTCTGGCTCCGATGTGGCTACCGCACGATCCTTCATGAACTTCTCTGAGGATGTAGTCCGTCTCTTCTGGTCCTACGCACCGCAATAACGGCTGGAGGTAAGACTTTCTAAAGAGGACTCCTTCATGAAGTTCGTACCGAAGTGCTCGGCACGTGATCTTCCGAGCTTCTCTCTTATCCTCGGGCAATTGTCCTTGATTCAGATACTGCAAGATCGGCGTCATCCAGTTCGGCGAGCTGGATACTGAATGTACCTCGGCTTCATCAATGCTTCGATGCATTAATTCTTCCGCCTTTGAGCTCGGATCTGAGGCCAACTTACTTAAGGCATCTGCTCGGCTATTTTCCGCTCTGGGAATGCGGATTATCCGAAAATAGGAGAAACTTCGGCTGATGCTTTGCGCTTTGTCCAAATACTTCTTCATTCTCTCGTCACGAGCTTCACTTGTACCCAACATGTGATTTACTATG
The DNA here is from genome assembly GCF_004379255.2 of Salvia splendens. NCBI lineage: Eukaryota > Viridiplantae > Streptophyta > Magnoliopsida > Lamiales > Lamiaceae > Salvia > Salvia splendens. The sequence continues at coordinate 29,584,848 of NC_056039.1, forward strand.
ACTTGTGAATCACAATGGACTTTGAGAGATTTGACGAGCAGACTTTGCGCTAACTGGAGTCCGGCCAGGAGGGCTTCGTACTCGGCTTCATTATTAGTAGTGGGGAATAGGAAACGAAGTGAGTAGGTTACCTCGTGTCCGTCGGGAGCGACAAGTAAAATACCAGCTCCACTTCCCATCTTGTTTGAAGCTCCATCTACGAATCCGCTCCAGCAGTCCGGCGGCTCTACTTCGGATTCCAAGGGCAGTGCTAGTTCGGCATTGGCAGAATTCTTCTGTTCGGCAATAACAGGAATTGCTTGATCGAACTTTGCTTCTGCAAGAAAATCTGCCAAGGCTTGTCCCTTGATGGCTTTCCGAGGTAGATATTCAATTGTGTGCTCTCCCAACTCTATAGCCCACTTGGCGATTCTGCCTGATGCTTCTGGTTTGGTCAACACTTGCCGAAGTGGCAGATCAGTTAAGACGCATACCTTGTGAGCATAGAAGTATGGCCGCAGTCTCCTTGCTGCATTTACTAATGCCAGAGCAATCTTTTCCAGAGGTTGATACCTGGTTTCTGGACCTCTTAATGCTCGGCTTGTAAAATAGATGGGAAGCTGCTTTAGGCCTTCTTCTCGTACAAGCACCGCGCTGATGGTTTGATCCGATGCCGCTAAGTATAAGAATATTACTTCGGCTTCGGTTGGAGCAGAGAGAATAGGAAGCTCGGCTAGGTAACTTTTGAGCTCGTCAAAGGCCTTTTTCTGCTCGGCTCCCCACTCGAACTTTGGTGCCTTTTTCAACACCTTGAAGAACGGCAGTTGCTTTTCGGCTGCTTGGGAAAGGAATCGATTCAGTGCGGCTAGACATCCGGTTAGCCTTTGCACGTCATGTATGGACTTCGGCATTGCCATGTTCTGAACGACTTGAACTTTTGAGGGGTTTGCCTTGAGTCCGTCCTTTGAAACCCAACAACCCAGAAACTTTCCCGAATCTACCAAAAAGGTACACTTTTGGGGATTAAGTTTGAGGTTGGCTTTCTTGAGCACGTTGAGAGTGGACTTGAGGTTGTGCTCGTACTCCGAAGCGCTTTTGCTTTTGACGACTATATCGTCAACATACACTTCGACCTCCTTTCCAATCAGGTGCCGAAAAAGCTTGTCTACCATCCTTTGATAAGTGGCTCCGGCATTCTTTAAACCGAATGGCATCTTTTTAAAAGCGAAAATGCCGAAATCAGTAATGAAGGCCGTTTTTGAAGCGTCAATCTCATCCATTAAGACTTGGTGGTAGCCTTTGTACAAATCAAGAAAACAGAAAATTTCGAAGCCGATCAAAGCTTCTACTTTTTTATCTATGTTCGGAAGGGGATAGCAATCTTTGGGACAGTGCTTATTTAGATCGGTGAAATCTATGCACATCCGCCATCCTCCTTCCTTTTTCTTGATCATGACAGGATTGGCCACCCACGAAGGATACTTCACTTCGAATAACACATCCGCTCTCAGTAATTGGCGGACTTCGTCATGGATGACTTGATTTCTTTCTGCCGCAAAGAGTCTTTGCTTCTGTTTTATAGGCCGGACCGAAGGATCAATATTTAAACGATGAGTGATTACCTCGGGGGGCACTCCGGTCATGTCCAACGGAGACCATGCAAAGACGTCTTTGTACTCCTTGAGGAGCTGGATGGTTTTTTCCCGAAGTAGAGGCGTTCCCGCGAAGCCGATCTTAACCGTTCTGGATGGATCGTCTTCGTACAGCTGAACTGTCATCGAATTCGGCTCCGGTATGACTTCGGTCATTGCCTCTGACTCCGGCTGCTGTGATTGCTATGCTTGGTGGTGCCGATCTGAATGCTCGGCACTTCTAAGCGCAATTTGCAGACATTCCTTTGCTCTCTTTTGGTCACATCGGATGACCGCTATCCCTCCTTTAGTAGGGATCTTGATGGTGAGGTGATAAGTGGAGCAAATGGCCCGAACTGTGTTGAGCCAGTCTCTTCCCAGGATGACGTTGTACGGGGACCGAGCTTTCACCACGAAAAACTCAATCATCGTACTGGAGCTAGTAGGCGCTTTCCCCACCGTGATCGGAAGGCTGATAATACCTTCAGGGCGGGTGTCCTCCTGGGCGAAGCTCTTCAGGGGAAGCGGAGCCGGACTGAGCCGAGCTGGGTCCACTTCTAGTTTGTCGAAGCACTCTTTAAAAAGAATGCTGACTGACGCTCCTGTATCCACAAACACCCTGTGGATCAGTTTGTTTGCCACTCCGGCTTGGATGACAATGGCGTCTTGGTGAGGAGAGATGGCCGGGACGGGATCAGCAGCCGAGAACGTAATCACTTCGTCCTGCTTCAGCCTTTTATGCGTTGGCTCCTCTCGATTGGAGCCTCTGCGTTCTGACTTCAGGGACGACTTGGTCTTCCCGGCAGGGAGAGCGTCAATAGTCAGGATTACTCCATCATATTGCGGCTCGTCATCGTCTTCGGGATCCGGCTGCCTTTTCGGATCCTGAGGAGCGCAGTTCGCACCTCTCTGCTTCTTATTCTTCTTTGACTGCTTGCTTTGGTATTTCTTCAATGTCCCTGCCCTCACAAGAACATCGATACCTGCAGCCAAGTTTCTGCACTCCTCGGTATCGTGACCGTGGTCTTGATGGTAGGAGCAGTAGTTATCCTGGGGTCGGCGCGCGGCTGATTTCGTCATCCGCTTTGGCTTTTCGAACAGGTCAGAGTGCAGTTCGAAAATTTCCGCTCTCGGCTTGTTCAGCGGTACGAACTGAGCGGGCGGCTTCTCGGGATTGAGACGGGGGCCCAATCTGTCTTGCACCGGAGTCCTTTGAATCCTTTCAAAAGGAGTTCGGCGAGGATGTCCCTGATCGCCAAAAGGAGTTCGGCGAGGATGTCCCTGATCGCTATGATCGGGCTTCCTCCTGTCTCCTCGGGACGATGAGCTGTCTAACGACCGTTTGCGACGGTCTGCCTCATCGGCCCGGGAGTACTGGTCCGCAATGTCCCACATTTCCTGAGCTGTCTGCGGACCGCACTCAACGAGCTTCCTGTAGAGAGCTCCGGGCAGGATTCCATTTTGGAATGCCGAGATGACAAGCAGATCGTTGAGATCGTCTACTTGCAAGCATTCCTTGTGGAATCTTGTCATAAAGTCGCTGATTTTTTCGTCGCGACCTTGACGAATGGAAAGCAGCTGAGCCGAAGTGATTCGGGCTTCCGCTTTCTGAAAGAACCTCCTGTGGAAGGCATCCATTAGATCTCGGTAAGATCTGATGCTGCCCTGGGGGAGGCTATCGAACCACCTTCTCGCGTTCCCGATGAGCAGCTCGGGAAACAGCTTGCACATGTGGACCTCGTTGAGACCCTGGTTCGCCATGTTATATTGATAGCGCCCCAAGAAATCGTGAGGGTCCACGAGCCCGTCGTAAGTCATCGACGGAGTTCGGTAGTTCTGTGGTAGGGGAGTTCGGGTGATGTCGTCCGAGAACGGAGTCTTCAGTGCTCCGTACACGGCGAATCCGATATCTCGTCGGTATGGAGGAGATTGAGTTCTCCTGTGATTCCGGTACCGGGGAGGAACAGGAATATGTCGGGGTTGAGGATCCTTCTTCCTGGAAGACACGGCACTACTGCGGTAGTGACTTTCATGTCTGGATGAGGAAGGAGAATCCTCCGTTTTCGTCTTCGGCTCTTGGCTCTTTTGCAGGAAGGCTAAGAACTCATCCTGCTTCTCAGCCAAGAACAGCTTGACAGCCTCATTCAAATCAGGCTGCTGGGAAGACTCAGTGGGACGATTTTTGGAGCGGCCTGTTCCTTCGCCATGAGAACTGGTGGTGGATTTATCCCTAGGCTGTTTTCCAGACCTATGGGATGGATTGGCTTCCTCCTGGTTCTCACGGGCAGGAATACGGGTACTCTGCGATCTGGTATGCATTTTTTGGGTGGAAAAAATGGATCAAAAATTCGCTTTATCACAAATTTTGTTCTCTGTTTCCCACAGACGGCGCCAGTGATGGATCCGCGAATTTTTGATGTGAGTAAATGCTGGTAGAGAATAAAGACTATGACACAAAGAATTTACGTGGTTCGATTTACTGAAGTAAATCTACGTCCACGGGAAGAAGGGAGGGCAAGATTGTATTGCTTGATCTGGGATTACAGCTTACAACACAGACTTGCTATATGATTTTATCTCTAGAGAGCTTAACCCTTTTCTATCTGATCTAAGTTCTATTTATACCTTGAACTAAGATCGTGGCTTGCATCACCACTAAGTCGTGGATGTCGTGTAGGTCATGGCCTAAGATCGTGGATGTAGTGTAGGTCATGGCCTACGATCGTGGCCTGAGTTGACACCACGTGGTAGTGGGTGTGTTGGAAGTTGTGGAAATCCAGTATGGGTCCAATAACTCCTTGTTCGGTCGAATGCTGAGACCGAACTGCTCTGGTTGCCGATCTGAGAGTAGAGCTTGATGCCGACCTGAGAGCAGAGCTTGATTGGTTGGCTTTTACCGAGCAGTAGGCTGAGGCCGAACTCTAGCTTGATGCCGACCTGAGAGCAGAGCTTGATTGGTTGGCTTTTACCGAGCTGTAGGCTGAGGCCGAACTCCTTGGTAATGCCGAACTCATACTCTTCCTTGGGCTTTGGGCTGATGGGCCGTCATTGCTGTTGGGCTTGTTTGGTACGCACCCCATCATTTATTGAAAAATTCTTCAACTTATTTTCATTTATTGAAAAAGCTTGAGATTAAGAATCTACCGATGAAAAGATGAATCATCTCACCGAATTCTTACGGGAGTACTTTCACCTAAATCTTTTTTCCACCTACGTTCTCGGGCCATAATTTTCAACTTTTTTCTAAGATTAAAAAGATTAGTGGATAATGAGGATTTCATTAGAAAGAAAGAAGTTATCAAAAATAAAAAGGTACAATACTATGGGACGAACCAATATAGAAAAAAGTCTCTATTTTTATGGGATAGAATAAATATTACTCCCTCCATCCCTCAAAGTTTGTCCCAATTTGACTCGGCGCGAGTTTTAGGAAATTGTTTGACTTTGTATTAAAAGAAGGTGTGTAGTGGAACAAGGGTCCTACATTGAGGAGATTGAGAGTGTATTTAATGTTTATTTTTGGTAAAATTCCAAGTAGGACAAACTTTGTGGGACAGACGAAAATGGTAAAATGGGACAAACTTTAGAGGACGGGTGGATTACTGGATTATATTACATGTGTACATACATATCAACGGAAAAAATGATGTTATCAAGAATATTAATACTCCTTCGATTCATGTTTAGATAGTCAATTATAAGAAGTCAGTATATTCTAAATTGATCCTACTCCATCATATAAGTAAAGCCTATATGCCTACTGATCAATGATTGCCCAACACTTAATAATAAGCTTAAAAATTACAATAATATGCACGTGAATTGATTTTTCTTATACAAGTTAACCTAATAAGAGACGTAGGGATCAAATACATTTGAAATGCATGTGCACGATTTCTTCATTATTACAAGTAAAACCTTAGAAGAAGCGTGGGGGTGGGGTGCAACAAGAAGTTCCTCCCCCTAAAACTTTGTACTACTACTGCTATATTATCCAAATTGCATCAAACTGTCCCATTCCATTGGCACAAACAACTAACATCCAACCAAAATGACATAAAAACTTAGTATAGTTTCCAATAATTCTTCCATCTAAAATTTGGAAAGTACGTCTGAATCTCATGATGTCTGCGATCCTATATACTCGTGATAAAATATTAGTGATAAATTTGATCTTGAATTTAGTTAAAGAAGAAACAACATGAAGTTGAATAGTTTCCAAAAAATTTAAAAAAATAAATGACTGGGTTACTACTTACGAATAATTAACGTTTAAACAATAACGTAGATTAGTACTCCCTCCGTCCCATGCTACTCGCACTTTTCATTTTAGGCCGTAAATTTGGGATTGATTTTTTTGTGTAATTAAAAAAGAATTTTAGGTGTAATGAGACATCACTTAATAAAAGAGCTCTTAACTTAAACTAACATATTAATTAAATGCATTAATTCTAACTTAAATTATAAATAGTGTAAGGACTTTGTGACGAGCCGAAAAGCAAACGTGCGAGTAGCACGGGACGGAGGGAGTATCTTTTTTCTTGAAAAGATAGAAGTGTTTTTTTATTTATTGTCGTCATGACTCCAATCTAATCTGTAACCTATTGAATGGAAGTGATACGTCTTGCACGTAACACGTGGCGCTTCATCACCCAATTTAGAGGAGATTGAACCCAATCAGTATATTTTACTCCCTCCGTCCCTGAAAATTTGTCCCAACTTTCCTTTTTCGTCCGTCCCCCAAAATTTGTCCCATTTCACTTTTACCATTTTTGGTAGTGGACCCCACATTCCACTAACTCATTCCTACTCACATTTTATTATAAAACTAATATATAAAAGTCAAGCCCACATTCCACTAACTTTTTCAATCCACTTTCCATTACATTCCTTAAAACCCGTGCCCGGTCAAACCGGGATGAATTTTGGGGGACGGAGGTAGTAATATTTTCAACCAAAAATCAATGTATGTCGGAATCCACCACTTTTTGGGCCGATCGATGCCCACTGAGCTAATTGGGCTACCACACTATTTTGGGCTTATTAAAAAATTGATCCATATCGCTATTGCGCCATATATTGTAGTCGCATTTTCCTTTTTGAAATGTCTCACTCTAAATGTCACATTTCTAAATATTGAAACATCACTCTCTTTACTTTCCCACACCCTCTTACTTTATTATTTCAATTTTACTCACAAAACAACATTACATAAAATTCTATGCCGAATTAGAAATGTTCCACTTAGGACGTGTTCAGTGACTCATATTTGATTAGGCCAAGAAATAAAACTGGTCAAGAATTGTGTCAAGAGGGCCCACGACCCTTGTTTGATTTCTTCCGTTCAGTGGAGCTGATTTGGGGAAGAGGTTGAAATATGTCAATGTAAAGTATTGTCTAAAAAGACCAAAAACACCTCAAATGTTTCCTTTATTTCCATGAGTTGTCCCTCTGCAAAATAATGGCAACCATTAGAAGAGGTGAAGATGTCACCCCCATCGCCTTCAATTTCATCCACGCCCGTCTCCTCCACGCTGCCCCTACTCACCGTCGTCCTCAGTTCTGTTCGACTCATCTCCTCTCCCTCTTCTATTTGGTCTCTCTCTCATCTCCTGCATCATCGCTCGCCGCAACTGGTCTCGCCTCCGCTCCGTCGTCAGTCTCCCACTCCCTTCCATCTCGATCTCACTCTCCGCAAATTGGATGAAACTTGTTGCTGCTTCAATTCATATGCTGCGCCGGCGGAAATTGGAAAGTGAAGACTGGACTTTCTGGTCTTTGATTTTGGGGAAATGAAAATGATGGGGGTAAAATCATAATCTTATCTTCAATTCTTGGTGTCAGCCGCACTCCCAGATTCATAAACCACCTATTGCACAAGAAATGAATTTTGCATATTTCTGATGAACAGTGGCGGGCCGTTGCTCATTTCAAGGGCTCGCATGAATTATATATTGTAAACCGAACGCATGTAAATGGACAGAATTAGAGTCATTTCTTGGCATTTCTGACAGAGCGAACACGTCCTTAGAGTGCGACAGAGAGAATATATAAAAGTAGGACCCGTTTTTCAACTCATATAAATTTCTTAAAACCCATGTCACAAAGTGGACCACCTACTGGGGAAGGAGGGAGTAATACTTTACTACTAAATTTGTTCATATAAATTGGTCATATATTTTTTATATAGGATATACATCTAATTTAGTTTCTAGCTATTTAAGACAATTTTCTTTTGTCTCTAATGAGATGTATATTATTTCCACTAATAAAACTTAAACCATTTTTTCTTTCTATTTTTTTTATTAAATTTTACATCAAAACTCATATAGTGTACAATTAATATTATCTCCGTCCCACATTAAGTGTCACATTTTGCCATTTCGGTCCGTCCCACAATAAGAGTCACATTTCACTTTTACCATAAATGGTAAGTAGACCTCACATTCCACCAACCAATTCTACCACATTTTATTATAAATCTAATATATATAAGTGGTACTCATAACCCACTAACTTATTCAACCCACTTTTCTTTACATTTCTTAAAATCCGTGTTCACATTAAATGTGACACTTAATGTGAAACGAAGGTAGTATAGTTTTAGCAGTTTAGTATATTAATTAGGACTTCACGCAAATATTTTGTTCATACCGGCAAGTTATTGTTGGCCTTTCCTATGATTATTACTACTAATAAATATCATATACTCCCTTCCGATCCAATAAAATTAAACACTTTTGAATTGATACAAATTTTAATGATTAATTGTTAATAAAAAATAACCAAATTTCATTAAAGAAAATAAATTATCAAAAATAAAATTTAATTATTTTTGTAGATCTGAACAAAATAAAATAAAATCTATTTTTATGAGATAGTATAAAGTTAGTAATGTCTTCGTTGATATAGTTTGGGCCTATTGAATCAAAGTAGTGGTCATTTCTCTTTTTAGTAAAAGTCAAATGCATTTCATTAATTTACTTTACTCTCTCTTACTTTATTTTGTTTTCATCTCTTAACTTTCTTCATTTCCTTCTTTATTATTCCTTTACTTAACTCGCTTACACAATTTTTTCTTAAATCGCGTGTTATAAAAAACGCTTTCCCTACTTAAAATGGAGGGAATAGTAAGTATATACTATGTACTTCAGTATTTCTTCATCTTCATATCTTTGATTTTGCACCAATCTGCTTATCAATAAGAATTGAATAGATGTATCGAATTGAAATCCATCCCCACTGTAATAATTAAATCCAGTGAAAGAGTTACTATATAATTTGATGGATTAAATTTTATGTTTCTTAAGATTAAATTTTATGTTTCTTATTTAATTGTTTTCGTTCCTGATATATATAAACTATATTATTTTTATTCTAAAAATTATACACTATCTAATTTAAGAAATATTTAAATAATGCATTACTCTTACATATCAATTTATTTTCAACTTTTTTTTATTATTCACTACAATTAAACACTACGAATGATGTGAATCTCCCTATCCACGAATATTATTTTCACTATCCTTTCTTTTTATTTACATTAAAAAATTATCAATGAAAATACATATTTCCTTCAATAAAAATGTCACACTTGTGGAATAACATGATATTTTTTACTCCCTCCGTCATTGAAAATTTGTCACCTATTTCCTTTTTCGTCCGTCCCTAAAAATTTGTCACCTTTCACTTTTACCATTTTTGGTAGTGGACCTTACATTCCACTAACTCATTCACACTCACATTTTATTATAAAACTAATATATAAAAGTAGGACCCACATGCCACCAACTTTTTCAACCCACTTTCTATTATATTTTTCTTAAAACCCGTGCCGGATCAAATGATGACGAATTTTGGGGGACGGAGGGAGTATTATAGATTAAACGGAGAGGAAAAATATATTTTTTTATACTAATATAAGAAATATTTTTCTCAAAATGATATATGTCATTTTTAATTGATTAAATATAAAGGAAGGTAAAACATACTCCATTTTATTAGAGTATGGAAAAAACGAATACGAGAACGCAAACGATGTTATTAATTTCAACGTCCCGGCGCAGTCGTCAGCGTGGGTTTGACAAAGGGGCTATTAATTAATTTGGAGGACAAAAAAGACGAGAAAATGCACAACAGCCACACCATGATTTTTTATTTCTTCGAGTGGTCCCTACTCCGGTGGCCCCACAGCATCTGGACACGTGCCCGCCCATTTTAGTCAAACCCCTTCTAACCCATTCACATTGTTTAACACAAATATTATCATTACTTACTTTATTAGTACGTAAACAGATAAGGCGCCACCACGCGTCATCTCCTCTGGCAACTCCGCTGTCTGCCTGGATTGAAACCATCTTCTCGATTAATTTATGATTAATTTAAGTCTATCTTCTTCCTCTTTTCTTATCAACTTTATGATTAATTTAAGTTAAATGTCTGCAATAAATTATGGATCTAGTTTTCCACTTTAAGTAAGTTAACCAGACAAATTAATAATACTACAAGATATGAAGTTACTGAAAATAACAACATATAGTAGTAATTAATTAATATATGTCATCAAGAAAGTTGTAGCTATTCACAATATTAAATAATGACTGTGGTTTCCCTTTCGGTATCATTTCATGCAGACATGAAATAAATGGTAAATAAATTAGTACAAACAACATTCGTGTTCTTTATGAGGTTTATATGGTTTAGTAAATAAATACACAGAAAGTCGTCATAATTATATCAATAATTGAAGAGTCCAATCAATTTAAAATAATTGATAGACCTTATATGTATGATATCCAGACAAGAAAGCCAGAAAAGAAACTGAAATCGCATTATATAATAGTAACTGTGTGAGATATAAATTATGAAACAAGTGTTGGCTAATGCCGAGCACTAGAAAAATTTAACTGAAGTACAAGTTAAACTTGAACAGATACTAATTTACAAGAAGCATGGAACTTGAGAAACCTAAATAAAAAGAAAAGAAAAAGAAAAATGTCCACATCACTTCGCAATGATGGTAAAAGTTTAGATGAAATCGGCGACATCCAAAATATCCACCGGAATCTCAAATTTTAACATATCGCTGCAATAACTTTCCCTCTCATCTTCCGTGCTGCCGCCGCCGGTCATATTGTAAGTCGAACCGGAATTCAACGGCGTGGGCTCGACGATGGCGATTAGATGTTGGACAAAACGGATTGGAAGCTCAAGTTGTCGCTGCTGCAGTTAGTCTGAAACGTCGAAGTATCCACAACCGACTGATCCGACCCGTAATACCCATAGTTAGCCGGCTGAGAATAATCTTCCGGCAAAAAAACCGAACTTTCGTTTTGCTGCGAGTCGGCAAATCCGTCCAGATTCCGATTCTGATTATAGAGTGTGGTAGACGTTGTTGGAGAAACTTGATCGTTGCAGTTTGTATTTAGTTGATTTTGAGTCATGAGAAAGGCCTGCTGGTTTCGACGGTCTGAGGAAAGCAAGGAAGATGCTAACCTTATTAATTCTGGATTGAACAAAGGTTGCGTTCCTATTAATCTGGAAAAGTCGATTTTGGAGTGGTGGTGTTGTTGAGCGTAGAGAGAGGAGTAGTTTAGGAGGGTTGAGAGGTCAAGGAGGTCGAGGTGGGGGCTGTGAGTTATGGGGTCGATTCCCATACGCAGCAGCCGCTTTCTAATATGCGTGTTCCAATAGTTCTTTATCTCGTTGTCAGTTCTGCCCGGTAGTCTGCTTGCGATCGCCGACCATCTGTTTCAGACAAAAAGGCTAAATCAAAACTTTTCCTCTTTTACATAACTATATAATTCAATTTTTTTTTACTACTAGATCGATTATTGACCAAGGAACATACTTGTTGCCGAGGATACAATGAAGCTGGATGATGGTTTCTTCTTCCTCGAAGGAGAATTTTCCTCTCTTGATATCTGGCCGGAGGTAATTAGTCCACCGCAATCGGCAACTCTTTCCGCATCTTTGCAGACCTAGAAAAATGAGCTTAGTTTAGTGTGAATTCAAGTGCAAATTAAGCACTGAAATAGAGTAGATATTGCTATAAATGGAGTATATGCTAACCAGCATTCTTTGGAAGAGTTCTCCAATTTCCGTAACCATTTCTCTGTATGTAATCCATGAGTTTCTGATCTTCTTCTAGAGTCCAAGGCCCCTTCTTCAGCCCATTTTTGTCACAGCAAGGAGCTCTTCCCATAGCTAATACCTTTTCTATGAAAAAAATATTCAAAAGGTAAAAGAGAGAGGGAGTGAAGAGAAGAGAATGTGTAGGTCCCTAACATATAAACAGGGTTTGGTTGGAGGAATTGAAGGGAACTATATATAGTGGGAAGGTTATGAATAGAACAAATTGAAGTCAATAAGATTCGGTGCCGTCCCTATTACTCATATAATCGACGTGTCCCATAAATTTATAATCAACTTACCCAATTTCATGAAACCATTAATCTCGTGGAGAAAAAAAAAACATTTCCATACTTTTCATATATCTCAATTATCTAATTATTTGATAGCATCTCTTTTGTCGTCTATACACGTCCCAATCTCATTTCAATTTTATGAGGTAAATACGTGTTTTATTTGTTTTCAATACCATACGTTCACATTATACATAATATAATTATTACGTAGCTCTTCGGTTTTTGGATTCAAATTAGCTGCCATACACACAAAAATAGTCACGTAACCCCCCAGCAAAAATATGTAAATTGGAGCAAATCCAACTGCATGGCTTCGAATTCCAGCCGGCTTCATCGAGCCATGTAGAGCTATGGGATTTCTCGAACCGAGTACATATTTTGCTACTACTATTCTTTATTACTCTTTTGTCTCGTTCAACATCACCACTTTCTCCAATAACCCAAAATTTTAGGCAAGATTATCGAGTTTAATAAAATAAGAGAAATGATTGATGAATATTTAAATAAAAAGAGAGAAAAGATAAAATTATTTTTTATGTAGAAAATGGCATATTGATTGGGATAAATTTAAAATAAGCGAATGTATATGTTTGAATAAGATGAATGGGGTATTTAAATGAAGAAAAGAAATAGCAGGTGGGCCTCGCTCTTATCGTTGAATATTTTAACTCTAATAATAAATGCGTGAAGGAGTTGAGGTGGCATTTAATTTGATGGCCGCAATAATTGAGTTTGGCTTTTGCCAAGATATATGGCCGCATTTAACATGTGCTTCATTACAGTAACAAAAAGAAACTCCATAGTAACTAAGAATCAACGTAATATAAGTGCCTCACTAGAAAATTTTAGAGTATAATTATCATGACATTCTTTTCCGTTTACCTTATTTCATACAGTAATTTTTAAAATTTTATAATTAATTGTATATATGTATTTAGTACCATACAGTAATTAATAAGGTTATATTGAAGAGTTCTCTATGTGATTTGAGGAAGAGTAAAGATAAATTTACAAAAGTTGTATACACAAAATACCCTTTAAATTTTAAAAAGGAAAATACTAATTTACTTTGATTAGATAGCATCATTAATTACATATTTTTGTGACTAATTTGACATTATTTATAATTTTTTCATTATTCATTTATATTGACGTATAAATATGTAATTGAATTTATTTTCACCCTTACTAAAAGATAAAATTTTAGACAAAATATTCAACCATTGTATTTTAACAATATTTTATTCGTTTTATTTAAACTATCACTATGATAAGAAGATAAATTGTTCTTTTTTTTTACAAAGTATAAATTAGGAAAACACTCTTTTATTTGGAAATTCTCTTGTATTATTTTTTAAACCATTAATATTTTGTTGTTAATTTCTAACTTTTAATTTTGTAAATAATTATACATATTGGTTGATTATTCTATCTAAAATCATTAACAATATATTTGGTTTCAGTACATATTATACAACCTTCAAATGTATAGCACTTGTTGCATAAATTGATAAGATCATGAAAAATATTATTACTATATGATAAATAACAATATTTTCAATATTTCAATTACTATTTTAATATTAATTTTATAATTATTTTCATGGTACGTTTAATAATATCAAAATAAGGATGGTATGATGATAACAATATGTGGAACCCAATCTTAACATATCCTTTAATTATATGACTACCAGATAAATTAATATATTTAAATTATACGATAACCCCCACAAATTTTAGACCCATATTATAAAATTAATTTATGATTAATAATTCGTTACTCCCTCCGTCCCATAGTAGATGTCACATTTCCTCTTTTGGAAAAAGTTCCTTCTCACATCAATTATAAAGTTATATTTTCTTACACCACTTAACACACAAAATAGCATCTCATAAAATCCCGTTCCATCTCTCAAATGTGACATCTACTATGAGACGGAATGAGTATATTTTATAGTGCATCAAATGATACATAAGAAGTAGTTTGATGATGGAAGGTCGTCGCAATCGACGTCCACCCAGGCCTGTGACACACTATTCATGTGTATTAGTTAATATATACAAAATATATAATTATGTCTTCATTCATGTAATTTCGATAATGTATTGACCCTTCTTTACATATTTCTCAATATGTTATAACATACAGAAAATATTAGAAGTTACAATTTTATTCCAAATCACAAAAATTAAAGTAGTTGAAAAAAATAAAATAAAATCTAATGTACGTGAGAGATCTAAATGAAAAATAATATAAATCAATTAGTTTTTAGAATAAAAGGATAATTTGAATAAATTTATGAAAAATAAGTTCATAGGAGTACTAAATTGTTGCATAGATAAAAAACGTTAATTCAGATATACTGTACTAGAAAAATTAATCTAAAATAAATTTATAATAAAATTTATTACTATTATATTCTTTTTAATTTGATTTAATAAATTAGATTTAATTATTATTTTTCACTTAGTCCGTCGTCTATTTCTCAATTTAATACATGTAAAAAATCCTCTCATGTCAAATTACTTCATTTCATTATAGCTAGTTGGCAAGGCATTGGATATATCTATGTGTTTATTAGTTAAAAATTGATATGTACATGAAATGCGGCATTTGATGTATAATACATTAATACAAGATCTTATAATCTAAATTTTGCCTTGGATATACATTTAAACTTGGTTCATTATTGATCAATATTCTGTGTATATAGATGTATAATTAATTTGTTTTTAGTTGTAGATAAGTGTAACTAATACGTAATTCCGCTCCTACATGGAGTACTATACAATAAAGTAACATACACTGTTGTCGTGTAGTTGCTTCCATCTCTCAGACATAAGTGTGAGGCCTTGAGAGATGGGCTTCTGGCAGCCAGTGGGTTAAGACCTCCCCTTAACGGGCTACTGCGTACCCTGATTGAACCCCCTCACATGATGTCGGGCCGGAGTGTGGGGGCCGCCAAGGCGACGGAATCACCTTTTTGCTGCAATAAACTAAAACAAATATAAAAAGTCCGTATACGTGGCTAGCTTGAAATAGTAATAGAGAGGGGACCAATTTCAACTTCAGAAAATACAGTAGTGATTAATTAATTGAACGAAATTATGGGCATAATTAGGGAGGCAGCAAGATTAGGACACGCGTATGCATGAGATCACAACCTACGTGAAATCGCTGCTTATTACAGACTTTTATACTCAATTATTGTGTAAAACGCGCGCATCCTTTATCACAAATAGCAAGATTTAAGATTGAGGTCAAACATTATTATACTTGGCACTAACTGTTCAACCTAATTTAGACCAATCACGCTATCTCACTTGCGCTGTACTTGGATGTA
The DNA here is from genome assembly GCF_004379255.2 of Salvia splendens. Taxonomy (NCBI): domain Eukaryota; kingdom Viridiplantae; phylum Streptophyta; class Magnoliopsida; order Lamiales; family Lamiaceae; genus Salvia; species Salvia splendens. Next base: position 29,600,235 of record NC_056039.1, read on the forward strand.
TCATGTGTGTATAGTAAATCAAACTTTAATCATTAATTTTTATATAAAAATAAACTGATCGAGTAAATGTTTAAATTCAAAGTGCATGCACTCTAGAAAACGCTAAATTGAATCACAATTGCTCCTATATATCTAAGCTCATAATGCAAAAAGATTAGGACTAAAACAAGAAAGTATTTAATGGCTTGAATAATTGGGTTCTGAATTTGATTTAGAACAATCTTAATTATTTTATTAATTATCAAGCACTTATGAGTGCTAAGAGTGTATCTCTACGTTAACACTAATAAATATACCTAACTTCTACATAGCTGTATAGTTATTACTCCATCCATCCACGAAAAATATGACACATTGTGAATGACATGGGTTTTAATGTTGAATTGGTAAAGTAAGAGAGAAGAAAAAAAAAGTAAGAGAGAAGAAGTGTTAGTGAAATGCGAGGTCTATATTATTAGCAAGAGAGAAGTTGTTGAAAACTTTCATTTTTTAAATTTGCTCTATTTTTCGTGGACAACCAAAAAGACAAATATGCTCTATTTTTTGTGGACGGAGGGAGTAATAATTAGTCTCGCAATCTATATCAATGATGACTAGCTAATTTGAGTTTGTACAAATCTCAAAAAAAATAAGATGCTAAATCTCCAAAGTTGACCGCCGAAAATAATTTCGGTGGATTACCTGTTAAAGTAATTGTTTCATCTTCTACTACCCATAGCTGTTACCATTGATTGATTGTAGAAAAGTGAGATATTAGTCAACTTTTATTTGATGTGTTTTAGGATATGGGGATCATAGGTTTTTGTGGCTAGTGTGCCTGGTTTACTATTCTCGTCAATTTCGTTCATATTCTATTCCTTGCATACTAGGAGTAGTTAATTATATTACTGTATGTATAATAAAGTTGATCAGGTTTGCGTAAATTAATGTTTGCAGCCATGCAATGCAAGTGCATTCATTGGGTGATTTTTATAATTGTATGATGGAGTGGAACACGTGGCTTCAGAAACTCGAGAGGCTTCTAGGCGAAACTAAAACAACTTAGTGTTCTGAAATACTAGTAATTTAATATGGGGAATTAAGAAGCAACGAAGAAATTATTTGGAGTTTATCTCATATTTGTGGTAGAGCATATAAATGGGCTACCCCAACTCTATTAGTATGAGGCCTTTTGGGAAGTACTTCAAGAGCAAAATCGTGAGGGTTTTGCCCAAAGCGGACAATATCATACTAATGTGGAGTTCGGGTGTGCGCCACCGGGGACCCAATAGTGGTATCAGAGCCCTGGTTCAGGGCTGGGTCTGTGTAGCTCGGGGTTCGGTGGTTGCGCTTGCAAATTCTCCGATGTCTCTGCGTGAGCTCGACTAAGACCTGTGGACCTGTAACATGGGGTAGGCATGTGGTCTTGGTCTGGTGGTCTTGGTTTGAGGGGAGGATTATGGTAGAACAAACCATATCCCACATCAGAGAATGGACAAGAGTTGCAAGCATATAAATGGGCTACCTCAACTCCATTAGTATGAGGCCTTTTGGGAGTACCCCAAGAGTAAAACCGTGAGGGCTTTGCCCAAAGCGGACAATATCATACTAATGTGGAGTTCGGGTGTGCACACCGGGACCCAACAGTGGTATCAGAGCCCTGTTTCAGGGGCTGAGCCTGTGTGGCTCGGGGTTCGATGGTTGCGCTTGCAAGTTTTCCGATGTCTCTGGGTGAGCTCGACTAAGACCTGTGGTGACCTGTGGACCTGTAACATGGGGTAGGCATGTGGTCTTGGTCTGGTGGTCTTGGTTTGAGGGGAGGATTGTGGTAGAGCAAACCATATCCCACATCGGAGAATGGACACGAGTTGTAAGCATATAAATGGGCTACCCCAACTCCATTAGTATGTGGCCTTTTGGGGAGTACCTCAAGAGTAAAACCTTGAGGGCTTTGCCCAAAGCGGACAATATCATACTAATGTGGAGTTTGGGTGTGCACCACCGGGGACCCAATAATATTATTTAGCCAAATGTAGCTGTCGTGCCTCATGTATGAACGAATCATAGTCATTGGTCACTCTAATTTATATTTATATAAGTAGACTTTTTAACGTGTTAGCATACTATTGGCTCTTGGTATCAACAAATGAGCGGATAATCGTTTTCGTGAAATACATTGGAGAAGATATACCAGAGAATATCCAAATAGAACATCCGGACAATTTCCTTTATTGGTTAATGAAGCACGTCCACAAACTTGGTTAAACTGTGTGTTTTGGCAATTTACCATGAGATTCTATCAATTTTGATCTACTACTTATTATTCATCTTTACAATTGCATGAACTTGATAGGGGAACATGTAGTGGACAAATGCATAATGCATTCATGCACTTGATCAACAATGGTTCCCATCTATCCCCATGATGGCTCAAATCCCCGACCTATCGGTTGGAGGGGATACGTCTTACCAACTAAGATGCGTGCAAAAGATATTCAAGAAGTGAAAAGCAACGATTAAAAGTAAGTACTATAAATATTTCTTTGCCACGTATATGAATTGTTACACTAAATGAAATCATCAAAGCTCACAATGGCATGAAGATACTGACTGCGATTTGAAAAGTGCATATATGTTGAAATATTTGGCATGTTTTCAGAATCTCTTACAAATTGAGATGATGCAAGAATGCAAAGGTGATTAACTCAATTTCTAATCCATTTAAAGCATCAAACTGCTTCATGGACCTAGTGAAACATATCACCTAAACACTTGTCCACTTACCATCCATTTTTTCTGACATTGCTACTCGGCCGATCCTTTAGTCTTGTTCTTCATGTTCCACAACCAACATGAGATATCATAACTATCGCTGATCATTGTTCAGTATATGAGAATCCCTTTCTTGCCACTTTGGGCATCCCATAACACATTAACACCTAAAAAAATGCCCCTTCAATCACAAAAGCCAAACCTACATGGAATCTTATAATGTACTCCTAGTACTATAATGAAAAATAGAGACTTGAGTAATTTTTTAACTGAGGCCAAACATAGGGTCATTATACAACACGGAAAAGGAAATTTCAGAACACAGCTAGCAATCACTTAAGCTAAATAATAAAACGCAGATTCACATGGAAACAAATCATATTTGGATCACTAGAAGTGTAGAACATTGCAGAGCAATTATCTCTAGAAGGAAGACAAGCTTTTAGACAGTATTGTTCCTTCCAATGAATTGAGTGAATTTCCATTCACCCACTAGCAACATGTGGCAACAAAGATTCTATGTCTTAATGAAAATGCATTCCAAAAGGAAAAGCATTCCATAAGATTGAATAGATAATCATATGATAATGACTCAGTCATTTTTCTCCAACTAAAATAATCTCCATAACATAATCCTAAGGGGGTGTTTGGTTGGCAAGATTAAATCTCATGATTAAATATGTATCATGTTTGGTTCATAAGATTGAACCCTTCAACTTAATCCTAAATGGATAGTCTCATGATAATTAGTCATAGCCTCCCCCTCCAACTAAAATAATCCCACAACTTAATCCTAGATGGATAGTCTCATGATATTAGTCATGGCAACCGAACGCCGCCTAAATATGATAATGAGTCATAACAACCGAACAACGTGATAGGATAATGAATCGGAACATACATAAAAGTAGACTTGAAAACACTTATAAGGTAGTACAAAAAAAGTGTAGTGAGTAGATAACTAATCTTCCTGGCGGGAACGGCAACCAACGGTTAGATGTTTGGATACTTGTTAATGTTCGTTTAATTCAAATAAAGCCTTCTCTGGTTACGGGCTGGCTATTTGGGCCACCACCAAGGCCCAAGGTTAAATTGTGTTTGGAAGATTCCAGGAAGCACGTGGGTCGTGGTCGTCTTCTACAGATAATGATCCAAACAATTAATTGGATAAATTTGAATTTCATCATCGTACACAGCATGTCAGCATACAATGATATTTCTTTTCTAGCAAGTATATCCAAAATCTCATTCCCTTTAAATTGGGCGATAAACCCACAAAATCCAAATTCAGAAATAGACATAAGTTGGGATTGGGAAATTATAGGTACATGAGCGGAGTGGAGTACCAGGCGGCCATAATAAGGGCGATGCAGAGGATCAAACTCAAGCCAATCAAAGACTCTTCTTCTTCTTCCTTTTCTTCAAGGCAGCAGGCGAGGAAGTTTTCCGGTGCAGGCGACTCCACCGAAATCAAGACTGATAAGTTGAAAGAGGCTGAAGAATCGCTGCGGACAGTTATGTACTTGACCTGCTGGGGACCCAATTGATTACATCCTTTAACCTTATTTATTTGTTCTTTCTTTCTTTTATGTTAAATATTTAAATTTAATTTTGGTGTTTGGTTGAAGGGTGATTTAGCGATTTGTGTTTTAAGAAATGCAATGTATAATTGTATATGATATGTATAATTGTATATAGTGTAATATTATTGACTCATTCTCATCTCATTCCCCCACCCTAATGCTGTCACCTTAGTTCTATATATACTTGTTACTACTACTATTCTATCATATTATACCATTAACACACATGGGTGTTTTAATTCTCAAATATGCCCCTAATATTTAATTAGTCGAATGCTTTCTTGAAATTAACTATTTTTTGTGTTTGTTGCGAGTAGTGTCTACTTATTGAACTCCAAGACCTATTGAAACGATCACTTCCCAACAATTTTAAAATTCTGGAATGAGGAAAACTGAGAGATATCGATAAATCACCAAAGCCCTTTTGTAGAAGTAAGATAATGTTGCAATCTTTTATAAAGAAATAAAATGTAAGTACATGTCTAAAAAAAAAGTAGCCACCCACGTCCTTTCTACATTTGATTCAAATCTTGTGCGCTCTGACTATTTAATTAATGCATGTGTTGCAATACATGTGAATGAGAGAAATCAAGGGAAAGTCCAATTTGATTAATAATCTAATCTATGAAATTAAATAATTGCTACGTCCATCCATATTCCATTCACATTTCTCATGGGCCATAACATAACAAATTAACAACTAAAATCAAAACAGCACTGTATTAAATATCAAACGCGGAAAATAGGGTTAGTAAGCTAAATTCAAAATTAAGACAAAGTAAAAGTCAACAAGGAACGTACACGCTCCTCACTTCCTTCGTTTAAGACCGGATCCACGGATGATAGCTAATTAAATTATTAATCTACCTTATTAATTTCTATACAATACATAATCTTGCTATATTATTTTCAAATTTTGATGAATAAAATTTAGTAGATTCACAAACATCGATAATCTTTAAATATAATAAAAATACTGGACAATGCTACAATACATTGAACTATATTTAGGATTTATCACAAGGCAAAATTCTAAATACGCAATATAAAATTGCCAATAAAACTAGCTTGAAGACTTTTGTGTAAGGGATGAGCCTTTCAAACCAAGAACATGAACAAGTACATGATGCAGCACAGTCAATGTTGAATTTCAACCCAAGTAAGAGAAAAGAACAAGATTATAAGAACAAAAAATCACTCTAAATACACAAACAAATTAGCGAACAAATGCATCATTTTTGTAATCATTAAAGAAAAAGCCACAATCTTATTTCTTACTGTAGAGAAGGGAAAAATAGCTAGGTCAAATCAGCTGGGATATTAAAGTTCAAACTTGGATGTTAATGCAAATGCCAAAATATACTATTGTTTATGCTTTGTTTGTCACCATATACGAAGAAAAAATATGATGCACTTTATATTGCGAAAGGTTTTGTTCTTGAAGTTGATTCTCAGCTCTATATGTAATTTTTGTATACATGTAAATATAAACTATGCGTAGATTTTAAGACTTAATTTTGATTATTTAATTTACTAGTTATTGGTAAATGAATCATTTTTAAGATACTTTCTCTTAATGTCCATACTTCATTAGTTAATGGACCTACACTTCTCTAATTAAACCCAATAGTTATTTTATGAACTGAAATGATGTATCATAAAATTCTTCTTGCCCCATGTCCATGTAAAATATTTCACTCCGTCACTGTTCATAGAAATGAATTCCTGTATTGCATTCACCCAAGAAGGAAGATGCATCCCCAATTAACTTTTATGATCGAAATAAGAATGAAATAGTTCTATGTTTTTATTTTTAATACTATACTACTATTTGTTATGATTTGAGCCTTTATATATCCGAAACTATGAAATAGTTCTATGTTCTTATTTTAAATACTACTACTACTACTACTATATATGTCCGAAACCTCACAATTACACATATAAAATGTAACTAAATGTAATATACAATGGATTAAAGAAATTTGAGGACTCATTTATGGGGTGGGGGTTGAGACTTGAGAGCCATCCCAATCGCTAAAACCAAAATTAGTTGGTCGTTTTAGGCATAGCTGCATGGTTGATATGGATTTGGCCAGCTACCATATAAGATTATGTTACCTTACCTACTTTAATCAATGCACTTTTTCCTTCTCGGCATTATTACACATGTCAATTATAGGTGTCTTTCCTTTTATTTGAATGAAACTTTATTTCTCAACTAATAATGCATCCACGATTAAACTGCCAAATACTTATTACAGCACATGATTCAATCATTCAAATTCAATAAAAGTTGAAAATTTAAATCTTATTCGTTCAAAGTTCAAATCCGATTACAATTAAAACAACCTCAACTGAAAGCAATAGGCGACACAGAAAAAAAAAAGAAATTAAAAAAAAAAAAAGAAAAGTACAAACGCCAGTTAAAAATGATAAGCTCATACCGCACCAACGAAGAACTTTTCTAAAGTCGCACTCTCCTGAGCTTGAAACCCAAATCAAAACCCCCTTCCACTGCGACGTCGTTTAGGTGACCGGCGACGGATGCCAACTGCGGACGATAAATCTGACGGAAAAGTTTGGGGGCTATTCAAAATGCCCTTTCGAAACTCGCAGCCGGCGTCGTCTTCTTCCTCCGATTTCGTTCATTATCAACATAATTACGGCCACGGCAGCAACGCTGCTCATTCTCAGATGGAGGGATCGGGTGCTCACGCTGCGGCTGGTAGCTCGGTTTCGTCGGTGGCTAGATCTCTGCTCCCAACGCGCCGCCGTCTGAAGCTCGATCCATCCAATAAGCTCTATTTTCCATGTATGCTCTCCTCTCTCCTATTCCCCTTCACTCTATTGGATTTGACTGCTGATAATATCTGTTGTTGAAACAGAGCTTCTTATCCTTTTTCCTGATTTAGTTAAACTTGATCTAACACTTATCATTTGTAGATTGCTTTAAACTGTCATCTTCTTTTTGGATTTTCTAGTTATCTTGATGTGTTACACTGTATGTATTATATTGGATGAAAGTAATTTGTTAGGGCCTTTGGAAAATTAAACTAGATTAGGGTTAATTTGACTTGAATTGGTAATTGTCCTTTATTAGTATTTCCTACATTAGATTTGATGGGGGGTTTAGTGCTAAGCTTATTAGGAGAGAAGATCAAGTGTGTTTACATTCATATATTGGACTTTCCATTGTTTACCAATGCAGAAAGGTCTAAGCCTAAGCATTTCTTTGGGTGGTTTTCCTTTTATGGTGTCAATTTTAGAATTACCTTAATCATCAGTAACTGACATGAATGTGAGTTGTTTGCAGGTAAATGTCAAGAGCAAATTCTAACTAATCTTTAAATTTCGAGGTTTGAGATTGCACTGTTTTTATTTGTTTACTTATTTTTGTACTCCACTCAGATGAGCCTGGTAAGCAAGTTCGAAGTGCTATCAAAATAAAGAATACAAGCAAGTCTCTTGTAGCATTCAAGGTACTTCTTGCATTTATTCATATCTTACTTACCTGCTTGTACTTTGTGTGACGTTTGTAAATCTTAAGTTTTCTTTTTTTGGAGAACTAATGATCATATGAAAAATACTCTGCATGATTGTTTGTTCTGAGAGTTTTTTATATTTGGTCGTTTAGTTCCAAACCACAGAACCAAAGAGCTGTTTCATGCGTCCTCCTGGGGCCATTCTTGTTCCCGGCGAGAGTATAATAGCAACCGGTATTCTTCTTGAACCCCCTCCCCCGGCCAAAGCAAGTGTATATATGCATATGTCCATACATTATTTGATGTTTTTAGCCTTATAACCCTTTCATTCTTGGTGTTGGTTGTTTCAATCAGTCTTCAAGTTTGTAGAGGTTCCAGAGAACAATGAAAAGCCTATGGATCAGAAAAGCAGGGTGAAGTTCAAAATAATGAGCCTAAAAGTGAAGGAAGAAATGGACTATGTGCCAGAATTGGTTTGTCACTACCTCTTTTTCATCCATAAAACTGCTTGCAATGGAAACCCTCATTTGAAAACTGGTAGTTGTTTGTTTCTAATATACCTTGCAAAGAAACACATGTGCACCAGTCAACTTTCTGGAGTTGTTTGTTTTGTTGAATGAAGTCTCACTCAACTCTATGTACGCACTATGATGTTCTGATTTTGTTTCAACACAGTTTGATGAGCACAAGGATCAAGTAGCTGTCGAGCAGATACTTCGGGTAGTTTTTCTGGATGTTGAACGCCCCAGTCCTGTAAGTTATTATGTTGTTAATCATGTGTATCTAATATACAAATTGATATAATCAGCAATGCTGTTGAGTTTTGCATTATACTTGAAGGCTCTCGAGAAACTAAAGCGGCAATTAGCTGAAGCTGAGGCTGAACTTGAGGCTCGGAAGAAGCCCTCAGAGGACACAGGGCCAAAGTTTGTTGGAGAAGGACTTGTGATTGACGAATGGGTGAGCCATGTCACCTTAAAATTGCTTGTACAAAGTGGTCTCGTGTCATTTTCGACTGAACTATATCTTCTTCCTCTATGCAGAAAGAAAGACGAGAACAATACCTGGCTCGACAGCAAGTGGAAGTCTCTTCCTGAAAGTCTTGTGTGCCCGATCGGATAAATTTTTTTACTGCGTTGTACTTGCATGAGTGTATTTAGTTATTCCATAATTGTGAAAGCTCTGTCCCGCCAAAGGTATTGACTAGGAGTGATATGGCGGTTGCAATTGAATTTGAGTATTATTTGGCTTGTTGGCATATACATCTGCAGTTGTTTCTCAACTTAAAAAAGCTTGTGTGGATCTAAAATCGTTTTCAGTCTCCAAATATTCAATTGGTAAAGGAATCAAGTTAATATGGAGTATGTAGTAACCTTGCTTTCTTGACAAATACTTCCTCGGTCCGTCCCCAATTAATTGGTCTCATTTTTCTTTTATAAAATTAATATATAAAAATAGAAACCACGTTTAACTAGTTTTTTCATTATACTTCTTAAAATTTGTGTCAAATCAAACAATACTACAAATTTAAGAATGTTATTCTAATCTTGAATGTTGCTAAATTTTCTTATATATTAAATCGAATTTGAGTTTAATTTCATGAGTGCACTCAAACCATACGTGAATCTAGCCAAAATCTTTTGTGTGAATATATGTGCTGAAAACAATTGACATAGTTCCTAAGTAAATATGCGTATACTCTCATTCTATTCAAAACTAGTGTAACACCCGTGCAGCCGCACAGAAATTACTTAAATATTTTAAAAATTAAGTAATAACTATATGTCATTAACAATTTAGCTTTGAACAAAATAACGATAAATTGAGTAAATTACAAATAATACCATACATTAATCTTGTTTGTGACAAATAGTATCTATGTCAATTTTAGAAAGATTAGAATTATAATAAAAATAAATTATTAGTATAAAACAACATTTACATGGACACATCAATATAATAATTGTCCAATAAATGATAGAAAATATAAGTTATGGAGTAGTTTAATTATCTATATCACTATAATAGTATACTAATATTATCAAATTGATAATCTTGCATTCATTTAAATCTTTACAGTTAGATTATTATCACTATAACATCCATCATACACACGCAAATTTATATTTAAATATAAAATCCTAATTGAAAACAAATCTCTATTTAGTGAATGACATTTCAATTTAATTCATTTCGTGTGGTGTTATCGTATAATCTGTGTGAAAACAAATCATATTTAGCAAAGCTTACAAAATTAAAATTCAGGCAACAGAATCTTCAAATCAAACCTTCATATTAATCAGCAAAACAGACCTTTTTCTTCGTTTATTTATTTTTACATTTTTTGGAATTTTGATTAATAAAAGTTGTTTTGTGCATTATTATTTCTAGAGATTTGATTTTCGCCAAAGAGAACCTTGGATTGAATTGACTCTTCCTGTTTTTATGTTGATTAGCATTTGTTGCATGAAGAAGAGAGATGGCTAACCGACAGATCTTTTAAGTTATTTAAAATTATTATGATAATCAATAGGTTGAAGGTCATCAATATCTATAAAAGTGAACACAATAGATCTTTTAAGTTATTTTAAATTACTCCCTCCGTCACAAGTTACTCGAGTCGTATTCCTTCTTGGGTTGTCCCAAGTTACTTGAGTCATTTATCTTTTTTGGCTAAAAATAAAACATATAATCACACATACTTTATTTTTTCTCTCTCTTTACTTTTTCTCTTACTTTATTCTCCCTTCTATTTTATTTTACTTTATTTAACTCATTAAACACAATTTTCTTAAATCTCGTGTTGAAAAGAAACATCTCAAGTAACTTGGGACGGAGGGAGTATTACAACAGATAATATATAGTAATACTTAGTAGGACACCTAAAATGTAATTAATAAGTAAAATAAATATTATGACATTCTAAAGTGTCAGAATATTTCATCATAAGCATGCCTCACATAAGTTTTTGTCATAAATCATTACATCAGTGGTTTGTGAGCCTTTGACCACCATGATTTGTAAGATGGTGGCGATTTCCAACGTCCACAAAATTCATTAGCACAATAGTCATTGCACTAGTGTTCAGTCAAAAAGGGTCAAATCTCTAAACAGGAATCATAACAGTGATAGAAATAGTCATCTGCCGCTACATAATTAACAACAAATATAAGAGCATCTTCAATGGCGGCGAGCGGGCCGGCTAGCCGATTTCCGGCGCTTGCTGGTCCGCTCGCCGAACCATTGGAACCGGCGAGCGTCATTTCGGCGAAAAATCGGCTAGCGCTAGCCGATTCACGAGTGCTCGCCGGTCTGCTTGCCGCCATTGCAGGCTCAAGAGCGGGGAGCGTTCGGCGAGCGAATTTAATTTAATTTTTTTTAAATTTTCGAAACACTATATATACGCGATTTGCACGTCATTTTCATTCACACCACGTGTTTTAACGAGTACTCTCTCTATCTTAATTTCTGTACAAGATCAATAACGCGAAATGGAGAACAACAACGAAGATACTCCAGTGACGAGCGGGTCTCAAACTCCCCCGGTACCCGTGGGAGGTGGATGGGGTCCGTTGCCCGGGTACTACAACATGTACCCGTGGCAGCAGATGATGCCCGGGATGGCACTCGGGGGGAGTATGCCGGGGTGGACACCCCGAGATGCAGATGATGCCGGGGTGGGGTCCCGGGATGCAGATGATGCCGGGAGGGGTACCGGCGACGCAGGGGACGCCGCGGGGGGTACCGGCGACGCAGGGGACGCCGGGGGGGGGGGGGGAACGTCTATCGCCCCAGTTTTGATTTTTCAACTAATTCTTCGCACACATCGACCCTAACGGAGGCGCAGTTCACGCAATATGAGACTTTCTCCTTAGAGGAGTTGGGGTTTGATCTTCTCGGTGTTCAGGAAACTCCCGTTCAAACGGGGGGAATAGGGCGGGGTCGAGGCCCCGCAAAGAAGAAGGGCAAGGGGAAGGACAAGAGGGTTAGCCAGTCGTCGCAGCCGGTTGAGGACGACCCCTCGGTGCGGAGGAAGTGGACGGACGCGGAGAACATCGCGCTTTCCAAGGCGTGGGTGAGTGTCTGTGATGATCCTCTGACTTCGAACAATCAGAGGATCGTCAACATGTGGGCCAAAATTACTGCAGCCTACATGAGATTTTGCCCGGATGGGAGGCCGCGCACCGGGCAGTAGTGCCGGAAGGGTTGGGACCGAATCAGGGCTGGGGTCTCCCGATTTTTGGGCTTGTACGCCAACACCCTCCGCATGCAGAGCAGTGGCCAAACGGAGGATGACTGCAGGAGGATAGCGGAGAAAGCCTTCCCCCAGCCCGGGTTGTATAAGGAGTTCACCTACTGGAACTGCTACGAGGTGCTGAACGACTCCGAGAAGTTCCGGGCAGGTGTCGACGTTGGCTGGCCGAAGAAGCAACGACTGAACTATACCAGTGATTACAGCGGCAGCAGCGGCGGTTCCCACGACCTCCCCGAGGATGCGGAGGAGCTCCCGTCCCCGCCATCGTTCACTCGCCGAACTCGCCCGGTTGGTCAAAGGCGGGCTCAACGGGAGGCGGGGCGCCGGGGGGTCCCAGGAGGTACAGTCGGCATCCCCCCTTGGCCAGTCGACAGAGGATCTCAAATTCTTCACGCGTCAACAAACGCGCGCTCAGATGGCCAAGACGTTAGCCGAATGACAAACGGCGACGGACCCCGAGGAGAACCGTTTTCTTCACGCAATGCTCGTGAGCATGCGTGACGATTTGAAGACCGGGGGGCACCGGGGGGTTCCGGCGGATACGGAGGCGGCGGTGGTGGTGGCGAGGGGGGCGACGGAGACGAGGAGTGAGGCGGAGGTCGTGTTTTTTTTTAAATAATGTAATTTTTTTAAATTAATATATTTTTTTAATGTAATTTTTTTAAATTAATATATTTTTTATTATACTTTTTTTAATTTAAATAATATTATTGAATTTTCCCGTATCTGTGTCGTACATTTAATTCCGTATTTTGTGTGATTGTCAATTATTTGTTTTATATAATTAGGGGAGATGTGGCTAGGCTATTGTTGGGCTATTGTTGGGCTATTTGTTTGTCCTGATGATGTGGCAAGAGGATTTTTAGTGCTGATGATGTGGCAGGAGGAGTTTGTGGCTGGGCTATTGCTGGGCGAAAGCCACTGGAGATGCCCTAAGGAGTATGAGAATTGTAAGGTGTCGGTGGGACCAGCTGTGGATCCTGTCCATCAGTCTCTGCCTAAGGGGCAACAAATGGTCTGCCCTCCTCACTCCTCGGAAAATCGGGACCCCAAGGTATGTAAAAGGACGGAACCTGCAACCCTCCATCTTTTATCCGTCCCTCAGCTCAGGACTCTCTATGGGCCCAGTTCATGACCCAGAAATACAGTATCCTTCTTTGTCATTTGCATACATCCCCTTGTTGGTCGCATGATAATCCTACTTGGCGTCGTTTGCGTCGTATTTGGTCATACATGCATGAGTATATTCGTTGGTCCTTGGGTGATGGGAAGATCAGCTTCTGGGATGACGTCTGGCCAGGAGCTAGCCCCATTCGGAGTCTGTGCGTCCTGGGAAATGATCCTCCTCAATCTCTGGCCGTTACATCATATTGGCATGAGCATGCATGGGATGAGGAAATGCTGCATAGTTTATCTTTCAGGTTTGGCGTACCTCTCGATGTGATAGACCAGATCAGAGCCACGCCGACTGAGTTGGGGGCGAAGGATGTGAGACGGTGAAGTCTGCTAGCCATGGCGAGTTCCCCTTGAGTTTAGCAACCAATTTTTAATAAAAAAAATCAAAGGCAACGGCTATGCCGTTGCCCAATCGCCGCGTGCCACGTGTCCTGCTCGTCGTGCCAGCGGCGCGAGCGCAGCGGCGGCGAGACACGTCCGTGCCAGCGGCGCGGACAGACGCGGGTTGGGCCACCACCGTTGTGGATGCTCTAAAGCCGTCGGCTATCTCTCTCTCACACTTTCGTTCAAAGCTCTTCAAAGAACACACCTAAATTCTCTCAAATTTGCAACACTCAGAATTGGAGATTTACCAATGTTTTAAAAACCAGACCGGCAAGCGAACCGGCGACGTTACTGGTTCACGGTTCAACCGGTCCAACCACCGGTCTAACCGTTTTACTGTTGCAAATATATATAAAAATATATTAGATTTAGTAAATGATTTACAATTAATAACATATCACAAAACATTAAACCTTATAGATAATTAGTGATGTATAAATATAAATAATATTAAAATTTAGTAAATATATTCAGATATATATATATTTAATATAAGTTAGTCTAGATAAAAAATTTAATATTTCATGTATTAAAATAGATAATGTTTATATTAATTTAAGAAAATTTATTTCGTAAAATAATATATAATTAAATACGAATTAAGTACTTATTAATTAGTTTAGATAAGATTATTCATTAATGTCAATAGCTAGGGTATATAAATTAAGTATGTAATATAAAAAATTTATTTATAGTAAATAATGAATCTTATATGGTACTAATAATAATATAGGTGGTAAGTAGAGCATCATTAAAATATAAAGGATGATAATTATATATATTATAATTAACAACTATATTAAAGATTAATAAAATTAAAATGAATTATTAGTTTTTGTAGATAAAATTAATGGTTAATGTATAAAAATATTTAATGTTCAAATTGTTCAATGAGCCCATGTGGTGGAGTGGTAGAGGTCTTCTTTACTAGAAGAGAGGTCATGAGTTCAACCTCTACCAACAACAAATTTTAAAAAATTTTGAAAAAAATAGAAAATCGGTTTTCGGTTCACGGTCCAGCCGGTCCGATCGGTTCACGGCGGTTCAATGCAGTGGTGGTTTATAGGGGTGAACAGGACCGGACTACCTACTGGTTCGCGGTCCGACCGGTCGAACAGGCCGGTCCGGTCCGATTTTTAAAACATTGGGATTTAAAACATTGAGAAATCCTCAAACCCGTCGGAGTCCGTTCATCCGCCGCCGATTTGCTGCCTATCCAGCAACTGTCGCCGTTTCCTGATCAGTCGACGCTATCGGAGTTGTCCGTCGTCTTCGGCAGCTCCGTTTCCACCCCCGAAACAACCCCGATTAACACCACAGATGAGTTTTAATTTGATTCTATGGATTCAGGGGTGTGCATTCGGGTTTCGGTTCCATTTTTTGCCAAAACCAAACCAAAACCGAAAAACCGAATTTAGTTCAAAATCCAAACCGAACCGAACCCGAAAAACTGAAAAATCGAAATCGAAAAACCGAAAACCGAACTTAAAAAACCGAAAAACCCGAATAAAACCAAAAAACCCGAAAAAAACCCGAATAAAACCCGAATAAAACCAAAAAACCCGAATAAAACCTGAATATATACTAATAGAATATTTATATTTAATATAAAATTAATAATACATATAATATATATTATATAGTAGAGTATATTAAAAGAATATATATATTATATATAATATAATATATTAAATTAATAGAATATATATATAATTTGGTTTTTCGGTTTTTCGGTTTTTTTCTTCGTCCGAACCGAACCGAACCGAAAAACTGAAATTTTTTATTTTTAAAACCGAACCGAACCGAAAAACCAAAAAAACCGAACCGAATTTCAAAATTTCGATTTGGTTCGGTTCGGATATTCGGTTTCCGGTTTTTTTGCTCACCCCTATATGGATTAAAGTCCGATTCTTTAATTCAGTTTGCTTTGATTCATTCGATTCAGAGATCGGTTTTCAAATTTCATGAGATGCAAAAATTTGAGGCAATTGCAGAGATGCAAAAATTTATGAATATATAAATTCTCAACTCAATATTAGGAACTGCTGTTTTATAATAGTATCAATATATCAACAAATTAATAGTATAATTTTCAATTCTCAAAATTTTTATTTTAAAAAAATTCTCATAGAAACCGCCACATACCATATACTCACATCTATATACATGGCCAAAATTGTGCATCGCATTTAGAAATTTAGGGCATCCGTAGCGGCGTCTCGCTGCGGTCCCGGTCTCGTCCCGGCGAGACGAGACCGTAGCGGGACGAGACCGGGACCGCAGCGAGACACCGCTGCGGATGCGTGATGCGAAGCATATTTCCTATATTTTTTCCCCTAAGACTATACATTTGTATGTAAATTACGACTCATCAAATCGTGTTTTCATTGAAGTTTAGGATGTAAAAAGTTGGAGGTTTGCCAGAAGTGCACGCTCAATGCTCCTTGAGGATTCCAGAACTAACACCCGATCGGGTGATTTCGCTCCAATAAAACACCCGGCAGGGTGAAATTTGTAAAGCATGCGGAGTCCAGAAGCTTCGCCCGGTCGGGCGATTTCATGTTTCGAAACGCCCGGTCCGGTGTTTTTCGTAAGGCATGAGAAATTCAGAAGCAACACCCGATCGAGTGAAATTCGTACGAGTACCCAGAAGCAATTCGCCCCGTCGGGCGTTTGGAACTCCAACTGCAAATTGGCAGTTACTGGAGCAGTTCGGCTGGAAAGAAGAAAAGAGGGTGTGACGTTTTTGGACGAGATGGGAGAGAAAAGAAGGGAGAAGAAGAGGAAGAAGAGAGGAGGATCCGGATCCAATCTTCATCATCTCGGAGACGGACTACCGCTGGCTATCGGGGAACACCATTAGTCTACGGTTTTTCTTCTTTAGCATGTGTGGCTAGTTTGTCTTCATTGCTCCTAACACTAGTAGGATGAATTGATTGTAGAGATTTTATATTTAATCATTCGCTTCGGTTTTCGTCTATGGTTTGCATTTTATATATGCTATGTTTTGATGCATCTAATGTAGTATTTTATTTGCCTCTTTCTAATGTCTCTTCAACTTGGAAATTGGATGATACATAGATGAAAAACTTATGGAATTTTACCTTATTCAGAGAAAAATGTATAAGTGAATATTGGTGTAAAAAGTCTTCAAAGTTGAATTAATACTTACTACGCTTCCGTGGGAGTTTAGTTTGGTGAGAAGAAGTTATGTGTTAAGTGTTCAGCCAACCATAATATTTGTTGGCTTTGAGAAGTTAGTCTAGTATTTACTGCGCTTCCGCGGGAATGATAGTCTACTGAGTAGGTACTTTTGGCTATGTGTTCAGCTAGCACTAGTACTATAATTCTTTAAGTATGTTCAGTACTTTTAGAGTGTAAAATTGATCATCGTTCTCAATAGCGCTTATGAACTTGAATATAGAATCAATACAATAGTGATTCGTCCAAATGTTGTTAGGAGCAATTGTTCTTTATCTCTTGAGTATCTCTATTTTCGTATTTTAGTTTTTAAATTGTTTATGAATCTTGTCAAACCTTGTTAAATAATCATACGTCTCCCTGTGGTTCGACACTCTTTTACTACAACTACATCTGTACTCTTGCAGAAAGGTTGTAAATTTAGAGCTATTTGATTTACTTGGGTGTTATTAGTTCATTGATATAAAAGCTCGAAAAATACACATCAATGCGCCGTCTCGTCGCGTAGCTCGTGGGGGAGGGGCGGGACGCAGGCTGTCTCGCCACGTACGTCGGCCACATGTCGAGCAGCGGTTGGTGCGTGACGCCCACTCGCCGGCTGTGCGAGTGGGCGTCGATTTAGGCTATTTTTAATTAATTTTTTTTAATTTGAATAATTAAAAAAAATCGACCGTTTTTTTTCGGCAGTTATTTTTTTACCGTTATTTTTTTTTCTTTTTTTCCCACATTCATTTATAAATAACACTACACACACAATTCTCCCACCATTTTTTAGTATTTTAATTTCTAGTATTTTAAATTATGCCTTTTTTATTTTTTTAGGATTTTAAGTATGTGTTTTTTTTGTTTTTTTAGGATTTTAAATTGTAATTTTCTTTTATTTAATGAGGTGTGTTTTTATTAATTGAATTTGTGGAAAATAAAAATAAAAAATAAAATTGAATGAATAGTTTAGGGATGAGATGGTTAAGAGATGGAGGGATGCATGTGCTGTCTGTTAGTTAAGAGATGTGGTAAAAAATGTAGTGGAGCCCGTGAATAGTGAAGAGATGAGACAGTTAAGAGACGGTACTGAAACACGGATTTGGATGGCTTTACAACATGTAACGTTGGGCCCAGATAACTCACTTTCTAGGGCCAAAAATATGCTAGGGAATATTCATATTTTAGTTAATTATTCATTATTATAGTATTATTTTAGAATTTACAATATATTAGTTGTAATTTGTAGATAATTGGCACCGTATTTAAATAATTGTTTTTTATATAATTTGTAAATTAATTATATTTAATATACTACATTAGAAAAATACCATAAAAAAACTAGTACTCCGTATTCAACATTATGGATAAATTAGACAAAAATAAAAGTTGTG
Organism: Salvia splendens; assembly: GCF_004379255.2. Classification (NCBI taxonomy): domain Eukaryota; kingdom Viridiplantae; phylum Streptophyta; class Magnoliopsida; order Lamiales; family Lamiaceae; genus Salvia; species Salvia splendens. Next base: position 29,618,446 of record NC_056039.1, read on the forward strand.
ACATTATTTAAAAACAAATATTATGATATTATCGACAAATATGATTAGATGCTATACGGAACCAAACCCCTTGTCAGTATAATTATTACAGTATAACCGAATAAGCAATTAATGATAAAATCAAATAGGAGTATGAAATTAATTAATATTGGTGTAAACGAGTATGTGAAAAGAATGAATGGCACATTAAATTTTATGGCTACACGTACCACCTAGACTTTGACCTTAATTTTGTTTGTAGTACAAATTAGAAATGGGAGGCATGCTCAAATATTATATTTGTTGATAAAATATGGAGTATTTAGATTTACATTAGAACAATCATAAATTATTTTTCAAATTATAATTTATTACAATCAAGCCCAAATCATTATATATTTATTAAAATAGGAAAAGAGAATGAAAAGAAATAAAAATACAAAAAAAAGCATTGAAAAATCTTACAGCGAAAGAATGCAGACGGCCATGGAAGGAAGAAGAAAAGAAATACTATTAATAACCTAACTAATTCTATTAATATTAGGTTAGTTATTTATTAGGGGATTAGCCCATATTACACGATTTTACATACTATTAACTTGATTCAAATCATATACTATAATTTTTTTCAAAATTATGTGAATTTTATATTAATGAATATATCTTATTATATTATGTATAGTATTAGTGGTGTAATTTAAGTAGAATATATAATTAGACTCTAAAATGGGTTTTAGTTTTATTTAATTATCTAAAATGGCTAGAAATGCTTTTATAATCGTTTCTAACTTAAAATCTAAAGAAAACAAAGTGAAAATAAAAATAAAATGGTACATATATTCGCGAATCTGTCAATAGTCAAAATACAATATTAGAGATTGATTGCATTCATTATAATAATACACGTCAACGTCGTAGAGTTTATCTATATAACTCGTGCTCCATCCCCGGCATCCTCTCTCTCTCTCTCTTGATTGCAGGTTGTGAGAGAAAATCAGACCAGCACAACACAAGGGCATATGACTTCGTATCTGCGGCAGAAGTTTCAGTCTCTCACAGTCTCCGAAGATGCAAAACATGGTGACCTCGACTCACAGAATAGAGAAGAAATTGAGCGGACTAGAATTCTAACTGCGAAAGCTCTTGTTCTTCAACAAGATCCCTCTGCTAAGGTCACCTCAATCACGTTTTTATTTTATTTCATCTGTTTCTTTACTTCTATATTCAATTTAATTTTGATAGCAAAATAATGTGTTGATCTGACTAGTATAATTCGGTAAATTTGTCAACGTCGATCGGAAAATTGGAGAAGTAGACATTGTAGTTATTGGCCTTTGAAGAATCAGAGTGATCAAAAAGATGTAACGATCTAATTAGATATATGATGCCTTTCTAAGTGCATTAGTGGCTAAAATAATTCTGACTTCCATCTTTTCCGTTGAGAGGGAAATATCAAATATGAATCCAAATGGTGATTAATATAGATTTCATGCTCAATGTATCTAACTAATGCGTTTGTATCACTGAATTTGAGTAGTATATTTTTCAAATTTCAAGTCTAGTAGTGTTCCTGAGATTATGTTTTTTGGGGTCTTGCAGGATGTGGATGACTTGATGATCCGTAGGTTTCTTCGGGCTCGTGATCTCGATGTTGACAAGGCGTCAGCCATGTTTCTAAAGTACTTGAAATGGAGGAGAGAATCTATTCCAAATGGCTTCATATCTCCATCCGAAATCACTAATGAACTGGCCCAGAATAAGTTATTTGTGCAAGGTCATGACAAGGCCGGACGCCCCATCATGCTCGTTTTCGCAGCCCGCCACAAGCCTGCATCCACTACCGTGGAAGAGATCAAGCGTAACCCACTAATCTAGTTTTCTTCCTTTTGACAATCGTATCATGTTTGCATAACTATTTTTTCCATATTTCCTGCAGGATTTGTCATTTACATTCTTGAGAAAATATGTAGCAGGTTGGTTTTATATATACTCAAATCTTTGTTCTTTTACTAAAACCTGCATATCTTAATAGCAAGCAAACTATGTCTTATTCTTACACACTATATTTCAGAATGCCAAACGGACATGAGAAGTTCACTACCATTGCTGATCTACATGGATGGGGCTATGCAAACAGCGACATTCGCGGATATCTTGCTGCTTTAACTATTCTGCAAGTATGACCTCTCTCCCTTATAAGCATTGTGTAGTTGAAATGTTTTTATGTTAAAAATTTGCAGTGACACAAACACAAGACTTGAATTTGTGACAGGATTGCTACCCGGAGAGGCTGGGCAAGTTGTTGATCATCAACGCGCCCTACATATTCATGACTGCATGGAAGATGGTTTACCCATTTATTGACAAAAACACAAAGAGAAGGGTGGCTATCTTACCAAATTCCACTTACATTTCACTTCCAAAGACCCTCCGTAACTTGAGTTGTATTTTTTTTCAGATTGTTTTCGTGGAGGACAAAAAACTAAGACCTACTCTGCTCCAAGATATTGATGAGGATCAGCTTCCCGATTCTGTCGGAGGGCCCCTGAAGTTAGTACCCATTCAGGACTGCTGATACGGATCGAGATGAGAGGCTGCTAATTCACATATATTCTTTTGCTACTATGCTTGTGGTTCTATATCAATTACGCCACATTGCCTTCCATATTCATACACAGTTCTCAAGTTTAGGATAATTTTACAGCATAAGAACATACTTACAAAATCTGTAAGGATCTATTTCGTAATTACATTCGAGTTCAAAAACATGTCACAGCTGCACTTCCACACTATAAGTAGAGATAGTTTTCAGCACCTCTGCAACCTCACCGATTGATTCCATGGTTACTGATAGGGAACATTATCAAAGGATCAACAGAGTTTCTAATGCCAATGTGCCATAGTACACAGTTCACAGATCACCTCAGCATAGCTTATTTCTGAAGATCATAATCTTAGAAACCAAATCTTTATAGGTGGATGAAAGAAAAAGTTACCAGAATTATTCGAATGAAGCACGACGAGTCAGCGTTAGCAACAAATTACAACTTATGAACGAGCATAAAAAGATAATAGAATCTTCAAGGTTCTGGCTCTTGTGCAGGAAATCAAAAAAGAAAGTTACTTCTCATCCAATCAGTAACTTGTTCTCGTACATGAAGGAATATATGGGGACCTCTAGGTTGTATGGTGCGGGACCTTTACGGATCCTACCAGATATGTCATAATGAGATCCATGGCACGGGCAGAACCAACCTCCATAGTCACCAGCATTTGGTAAAGGAATGCAACCAAGATGGGTGCACACCCCAATAACAACAAGCCATTCCGGATTCTTTACCCTAACAGCATCCTCCTGTGGATCACGAAGGGAGCCGAGGTCAACACTGTTTGATATCATCTTCAGTACGGCGCCTAATGAAAACTGGCTTTCCTCTCCACTTCACAGTAACAGTTGTCCCAGGTGCAATGCTGGATAGATCAACTTCCAGAGAAGCAAGAGCAAGGACATCTTTACTGGCAGACATGCTCAAAACAAATTTGAGTACCAAGAGACGGGCCAGTGATGCGTAAACAAACCTCCCTCCTGTTAAAACAAAATACGCAAAGGCACGTTTGCTAGGATCACCTGGTGGGTATCTCTCATGGTTGTGCTCATCATAGACAATCTTTGAGCTAGGATTTTTAATAGCTGCCACAGTAGGCAGATCTGAAACCAGACCAGAATCTTGTCCTGGAGCAATAGCATTAGAAGCAAAGCCTGCAAAAGTTTACCAAAAGGTTCATATATTGTGAGCATATGTAGCAGACCAAAATCGATTTTAGAGGACCTGCTAAAAAAACAATGGGGAAATGACAATCAACACACAATGAGGAGATTAGGAGCCAAGCTAGATGTGCATTCAAGATAACGTGAACAAAAATAATTGACTGACTTACGAGGCACATTCACTATGTAGCAATTATATGGAACCAAATCATACTAACATCTGACAAGATGCAGCTAGCTAATGCATTTAGTTAAGCTACCCATGGAGTTAAAAATTACATGAAATAAATAAACTTGGATACTAAGTATCTAATCAGAAGAGGAAGTATGTTATAAACACAGAGATAACGAAGTGAATAATAAAATGATGAATTAATGGCAGTGAAAATAATAATGTGAATGAAGATATATGGCAGCTCCGTTTCTTCTCAAGTAAAATCAGAATACATGACAAACCCGAAGAGTTTACTATTTATCGAATCAGTGAAATGCATGTAGATTTAATGTTCCAAATGCCAACCGTGTATAGAGTGTCCCAACAAAATAACAATGAAAAACTTACAAAAAGTTACATTCAACAGAAACAGAAAGCTGAAAGCCAAGTCATTGTGGAGAATGGAGTTCCTTAGTTCTAAAACAATAACATTTACATTAATATTTACTGTTGGTGATATTGAAAAAAAAAGAATAAGACCCAATAAACAACTTTCTAATAAAACACCAGGTCACAGCTGATTGCATATATCAATATTCAGAATAAAAATAGGAGTTAAAAATGCAAAAGTTGAACACCATACATCCAGGAAGTTAAAGCCCCAACACTACATCCAAGCGAAACATCCCTTAAAACAATATTAACCTTCTTAAGTCAAACTAACTAAATAAGTACATTCTCTGCCTGACATACAGCTATTATTCAACAATCTATAAGATCATAACAACTATAATACTCTCTTTACTCTGGAATGTCTGAAAATCATATTTGTTTCATAGGAGTTTTTATGGAAGTTGGGCTATTCCCCCACAGAACAGTTCCACAAGACCCTAAAGAAGATTGATCATCCCAGTGAAAACGAATGGCACAAATTTGAAATGCACAGCGCATTTCCCATAACTAGTCTCAAGCAAAATATGAAGACAAAACTAATATGCTGAAACAAATAAAGAATATCTCCTATATAGAATCCCAATCTTAAATTGAGTAGCTTGGGACAGAAAAAAAATGGGGAGCAATTCAATAATAATACTCCTACAACTAAAAGATGGTGTTCAAAGAGGCAGTGTTTCAGGCTAAATTCCACAAATGGACGTTATGGGGAAAGATATCCGCCATTTGTACCCGGAAAAAAACATTTCCCATCATGGGAAATACGCAATAGCCTCTCGCGTGTTTAGTAAACACGCATTAGCCTCTCGCGTGTTTCTTTTAAACACGCTACTCCCTCTCGCGTGTTTGCCTTGAATGAGAATACGAGGCAGAAGCCCTCTTTCTTCACTCCAGCGATCCCCGTCTCCCCCTCTCGGCGCGAAAATCGGCGAAATCAGCCTCCACCCGACGAAAATTGGAGTTAAACCAACACCAAGCTGCTCTCATTCCTCTTTTAAGTGTTGTTAGATAAGTTTTTACCCTTAATTTCAGTTTTTGTTGGTTATAGATTAGGGTTCATGATTTCGAATTTTTGGTTGAATTGTGATGAATTTGTTGAATTATTGAAATTGGTGTCGAATTTTTGTTGAATTATTGAAATTGGTTTCAAATATTTGGTGTTGGGATGAATTAATTGTGACGAATTTGTGATTGAAATTGGTGGCAATTTTTTGTTGAATTATTGAAATTGGTTTCGAATGCTTGGTATTGGGATGAATTTGTGATGAATGTTGTGTTTAATTATGATGAATTTGTGAATTATTGAAATTGGTGGCAAATTTTTGTTGAATTATTGAAATTGGTTTCGAATGTTTGGTGTTGTGTTGAATTGTGAATATTAGGATGTCGCGATATGGACCAGAAGATCCTTCAGTATTGCATTATCAGCACATGCCATCTTCTTGATTTACTATCCATAACCTCATACATCCGACCTGTTCCCACATGCCATAATGTCACAGCAGTTTTCAACTGCAATTTGCTATCAAATTTCGTTCTCACATCTATATGTCTCGGATTATCCTCATCCCAATACCACATATCTTCTTCACTCACTCCATGGTCTTCTGAAACGTAACCTCGGCTGCCTTCACATGGTAATGATCGAAAAAAGGGTAACCCTTCAGGCACATAGTCGGGAACAGGTTGCTCTCCACGAACAGCTGGTTGTACATAATTGTCAACCATCATTTCAAGTGTCTCGTCGTCTGTAGAATCTTCACATGATTCTGCACTATAATCAAGATCACTTGGTTGAGAACCATCGGAACCATCACAATCAGAACCATCTAAACCAGCACAATTATCAGAACCATCTGAATCATCACAATTATCAGAACCATCACAATTATCAGAACCATCTGAACCATCATAACCATCACATGTTACATTTGGTACATCTAGTTGTTCATCAACCTCCCTCCCAAATGTGTTGAATTCAGTGCTATGATATTCATCATCCCTCCTAGATGTCCCGACATCAAAACTATGATAATCATCTCTCCTAGACGTTCCAACATCATGCTGAGTGATAGGTGGTTCAAATTGCAACGCAGTAGTCACATGAGTATATTCAATAAAAAGTTCAATTTGACGTGGATTTTCAGCAAACATATACTCCAACAAATTATCATCCACTGGTGTAGCTATATAATTCACCACTCCACTAAAAACCACAGGATGCCTCCATGTTAAATCAATCATATGTGAGTCCAAATCAATTCCAATTTTTCACATATCATTGAAACTAGCTGATAATAAGATATCTTTTCATTCAATATAATAAATGATTTTGCACGAGGGGGATCATAAGCAACACCCAAACCTGGGAGCTGAATAATTTTCCCATCCCAATATAAACTCACAAACACCATCAAACCTGCAAAATAAGTACGACAAAACATCATATACTCTAAATTCAACCAAATTCAACAAAAAAATTTCAAACCATGAACCCTAAATCTTATACCCAACTAAAAATATACCAATAATAATCGAAACTAAGGGTAGAAAGTTACCTACAACACTTCAAATTGGAATGAGAGCAGCTAAATGTCGGATTAGGGTTCGATTTTTGCTGGGTCGGAAGAAGGGGGCGACGAAGGCAGAAGCAGCCTCCAATGGTTTTCGCATTCTGGACTGATTTTGTATCCAAGGGAGACACGTCGACGTATAAGAATATTCAAGTGAAACACGCGTGAGCAATTCGCGTGTATCAAGTGAAACACGCGTGAGCAATTCGCGTGTATCAAGTGAAACACGCATGAGCAATTCGCGTGTATAAATTAAGACACGCATGAGCAAATTGTGTGTTTAATTGAAACACGCATGAACGAAACGCGTGTTTAATATTGATACACGCGTGAGCTTCTCGCATCTTTCCCCTCTCTGGATTTTTTTTTTCGGGTACAAACGACGGATACTAACTCCCCAGAGGTACTTTCGTGGAATTTGGCCCAGTGTTTCAATTGAAGAGAGGGGCGATAAAAAAAAAACAAAAGTTCAATTGTCTAATCTCGCCAACAATCTGATCTCCAAAAAAGGAAAAGCTAAAAAGGGGGCGATGAATAGAATAATTATAAAGTGCAAAACAATTATAAAAAGAGAAAACACTAGACCTCGGATGAGGGGTTTTTTCTATTTTTGTGCTAGAATAGAGTTATCATTCCTCGTTTGTACTGGAGTTTTTTTTTATTTCGGGTTTGGGAGAGACTTATGACCCTCATGCGTCTCCTTTTAATGAGACGCATGACGATTATGTGTCTTTCATAGAGACGCGTGAGGGTCATGCGTCTCTCTTTTTTTTCGTTTTTTTTCAACGACGCATGAGGGTCATGCGTCTTAGGGAGAGACGCATCTCCCTCAGGCGTCTTTGTTTTTTTTTTAATTTCACGGACAACGCATGAGCGTCATGCGTCTTAGGGAGAGACGCATGAGGCTCATGCGTCTCTAATTCGAATTAAATCAGTCGAGACAGAGGCAGTAGCCTTATTCAGGCGCGACAGAAGACGAATTAGGCGATTTAGGCAATATTTCATTGGCAATTCCGGCTAATCCGACGATTTCCCCTCGTATTGCGGTAAGTTTCCTTCAATCTTTCAACATTCCTCCCTTATTTATTGTTAATGTGCATATTTTGTTTAGATTTCTCCCAATTTTGGAAATTATGGTTTACAACAAATTGCTTAATTTTTAGCCGATGTTTTGTTGTTTTGTTAATGGTAATGGATATTATTGGTTAAATTCATGATATTGTATAGTTTATGATATGTTTGAGATGCTTGGTGTTGTGATTTTGGTTGTAATTGTGAGTTTGTAATTGTTGTTTTGTGAATATGTACTTAGATTTGATGGAGACTTCAAGTTCTAGCGGACAATTATTATATGGACCCGAAGACCCGTCCGTGCTAAATATGCAGAAACATCACATTTCAAATAAACACATGAAAGAGGGCACAACACAAGTATTTAAAGTCCGAAGGACAGAAAGTAAGACTTGGGACGTCGAAATTCATGAGAATGTTAGATATTGGCTTGACGCCTTTGGTTTCAAAGGCGTGATGGATTGTGGGAGGCCCATGAAGGTCGACAATAAGCTGATCACGGCGTTGATTGAGCGTTGGAGGCCGGAGACGCACACTTTCCATCTACCGATCGGTGAGGCGACGATCACCTTGGAAGATGTGCAAGCCATTTGGGGCTTGAGGGCAGAGGGTCGCGTTTTCACAGGGCGTGACTATCATGTCAACCCTTGAATGTTTGATGACGACAATGGTGGATCATGGTCTCCTCGTACAACATGAACATCAGCATGCTCTTGTACATTCTCATTCATACCGCAATCAATGCTCATAGGTTCAAACCTCGTAGATGATCCAACACCATGATCAACAATTGGTGGGATGAAGGCATTTCCAATAGACGAATACTCAACAAATAATTCAATATGCCGAGTAGAATTTAGAGCCGCATTGAACATAAAAAACACACTTTCATCAATGTCAACCCCAGTACATACATAACTCGTACCGGTACCCAAGAAACAATGCCTCCAAGATATTTCGATGAAATGTTGGTTGAATCTATTCTTATCTTAGCACATATCATTGCAACTAATTCAGATAATGAAACACATGAATTCAATACGATGGAAGCTCTCGCACGAGGAGGATCATAACAAATGCACACTTGAGGAAGTTAAAATATTCTACCACCCCAATATAAACTCACGAATACTTGCATGATTTCTGCAAAAATATATATTCAAACCAACAACAATTAAAGACAATTTTTTTCAATAAACCCTAATTTAGTAAGTTTAAAATAAATTTATCAAAAACCCTAATAATATGCAAATAAACAACAAATAAGGGAGCAATGTTGAAAGATTGAAGGAAACTTACCGAAATATGAAGGGAATCACCAAGAAATCGCAAGGAAATCGCCAAGTTTTGTCTCATTCTCTTTCTCTCGCGTATTCTGCCTATTCTGCCTCCAGCACTGATTTAAGCAAGTTAGAGACGCATGAGCGTCATGCGTCTCTCCCTAAGACGCATGACGCTCATGCGTCGTCCGTGAAATTTAAAAAAACAATAAGACGCATGAGAGTCATGTGTCTCTCCCAAACCCAGAACAAAAAAAAAAGTCCAGTACAAACACGGAATGATATCTCTATTCTAACACAAAAAAAAAAGAAAAAACCCCTCGGATGAGACTGGGAAAGGAGTTGTTGCAGGCAAATGAATTTGAGGGTGAAGAAACGGATGGGATTCAGCCGTTGGAAGATGTATCAGCGACCGGGAACGAATTACTGGTTGCGAGCGCGGCGGAGGAAGGCTGAGCAGACAACCATGAGAGAGAAGACAGTCTCCTCCCTGCTACTCTCAACATCTCCAATCAATTGAAAAATCTTCAACTTCTTTCAAAGATACCGATTCGGAAATTGTGATGGATTATGGAGCTTGCACCTAGGTTGTCAATGGTAGAGCGGTAGAGGAAAACAAATGGGGCAAATCTGGAATCGGTCGGAAGAAGTGAACCGATAAATAATTAGTGAGAAATAGCATCAACCAAAGCCGTCTTAGAGCATCCACAATGGCGGCGAGCGGTCCGGCTAGCCGATTCCCGGCACTGGCCGGTCCGCTCGCCGAACCATTGCAGCCGGCGAGCGGCAAATCGGTGAGAAAAACAGCGAGCGCACGCCGATTTTCGGGAGCTGGCCGATGCGCTCGCCGATCAGCTGGCCGCCATTGCAGGCTCCTGATCGGCGAGCCGATTTTTTATTTATTTTTATTTAATTTTTGAAACACTATATATACGCGATTTGCACGTCATTTTCATTCGCACCACTTGTTTTAACGAGTTTTCTCTCTATCTTAATTTCTGTACAAGAGCAACAACGCGAAATGGAGCACAACAACGAGTCTACCCCAGTGACGAGCGGGTCTCAAACTCCCACGGTACCCGTGGGAAGTGGATGGGGTCCGATGGCCGGGTACTACAACATGTACCCTTGGCAGCAGATGATGTCCGGGATGGCATCCGGGGGTAGTATGCCGGGATGGCAGACATGCAGGGCGGGCAGGGGGTACCGGGGATGCAATCCGGGATGCAGATGATGCCGGGGTGGCAGTCAGGGATGCAGCCGAGGATGCAGGGGACGCCGGGGGGGACAACGTCTATCGTCCCAGTTTTGATTTTTTGACTGCTTCTTCGCACACATCGACCCCATCGGAGACGCAGTTCACTGGGTGTGATACTTTCTCCTTAGAGGAGTTGGGGATAGATCTCGGGGATGCGGACACTCCCGTTCAAACAGGGGGAGTAGGGCAGGGTCGGGGCGCGCCAAAGAAGAAGAAGGGCAAAGGGAAGGGCAAGAGGGTGGTCGGCGAGTCGTCGCAGCCGGCTGATGACGACAGCCCGACACGGAGGAAGTGGACGGATGCGGAGAACGTCGCGCTGTCCAAGGCTTGGGTGAGTGTTTGCGATGATCCCCTCCATTCGAACAATCTGAGGATCGTCAACTTGTGGGCTAAAATATCAGCAGCCTACAAGGCATTTTGCCCGGAGGGGAGGCCACACAGCGGCGCACTCGCCCAATTGGTCAAAGGCGGGTGCAACGGGCCCGCCAGGGGTCCCAGGAGGTCCAGTCGGCATACCCCTGTTGGCAAGTCGACAGCCGAGCTCGCCTTCTTCGCGCGTAAACAAACGAGGGCTCAGATGTACAAGATCTTAGCTGACTGGAAGGAAGCAACTGACCCGTGGAGAATAGGTTTCTTCACTCAATGCTCGAGAGTATGCGGGTCGATTTGGATGCCGCCGCGGCACAGTTGGGGGGCTCAGACGCGGGCGGCCACGACGAGTGAGGCGGAGGCGGGGGTCATGCGTGGAAAAGGTTTTTTTAAAAAAATTAATGTACTTTTTATAAATTTAAATGTTATTATTGAATTTTTTTATATTAATTTATATTTTTTTGAAATTAATTTACTTTTTTTAATTTAAATATTATTATTGAATTTTCCCGTATATGTGTCGTAAATTTAATTTCGTATTTTGTGTGATTGTTAATTATTTGTTTTTTATAATTTTGTTTATTGTGGCTAGCCTATTGCTTGTCCAGTTGCTTGTCCTGATGATGTGTCAGGAGGAGTTTTTAGTGCTGATGATGTGGCAGGAGGAGTTGTGGCTAGCCTATGGCTGACCTATTTACCATTGTGGATGCTCTTAGCTCCCTTAATAAAATGGCTAGCGATCCATTTTTGTCTTTCGGTATGGAACAGCTTTAAATCTTTGGGTCAGTTATATCACCCATTGAGGTGCCTACAAATCAGCGCGGGGAATAGTCACTGGTGCCGCCGGTGGATACCTTGCTAAGAGCATCCACAGCGGAGAGCACACCGATGTCCATCCGTGCCAGCGGCACAGCACTGCTGTCCGCCGCTGCGCTCTTGCCGCTGGCACGACGCTGCTCTTAGCTAAGAGCACGTCCGTGTCAGCGAGCAGGGCGACGTGGCGCGTTTCTATTAGCCGTTGGCATTTTCTTTTTTAAAAAAAATTAAAACTAATATCAAAAATTAAAAAATATATATTTTTGGATTCCCAAAAATATACAGATTTTATTACCAGCTTTTTGAAATTTTTTTTGAAAAAATTTAATCCTAAAATCATCTATAAATACACACATTCATCATCCATTTGGGCGAAATTCGGCCAAGAATAGTGGGTTTTTTTTTAATTTTATGAATTTAATTATGTAATTTTTAATTTTTAGGATTTAAATTATGTAATTTTTTTTAATTTTTAAGACTTTAATGAAGAAAATTTTAAAAAAAATTTGAATTTTTTAAAAAAAAAAATTCATTTTTTTAAAAAAAATTTGAATTTTAATATAAAAAAAATTCAAACGGTAATGTTACCATTTTGTTTTTTTTATTTTCAAATTTTTTTTTACTTTTTTTTTCTTTACTCTATAAATAATCCTATTTCATACTCATTTCACACACAAACACACATTTATTCCTCTCAAATCCTCTCTATATCCACTCTAATTTCCATCTCAAATCAACCCAAACTAATGGATCCTTTTGAGTAAATGCGTCAAATAATGGAACAATCACTTGAAGAAGATCGACGACGGGAGGCGGAGGAAGCCGCTCCGCCCCCACGACGCTCCCGGACGTACATCCATCGTAACCGGGAGGAAGCCGCCACAAGGTTAGTACGTGTCTACTTCTGCGATAACCCGATTTGGGGAGATACCTACTTCCGTCGCCGTTTCCGCATGAGTAAACCGCTATTTCTCCACATCGCGAATACTTTGGCGGCCCGAGAAGAGTTCTTCCGAGAAGGGTTCGACGCGGTCGGCCGTCCCAGCCACACGACGTTGTAGAAATGTACTGCAGCAATCCGTCAGCTTGCGACTGGACAAACAGCCGACATGTTCGACGAATACCTCCACATCGGAGACACCACTGGGCGCACGTGCTTGCTCAAATTCTGCAAAGGCGTCCGGGCAGCCTTCACCGACGAATTTCTCCGGAGACCAAGCACGACCGACTGTCAGTTCCTTCTCAACCTGCACGAACAAGTGCACGGATTCCCCGGGATGCTTGGCAGTGTCGATTGCATGCACTGGCAATGGAAGAATTGCCCGGTGGCTTGGAGAAGGTCCTACACGAGCGGCCACAAAGGCACCCACCCAACCGTTGTACTCTAGGCCGTTGCCGACTACCGACTTTGGATCTGGCACGCGTACTTCGGGGTCCCTGGCTCGAACAACGACGTAAACGTTCTCCACCAGTCCGACCTCTTTACCGAAGTTTTGGATGGTAAAGCGCCGGCCATCAACTTCGTCGCCAACAACCGGCTGTATAAAATGGGGTACTATCTCGCCGACGACATCTACCCGAAGTGGCCGACCTTCGTGAAGACGTGCAGCAGGCCTGCAAACCCAAAGCATGCTCTTTTTGCGCAGAAGCATGAGGCTGCTCGCAAGGATGTGGAGAGGGCGTTCGGGGTTCTCCAAGCGCACTTCAACATCATCAAAGCCCCGGCTCGTTCGTGGTTCATGGAGAGCATGGTCGACATCATGTATACGTGCATAATCTTGCACAACATGATTGTCCGAGACGAAGGACCCGAGGCGGGAAATTGGTTCGACCCCGAATCCCCCGGAAGCTCAACCGCAAGTAGTCCGCCGCGAAGTGGAGCGCATCCGTCTATACAAGACGGTTGGCTATTCGGGCAAGGACACGCGACTCTAGCGCCCACGCCTAACTCCAAGAGGATATAATTTAGCACATTTGAGAAAACTTTTGCGGAGAATATTAAATTATGTCATTTTTATTTTTTTAGGATTTTAATTATGTCTTTTTTCTATTTTTTTTATTTTAAGTTGTAATGTTGTTTTAATTTTAATGAAGTGTTTTTTAAATTTAATTGGGTTGGAAATAAAAATAAAAAATGAAATTGAATGAATAGTAATTTAAGAGACGGAGCGTTGCAGGTTCCGTCCCTTAGTTAAAGGATGAAGTGAAAAAATACAGTGGGGCCTTTAAATAGTACTTTAAGGGACGGTTAAGGGACGGTATGGAGACAACGCAGTGGATGCTCTTAACATCCACATCTGTCTTAGACTACTACACTTCCTGCAAATGCCCCTTAAGTAAATGCTGCCAGATATGAGAAACCATACAGACTCATAATATTGCATTTGGCATTTCAATAGTACAAAATAGAGTAAATTGAACGGAGAACTAAATTTATCAGTTGTATTGTTAAGAATAAAATTCCACATTAATTGCTTAAACTATTTCTAACCTATGGGATTGATGGTATGGCGAAGAGGAGAGAGTAAAAGATATACTATAAGCATAAATATATGCATATTTTATTTATCCTTTTTATGAGGTGTGAGAGTGACTCAGATAATAATAGTAATACTGCTACTGCTACTGCTACTACTACCTTTCAATTTCAATGAATATGAAGCAAATGCACTCTGTCACAAACCGCAACACTCCACAGAAATGGATGAAGAAAACAGTACAACTGATCATTCGTCCACACTACCCCAAGCTATTCTTCTGATTTCTTCCCTGATTTCTCTCTCCCATTCCATCAAAGTCTTCTCCCCCAAATGGCAAATCATCCGCTCCAAATTCCAAGACCTCCTCTCCAATCTCACCGCCATCCACAACTGCCAATCCGCCGCACAGATTCCATCTCTCCCGCCACTTCTAGACTCCATCTTAGCCACTCTCTGCAGCTGCGACGGCCTCGCGAAGCAGTGCCTGAACCTCTCCTACAGCGGGAAGCTGCTTATGCAGAGCGATCTCGACATCGTCTCCGCCAAAATCGACGCTCACATCACCACCATTCTCGACATCTACGCCGCGGGACTGCTCGCCCGCGGCGACGCCATCGTTGTTTCCCGGCCCAGCGCCGCCGCGTCGATGGAAGATGTCAGATTCTACGTCGTCGATTTGCTGTCGAGGTTCAGGATTGGGAGCGTTGAGATGAAGAAGCAAGCGCTCCTCGCTTTCAATCAAGTGATTCAGGAAGATGAGAGATACGTAACCGTCGCTCTGCAGCTCGATGATTTCATCGGATTTCTGGTAAACTTACTCGATGGTGAAATTCAGCAAGAGGCTGCGAAGTGTGTGTGCTTAATTGCACAGATTGAGTGTTGCAAGAGCGCATTGATTGGTGCAGGGGTGATTGCTCCTTTGATTAGGGTTCTCGAATTGGGGGACGAAGAGAGTAAAAAGCTCGCCGCCACGTGTCTGCTTTCAGTAACGGAGAATTCAGAAAATGTGTGGTCTATTTTGTCACATGGAGGGATCACTGCCCTCTTGAAGATCTGTAGCGGCGGCAGCGGTGTGGAATTGGTCGCGCTGGCTTGTGCGGTGCTGAAGAATCTCGTCGGAGTCGAAGAAGTCAAAAGGTTCGTGGTGGAGGAGGGCGGGATTTCTCTATTCGTTAACCTGGCAAAGTGTAAAGAGGAAATCATCAAAATTAGGTCAGTTGATTTGCTGCAAACCATGGCTTGCAACGATGAATATGTAAAGGAAATTATCATTGAAGAAGGTGGGATTCGAGCATTAGTGAGAGTCTTCTGCCCAAAATCGACCTTATCAACGAAGACAAGAGAGATGGCATTGAGAGGGATAGTGAACATATGTTGCTCATCGCAAAATTCACTACATTTGCTGGTGAATTACGGTTTCATGGATCACATTCTCTACTTCCTCCGACACGGGGAGGTCTCCGTCCAAGAACTGTCATTGAAGACGGCGTTTTGGCTATCCGGGACTTCAGAGGAAGGGAGGAAGGTGATGGGGGAAGCAGGGTTCATGCCGGTTTTGGTGAAGCTTCTAGACTCGAAATCGGTGGAGATTCGGGAGATGGCGGCGGAGACGATATCGAGCATGATTGTGGTTCCGAAGAACAGGAAGAAGTTCGTGCAGAGCGATCAGAATCTGGGGCTGGTGCTGCGGATGCTGGAGGTGAACAATGCAGTGAACAAGAACCTGCTGCTGTCGATACTGACGTCGCTGACGAGCAGCAGCGCTGCTGCCAGGAAGAAGATTGAGACTTCCGGATACCTTAAGCACATCGAGAAGCTTGCGGAGGCTCAGTTTTCTGATGCTAAGAAAATTGTCAGAAAGATGTCTTCCAATAGATTAGGCACCATTCTCAGTGGAATCTGGCATTCTTGATTCTTTTTTAGAGCCTCCCTTGTATTTACAAACACTCCTTTTTTTTAGTGATGAAGATGATTACTGGGCATTTTGCATTTTCAGATTCTGCACATGGTGAATGGTTATGGAATCAAGTGGAGATGAGAGCATGTCAAGTGTTGGTTTAGCATTTGATGAAGAAGAATGTGATAGTTCATCAGATGCATAACGTAATTGTAAGAGCATCTTCAGTGGTCGGCGAGCGAGCGGCTCGCCGAACTATTGCAGCCGGCGAGCGCCAAATCGGCGAGAATTTCGGCGGGCGCTCGCCGATTCTCTCGCCGATCGGTTCGCCGCTATTGCAGCCTCCAGATCGGCGAGGAACCGGCGAGCGATTTTTTTTTAAAATTTTCGAAACACTATATATTATTAGAGAATTTTTCCGTATATGTGTCGTAAATTTAATTCCGTATTTTGTATGATTGTTTAATTATTTGTTTTTAGTGCTGATGATGTGGCAAGGCTATGGCTGGGCTATTGTTTGTCCAGTTACTTGTCCAGCTGATGTGGCAGGAGGAATTTAGTGCTGCTGATGTGGCATGACTGGGTTATGGCTGGGCTATTGCTTGTCCGCCGACCACTGGAGATGCTCTAAAAGATTAATTCTTGGAGTATTTGTTTTTTTGTTAACACAAATTACATGCATGTTACTATGATAAGAAATTGGTTTAAGGTAGATTGTAATTATTTAATGCATATGCCAGTTAAGGTGGGGACTAGTGGCCTAACATGAAAATATGTGATACAGTATAATTCTTGGATCGGTAAAATTGATATGTGCATTGAATGATTATTGACAATGGTTTTTCATCTTTTTAGATCAATAATTGTTGGCCCCCATGCTTTTGCCAATCCAAATTTCTTGCCTGCTGGAGTATAATGTTTTTATTTACTGAATTTAGGAACTAGTGTCCTCTTATGTGATGTACCATTAGTAATTTACAAATTTAACACTGTTTCATTTTAAATAAATAGAAAAAAGAAGACTAAAGTCTATTTTTAGTCCCAAATATATAACCATTTTATAATTTTTGTCCAACACATTATCTTTTGGATCTTTGAATCCCGAACAAACAAAAACAATCCACAAATGATCATTTTTTTGCGGTGGAGAAATGCAATAGAGAAAATGGTCATCTTTGAATGTAATTATTTACTCAATCAGAAACATTATTTAGCGGTGGAGAAATGCAATGGAGAAGACATGGCTTAAGTCATCATCGTAATTGGTACGATGTCGTTTGCGGAACAGCACCTCATCCTGTGTTTATAAACACTAGAGAGGATCATATCCCCGAGAGCTAACAGAGAGATGAAAGATTGATTTCAAGGAAATGAGATGGATCTGATCTTGTTGATTCTATTTTCTTTTATTTATTTAAGATAATTTCTATTTAGAAATGTTTAGTGAAATGGATCTGATCTTGTTATTTTATTTTGAAAATGGTTGTTGAATTAAATGAGTGTTAGGCCTGATAACCACATGAAAATGCATATCAAGAGCACATTCAATGCAACATTTCTCCTTGGATTTAAAATAAGATTATAACAAATTGTTCACCACAAAGACAAACTGACATTCTTCAGAAAGATTCATGCATGTACACAACAGGAGATGTTGATCATGACAGTCAAAGAAGAGAAACATCATAGTAAGAGTAACCTACAACATTTACCTCGTTATCCATCCTTAATCCTTGATTAGTCAACACTTACATAAATGATGTTAAAAACCTAATACCATAAATAACTGCTCTATGGTCTGATCTTTCAGACAGAGCTAAGACTCACCAGGAATGCGTAGCGCCACCTCATCACTGTTAATCGTTCGTTGGCTATTTTCTAACATCCTTAAGCCATTGACAATGCTACAAGAAAATAGGAAATATCAACTCTAAGGGTGCAGAGATCTTCTCTTGCAATTGAACCTCTACTCAATTTTGAAGAATTGGAGAAGGATCTAGAAGAGCATATTGTTCTGCAAGCATGACAACGAGTTATTCGAGAAGATCTAGAAACTTCTTTATGTAAGAGAAGAGAACAAAGATTGACCTAGAATGGCTTTCCCTTGACTGACAAAGTGTGAGAACATCTGGTGGGGCATCGCGTCTTGGCCATGCTACAGAACGATAGACGTAGACTTTGTGAGGTTGGTCTTCATCACATCCTTTCTTTATAATCACTTCAACATTGAGTCTTGGATTCTCCCACGCGAGTAGTCTGCAACCTTTCATCGTCACACTGCATGATTGCATCCATAATGACCGCATCATCTCATATTTCTCTCGTCCAAAGAGGAGAGAGCAGAGTCTCCAAAGGGGCAATCTCTCATCTCGAGCTTCCTCAGCTTAGGACAGCCTTCCAAGATACAATGCATTCCAAAATCGCTACTGCCAACAAAAGCAATAGACAGAGTCTCAAGATCTTTAGCATACTTGCCAATATACTCAAACGTCTGATCAGTCAGAAGGCCTGAAACTGAAAGCCTTTTAATTTTCGTACAGGTTTTGACAACAGCACCAAAGCCGTCATCCAAGGGACCGTTTGTGAGGTAATCTCATTGGTACGGGGTCATAATGCATAAACGGAAGTGGGTAAAATCAACAGCTCAAACCAACAGCCTCAAGCCCCTTGTCTTCAACTGAATCCATGACCTACATATGGAGGGAACTTTGAGATATTGACTACAAGTAAGGAGAAATTAAGCATAACTATAGTTGAAGAGATAAGTCACTAGAATTAAAGTACACTACTTTAAAGAAGGAAGAAACTGCAATAATGCCAATCCATGGAGAAACGTCTTACAGAAAAATGAGAACGGCAACAACAAATTTTCAAATTATTTAGGACTTATTCAGTGCGCGTATAGCTAATTTTGCACTTAACTGATAGTTTATATGATGGAGCAGATTTTAATATCGTCTTCTTATTTTATGATCATCAAGTTTCTCCAATAATAAAACTTCATAAAGTAGTAAAAACAAATTCTTACCCAAAGGCATCGTAAATTGGGGCAGTGAGCAAGAAACTTTGCGAATTCACCACTTGTCAGAAATAGTGGGAAGAAATTCCCAAGCCGTGTACAGCCGGTACTCTAACTACTACAATCGAAAGGAAACTTGCAAAAAAACATGAATGAAAATTACAACGGAAATAAAGCAAACCAAATTTATAAGTCGAGTCGAGGAAAACCCTCTTTCCGCAAGACAAATTACGCCCCGGCTAGTGCTCACGGAATGACGTATTGCCCCCAAAGATAAAACGACTTCCTCCTAGCGTGTAGAAGCACCTCAAACCCGCTAGGCACCGGCGAACTTGATGGAGTTCCGAGAATCGAGCTAGACAATGCTCCTAAGATGCACACTATGATGTAGAGACCTTGAGAGAAAAGAGAGAATGTTTGTTGTTGGTGTACTTCCATCTACAAATCCATGCCTTATATAGGCTAGGAGTGACCATATGAGAGGTTTTTGTATTAGGGATCCCATAATGCATTTGGAGGTTACACCATATGTAAAGCCAAAGGCCTAACCTTTTGAAATTTCACACGTTTTTTTTCCTACAATCCCCCACATTGGTTAGAGCGCTAAGCTCAAACCAAAACCAGACACAAATGCATGTATGCAGACTCTTTAGCTCAATTCTCGAGAAATAATATTGCATTTGGAATAGTAGCTTGTGGCTTTGAACTTTCCATAGTCAACACTATCGGGCATACCGGCGGCCTGGTGGACGTGATGCCTTGAACCATTCCTCCTTAGTGTATACCGAGACAATAATATTGACACAATATTATTTACAAACTCATCAGTTCTCACGTTTGTGTCCTTTACTGGCCATGGAACACCACTTTGGACTCATAAGTGATTCACTTGTTGAAGAGGCCCACACTTCTTCACTTACATAGGTGATTCTTTTCTAGGTATCCTGCAATACCCACCCCCTCGATGTTTCCAAGAATCATTAAAAGTCAAAACTTAGCCTCCTACCACATGCAGGTTACAACACTCAATGCTTTATAAAGAATGGGCGAAGATTAAAAATCTTCCGAGTGTTACAACTAGATTCATATAGCTTCATTTTCCCATTGAAGCAAGCCCATGGGATCTCCAATCGTATGGTTGGGTTACCACTATAATCATCTTTTTAAGATGTGGTTTTCAGTCCCATTCCTTTTAGCAATTTATGCATTTGATCACGGTTTAAACCTTTTGTTAACGGATCCGCTAAGTTATCAAATGACCTTACATGGTCAACTGTGATAACACCACTTGTGATCAATTGTCTGACGGTATTATGTCGCCGACGAATATGTCGAGACTTACCGTTGTATAAGCCACTATGTGCTCTCCCTATAGCTGCTTGACTATCACAGTATATCACTACTGCCGGCACTGGCTTCTTCCAACATGGAATACATTCTAGGAAATTTCTGAGCCACTCGGCTTCTTCCCCTGCTTTATCCAATGCGATAAACTCAGATTCCATGGTCGAACGAGCAATACATGTCTGTTTCGTTGATTTCCACGAGACAGCACCACCCCCACAGTGAACACATACCCACTTGTCGAAAATGAGTCTTTTGAATCAGAGATCCAATTTGCATCACAGTACCCTTCAAGTACTTGGGGATATCTTGTGTAATGCAACCCAAAGTTAAGAGTATACTTCAAGTATCTCAAAACTCTACACAGAGCTTTCCAATGTTCCTTGCTTGGATTGCTCGTAAATCGGCTCAACTTGTTTACAGGACAAGCAAGATCAGGTCGAGTATAGTTTGTGATAAACATCAAACTTCCAATGACCTTTGCATACTCTTCTTGAGCTACATGATCACCCGTGTGCTTACTCAAATGCACGTTGGGTTCAAATGGAGTTTTAGCTGGCTCACAATCGAACGAGTGAAATTTCTTTAGCACTTTTTCAATATAATGAGATTGTGTCAGAGCAATTCCCTCATGATTCCTTTTAATTTTGATTCCGAGAATCACATCAGCTAAACCCATATCTTTCATGTCGAAATTTCTCTTCAACATATTTTTGGTTTCGTTGATAATGGCACTATTGCTGCCCATAATCAACATATCATCTACATAAAGACACACAATAACAAAACCGTTATCTGTGTTCTTAATGTAAACACACTTATCGCACTCATTGATAGTGAATCCATTTGCCAACATCACGTTGTCAAATTTTAAATGCCATTGTAATGGTGCTTGCTTCAACCCATATAATGACTTTACCAGTTTGCATACTTTACGCTCTTGCCCAAGCACAACAAACCCTTCGGGTTGTTCCATATATATTTCTTCTTCCAGATCACCATTCAGAAACGCAGTTTTCACATCCATTTGGTGAATCTCAAGATTGTGCAAAGCAGCAATCGCAAGAAGCACTCAAATGGAAGTTATTCTCGTAACAGGTGAATAGGTATCAAAAAAGTCATACCCTTCTTTCTGCTTAAAGCCTTGGACAACTAGGCGAGCTTTGTACTTTTCTATAGTACCATCGGGCTTATATTTCCTTTTCAGAATCCACTTGCACCCTAAAGCCTTACAGCCTTCAGGCAAGTCTACTAATACCCAAGTGTTATTTCTCATGATGGATTCAATTTCACTGTTGATAGCTTCTTGCCACCACGCTACGTCTGGGCCAGAGAAAGCTTCCGCCAATGACTTTGGTTCACCATCCAACATGAAAGTTATGAAGTCTGGACCAAAAGTCTTAGCAATTTTAACTCTTTTACCATGTCTTGGTTCTATATCTTCAGGACTTGAACTCATCCTTTTTGGAGGATTAGAACTAGTGGATTCATCCATCATTCTTTCACTAGAACGATCCTCCTGCTTCTTGCAATGGTACACATTCTCAAATAATATAGCATTTCTTGACTCAATTGTTGTTCCTTCAGCCACGCCAGGCACAACTGACCTATGAACTAGGAAACGATATGCACTACTATTAAGTGCATGGCCAATAAGATGCAATCGACTGTTTTAGGGCCTATTGCAACTTATTTTGGAGGAGGCACATCTACCTTCGCTAAGCACCCCCACACTTTGAGGTATGAATACGAAGGTTTCTTGGGTTTCCACAACTCATAAGGAGTCACATCCCTATTTTTAGTGGAATTTTGTTTAGGATATGATTCGCTGTTAACACAGCCTCCCCCCACATATTCTGGGATAAACCAAAATTAATCAACAGAGCGTTCATCATCTCTTTAAGTGTTCGATTTTTTCGTTCAACAACTCCATTTGACTGGGGAGAATATGGAGCCGTTGTTTGGTGAATTATACCACTTGCATGACATAATTCTGCAAACGGGGCTACATACCCACCACCTCTATCACTTCGAACACACTTAATTCGACAATTAAGTTGATTTTAAGCTTCATTTTTTAAGTCTTTAAACGCTTCAATTGCCTCATCTTTACTTCTTAATAAGTAAAGGTAACAATACCTTGTGCAACCATCTATAAATGTGATGAAGTACTTTTTACCACCTCTAGTTTGCACAAATTTTAAATCACATACGTCTGTATGGATTAACTCTAGAGGTTTTGCGCTCCGTTCTACCGAGCGAAACGGTAGCTTGGTTATTTTTGCTTCAACACAGACTTCACATTTCTTTTGTGAGTTAAACTCGTGAATTTTTAGTAAATCAAGATTCACTAATCTTTTTATAGCATTTAGATTCACATGTCCCAATCTAATATGCCATAAATCAGAGCTCTCAAGCAAATAAGAGAACGTGTCATCTTCCTTATTGCTTATTCCTTTTCCACGGTGAATGACCGTAACATTCAGCTCAAAAAGTCCATTCACTAGGCGACCTTCACCTATGAACTTTCTATACTTGGTCAATAAAACCTTTTCACACTCAAATTCTAGTAAAAATCCATGATTTACTAGAAGTGAGGCTGACACCAAATTATTTCGGATGTCTGGGACATGCAGTACATCCTTAAGGGTAAGAACTTTTCCAGATCCTAATTTTAGGAACACATTACCCACACTAGGGCTGGCAATTTTTGACACGACGCGATAACACGACACGAACCGGCACGAAAATAATGGGTTTGGGTCAGAGCTTATTGGGTTCGTGTCCTTATCGGGTCGACCCGTTAAGGACACGAAAATTTCGTGTCGTGTTCGTGTCGGGTTCGTGTTATCCGTTAACAATACGTGTCCGTGTCGTGTTCGTGTCGTGTTCGTGTTATCCGTTAACAAATAATATTTTAATATTATTAATTCTTATTATTTTCATTTTTAATAGGTTTAACCGTTATCAGGTCGTGTTGTTATCGAGTCGTTATCGTGTCATCTCATGTACGTGTTGTTATCGTGTCGTGTTGACCCGAATTGGTTCGTGTCGTTAATGGGTTCGTGTCGTGTTCGTGTCGTGTTCGTGTCTGAGGGTTTCGTGTCGTGTTCGTGTTCGTGTTTGAGGTTTTCTTAACGGGTCGTGTTCGTGTTTGTTGTTATCGTGTTCGTGTCGTTATCGTGTCGACACGATAACGACCCGACACGCACGATTTGCCACCCCTAACCCACACCAACCACCTCAGAAGACGCTTGGTTTCCCATGCGTACTTTTCTACCTCCAATAGATTTGTAGGTAGAAAAAACGTTTCTTTCAGAGCACACACCTATATCAACAAACCATTCATTTGGATTGTTACCATGGTTCAAATCGGAGACCATTGCGACCACCTCGTGATCATTGTAGTTTATAACAACATGTTCAAATAATTTGCACAATATTGTCTCCACCAATAAGTACACAATTATATTGAACCATATGTGCATTGGTATATTCAACAACTCATGCATCCCAATTACTACTACCAAGTCTAAATTGGTCTTGCTTGTCAAATGACAAACGATAAACACAATTCTTAAGAGAGTATATCTCAAGGAATTAAACATTTCGTAGCCCATGAACATTGGTACTGTTCGTTTCTTCATTCCAGCTTTGAAGCTCATGTTTTCTCCAACTTCGATTGATATAACCCTGTCTTAGAAGAGTACACTAAATTGTCTTGCGATTGTCAGAAATAGTGGGAAGAAATTCCCAAGCCGTGTACAGGCGGTACTCTAACTATTACAATCGAAAGGAAACTTGCAAAAAAACAGGAATGAAAATTACAACAGAAATAAAGCAAACCAAATTTATAAGTCGAGTCGAGGAAAGCCCTCTTTCCGCAAGACAAATTACGCCCCGGCTAGTGCTCACGGAATGGCGTATTGCCCCCAAAGATAAAACGACTTCCTCCTAGCATGTAGAAGCACCTCAAACACCCGCTAGGCACCGGCGAACTTGATGGAGTTCCGAGAATCGAGCTAGACAATGCTCCTAAGATGCACACTATGATGTAGAGACCTTGAGAGAAAAGAGAGAATGCTTGTTGTTGGTGTACTTCCATCTACAAATCCATGCCTTATATAGGCTAGGAGTGACCATATGAGAGGTCTTGGCATTAGGGATCCCATAATGCATTTGGAGGTTACACTATATGAAAAGCCAAAGGCCTAGCCTTTTGAAATTTCACACGTTTTTTTCCTACACCACTTTGAAGGGGTATTTCGCTCATGGTCAAGAAAGTCAGACTGGAACATGCTCCATAAAGAAGAGGGAGATACCAGGGAGTTGCTTCCCACAAACCCGAACGAACCTGGAGATTTCTACAATTACAAAATGCAGTTTTAATCTCTTCATATTGGTCAGGCGTAAGTTCTTGCAGTAAGGAGCCAGTGCCAAGCTCTGTTAGTAGAGGAACATGCGCAATCAGCCGTTGCAATTGATCCAAAGTAATTTTATCATTCACCTTCAGAAATCTCAGTTGTTTGCATCGTCTAACAAGTCTCTCCAGGTCATCAAAATTTACATCACTCAACGCACCAGTTTCTCTGTGGGATCGACCCCGTACTTGCTGCTTCACTGTTAAAAGTAGGTTGCATGTTAGGGAGTTATAAATATTTTTTGTGAGAGAGAGAAGCGTCTTGATCAAGTCGCAACGACAATTGCAAACTGATCCACCCGGTCGGTTATTTTTCCATATAACTTGATCCGAAAAAATTTTTTCTTACACCAAATGGCGCTGTTGCCGGGGAAGCATGGTGTTATTACATGGATGTGTTTAATGCATACATGTAAATAGTTTTGTTTCTTGCTTTTAATTTGTTTTTCCTTCTTTTCATGAGAAGGTACCACCGCGGAGGACACTGGAATCTTCCTCTCATTTACAGAAATACAAACGCTCAGTGGCTAGTCGAGGAGGCGGGTGTAGTAACCATTCGCTACAGAGCCGCGTTAGCAGCAGCCGCATCATCATCTACTGCTGAGCAACTGACAAGTGAGGAGGAAGGATAGTTGTCCACGCCGGTTAAACAGGAAATACCATTACTCGAAGAAACAGAAGCAAAGATGGCCGTCGTAGACAACGATTGGGGAATTGGCTCCCTACACGCTCATGACGAGAAGGAGCCCACTCATGCCATCACAGTTACCCCAGGAATACGGGCAATCGCAATCAAATCGGGGGTGCTCGCGGTGTTGTCAAATTTCTATGGACTTCCGAAGGAATGCCCTTATGCCTTTTTGGAGGAATTTTGCAGATATTGTGACATTCAACCAGTACCAGTTGGATCCACGTCAGAAGATTACAGGCTCAAGGCGATACGCTTCGATTTGAAGGGTGATGTAGGAATCTGGTTGAGAAGGCTGCCAGAAAGCTCGATTAGAACTTGGGCCGAGTTCCGCATGATCTTCCTGGACCGCTTCTTTCCAACATCAAAGACAAGTGCCTTGAAGAGAGAAATTACAGAGGCGAGGCAGGAGTACGGTGAGCCTCTCGGGCAATATTGGGACAGATTCCAGGGACTGCTGCAAGCGTGTCCTGATCACAAAATGGGAGAGCGGAAGGTCTATTCAACCTTTTATGGTGGGTTGAATGTGGACAGCAAAAACGACCTCAATCTAGCTGCCCAAGGGGAATTTTCCAAAACCCCGTTTAGTCAAGCAAAGAATATTTTGGAGAGGTTGATCGAAGCAAAAAGATCCTATGAGACCTCCCGAGGCCAGTACAGAAGAGGAGAGGTGCACGCAGCAGCAGAAGCGCGAAGCAACGAGAAGTTGGAGGCTCGATTTGAGCAAATGGAAAAAAAGCTGCTAGAAGCCGTGGAGAAGGACAGAGCTCCTCCACCTCCAGCCCCTAAGGAGAAGATGTATGTGCCACCACCTCCGGAGGAGCACCATTATTACTACTGCGAGTTTCCTCCTGGGCCAGAAGCTCCGAATCAAGTAAACATTGTCGGCCATTGGAGCCTGGATGGCCACTGGATCCAGGGAAAATAGAGGGATGCTCCATGGAGAGATCATCCAAATTTCAGGTGGACTGATCAGAGTCAAAGACAACCGCCTCAACCATCTATTCAGCAGACACAACCCTCCGAAGGGCAGCCCAATTGGCCTGCTCGAATTCAAGAAAGACCAAACATCGGAGGAAAACAGAGGGCAAGGTGGTCAAGGCAACTGGTCAGGCGGACCCCAGGGTAACTGGTCCAGCGGAGGTCAGCCAAACTGGACAGGCAGACAACAGGAAGGGAATTGGGGATACAGACATCAAGGCCCACAGTCAAGTAACTCCGGGAGACAACCGAACAATCAGGTGGTGAGCTACATTCCGCCGCATCAAAAAGGGAACCAACAGCACCAAGGGAACCAATCATACCATCAGCCCCGGTATTAATCTGATCATTATGGGCCATCAGACTACCCTCAACCCAGCCACAATGGAGGACCTTCAAATCAGAGATACAACAGACACTCTCATAACCCAACGCATCAGTGGTGTAACTTTAACTTTGGAGCGTTTTGATCCTAACATCCTTGGTAAGGAATGAGTGATCGAGCGAACCTAACCGCCAGGAAATCCATAGGTTTCTTGACAAACTGACGGACCGTTTAGGTCGACGAAGGAAGAATGAGGATTTGAAGACTGTAGACGATCAGAGAGAACTTAAGCTTGTGGGGACAGTCGCCTAAAAGTTGAAACTAGTGCATGCTTATTTGTTGTGTTTTGTGTTCTTTGTGTGTTCTTTTCTTTTCTGAGTCTGTAGTTGTCTAGGTTTAGGAGTCTGTTTTTGTGTTAGTACCATGTTTGTAGAGTCGTTCCTGGGAACCGTGCATAGAAATTCGCCTTACTTCTTTTTCTTGTCTTTCATACTTGAGGACAAACATGGTTTAAGTGTGAGCAGTTTGATAAGGCTAATTTCACGCATAGGTCTAGGGTTTTAATTCGTAAAATTTCTAGGTCTAACGCACGTTTTAAGCCAGGTGTGTGAAGATTTTCGCCAGGTCCAGGAAAGGAGGAAGACAGTTGCGTGGACCTAGGAAATAGGCGAATGAGTGGACATTATGCGGAAAATTGCTTGACGGAGGAAGCCTCGGAGTTGAAGGGTAGAATAGAGATTTCTACGAAGACTCTAGAAGGCTATGTCCGCGTCTATAAAAGGCAGAAGCATGCAAGCTGGAGGGATCTTCTCGGTTGGAGACCTCGCTAACAGCCGGTAGCTTAGTTCACTTTTCACACACTTGGGTTCTTTTCGTGGGGAGATTCAGGGGGGTCATGCATTGGGGTTTACTTGAGCTTTCATATATTTTCGATTGGGTTGTAACACCGTCCTTCAGTGGGGGCGAAGAAATAATTTAATTTCCACTTTCATACTTTGCTGATTTTGCCGAGCTTCGTTGTTCGAAGCTCGGACCTCTGTTTGCTTTTGCCGAATATTCTCTTATTTTAATGCAAGTTTGATTTTCTGTTACGTCTGTCATGTTGATTTCCGGAATTTTGGAGTTGGATTGTTCGAACTGGGTGCGTTTCGCAGTTGTTTTCTGAATTTATGCAGGTTTGTGGTTGGATCTGGGTGATCGGAGTATGTTTGTGGATGAATAGGAGGGTTGAGTTCGCTGGAGTTGTGGAGTTATCTGTGATTGTTTGAATTCGGAGTTGATCGGAGCAGATCTGTGAAAACCGGAGTTATGGAGTCGATTGTGTCTGTTGTTGGGTTCGGATCGCTTGGATCCGGAGTGGATTAAGCACCCGACGTGAATCTGAACAAGATTTATTTAATCTTATGCCTAGTTTACGTGTCTTCATTTCATTTCGCCTAGTTTACGTAGATCTGATGTATTTCCGGTTCATAGCAAGTTTCCGGCATCCCAATTTCTATATTCTGTTCGAATCTAGATATATGCTCTGTTTTCTCCATTTACGTGCTTGAATCGGTTAGGAAATTGCATGTCGTTGTTAGCTGGAGCATGAGTTTGTTATTTGCAGCTTTAGCCGTACTTGCTATATTTGGAGCCATGGTCCCCACTGTTTTATTTTCCCTGTCTAGGCTTAGTTAGTTAGTCGTTTACTTAATCTAGGAAGTAAAATGTGTCTCTTAGTGTTGAAGTCTGATTTTATTACATTTTCTGTGTCTTAGGTCTAGCATTTACATTTCGTGTCTAGATCTAGAGGTAGTTAAAATTCTCAACCCATTTGCGTGGCAGCAGCCGCTTGTTTCCAGAGTCTCTAAGCACTACTTCACGAATCCATCTTCGTGGGATCGACCCCGCTTCCCTATGCTAATTTATAGTATTCGGGTTGAGGGATTTATTTTTGAAGGGGAGTCGAGTGTGTCCAACGACAGAAACACTCTGTGTTCTCTTGAGTTCCTGGACCTGGTGATCCAGTGGATTTAAGGAGCGTGGAGTCTTGACCAAGCACTTGCATTAGTTTTCTCTGTGCACACTTGCTTACTCCGTGTGAAACCACGCTACTACCAGATCGTAGTCAGACCCTCCAAAGGTCAATAAAGAAGGAATAATGACTACAGTGGAGAATGTCTCTGCAGTAATCCAGCGGAGTGACCTCTCATCAAAGAAGACCAACCAAGGGATGTTCACACTCCCAATCTCGATTGGAGGCATTCAAGTGGAGCACGCAATGTGCGATCTCGGGGCGTCTATCAATGTATTGTCGTGTTCCATATACAAGAAGCTGGGAGAGGCTACGCTCGTCGACACTGACATCATGATACAGCTAGCCGACAGGTCTTGCATTCACCCCGAGAGAATTCTCGAAGATGTGATAGTTAAGGTGAACAATTTCCTGTACCCAGCCGACTTGTTCGTCATCAAAATGACAGAGCCAGCAGCGAAGGAGTCTAGTAGAATCTTATTGGGAAGGTCGTTCATGTCCACAACCAGCACTATAATTGACGTCCGCAATGGGATGATCAGTTTGGACTTCAAATGAGAGCAATTCACTTTGAACATTGACGAAGCAATGAAAAGGACAGTGAGAATGTGTACTCGGTGGACGTAACCGAGCCTCTGGTGCAAGAGTATCTCGAAGAGAAGTTCCTACAGAGGCAATTCACTGACTCCGCGGCAGACGAAGAGGTTGAGAAGGAAATTGCTGACTGGTACGAGGCTATGAAAGTTGGCGAGATGGATGATCAAGCCATCGCGAAAGCGGTGATGGATTTTTGCGAGCGACCGCGGCCAGCTGGGTCAAGCGGGATCGCTCAATTGTCAAGCCTCGAGAAGCTGCCTGCTCAAGGCACCCCACTGAGAAGAGAAGCGGAAGAGAACTCTCTGCCTACTGAATTACCCACAACCGCAAAAGAATTGAAGCCGCTTCCAGCACATTTGAAGTACGCCTATCTGGGGGAGAATGAAACGCTGCCAGTAATCATCAACAATCAGTTGACCCAGGGGCAGGAAAAGCAATTGCTGCAGGTACTAAGGCGCAATCAGAAGGCAATCGGGTGGAAGTTGACAGATTTGGTGGGAATTAGCCCACACTTATGCATGCACCACATCCGGCTAGAGGAAGGAGCAAAGCCCCACCGTGACCAGCAACGCAAGCTCAACCCCAACATGAGGGAGGAAATGCTCAAGGAGATAGTCAAGCTGGTCTCCATCGGAATTATATACTCCATTCCGGATAGCAACTGGGTCAGTGCAGTTCATATGGTGCCAAAGAAGGGTGGAATCCAAGTGGTGAAGAACGAGAAAAACGAGTTGATTCCAACAAGGCCCGTCACTGGATGGAGGATGTGCATAGACTATAGGAAGCTGAATGCGGCCAACAAGAAGGTCGATTTCGACCAGCAAGCATTCTGGAAAGCCCTCAGCCACGACCGAGCTCCAGCGTTCAAGGCGTCCGAGTCCCGGGGGAATCATATTACAGACCCTGCCCTCCGCCTAGCTCAAGTCTACCTTGTCTGCAATCTCCTAGGCCAAGCCAACACCACTGCCAAGATTACTCTGGCTGAGCTTTATTTTATATGGTGCATGAAGGAGCAGCGGAAGGTCCACCTGGGATTCTAGTTGGCCTACTCAATCAATCAAATAGCTACCCGCTCGGCTCGCCACCTGAACGTGTGCCATCTCCTTGGCGCCTACCTGAGGAGGAATCGGAATCTAGAGAATCAAGAGAGTGTTAGACGCCCCTTCCGTTGCCCTCTCCCTGAACTGTTTGGCTTGGATTACTTTTTTAGAATACAGGTGCTGGAGAAAGACAGACAGGGAAGATTTCACTTTTACACTCTAGGCCAGCGGGAGCAGTCAAGGGGCCAACTAGAAGCAAGACAGAGGCAACTTGAACGCCCAGACAGCCCGAGCAAGCATCAAGGCCCCCAGCTAGCGATAATGGCCACCCCGAGGGTAGAGCAGACAGAGGAGGCTGCCCAGAGAGACGCCGATTGGAAGTTGCGCATGGAGCAGATGATGGCGCAGCTGGTGGAGAACTCTCAAGCCCATCTGGTGCAGATGAACAAGATTGGGACTGTCATGGAGAGGCTGCTGGAGACAGTGCGTGATCCAGCCAGTACCTTAGCGCGACAACCGAGCACAAGGCACCCACCACCTCCCTCTACTCGCTCCCCTCAAGGAAGGCATGCCATTGCTCCTACCAAGCCCACCTCTACTCACCCTTCCCAGCCATCAAGGAGGAAATAGTATACCATCTTACCCAACCCGTTTCAGTTTTCAAATACTTTCCGTTTTAGTTTTTGTTTTTGATCTGTAATTATATGTTTTTATCCATTTCACACTTAGCCCAGTGACTGGTCTAAGTGTGAGAAGTTTATGGATTTCGTGTTCCTTTTATTGCCTGAGTATTTTTGTTTTATTCTTGTTTTCTTGTTTTTCGGCATGATTTTGATTTGGGGCACTATCTCCCACTTAGCCCAATGTCTGGTCTAAGTGTGAGAAGTTTTACTTGGTTTTTGTTATACCTGTGCCGTTGCCTAACCCTTTTTCCACTTCATCAAGTCGCTCGAGGACGACCTAATATGCAATGGGAGGGGAGAGGGTTAGCCTAATTGAAATCAAACATGTCAAATTTTAAAAAATAAAAAAAATTAAACAAACAGATAGAATTAATTAGGACAGTATGCATGGAATTGGGTAAATGAAAGATATGAATGCTTGGGGAAGAGTTAGAAAAAGAATACAGCATGTTTACGTGTGAAAACTTAATTGCTCAACTTGATCAGTTTGGATCCAAGCCTCCTAGCTCAACTGGTTGAGAAGGGAGGCAAGGATAGGCGCCATCCAGGAGGTCCTGAGTTCGAATCCCGGATGGTGCAACTTGGGATTAATTTCCCTGTGGGCCCAAGGCTTGTTTCCTTGGGACTTTGCAAGCATACGGGCCTGGACCAGTCTGAGGGTGGTCAACTTACGAGCCGAGACCCGTGTGAGGGTGGTTAAGCAGCTAGTTCGTGGGCCACGAGGGAAAGGGAGAGGCCGGTGCTTGGCCTGGACCCGTCTGAGGGTGGTTAAGCGGCTAGTTCGTTGGCCACGAGGGGCAGAAGGAGGCTAGTTCGGACGTGACCACGAGGGGCTGGAAGAGGCTGGTTCGCTTGCCAATGTATCTCGAACTCCGATGTGTGTGTGTAAAAAAAAACTTGATCAGTTTGGATGACGTAAGTATGATGGAAATGCTCAATTTAAATCCTTCAGTGAAGCCTCTCTAAAATGTGAGTTATAAGCCAAAGTAGAACACATTCTACTATTTTTGCAAAAAAAAATGAGAGGCTGCTTTTTGATAGTTAGATGAAAATTGCACAAGTAGTAAGGACTAAAGGCATTAAGACTTAACCATTTGAGTCAATTTGTTTTCTTTCACAAACCCGCTTCATCAAACAAGGCACCCCTTAGTAAACCAAGTACCCAAATTTTTACATTTTATAAACACATGAGAAAAAGGGGCCGAGAGATGGATTATTTCAAAAAAAAGGGGGGATAGCGATAGAAGGGCCGAAATAAATGGGTAGTCAGGTTGATCAAGTGAATTAGTCAGGTTGATCATGTAAAAAGGTTAGGTTGATCAAGTTATAAAAAAAACGGGCAGGAAAAAGTTGTAACCTGACCCAGTAAGTCGATAGTTAAGAATAAGCCAGGAAGTTAAAGGTTAAGGCCGTAGCCTGACCAAGTGAGTTGTCAAGTCGCAAGAAGTAAACCCAGCTTGATCCAGTAAAGTTGTTCAGATCTTGGTCTCTTGACTCATGTGCTTTTCATTTTTCTTTTTCCAGTTTATATTTTCAAATTTTAACCTAGAACCCCTAGGACCTTACCTAAACACATTACAACCCTAAGCCTCGTTACAACCATAACAAAGACCTTAAGGAACTATCTTGTGCAGTCCGATTCGAGGTATTAAATGTGCAGCAATTACTGAGTGAAGAGTCCTAACATCTCTGGTGAGAAATTAGTGACTGAGTGAATCCAACAGTTGGTTTAAATTTGTGCTATCTTGACGAACTGACACCTTGATCAAGTGAACGTGAAAGGGTGGAAACATAAGCTGCTGGCAAATGGATCGACCTCGACCTCGGGTATGATTGTTGGAAGTTTATTCGGTTTTATGCATCTATGTGAATATGTGTCTATGTTTTGAGTCTTGTGTTTTTCTTCTTCTTTTACTTTCTTGAAACGAGAAACCATGCCTGAAATCTGCCTTATTCTCCTTTTCTTTTCTTTTTCTTTATACTTGAGGACAAGTATGTTTTAAGTGTGAGCAGTTTGATAAGGCCTATTTCATGCATTGGTTTAGAGGGTAAAATGTAGGCTACTTGATCAGTTTTACGCGGAAAGCGAGTGTTAATTGTGTAGGAATGCCGCTTGACCAAGGCAGCAAAGCCAAACTGATCATGTTGGCGCAGAAAGCGAAAAAGCCCAAAATAGTGTGGGTTGATCAAGTTGATGGTCAAGCAGTTAGTCGGGGACCACTGCAAAACAGAAAGAGGGCACGTATAGCCGATGAGCTAGAAAGCGATCCTCAATCAGTTATCCAAGGACCACGGCGAAACAGAAAAGGGGACACGTATCGACGGATAAGACGTGCAATTCCAGCAAGAACGAAGATTCGCTGCCAAAGTTGTTATCACAGCTGGAGGTTGTTACGAAGAGCCTAAAAATAGAGGGCGCATCGCCATAGCTTGAGAGCTTTTTTTATCTTCTTTCTTCTCCAGATTATTTTCTTTTCTTTTATCAATAGTTTTAGTTTCATTTTCCAGTAGAGAGTTAGAATGGTTAGCTAGAGAGTAGAAGGGAGCGCGACAGAGAGATCCAGACCCTTCGCCGCCGCTTCAGTTCCGACCGATGACCTCTCGGATTTATAGCTTTCTTCCATTTCAGTTCTAGTTACTTAGTTAACTTTCGTGTTTGTTAAAGTAGTTGAAAACGATCTCTCTTGTTTTGTATTCCGCATTTTCCAAGTTCTGTTTTGAGTTCTGTTTTAAATCAAAGTTGTTTGTTTTCGAAAATCTTGTTGACTGTTTGAGCTTAGCTTAGTCTTAAATACCCAGATCCAAAGTTTGAGCTTGCATAATGTTGAATGGAAAAGTGTTTCGTAGATTCGTAGCATGTTAAAGTAGCTAAGTCGTTTATTTTCAGTTTGTCGCTTACCTGATCAGTTTACGGTTTTCAGCATGATATGTTCCTTGATCAAGCAGATAGTTACATTCTGCCTAGTTTAATCCAGTAGTTTAAAACTCCCAACTTAAAGCGTGGCCGCAGCCAAACCCTGTTCACTAAACACACACTCAACGCACTAGTTTCTCTGTGGGATCGACCCCGTACTTGATGCTTTACCGTTAAAAGTAGGTTGCATGTTAGGGAATTATAAATATTTTTTGTGAGAGAGAGAAACGTCTTGATCAAGTCGCAACGACAATTGCAAACTGATCCACCCGGTCGGTTATTTTTCCATATAACTTGATCCGCGAAATTTTCTCTTCCACCAGAGTACAACCTAACATGTAGTCTCCCGTGCGTTGAGAAGGCCATGTTACCAAAAGACAACAATCATCCCTCTTTATCCTCCATATGTATCCAATCCAACCATATCCATGCCCTTTTCCTTTTCCCATTTCACTTTCTAAAATCCTTCTAGGGCCTTGCCACGTGGCAGACCTGGCCCATTTTCTTTATGGGCCTCCCATTCCATCGGCCCATCATACGCAACGGGCCCCTCCTGCCCTGCATGGAACAGGTCAAGACATGCATCATTATTTCAAAGAAAATAAACTACACTTTCAATTTATACCAATTTTCAGATTTTTAGTTTTCAATTTCATTAGTATTGAATGAATATATTCCGTCTCCAAATATAGATTTGGTCAAAAAATTTAGTAAAGAAAAGTTGGAATTCAATGCAAAGTATTTCTATTCTAGGCACATAGACCATAGTATAGATTTGCTTAGAAAAAGCAAACGTCAACATAATTGTCTTGCCACACCCTTATAGATTTGGAAAAACAGAAACTCAACTGATTCCTTTGGTAGTAATATGTCATAGTCGAAAGTCGAAACTGTGTTCTAAATCTAAAGATTAAGTTAAAAGTCAAATCTTCCTTACAATTGACCGTGATTTACAAATAGAATTATTTTCTTACACAGACATTACAAAAGGAAATGGCAGCGATGAGTTTCTTGGAGATTCGGAGTTTTAAAATATGTGAAGATTATAATATTAACAGAATATAAAAATTAACTTTATAATAAAATATGAATAAAATAAGTTATTTTATAATAAAAGGTTCTCCAAACAAATCAATGTGGCGGCTAAGGTTTGCAGACATGTGACCATAGATAAACGTAATTTAGACCCATAGTTGCTGGCTTGTTCCTGTTGCTAAACCCAGATGTTTGTGAGAGGAAGGGGCTGTATTCCATTAATATGTTGGCATCGCTATTAATTCAGACCAGTACTGCAGCAAGAGACAAAATATCAATTTCATGACAATTAACAAATTGTGCGTTGTCCTACCCCAGATACATAGATGTACATGCATGTTTATTAATCCACATAACTCTCTACAAAACTCAGAATCCACTTAATCACATGTTTTATGATTAATTTCTATCTCATATTCATGATCCGCTCTCACACTAATCTCATCGCATGATCAGAAATAGAATCCTCTTCTATTCTCGTTCATGCCAAATCTTCTACAATTCTATATATTTTATTTAATTTTATGACATTTAATAAAAATGATTGATTTGCATAGAATATGCTCAAAATAATCATCTTTTATCATAAATGCCCGGTATGAGGTAGATCGATGATTATAAACATATGATATGTAACTCACGCTTGGAATAGAAACTGCAATAAAACTATAGAAGATTATTGATCTCATTTGGTAAGAGTCGGATAATATAAAAGTCTTGATTGAATACAGTTGTTTTCGTACTCATCTTTATAATTCTTGAGATGGTTTGGTTGCGAGTTATTCTAATTCCATTGAGATTAAGTTTGAAGTTATCGAAAAAGATTGAACTTGGACATCAGACTAATCAAATCATCGTTGTCACCTAAGTTACGATTATCCGTACAACACAAATTGAAAAGGAAGTTTGCTTCATTGTCATATCCCTTTCGCTAATGAAATTCAGACACAGCACAAACCATGTTCATTTCCACATGCCTTTCACCTAATCCATGGGAAACCACCTTTTTAAGTATATAAAGGAGAGTTACCATCATTTTTCGACAACTACTAAAATAAAGAAAGAAGTTTCAACTTTTCAATGATTCAATTACAAGTTATAACCAAATATTATTAGCCGTTTAGTTTCGTATTCTTGTTACTGAAGTGAAGCTTAATTTTATACTTTTGCTCTTGTGCATCCAATAGAATAGTGACTTATTAATTCAAAACCAATGCTAGGTGAAAATGAAAAAAAGAACCACATGAATAGTCATTCACTAATAGATCCAATAATGAATTCACATAGATTAAAAGTAGTACTACAACTAATTGAATTGATTAAACTTAAATGAAAAGGAAAATTGAATTAGGCCTGTGAAAGCACACCGGTAAGAGTGTCCACTATGGGAGCGGCTCGGCGGTCGCCGAAGAGGGGTGTGGGGCGAGGCGGGAGGCGCGGCGGTCATAGTGGCTGGGGTGGCCGCCGCGCCTGAGGACGGGGGAGGGGGGCGGAAACGGCTTCGCCGCGTGCGGGGCGAGGACGCGGCTGGTGGGGGTGAGGCGCGCCTATAGGCGCGGCGGTCATAGTGACCGCAGCTTCCGGCGCGGCGGTCGACGCGTGCAAAATTTTTTATTTTTAAAATGAAAATTGATTATAAAATTTGGGGGCTATTGGAGGTGTCCACTATAGTGGCGGAAATAGAATTTTGGGGCTATGGACAAAAATCCGGGGCTATGGACAAAAAACTGGGGCGGGGCTATTGGGCGTGTCCACCTTATAGTGGACACCCTAAATACATAAATCAGGTCATCATTAGTAAGCTTTGGGTTACGCGTTAATCCTTGATGTAATACAATTCTAAAACCCACAACCCCAGAAAACGTCTCTCCTTTTAATTAATCATCACAATTTACCAAAACTATGGGTTAATCAATCCCCTCCGAATTCCACGTCATCTTTCCGGCGAGAGATCGATCTCGATGAGATTATCCTCCTCAAAGTCGCAATTCCTCCTCTTCTCATCCAGCGTGATCTCAATCAACCCCTCTCTATCCCCCTCCGACGAAGCGTCGCTGTCGGAGTCAGGGTAAAAAAGCGAGAGCGAGGCGTAGCGGCGGATCGAATCCATCTGCGACTCCGAATTATCGTCCTCTCCTTCGCATTCCTCGTATATCACCGCAAGCGGCGCTCGGACGTCCCACTCCGTTTCCTTCTTCTGATCGGATCCGTGGCTCCGGAAATTTTCCCTAGATTCGCGGAGTTCTTCGGTTAACGGTTACGTGGAATCGGAGCGGGTGGGTCTTTGGGCGGCGCCGAGGCGGAGAAGATAAAGCAATAGAATCAAAGTGGAGAATAGAGCGGGCGAGAGAAGGAAGCGGTGGAAGTGAGAGGGGAAGTAGAGGAGTAGGAGAGCGTAGAGAGTGGTGACGAATGAGAAAAGAGAATTCATGATTTAGCAAATTAAATGATGATTTTGGCCTTTTGAAATGGGATTGGTTTAGTTTAGTCTACTTGTGAAGCCCATGCAAGAATAATTATAGCTCATGGTGACATAGCACATGGAGTAGCAGGAGAAGAAGCTAGTATTAGAGCATGAATAACGCTACGGGCCGGGCCGCAAATCGCGAGTCCTGGCCCGTCCCACGCGTTACACGGAGAAGCGGCACGGCTTGGGCAGGTCCCGGGGCCGCATTCCCGGCCTGATGACCTTCCCGTGGCCCGGCCTGGGCGCGCGTTACACGGCGCGGGACGTGACGCGTTGCGGCCCGACCCAGGGTTATTTGTGTTCGGGCCGGGCCGCAACCTTTTTTTTTTTAATTCGAAATTTTGTGTCTATAAATACGAGCCTTTTGTGCATCACTCTTACGTGCATTCCATTTCAATCCTCTATTATACCATTTGTTTCGGCGTCAATGGATTGGTTCAACAGCGATGAACGTCAGATGGACGAGTTCATTAACTCGCAAAATTGGTACATACCGGGGTCGCCACCATCGCAGCCGACGCCTAGTCCGGGAGTCGGTAGCAACGTCGACGTAACATCACCGGTCAACATCGAAGAGTTCGAGCTCAGTGAGATGGAGGCCGCCCAAGAGCGGGGCAAGGGCAAGGTCGGCGAGGAGGATGGGCCAAAGAAGTACAGTCCGGAAGAGACAATGTGGCTTGCGAGGAACTACGTCGACGTCGCCGAGGATCCTATCGTCGGCAACCAGCAGACCGGCAAGACTTTTTGGGAGCGGATTGCCGTGAAGTATAACGCTGGCCGTCCTAAAGGGTCAATCGGGCGTAGCTACGTGAAGTTGCGCAAGCATTGGGGCCGGGTCCAGGCGGATATGAGCAAGTGGAATGGAAAGTGGGCCAACGTAGTCCGAATTTGGCCGAGCGGGCACAGCGAGGCGGACCTCGTCGAGAAGGCGAAGGATGCGTTCTTCACTGAAGGGAAGAAGACCTTCAAGTACTTCGAGGTTTGGAAGCTCGTCGAGAAGAGCCTGAAGTACACCAGCGGTGCCGAGCCGACGGCAACTGGGGCGGCGAAGAGAACCAAAGTTTCCGCCTCCGGAAACTACTCTTCGAGCGAAGGAGGTCCGGCGATCAACCTCAACGTGACGGACGACGACGTCTTCGGCTCCTCTCCTAGCATTCAGAGCCGCCCGATGGGAACAAAGGCGGCCAAGAGGAAAGCAAAGGGGAAGACAACTGCGAGCAACTCCGCTATGGTGCCACCGCCGATCAATCCGTCTCTGGATAAGATGTCCGAATCTTTGTCGGAGATGAGTGTTACATGGCGGATGAGCCAGCTGACGGAGTTGACATCGAGGGATACTTCGACGATGTCGGAGTTCGATCTTAAGTTGCACCGTGAGATGATCGCCTACCTTCGCGCCCAAATGAAGAAGTAGTAGTCGTGGCCCGGGTTTCTAGTATTTTAAATTTGCTTCGTCTAGTAATGTAATGTTAATTTCTAATGAACAATGCATTTTCCCAGTTTCAATTTTTCAACGAATTGCGTTTACGAGTTACATATGTTGAAGTTGTGAATAGTGTCATTTATTAGTTGCAGCCTGAGTTGCGGCCTGCAGGATTAGAGCAGTTGGGGCGTGGGCCACAACTGTAGAGGAATGATGACGTGGAGGGGACTTGGGGCCGGAATTGGGGATGGGGTTATTCATGCTCTTAAGATGCGGCTTCTTTACAAAAAGAGGCAAGGTGTCCCCTTAAGAAAGAGGTATTTTTTGTCAGACGCCAAATCCACTTAATTGGAGGGTCAAAAGTAAGGAGTGGATGGAGATGAGTATGGTATGGTCCCTTGATGATTGTGGCAGACAAAGATTTCATTGACTCTATCCAGGATCAAAATTTGTGATTCTTGGGTTGAGCAAAGAATGAGGATCAGAATCAAATGCCAAACACACCAAATCAATTATGAATATCAGGAATAAGTTGGTGTTAGAAGTTAGTTCAGATGGATAATAATATCTTTCGACACAGCAAATGGAAATGCCCAAGTTAGACCATCACACCACTTTGAACTTGGTAGAGTGATCACATGATGTGCCCCAAGACCCCAATTGGAATGCGCATATATACACACACTACTGCAGTTGCTGCTAAGTTTATGATGGGTACAAAGAAATTAAAGATAGTCAAGTGTCTGCAGATGGTTGAACACTTATAACTGGACTCAAGCTGAATAGTGCAAACAAAACATTAGGCAACAAGACACATATTGTTCAACACATGTAAAAATAGCAGCTTTCAAAAGCTTGGTCAAGGATAAATCATGATTTTTGCATGGACATGTATAGCATGAGTAAGCACATTGAGGATCACTTTCCTGGCATAATAAACTAATTTATGAGTTGATGAATCATCAGAACAGATAGATTATAACTCCAACTATTCTAGTATTCTTTTGGCTAAATCATGTTTCCCACAATTTGTTTAAGCCATCAGAAACCATAACAAAGCTTTGTGACATAGGTAGCTAATCTAACTCACTCATATATCTCCACCAAATAATTGGCAGCCTCAACAAATCTACCAGCAAGTCCACAAATCTTTATCAGCATAGTATACACAGGACGGTTCGAAGGATTCCCTTTCACCTCACATCAGCAATATTAGTATATCATCTACGATTCAAAGAATGCTAAGATTTATATTAGAATAAGAAAATTATTTTAAATGCCCAAGAATATCATATCAATTCATGTAGTACTGATTACAAGTTTAAATAGATAATTTCATAAAATATACGGTACAAATTCCGATTCATAGAAGGAATGTCCACCTATTAGTTTTAGTCAAATAGTACTTCCTCCGTCCGTCAAATGTTGTTTAATTTTTCCATTTTCGTTCGTCCGTAAAAAATTGTCTACTTTGTTTTTTTTCTATTTTTGGTAAATGGTTCTCACGTTCCACTAACTTTTTACACTCACATTCTATTATAAAAACACTAATATATAAATGTGGGATCCTCGTTCCATAATATTTCATGGACGGAGAGACTACCATAAAATAATTACATAAAGCCTATTTTAAACTCTCCATTGTGGGCACACAGAGACAAGACTCACTAAATAAAGAGGAGAAGAAATCATCTCACATTGTAAAAGAATAATTCTGAATCACTTCATCTTCTCCTGCAACCCCTCGCCGCCTCTTCTGGCCGGTGCTACCGTGTCGTCTGACGCGGTTTCCGTTGAATGTTGTTGTCATCTCAGCCCCAGCCCTAACAACAGCGTCCTCTATTGTCTCCCATTTTTTATCCCCACCTTCATTTTTACAAATAAAGGTAAGAATTCTACTATTCTGTAATTAATTAGTTTCATGCTGGAATTG
The DNA here is from genome assembly GCF_004379255.2 of Salvia splendens. Classification (NCBI taxonomy): domain Eukaryota; kingdom Viridiplantae; phylum Streptophyta; class Magnoliopsida; order Lamiales; family Lamiaceae; genus Salvia; species Salvia splendens. The sequence continues at coordinate 29,659,428 of NC_056039.1, forward strand.
GTGATTTAAGTAGAAAACAAATGGAATTCATGATGGGTCGGTAGGAAAGAAAGAGCCGATTATTGGCTTAGTGATTTTGTTTAAAATTCTTATTTAGTGCAGTAGTAAAGATTGAAAGTATTGTTTTTATACCAAATGGAGTCCAAGCTTCTTATTGCGGCTGTTTTGATGGCAAAAGGAGTGACGGCATGGACCGGCGAAATCCACGGCAGAGTAGTTTGCGACGTGTGCGCCGACTCCTCCATCGGCCCCGAAGATCACGTTTTAGCAGGCAAGACATATTGCCCCTTTCATTTCTGCTTCCAATGTTAGTTATATAATTGCTTTTTGCAGTATTGGCGGGTGATTTTTACAGCTGGTTCAGATCTTGTAATTGTGATTGAATTTTTCACCGAGCTAGTGTTGTTAGTTGATTTTATAAGAAATATAGGGTTATGTTCACTTCAAAAGTATCCTAAGAGAGATAAATCTTGTAATTGTGATGCTCTATGATCTAGTTTTCGTGTGAGAAAATGATGTGATTCACCTATTTGTTTTTCTATCTTAACTCCTTTGGCTGCATAGAGAATGATATGTTGATAGCTGTATAGTTGTTGAAATGACTTTCTTAGTGACGGTTGTGAATAATAATCTAAAAATCGGGAGGGAATTATTTTATAGTAATTTGTGTATAGTTCATGATTTAATGATTGATTCAGCTGTCTTCGGCTTCTTTGAGAATATTGATGATGTTGCTTTTGTTCGGATTGGACGCATAGAAGTTTGCTTCTGCTGAATCTGCAATGTTGTATTGTCCTGAGGAGTTCATGATTCTCATTTTGTGCTTCGCTGAGTGTGGGCACATCCCATGTTTGTCTATCAGTTGCTTTTGTTTTTAGATCTTTCAAGAGGATTGATTTGTCCAAGTTTCATGATAAACAGCAGGATAAGGATTGAGGAATGCAAAGCTAGATATAATGTAGGATTTTGATGGCGGCGTCCTAGCTTTCATTAGGAGAGTACTGGGGAGGAAAATAAGGGTTTACATCTTTCTTGACCCTATCTTTCTGTCAAAGGATTAGAACACTATGGCTTCTTCACTCTTGTATGAAAGTTCCTAGATGAACTTGGTCTGTAAGGACATAGAGTTTTCATTTTATCTCTGCTGATATGCACGATTTATTTCAATTAGCGGGCATGTTTTCAATTTGTTTCAATTTCTTACCAAGTTCAATCAGCAACCAACCTGATATAGCTGGAGTGTGAAATGCATTGCTCCTTTTTCATCTGCCCGGTTAGCATTTCAAGGCATAAGCAGTCATTATTAGTTCATGATATCCTGAGTTTTCCAATTCTTGCACAGGTGCTGAGGTGGCAGTGCTCTGCATAACAAAGTCCGGGGAAGTCCTAACTACCAGGCATTCACAAATTCAAATGGGATATACACAGTAGCTGAGACGATGCCAGAGAGTGAGCGTTGGGATGCCTGTCTAGCAAGGCCGATCAGCAGCTTCCACAACCACTGCACGCATCTTGGAGATGGAAGTGCAGGTGTCAAGTTCAGCTATGAGCACCCCTCTGGCTATTCTCATGCTGTGAGACCTTTCGTTTATCGCCCCCGTCAAAGTTCCTATGAGTAGCATATAGGAATGGTGGGGCATTATGCAAGAAACATGGAGGATAGAGTTTTCTATGTATGGAATATAATTATACAGATATATGTAACCACATGCCAATTACGTTTGAGCATTGTTTTACTGAGAGCTGCCAATTTTTATGTGTTTTGCCTATGAACAATAATGTACTCCATTTATCTTGCTCCAAGAAATTAACACAAAATACTTTGTAGTATTAGTTCTGTAGCAATTAGGAAAGTAGCAAAGTTGTAACCAACATATTCGAGCTTTAAAATGCCTCTAGGCTAAATCACAACCTATGTGTACCAAGATAAAAGTCTAAAACCCATTAAATAACAACTAAAACATTATTGAAATCTCCATAAGAAATTATAATTGGACGGTTCAAACACAGTAGTTAGTAATACAGTACTTATGGCATGCTTCGGATGATGAGATGAAATGAAATGTATGCGAAACAAATGAAGACTGAAAAATAAAAAAGATATAGGAATAGAATGATGGAACCCATGGGCTGGGGAAGGAATAGTATTCTTAATTTAGTAGAAAAATTAGACTAAGATTCATTTAAATTACCAAGCAAAAGAAAATAGAGGTAAAAATGATCATTTCATACTAGGGAGTAACATTCATTTACTAAGAATTTTTGTGAATAACACTCGGCGCCACTACAATCCAATCGATCAAGGGTTGATAGCCGAATTACAATGATTATAATTTATTTAATACGTAGATATTTCTTTAATTACAATCCCCAAATAAAAATGAGTTACTTTGAACCATTCTTCCATCACATTTTTCGGCTTCTGATAAATTGATGAGTGGAGTATGTGTTAGGAACTTTTGAAATATGGATCATCCCTATACTTGGAATACTGGGGAAGTTGAAGCGCTTTCTCAGCAATCTCTCCGTCCTCGTGGATCTTTGCTATCAAGCTCTCAAGCGACGAAAAGTTGGTCTGTACAACGACACCATTAACGTTGGTTACATATTTTTTCTTCCCGTGAAACAATGATCAGAGAACATACCTCAGGCCGTATGTAGCCGACAATAGCAAGACGTAGGTCTTCACCATAGAAATCTTCTTTAAAATCATGAAGCAACCATGGCTCCTGTAATATTTTATAGGACAAGATCATAAGAATGGGAAAAGGAAAAAAAGGATTGCAGAAAAGAGAAACACGGGCACGACTCACAATTGTCTTTTCAGTGTTGTTGAAGTAAGGGTTCCAACCTATGCTCATTACCATCTTGTAAACACCTCGAGTTGCTAGACCAGCCCACCCAAAGTAAACACCAGAAGGATGCTCCAAGAGGAGATCCGAGTAACCTTCAGTCGACAAATTAGCTGGAAGAGCAGCACAAGACCAAGTTTGTTAGACCAAACTCCTCTATCAACAACCAAAGTAATTGATTCATGATTCATCTATTTGTGGAAAAACCTGTAGGAATCCCGAGAACCTTTGAACCACGGCCATAGCCCTTGATGACGGGACCACCAATGTACCATGGTTCTATTGGTAAAGTACCTTCCAACCCTGCAGCAATTGCTATATCAATATGTAGGAAATATAACAAGTAACAAAACAAGCAAAAAGTCGGGAAAGAGCAGCTCACAGTCTTCAAATGCGGGTAGGCCCCATTTTTCGGGTCGCAAGTCTAGGAGGGAATTAATCACCTCATCTGCCGAGGTAAAATTATGGGATTGTTTAGGAAGTGACGGAACAGCAACCACTTCCATTCCAGCAGCCTTAGCAGCAGCAACACCCGGCCTATATATAATACATGAAATAACAATAGCATTGTAATTTTATTAATTTACACAAATTTACAATATATTTATAGGAAAGATGCGTGTACTTGAGTAAAAATATGAGAAACTCATTCTGCAAAGTGATGGATACCATTTCTGGTCCTTAAAGCTTTAGATAAGAAATAGTTGCTGATTCTCTTCCTTTAGATAAGTCATAACATATCTGGCTAGCAAGCATATGTTTTCCATGGGAAATTAACATATTCAAGGTAGTCAGATGAAAAATTCAAGTACCACAAATTTCAAAATATCAACTTGCTCAAAGTATTACTGTCCACCCGTTGCAACATAGTACTTCACTAATACTTACAGTGAATCTTCAATGACAAGACAACTTGCAACTTCTACCTCCAGCCTCTTAGCAGTTTCAAGATATCTGCAACGATGAACCACAAAATCATATGGCATTACTGCTTCTTATCTGAAAGAAGCATCAAAAGTAGCAAGATAAAGTAGGTTTAACCAATCTTACATCTCAGGAGATGGCTTCGCACAAGTGACTTCATCACCACCTAAAATGACAGAGAACGATTCTTTCCAGCCTACAAGATTTTAACGCCACAGGAAATGCACATGAAAACCATACACATCAGTGATGTGGGTGCAGAAATCAGATTCACATCCAAGTACCATGATGATAAGAAATCTTAGTTTCAATATTTTCCTTTGAGGAATTTGAAGCCAAGCCCATCAACACGCCATGACTCCTCAAATGGTTAATTAACCTGTTGGCGCCAGGTTGGGCTTTGATGCTGCACCACCTAATATGAAATTAAAATAACAATTAGGTAGTCCTCACCAAGAAAGAAGGTTCATATTGCCAATAACATAATTGAAACATAATAGTATAATACTTGATAACTTCAAGGAGAACTAATGAGAGAAAATGAAAACCGTGCCAACATGTTCCTAAAGTAAATTATCTCCATAGGCAAAGATGGCACAATTTACTGAATCAACCAAGTGTGCCTTTTCTTCTCAAACCTTAATTGTGCAAAGTTTAGGTAAGAAAACATGGAAACTAAATTACTCACTTTGCATAAACCGGAAAAAAATATCATCGTTCTATATTTGAAGAAAAATATTAGAATCTCTCTAAGAAATATGCACTTCGTTCCACTCAAAGTGACACATTTCTAAAAAAATAAACACCACTCTCTACTTTATTTTATCTCCGACTTTATTCTCTCTCCACTAAACACTCTGAACAACACTCATAATATCCCGTGCCGAACAAGAAATGTGGCATTTGAGTTGGACGGAAAGAGAGTACTTCATGAGAGCAAGTTTCTAAATAAGTTTCTAGACAACACATTGCAAAATGGCACAATAGGCTTTAGTAAGATGAAACAAGGTAAACATGCATGTCCCACCAACGTAAATTAGATATGCAATTCCAAAAGTTCCAAATATTCAAAAAGAACAACGCATAACTGTTAGCCAAGTAAGAAGATGCATGCTCATAATAATTACCAACTTCATCAATAATATAAATAAGAGAGGAGCTAGAAGATAAGAAACATTACTTCTCGGAGAATATTGGAGAAAGTTCTGATAAAAGCTCATTTGTAGTTATGGGAAGTTCATAATCTTCAACAATAGCAGTTGCAGCTTCATAGGGTGTCTTTCCAACAACTCTATCAGATCTTCTTCCATCCCATTGCTTTCCATACTTTACCAAGTAACCCTTCAAGACATCGTGCACAATGGTGTCTGATATAAATGAAATTTAAATAAGTAACACTTGAGGACACAACATAAAGCCTTATAAAGTTCATCCCACACCCACATTGAATGATTTTTTTCATAACTTGAAGTTAGCATAAAGCACTAAGAAATGAGAGTTAATTATGAGTAAAGTAAACATTGCAGTAAATCTATGCTCATATACTAGGTATGAGTTGGCCTTTTTGCAGATGGCAATCAATTTCTACAGAAGGACTAGTAAAAGTACTTCCCTTTCCAGTTAGATCAATTTACACACGACAATCATTGAAGAAATTATTATAATGGCATTCATATAAATAAAAGATCTCTACAATAGAGATATAAACACCACCTGTATTAAGAAGTGTTCCATCCAAATCAAGGATAACGCAGGACGCGAGCTTTCTCAAAGAGGTTGTCATTGGCATAACACGAATGAATAGCACACCAGAGCAGAGCTATGATTCATCAACCATGAAAAATAATCCTGCTGCACAAACAAGTCAAAGAAGAACAGTGCAGTGGTTAATCAAGCGGGAATTGAGGAAAGCAGGCAAGAAATCTAGTTCATGATGGCAGAATAAGTTAATAATAAACTCAATAATATTAATAAACATCGATTAGCGGTGCGCAATCAATTTGGGCGAGGGAAATGGCGATGTGGAGAATTTGGGGAATATCGGTGTCGAATTGAACACACTTTGATCATGGGAATGAGCTCTTGAACACAATTCTGGTGTTCGAGAGAGAACTCTTTTTCAATTTAGAAAATAAACGAAATCGGCATTCTTCTGTTGATGCATTCAGCAGCTCAATGATTAACACAATTTAACTCAAACTACATGAATAAAACAAGCGAAGCACCGAGGGCACACCTTGAGGCTGCGGGCGGCGGAGGAGGCAGGTTGCCCTGTTTCTCTATCACTGTTTGAGTCGGCGGGGACTGGCGCGAGACTGAGAGAGAGACGATGGAGAAGATGAAATTGGCCGTGTCTCAAATAAGGATTTAGTAGAATGTAAATGGGGACCCTGTATTAGTACAATAAAATTATTAATAATAATATTACTATTATTATAATATTATTATTATTATTATGGTGAGCATCGGATAAGCCGTGTATCTACTTTGTCTCAGGACTTCTTAAGAATTGTTAATGATCAATAAAAATTACGAAAAATAAGTTATATTTGGCTTGCCCCATCTGTTAAAATTAAAATGATAAATTACAATTTTTTAAAAATTTCTTTATTGGGAAATGGTTCAAAAAATAGCTCTATCTTTTGTCAAAACTCACAACTATGGAAATTCATGCCGTAATGGGCATTTTGTACTCCCTCCCCTCCGTCTTAATTAAGTTGGGTTAAAACTTTTGACACGGAGAAAAAAAATAGTGTTGAATGGATTAAATGAAAATAAAATAAAATAGGAGAGAGAGAAAAAATAGGAGACATAAGAGGGAATAAAATAGGTGATGTCGTAAAGTAACCGTAACTAAATGTTTTGTTTTTTATCAAAAAATATAATGGCTCAACTTTTGGACGTCTCAAAAAAGAATATAACAAAAAATTAGTTGGGATGAATGGAGTATAATTTTAATGGACTACACACTATAATGAACATTATGTACATCAGCATATGTTCACTCAATGCGTAGTTAGTCCATTATGCATAACAACATAGGTTCTATTTCTAGGAGATGGGCTAAAAAAGAAAGAGTTTTTATTTTTAGGGAACGGATGGAGTACTATTTAGTAATTAAATTAACTAAGTACAATAAATAAAATATAATTTTTTAATTAATAAAAAATACACTGAGCTTGGAGAAAAGAAGAACGGTAACATCCCTTACCCGATTAATTTAATAATCAAATAAATGATGTCTCATTTTGGTGCAAATCTCGAATTAACAGAAAATCATTTTTTTATTATATTGATACCTTATTTTCCTTGGCTTGGTAATCGAGAAAATTGCTATATACTCCCTCAGTTTGCGAATAAGAGTCTCGTTTATCTATTTTGGCCCGTCCCGTTCATAATTACTCCCTTCGTCCCCAAAAAATTTATTAAAATCCATGCTAGTGCTACCAAGGAGTGGGATTCCTAATGACGGACGGAGGGAGTATTATTTTATTGGTATGTTTGTAACGGGGCTGCTATGCAATTATACGCAAAGGATCCCCACCTGTCCTTTCCTCACCATCTAGTGCTCTGGCTGTGGGCTTTTGGCCCAACAAATATACTAGTCTTTTAATGGATTAGTCCCTAGTAGTACTACTATACTAGTTCAAAACTTCAAATAAATAACAACGGGTAGTTTCCTCTATTTTAGTGCTACACATCTAATGCAAATAGAAGAGATCTTCTATTTCAAATAATGTTTGGTATTCAACATGTTTACAATTGTGCAAGCGTAGAGGAGTGGGAGAAAGAATAGAGAAAGTTGTTGGTACATTTTGATGATGATTGACTTAATTAGTTGGATAATCTTCCCCACCAATTCTTGTGGCTCTTTGAAGTCTTCTTGAAGGTTGATTGTGCCTTCCTTAGCTTATTCTTGTACTCTTTCTTCCATTCCTTAAATCTTACACTCAGTTTCTGAAGCTCCTCGCGAGGGCGGAGTTTGAGGCACACTCGCTCCTCTCCAACTTCATCGTCTTCATCCACAACATTACTATTGGAATTCATCGGAATATGCAAACCCCTTCCGTTTTCTGGAATTTGGAATCGATTGGAATATCGGATTTGAGGCGATTGATTCTTCTTAGCCGCAGCAGCTAAGCATTCCTGCGCGATGAAACGCATGTTCATATTTTTTTATGTGAGAAGGATTAGGTTAGACGAGAATCTATATTGATCTCACTTGTATATATGTTAATTGATCTTGCCATTCCTTCTCCATCGACGCCATCCTCTCCTCGCGCTGCTGCCATTTCTTCTCAATTTCCAACAGTCTCCTCTTCAACGCGGCGTTTTCCTCATTCTTCGCCCTGAGCTTGGCCTCTGTTCTCACCACTCGCTTTTGAAGATCAACCAGAGATGTGTACGGAATTCGAGTTTGATCCTGGAAAATTCAATCGGATTTTGTTACGAAAATAGGGAGAGATCAATTTCTGTGTGCAGATCAAACGTTAAACCTTGGTTTTCTCCGCTTCTCGTTGCCGCCGTTGATTGGGATTCAGACTGGCTGCTGATCAAAATAGCAAGTGATGAAATTGTAAGTTCATCCGTTTTACTCTCGTGAGCATAAATTAAAGGTGTATTGATTTACCAGAGCGAAGCTCGAGATACTTTCTGCCTTGTTTCTGTATTGTGATAGTAGCACTAAGAATTCTGCATCTTCGTTCGTATCCCCTTCTCGCGTTTTGGCCTCGAATAACTGCACCAGAAGTGAACATTAATATTGAGATTGTTTGCTCATGTAATTCTTCAAAAATTGTATTCTACTTCTAACTGCTTACACGATTGCAGGGCGATCGCTCCCCTTTTCAGCTCCCAATTGCAGCAACGAACTCGGTAACCGCGGTAGCATTTCTGGATCTTGCACACTCCTTTTTCTGCTCCTCCTTTCAGATCCCCAAATTCGTGCTTCTGTAAACAGATAAACAACTCAATTTCAATTGGATCCAAGCATGTATATCAATCTGATGAAATCACAACATTACCTTTTCCAAAATATGGTGAGATGCAGCTGCAATTCCATTTCTATGAGAATGCCTGCCCGGCGGCCGCGGCAGCCGGGCTCTCCGGGCCCTAGAGACTGGCCTAACGGGGAGCGGAGGCGGAGTGTCGGGCGGCTGCTCCTCCAGCTGCTGCAGTTTATCGAGCATGAGCTCCAGCGAGCTGCGAGTCGCCATGGAGGTCGCTGTTACCATCTTTCTCAGTTTAAATTCAAGTTTGAAGACTCCAACGTTTTAATCGAATGGTGGAGACGAATCTGCAGGTGTGGCGCGGCATTCTTCTATGGGAATGGATGTGGTTTTTATTTTTGGCTTACTTGAGTTTCGGAAAATCTACTTGTGTTGGTGGGGATGAAACTGCCTGCGTGATTAGCAACTGTTGAAACAGCTTTTTTTCATCATGCCTCTTTTGCTTTATAGGACGTGAATCTTTTTATTTTCAGGTCCTGCACTTGCAGTGGAATAAGATGATAATGGATGATCAGGATTTGTATCTGTGGGCTCAAAATTCATTTGAATAGAAATTAACAAAATGTTACGTATATGATCAATCAGTAACAGAGTGAAATACTAAATAATCTTTTGATAGTACTATAGTTTTTGGGATCGGCGGAATATCTGTAAATACTATTAAATACACTCATAGTCTTGATCATTGCTACTTGAAGGACTAAGTGGGAGTAATGATGAGGAGACTAATTATATTTTATGGTAAACAAGATAATGATTATCAACATAAATCAAAGATGAATTTTGAATAGGTATACTATAACGGTTAGTATTCAAAATGCAGGGGCGTTTTAATAAAAGAAATGGGGCCAAGATAATTGGTTGAAATGTGTTCCCTCAATTGGCTCCAAAGCTGTGAGAGAAATGATTTTGATTAGAGAGTGTAATAATATCGCCCGTCACGTGGGTATCATATTCATTGGGCTTAACAAAATTACGCTTTATTTCCATGTGCGAGGGTCTCCTTTCTCATATTCACATTATTTTTTTTGTTTTAAGAAATCCTAATATTTTTTTAGAAATCCAATATTTTGTGGTTCAGTGCTCTTAAAATTTGTTTTATTGTCAAGTATCACCATTCAAGCAAGGTTTATTAACAATGGTTGGTGCCGTAATTTGTCTTCAGATTGATGCGACGCTGTGATTTAGTGTCAAGGTTGATTTTGATATTATAGTCAGTTAGGCACTAATAATCTGAGGGCGTGTTTGATTGGTACGATAGCCATAGATATAGCCTGTTATCTAGGTTCTATGTAGTTTTTGGTTGGTATGATATCTATATCTCTAAGTCCGAAAAAAGTGAAAAGCCCGTCTCGGCCCGATGGACTATCCAGAAATTTGGTAATACACTATCTCACAAAAAACCTCCGATAATAAGCTTTTTGTCCATGATAGTCATAACTACCCTCCTTTCTCTCTCTGCAACATTCTTCTCTCACCCACTCTCACTTCCACTTTCTCTCTCTTCTGCAACTCAATTTACCATATCTCTCTTATGTAATTCCCTCTTCCTCTCACCGTCTCTCTACCTTATCAAGAAGACCACAGTGCTTCCATCCAGTAGCGGAACCAGCTAAGGCCAAGCCCCTCCAGCAGGGGCTTAGCCGGTGCCGTCGACCATTTTCATAAAGAGGAGTCGAAGCGGTGGAGAATGGGCTGAATGAGAAAATGGGGCAAGAGGGAGGGAGGGAGAGAGAGAGTTAGGAGTGGGAAATGAGACAAATTGCATAATGGATTTTGGGTATACAGTATACTGTTGGAACTTGGGAATTGGGATTCATTTCATTAGATATTTAATACTCCTACTAAATATCGTGAGTCATTTAATTTTATGCAATTTTTGTAGTAATATTTTATTAAATATATTAAGATGTATATAAGTAAGCTTTAATTATGTGCCTTAAGAATAATCAAATCAATTTTGCTGTAATTAATAATAATATTTACCAATCAATCGTGAGTCATTTAATTTATTTAAATAATCAATTATATAATTAAAGTAATTAAAAAAATAGATATTTAAGATGTATAAAAGAAATTGAATATAAAAGGGTAATTTTGTCCTTACAATTTTATATCTACAAAACTAATTTGTGTATCAAACAACATTTTAAAAAGACTATCTTGACACTATCTTATTTTCGGCCCGAAAACACTATCTCTATCTAGTTTTCTTGCACTATACTCTCATACCAATCAATCAAACCCTGAGGGCGTGTTTGATTGGTACGATAGCCATAGATATAGCCTGCTATCTAGGTTCTATGTACTTTTTGGTTGGTATGATATCTATATCTCTAAGTCCGAAAAAAGTGAAAAGCCCGTCTCGGCCCGGTGGACTATCCAGAAATTTGGTAATACACTATCTCACAAAAAACCTCCGATAATAAGCTTTTTGTCCATGATAGTCATAACTACCCTCCTTTCTCTCTCTGCAACATTCTTCTCTCACCCACTCTCACTTCCACTTTCTCTCTCATCTGCAACTCAATTTACCATATCTCTCTTATGTAATTCCCTCTTCCTCTCACCCTCTCTCTACCTTATCAAGAAGACCACAGTGCTTCCATCCAGTAGCGGAACCAGCTAAGGCCAAGCCCCTCCAGCAGGGGCTTAGCCGGTGCCGTCGACCATTTTCATAAAGAGGAGTCGAAGCGGTGGAGAATGGGCTGAATGAGAAAATGGGGCAAGAGGGAGGGAGGGAGGGAGAGAGTTAGGAGTGGGAAATGAGACAAATTGCATAATGGATTTTGGGTATACAGTATACTGTTGGAACTTGGGAATTGGGATTCATTTCATTAGATATTTAATACTCCTACTAAATATCGTGAGTCATTTAATTTTATGCAATTTTTGTAGTAATATTTTATTAAATATATTAAGATGTATATAAGTAAGCTTTAATTATGTGCCTTAAGAATAATCAAATCAATTTTGCTGTAATTAATAATAATATTTACCAATCAATCGTGAGTCATTTAATTTATTTAAATAATCAATTATATAATTAAAGTAATTAAAAAAATAGATATTTAAGATGTATAAAAGAAATTGAATATAAAAGGGTAATTTTGTCCTTACAATTTTATATCTACAAAACTAATTTGTGTATCAAACAACATTTTAAAAAGACTATCTTGACACTATCTTATTTTCGGCCCGAAAACACTATCTCTATCTAGTTTTCTTGCACTATACTCTCATACCAATCAATCGCACCCTGAGGGCGTGTTTGATTGGTACGATAGCCATAGATATAGCTTCCTATCTAGGTTCTATGTAGTTTTTGGTTGGTATGATATCTATATCTCTAAGTCCGAAAAAAGTGAAAAGCCCGTCTCGGCCCGGTGGACTATCCAGAAATTTGGTAATACACTATCTCACAAAAAACCTCCGATAATAAGCTTTTTGTCCATGATAGTCATAACTACCCTCCTTTCTCTCTCTGCAACATTCATCTCTCACCCACTCTCACTTCCACTTTCTCTCTCTTCTGCAACTCAATTTACCATATCTCTCTTATGTAATTCCCTCTTCCTCTCACCCTCTCTCTACCTTATCAAGAAGACCACAGTGCTTCCATCCAGTAGCGGAACCAGCTAAGGCCAAGCCCCTCCAGCAGGGGCTTAGCCGGTGCCGTCGACCATTTTCATAAAGAGGAGTCGAAGCGGTGGAGAATGGGCTGAATGAGAAAATGGGGCAAGAGGGAGGGAGGGAGAGAGAGAGTTAGGAGTGGGAAATGAGACAAATTGCATAATGGATTTTGGGTATACAGTATACTGTTGGAACTTGGGAATTGGGATTCATTTCATTAGATATTTAATACTCCTACTAAATATCGTGAGTCATTTAATTTTATGCAATTTTTGTAGTAATATTTTATTAAATATATTAAGATGTATATAAGTAAGCTTTAATTATGTGCCTTAAGAATAATCAAATCAATTTTGCTGTAATTAATAATAATATTTACCAATCAATCGTGAGTCATTTAATTTATTTAAATAATCAATTATATAATTAAAGTAATTAAAAAAAATAGATATTTAAGATGTATAAAAGAAATTGAATATAAAAGGGTAATTTTGTCCTTACAGTTTGATATCTACAAAACTAATTTGTGTATCAAACAACATTTTAAAAAGACTATCTTGACACTATCTTATTTTCGGCCCGAAAACACTATCTCTATCTAGTTTTCTTGCACTATACTCTCATACCAATCAATCGCACCCTGAGGGCGTGTTTGATTGGTACGATAGCCATAGATATAGCCTGCTATCTAGGTTCTATGTAGTTTTTGGTTGGTATGATATCTATATCTCTAAGTCCGAAAAAAGTGAAAAGCCCGTCTCGGCCCGGTGGACTATCCAGAAATTTGGTAATACACTATCTCACAAAAAACCTCCGATAATAAGCTTTTTGTCCATGATAGTCATAACTACCCTCCTTTCTCTCTCTGCAACATTCTTCTCTCACCCACTCTCACTTCCACTTTCTCTCTCTTCTGCAACTCAATTTACCATATCTCTCTTATGTAATTCCCTCTTCCTCTCACCCTCTCTCTACCTTATCAAGAAGACCACAGTGCTTCCATCCAGTAGCGGAACCAGCTAAGGCCAAGCCCCTCCAGCAGGGGCTTAGCCGGTGCCGTCGACCATTTTCATAAAGAGGAGTCGAAGCGGTGGAGAATGGGCTGAATGAGAAAATGGGGCAAGAGGGAGGGAGGGAGAGAGTTAGGAGTGGGAAATGAGACAAATTGCATAATGGATTTTGGGTATACAGTATACTGTTGGAACTTGGGAATTGGGATTCATTTCATTAGATATTTAATACTCCTACTAAATATCGTGAGTCGTTTAATTTTATGCAATTTTTGTAGTAATATTTTATTAAATATATTAAGATGTATATAAGTAAGCTTTAATTATGTGCCTTAAGAATAATCAAATCAATTTTGCTGTAATTAATAATAATATTTACCAATCAATCGTGAGTCATTTAATTTATTTAAATAATTAATTATATAATTAAAGTAATTAAAAAATAGATATTTAAGATGTATAAAAGAAATTGAATATAAAAGGGTAATTTTGTCCTTACAATTTTATATCTACAAAACTAATTTGTGTATCAAACAACATTTTAAAAAGACTATCTTGACACTATCTTATTTTCGGCCCGAAAACACTATCTCTATCTAGTTTTCTTGCACTATACTCTCATACCAATCAATCGCACCCTGAGTGTATAATATATACATGGAACATTATTTTGTGCGTCAAGTGAGAAGTGAAAAAAAAAAAGAATTGACTATATTTTTCTATAATTCGAGTTATACTTGATCTGAGATAGTGCATACCAATATTGTTTATTTAGTAAAAGATCTTCAATTCGATGTCATGGATTATCAAATTTTATTGGCCTCGATTGAAATGTACGACAATAAAAATTGTATTCACTGGGGTCAACGAGATCTATAAAAAAAATTTAGTGTTCTATTTTGAGTACTATTTTCAAATAATAACATTCTCTTTTCATTCAAATTAGAGCTTATTTACTTTTATTGATTACCATATAGTTTAATCATTTATCATTTAATTTCAATTTTATTAGTTAATAATGACTATATAAGTTTATAATTTCATAAGTAGGCTATATATATTTAAAAAATTATTTTTGGTCATATTTTTAAATGTGATTCTTTATATTGTTAGAGAATTTATTTTAAAATAAGCATAATGGAAATAACTAATGATGCAAAATCTGAGATAGTTATTATCGATTATGGAAATAAAAAGTGGCCATCGACTTAATTTATTATGAATTATAGCTAAATTCAACCAATTTTAATTTGACCAACCATATCACTGTACAAACCGAAATTTATTACAAATTGAAATTATCCGAACCAGTTTCAACATGAAACGCGTTGGTACGACCGATTGAACTCATTTCATACTAAAAGCTTCTAAAAAAATTTCATATCAAAGTTTATTGTAATTGATTAAAATTAAGTTGATGGATAACATTTTATTTAAGTATTTATTTAGTTATTTGGCACGATTAACTCTTCGCGAATTTGATAGTAGGACAAAATAACGAAATATATTGGGGTACGGGATTTGAATTCATTTATAGAATTATTAACTGATTTTTTCTCAACTTAGGAAATTTGAGCCAATATGAAGATAAAAAAATTATTTATTCTGATAAAAACATAATAAATTTTACTCCCTAGGAGAGGTGGGACTGATAGGCCTTGGGCCGTATTGACTTGAAAGTTAAAATAGCTCGAGGCCCATTAAGCTCCATAGAAATGGGCTAAATATAAAACAAAAAAAATACTACCCTAGCAGCCCAAATATAGAGCTACCGGCTCCGTCCAATCAAGCTATTGAAAGATAAATACTCATACATAACGAGAATAAGAGCATCCGCAGCGGTGGCGGTTGGCGCCACCGCCGTCCGTGCCAGCGGCAAGGCGAAGGACCGCCACCGCTGCAACCGCGCCGCTGGCACGGCGCTGCTCGATGTATCGAGCACGTCCGTGCCAGCGGACGCACACGTGGCGGTCTCCCATTCGCCAACGGCATAGCCGTTGGTTTCAAACATTTTTTTAATTTTTTTTTAAAAAAATCGGATTTTTATTAAAAAAATCGATAAAAAATAAAAAAAAAAATTTCACTTCCCCAAAAAATTATATCCGTTTATAACCGTTTTTCCCCACTTTTAATTTTTTTTTATTTTTTTTACCCCAAAAATACACACTTTCATCTATAAATACCCCCAATTTCACTCCAAAAAATTCACACTTTCACTACACAATTCTCATCATCAATCTCTCATATCCATTTTCATCTTCCTCTCACACCCTACAACACCACTATGTCCGGTAACGACGACAACCCAAGCGGCTCTCACGGTTGGAACCCCGAATGGTTCGGTTCGCAACCGTTTCATAGTCCGGAAACGGAATATTCGGCCCCTCCTCTCACCCAAGATTCGGGCGTTCCGAGTGGCTACCGGCCATACCCAATCGACGATCAAGGTGCCTCCGATGGGCGCTACGGGTGGACACCGGAGCCTAGGCCTCGCGCCCCTTCCCAAATGCCGAATCCTCCATCTCGCGCCGGTGTCCGCACACCGTACTCACCGGCGGAGATGGAAAGATTGTTCAAGGCGTACTTGGAAATCTCCGAAGATGCGGTGGTTGGAACGAACCAATCCGGAGATCACTTTTGGTGGCGCGTCTCTAGCCGGTACAATGCACACCGGCCGCCGGGAACGATCGAGCGCAACGAGAGTATGGTGCGCAACTGCATCGGCCGAGCCAACGAAGAAATTGGCAAGTTCAACGGCTATTTCATCCAGGAGTCCCGGAATGCCGGGAGCGGCCGAAGCGAGGTCGACATCATCACCGCCTCGCTGAGCACCTACCAATCCATGAACGGTAAGTCGTTCAAATATCTTAACGTTTGGCAGGAGACGCGGACGCACCCGAAGTATAAGGGAGGCATAACATCCTCCTCTAGCGGCTCCTCCAAACGCTCACGGTCGGCATCCCTATCCGACGCCGGCGAAGAAGTGGCTAGCCAACTCGCCGAAGCTAACTTGGGTAGCCCCGATGCCCAACCAAGCGGTTCCCGACGCCGACCGCAAGGTAGGAAGAAGGCGGCGGCCGAACGACGTCGCGCCGCGACTCCATCTGCCCCTGCTCCCGAACCCGCACCCTATGTTCCACCTCCACCCCCGAACAACTCGTTGTGGGCCCTTTTGGCCCAACTCAATATGGCCGATAGGTCAACTATGACCCCCACGCAACTTCAAACGCACGAGTCCATGATATTGGGTCTCCAAAAACAATTGGGGTTGGTGCCGCCGGATGCGTAGTCTTCCTCGGGTTATATTAGCCAATAATTATGTAATTTTTAATTTTTAGGAGTTTAATTATGTAATTTTTAATTTTTAGTATTTTAATTATGTAATTTTTAATTTTTAGGATTTTAATTATGTCTTTTTATTTTATTTGTAATTTGTTATTTTATTGTGGTTTTTTTAATGAATTTTAGTATTATGAAAATGTTTTTGTGTAATTGAATTTTATATTAATTGTGCTCGTCCTTGCGGAAGAGCACAGTTGTGGGTGTTGTGCTCTTGCCAGAGAGCAGGCATGAATAGTACCGCCCGGGCCCACAACCGTGCCGCTGGCAAGAGCACGGTTGTGGATGCTCTAAGAGTAGCGAATAATTGGAGATCAAATGCTTATATTGGGACACTAATTCTCTTAAAATATTTTTGATTATACAATAAACACAATTAAAGGAGAATTAACTGGACAGCGAGTGAAATGATAGTGTCATTGATAAGGGTAAACTTATCAATCATGGTTTCCCATCTATCCTAGATAATTCGAACCCCAAACTTATCAATTGGAGGAGAAACGTCTTATCAATTGAACTACGTATCATTGTTTAGTGATTTTGTTCTTGAGGTGTCAAGTACTAATTTTATCATTGTTTAGTGATTTTGTTCTTGAGGTGTCAAGTACTAATTTTTCGCACAAAATATTACTAGTACATTTTTAGTAGGCACGAGGAGGGGAGAAATACTTCCTCTTTTGATTTTAGGAAACATTATAAAAAGCCGACAATGGTTCAAATATGACTTAGAAAATAGATTAGAATTTAGCAAAAACCAATAATTATACTGTTATACGTATTATAAGTAGAGTGATGCTAAATGACCATAATGTGGCCGGCCATAAAGAGTTGATTTAGTACATTTACATGTATAAAAAATTAGAATTACCGATATAAACTTATATGTGTGTGAATGAACTTGTGAGTTGATACTTATCTTTGAATTCCATTACGTAAGCACATTAATATCACGAATTACTGTATACGTTGAGCAACAATCAAGAAATGACAGTAGCAATAAGTTGAGCAAAAATTATGAAAGAGCAACACTAACATGTTGAACAACATATAATGAAGATGATATAAAAGTAAAATCAAGTAGTATTAAACCAAAAATTTGAAAAAAAATCAATTTTTTGTTATTTAATTAATTTATGGCTGGCCATAATGTGGCCGCATAGCTTTATTCTTATAAATAACTATAACTAAGCCGAACAACCCCAAACATAATTAAAAATTCCCAAAACAATAAATTACAAATATCCAACACCCGACATATCCTAAATCTTATTGCTCGATCCTACACTAAATCCCGTAAATTAGATATTAGTTACCCTACCCGATGAGTATAGAGTCATATTATGATAAACCTGATACCCGACATCCGTTTCCCACCCTCATTTGCACGCGTAGTACACGAGCAAGTAATCCAATTATTTTCTCACTACAACATCCTTGTTGCCTCTCTCTCTGAGCGTGCACGTGATTTCTTTTCATTTTGAAATTGAGATTTTGAGCATGCTCAACCGTGCTCTCCATGAAGAGCATGCTCTTCACTATTCATAGCTCGGTCACACTTTTATTTACTCCATATTTTATTCCATGCTTTTAACTAAGGCATAACATCCATACCATGTTCTTCCTCAATAGCATGTTTTTCATTATTTATGGTCTCACTATTCTATTGTTCAATTTAAAAACTATAATTACTAATAAAAATTAATAAGAAAACTTCATTAAAAAATTGAAAATTACATAGTTTAAATCTTAAAAAATTTAAATTGCCCGATTAAAATTCTAAATATTTAAAATTGCGTAGTTTAAATCATAAATATTAAAAATACAAGCGATAAATTTAAAATTGCATAATTGGGTGATAAATGATGATATTTATAGTTGATTTGGCTGAGGATATAAAATGAAAAATAAAATTCAAAAATTCAAAAAACGCAAATAAAACAGCCATATTTTGTGAAGTGGGATTTTTTTAGAATTTTTTTAATTTTTTTTTAAAATTAATTAAAAATTATAAAAATGGCACTCACTCACGGGGTGTGTGTATGTACTCTTGCCAGTAAGCAAAGCTCACCTACAGGAGCCCAACGGCGAGCTTGCGACATGCCGTACCAACAGCACAAGCATGCTCATCCGCATGTCATGCATTGGGGTCTTGGGGATGCTCTTATATTGGATACTGTAATACAAATGGTACATTATGATTATTGAAGTAACTTGACAAAAGGTTCAGATCAATATGATGGTTAACTTGAATAAGTTAGCCATCATATTTTCCTATTTTAATTACCATCGAATCTTATTTGACTCTTTCTAGTTTTTCAATCTCAAATTCTTATGTACAAATAGTAGCGGATCCAGGCAAGTTAAACGACAAGAGGAGTATTAAATATTCTCTCCATCCTATCAAAAATGAAATATTTCTCCTTTTGAGTTGTCATATTAAAAATAAAATATTTCTTAATATGGAAATAACATAATCTCTACTTTTTCATTTTTCTTACTTTACTCTTCTTTCATTAATTTAAAAAGTAACACTACATAAAATCCAATACCGAAAACTAAATCTTTTATATTTATTTAGACGAATGGAGTACTAGCTATTTCACCTATTTTATTATAATTCCATGCTTTATGGTTAGAAGGGTGACACCATGAAACATCTTCCACAATGCAATATTAATTGTTAAGAGATATATCTATCATATTTACCTTATTTTTATAAAAAATTATTATTCAATAGAAAATAGCATTTGAAAAGGTATTGTATATTTTTTAATTTATGAAAATATACTTTTCCTTTTTATATAAAAGGAAAAAAGTTAGTTAATTTTATTTGCTTTTTAAGTTTATCTTTTTCTCTTAGGAATTTATTACTTTTAAATAAATATAATTATCTTTTTGAGAAGATAAATGAGAAATATATTATATCTGTCCCACAATTAAAGTTACATTTTACTATTTTAGTTTGTCACACAGTAATAGTCACATTTATCATAAATGGTAAGTAGGTCTCGCATACCACTAACTCACTTCACTCACATTTTATGGGACAGAAAGAGTAACTTTTTAATTATTTTTTTCGCCATGGGAAAAAAGGCCCTTAAAAGTTCCATTATGCATCATCGATTGTTAAGACATACAAGCGCAATGTACATTAATGCATAAAATACTGAAGTAATTAAATGGAATAAGTTGTACATGACACGGAATAAGTTGTACATGACACAGAGAATATACATTCTTTTATTTTTAGTCTATTTAACAAAAATATATAATTTCTAATTTTAAAAATTTTTTCTCTCTATTGAGGTGAGATCAATTTTTCATTAACAATATTTTTAATACTTTTTCTTTTTATTGTACATTAATTGTACATTTAAGCTTGTGTAATTAAGAATGCATATTTTTTTTTGGAACGAAATGATTAATTGCTTATAGTTTACCAGAAATGAATTATACTAATTAAGTGGAATAAGTTATTAGTTGCTACTAATATTCTTTACTAGAGTATAAAACATAGCGGCATATAATTGCCATAATAAATTAATGTATTTTTTAATGTCCCAAACATCAGAAAAGGAAAAACAAAATTAATAAACCTCCCTAAGAATATCCACATCTGTGCTCTTTGGTACTTTTTTACTCTCTATTCTTCCTCAAGAGCACAACACCCACATTCATGCTCTTCTGCAAGGACATGCTCAAGGGTCTCACCATTCTATTATTTAAATTAAATACTTCAATTACTAAAAACATTTCCACAATATTAAAATGCATTAAAAATATCCGATACCATTACAAATTACTAAAAAATTAAAAATTACATAATTAAAATCCTAAAAATTAAAAATTACATAATTAAATTCATAATATTAAAAAAACACACTACTCGTTGTCGAATTTCGCCCAAATGTGTTTGATTAGGTCTTCTTGTAGCTCAGTGTGGGTTCTGGTATCACGCATTGTGTGTGTATTGTTTCGATCCTCTCGTCCACCGTCGTATGCACTCCTCGGCGTGGGGGAGACCTCGCGGTTGAGCATCCGACTTCATCCTCGTCGTAAAAGTTAGCCGTCCTCGGTCCTTCGTCAGCTATAATCATGTTGTGCAAGATAATACACGTGTACATGATGTCAGCGATATTCTTAACGTACCACAGCCAAGACGGGGCCTTCACAATGTTGAATCGGGCTTGAAGGACCCCAAAAGCTCTTTCGACGTCTTTCCGAGTAGACTCTTGACGCTGCGCAAAAAGATCCTGTCTCGGGTCTTGAGGATTGCTGAACGTCTTCACGAAAGTAGACCACCTTGGGTAGATACCATCAGCGAGATAGTAACCCATGTGCTATGCATTTCCGTTGACGGTGAAGTTGATTGCCGGTGCTACACCATTCGAAACATCATTGAAGAGTGGTGAAGAATAGAGCACGTTCAAGTCGGTGTTGGATCCAACAACACTGAAATATGCATGTCAAATCCATAGGCGGTAGTCGACGACCGCTTCAAGGATAAGCGTTGGGCCTCCGCCTTTGTGGCCGTTTAAGTATTGCCCCCTCCTAGCAGTCGGACAATTCTTCCACTTCTAATGCATGCAGCCAATGCTGTCAAGCATACCGGGAAAACCGTAGACTGTTTCGTGAAGATGAAGCAGCCGTTGACAATCTTCGGTGGTGGGTGCCCGAAGGAATTCCTCACCGAAAGCAGAACGAATGTCGTCGCAAAAATTTTTGAGGCATAGGATTCCAGTTGACTCACCCACATTCAAATACTCGTCGAAGAGGTCAGCCGTTTTCCCAGTAGCAAGTTGTTGGATGGCACAAGTACACTTCTGCAATGCCGAGAGACTATGCCGACCGGTTGCGCCTCTACTTGATTGAAAGTATTCAACACGGGCGGACAATGTGTTGACAATACGCATAAACAACCGTTTTGATATGCGAAAACGGCGCCAGGAGTAATCTTGCAGAAACCGCGGCTGGTCGGAAAAATAGTCGGCAACGAGCCTTTCGCTGGCTCCCTCCCGGTCACGAGGTATGTAGCGACGAATTGATCTAGTTGGTCGAGGAGGAGGGGCGGAGGTGGTGGTGGCGACATATGCTTCATAGGCGGCACGATATTGTTCATAGTATTCTTATTCTTCGCGCTCCGCTTCAGCCATGATATCGGTGAAATTCATTTTTAGAGAGGGTTTGAGTGAGAGGGGAAGATGTAGAGGAAGACGTAGATGAGTTGTATGAACAATGATGAATAAGAGATAAATTTGATGCGAAAAATGGATGATGAATGTGTGTATTTATAGATGATTTTTGGGTTTTAAAAAATAAATTTTTTTCGAAAAAGGTAAAAAAAATGGCTATATTTTTGGGAATCTAGAAATATTTTTTTTTATTTTTGGTATTATTTTCGATTTAAAAAATATTCCAACGGAAAATCCATTGGCAAAGAGAAACGCGTCACGTCGCCTGCTCAGAGACACAAACGAGCTCTATGCATCGAGCAGCGCCGTACCAGTTGCGAGATCGCAGTGGCGAGCAGGGAGGCTAGGGATGTCAATGCAGCCCGCAACCCGTGGGCTGACCCGAATAACCAGCCAAATTTATAGGGTTAGGGTTGAAAATTTCTAGCCCGATAAAATTACAACCCGATTAGCCCGCAACCCGTTAGGGTCAGACCCGAAAACCCGATGGGCTGGCCCGAAAACCCGATAAAATTTCTATTGTTCTATTTGTTTGACTCCGAATTGGACAATTTCATTGATTATTTTTATAATATAGATAACTAAAAAAATAACATTCAATTTTATATTAAACATATAAATTATATATTAAATTTTTATTAATATAATAATAATAAATAAATAAATTAGAAACTTCTAATTCATTAATAAATATTTAAATTTATAAACATGTTTTAAAACATGCTTTAAAATATTTAAATTTATATTTTATTTTACACAAATCTCAAATATTAGTATTTGATCATGTTTGTGTTTGAGTTTTAAGTATAAATCTCAAATTTATCATAACTAAATATTTATATTTTATAAATATAACTAATTTTCGTCATTATTTATTGGATTAATCGCATGTTAATTTTATCGGTAGCAACCCGATTAACCCGCTGGGCCAGCCCGAAACCCGAGCGTTTAGGGTTAGGGTTGAACTTTTATAACCCGAAAAAATCTCAACCCGATTAGCCCGCACCCGATTGACCCGCAACCCGAGTAGGGTTGGCCCGAAATCCGGTGGGCCGGCCCGATTGACATCCCTAAGGGAGGCGCTGCGCCAGCGGCACGGACGCCGTCCGTCTCAGCGAGCTCCGCGGATGCTCTAATACCGCCGGTATATATCGGATAACAGGAGAAATGAACCGCCATTTGCTTAACCCTAATAATAACTCCACCGGTTCCTCTCTTCTTCGTCACTCTCTTGTCGCCGTCCCAGTGTAAAAATTACATACAACACCTGTCGGAGTGTTTTCTCTCACCAATCTTTGCGCCTCAGCTGTTTCGCCCATAACTCGTAAAAGGTTCGATCTTTAATTTTCGAGAAATTTCAGTTGATTGTATTGATGGTTTGTGAGTATATTTTTTCTTAATTGATATGATTCTGAAGTAATTGGTTCCCTATATTCGTAATTGGTCTGTTGTAGAGAGGAGTTATCGAAAGTTGAAGAGCTTTCGAGTCCAGACGCAGCGGAACTCCATGGAGGATTGGGGTACTTTCTATGTCGATTTCTTTTTTCAATTACCTCGATCGATTTTAGGGTGGTTGTTGAATTGTAGTATTTTCTTTGTTCATCGTGTTCATCATTTATACAACTAGTTTCTGTACCCTATTTGATCGATGGCTTTGGCTTTTGTAGATTGTGATTATTTGTGGTTGATATCTGACTCTAGATTGGCTATAACTGAATCGCTCTCAGATTGTTTACCATTCTTTCTTTCGGTTAGCTATTTTATCGACAACTTTCATCATATGATTTTGGCTTCTGATAGATCTATAATTCACCTTTTGATATTTGAATTAGTTATGCCAGTTTCATCAGTAGCAAAATTCCAGTTCTCAGAATTCATGAGAAAATTACCAAAAATTTGGGTTGAGGATCTGAACTTCTTGGCATGGTTAGATCTCCTGTGATTTCTAATAAATGTCAATTGTAACAGTTTGGCTCTAGATACCGATTGCTCTCGCTGAAACTGTTCCCTGAATATCTCAAGAATTGTATGGATTACTCTGACTGGACAATAACAAGATGTTTGTTCGCTTTCACAACTAGAATACACCCTAAACATCTCGTCTTGCCTTTCTTGTTTTTTGTTGAGTAATGAATGTAACGTGGTTTGCTCTGTTACTTTTCCAATATCTTAATGTAATGACCCTTTTGTGCTTCAGAAGATGAGCCTGTTCCAGATCTCTTAAGCAAAAAGGAGCTTCTGAAGAGCAATTGGGATGATGAGGATTTGGACGAAGATGGTATCAAGGATTCTTGGGAAGATGAAGAGGAGCCTGCGAAGGTACGCTAAGCACTATTTGGTTGCATTGCTGCTCTTAACTTTCTTGTATGTTATGGTACTTATCATTATCCAAATTTATGTCGTCAGCCGCTTCCACCTCCTGAAAAGGCTGTTAAAAAGACTGCATCAAAACCAGAAGAAAAGAAGGTGAAAGCTGTTGAAGCCATAAAAGAGGTGCCTTTAGATCCTTTAGAAGAAAAACTTCGGCAGCAGAGGTAGTCTTATGCTCTGCATTTGAATTTTTAGGCCATCTTCATTCTTGTGCTACCAAAGTCGAAGCAATATATTCTTTTATTCAATTTACGAACATATTTCATACTATAGTTTTCATCTCTAGTTCTTGCAGTTGTTGGGGGTAGGGGTGGTTGACATCATTGAACTCAGGAATTATCTTCCACTCCGAAAGAACCATTCACTGAACTCAGGAATTATTTTTCGGCCAGCTTCGTTCTCGTGCTACCAAAGTTGAAGCAATACATTTTGCTATTCAATTTATGCACATATTTCATACTAGAGTTTCTATTTCTAGTTCTTGTAGTTGTGGGGGTAGGGGTGGTTGACATCATTCAACTTAGGAATTATTTTCCTCTCCTAAAGAAACAGTCACTGAACTTCCATTAGCTGCAGTCACAGTTTTATAATAATGCAAATAACTAATTTTCATTAACATCAGTTACTAACACGGAATATCTATCAATACACGTGTTTCGCTTCTACAGGCTTGTTGAGGAAGCTGATTTTAAGGCTACTACAGAATTGTTTTCCAAGAAGGGTGATGAAAAGACTCTGGATAATTTTATTCCAAACAGTGAGAATGACTTTTTGGAATATGCAGAACTCATCTCTCATAAACTTCGTCCATACGAGGTTCGTGATATTTGCCTCACTATACCTGTTTATTTTGCATTTGTTGTAAAGAAGTTTGATGACTCGTACATTTCTCTATTACAGAAAAGCTATCACTACATTGGTCTGCTCAAGTCTGTTATGAGGTTATCATTGACTTCTTTGAAAGGAGCAGATGCCAAAGAAGTTGCCTCATCTGTTACTGCAATCGCAAACGAAAAGATAAAAGCTGAAAAAGAAGCCAATGCAAGCAAAAAGAAGACAGGTTTGTCACTTCTCAGTTGCATCCTACATTAGTGAATTTGATTTATCGAGATGGAGTTCTAGTTTTATGACAAGTTATATATTGCTTACAGTTGGAAAGAAGAAACAATTGCATGTTGGCAAACAAGAAGATGATGCAGTGGTGGTTGATGGTTATGATGGTTATGATGACTATGATTTTATGTGAGCCGACATTGTTTCATATGAGCACATGAAGAGAATCCTGCGGCCTGTTTCATTGTATGCTAATTGAAAGATTGGGAGATGGACTGTTAACATTTTTTGTTTTTTGATGCAATAACTGAATAAGGAGATCTACGTTGAGATTTTGTTTTAATGTATGCTGGTTGGATGGTTCCTTTGGGGTATCTATATTGGAGGTGGTATCAGGTATGTGTAAAATTTGGTATATAAGTTCTAATTTATTTATTTTACCTTCCATTACTAACTAGACCAAAAAGTACTATACATTTGAATGACTCATTTTACTTTCTTATGCTTTGGTATTCGAGAGGCAAGGCTTCGGTTGGACAGGGGAGTGTGACTGTGTGAGAGGGCATGCTTTTGTCATATTCTCTCTCTGCTTCCTTGTTGTAACTTGTAAGAACCAAACTTTCAAATGGCTTCAGCCTTCAGAATATGTAATGGCCTATTTTTTTTCGCATTTATCAAGGTGTTTTGCCTTTCATAGGACCTAGTAATATTATATACATGTATATTTTTGCAAAATTATAAATTTTTATGTGTATCGCATTGTATTCTACTCCCACACAAATGATTTGAATTTTTTGGGCAGAAAATTTTTAAAAATTATATTTATCGAGTTAAATTGATTGTGAATAAAGTATGGTAGAAATTAAATAGAAGAGATAAAAAGAGAGTAAAATAAATGAGAAAATAAAATAAGAGAGAATTTATATATATATATATATATATATATATATATATATATATATATATATATATATATAGGGTTGCGTTAAAGATAGAACCATTCTTAAGTGTAGAACATAGAACTCTACATATTTTATTCATTGGATGAGGAAAAAATGACGATCAAGATTAAAAATCATACATATTAGACTATGTTTTCACGACATTCCGGACTCAACATGTGAAAAAACTCACATGTTGATGGAAGAATGAAGGAAACGAAGAAGAGTCCATGCATGCTTTATTTTTTCACTTATCTGCATTCACCCATTAATAATAGTTTTGATTGTAATGGGAAGTTGTTGTGCAAATCAACACCATTGGATTAAAAGATCTAACTACCTCCGTTTGACATTTGTTCTACGTTTAAGAATGGTTCTACGTTTAAGAATGGTTCTATGTTTAAGAATGGTTCTATCTTGATCACAATCCTATATATATATATATATATATATATAGGTGTGATAAAATACAAACTGTAGAGAGACATGCTAACTTTTTAAATCGGTATCTATAACAAAATTATAGATAATTTAGTACTTTGATTAAAAAACTTTAAAAAGCATGGCCCATAATCTAAAGACGGTCTACATAATTATTCCTTTTCTTGCACCTTCTTCACTTCGGAGTCAACTAAATTTTGGGAACACGCGTTTTCTCTAACAACATTTTTTTATATTTTGAATAAAAGTAATAGCCTAGAGTTTTTGCAAACGACTAAAATAATAGTAGTACACTAAATTTAATTATTCATATATATTGGATGTACGTCTAGAATTCCAATCATATGCTCTGCATGATCAACAAACATACCAAAAACAAGTTTACAATTTACAACAATCCAATATGAGTATCCACTATTAAGGAGTACGTCCCTAATAGCCCCGCTCCTTTTTTGTTTACAGCCCCAATTTTTTTTGTCCGCGCCCAAAAAAAAGTTTCCGCCACTATAAGCGGACACTTCCAATAGCCCCAAAATTTTATAACCAATTTTCATTTTAATTACACAAAATTCGAAACTGCTTCTTTCTCTCTTCTTCCTTCTTCCTTCTTCCTTCTCCCATCTCCCTCTAAACCCTAAAAATGTCGAGAAAAAAAAAATCGCAGGGGTGGCCGGCGATCGGGGACCGGCGTGGTGCGTCCTCGCACAAAACACGCCGAAGCCTCTTCCGCCCCGGAAATTTTGTGCGCCTCGGGGCGGACGTCCTCCCCACTATAATCTGGCGGGAAGGCGGCGCGCTGCCCCTATAGTGGATACCCTAAGCTTCACAAGTAAACTATACTAGTTGTATTAATTATACATTTTGCACGTATAAACTGACTACTAGTAACCTCCAATCAAATCACATAATTGCAGAACTAGTCAGAAAAAATGACAATAATTCCCATCAAAATCAACACAACAATTTTTACTAGAGTCGTTGTGTCTGTCTCCGGCGACCTGCCGCTAATGTTGTCGCCGTCTGCTTCTCGACCTTAGAAAGAGAGAATGCGTGAGAGATAGTTAGAGAGAGCCATTGTAGTACCACCACAACAATAATTACAACTTACTGCCTACCAAACATGATGTATTAGTATCAATTAGAGCCATCAAACTCAATTAATTTTTTAAGAACCGAGATAGTTTCTTATCGAGTTCATATTTATTAGATTTAAAAATTAAAAATATGTTTCAAATAAAGTGTGCTACGTCTTGTTGAAATTTTACAAAAAGTAGTAACAAACCATACCAAAGAACAATTTTTAGAAGAGAAGAAAATAAATTACAAAACAACATACTATAAATTGTTAGAGCATCCACATCCGTGCTCTTGCCAACAAGCACGGATGTGGGCCCGGACCCACTTTTACTCTCTGCTCTTAGGCAAGAGCACAACAACCACATCCGTGCTCTTCCGCAAGGATATGTTCAATGGTCCCACCATTCTATTATTCAATTTAAATAAAATATTTCCACAATATTAAAATGTATTAAAAATACCCAAAATACTATTACTAATTACTAAAAAATTAAAAATTACATAATTAAAATCCTAAAAATTAAAAATTACATAATTAAATTCATAAGTGACCGAATTTCGTCCAAATGGACGATGAAAGGGTGTATTTATATATAATTTTGGAATTAATTTTTTTTAAATTTCAAAAAAAAATAAAAAAACAGTAATAAATGACTATATTTTTGGGAATACAAAAATATATATTTTTTAATTTTTGGTATTATTTTCGATTTTTTAAAAAAAAAGAAAAAGAAGAAAATGACAACGGCCAATAGAAACGTGCCACGTCGCCCTGCCAGCGGCAAGAGTGCAACGACGGAAAAGCGTGTCCTTACCGCTGGCACAGATGGACGGACGGACAATTCCCACCGCTGCGGATGCAAGGGAATTCAACGTGTCCGAATGTTTCAATTTTCCATTGCCACTAGGGAGAGTTTTTTTGTCCATGTCTTTTTAATTGTTTTTAAAATAGGCACTAAGCAGTGGTTTTGTTAGATAATTAACAAAACTTTTCCTGCAAAAAAACAATTAACAAAACCATTCAACCAACCAAAGCGGAGAATCCAAATCCAACAAGAAATCAAATTCCTTTGGGTTCAAAACACTTGTATGATTTGGGAAGAGCTTAGATTATCTCATATTGATTGGATTGAATTGAATTGAATGGAGCAGGATGGATGCATATTGTCTGACCAAGTACGCACCAACGGCCGCACAACGACGGCGACACTTTCCACCGCCGGTCAACTCCAGTGGGACTACCACCGGCTGGACATCGAGAAGCAGGTATTAGGTTTCTCCGTCGACGGATTGAAGATCAAATTTAGAGCGGTTGTGGAAGCCGAAGCTGGAATCTGCTGCTGCACTAGTAAATCCGCCCTGATTAGGAAGACCTTCACGCTGGAGTTATTATCGAATGATTCTCTTCGAATCTGGACTGAAAAACTTCAGGATTATCTGGATTCACTAGGTAATCACAACACTTATGCTGTAATTTGGATGGTAGGAATTTCAATTTCATCAGCCTTGGACGAAATACGTCTGTTATTCATGTTCCAATTTTGCGTGTTTTGGATTCAGGCAGGCCGAAACGGCTGTTTGTATTTGTGAATCCCTACGGAGGGAAGAAATCGGCGTCGAAGATTTTTCAAAATGACGTGAAGCCCTTACTCGATGATGCGAGCGTGGAGTATACCGTACAAGGTAGGCGTTCGTCTCTTTTCCTTCTCTGTTTGCAGTCGATGAGTTTGAAAAATGGATGGTTGTTGATGTGTTGGGGTTTATGATGATATTTAGAAACCAAACACCAGTTGCACGCTAAGGAAGTCGTTCAGACGCTGGATCTGGCAAAATTTGATGGGATTGTTTGCGTTAGTGGAGATGGAGTTCTAGTGGAGGTAGGCCGGTATTTATAGCGGCATATATACTTATTTTGTTATTCATGAACTTTTGTAATGCAACTACCTACCCAGATTAAGAAATTGTGGTTTTCTTTCTGATTTATTTCGATGATATATTAAATAAAATCCTCAAACTGTGAATCCTCAAACTACATACATCAATTTATTTATTGATCAATTTTCAGTCTCCAATTAGAAGTAACGAACAATGTCTTAAATTGTCCACTTTGTTAACACATTCGGGTTCTAGTAGGTGCTAAATGGACTGCTCATTAGGGAGGACTGGGAGAAGGCAATAAGGATACCTCTTGGAGCAGTACCTGCAGGTCTGACTCATTTTAGATTAGTTTATGTTTTACCATAGATAAAGACAATAGCTCTATGTTTACGAGTTCAAAATTCGAACTTGATACGATACAATATCCAGGAACTGGAAATGGCATGGCAAAGTCGCTTCTAGATTCACATGGTGAACCATGTGCAGCATCTAATGCTGCTCTTTTTATTATTCGAGGTAGATTGTATTCTCATTTAATTCATTGCCAGTGTTTTGAAATTTTTTTTTGAAACTACTGTAAGTAAGTTCTTGCTTGCAAATTGCAGGGCATAAGTGCTCACTGGATATAGCTACTATATCACAAGGGGAAACTAGATTTTTTAGCATGTTAATGCTGGCATGGGGTATGTGATTATCAATCTATTGGAGCACTAGTCTCAACAGCTCAATTTATGTTCATTTCTAAGTCATATACTAATTACTTTAACTTAGTCAACCGAGTTGTTGGTCATGATTATGCAATATGTTAGTGGTAATGTATGGATAATGCATGTGATCATCAATCTTTTGGAGCACTAGTCTCAAGTCTCAACAGCTTAAATTATGTTCAGATTTCTAAGTCATATAGATAACTACTTTAACGTAGTCAACCAAGTTGTTGGTCATGATTATAAAATATGCTAGTGGTAATGTATGAATTTTGGGGTAAATCAATACAGGTCTTGTGGCTGATATTGATATTGAGTCTGAGAAATACAGATGGATGGGAAGTGCTCGATTGGATTTCTACGTAAGTTTGCATTGAAATCTTACTGGATAACGATAAAACAGAGTACACCTATATTATTATTGCATAGCTCATACTATACAATTTTATACACTGTATGTGTTGCATACTCTCTACACGAAAGCATCATTCATTTGTATCCTGAGAAGTGTTCTCATTATGTGATAGAGTGATAGGCGACAAACAATCTTTTGCATTTCTGTTTTCCTTGATTAATTTATTTATTGAGACGGCTTACAACTTTTTACCATTATGTTTCTAATGTTTCTAGCAGTTTGGAAGTGGTAATCAAGGTATTCCTAAAAAGTTGTTATTTCTTCTGTTGCTATTTTATTCTATGTGGGTGTTATCATGTCGATTCTCATGAAAGATACATCCTTGTCCAAGAAACTATTTCTTCACTAAAAATAATGGGGTTTCCTTATATTTTTTAGGGTCTTCAACGAATATTTGGTCTCAGGAGGTACAACGGCAATATAATTTTTGTGCCAGCACCGGGTTATGAATCTTATGGAGAGCCATTAGATCTAGAAAAGAATATAATTATAGATGATGAAAGTGCAATTAAATCGGAGGATGGACTTGTTAGGGATCCAGCGTATGGCTATCAGGGTCCTAAAGTTGATATAAAGAGTTTAAACTGGCGGATGATTGACGGACCTTTTGTTTCAGTCTGGCTCCATAATGTACCTTGGGGAGCTGAAGATACTAAAGCAGCCCCTGATGCCGAGGTCTATTCCCTCCATTTATTCTCTTTTCTGTTATTTTGCCTCACCACTGTAATTTTACAGTCCAACTCTATTATTTTCATATCAAGAGGTAATTAAGTATAATTGTTACGAGTAATAACTCCACTCCATCCTTTTCGTTATCCATCTACAGTTTTCAGATGGGTGTTTGGACCTGATCATGATAAAGGAAACTCCCAAACTGCCATTGCTAAAGTTGATGACTGAATTAAACAGTGGAGGCCATGTTAAATCCCCTTATGTTTCTTATCTGAAGGTGCACTCAGAGTTTTGATTTCTGATCTCGTTTCCGCTTTTTTTACCCATCAGTATTTTCTTCTTGCAATATTTATTAGTACCTTTGGAATTACTTCCAAAGTACCCTATAGCTGGATTCCCCTCTATCTTTGTTAGCAACACTTTTCCTTACTATATTTTGTATTGGTTTGTAACTACAGGTGAAGGCATTCATTTTGCAGCCTGGTCCACGAACCGATGACCCAACTAAAGCTGGGATCATAGATGTGGATGGAGAAGTTTTGGCCAGAGGGAGTGGAGCATACAAGTGTGAAGAAGATACATTGATGAGATACGACAGATTACTTATTAGAGTTGATCAAGGTTTGGCTACTTTATTTACTCCGCATTAGCATAATCTGAATGTGATTTATTTATTAATCATGTATACCTGTATTTGTGATCCTTTTATTATAACCTGATGCAACTATAAATAAGAGAGTTTGATTTCGAATCTTGGTGTATGCTCTGATTAGCACTGCAATAGCTGCTGGTTCATCCCAAATTTTGGAATTATACTTATATGTATCTTTTCAGTGCGTTTATGTGTATGCAAATTGGTCCCCTGTAATCAACTTTTAATACATCAGAGTTTCATCGTATAGTTTTTTTAACTTGTCAGACAGTGGTTGCACACTTAAATTAGTGTGGTTAATAAAATAAAGTATATGAAATTAACATTTCATTTTCACTGAAGTTTCATAGTGCTAGTTAATTTGGTTCTGAAACATTTACTCCATTATTTACTACTAGTAATTCATTTACTTATATGTAGGATTGTAAATTGTTGTTCAATACTTGACAAATATTCTAAAATATTAGCATCGCTTATTTGAGAAGCTTGTCAATATCTTTTAGTTTTAAGTAGATCCTGTTATACGTATAAGATTTGTGTAATGTAATTAGCCTTTCCATATAGTTTGAAGGATTCTTGAATAGGGCGGGAAAATATACCGAAATACCGCACTTACCATACCGAGAAAATATCGAAAATACCGAATTTTCGGTATATCGTACCGACAGTTTTAGGTACGGTAAATGTATGCATTTTGTATATACTGCGTTATACCGCAATTGCAGTATATATTGCAAATAACATGGTATACCGCAAATACGGTATATGCAATTGCGGTATATACCGGAAATCACGTATACCGAAATCACGGTATACCGACAAAAGCGGTACGGTAACGATATCTAAATTTTGGTATACCGACTTTTCGGTATACCGCAATTTTGGTATACCGACAAAAGCGGTACGGTAAATGTATGGTCTTTGGTCATACCGCACGGTATGGTATGGTATGCGGTATGACCATTTCGGTGCGGTATATCGTACCGTTCCAGCCCTATTCTTGAACAGATAAATTTTACTTGAAATGCTCACACACTACTGAATTTAGGATTATTTTCCGTAAGAAAAGAAAGACATTACTTTGAGTATTAAAGCAATAAATGATTATAACTTGGAGTTTCAAAATATGATCGATCTTTCATCTTTTATTTATTACATTTTCTCAATCACGATTTGTATAAATTTTTTAATTAAGTTTTGTATTGTATGTAAAAAAAAAATGAGCTATTACTTTTTAGATTTACTACTCCTTATTACCGACAATTTATCTCAAAGTCTACAAGTTTCTACTATTTCAAAAGTTACAAGTAAAAAATTGTAAATATATTAGGAACCAAAAAGATAAAAAAAAATTATTAAACAATAATTAAGATCTTTTGAAAAAAATGATTAATGATGAAAAAAATGAAACATATTACAAGAAAATTAAAAACACATTTCACAATATAATATGAAATGTATAAAAAGTAGAAAAGCAAAAAATTAAATGTTAATTATAATGATTTACAATTCATACAAAAATTATAATGATTTACAATATTTAGAGGATGAATGCTCAAAATTCAGAGAAATAAACAAAGTTAAATCTTATTACTAATATAACATGCTGCTCAAAAGCAAATTCATACTTTCGTCCCAACAATCGACAAAAAGCATTCAACCGTTATGCCATTGCCTTGGATGTGTTATTACTATAAATATAAGAGTCACCTACGCAAATGGTCCCTGACCTATGCGTTTTGCACGTAAATAGTACCTAAAATTTAAAATATCGTGGATAGTCCCTGAATTAAGGTGTAATCACATTTATGGTACTTTTCACTATTCATCATAATTTTATACCCAAAATGCCCCAATGCATGAAGGGCATTTATGGACTTTAATTTTCAGATACTGAATTTGATATTTTTCTTTATCTCTCTATTACTCCCTAAATATGCTATTTTCTTATAGTTTGAGTACTAAAAATGATATTATTCACTTTACTTTTCCAATCACTTTATGTCAGTTCTTCTTTCTCTCTTTCTCTAAAACTTCTAGAAAGTAAAAAATAAAAATAAAAAATAGTTTGAAATTATTAAATATATTAATTATAAAATTAAAATTATAAATTTAATTATTAAATAATTTGTAGCAAAATTTAATTTTGATTGTGATTTGATTATTTCTTTAATATTTAAAATTACTTTTTTTAATTAAAACTAAATTTTTAATTTTTATTTAATTCTAATTTTTTAATAATTAATAGTATTAAATAAAATAATCAAATCAGAATCAAATTTAAATTTAGCTACAAGTTATTTTGATAATTAAAATTATAATTTAAATTTTATTCCATATTTAAGAATTTCATAGTAGTATTTTTTATTTTAATTTTTTTACTTTCTAAAAGTGTTAGAGAAAGAGAGAGAAAGAATATACGACATAAAATGATTGAAAAAGTGAAGTGAATAATATCATTTTTGGTACTCAAACTATAAGAAAATATCATATTTAGTAATAGAGAGAGATAAAGAAAATATCAAATTTTGTGCCTGAAAATAAAAGTCCATAAATGCCCTTCATGCCTTAGGGGGCATTTTTTGTGCAAAATTGTGATGAATAGTGAAAAAGTATAAAAATGTGATTACACCTTAGTTCAGGGACTACCTACGATATTTTTAAAGTTTAGGTACTATTTGCGTGCAAAACGCATAGTTCAGGAACTATTTGAGAAATTGAGACAAATCTTTTGGACACAGAGATTAAGAAATCGTATTGAAAAAATGATAGATGAATAAAGTAGGAAAGATAAAGAGAGAGTAAAGTAGATGGTGGAATAAAATAAGATTGATTTGATGTTTTATTTTTTATTAAAAAAGGAAATGACTCAACTTAGTTGGGACATCCTAAATAGGAAAACGACTCAACTTAGTTGGGACGGAGGGAGTATGTTAAGAGACTCCTTCTCCTAACGAAGAACACATGTTGGATCACGTACGCAACATAGCAGTACCGTCGCCCAATTCAGTGGGTCAGCAGTCACACACTCACACGGCTGGCGCGGAGACTTCTCTGCCGGCTGCAAAAGTAGGGTTTGTTGTATTACGCAAGTAATGTGGGCAAATAATTCTTCATTCATTGCGAGACGGAATCAATGAAAGCCCTATTTGTAATATCTACGGACCCTAGGGTTTGTTCGACTTAATCCTATATATTGGGAAGAACCAACAAAGAAAATCCGACGGAGCTTATAATTCGCTCAAAATAATTAAATTAAATTCAACACATAATTAAATAAAACAAAATATTTGACGCTAGAATAAGTAAACAGATACGGCACTCCTTGCTGAAGGTACGCGCCTATTTGGGGACATAGTCGTGGATTTCTATCAGCTTCAGCTGCTCCCGCGGTCGTAGCTTTCTTCCCTCCACGACTACCTCCGGCACAGCCTCCTTCAGCTCTTCTTCCTCTCGTTCCTCCGACTCCTCTTCACTTGGTGGCGTCGGCTCCATTGCTTCACCCGACGTCACCACCTCACTCCGCACGTCCCCTTCAAGATCAGCCGGCGTGCGGGAAGTGTTCATAACAGAGTACTATAAATCTTGGCACTTTACCCAAACATGTAAAGTTTAACCAATAACAGTAATAACTAATAATTCACCCTAGAGGTGTGTTACTCAAATCCATCAAACTGATGGGTTAACATATGGAGTACCATTGAACATTTAACTTAGAAATGACTTTGATTCCTCCGCTAGTTTTGCAAGTACTGTGCAAAATTTAAATTATTCTGACATCGTTAACATTTTCGACAGTTTCACATTTATCATACATGCACAAAATAAGAAATCATATTAAACGAACATCTTCGAAGCTAAAAATTAAATTAAGAACTAGGAGAACATGATTTAGTGACTTCCATGATTCATCAACTTGTTTTGTAAGCAACGTGCAAATTTAGGGTTATTTTGTCATTATTACTTGTTTCTTGCGCCATTCATAGTGTTCTATTATTATGGGAATATAACAGTGAGTAACCATGCCCATGCTTCACTTCTTCAAAGATTGAACAAATTTTTCTCTATTTATTAGTTGTTGCTAATGTACAAGTCTATATTCAAGTTAATTAAACTAATCTAACAAGTCTACATTCAACTTTAAACTAATCTAATAGGAGTAATTTCACCATTGCCTCCAACCAATCTCTTTGAATAAAATATTCACATAATCTTCATACCTGCACAAAATAATAGTAAAACATATTAAATGAACATCATTTTAAACTAAAGAAAAGTAAATAAGAACTAGCGAACTTACATATTCGAACTCTCGGCAATCCTAACATGTGGTATTAGTTTCAGGATTATTTTTCCATTAAGGCCATGTTTGGTTGCCAAGATTCTGTCTGGGAAAGTAATCTGATTCCTTAAATTTTAAAATCTTGTGTTTGTTTCCGTTTTTAATCAAACTGGGAAAGTAATCAAAATCCTGAAACAAGGAAAGTTAGTACAACTTTCCAGGATTCTGAATCCTAACTTTTCTTAGGTATTCTTTTTCTCAGTTTTAGGATTCTACATATTTAATGCAATATAGTACAATTTATTATTATTATTATTATTATTATTATTATTATTATTATTATTATTATTATTATTATTATTATTATTATTATTATTATTATTATTATTATTATTATCATCATCATCATTATTATTGTTATTATTTATTACAATATTTTAAAAATAATTTAAAAGTATAAACCATACTTAATTTCAGGATAATAAATAACTATAATTCAAATTATCATAATTATAACTATATTATTAATATTTATTTTTATTATTATCATAATAATAATAATTTATTAAATAATTATATATTATTATAATAATATAATAATTATTAATTTATAAATTAGTAATTAACAATAAAATTGTAGTGAAATTTTAAATTATAAAATTTATTCAATTAAAAATTAAATAAATATAATGATAATAATAATAATAATAATAATCTTATTTATTATTATATATTATGATGTATAATGCATATTTAAACTATCCATCGCAATAATAAATAAAATAATATAATTATTATCATTTGTAATTAATAATATATTAAATAATATGTATTATTATTTTTTATAAATAAAAAATGATAAGTATATTTTTAGTTTAGTGTTTAAATCAAATATATACTTTCAAATCTTGATATTTTTCAAACACGGGAAAGTAAAGTTATTAGAAATCATATTCCCTGGATTCATTTTCCCAGGAATCATTTTCCTTGTCAACTTTACTTTCCCGCCAACCAAACATGGCCTAAGTGTTTCTCAAATAATTCAACCTGTGAGTTTCTGTTTCTTTCTCCCCTTTCTTTTAACTTTTATTAATGTTATTCGCTGAATATTACAAAATCAATAAGTTTAATTAGATTCATTTTCAGATAAAAGACGAGTCTTGTTCTTTTCAATTAAAAATTTATCAAATTTGCGAAATAGTCAATTACAGTGTCATTTCTTTCCATACTGTATAAAATTTTCAATAGTACTAGAATACATGAGAAAACATGAAGAGAAGAGTACTATGTAATCATAGTGAGAAACATTTAAATGTGGAAATTGTTGCGGTCATGAGAATTAATATTAAATATATATATAGTTGTGTTAATATCCTTTTTGCATAATTTCTCCTTTCTCCTTTTTCATCTCATGCATTCATTTAATCAAATCCCATGGTCTAAATAATTAGTTGAATTCATTAAATCTAATCATTTTTTAATTCGAAAAGGGCAAAATAGAGAATCAATAATGTGGGTTGTTATGGAAAATTCTATGATTTCCTCCCTCTAGGATCTGTGCGGTTTTTTCAACAAATTTGATTAGGATTCGTTATCTTCCTTCTCCCTCACTGCACGATTATGTAGTTTCCAGCGGTTTGCGGTAATGCTTATTGTTCGGAAAATTGATTTTGTCGACTTCTTCAACAGCCATCCGAAATTGTAAACCTTTGACATTCATGGTGCAATGTTTGCTGCTATCTGTCAAAAGAATAGCCTCAAAAATGTGAGCCCCACGAAATTAGGAATTCAGTTGTGTTATCGTACTCGTTTGCTTCTCGTATGAGGGTATAACCATTTTCTCACATTGCAGGTGGACTCGAGGTTTCAAATTCCGTGTCTTGAGAAAGTTGTAGAAGAGGTTGCGCTGGTGAGTTGAATGGTTCAACTCGGGGTCTTTGAAGTGCTGGTGAACGTGAACTCGGTCGTCGGTCCACATAATGTACACATAATGTACATATTATATAGTATAATGCGTAGTTTAGTTTCTGTAATACATTATTTGTGATATGTAATGAACATTTATACTGACGCGTTTAATTTAAGTTGTTTCGATGTTTGACGCACATTTCTTATTTTCCCTAAGGTTTAACAAGCCTAGGAGCTAGGGTGTAGTATGTTCTGTTGGGGTTTGGAGCCCCTTGCACAGCGGAAGTCATGCATTCACAAATAAATCATGCATACAGATCTATTTGACCGATTATAGGATTAATTAACTACATGTTAAACACAGAATTGCATCCAAGAACGCACATAATTCATGTAAAAGGAATTAAAACCTAAAACATGAATTCCTACGGTTTAGAATTACCGATCTGATTCTCCAAAGAATCGTCGATTGCTTGCGCTTTCTCCACGTGATGTTCTTCGTACTCAACCACAAACCTTCTAATCTGTATCCCGAACTCAGATAATGACCTTTGGGTGGGCAAAGCTTGTCAGAATCGAAAAGGGCTTGATTAGAAAGAAGACATAATATCAATTTTATCAAAAACCGATTTTTCGTCCACTCCTAGAGGGGAGCACGAAAATTAATGATTAAATTCATTAATTTTGTCTTCTATTTAGTCTCCTTTATATAGAGTTATGATGGGCCAGATTAGGGATCCATGGAGGTTGGACTTGGGCCAAACTTGTTGGACTTTTACTAATTAAATTGAGCCCCAATTTAATACAAGTCCAATAGAATATTATTATCATCCACTATAGTATAATAATATTGACTGTCCGTCCAATTCCAAATTACGAGTAATCCGGGCTTTACCTCTTTAATTTATTATTTCCCGTGTTTAAGATATAAATATCCATTAATTAATTTAAGTCTGCTATTTGACTTTAATTAATTAATATCTTTTTCCAAGAGTTGTCTAGTTCAAAATCTTTATTTATTATTCTGGAATAAATTCCAACCGGCTGGGTTTCTGAATAATAAAACCTTTTTCGAACACCTCTTGAGGATATTATCAAACTGGACTCACCCAGCACACGATTCATTGCAATAACAATACTAGCACCTCTAGACATTGATCACCACTACCCAAGATACCAGGATTCTTGGATTGCGAAAAATCCGCACCATTTGATAAATCAAAGTAGTGCATAATCAATATCGCATGCTCAATGTTATGTCAACAATGATTAAGAAATAACAATCACCGAGACCTCGTCTTTTAGTAAATAGCAAGAAAGACTTATCTCAACTGTTAGATCCTTCAGTGCTATACCACACCAGTGTCGTTTATTTCCAAAGGTAAGGAAACATGCGGACTGACACTGCAACCTTTCACGATAGGTAGCCAAAGCCTATCTAGGTTGTGAAATTATTTTTCTCTTCTACAAAGAACCGACTGAGTCACCTTCTGTGAACGTCGTTCACGACCAGTCTACTATGTAGAAGAATTAGACTTATTTTCTTCTTATACATTTAAATGTTTGAGATACATCTTATAAATGCACAAGCAAACATCAATGCGACAAAATTACTTCTTATCGCCTTGGGATAAAAGTGGATTGTAGAGTTTATTGTATACAAGCAATTCTATCCGTGCAACATGCTCGAAATATGCTTTTCAGTATACCAATTCTAACAATCTCCCACTTATACTCAAAATCATGCTTTCGAGTATACCCACTGCCAAAACTCTCCCACTTATACCCTAAGCAGGTCTCGGGCCATGATACATCGAACTACCGTACTTTTTACCTCATGTGTAAAACATGTTGCCATATAGGCCTTTTGTGAAAAGTTCTGCCAGGTTGTTCTCTGATGATATCTTGGAAACCATAACGTCTTGTTGCGCACTTAATCCTTAATTAATTTCATACTTCATCTCTATGTGATTGCTTAGCTTTATCAGATCGTGTTTCCCTCGAGTTAGACACCTGGCTAGAGTAATCATAACAAAATATAATACTCATAGGAATACTCGGATTCACGGTCAAAGCTATCAGGAAATTACTGAGATGAACAACTACCTTAGCAGTTTCTGAAGAAACTACACTTGTAATTTTCATGATAGAGTCTGTGATGTAATCACACTCCTTCATGACTCAGTTTTCAACTCCTAACGTTAACACATAGTCAGAAGATAACTCGATCATCATTCAATTATAAAATCGAGTCGATGTAACCTAAAGGACATAACATGGATGTCTGGTAAACTAGAGCATACCGTTTAGTCTTTTTCAAGCACTATAGTATATTCTTTACCAATCCAATGTCATTGGCCATGGTTAATATGATATCAAGCTTATATGCCAAAGGCAAAGCTAATATCTAACTTAATACACATCATAGCATATATGA
Organism: Salvia splendens; assembly: GCF_004379255.2. Taxonomy (NCBI): domain Eukaryota; kingdom Viridiplantae; phylum Streptophyta; class Magnoliopsida; order Lamiales; family Lamiaceae; genus Salvia; species Salvia splendens. The sequence goes on from NC_056039.1 coordinate 29,700,220, forward strand.
GACTTCCAATTATGGAACTTGTCTCATTCTTCTTGATCTCATTCAATGTCGAAAAACACTTGACTGAGACAATTCCGTCTAGAAAAAGAAAAACCTTTTCTTGGAATTTTCAATGCTAAAGTGTCTAAGTATTGTGTAGATGTAGGATTCTTTAAGAAAACATAACATTCTTTTTCTAGCAATCTAATGACGTAGATGCTTAGAATGTAACTAGTTTATCTTAAATCCATCATCCTTAACTGAGTAGACGACCAATTTCCTACGCTAGATAACCCTCTTAGTTGTTTATCAACTTTTATAGATGTCATCATCGTAGAGTACCAGGAATACCAATTATAATTCACTTTCAACTTTCTTGCCCTGTATTACATAACCATTAAGATGTTCCAGGCAGATGATCTCCTCAAGACTTCTACTTAAAGAAAACTATCTTGACAATCATAGTACATACATCCTAATTTATGTAGGATACAATAGACAATATACAGATCGACTTAGGCAAAAATGGCAGGCGAGAATATAATTCTCTCTGGGTATAACCCTTTGCCATTATTCTAGCCTTTTGAGATCCATGCTTACACTCGCAGGTCCACTAGCTCCCACCGCTTAAAATAGTCTATGGGTAGTATCTCAAGTCTTGCAAACATTCTTGTCTATTTAAGATTGTTATTCAGAATCTATCATCTTATCAAGAATGATTATCTGAATAAGTCATTGCGTCCTTGTAGTTACAGGGATTATGTTCAAGTTGATCTAAGACTGAGTCTTAAGACTCTTTTAGACCCATGAACTTATTATGCTCGTAAAGAACGCTCCCACTACGACACGACTCTTACAATCTTAGGTACAAACGTTGAATTTCTTAGTGCATAAATTTCTAATGGTATGACTTCTTGGTTAAGATGGAAAATAGATATTTTCATTATCTTGAGAATTATCACGTTTGTTAGGCTTGTAGTTCTCCTTATAATCTTCATCAAAGAATCTAGTATTCGTGTAAACAAACACATATTTTGCCGTGAAGATTATAGAACCTGTACCTTTTCTATCATTTGGGACAACCTTACAACATACCTCAGTACACAACTCCAATTACTTGGATACCTTTTCCAAAACATGTGTTGGAATAACTCCACACCTTGTGATGTGCTGGACTAGACTTGCCTCTAGTCCACAACTCGCGTGTTGTAGAAGGTACTGATGTTATGGTAGTTTCTTTAAGGTATAACTAATTGTTTCCAAAGTATATCCCATCAATGATAAGGTGTTATTGAGTAAAACTGTTCACTTATCAAACTTGTCTTCGAGAGACTTCGATATCTTCTTATATGACTATCCCATTCTTTAGAAGAATGCTTGGAGTAGTCAACTAGGATTTAACTCCCACTACTGATCTTAACTCATTTGCTCGTCTCCTATGGTGTAAACCATTGAGACTTACTAGTCTTTCTATGTTGCATCTCTATAAGTATTCTGAATCCCTTGAACCACCAAAGGATTCTAACTTATAGTGCATCAACCAGACTTACTTGACCTTTAAGCTATTTAACAAACAAGTTGTTAAAATCTTGATAGTCACTTGAGTTAGAAAAAATTAGTTTGAACAATTACTAAGTATTTTTTTGGCCTTATGTTTAAGTACCATAAATACTTTATCATTCATTGTTTAAGAAGTTGAACCGTCGTGTTAAACTCAATCTTTTTGCAATTTGTATTGTTTAGATACTATGATGTATAATTTGTTTTTCTATCGTACTATGATAGATATTCGATCAATATTTCTCAATAATGCAAGCATTATAAAATGAAATTGAACATCCTAGAATCAAAAATGAGTTTAGAAACTGAATATAAATTCATTCTAAACAAGACTGTACCAATAAAACAAAATCTCTAACATCAAAACAAAACAATAAAGTGAGCATAAATAAATAGCTCCCAGTATAACAACTGCCCAACTGGATGTAGATCTCTCTTCTCTTTGCCTTTTCACCAAATTTTTCTTGCCTTTCTTGCTTTCAGCAGGCATTGATGACAATTCAGATCTTCCCTCTTTCCATTGCTAGTCTTCTGTTCGATTGAACTAAGACATAGGAAAGATACAACCTTAATGAATTCGTCAAGTATCATGTTATCTTATCCCAATAGTAATAAAGTGAATATAATGCCAAAGGTTTCCAACTTTTTAGTAACAACCTTCATATAATCACTTCCTATTACATTTGGCGATGAACTGAGTGTAGAAACTATTTGAGTAACTGAATCAGAAGATTCATCAAAACATTCTATCTCTTTTGGATGTTCCAATAGAATCTGGACAACGTCCTCATTGGATATATCCCTTTATCATCGGTATAAACCAAGTCGTGTCTTACTACTTAAAAGAAAGTAGTTTGACCTTCTATCTCAAAAAACTTGTCAAGTACATGCATGAAATGCATTCTTGGATTTTCTTTATAGAATTTTGTCAAGGAAATGGAGGACATGAACTGGTGAGTACAAACTTTAAGTTTTAAGCAATGAGAATCTTATCCACTTAATATTTCCAGTATGCATAATTTTGGCCTTCGAGTTTGATTTCTTTAAGGTTCACAGACATTATTAAGAATTTGGTTGAGAAGAAATAAAACTATTTATCACATACTATGCTTAATACATAATCGCAAACAACCACAAAACAATTTATGTATCTCGCAACCGTGACAACCAAAATAAGTACGCCTCTAGGGAGGTCATACAAATTTGGATTCCAACAATTTTCTGGTCACAATACCGACGGATAGTCCAGAGACCACTAAGGTGGCATGGCCGCCAAATATTGCCTAAGCATTTACCATAAATATTTGCATCTAGGAATTTCATTTCTGTTTTGATACTCCTTCTAGGGAAGGTCGTACGCCACTAACAAAATTCCATAGCTATCTTATAAATATGCTTAAACATACGAACTTACAATTTCGTAGGATTATGGCTCCCACTAGGGCGGGTCGCGATAATATTAGAAACAAGCTTCTAGTTTAAGCAACCTACTATAAAGAAGTCTAATCTTATGAACTTGCTATTTCGTAGGATTATTGCTCCCACTAAGGTGGGTCGTGATAATATTAGAAACGGCTTCATATATAGACCAATTTATGGAGACCATATACAACACACTGTTGTAATTATCGCTTAGTCATTTTAAACATGGTTTTTGCATAATTATCACACAAGGAGATAAGGCAGATAATCCACTTAAAACAGATTAACACCAAATAAATAGATAAGTCCATTTACTTCATGGTAATTAATCACACTGGATAATTATTCAAATTATTTAATAAATCTAGGGAGATTTAATTAAATAATTAATTCTTTATCTTATCCAAAATAGGAATTTCGGATTTGATAGATTTATCTTGGATAATGACTATCCAAATTAATTTAGGATTTATCTAGATAGAGTTGAATCTATCTAAATCCTTTTTGGGATTATTCTAGATTTTATAAGAATAAAATCAAATCCTTAAATTCAAGATAAGACTGATCTTGGATTATCATTATCAAAATCGTACTAGGATATTTCAGGATAGAAACAAATCTATTCAAATCCATAAGATAAAATCCAATCACTCTAAGATTTAAGAAAATCTTAAATTATTTAGAATAAGAAAATAGAATATATCATATCTATTAGGATTTATTCTAGATAAAATTAACTTTATCAAAATCCAATTAGATTAGGATTATCTTGTATTATCTTTATCCAAATTTATCTAGGATATTTTCTAAATAGAAATAAATCTATTTATATCCATAAAATTAGGATAAACTAGAATTAATATTAATTAATTCAACTAGGGTTTAACTAGATAGAACTAAATCTATCTTAAATCCAAAATATAATTACAATAATGGATTAACAATTATCTAAATCTTCTAAGATATATTCTAGATAGATATAAATCTATCAATATCTATAAGATGGAGATACATTTAATTATCTAAATCTATTAGGATATTTTCTAAATATAATTAATTCTATAAATATCCACGAGATAAAGATAAACATAGATTTTAATTATCCAAATCTAGTAAGATAAATTCTAGATAGATATAGATCTATCAATATCTACAAGATATGGATAAACTTAATTAATATTTATCTTAGTCAATCAAGGATTCAACAAGATAGAATGAAATCTATCTAAATCCATATGACAGAAATAATCTTAATCATTCATCCAAATTTATCTAGGATTTCTCTAGATATAATTAAATATATCTAAATCCATAAAATAAGGATAAAATCCAAATTTAATTAATTATTTATCTAGTCTATCTAGGATTCATTTTCATAAAATTAATTTATATAAATCCATAAGACAAAAGAAAATAAATTAATTGTTATTATCCAAGTTTATCTAGGATTTATCGGGATATCTATCCAAATCCATAAAATAAGGATAAATTTCAACTAATCCATAATTTAATTAAAAATTAAATTTTAGATAATCCAGTTAAGATATATTCAAATATTATTCTAAATCATATCTTTATTAAATCCAAAGTTAGTTCCAAGAGTTTAGGAAACCCTAACTAATTTGGAAAGTGATGTCACAGGGCGAAGACCCGCGCAAGCGTCGTCGCTGTCATAACAGCCTGCTCTTGCCTCCGTCAACCGTCTTTCGAGTCCGGGAACTGCCCACGAAGGGCTCCCACTCGTACCGCTGCTGTCTGTAGTCTCTGGCGCTGCTGCTGCGTTGTTGCTGCAGCTGTCTCTCGGCAGCCGCTGCTTCTCCTCACCGCCGGGAATCACCATTGCAACTCCCACGTCACAAGTAGATTCAACCAATGCCAATTCCATTCTCACGTACAAACACGACGAATTGAATAACAACATGTGGTGCGAATTCCCCATATTATCCACCGATTCACGTATTAGCAATTCATTAAAAATAGAAACATGCCACAAGTGAATCTAAACAATTGGTAATCATTACGCAATGATTAAAAGTTGGGGAATTAAATGGAAGGAGAAAACATCACATATTCTCTCCAAATTACGCAGCGCATACATTCGCCGATCTTCGTCGTTAAGTTTATTCAATCAAAAATAAACAACAAAAACGCACAGCGAATAAAATTATGCATTCAAGCAATTCCAATAACATGAAATTAATCCACATAATCAGAGCCAAAAATTGGCTCTGATACCAATTGTTGGGGTTTGGAGCCCCTTGCATAGCGGAACTCATGCATTCACAAATAAATCATACATACAGATCTATTTGACCGATTATGGGATTAATTAACTATATGTTAAACACAGAATTGCATCCAAGAACGCACATAATTCATGTAAAAGGTATTAAAACCTAAAACATGAATTCCTACGGTTTAGAATTACCGATCTGATTCTCCAAAGAATCATCGATTGCTTGCGCCTTCTCCACGTGATGTTCTTCGTACTCAACCACAAACCTTCTAATCTGTATCTCGAACTCAGATAATGACCTTTGGGTGGGCAAAGCTTGTCAGAATCGAAAAGGGCTTGATTAGAAAGAAGACATAATATCAATTTTATCAAAAACCGATTTTCGTCCACTCCCAGAGGGGAGCACGAAAATTCATGATTAAATTCATTAATTTTGTCTTCTATTTAGTCTCCTTTATATAGAGTTATGATGGGCCAGATTAGGGATCCATGGAGGTTGGACTTGGGCCAAACTTGTTGGACTTTTACTAATTAAATTGAGCCCCAATTTTATACAAGTCCAATAGAATATTATTATCATCCACTATAGTATAATAATATTGACTGCCCGTCCAATCCCAAATTACGAGTAATCCGGGCTTTACCTCTTTAATTTATTATTTCCCGTGTTTAAGATATAAATATCCATTAATTAATTTAAGTATGCTATTTGACTTTAATTAATTAATATTTTTTTCCAAGAGTTGTCTAGTTCAAAATCTTTATTTATTATTCTGGAATAAATTCCAACCGGCCGGGTTTCTGAATAATAAAACATTTTTCGAACACCTCTTGAGGATATTATCAAACTGGACTCACCCAGCACACGATTCATTGCAATAACAATACTAGCACCTCTAGACATTGATCACCACTACCCAAGATACCAGGATTCTTGGATTGCAAAAAATCTGCACCATTTGATAAATCAAAGTAGTGCATAATCAATATCGCATGCTCAATGTTATGTCAACAATGATTAAGAAATAACAATCACCGAGACCTCGTCTATTAGTAAATAGCAAGAAAGACTTATCTCAACTGTTAGATCCTTCAGTGCTATACCACACCAGTGTCGTTTATTTCCAAAGGTAAGAAAACATGCGGACTGACACTGCAACCTTTCACGATAGGTAGCCAAAGCCTATCTAGGTTGTGAAATTATTTTTCTCTTCTACAAAGAACCGACTGAGTCACCTTCTGTGAACGTCGTTCACGACCAGTCTACTATGTAGAAGAATTAGACTTATTTTCTTCTTATACATTTAAATGTTTGAGATACATCTTATAAATGCACAAGCAAACATCAATGCGACAAAATTACTTCTTATCGCCTTGGGATAAAAGTGGATAGTAGAGTTTATTGTATACAAGCAATTCTATCCGTGCAACATGCTTGAAATATGTTTTTCAGTATACCAATTCTAACATGTTCTAAGGCTAAAAAACGTTGTCCAAATACACGAGCTGCAGTAATTCGTCTGGTGTTGCACATAATGTATATTTTGTATAGTATAATGCGTAGTTTAGATTCTATAATGCATTATTTGTGATATGTAATGAACATTTATCCTGACCCGTTTAATTTAAGTTGTGCAGTGTGTCGTTGTTTGGCGCACGATTCTTATTTTCCCTAAGGGTTTGACAAGCCTAGGGGCTAGGGTGTAGTATGTTCTAAGTCTAAAAAACGTTGTCCAAATACACGAGCTGGAGTAATTCGTATGGGGTTGCACATGCATAACGCGTAGGTATATTTCAAAACAGATATACATAATGTACATATTGTGTAGTATAATGCGTAGTTTAGTTTATGTAATGCATTATTTGTAGTATGTAATGAACATTTATCCTTACCCGTTTAATTTAGATTGTGCCGTGTTTCGATGTTTTACGCACGTTTCTTGTTTTCCCTAAGGGTTTAACAAGCATAGGGGCTAGGTTGTAGTATGTTCTAAGTCTAAAAAACGTTGTCCAAATACACGAGCTGCAGTAATTCGTCTTGGGTTGCACATAATGTATATTTTGTATAGTATAATGCGTAGTTTAGATTCTATAATGCATTATTTGTGATATATAATGAACAGTTACCTTACTCGTTTAATTTAGTTTGTGCCGTGTTTGTTCTACGCACGTTTCTTGTTTTCCCTAAGGGTTTAACAAGCCTAGGGGCTAGGGTGTAGTATGTTCTAAGTCTAAAAAACGTTGTCCAAATACATGAGCTGCAATAATTTGTCTGGGGTTGCACATGCATAGCGCGTAAGCATTTTTTAAAACAAATATACATAATGTAAATATTATGTAGTGTAATGCGTAGTTTTAGTTTCTGTAATGCATTATTTGTGATATGTAATGAACATTTATCCTGCCCCGTTTCCTTTAAGTTGTGCCGCGTTTCGATGTTTGGCGCACGTTTCTTGTTTTCCCTAAGGGTTTAACAAGCCTAGGGGCTAGGGTGTAGTATGTTCTAAGTCTAAAAAACGTTGTCCAAATACACGAGTTGCAGTAATTCGTATGGGGTTGCACATGCATAGCGCGTAGGCATTTTTTAAAATAAATATACATAATGTACATATTATGTAGTGTAATGCGTAGTTTTAGCTTCTGTAATGCATTATTTGTGATATGTAATGAACATTTATCTTGCACCGTTTCATTTAAGTTGTACACTGTTTTGATGTTTGGCCGCACGTTTCTTGTTTTCTCTAAGGGTTTAACAAGCCTAGGGGCTAGGGTGTAGTATGTTCTAAGTCTAAAAAACATTGTCCAAATACACGAGCTGCAGTAATTCGTCTGGGGTTGCACATGCATAGCGCGTAGGCATTTTTTAAAACAGATATACATAATGTACATATTATGTAGTGTAATGCGTAGTTTTAGCTTCTGTAATGCATTATTTATGATATGTAATGAACATTTATCTTGCCCCGTTTCATTTAAGTTGTATCGTGTTTCGATGTTTGGCGCACGTTTCTTGTTTTCCTTAAGGGTTTAACAAGCCTATGGGCTAGGGTGTAGTATGTACAACACCAACCACGTGATGAATAAAATAGGATAAATAATGCATTCAAATAGTCAAATAATGTACAGAATCACTCAAGTAATTAACATACAAATATTGCATTCATTCTTAGACTCATGTACAACATCAGTCTAATGATGCATAAAACATGATAAATAATGCATAGAAATAGCTAAATAATGTACAAATATTGCATTAACTCTTAGACTCATGTATGAGTTCCGTGACGGCTTCCTTCTGCCGTGGAGTTAAACTCTTTATACAATTCAGAAACTCTGTAGGGGTTCGTCGACAATACAGATGGTCGACGTGCCTACCCCTTGGTTTCCTATCCTCCGTTTCTTCCGGAGCTGTACTAGTCCCGGCCTCTGATAATTGCTCCCGGAATTTCTGGGCAATTCCTACTAGCAGTATATCATCGACTGCCTCGTCGATGTCCAATCTTAGCTGCTTTGATGGTGTACAACATACACAATAATAACATACAATTAGTTACATAATGTATAGACTAAATAAATAATATGGACAATTATACTGCATTCACTTATACACCCTTGTACAGAAGCCTCAAAATAATGCCTAAAAACTGATACATAATGCATTATAATAATCAAATAATGTTCAGAATAAATCAACAAATGCACCACGAATATTGCAATCACCCATTGTCCCATATCCAACAACAGTCACATAAAGCATAAACCATGATAAATAATGCACTAAAATAACTAAAAAATGTACAGATCCGGTCAAGTAATGAACATACAAATATTCCATTCACTCTTTGACCATGTACAACAACAGTCACATGATGCATAAAACAGAATAAAAATGCATTCAAATAACCAAATAATGAACAGAATCACTCAAGTAATGAACATATAAATATTGCATTCACTCTTAGACTCATGTATAACAACAGTCAAATGATGCATAAAACAGGAAAAATAATGCATAGAAATAGCTACGTAATGTACATATTCGATCAAGTAATGAACATACAAATATTGCATTCACTCTATGACGCATGTACAACACAAGTCACATAATGGCTAACCCATGATAAATAATGCATAGAAATAGCTACATAATGTACAGACTCAATCAACTAATGAACATACAACTACCGCATTCACTCATTTACCCATGTACAACAACATGCCTATAATGCCTAAAACATAATGCACAACACTTCCTACAATAATGTATACATTCCATCGAATAATGCACGACATAATATAACATACACTCAACCCAAAACAATAATGAATACCAATCCATACAATGTACATAACAAATAATGCACAAACGAATATTAAAACAATAACAAATTTGGTAAACAACTCCCTACAATACTGAACAAATAGCAGCAAATAATGCACAAATGATAACAACATTCACTCATTTACAGGCTTCTTATTAAACTGATTTCTGTAGCTTCAAACAAAAACATAATGCACAACAATTCCTACAATAATGTACACATTGCATCAAACAATGCACAAATAAATACAACATTCACTTAATTACAAGCATATTAAGCTGTTGACATTGCTCACCTGCAGCCTGGGTTGGTTGGCTTTTGAAAGGCCTGCCTCGTTTCGTCATCCTGGATCTGTGACACAAACCAAAAATCAAATCGGATACAATCTTCTCTCCAAAATCGCTCAATACACAATTGTCAACCAGTCATTAACTACAAACTTCAATAATAGACAGAACCCTAGCACAAATGAACACGATTTACAAAAATCTCAACCAAAACAAGTGCGAAAAACATTGAATCGACGATTAGGTGGTGTGTAAGCGGTGATAATTGGCGATAAATAGTGGGTATTGCGAAAATTTGAAGCGTTAAAACCATACCTTGTTGTCGACTCGAACCGGAAGTCGCGCGCGAAGGGAGTGAGTTTTCGACAGTGAAACGACGGCGGAAGGTTGAATTAACAACGAAAATCGACACAAAGGTTGATTTCCGGTGGATTGGAGTGGCTGCTAGAGTTTGGAAATGGGGGGGGAATTCGAGGAGACGATGTTGAATCGTGGGTTTGAGGAGTGAGACGGTGGGAGTGAGAAAGAGAGTGGGTAGATGGAAGGTCTATGAAAATCACGCTGAAATCTCGCTCCTTCCGTTTTAATTCATTGTTGTTTTACAATTATACCCATATAATGCACAGAATGAGTCTAATAATGCAACACGGGGTGAGTTTAATTCATTCCATCAATCTAATTTTTGATATTAAGAAGGAACTTAAATCTAAGGGAGGAAAAAGAGATTAACACTACCCTATATATATATATATAGTTGTGATCATATGATAACCCACAATTTGTGTGATAACCCTATAACCAAATCTGGACCACACATATTTTCTAATCTTGTGGCTGAGATTCAAACTTAGATTTACTTCATAAAAAGGCGCAGAGGGTAAATATGTCATTTCCCTCATTTAATTTCTGAATTTCGCTCAATTTCCGGATAGAATGATACTCTGAGTTGATAAAATGATAGTTTTGCCGGATAGAATGATACTCTGAGTTGATAAAATGATAGTTTTGCTGGATAGAATGATACTCTATATAATGATAGTTTTGTTAGAATAATTCTAGACCACATATTTTAAAAATGTGTGGTGAAAATTTAGTTATAGGGTTATCACATAAATTGGTGTTATCATTATAATGCACCCCAGTTCGCCTCTAAATAGGATCATATCTAGAGATGCCCACCGGTTCCGGTTCCGGCGGTTAACCGGCGAACCGGAACCGGCGGTTCCGGTTCCGAACCGGAACCGTGGCAATTTTTCCGAACCGGAACCGTCGCAATTCGGGTCGCGGTCCGGTTTAGGTTCATGATTTTTCGAACCGGAACCGTCACCGAACCGGCGGTTCGGGAGGTTCGGAACCGCCGGTTCGGGCGCGTAAATCAAGGCGTCAGGGATGGGGCTGACGGCGGCAGCTTTTCAGCGGCAAAACCGGCCGGTTCCGGCGGTTTTTGGACCGGAAACCGGCGGTTTTTGGACCGGAAACCGGCGGTTAACCGTGAAAACCGGCGGTTCCGGCGGTTTTCCGCCAAAACCGCCGGTTTTTCCGGCGGTTTAGGGGGTTCCGGTTCGGAACCGGCGGTTTCGCGGTTCGGTTGAATTTTTTTTTTTAATTTGAAATTTGGATTTATACAACAAATTGGAACAAGACAATGTATAATTCAAATAGAAATACGGCGAATAAGGAAGAAATGATATCTATTTTATTGAGTTTGAGTTGTAAGTTGTAACGGACAACGATACATTACAATTTACAATATGTATACAAGTATACAACATACAATAATGTAATATAAATTTGAAATTTGGACTTATACAATAAATTGGAACAAGATAATGGATAATTTAAATTGAAATAAGACGAATATGATGAAAATGATATCAATTTTATTGAATTTGAGTTGTAACGGACAACGATACATTACAATTTACAATACATATACAAGTATACAACATACAATAATGTAATATAAATTTGAAATTTGGACTTATACAATAAATTGGAACAAGAGTACAAGACAATGGATAATTTAAATTGAAATAAGACGAAGAAGGTGAAAATGATATCAATTTTATTGAATTTGAGTTGTAACGGACAACGATACATTACAATTTACAATACATATACAAGTATACAACATACAATAATGTAATATAAATTTGAAATTAAATTCTTCCATTTCCCCCCAGTTTTTAATCTATAAATACCCCCCTCTATTCTCATTTACATTCACCACACTTTTATGTTAATAAGAGTTTCTCTCTTCAATCTCCCAATTCTCTCTCTTTGTCTCCAATTTCTCATTTGTGCTATTGTGCTTCCATTTAATTACTCAAGTGCTACTCTTATTACGCATTGTTATACACTTATACTTGTTCCCGTAGTTCTTCCATTTTTCCCTCCATTTCATGTTTTTTTATTTGTAAATTATATTACATTGTTGTATGTTGTATACTTGTATATGTATTGTAAATTGTAATGTATCGTTGTCCGTTACAACACAAATTCAATAAAATTGATATCATTTTCATCTTATTCGTCTTATTTCAATTTAAATTATCCATTGTCTTGTTCCAATTTATTGTATAAGTCCAAATTTCAAATTTATATTACATTATTGTATGTTGTATACTTGTATATGTATTGTAAATTGTAATGTATCGTTGTCCGTTACAACTCAAATTCAATAAAATTGATATCATTTTCACCTTCTTCGTCTTATTTCAATTTAAATTATCCATTGTCTTGTACTCTTGTTCCAATTTATTGTATAAGTCCAAATTTCAAATTTATATTACATTATTGTATGTTGTATACTTGTATATGTATTGTAAATTGTAATGTATCGTTGTCCGTTACAACTCAAATTTAATAAAATTGATATCATTTTCATCATATTCGTCTTATTTCAATTTAAATTATCCATTATCTTGTTCCAATTTATTGTATAAGTCCAAATTTCAAATGTATATTACATTATTGTATGTTGTATACTTGTATACATATTGTAAATTGTAATGTATCGTTGTCCGTTACAACTCAAACTCAATAAAATAGATATCATTTCTTCCTTATTCGCCGTATTTCTATTTGAAGTATACATTGTCTTGTTCCAATTTGTTGTATAAATCCAAATTTCAAATTAAAAAAAATACAACCGAACCGCGAAACCGCCGGTTCCGAACCTGAACCGCCTAAACCGCCGGAAAAACCGGCGGTTCCGAACCGGAACCGGAACCGCCGGTTTTCGAACCGGAACCGTGAAATAGCCTCACGGTTCGGTTCCGGTTCCGCCTTCGACCGAACCGGAACCGGCGGTTCCGAACCGGAACCGCCGGTTCGTGAACCGTGGGCAACACTAATCATATCCATTGCCGTGAAGAACCTATCCATTATGTGTTGGTAACAAAAGAACACTATCAATGTGAGGTCTATTTTTTCGACCAAGTGTTCGAGTCGAAGTGTTGCATCCTCAAGATATCTGAGCTCAGAGCTTCTATGGTTGAATTTCCAATGTGCCATATGCCACCCGATGTCCCTGTGCAAGTAGCTCAAGTCAAGGGGTATTACTAAAGATACCGTTGATGGAAGTCTCGGCTTGCAAACAAATGTCATTGGGTTGTCGGATACCTTATAAGTTATAACTGAAAGTTCCATCTGTTGTTTCTTAATTTATACCTATCTTATATTGAAAATTTAACTTAGCAATGACTTTGATTCCTCAGCCTGTTTTGCAAGCACCGTGAGAACTTCAAGTTATCCTGATATCGTTAATGTTTTCGACATATTCACCATTGCCATACATGCACGAAATAATAAACCATTTTAAGTGAACATCTTCGAAGCTAAAAATTAAATTAAGAACTACATAACTTAGCAATACATTCTTCAAACTATATTAAAAACACCGTGCGAATTTCAAAACTCACCTTTTATATTGTATAGATTATATAAAGGGGATGAAATTGTAACTGCAAAGTTTTGTAATGTTTATAACCTAAAAATATTCAAAATCAAAAGATTTGTAACTACCATATTAATTCAAATTTATTTAAAAAAAAGGCCTAATTTAGTAGTTCAAAACTCCCTCACACCACCACACCTGATATCGGATTTATTTGTCGAGCCAACACACTGCGCTTAACATTTTGATTAGTTGATGGATCATGGACACAACTGGAATTTGAGTTAAATATAAAACCTAAGTGAGGTGTCGTATCAAGTTGAGCTCTATGACTATATACTTGAAGATATCTGCCTCTTCATGGATTTCTTTCAAATTGATGCACTTTAATTTATGACTTAGGAGGATGAGAAATTTTGTGAGAGGATGCTTCAGGATGGAGATGCTGATTATTTCGTGGAAAGGAAATTTTCTAGAATTCCACACCTACTTAAGATGTAATTTCCTGAAATAATTAGGTTAGGCTTTTTAAAACTTGTCAAATCTGAAAAATGGAATTCCTTTGTGCAGCAAACATTGTGGATGCAATTCATTCCATACGTTCTTCTTTCCTCTAATTTTCTTTCATGCTATATCTATTGTTGCCACTTTATTTGTTTTGCATTTATGCCTAGGATTGCACAAACAATGTTTCACATGACAATTTTTTAATGTCATATCACCTCTCAACCATTTCTGGAGATGCTCTCTCGATACATATAACGGCTCTTTCCAATTAAGGCTTCACTCCTTTTTTCTCCTATTCAGCCCAATATCAAGAGACCGGCCCAATCAACCCTTTAAGCCGACCTATCAGCCCATACCCGGCCCATTTTTGCAATTAAATTCCTATTTTTCTCCAAGTCTCACCTAAAATTCAACCCAGCGCCGCAGCCCACTGCCCCTGCCGCCATCTAGCACCGCCGGCGCTCTCCAGACGGCCATCGCCTCTAGCAACATTAAGGTAATTAAAAGATTTTATTTTTGTGTGGCCACGTTTTCTGAGCCAATGAAGCTAATGCTTGAAAATGACGAAGAGGCAATTAGCATAGCGAATTGTTCCGAATGAAGAGTCCCCAGCTGAATGTATTTCCCTGTTCATGAAAAATTGCTGTTTCCAGTGACAGATTCTCAGGTACAAATAGGGGAATGATCAAAATGTGTAGACTCAATCTCTTCCGAATCAAAGACGGAGCTAATTATTATACAACTGCCAAAACCTTGACTGACTGAAGCTCCCCACCATGCGCCGTCATCTCGCCCACCTCTTGCCTTCCTCCCGCCGCGGTTACGCCACCAAATACACTGGAAAAATCGTGACATCTACCAACAAAGGCCGCACCTCCGCCATAGAAGTCTCCGTCACTCCTCCGGTGCTAATTTCCGATGTCCGCGGCTACCCTCTCCCCCGCCGCGAGCTCATCGCCGAAGCAACCAAACTCCTCCAATCAAAATCCGCCGCGTCCTCGCCCGATTCCTTCCTCGACCTCTCTGAATATCTGCAAGCCCTAAACATACCCCTAACCACCTCCGAAGTCTCCGAAATTCTCAAAGCTTTAAAATCCCCAACCCTAGCCCTCGAGTTCTTTCACTTTTGCCGCTCGCATATCCCGAATTACCGACACGATGCCTTCACTTACAACCGTATTTTGTTGATTCTCTCGAAATCGTCTCTTCCAGACAGGACCGACAAAATCAAAGAAATTGTCGATTTAATGGCGAGGTTAAGGACTGCTGGGAACATCTCCACCGTCAATATATTGATCACTGCGTTTAATACTGTTGATGGATTGGATAAGTGTTTGGAGTTGTTGAAGAATTGGGGTTTGCAGCTGACTTGTTACACATATAAGTGTCTCGTGCAAGCATATTTGAGGGCAAACGATTTGAATCGAGCATTGCAGGTTTATGCACAAATTCGGAGGAAAGGGTACAGCTTGGATAACTTTGGTTACAACATGCTTCTTGATGCGCTTGCTAAAGACGAAAAGGTTTGGATATCCATGTAATTGTAAGGCTTTCCATTGATTATTTAGTTGAATCTATCTATTCGTGTTTATGTACTTTATTTTAATATCAAGGTGCATACTAAGTGTAATTTATGAACATTGTGCATCAAGATGAAGATTTAGAGTGTGTATCTCTGCTTGGTTAAATTTCTACAATTTCATTCTGTAGATCTTTAGTTTAAATGGAATTTTGGTAGAAATGACGTGGTTGAATCTTCGTGTAATGTATTAGATCTTGGCAAGCCAAATGTGAGTCTTGCAGAATCTGTGATTCTGTTTGTGATGTGTTGTGCTTCATTTCAGGTTGATGTTGCATACAAGGTGCTTGAAGACATGAAAAAGAAGCATTTCAGACCTGATGAATATACATACACCATTCTAATCAGGATGAATGGAAGGTTGGGCAAGCTGAATGAGGCAGTAGCTTTATTTGAGGAAATGCTTTTGAAGGATTGCAAACCAAATTCAATGGCTTACAATACTATGCTGGAGGCACTGGTTAGGAGCCGAATGCCAGACAAAGCTATGATTCTTTTCTCTAAGATGGTGGAAAATAATTGCAGGCCTAACGAGTTCACGTACAACCTCATTCTCAATGTTTTAGCTGCAGAAGGACAGCTTGGTAGACTGGATGAGGTTGTGAAAATATCGAGCAAATACATGAATAAGTCAATCTATGCTTTTCTGGTGAGAATGCTAAGCAAACTAGGGCATGCAAATGAAGCGCATAGGTTGTTTTGTAATATGTGGAAATTCCATGAGAAGGGAGACAGGGATGCCTATCTGTCCATGTTGGAGAGTTTATGCAATGCTGGAAAAGTTACTGAGGCAATAGACATGTTGAGTACAACTCACGAAAAGGGAATAATGACAGATACTTTCATGTACAACACAGTTTTCTCTGCTCTTGGAAAGTCAAAACAAGTAGCTCATCTCCTTGATCTGTATGAGAAAATGAAACAAGATGGGCCGCCACCAGACATCTTCACCTACAATATTTTGATCTCTAGTTTTGGTAGGGCTGGAAGAGTTGATGAAGCTGTTACAATTTTTGAAGAGCTCGAGAATAGTGATTGCAGACCAGATGTTGTATCATACAATTCATTGATTAATTGTCTGGGAAAAAATGGTGATGTCGATGAAGCACACATGAGGCTTAAGGAGATGCAAGAGAGGGGTTTGAATCCCGATGTTGTAACATACAGTACACTGATAGAATGTTTTGGTAAGACTGATAAAGTTGAGATGGCGTATAGCTTGTTCGACGAAATGCTCGCTGAAGGCTGTTGCCCTAATATAGTTACATACAATATCTTGTTAGACTGTCTCGAGAAGTCTGGGAGAAGTGCAGAAGCTGTTGATTTGTACTCAAAGCTTAAAGAAGAGGGGTTAACTCCCGATTCTATCACTTATGCAATTCTTGAGAGATTACAGAGCGGTTCGCAGAGAACGCATAGAATTCGAAAACAGAATCCAATTACTGGTTGGGTTGTTAGTCCATTGAGATGATAAGCCATCGTTGCTCCATATTCTTTTTGCCGAAGCTGCATCCTGGATTAATTATGCCAGCTCTCTGTTACGAACTCTACTGAACCGCGGATGGAGGAGGATACAGTAATGGGAGCCACGGCAAGGCCGGCCTCGGAGGGGACATCGGCTTCGCCAGAGAGGGAAGAAGAACCGGGGGAAGAAGCGGCTGACATCAGACAGCCGGGAAGTCAAGCAGGGGAAGTCACCCACGTTGACACGGTAAGGAAGTTGAGGCCGAGGAAGGAGATCAAGCAGCCGGAGCGCTACCAAGACTTCGTCACCAAGTAGCGGACCAGCTGCTCGACGGAAGGCTTGAAGGAGAATAGAATTATGTTTCTTTAATTTACGCCTAGATTATTTTGTTTTAAGTATTTCTCTTATTGTTTTATAATTTACTTTATTGGGTCGAGCGTTTTATAAGCTCCGTCGGGTTTTATTTGTTGGTTCTTTCCCGACCTATAGGATTAGGTCGAACCAACCCTAGGGTCCAGAATATTATAAATAGGGCGTCTTCATTATTACGAAACTTATGAATGAAGAAATATTTTGCCCACATCTATTGTGCAATACGTAATTGAACCTACTTGCTGCCGACGGAACGACTTTCCGCGCCAGCCTTGTGTTTGATCGCCGCCGACTCCGGGACGCCGATTCGTGTGTGAACAATCTTGGGGACAGGAATTCGTCGTTAAGAGAAGGGAGCTCTTAACACTCTCATACCCAATTTGTGTAACCTTTTTCTCTCAATTTCATAGCGTAAGGTGCCTTCAAAGTGGACCTGTCAGATAATGTGTGGGACCTTCACAGGTAGGCAGACGTTTTTATCAATCGTGATGACGTAGTTGTCACGGTTGGTGTTGTCATTATTGATTGTTTTTATTCTTTTTCTAAAACCATAATTTATGAACTACCATCTTATCTTTGGATCCATTCTTGAATTATAAAAGTAGTGTGTACAATCTGAAAAACTGCTGCTTTTTAGTTTTTAACTATAAAAACTATATCTTGAGTTCCAGGTTACTGTCACGGTACTCCATATATTTTAATTAGTTCACCAGGAACCTTGATATCTTCATTATATTTGTGTCAGATCTCTGTTTTTATCTGCTAAGGAATTGACTAACAAACAGCTAGAGCAAATGCTACCCTGCCATGAACAAAGGTCTGCTCTTTTCTTGTCTTGCGCTGCTATGTATTTCATACTCGAAGTTTCCCAACTATTGAGCAGACCCTTGTAATAATGAGGAGAGCTCTGGATGGGATGCAGATGTATTTGTTGCTGAGGAAGGACTCGATACACTCCCTAATTTAGCTATGCAAGGGGAGGGAGAGGGCCATGTAGCTTCTTCAGAGAACAAGACAAAACACCTACACCATAGACGTGGCTGTACATGCATTGTCTGCCTTTCAACCTCCCAGTGGGAAATGGACCAAGCACTGGCACTCTTGTGACTGTGCTTCGTTGGAGTGCCGTTTTAACACCTTGATGGAGAGACAGAAAAGAAACAAACTGAACCCTCATCTTTGTCTCAGAACTTAGAAGAACAGCAGTCATGTGAAAAGGAGCAGGATGTTGATCCTGTGTTGGTAGCAGCACTGTAAACAGAAGCTTAAACGAGGAAGATGTGCTGAATTCAAGCTATGTGGAAGAACCTGAAGGTAGAAAGTTGTCAACTTCACCTTGAAGGGTCAAATAGACCTTAACATCCAGCTTGAGCGGGAGGAAGATATCTCACCTCGCTTGGATTGTTGGGCAGTGAGATGCTCTATCCCAGGTTCTGCCGATAGATTATTCAGCCAGCAGCATATATCGTTGGAGCCGGATGTGGTCGAAAATTTGTCAGGGAAGCAAGATGGAGTGGGATGTGTGAATATTATAGGTTGTGTGGCGTTACACAAAAAAATGGTCAGAGGAAATTGATGGAAGAAAGTAATCGAATTTTTGGTTAGTTTCGCTGGGTAAAGCTGTATACATTAAAAGGGAGGAGTATTTAAAGGTTGCATAACCATTTATCATAGAGTAGAGCAGAATTTGATAGGTTCTTTGCCGTTATCAACTCTTTGTTCTTGAAATAATAGGAGTAATTCAGAGTAATATTTATAGTAGTGCATGTGAAATGAATATACAAGGTGCGTTAAGATTAGAATAAAACTGGAAGCATAATATGAGCTTCTCACCAACGATATAAACTAACCAACCAATCAACTCCGGGGTTAATTATTATCCACGAATTCATAAACATTTTCCAACGTGGAGAAAAGGTTGGTAGAGATAGAAGTTCCCAAATAGGGCCATGTAAAAGCTCAAACAATGTCTTTGTCTACCAAATTCCAGTCCCTTCCTGGTCCTCTTCATCATCGGAGATACGAGGGACGTTACTGCTGATCTATCCCCGAACCTCCTCGTAATAATCTCGAGAGGAAACAAAAACACATTCAGTTTTCCATCCCCGAATTCTTCTGGAAAATCAAGGATTGTTTCCGGAAGAATTCGGAGAAATGGATGAAAGCGGTTCCTCGAAGATGAGGATAGAGGCGGTGAAGGGGAGGCGGGACTCATACTGCCTGGAGATGTTCTCTGTGGAAGTTGAAAGTGCGAAGCAGGATGTGATGCATCTGGAGAGGCTGTACAACAGCCTGCAGGAATCCAATGAAGATATAAAAAAGGCAGAGGATTCGGGGACGATGAGAGATATCCGGGGCCGCCTCAACACCGACCTGGACGACCTATTCAAGCTGGCTAAACAGATCAACAAGAAATACGAGGGCCTCGTTCGGGCCAAGGCCGCCCACCGTGGCTCCGCAGACGACCAGGTTCGGGCCTCCATGATCTCCGACATCGTCGAGGCCCTCCAATCCGTTATGCGCAATTTCCAATCCCTCAGGTCCCAAATGGAGACCGATCATAGACACATTATCGACGCCAAGTCAGATACTTCACACTATGCATTTCAAAATATTCTCCTATTAATTAGGTTTATGTTGATGCTAATGTTGGATTCTAAAACGTTGACAAAATAAGGTTCTTTGCAATCACTGGGGAGAAGGCGACGGCAGAGGCCATCGACAGCCTGATCGCGAGCGAGGCCGCAAGGGTTCCGCTCCACCGCGAGATGGAGCACGGGAGGGACTCGGTGGCGGAGATTGAGGAGAGGCGAGACGCAATGAGGGAGATCCGGAGGAACCTCATGGCGCTGCACCAAGTGCTGCTCGGCATAGCAACGCCGGTCACCGCCGACGAACAGGGTGGCGGGAACAGAGCAGCAGCTGCGGGGGATGAGGCTGCGCAGCCGGTGCCGACGCCGTCGGGTGGAGGAAAGGGCGGCGGGACGGGGACGGGGGTGCTCAATGATTACGAGAAGGAGACCCGAAAACAGGCTTATATTGCTATAGTCATTGCTTTGGTGATTATCTCTGCACTCGTCATCTCCATTCTTAGAGTTGATAATCAAATGGAAAATCCTTCATAGATAGTCATGCTGCGGCTGCTACACTATTTTGTTCATGTTCATAATTATACACTCTGTTTTGCTTCTTCATCTTATCTCATCATTAACTAATTCATATCCGAATAATCAGGATTGTCTGTTTTTTTAATGCTGATTTTTCTTGATAAGAAGCTATCAAAATCAATGGTTCACCGTCCACGATAAACGTACTGGCGTCCTAACTTATTAGATAAGAGGCCTGGGCTAATATTAGCCAAACTTTTCATAAAATTTAGATCACCAGCTTAACCTCACCCTTTAATTATGATATTGAGTAGTTATGTTATACAGTGCAAATATTGTTGTTCAAAACCCGATCATCTGTAGTAATTGTATAATTAGTGCATGGATAAGATTATTACAGTTATGTCATTTATTTGGAATACAAGTGCTTGTGTACAGTTAATCGTGCCATATATATATATGTAAACAATTATTGTTTGATCGATATCTAGTAATTTAATGTTTATCACATGCCAATCGTTAAAATGAATAAAAAATGTGTAAAGTACGTATATAGACATAGGTGCGTTTTTTTAATTGTAAATTTATGATGAGAAAATGAGAGAAAAGAAAATCCTCACTTTTAAATTTGAGATTGGTTATCAAGATGACTTTCTCTATTCATTCTTTCTTTTCCCTTATTATCTAAAAAAAAAGAATTTCATCCATTCTATTCCTCACTATCACTTAAATGAGAGAAAATATTATCATGAATTATTGTATTACTCCCTCCGTTCCCAAAGAATATGTACTTTGGGTTCGGCACAAGTTTTAATACAAAATTAGTAAAGTATTGTTAGTAGAGAGAATGAGTTTTCAAAATAAGAGAATGAATATTCTTGTGAAACGGACTAAAAATGAAAGAGTGTATATTCTTGTGGGACGGAGCGGGTATAATATTATTTTCCTTTACTGGGAGTCAAAAAAGAAAGAATAGGATAAGGTGAAATTTTGTTTATAAAATGAGGGGAGAGTGAGGAGTTCAAGGGTGGAACTTTTCTTTCTACAAATTTATAGAGAATGTAATAAACAATGTTTTAAAAACCGGACCGGCCAGCGAACCGGTGTCGTTACTGGTTCACTGGTTCAACCGGTTCACTGGTCGAACCATTGGTTGAACCGTAATACTGTTTATACATATATATTTATTTATTTAGTTATAAATAATAAAATTTAATTACATGTTTTATCAATAAATATTATAGTATTATACTTTTAATTGTATTATTATAGAAAACAAGTCTTATATTAGTATATTAGAATATTTAATGACGTTAAGTTTGAATACAATAATAAACTATAATACACAATATTAAAAACTAGTATTAAAGTCTATGTATAATTATAAACTCCTATATTGTAAAATATAGTGATTGTAAAAATATAATTAAAATATAAGAAATATATTATAATTAACAATTTCTTAAAAGAATATAGAATTAAAATGAATTATCTTAAAAGAATATAAAATTAAAATGAATTATCTTAAAAGAATACAAAACTAATATGAATTATTAGTTTTGGAGGAAAAAGAATTTCAGATTTAATGTATAAGGATAATTAATGTTCATAATATTTCAAAATGATCATGTGGTGGAGTGGTAAAGAAGTTGATATTTAGAGATGAGGTCATGTGTTCAAGTCTTAGCAACAATAAATTTTTAAAAAAAATTTTTTGAAAAATTGAACAAAATTTAAAAAAAAAATTTGAAAAATTGAAAAACCGGTTTCCGGTTCGCGGTTGGACCGGTCCGACCGGCCGGTTCCACCGGTTCGCGGCGGTTCAATGTGCTAGTGGTTTTTATAGGGGTGAACCGGACCGGACTGCCTACCGGTTCGCGGTTGAACCGGTCGAACCGGCCGGTCCGGTCTGGTTTTTAAAACATTGGTAATAAAGTACTAGTTTACATTTGAGAAACATTTTTCAGTGGTCGCTTTCTCACTTTTTGGCCCCACAGCCTAAAACCATGTTTGGTGAGATAGATGGCGTGACACAAAAAGAGTGAAAGTAGTTAATTAAATGTATTAACCGTATATGTACAACTACAAGTCGGCAGTCAACACCGTGATCCTATATAATCTAGTAGTAGTAGTAAGTATCATTTCTTTGTTATCTTTAAAAAAGTCGTGTAATATTGACCAATACAGTTGAGTATTAGGCTAACAAACTATCATTATAATATTTTTACGCACAAACCTTAAAGTGCATCGCCAATCTGGAATTCAATGTAATGTACTGTTGCCTCGAATATTACATCTCAGATGACACCCATGCAACAAATTCCAGTTTCCAAATACTAATATACTACTAGTAGTACTTTCTAATTTCAAAATGTGAAAATATGAAAATGTCGTATATATATGCTAATTAATTTGAATACTATTAATTAGTAACACGATATGTATATGTTAATGTTGGAATGAAATATAAGTACTCCAATTTAGCAACAAATGAAGTGCGAAAACACTACTAGATCTAGAGTCTACAAACAAATTCATATTAATATACACAATCAAATTAAAGACAGTAATATTAGTACAATAATATTTGTCCATGACCTAGAAATACCATTTTTCCTGTATTCTATAAACTTTAACCAAACAATTTCATAGCTACATCAAACCCTCATCACAATTAACAATGAGTATTCTAATCTTGATTTTGTTATAGGTATATTCTTTTTTTCAAAAAGAAGTCATCTCCAATTTTTCCATTCCCAAAAAATAAGGGAAAGAAAATAGGAATCTAGACTCCACGATTGATCATCTCGTGGAATTGCTGGAGCGATTCCTGGCGCTGCATCCTCATATCTTCGTTGAACTTATTGATGAACGCCTCCACTCTCCGATTCAACTCGTCCTGACCCAGCGACGGCTCTTTCCGAATCCTCGCCTCGTAGTTGCTACGCTCCTTGAACGTCTCCGATTTTGGAACCATGGCCACGTGATCCATCGCCGGAGACGCCTGCTGCTCGAACGTATCCGACTTCTTCAGGTGTCTCGTCAGCGGCACGTGCCGCCCCTCCGTTATCATCTTCCACGTGCTCTCCAGCGTCTCCTGCTTCTTCGGCCGAGCCACCCGCCGCAGCGCCTTTGCTCCTGCAACTTTTTTATTTTCATTTTTGTCGAATCGATCAGTAAAACATGATTTGCATGCTTAATCAAAACGCAAGCGAAACTGCTAAGGCTTCAAATCTTAAGTTTTGTGGAATCCAAAGCTTTAACCAAAAGAGAAACGTAGAGATCCCGGAATTTTATGAATTATTCCGAATTCTCTTCGTCTCACTATAAATGTAAATTACAATAAAATTCCGTGTGTATGATAGTAATCGTTTTGGAATGGACGATTTTTTTTTCGATTAGAAGCGATTAGTGACCAAAAAATGCGAAGATTTTGTTCCATTTAAGAGTAGAAGGTTCCAGAAATAGATGAAATACAGTAAAATTTACCTTCAGGATGGGTTGTGTTAGGCTTCCGGTGTACGAATCTGGAAGAAGCGAGCGGTTTCTCTCTAGCTGGAAAGAGCGATTCCAGATTGACTTCCGGCGAAAAAGTATCGCGCATCGGCGAATTGTTCAGCAAAGCAGATTCATCAAACACATCTTCCGCCTCAGCTCGAAGTATACGCAGATCGTCGACTTCTGTAGCAAAATCAACCTTCAAACCGTTCACCACCACAGGTTTCAAATCCACAACCCTGTCTTCAACCGCCGGCACCACAACCTCCGCCTGAGGTTCCGGCGCGGCGGTGGTCTTGAAATTTGCCGGAGCCGGAAGCGGAACGAAACTCTCCAGCGTAGGCGTTATGACCGAAATCAAGCGCTCAGATCGAATCGCCGCAGGCTCAGAGTGGCTCTGGTGGAAGCGCGACGACGCGGCGATGGTGATGATGATGCCGTTGATGATTATGTACAAATACGGAGGTTTCAACCAGGATATGACGACGGACCACAGCGCCGGAAGATTTTCCACGGCGATTGGAATCGACAGCTTCAGCCCCATGGCCGCTGACAAAACTCCAGCTGATATGAGAATCATCCTCATCGACATCCAGCTGTTCATCGCCCCCATAGCTTTCAATGTAGTGAGAGTTTGTGTGATTTAGAGAGAGAGTGTGGGAGAGTAGATAAGACAAGTGAAGGGAATTGGAGAGTGGTGCTGTGGAGAAGGAGGTGTGTGTGGGAAGAAGATATAAGGAGGAGCGGATGGTGAGGGGACGCGCTTTGTGCAAAGGCGTTAAATCTGGGCCGTCGGATTAGGGGACAAAAACAGTTGCAACTTGTTGCATTGCTGTGTGCTTTGATTGGCCCACCTGTGGGTCAAACACAAACTATAAAATTTATTTTCAGTGTTTTATTTTATATAATTACTTGCTGGATTTGAAAGTGAAAAGTCAAAATCACTTTCTACTATCTTGGATTTACCTCTTTTCTGGTCTGCTAACACTTGATAATTACGTTATCTGGATAGACTAATTTCAAAATTGAGGATTACTCCAACCACGGCATAGTGTTTTCTAGATGATAGAAGGCTGTTTTTTATTCATGTGGTTCGATCATTACAGTAGAGGAAGTGGCTGTCTAAATACACAAGAATACACAAAGAAATCTTCTATACATGATAAGGATTTGCCCTAGTATCAATTATCATTAATGTGCATATCAATTCTTTGGTGCTTGATTGATCCTTGATTGATCCTTAATTGATCCTTAATTGATTTCTTTCCAACACTCCCCCTCAAGTTAAGTGATGGGATCACCCATTCTTAACTTGTCCAATATTCCACGAAAGCTCCTCGAGTCTACTGCCTTTGTGAGGATGTCTGCCAGTTGGTCTTCGGATCTAACAAACGGGATTTCCACCACCTTAGCTTCAATGTTATCCTTGATGAAGTGTCGATCAACCTCGACATGCTTCGTTCGATCATGCTGGACTGGGTTCTCTGATATACTGATTGCTGCCTTGTTATCACAGAACAGTTTACACGACTCTCGTGAGATCAGATCCAGTTCCGTCATCAACTTCTTTAGCCATAGGATTTCAGTCAGACCACTTCTAATCCCTCGAAACTCAGCTTCAGCGCTTGATAGAGCCACTACCTTTTGCTTCTTGCTCCTCCAAGTAACAAGATTTCCCCCAACAAAAGTAAAGTAGCCGGCAGTCGATTTTCTATCGTTAGGATTTCCAGCCCAATCAGCATCGGTGAAACCATGGATTTCAAGGTGTCCATGTTTTTCGAACATAATCCCATGTCCCGGTGTTCCCTTTAGGTAACGAACGATCCTCAATGCCGCTTCCCAGTGAGCAGTTTGGGGTGCATTCATGAACTGGCTGACCACCCCTACTGCATATGCAATGTCAGGTCTGGTGTGGGATAAGTAGATCAACTTCCCAACTAAGCGCTGGTACCTTGTGCGGGGGGTCGATTCTGCCTCTTCAATTATCTGCAGCCCATGATTCTGTACCATAGGAGTATCCGCTGGCTTGCAGTCAAGTAGCCCGGTTTCCGCCAGGAGATCGAGTACATACTTCCTTTGGTTGATGAAGATTCCCTTTCTTGACCTCAATACTTCTATTCCTAAGAAATACTTGAGTAGACCCAAATCTTTCATCTGGAATTCGGTAAACAAATTCTTCCTCAACTGGTTGATCTCATCTTCATCATCTCCTGTGAGTATCATATCGTCTACATAGATGATTAAGAAGGTGATCTTACCTTCTCTTTTCTTCAAAAAAAGTGTGTGGTCTGAATTGCTTTGCTTGTACCCGTACTTCTTCATCACCTCCGTGAACCTCCCGAACCAAGCTCGAGGTGACTGTTTGAGTCCGTGCAGGGTCTTCTTCAGCTTACAGACCCTGCCTCCTTCAAAATCTCCTGAAAAACCCGGCGGTGCCTCCATGTAAATTGGTTTCGACAGTTCACCATGTAGAAATGCATTGGTTACGTCAAACTGATGCAGTGGCCAATCTCTGTTTGCCGCTATAGAGAATAACACCCGAATAGTGCTCATCTTCGCAACTGGTGAAAATGTTTCAGCATAGTCGACTCTGTATGTCTGAGTGTACCCTTTTGCCACCAGTCTTGCCTTATACCGTTCAATAGATCCATCTGGCCTTCTTTTTATGGTGAAGACCCATCGACACCCTACCGTGCAGACTCCATCTGGCTTTAGACATACCTCCCATGTTTTGTTCTTCATCAGGGCTCTCATTTCAACTAGCATCGCCTCTCTCCAATGGGCAATCCCCATGGCTTCCTCTGCTGTTCCTGGTAGTTCTTCTTCTTCATAGAGGGCTGCTGCAAACGCCCTTGCCATCTCACTCAAATTTGCCTTTGCCAGATTTGCCACAGAATACCGACTTTTTGAGCTAGTCCTCTCTGGGCTATAGCGCTTTGCTGGTACACCTCGAGTACTCCGTGGTGGGAGTACATATCTTCCTGTATCACCGTCAATTGCTGCATTTTCCTCTACACCGGACTCATTAGTCGTGACAACTGTACTGTCTGAGCTAGTTTCAGGAATTACCTTAGATATCACTGGAGGAGGATCTGATTGAGACGTAGGCGACGGAGGAGGCTCCATAGTAGACGGGATCGGCTCGGCGGTGACACTAGCCGACTCTGTTGGTTCTGCCAGTGAGTCGTCTGATTGTGGCAACACAGCCCAACTAAGGGGTCTAACGTTATCACTCGAATTCTCCCCCTGACTACTACAACTCTCCCCCTGACCCCGAGTTTGGGCTTGGAAAAAATACTCGCACTCCAGAAAATTACAGTTCATAGTTGTTATTATTTTCCTAGAGGTGGGGTCATAGCAACGGTACCCTTTCTGATTTGTCCCATATCCCAAGAAAACACACTTAAGAGCACAAGCAGAAAATTTACTTCTTTCATGTTTGGGAATATGTACATAAACAGAGCATCCAAAAACTCGAAGGGAAAGAGTAAGGGGTTCTGGAATTTTAGCAAGGGCCGAAAGGACCTGTAAGGGGGTTCGCATACCCAAAATTTTTGTAGGAAGGCGATTGATTAAGTACACAGCGGTAGCAACAGCTTCGGGCCACAAAAAATTAGGAACATTTGAGTCAAAAAACAGGGCTCGGGTGACTTCCAAAATTAACCTATTTTTTCGTTCCGCTACTCCATTCTGTTCCGGGGTATAAGGGCAAGTAGTTTGATGAACAAGACCTTTACTTTGAAAAAATCCGGTCATTTCCTTATTAACAAATTCCCTACCATTGTCAGATCGAAGAACCTTAATAGAAGTTTGGAATTGAGTTTGAATTAATGTGAAGAATTTGACGAATTTTTCGAAAACTTCCGACTTATTTTTCAAAAAATATACCCAAGTTAATCTTGTGCAATCATCCACAAATATGAGAAAATATCTAAAACCATGATCACCAACAACAGGCGCTGGGCCCCACACATCAGCATGTACCAAGGAAAAAATACTCTCAACTCGAGTCTCCCTAGATTTGAACGATTATCTGTGGCTTTTCGCCAAAACACAAGATTCACACGAAATGTCTTTAAATTTAGAAAACTTAGGAAACAGAATTTTAAGATAACCCGAGGATGGATGTCCCAATCTGCGGTGCCACAACCAAACTTCTCGATTAGTAGATCCGTGAGCAAGCATCGCGGTGCCACCTTGTTGAGTAATCTCATCCACGTAGTAGAGACCTTGACGCTCAGTGCCACGCCCAATTATCCTCCTCGTCCTGATATCCTGTAAAACACAGAAATTGGGATGCATCAGTAACGTACAATTGAGCTCTTTAGTCACGTGACTAATAGACATGAGTTTATGGGACAATTTGGGCACATAAAGGCAGTTGGTCAATTTTAATGTTGGTGAAATTTGAATGGTACCACTCCCACTAACAGCTGTCAGTTCCCCATCGGCAGTCTGAATTGAACTTTTCATAGCCTCATTTATCACAGAAAAATCATTCTTATCATATGTCATTGTATCTGTGGCCCCGCAATCAAATATCCATCCACTCTCCTTAGAATTAGTTATATTCCGGGCCATAAATGCAGTAGAAATTTTTTCTAGGGGTGCAAAGGGATTTGGGGTCAGATATGATATTTTTGACAAAGTTTGGGCTGTTTTTCGGTTTTTAATAGGCTGGGGGCTAATTTGAACATGACAATTTATGGAAGGGTCAGATTCTAAATTGTGGGGTACTTTACTTAATTTAGGCAGACTAGAGGGACTCAATTGAAAAAATTGTGGATTAGGGTTAAACAACCCTAATCCGGTACCTCCAACACTTGCCCTCCCTTCCTTTCCGCGAACGCTGCCGCTCCGATCATCCCGTCCGCCTCTCCACGTCTGCCGCCCCCGCCTGCTCGGGAGTCTCCATCTCCGGTCCTTCCCCGAGGGTTGGTAGCCTCGCGGTTGCCCCCTCCGGTTGGGAATAGTCCGCCGCTTCCACTCTCTTCCATCCCAATCGCCAATCGGGCCTTTGCCTTCTGGTTTTCGTCCCACCAGTCGGGAAATCCGACCAGGAGGAAGCAAGACTCTCTGGTATGCTTCTGTTTTCCGCAATGGGAACACCACATCTTTGACTTGTCTGGTTTGAAACCTGTTCGTCGGTTGGGTCCGGTGGCGCGTGGCGGTGGGGGGTGATTGGGGCGTTGCTGAGGTAGATTCCGGGCCGCGAAACCGAGCCCTACTCCGCCCGATGATGAGTCGTCATTCATCGCGCCGGTCGGAGGGTCCGAGTTTGCTGCCGGCGGCATGATTTTGAGCCGAGTAGCTTCTCGTTTCACCCGTCCGTACGCGACTTCGGCTGAGGGCAGTGGTTGCTCTTTGAGGATGTCTCGTCGGATTCCGTCGTACTTCTCATTCAACCCGGTGAGGAACTTGAATAATCGTCTCGTTCCGATGTAGGTTCGGAACTGTCCGACTCCTTTGTCGCAACAATCGATCGGGCGATTCTCGCATCGATCTATCTCTATCCAAATCCCATGGAGACGTCGCCAGTAAGTCTCGAGCCCTTGTTCTCCTTGCACTATTTTACTCGCTTTTTCCTCCAAATCGTATAGTAGGTACGGATCGGCGGTGCTAGCGAACGTAACAAACAAGCTGTCCCACAGAGCTTGCGCGGTTTGGTGGTGCGCGAAGTCCACGACAATATCAGTTTCGATATTGTCTATCCACGAGAACACGATCATGTCGGTTTCTTCCCATTCGGTATAGCCCTTCACTCCTGGTTCTGGGGGTTGTGGTAGGCCTGTGATGTGCCGATTCGCACGTCTTCCTCCAATGGCAATTCTCATCAGCTTTTGCCACAGAGGATAGTTATTTCCATTAAGTTTGACTGCTAGAGTAACTTGTTTACTCATACTCAATCTTGGATCTTCTGCATATGGTTTCTCTTCTTTGTTGTCTGACATTTTGTGTAGGTAAGGTTTGAGAAAGGTATCGGACTATGATGAATCAGTTTCTGAGTCCATCAATTTGGATCGAAAAGCATGCTCTGATGCCATGATAGAAGGCTGTTTTTTATTCATGTGGTTCGATCATTACAGTAGAGGAAGTGGCTGTCTAAATACACAAAAATACACAAAGAAATCTTCTATACATGGTAAGGATTGCTTGATTGATCCTTGATTGATCCTTGATTGATCCTTGATTGATTTCTTTCCAACACTAGAATATGCACGAGAGTGATATAAATTTACTTTGAGTATGGCTTTAATAATGTGGTTTTGGTTTTGAAAGTCATAAGCAACTAGAAAATACTAAGTACTAATGCTTTATTAATAGGAGTAGTATTATAGTGACATGGGTTCTAAAATGAGTGACAATATGCACCTCTTGATAGGTTTTGAGTAAGACTTAATTTTGTTCTAGAATAAAGAAAATCCTAGCTTACTTATGAGATTTGTTTACTTGTATATTCAAGTAAATTTAATCAAATCGCAACAAAATGATAACATTATAATCACCAAGCATTAATAATACGATCGGTTAGCTTAGTAGACACTATATTCGATCATATCTGGCTTGATGTAGTTATATGAATAAAAAGAGTAATTAGCTTATCTGGACTAA
Organism: Salvia splendens; assembly: GCF_004379255.2. Taxonomy (NCBI): domain Eukaryota; kingdom Viridiplantae; phylum Streptophyta; class Magnoliopsida; order Lamiales; family Lamiaceae; genus Salvia; species Salvia splendens. The sequence continues at coordinate 29,731,064 of NC_056039.1, forward strand.
AAAGTTGAAAGCAAAGCAGTGAAGAAAAAAACAACCGATTCTGATCAAATAAACGTAAAACTATTATATGTTGGTTTAGGATGATCATTAAAAAAAGTTATAATGGAAATACCTTTATATTAATGATAGTTCAAAACATAAAAGGATTTATACTCCGTATTTCTGATGTAGGGAGTATAATATTCAAGGAGCACATGATGTTACTTTACTTATTATAATGAAACCATTGTAGAATACGTATGTTACGAGGAAAACAGATAGTAAGTTGTAAGAGGATCCCGGTGCAGCGGGCCTTGACTTTGCAGCTAAAAAAGGTGCCCTTTCTTCTGTAAATCGATACCATCAAATGCGCTCTACTATTAGTTATCGTTAATTTATAGAGTACTGGTTACGACCAAAGCACATTGTACTACCACGGCGTGCCCATTTTCATATCAACTTTATTTTTCTTTCTTTTTCTTACTATTTTCAATTAATGAAAATTGGTAAAAACAATTATACTTTTAAGAGTGCCCACGATAATCGAAAAGTCACGCTTCAGTTACAAAAAAATTTGTCCGCCTACTTATCACGGTCATGCCTCAGCCACATAAAACTAATCCAGCCACGCCTCACATTTTTGTTAATTCTTGATATATTTTAAGTAGACTAGAACAAAATTAATTGGACAAAAATAAATACTCCATAATAGAATGAACGAAAAAAAATTGAATTGAGAATAGATATTTTATAGATAAAAGTAAAATATTAAAAAAATTAAAATAATTAAAGAAAATACCGCCGCGGCGGTTGTGCGGCTCGCAATAGACCGCTGCGACTGCGCCGCGCAACACGACGGCCACCGCGGCTGGTCTATTGTGGTTACTCTAAAGTTGGTTTCGATCACGTATTCTGGTGATGATATGCAAATACTCCTTCCGTCCCCCAAAGTTTGTCCCAATCCGATGCGGCTTTTAAGAAATTGTTTGACTTTGTATTAAATGAAGGTGTGTAGTAGAATAAGAGTCACACATTGAGGAGATTGATGGTGCATTTAATGTCTATTTTTGGTAAGATTTCAAGTGGGACAAACTTTGTGGGACAGACGTAAATAGTAAAATGGACAAACTTTGAGGGATGGAATGAGTAATATTAAAAAACGGATTGGATTGACTGATTTGACTGATTCAGCTATATGAATTAGTATGCTCGCTGATTTGGATCGAACATAAAAATAAGGGGCTACTTGGTGTGATGGAATGGAATAGGAAATGGAATGGTATTCCTACCTTCATTTCATTAATTTGTTTGGTATTTTTTTACCTTAGGAATCACTGTTACATTCTTGTGAATAGTCATTCCTTCCATTTTGCTACGGAATGACCATTCCATTTCATTTCATTCTCTTTTCTTCTTATTTTAGATTTTAACAAAATTATAAATCATGCTCCTTTATATTATATTTATATTCAATACTCCCTCCGTCCCCAAAGAATATGCACTTTGGGGTCGACACGAGTTTTAATGTAAAATTGATAAAGTAAGAGAGGTAGAGAGAAAAAGTAAATAAAGTATTCTCAGTGAAGAATGAGTCTGACCTCATTAGAGAGAAAAGACTTTCCAAAATTAGAAAGTGGATATTATTGTGGGACGGACTAAAAAGGAAATAGTGCATATTCTTTAGAGACGGAGGGAGTATCACTCAATTTTATAATTTTTAAATTTTATAATAAAATTAAATTTATAAATTTTAATTATTAAAAAAATTCACACTACACGCACATTGCTCACGCTACATTCAATATTGAATTTAATTGTAAACCTGTTGACTTGTTTGCATTTAATATTACTAAGATTCAAGATTTGTGGTTGATACTAATTTTTTAGTTATCATTCACTAAAATTTTATAATATAGTATTTAATTATATGATACAATAGTTACATTTGATCAATGCTTAAAATTGCTCCGACCAATTAACCTATGAACCGATAGCATCGCCATTATGTTTTTTAAATATAAATGCCAACATTTTTTGGTTTAGTAATTATTGAGATTTAGGCATTTTGTCTAATCTTAACCTTAGGTGTCCCAGTTTTGGTTTTAATAATTATGAGTTCTTGCCAAGTTATATTGCATTATAATCGAGTGACCTCCATCATTTATTTTTGCTTTAGGTAGTAACGTTGGGCTAGAATTGAGCCGTGTGATATTAACGTGTAGATATTTTGTAGCAATAGTCTATGGACTGAAGTTCGAATTTTTATGTAAGTGGGATCGTTATATTACTGTGTAAATTATTTAAGCAATATAATGTACTATAATCCAGTAGAGTCAAGTGCACTTTCGTAATATACTATCTAATCAATTGATTATATTTTATTAAGCAACATGGCATTACGTGGTTTGATATAATGGAACATTTAATAAATTATTTAATTATTTTACTACTGGAATGATCCATAATATTATTGAATTTGTTGCCTAACTGTCCAGCTACACCCCCATATGCTGCAACAAATTTACTGTCATCGTTATAATATTCTACGTCTGAATCCCTCTAGCTAGTTGAGCAAAATAATGGTATACGTGGCTGAGATTAGCAGCAAGCTAAATACGTTGTTAAAATTATTAATTATAAGATCTTGTTTTGTCATGTTATTAAGAACTTCATCAGCTAAACCAAGATATTTAAATAGAACCCATTAACTATATAATTGCATCATTGCATGTGACAGTGCAGGCTTGCTAAGATAGATTTAGTTATATTCTACGAAATTTGCGTGCACTCGATCGCACGTATCGACTTAAATGTGAAGGTCATTTAATTGCAGTTTTATTTTACATATTTAATTCAAGTCAAACTACATAACATTTGTCTCTTTGTTGATATTTTAATATTGTTCACACCTAAATAAATAAATGTTATTGGGCCACATAGTAGTGAGATTTTAATTAGGACAGATCTGTTGAGTTTCCAAGTCATAAAAAGATCCATTCTCATTTATTTTATATATAATACTACTAATATTCATTAATTAGTATTACTACGTAGTTGCTTTACACCTCCTTCAAATGACTTAATGTCACGACCAATACGATACTAACTTAGTACAAAATATTAGTAGAATGTATTTTAGACTTTAGTAAAATAAAGTGGGAAAGGTTGCAAACTTACACTGAAAAATATCCAAGAAATTTGCATTAAAAAAAATATCCAAGAAATCTTACACGTGCAATGAAAAATCTTTTCCTCTAAAAATTAATACTCTCTCTTTCCTTCTTCCACTAGGGGCTTGTTCACCTTCTCTGATATAGCCTGTTTTGGGCTTATTTATTGGCATTATTGGCTGTTTAGTTACCCAGATTCAAAATTCATTGGCCCATGATAAGATGCATGGCCCGCACTATTCTATGATCAAATGGCATAATATAAATCATCCGATTTTGGTGGTTTTTCAATTCTGGAAACTAATGTTGACCATGATTTGGAGGGTTCTTTTACCACATTACCCCCTAAAAATTCATTTCCCCCCAAAATCAGCAAAACTGGAGGGGTGATTTGGTACATTTATCAATTATAGAATAAATAGCATTACAAAACAGTACCCAAATCTGGGGTACTGAACGGCTGGTTTTTAAGTGTTTTTTGGTGGACCCCACATGTTCAAAACATGATATTTTTATAACTGCCTCTTTTTAAAACTTGAAGATGAACAAGCCCTAGTAGTACACTAGTACTGACCTAAATGAATTGAATATCTATCATAGGAAAACTATATATTATGTGTAAATTGATTGAATCACTAAAAATTATTTAACTTTTTGTATGAAAAAAAAAATCTTTTTAAAACTGGGCCAGTTAATTGATGAACTTACAGATAATTGAAGGACTGATGCGCGTGTGCCCATAACGTGGCTCAGACCAAACCCAAATTCATAGATCCAATGTGTTAATCATTGTTCATCAATTTAATTCATTAATCGCTATATTAAAACACAGAGGGAAAGGGAAAAAAATAGATTATGTTGTTGGCAAGAAATGTTCTCTCTATCCATCTCCATTTTAAATTTTAAAATTTTAATTTTTAATTAATCCAATCGCTACTTTCAAACCTATCAAATCGATTACAATCTTTTCATTTTATATCAATGTTATCATGAGAATCCCGCGTTTTCTATCAATATAATCAAAATTGTAGAATGCTAAATATTAAACTATTAACTATACGGTGTTTTTCTAATTTCAAATTTTCAATACCAAATCATACAATAATTCCAAAATAAGTTTTATACTATCTTATTTGCATTTTATATAATTGTAGTTGGACAATCGAAGGTCAACAAATGGATAAAGTTATAGCCGACACTCTGTTTTCATTGATACTTTTATATTCAAGGCGATAAGAAAAAAGATCATCTAATATATCAGAGTTACGAAAAAGAAATAGTCATTACCGGAAAAAGAAATAATAGTACTATTATTGTTGCTAAAAAACTTTAGTGGAAGTTTTCACTTTTATATGAAAGTACTATTAATTTTATAATAGAATATGAATGGAGTATTAATCTATATAATTAAATGAAAAAAAAAGTAAATGTAACTCTATATCATGGAAGTTTTAAATAGCAAAATGTGCCATTATTTGGTGAATAAGAGTACATATCCACCATATTAATTACTATATCTCTTACTATAATATATGAAACATACACTCAATAAGTATCGTGAATACATTCACATATATGACATATATGTATAATAAATGTATAGTATAAGAAATTAATACATGCATACGATATATACAAGATTCAGAGTATCTGTTGCTATGAATAAACAAACAAATATAGAACTAGCAGATGATGAACAAAATGGTGGGTGGCAATAATATTAGTACATGTTATATAATTAATTAAATGCGATATGGATTTCTAGCCGTTATGGGAAGTCATTAGTATAAGATGTGTTAGTTCATCCTTAGCTCACCATTTTTTAGTTGTCCCATGTTACTTTTTTACTTTATCTTTTTCTTTAAAAATTAACATCCATAATCTAATCTTGGAGTATTATCCATGGGTCCCAAAAACGACTGGCATCGGCTTAAGAAAACGAAATCAAATAAATACTCCCTCTCACTTATCATGTCATTATACTGTCATCCATATATCTTAGTTTGCACTTGAATACATGATAAGCAAATTAATGGTCCAAAAATCGGTAAGATAATTATATAATCTTGTTAAAAGGTGTTGCTACTTTCCCAACCTATCGATTTCAATTGGCGGCCAAAAAATCTGTTGAATTTCATGTGCAGATAAAAACCAAAATCCAACAATTTGGAGTTGAAAACGACGTAGTGCGGCTGGTTCCAAATGGTGGAGCCACCGACCAAAAGCTTTAATACAAAAGCTTCTCTTTTATCCCTTTCTGCATAACCATACCCCTAACTAAATGAGAAGGATAGATCAGTATAATAATATTGCATTAAATTTATGTAAAAAATTGTGTACAAAATGGGTCACTTAGAATAGAGAAGAATTATCCAAACTTAAATATGCGAGACATGAAACATTTAAATATGCGTGATCATTATCAAATCGAATTGGTGAAAAGGACTGTTTTGACCTCTCAAAATCAATTTATAGTTATAGAAGTTTCACAAATGGTCTACATTACCGATTTTTATTTATACCTTTAGGACAAGTTGTTGGACCATTCAAGACAAATGGATGATGCTTGACTGGATATGATCACAAGGATTCCTATTCATTCATCACGCTTAATTTTCCTAGAGTTAATTCTTGTTCATTTCTTACATTTATAGCCACAAACAGTGAGTTTGGATCCCATGATTTTGTTGCCTGATCAAGAAAGTTTTAGTTTAAGATTTGGAAGCTCATCTCATGCAATTGAGACGTTAGTTAGTAGACTGCAGATATGTTTAGGACGCCAAGTAATATTCCATGTATAATGTATTTTGCTCATACACACTTATCGATTTATTTTGCATATATGTATTGTTAAAAGAAAAAGAAAAGAGGTGAATTAGATGACAAGATGTAATACTATTAATTTGTTTCAACGAGTTTCTATATGCTTGTGATAAATACAGAGATGCTAGAAATACATGGTGCATTATTTAATTACAAAAGCCTTAACAAAATAAACATTGACCCCATCGTTTTCCCACTCATAATTCATAAATGCTTACCAACTATTTCTGCATTATCCTCATACATTGGTTAATATTAGGTGCTACGTAATAATTATTTTCTCAGATTATATAGATTGATATCATCTAAAGCTCAAATGTGTTTACAAGAATGTGTAATAATTTATTTCATTTTTTAGACATGATTTAAATTTGGTAACTCAAATTATTGTTTTTATGTTAGATTTTGTAAAATGGTTGAAGCAAAACATTCCTAAATTGATATCCAATTAATTAATAAATATTCGAATCAGTATTCCTTCCCTCTGTCCCATTTTACCTGGTCCAAACAAAACTCATTTTGAGTTGTCACATTTATAATAATTTAACCTCAAAATTATGAGAATAGGTGATGTTCATATAACTACTATCAAACTATTTTTTTGAAAAGCCCAAAAGATATTTGGGCTAGTTCAGTCCAATATCCAGTACTAATAAAATCCCATGTGAAGGATTGCGATAAGCAGCAAAAAAAAAGATATTCACCACGGCCGGCTAGCTAGCACCGCCGCGGATTGCTCTCATCCCTCCCCAGGTTTATCTCTTCTCCGTCTCTACCAATTAATCAGTTAGATCTGGATACATAACATATATTCACATAATTGTTCTTAGGTTTTTTATTGTTCGACTCATACGCAACACAGCTGATTTCCTATTCTACTGAGATAAATACATTTGTGACAGTTAGTTGAATGTTCCTGAAGAAAATTTACAATTCATATATAGCTTTGCTTCTTTCTCTGCGTGTTCATTTGATGATCTACCGATATTGACTCCGGTTATAGTTATTGAGGTTGCTTTTGATTGATCTTTCTCTGCTATTCGCACACACTGCACTTTCGCTAACTGATACGGAAGTTTGATTTTCTGTCGTTGTTTTGCGTGTGTAAGTAATATCCAGTGCTAATTTTGCCGCCAAATATTAACCAGTTTTCCCTTTCAAACCTTCTGGGTTGAGTCTTATATTTCTATTTTGTTAGAATTGATTCCGTTTTGATGGGTAACCAATGCATATTCTCATACTCGCTGATGCTGCTTTGTCACTTCTCATCTTTGCTGTTTGAATAAACTAAAATGATGCTTATAGTGGCACTTCCAGGCTTGCTTGCAGCCGTTGGTTTTCGATTTTGTGAAGATACGAGATTGACACCACTAGTTGATGTGAACAATGATCAGACTCTTCGATGCTCATTGTCACTTACAAGATTCGAGAGTCTTAAATGTGGCTCCCAAACTCATAAAAGAGGCCCTTGATACCGGTGTCCTTCACTTTGCCGTAAATGGATTGTCTGAGAAGGACTGGCATTTGGTCAAGGAGATGAGCGACACCCATCCTTCTGTTGTTCCCAACTTTGGCCTTCATCCGTGGTTTATAACGGATAGAACTCCTGATTGGCTGAAGACGTTGAAAGATTTCCTCGCGTCCACTCCCTCTGCTGCAGTGGGAGAGATTGGTTTGGACAAAGGGTCTACTGGGAAGAAGATAGACTTCACAGATCAAGTTGAAGTCTTCCGACAACAGCTACAACTCGCGAAAGAGCTAAATAAACCAGCGTCCATCCATTGTGTGCGTGCCTTTGGCGATCTTCTTGAGATTCTGAAATCCGAGGGGCCTTTCCCTGCTGGTCTGGTATTGCACTCGTTTCTCGGCTCTGCTGAGATGGTTCCTGAATTGGCTAAGCTTGGTGCTTACTTCTCGTTTTCTGGGTTTCTCATGTCGATGAAAGAGAGCAAGGCGAAGAAAATGTTGAAGTCCGTTCCTCCCGAAAGGATGTTGTTGGAGACAGATGCTCCGGATGCCCGGCCAAGCTCAGTTGATCCGGATTCTCTATTTGTGATCAAGAGAGAGGTCTTGAATCCAAAAGAGGCAAGTGGTGGTGAAGATACTTCCATCGTCGAGGAGAATATCAATCATCCGGCTAACATTCATCACACACTTGCTTATGTCGCACATATGCTTGAAATGGAGGAAAAGGAACTTGCTCAACTCAGCTATGAAAATGCAAAACGCCTCTTCTCTTACAAGGGCTAACGAAGTTCTTGAATACTATCACTCTTTGTATGGTTTCAGTCTGATCATGAAAAGCTGATGTAAATACTGAATAATTGTTGCTTCGGATTCATTCGGGAACACCAAGTAAAGAAAGATGTGCTTCGTATTATCCTTCACTTTCCATGAAGGATATAGACAAAGCTTAATCGTGGGTTGGTAAATGCTTTTTTAGCCCTCCATTTGGAAACTTGTGGCAGGAATTGTGGTTATTTGAGACCAGAAGCATATATATGATTGATGATTCCATTTCATCTTAACCTCCGAAAACCCAAGGGAAATCTCAGCATGAAAAAGTGGTACATGGCTTAGTGCTTGACTCCAACAATCGAGTAATTTATGTCCTCAATCATTCATGCTTTTTCTGAAACTTCAGTTTTTGTTCAACGAGGAAAGGGAAAGTGTGCTGTCTGTGAGCATGCATTTTACCAATCTGTTTTAAATTAGCATTCATGTGTTTATTGGGGTGATATTGGTATTGCTGCGGTTCTTCGTTTCCCATTGCCAGACTTGGATGAGATAGAAATGTAAAACAAGGTTGAAGAATCAGAGACGATCAACTAACTTTGTGACTCTGTTTGTTGTCCACTATATTTTTATTTTTTAGTTTTATACATCAGGCGTTCTTGTATAGCATTATAATGAGAGGTGATGATGTAATTTATTGGCTTGAAGAGAGAATATCTTGCAAGGAATAGCAATCTTGTTATATCAGGTTAGATGCGTCCACTGGAAAGGATCCTTTCTTGTAAAATTGAACTGTTCGGTTACTCATTCACAGGAGAGTGTAACTGTATAACCAACGTTGCAGTATTCAATTTATTCCATTCGATTATCATGATTTAAAAACGTATTGAATAAATTTAATTAAAAATAAAACGTTTATGAAAGTCCCACTAAAGTAAAAATAATATCATCTATACTTATTCTCTTACTTTATTCTGTTACTTTGTTCTCTTTCCAAAATAAAAGCAAAGGTGAGACAGTGGAAGTACGTTAGTTGAACTAGTTGAAGGAAACCGTAACCGTTGTCACAAAAAAAAATCAGAATGGAATTGTTTTGCTTCGAATTTAAGCTTTTCAATTTTTTTAAAAATATTTGTTCTGTCCTTTTATCCTGCAATGTGTTAAGCTTCTATCTACAATAATAAAAGTTTAGTATACATCATTTTAAAGTTCTATACTAGAGTAGGGGTGGGTCGATACGAGATATCGTATCGAAAACGTTGTATCGTATATCGTATCGAAAATATCGATATGAAAGAATTTCATATCGTTATCGTATCGAAAGTTTCGATATATCGAATTTTGATATATCGAACTTTCGATATGGATAATATCAATATCGTTATCGTATCGATATTTCGATATATCGTACCGAAATTCGATATATCGAATTTCAGTACGATATATCGAAATATTGATATCGTATCGAATACCTGTATATCGAAAATTATAATTTCAAATATGTATCGATATATACGATATATTCGATATAAAACGATATATCGAAAATATCGATATATATCGTATATTCGATATAAAACGATATATCGCGATATAAGGAAATTCATATCGTTATCGTATCGAAAACTTATGATACGGTATCGTTTCGTATCGAAAATTACGATATATCGAAAATCTGATAATTTTTCGATATTTTTCAATACGATACGAACGATATATCATTTTTTCGATATTTTTCCCCAGTCCTATACTAGAGTATAAAATATAAGTAAATAAGAAAGCATTACAGCATCCATAGCGGTTGAGCACAACCGTCCGTCCGTCCAGCGGCGCGACACTCGCTGCTCTCTTGCCGCTGGCGCGCTGCTCGATGCATCGAGCACGTCCGTGCCAGCGAGCAGCCCACGTGTCAGCCGTCCATTGGCCAACGGCAATGCCGTTGCCAATTTGATTTTTTTAAAAAAAATTGAATTTTAATTAAAAAATCTGATTAAAAATAAAAAAAATCTCACTTCCCAAAAAATTATATCCTTTTTCTACCCACTTTTAATTTATTTTTCAATTTTTTCCCCAATAATACACATTTTCATCTATAAATACCCTCACTTCCACACAAAAAATTCACACCACACTACACAATTCTCATCTAAATTCTCTCATTTATATTCTTACAATTCTCAATTTTTCTTTCACTCACGACAAAAAAATGTCCGACTCCGGCGATCACCCCTCCGGCTCCGACGGTTGGAACCCCGATTGGTTTGGTTCACAACCATTTCCTAGTCCGAAAACGGAATATTCGGCCCCTCCTCAAACCCAAGGTTCGCAAGTTCCAGGTGGCTACCGGCCTTACCCGATCGACGACCAAGATGTCCCCGAAGGGCAATACGGGTGGACACCCGAACCACCCGTACCTAGAGCGGGAGGGAGCGGCCCCTCTCAAACTCCTCATCTTCCTACTCGTGGTGTCCGCACCCCGTACACTCTGGGGGAGATGGAGCAATTATTCAAAGCGTACTTGTCAATCTCCTAAGATCCGGAGGTTGACACGAACCAATCTGGTGACCATTATTGGTGGCGCATCTGTCGCCGGTACAATCAAAACCGGCCGACTGGAACAATCGAGCGCAACGAGAGTATGGTGCGCAATGCCATATACAGAGCCAACAAAGAAATCCAAAAGTTCCAGTGGTATTACCTCGAAGAGCGGTTGGTGGGGAGCGGCCGGAGCGAGCTTGACATCATCAGTTCCTTCTTGGCGACCTACCAATCCATGAACTACAAGCCGTTCAAGTACATCAACATTTGGCAGGAGACGCGGGCGCATCCGAAGTATAGGGGAGACGTATCATCCTCATCTAGCTCCTCCTCCAAACGGTCGAGGTCGATATCCCTATCCGACGCCGGTTCCGAGGATGTGGCTAGCCAACTTGCCGGAGCTAACTTGGGTAGCCCCGACGCCGGCCCGAGCAGTTCTCAACGCCGGCCGCAAGGAAGGAAGAAGGCGGCGGCCAACCGCCGTCCGCCGCGACTCCATCCGCCCCTGTTCCCTATGTGCCACCTCAACCCCCCACAAACTCGTTGTGGGGGATTTTGGACCAACTCAATTTGGCCGATAGGTCAACTATGACCCCCGAGCAACTTCGATCGCATGTGGCGATGATACGGGGCCTCCAAAGAACATTGGGGGTAGAGCCGGATGAATAGTCATCTACGGGGGTAATTTTTATTTTTAGGTGTTTAATCATGTAATTTTTAATTTTTAGGATTTTAATTATGTAATTTTTAATTTTTAGTATTTTAATTATGTAAATTTTAATTTTTTTTTTGTAATTTGTAATATTATTTCAGGTATTTTTAATGCATTTTAATTTTGTGGAAATATTTTTATTTAAATTGAATAATAAAATGGTGGGACCCTTGAACTTGTCCTTGCGGAAGAGTATGGATGTGAGTGTTGTGCTTTTACCTAAGAGCAAGAAGTAAAAGTGGGACCGGACCCACATCCGTACTCGTTGGTAAGAGCACGGATATGGATGCTATTACCATTTGTTAAAGTCAACCCACGTTTAACTAATCAGTCGTAATAGTAGAAAAATATCTACCTGCTCCAATTATATAAGGCAGGAGTAGATTGGAGTGTTACTACTACCAAAATTATTCCCCCAAAAAACTGCAGGTTTGTTCACTCTGTCAATATGTTATTCACCAACGATTTGTAATTATTTGAACGATATACCGAGATTTGCCTAGAGAAGTTGGTTGCAGAGGGGCAGAGTTGCGTAATTGAGTGATATACAGAGATGGATGTGTTGAAACGCCACTGGATATTGGGGGCGATCGTTGCTTTCCTGTTTTTAATTCCAACAATTCATGGCTGGGGACAAGATGGTCACCATACTGTTTGCAAGATTGCCGAGGTCTCTCTCTCTCTCTTAAGTTCCCTCAACTTATTTTTCGGATTTGAGTATTCTGTAATCTCGATGGATTGGCATTTCATTGAAGATTTTAGAGTATTCAATATAGAGAAAATGTTGAGAGGAGCAAGACCTATTTTGAGAATCTTATGATTGCATTGTGCAGAACTACTTTTCCCAGTAGAATCTGATGGAATTTCTTTATTTGACACAGAATTATCTCACGGACGAAGCTTTGGCTGCAGTGAAAGCCTTGCTTCCAGATTCTGCCGATGGTGAGCTTGCTGCTGTTTGCGCCTGGGCAGACCAGGTTCGCTGGCACTATCACTGGAGCAGCGCTTTGCATTATGTAGATACACCTGACTTCAGGTGCAATTATGACTACTGCAGTAAGCTCATCTCTTTTCTCTAATCTTTTTTCATTCTCTAATTTCTAATGACTTTCTTTGGATTGCTATTCCCAAATAAAAAAAATAAATGGTATTTATCAATCAATCTAAAACTAGATAAGCTTTCTGATAAGAGTAAAGGTACCGGACAATAAGAGGAGCACAAGAAGTGCTCTATCAAATATGCAGAGGAAGAAATAAACTCCCACACTCAATCAGATGAAAGAACTCGGCTTTATTGATATGAGAAATGAAATGACACTTTAACGGAAATCCTCACAAGGAGGCCTACGATACTACGATCGTCCAATACTAAAATCCCAGTCCCTTTTCTGTATTTTGGAACTTCAATATATAGACTTACAATTAGAGAAAAATCAGCAATAACTAACAGCATCTGCAACAACTTTATTTGAATTTGAAAACTCCTAACAACCTAACTACAGCCGAGATTTGTGCGCCTGCCTCTCCTTCATTCTTCCCCCTTTTCCTCTGACTCGGTTGGCCAAACCACCTGGCGGTTTCCCCTTTTGTAGACCCGCCAACTCGTATCACTTTCCCTGGTTGAGATGCTAATGCGGCTTTGTTTTCATTTTTACTTGGATTGCAATTTTGTATCTATCCACTGAACAATTTTGCCATGTTTACTATCTCATAATAATTTGGCCGAGGGCTGATTCTAAGCTTCAATATCACTTTCCGTTCAAATGTTGCTGCATTTGATCTCCTTTTGTCCTTTTACAGCTTAGATGCATATGTACTTTAACTCAAGTTTGAAATCCCTTGACTGACCTTTATTCTTGTATATGTGTTAGGAGACTGTCACGACTCTGCTGGACGCAAGGATCGTTGTGTCACTGGAGCAATTTATAACTACACAGAGCAGCTTATGTCAGAGCATGATGATTCTGGTTTATATGCAACAAGCCGTAAGCATCATCGAATCTTGAATGGTTGCTCGTACTCCAGAAATTCACTAAGTTGTCTCTTCAAATTACAGATAACCTGACAGAGGCACTTATGTTCCTATCACATTATATTGGTGATGTCCACCAGGTTATGTCATTTCTATCTTTCTAAGCTAAACCCGTCTAATGATTCTGAATGTTTGTAAGAGAAGTACAATCACCAGAGAGCTAAGGACTTCATGTAGTCCAAGAGTTTCTAACATTGAAAATGGTTGGCAGCCATTGCACGTGGGATTTCTTGGAGATTTAGGTGGTAACTCAATCACCATCCGTTGGTACCGTAGGAAAACAAATTTGCACCATGTGAGTTGTATTAGGCATAAAATTTTAGAAAAACAATCTTTATACTGCGTTTCTTTCTTTCTACTTTTTTGTTGAAATGCTGTGATTTTAACTTGTTAAGAAGGTAATGAGAAATATTATGGTTCAGGTGTGGGACAATATGATCATTGAGTCTGCTCTAAAGACATTCTACAGTAAAGATCTGTCTGCAATGACCCAAGCTATTCAGAAAAATATCACGGTGCGTAAAGTTGATAATTTGGTGAATAAAACATGGGATTATTAACATATGAGAGGCTCCGTATTCCTTTGTCTTTGATGTCTTTGATACATATGGTGCCATTCTAAAATCAGTAATATCTTCAGCATTTATGGGACAATATATTAGATATTAGCAACACTTTCTGCTTTGCTTGGTAGGTGAGAAGTGTAATTATGTAATAGCCCTTTATGAGTATTTTATGTATCACTTAAAAGAATAATTTTTTATACTGCAGTACTTTATTTGTTTTACTCTATTGTGATTTGTATTTGTATATTGATTTGTAAACCTTTCGTCATCTCTGGAAGAGATATAATTTTGAGGCACTCCTCATCTTCTGCTATCCAACTTTCTTCCACCTGAAATTTAGTAGTATTTGGGAGATCTTATCTGCCCTCTTTTTATATTCTCATTTAACTGCATGTATTGTAGGCTGCCATGGTTGATGATGTATCTAAGGAGAATTGCAAGGGCGCAGTATGTCCAGATCTGTACGTTTGTACTCTTCACTCTTCTTTCACAATATCATCCCAATCTCCATTCACAACAAGATTTTTTAGACGTTCAGTTTAAGCATATACGTATATTATTTACTTCTTGGTTGTACTCCTTTTGGTTCTTATCTGTTCATATCTCTCCCCAGGTATGCTTCTGAAAGCATCTCTTTAGCTTGTAAATATGCTTACAGAAATGCCACTCCTGGAAGCACCTTAGAAGGTAAAATGATATAATGTTCCAATCCTGTTTCAACTTAGAGTTGCCATTTTCAGATAATCATATTCTCTATTTTATCTTTTCATGTATTTACTAATCATATATCTTTCTTTCTTTCTTTCTATGCAGATGATTACTTCTACTCTCGGTGGCCTGTTGTTGAGTCTAGACTGGCCCAAGGTGGGGTCCGATTGGCAACTCTTCTCAACAGGATCTTCTCCAAAAATAAGTCAATTGCAGTAGAATAATATAGGTTGAGGAGGTCGAGATGAACTCTACATAAATCTCGAGAGGGACCTCTATTTGTGCCACTCCTCTTGGCTTGTACAATTCCCCCATGTCAATACTTAAGTTGCCGAATTAAGTAGTTGGCTATCTTGGAAGTCAACATTGCTGCTCTGCTAAGAAAATGTACTTTAAATTATGTAGCTATTGCTTCTGCTAAACTGGAATTTGCCTCTGTATGTTGCTTTTGTGTAAAAGCAACTTATAAGACATGAAACATGAGCAATCTTTAGCTTGTACGCATTGTAAACTATCAATAATTTATGTATATATATGCTAATGTAGAACTAGCGTGTAATCTTGGTGGGTCACAATATCCTCTTTTGAATTCCAAAATGCCGTTTTTAAGAGGAATAGTTGCATCTTTCATTGCTTTTCTTACTTGTGTTGTTGTTCATGAACCTAATGTTCAAGCATGGAGCAAAGAGGGTCATGCCATGACTTGCAAAATTGCTAAGGTATCAATATAATCAGAAATTTGCTGACGGCAATCATTTTCATTTTTGTGATTACATTCATTCAAGGGGGAAGATAAATAATATCCCGTGACTTTTTTTCTTGCGATGGCGATCCCTTTTGTATTACATTGCGTGCTTGCTTGTTTGGTTCTCTCTTTCTCAAATTCTCTAGGAAATTTCACAATTATACATTACTATGTAAGACAGGACTTGCTGGAACCGGAAGCACATAACGCAGTTCAAATGCTGCTGCCAGACTACGTGAAGGGTGATTTGTCAGCGCTGTGCGTTTGGCCAGACCAAGTAAGACACTGGTATAGTTACCGATGGACAAGCCTCTTCACTTCATCGACACACCAGACAGAGCCTGCAATTTTAAATATCAGAGTAAGTTAATATGATCGTCATCACTTTTAGGGTGTGTTGTCTTTGCTTGTAAATTTATCATGGACAAAAGAGAGATAAGAAAAGGTGGGGAAGGAGGGAAAATATTATCATACCAACATCCCTATGATAATATTATCATGAATTGGAGTGAAAAAAGAGGGAAAAGGGGCTGCCTGGAAAATTTTCCATCCTGACCGTAAAAAGTATCTATCCTGGAGAACATGTGAAGCGAGGAAAAGGAGGGGAACTATTTTTCAGTATTCCATCATTTTCCATCTAAGAGAACACACCCTTATTGTTTTGTTGATTGTTATGGCATCTGATATTGACGGATGAACATAGGGGACTGCCATGACCCAAAGGTGTGAAGGATATGTGCGTCGCAGGTGCCATCCGGAACTTCACCAATCAACTCTCACATTACCATCATGGGACCTCTGATCGATGCTGTAAGAGATCAATCATCCCATTACCATGAATTGCCTCATCTATCATATCCTCACCTTTGCTTAAACCAATTATGTTAAGCATGCTTAAGGAATTTCTTTCTTTAATTATGTTCCCCGGATAACATGACAGAAGCGTTGTTGTTTTTAGCACATTTCATGGGAGACATCCATCAGGTAACCAAAGCAAACACTAACCTGCGTGAATTCTTGGTTTCACTGTGGTTGTTGATTAGTTGTGGTTTCGCCTTTGTTAGCCAATGCATGTTGGGTTCACAAGTGATGAAGGTGGAAACACTGTGGAGTTGCGCTGGTTCAGGCACAAGTCGAATCTGCACCATGTGAGTGTTGGCTTATAAAATGCTACTACTATCATCTTTTTTTTAGCAATTTTCTTGATAAGAATGATACATTACATGAGCATATATATAGATGAGGTTAACATAAACCACTTTAGATGATTCTATATGCAGAAAATATAGGTCTAGAAAGCTAATATGAACTCTTGTTAAGATAAAGATTCGTTTATTGCTTTGGAGACTTCACTTCTCTTGTGTACTTGATTTCAAGTTTCTAATTGAGTGAGCATGACGGCATTGATGTCTTCCCCAATTAGGTGTGGGATAGAGAAATAATTCTTACAGCCGCCGCGAATTACTATGGAAAGGACATCAACCTCCTCCAGCAAGACATTCAAGGAAACTTTACTGAAGTAAGCTAGCTAACATCCTTTGCTTAAAACAAACTAACCTGTAAAGCTTATGCAAACGTAAATAACTTTAAATGTCATTCATGTATTACTTGCAAAATGATCGTTTCTATAGTCTGATTCGTCATGCCACATCCATTGTTGCGAACGGGGAATCTGGTCTAGCGATCTTGCCTCATGGAGAGAATGTAGTCACATATCTTCTTGTGTGAGCAAGTGAGTATCTGCATCAACAAATGCAAGAAACTATCGACGTGGATGAAAAACAAACATTTACTGCGAATGTAGTTGGTGTTGATTATCATGTATTTACAGGTATGCTACTGAGAGTTTGGATACGGCTTGCAAATGGGGATACAAAGGTGTTGAGTCAGGGGACACTCTTTCAGGTACGGAGCAAACGGGCCCTGATGATGATACAGAACATGTCTTGATCTGTTCACTCTATTTATCTTTTATTTGTGTTGACAGATGATTACTTCAACTCGAGATTGTCCATTGTTATGAAGCGGATAGCTCAGGGAGGAGCCCGGTTAGCCATGATTTTGAACCGGGTTTTTACTGGTGTTAGCTTAGAGATGGAGGAAACTCTCGCTGCTACTTGATTACACAAACCTTCTAACAAACTAACGACCTTCACCGTCCTTTGCGTTTCAATTTCGAATTCCATTATTTTTATGTGTCATCTTACATATTTCATTTATTACTCTTTTTTTCAATAATTTTTATATTCAGAATCCGAATATCCAAATGTTATTCCCCAATACGTGTCAACTATTAATGAAATGAAACAGATAATTATGGTTGTTGAAGAAAAGTGCTACAAGCTATTCTCCTCTTCATTTGCGGGAGTTAGAGGGGTCCGCAACCCCGAGATCTATCCCCAACTCCTCTAAGGAGAAAGTATCACACCCAATGAACTGCGTCTCCGATGGGGTCGATGTGTGCGAAGAAACAGTCAAAAAATCAAAACTGGGGCGATAGACGTTGTCCCCCCCGGCATCCCCTGCATCCCCGGCTGCCACCCCGGCATCATCTGCATCCCGGGTGCCCACCCCGGCATCATCTGCATCCCAGGTTGCATCCTGGGTACCCCCTGCCCGCCCGACATCGCCGGTCCGCCCTGCATCCCCTGCCATCCCGGCATACTACCCCCGGATGCCATCCCGGGCATCATCTGCTGCCAATAGTACATGTTGTAGTACCCGGCCATCGGACCCGATCCACTTTCCACGGGTACCGTGGGAGTTTGAGACATGCTCGTCACTGGAGTAGACTCGTTGTTGTGCTCCATTTCACGTTGTTGCTCTTGTACAAAAATTAAGATAGAGAGAAAACTCGTTAAAACAAGTGGTGCGAATGAAAATGACGTGCAAATCGCGTATATATAGTGTTTCGAAAATTAAATAAAAAAAATAAAAAATCGGTTGGCCGATCGCTCGCCAATCGGCCAGTGCCCGGGAATCGGCGTGCGCTCGCCGTTTTTCTCGCCGATTTGGCACTCGCCTACTGCAATGGTTCGGTGAGCGGACCGGCCAGCGTCGGGAATCGGCTAGCCGCTCCGCTCGCCGCCATTGTTAGCCGGTCCGCTCGTCGCCATTGTGGATACTCTTATTGTGTTTACTATTGGTGAATCAGATTCTCATGTATCATCATTTTGTAATTAATTTCTATTCTGCATTAAAAATTGAGATGTGTCCTTAATATGTTAAAAAAAATAACCGGAGTTAAATTATTTGGTAAGTTGAAGCTATCCAATTTTAATTAAATGGGACTTTATTATATTCTTTTGAAAATGGGATGCATTGAATATTGTGAAGCATGCAAAACATGATAATTCAATTCAAAGACAGGAGATAGCTGGTCCTTCCACTCCACGTTTTAATCAACTCCGGATCTTCGGAGCCGTCTTGATTAATTCAACTTTGTTTTCCATCTTCTTTCCACTCATAATTACTAGTTCTATTTTAGACTCACATAATAAATTATTACTACTACAATTCAACGAAAATAATACTACTAATCAAATGAAGAGGAGAATAGCTTGTACCACTTTTCTTCAACAACCATAATTATCTGTTTCATTTCATTAATAGTTGACACGTATTGTATTGGGGAATAACATTTGGATATTCGGATTCTGAATATAAAAATTATTGAAAAAAAGAGTAATTAATGAAATATGTAAAAGTTTGACAGTAAGAAAAATTTGTCTGGCTGCGATCTAGGACCAAACTTTCTTTCACCAAGGCGTTGCATTTTTTTCAATATTTTGTTCTGCAAAATGTACTTATTTAATTATTTGTAAGGAGATTGCTTTTCGTATTGTTTATTTCCCCTTTTTGGCGTCGAAAATTACGCATTCCCATGTCCATGTGCACTGTATGATCATCTCCTCTCCTTTCCTTTCCTTTCCTTTACTCTCCCCTTTGCATAAACCCTCCGTTAAACCCTACAAATATTTATGTATAAACATATTTATAAGCATACATTTTGTATAAGCACCTTCGAACAGTACAGCAGTAGATCTAACCAACTGTGTGTTTTAGTGTGTGCGTTTCTGGCTTATTGTTTTCGATTTCGATTTAGACGATTAGATTGCTGCATCTGAGAAATCATAGATACTGCTATGTGTTTTACTCGCAGATCATAACTAGTTCTGTATTTTCATGAGCAATCCTCTGTTGATGTGCAGATGAAATTGGTTTTTGAATTAGTCTTTCTGCTACAAACAAAAAGGATTGAAATTATAAAGAGATTGACCGCATTTTGTATTTGTCTTTTTAGATCATCGTCTTTACTTCTCCACGTTCTTTGGAATTTAAGGTTCTTCCATTTTAGTATTATCATTTGGTTTTCTTCCCTTGTATTAATTGGTTCTTAAACATTTTGTGCAGTGAAAACTTGTACAGACTTCTGTTCCACTTCAATTCACAGCATTAGTCTTTGCCCTCCAAAATGGCATTGGCGAGAATAGCTAGAAACGGTTGCCGACAATCTGGAGGTGCCACAGGTAGATATGCTATCATACGGGACATGATCCGTGAGGAATCATTGTCTGTGAGCAAGTCTCACTCACCTTTCAGTGGGAGCTTCACAGCTTTCCAGCAACCTGTTAAACCACACAGCAATCTTCCGTTTTTCTCAAGCATTGGCAGGTTTCCTGCAGCAAGTTTTGGCTGTAGGGGGTTGAGGATGACCCCTCAGTATGAATATGCTCATGCACAAGCAGCAGTCGAGGAATCAGATTCAGAATATGAGAATCTAAAGTATCCTACTCTTGAAGCAACAAAGCCCGGTGAAAAGCCTCGAGTAGTTGTTATTGGCAGTGGGTGGGCCGCATGTAGGTTTCTTAAAGGCCTCAACACCAAGCTATATGACGTTGTTTGTATATCGCCAAGGAACCATATGGTGTTTACGCCTTTGCTTGCCTCAACTTGTGTTGGAACCTTGGAATTCCGCTCGGTAGCAGAGCCTGTTAGTCAGATACAGACAGCATTGGCGAAGGATCCGAATTCTTATTTTTTCCTTGCTTCGTGCAATGGTCTAGACACGGACAAGCGTGAAGTAAGTAGTTTCAAATATTTTCATTCAAGATATTCTGTACCATGTAACAGGCTTATAATTATAGCAATAACAGGCTTATAAGTATCAATGAGATGATGCTTCAGTATTGTTGTCATTGTTATTTATTTGATTCAGAAGTAGTACCATGTAAGGACATTCAATTTCCATTGCTATATCAGGTGTTCTGTGAGACATCAGCTGATGGTGGAGAAACATACAATTTCAAAGTTGCATATGACAAACTGGTAATTGCTTCTGGAGCTGAACCATTGACCTTTGGCATCAAGGGAGTCCACGAACATGCTTTTTTTCTGCGAGAGGTGTCTCATGCCCAAGAAATAAGGAAGAGGCTTCTCCTAAACCTGATGCTCTCTGAAAATCCAGGTGATCTTTTATGTAAAATATATTCATGTGGAAGTGCTTATCTACAGAACTGCTGATGCTAAAAAATTATAGGACAGGATGGAAATAATGTTTCACATACATTAACCTAAATGTCATAATCTACAAGATCATTTTCTTTCTCAACTCATAGAAAACCTCTAGTCACTCAACCCTCAGTTATAAATGGTAATTTTGGTTTTCTGATTTCTCTTGCACTAACTTGAAATGAATTAGGGTTGAACGAACTTTAGAAGTTGTGATCGAAATTTCCATCTGTAAAAGAGAGACTATATATCCAGAATTGATGGTATCAGTGTCCCTCTCTCTCGTCCTCAGTCTTCGACTTACTTTAATGGACGTTTGTGCAGGCATGTCAGAGGAAGAAAAGGAGAGGCTACTGCACTGTGTTGTTATCGGTGGAGGACCTACCGGCGTGGAATTCAGTGGAGAATTGAGTGATTTTATTATGAGAGATGTCCGCCAGAGGTATGCTCATGTCAAGAACTACATAAAAGTGACCCTCATTGAGGTATGCCCATTCTTTTCTCAGCTCATTAAATTTGACGTGGATCACATTGTTTATAACTATTTACCATACTTCCTTTAACAGGCGAATGAGATTCTATCATCATTTGATGTGGGATTAAGGCAATATGCAACAAAGCACTTGACCAAGGTATTTTTCAATCACTTTCCCCTTTTGGATGGCAGAGGCTTTCCTTGTCGGAATTGTACTGATACATAACGGTTGTTTCTCAAATTAGTGTGGAGTGCGCCTCGTGCGTGGTGTCGTTAAAGAGGTTCACCCGAATAAGATAGTTCTTAGTGATGGAAGTGATGTCCCTTATGGCCTCCTTGTTTGGTCCACCGGAGTCGGTCCCTCAAAATTCGTAAACTCGTTATCCCTCCCCAAGGCTCTCGGCGGCAGGTATAACACTGAATCGACCCCTTTGTTCTGTATTCGTCGTGGACCAATCCAAATTGAATGTATTGCAGGATCGGCATTGATGAATGGCTTCGAGTCTCATCTGTGGAAGATGTGTTTGCCATTGGTGACTGCGCTGGATTTGTTGAAGGGGTTGGGAGGCCAGTGCTTCCCGCTTTAGCTCAGGTGAGTCTTCAGCATCACGTCTTCATCTTCGTTTGCTTCTCTGATTTCAAACGCAACAAAACCAAACTATACTATCTAATCTTGATCAGGTTGCGGAGCGGCAAGGGAAGTATCTAGTTGAGCTGTTCAACAGAGTGGGGAAAGAGGGGGGTGGTAAGGCCTCATTCGGCAAAGATGTTCCTCTCGGTGACCCATTCGTCTACAAGCATCTCGGAAGCATGGCATCTGTAGGCCGCTACAAGGCCTTGGTCGATCTCCGCCAGTCCAAGGTAACTTCACTCCGGTGTATTTCAAGAAATGAGCACATAATAATAACTCTATTATAAGATAGTATATCTTGGTGTGGCGGCAGGATGCAAAGGGTTTATCACTAGCTGGCTTCTTAAGCTGGTTCATCTGGCGCTCGGCCTATCTCACACGAGTAATCAGCTGGAGAAACAGATTTTATGTTGCTATCAACTGGGCGACCACACTTG
This sequence comes from Salvia splendens, assembly GCF_004379255.2. Taxonomy (NCBI): domain Eukaryota; kingdom Viridiplantae; phylum Streptophyta; class Magnoliopsida; order Lamiales; family Lamiaceae; genus Salvia; species Salvia splendens. The sequence continues at coordinate 29,753,626 of NC_056039.1, forward strand.
TTTTCGGCAGAGACAATTCCAGGATCTAATGTTACAGCAACTACTACTACAGCTTGCCCTATCAGGAATGACTCTTTTACCCTCTGTAAGTTGTAGAGACATATGCAACATGAATTAATTAAATGTTTCATTTCTCTATACTCTATGTGCACAAGAAAACACATTCAGCAGCAGAGGTCATATTAACTAAATATTCACAAGTCCCATAACAGACATAGTAGATTAATTTCTTTATGCCGTCACAATCTCAAATTACTGAGAAGACCTCAAACTATACACGAATTTACAAATTACCAGACAACATAGGTACGATCCTCTTCTTTTCTAAACCTTAAACCTCTGCCAACAATAAATCAAGGCTGGGTTGTTCCTAAACATAACTGGAATATGGATTTTCTAAGTCTAATTCAAAAGACTCATACCATAATCCAGCACAGATGACACGACGACTTTAAATATTCATTACCTGACATGGGAATCATAGGGATCAAATAGGTTATCAGGGATAATCACTGGCAACTTATCTATATACATAAACAGCCTCTTCAAATTCTCCCCTGTTATAGCAGCCATGTCTACCACGTCCTTGTTATCCAGAAGCACCCATAGATCACCAGAGTTTACCCTCTTTAAGCTGTCACGACAGAAAGGGCACGATTGTGATCTTGAGTGCCTGCAATAGAGAATGTTAAGTTGCTTAGTGGAGAGAAATCAAAGCCTTCTACGTTAAACAGCTATGGATGTTGCACAGTCTCACGTCATTGCATATGTTCACCTAGAAGAAACCCCGAACAGACGAGCGCAACTCAACCTAACAGGAGACTGATAGCAACATGCAATGCATAGCGAACAAAAGCACCTTAACACTTCAACACAGACTAAATATTATGTGTAGTTCTACTTCTCTATTTGGACACATGATGCAATCATATGATGGATACACCCCTAACCCAAACTCATATCCAAGCATACATCACAAATTAGAAATTCACACTTCAATGTATGTATAACCAAACTTAAAAGAAAGGAAGTGAACAACAGAGAATCTCATAGTAAGATACAAGAGAAGGATGAAATAATTCAACCAATAAAACACCTGAATAATGTACGGAAAATTTCAGATAAAGATCAATGATGGGCAACAAAAGCAACAATTCACAGCCAGGAATTCTATAAAGAACTTAAGAAAATGTTTAGAAAGGAGCAGCAGCATACCATTCTCTGTAGCATTTGAGGCAAATGGCATGGTTACAGTTGGGCAAGACAATCTTGCTATTCGTCTCCATGCAAATACCACATTCTTCCTCCCTCTCGACATCCAATTCCGAGCAATGCCTGAGATCATCATCATCCTTCCTTCTGTATCTCTCCTGACACACAGCCTTCTGTTTCTTATCTTCTGAATCCGTAACACCTTTCTCAAGTTGCATTAACGATGGATATATAACAGCTGGCCACAAGATATATATATTTCTTTTTCAGAACAGAGTTGATTATTAACCGCCTTAGAAGAAATATGACGAAACCAAAGTTTACCGTAGAACTCTCTAATGCTCGCTTTTCTCTCATGAGTGGACATAGTGGTGGTGCCATCAATATACACCTGTGCAGTGACAAAAGTTCAATCTCCAGCATTGATCAGTTCCACAAACAAGGTAGTCACATTATACAGACAGACTGACCTTATAAATTAAGATCCGCAGCAGTCCGAGAGCTCCGGCAAGGTGGCAATCAGTCCATTGGACTAGAAAGAGTAAAAAGTGAGCAGCTGGACTATATGACATTCTCATTTGTAGACACGCCCCATCATACTCCCTTGGAAAATCAGATGCACTGGAAGTATGTCACCACATTAATTATAAACGGATAATCTTCATTTAACAAATTCACATAATATCAGATGCACTGGAAGTATGTCACCACATTAATTATAAACGGATAATCTTCATTTAACAAATTCACATAATTGAGGGGCGAATCTAACTCAGAGAGTCAAAATCCAAATACACCATGATATTGTGTGGATCATTTCGAAATTAATGATATTTTTGGCATTTGTAGTGCAAGTTTCCTCATATGTTTAACACACACACTGAGTTAATGTATTTTGTACCCCGAAAATCCAATCAACATGAATCAAATTTACCCAAATTTTAACCTAAAAGAGGGGGAAACTAATTCAATTTTTAGTACTTCAAGAGAAATACTGTGTTTTGAGAAGTTGAATAAAAGATTAGCATTCACTTGAAACCTGAAAATTATACCTTTACGACAAACTGAAGCAACAGAGAAAGTAAAGGCCAAACTATCATCAATTACAAAAATTTCCAGATCAATATGCAGAATCTGGATTCTCATCATGATACCAACGCAAAATGCGCCTTAGATAAAAATATAAATAAAAGAAAAGAAAAGGATAAAGAAACCATAACCAACAATTTTCCGATGAAAAAGCGAAAAAGCTTAAACAAAAACAAAAAAAAATCGACAAAATCGCGTTAATTAAAAAAAAAGAAAAATACCGATACTTATCGATCAATGAGGAGCTCCAGAAAAATCTAAACTAAAAAAAAAAAAAAGTGGTAGAGGGAGAGAAAAAGGAGTTAAAACTGACAGAGTATTAGCGTGCTGAATATCGGCTTCAAGAACTTTGAGCGAGTCACGGAAAGACTTCCGTATTGGACTTCCGCCGCTTACATACATCTCTCTTTACAAAAATTACCTTTTCCCCTAATATTTTTTGGAGGATCAAACAATCATAAATGGAAACTTTCAACTCCGTTGAAAATTGAAGATTAAACTCCTAAAATTGAACTTGGATAGGATGGATTAGATATTTCTGGAGATGTTTGATTTTGTTGTGATGAATTTGAAAAGAAATTTCTCCGACTAAAACTGACACTCTCTCCCTCAAATTTAGAGTTGTCTACTTTGGATATAGAAAAGAGATGATATAAAGGTGACACGTGGAGGGGGAGCAGGTGAGGTGAGTTGGGGATAATTGCCATTTTCTAATTTTGTGTTAAATAAATCATCAAATGATCAAATCATAAGGTAAAAAGCAATAAACGTATTTACTCAGCTTTCATATAGATTACCAATTAACTATGCCAGAAAATAATAGTCTCTATTCGAAATTGCTTCTATGACTTAAAACTTATTAGAAAATAAATCATCCAATATTAAATGAGAGGTTTTCCATAACACTTATTACTTACATTAGTTGAATACAAATTAAAGTGACAGAACAAAGTATTCAAACTTATTTTGATTAAAACTGAGAGGTTTCCCTAAACTTATTATTACCTTTGTCTTCTATTACAATTGAGAGGTTTCCCTAAACTAATTATTACATTCGTTCAATACAAAACGAGGAAATAAAGTAGATTAGATTATTGTAAGAGAGATTATAAATAAATTAGATAATGTATTAAAATAAAAGAGGTGATAAGTGGTCATATTTGTAAAAGAACAAAATATTTTAGTTGGCCGATTCAATAGAAGGATACGATTATACGAATCACTTAATAAGCAAGGAAGAGAGTAATATTTTTATTTTTGAATAATTAATTTTCTAGGAAATTAGATATTTTTGCATCACACTTTAGTTTGTACAATTTAAATATTTTTAATATAAAATTTATCAAGAATGTAATATTATAATGAATATAACAAAATCTAAATTATATATATTTAAATTAAGAAATTTGAAAATATTATATTAGGGGTGCGTTAAAATGACAACACCTCTTAAAGTGACATTGTGACATCACGTAGCCTGCAATATTATAAACGCTACACTGCAATCTATAGATTGCAGTCTAGCGTATTGGATATTGCAGTCGGACAAAAATTGCAGTCTAGCATATTGGATATTGCTGCCCGAGAAAATTTACCCTAGAGCATTTTTATGAATGCCACATGGATGCAGAAAAAAATTGCAGTAGGGGCTGCACTAATAGTCTCCTCTATATATATATATACTTCTTTCGTCTGCGAATAGTCTCTTATTTCCTTTTCTCGTTCGTTACGCCAAAATAATCACGTTTATCCTTTTATTACTTTTGGTAAGTAGACTTCACGTTCCATTAACTCGTCTTACTCACATTTCATCATAAAACTAATATAAAACGTAGACCTCATATTTCATTAGCTTTTTACCATCAGTTTTCATTATAAATGTTAAAATCCGGACCGAGTCAAAGTAAGACAATTAATCGAAAACTAATAAAATATTTTTTAGTAATATATGAAATAATATCGTATTAAATAAAATATTAACTCCAATTGAATAAATCAAATATTGTCCTACAATAGTTGTTAAAGATGGAAAAGAAAATGAAATAGTGAAAGATAGAATTTATAGATCAAAACACTAAATAACCATTATTCGATTAATTAATTAGAGAATAGATTCAATATTAAAATGTGATATCTCTATATTTATTTAAAGAAATTAAAAGGCTTTCAGCTCGACACTGCTTCCAAGATTTAAAACTATCACAAGAGTTCATTTTCTAATATACTAGTAGTATACGTTTATTTACGTTGGGATTTTGGTCATCTTCTTCCCCCAAACAGCCGACAACCCTATTTTTGAATTCGCATATGCAGATTTCAAATTTACAAATTTAGTTCAGCCCCTTTCTATCTTTTTATATTAGGTGATTTAGTGTACAATAGAATTGATTTGGTAAGGCTCAAGATTGTCTTTTGAATTTTTTTTAAAAATTTGCAGTAGGATAAAAGGGAAAAAAAAATTGGTTGAGGGTTTAAGCCCTACCCTAGCTCCATGTGTGTCCGCCCCTGGAAATGGTGAAATGGTGGTATGGTGTCACTTTAAGAGGTGTTGTCATCTTAATACATTCCTATTATATTATGTTTATATACTGTGGAAAAGTTCATATTTAAATGATACTATTAATTAGCCCTCATATTTTTTTGAGTTATTTGGCAAGTCACTCATCATCTGCATGTGCTAGTTCTGACCGGCAGGATCACCTCGTCTCATTGGAGGGGATGCTCGCCGTCGGTTGATTTCATGTCTTTCTCCCCCAGACAGCGTGTTCTGCGGTAGCTCATGGTCCTATGGCATCCCCCTGATGCACCTTGGGTGAAGCTGAATACAGACGGTGCCTTCTCTACATCGACACTGGTAGCGGGGGAGGGAGGATTGGTTCGTGATTCTGATGGAGGCCTTCTGCGGGCTTTTTGTGCTCCGATAACTGCATCATCGAGCTTTGAAGCAGAGCTTTTGGCTCTGATTCGGGGTTTGGAGATGGCTATGGAGCTTTCTACTCACATTTGGATAGAGTTGGACTCAGCGGCTATGGTTAGTTTATTGTCATCTAGACACTCTGGCTCCGCGGATTTTAGACACCATATGGCTTTGATCCGGAGCATGACAGCTCAGCGGCATGTTCGATTCTCACACATCTACAGAGAAGGAAATCGGGCTGCTGATTTTCTGGCAGGTAGGGGGATCCAGACCCCTGCCCTTACATATTTTGATTCAATCTCTGTGCCTCGGTATCTGAAGGCGTTAGTTAGGATGGACCAGTTGGGATATCCTAACTTTCGTTTCCGACGTAGAGATGTGGGTTGATCTAGCTCTTCTGGTGGTTGGCTTTGATCTTTTTTCGTTTCCCCCTTTAGTGTATTTAGTCATCTTTTTTCCACTTGATAGAATGGAGGATCCCGGCTTGTGGGCCCTCTACTTTGCATCTTCATGTTCTTGTTTAGATCTTAGTCACTTTTGGGCTAAGTCATGTTTTTGGATCATTGCATTTTGATTTTATTTACGGGTTGGGGGTCTGCCTAAACCCCCGCCCACAAAGGGCGTTTCTAATTTAAAAAAAAGAGTTATTAAGTCTTATAATATAAAAATCAAGTGAGTCACATATTTACCCATCATGATAATAAATTAAAAATTTTATAGGAAAAATGAATAATTTTCATTTATCTAGACATTTATCAAAATTAGTATTGGAAAGAAATGGCAAAGTTTTGTGATATTGTTTGGAAGAGAAAGTATTGTTATCATTATCAAGTAACCCACTCAAGCGTTTTTCATTTCCAAATTTTGACATTCACGAGTATGACGTCATAATTTCGTATGAAATAAAATACTAGTACTATTTATTCGTGAAAAAATGGACAAGTGGGGCAAAATTTCGGAAACGCTCTTATCCAATATCCACAGCCCCATTATTAATTTATTTTGTCGTTTGAGTTTAGGGAATCTCATTTCCATCTCATTCATAAAAAATTCATTTATTCAATTCAGGTCAATAGATAAATTATATTTTTATTTGCAATAATGTCTATGATCTCTTGTAATAATGTAAAATTGCCTAAAATAAATACTAAATAAATTATATACTAACTTATCTAAAGTAATAATTCCACCCAGGTCTAACTCGGGTCCAATAAGTAAATTAATAATTTTGATAAATTAATATAATAATTTTCTTAAAAATTATAAATACCCTGATTCTTACGACATCATAAATTACAAAACGAATTAGATGGATAGTCAAGTGAGGTTATCTCTTTTATATTCACATATTACACAATTAGGTTGTCATGCTTATCTTTCCATACACCTTGTAGATAGAAAATCATTTTATTTTTTGAAATGATTTTAGAAATCTTTTATCTTTTTTATGCGAAGAAAACCTTAGCAATAGGATTTCATAACATCCTGCATACCAGTTCGAGACTTCTAGTGCATTAATGGGTATATGTTTTTAATATTCTTACATTCCTTTTATGTAATTAATTCAAATTAGCTGCACTCAAATATAATCAATTAAAAGTTTTTAACATAAACTACCAGCTATTAAATTATAAATTTATTGAAGTCTAACAGTATTAATTAACTGATTAGATATTCCACTTTAAATAAATTAAAAATATAATTTTTTCATATAGATAGGCATGAATATAGTGAATGCGGTTTTGGTTGTCTGCCACTCTTTATGCTTTGGCCTTTGGCAATTGGCATTGTAATCCGTGGGCACAACCGTAATACTAATACCCTTTATATTCACTTTTTGCCATTAATAATCTCATTTGTGAGGTGAGGGCATCCATAATTCTACACATCAAATCCGCTCCAAAATTCACCACAATTTACTTTTCAGCTTCAGCTGCCATATTAGTATTTTAAAATAGGGCTAGTCCCAAAATCTACTCCAACTCACTTATTTTACTTTTCCATACTTTATTAATTTATTGTTTGAGTAAGAACACAAATAACATAAATCAAAATACTAGAATGATAAAAGAAGAATAAGAACATTTAAAAATAGAATAATGTATTAAAATTTAAAAAGAAAAAAAAAGCTGCACGGCGAAAACCGCCGCATGCGCGGGCGCACCCTCCTTTAGCGACTTGCAATAGCACTGGATATTCCGGCGCATGCGGCCAACGGGAATTCTGGGGCAATAAAATTTTCTCATTCCATTGAATAGGAACAGCGAACATACAGACAAGATTGTATTTTATAATATGATGCAGGTCCATTGTTCTCTAACATAAGTGACAAAATTTAAATTATTATCTCTCATCGATATCTATCTAGATGCTTCTCCTACCGATCACGGATTGCACATACATTAACGCTTAGAGCACCCGCAACGCGTGCCGTTGCGGTGCCTTATTTCGTTCCGGAGGAACGGAACCGCGGCGGCACGCGTTGCAGCCGCCCGTGTCGTCGCCATTCCGTGCCGGGTGCCGTTCCCGCGAGACGCGGCACGACACGTTCCGCCACGCGCCGAGGGGACGTGGCGGCCTCCCATTCGACGCGTGACGCCCACTCGCTGCCTCGCGAGTGGGCGTCGTCACGGTGACGCAATAATTCTTTTTTTAAAAAAAAAATCGAATTTAATAATAATAAAAAAAATTTGCAACGGTATTGTTACCGTTTTTTTTACCGTTTTTTATTTATTTATTTATTTATTTTTAATTTATTTACTCTATAAATACTCATATTTCATACTCATTTCACTCACAAACACACATCTATTCCTCTCAAATCCTCTCTATTTCCACCCCAATTTTCATCTCAAATCAATTCTGTTTTTCTTCTCCCAAATTTAATCAAACTAATGGATCCTTTTGAACAAATGCGTCAAATATTGGAATAATCACTTGAAGAAGATCGACGACGGGAGGCGGAAGAAGCCGCGCCGCCCCAATGACGCTCCCGTACGTACATCCATCGTAACCGGGAGGAAGCCGCCGTAAGGTTAGTACGCGACTACTTCTGCGATAACCCGGTTTGGGGAGATACGTACTTCCGTCGCCGTTTCCGCATGGGGAAACCGTTATGTCTCCACATCGCCAATACTTTGGCAGCCCGGGAAGAGTTCTTCCAGGAAGGGTTCGACGCGGTCGGCCGTCCCAGCCACACGACGCTGCAGAAATGTACTGCAGCAATCCGCCAGCTTGCGACTGGACAAACAGCCGACATGTTCGACGAATACCTCCACATCGGAGACAGCACTGGGCGAATGTGCTTGCTCAAATTCTGCAAAGGCGTCCGGGCAGCCTTCACCGACGAATTTCTTCGGAGGCCAAGCACGACCGATTGTCAGTTCCTGCTCGACCTTCACGAAACAGTGCACGGATTCCCCGGGATGCTCGGCAGCGTCGATTGCATGCACTGGCAATGGAAGAATTGCCCGGTGGCGTGGAAGGGGTCCTACACGAGCGGCCACAAAGGCACCCACCCAACCGTTATACTTGAGGTCGTTACCGACTACCGCCTTTGGATCTGGCACGCGTACTTCGGGGTTCCCGGGTCGAACAACGACGTAAACGTGCTCCACCAGTCCGACCTCTTGACCGAAGTTTTGGATGGTAAAGCGCCGGCCATCAACTTCGTCGCCAACAACCGGCTTTATAAAATGGGGTACTATCTCGCCGATGGCATCTACCCGAAGTGGCCTACCTTCGTGAAGACATCCAGTGGGTCTGCGAACCCAAAGCAGGCTCTTTTTGCGCAAAAGCAGGAGGCCGCTCGCAAGGATGTGGAGAGGGCGTTCGGGGTTCTCCAAGCGCGCTTCAACATCATCAAAGCCTCGGCTCGTACGTGGTTCATGGAGAACATGGTCGACATCATGTATACGTGCATAATCTTGCACAACATGATTGTCCAAGACGAAGGACCCGATGCGGGAAATTGGTTCGACCCCGAATCCCCCGGAAGCTCAACCGCAAGTAGTCCGCCTCGAAGTGGAGCGCATCCGTCTATACAAGAACGGTTATCTATTCGTGCAAGGACACGCGACTCTAGCGCACACACCCAACTCCAACAGGATCTAATTGAGCACATTTGGGCAAACTTTGGCGGATGAAATTATTAAAATTGTGTACTTTTATTTTTTTAGGATTTTAATTGTGTGCTTTTTATTTTTTTAAGTTTAAGTTGTAACTTTGTTTTAATGTTGTGTGTTTTTTAATAAGTGTGTTTATTTTTTATTAAAGTGTGTTTGTTTTAATTGAATTGAGTTGGAAATAAAAATAAAAAATGAAATTGAATGAATAGTAATTTAAGGAACGGTTAAGGAACGGAGGGTTGCAGGTTCCGTTCCTTAGTTAAGGAATGGAGTAAAAAAGTACAGTGGGCCCCGCAAATAGTAGTTTAAGGAACGATTTAGGAACGGTATAGGAACAGCGTTGTGGATGGCCTTATGGAGTACTAACTACTACGTAGTCCATACAGTACGTCCCATGCTACTTACACTATTCCATTTCGGCTCGTTTCAAACTACTTATATTATTTCTAGTTTAAGTTATAATTAATTTATTTAATTAATATATTAGATTAAGTTAAGAACCTCTTTATTAAGTTATGTCTCATTACACTTAAAATTTTAATTTAATTATACTAAAAATCAATTCCAAATTTACGGCCTAAAATGAAAAGTGCGAGTAACATTGGACGGATGGAGAATATAATAATACTAGAGAATTATTTTGAACTTGAACAATAAATAGTTATATAACTTACTTAAACCAGTAGAGTTCCTTTTGTTACACTTTAAATCTCGATTAAAAAACAGTTAGGAGTATATCTGTAGTGAAAAAATGTGAAATTATTAGGTCCACTCCATATTAATTGTTTAATTTGATCTCATGAAGTTAAGGTTTAACTGACAAAAACTCTCTCCGTTCCTTATAATAATAAACTACTAAAAGATTATGTATTTTAACGTACAATTAGTAAAATAAGAGAGGAATTAAAAGAAAATATAATTAAGTTATTATTATTGGAGAATGTGTTATACCTTATTAAAGAAAAAAAATAAAAAATACTAAATACATAATTTTAAGTGACAAACTAAAATGTAAGTAGTTCGTAAAGGATTTTAAGGTACGTACCAAGGGAGTTAATATTTACTTTAGTATTAAAGTGTTGATTCAGTAGCACGATTATAGTGAATCCGGATACTTCTCTTTCGATCGATATGATGAAGTTTTGAATACAAGGGTTAAATTTACAAACTATACTATTATGATTCATTATGCTCCATTAGTGATAAATATGTTTACAAAATCACCCACCAAAATATTTAAGTGACATGTTAGGTCAATACGCAAAACTGCAATTAGCTGTCTGTCACCCTTTGTCACTATGTATGTACTAAATCTGTTTTTCTTGTCTTAAGGATACAAACAATTCTACGTAAAATAAAATTAATTGATTCCAATTCATAATCATTTAATGATTAAATTTTTATTCACCAATCATTCCCTTTTATAAGCATATACTATAACCTATCCAATTAGGATTTAGAATATGTGCCAAGTTGACAATGTATTGGCATTCACTAACTGAACAAAAATGTAGAATACTGTAGAACTTAGAAGTCTACAAATTGTACTTAGAAAATAAAAGGACAATGCATATTGTATAATTGTATGACATAAGCAACTTTTAGATGGATTCTTACAATATTGTTAAAAGTACCACCCAATCCACTCCAATCACTTAAGTTTTTAAGTTTGAAAAATAAAAAACCAATTCGAATATTGTTGATATCAAATTGCAAAATGAAGTTGTTATTGTTGTCATAAGATATTCGAATAATTACATTTAGTCAATAGCCAATAATTATGGCCATGATAGTGGTGAAATCATAAATTGAATGATTTGTAGTTTGTTACAAATGAAATGTCAGAAAAAGAAAGTGTCATAGAAATAAATCATATCCAAAATCCAAGGGACCAAATGATAATAATCAATTGAATTAATAAAGTAATTTTTCCACCTGTTAATACACTTGTACCAATAGAGAAGTCCATGATAAAATATGAAGTTAAACTGTTAATCCGAACGGATAGGGATATGCGTGGCGCTTGTGGATATGTTTTTAGCATTTGATTAAACTTTAAAATTGGAATTAATCAAATAAACATTCCTATTCCTGAATTCCCTACTATGCACTGAAACACAAGTAATAACTAATTAAAAAATTGAAGTTTTAAGATGAAAGGGATAATTATAATATTTTTAATTGATATTCAGTTTGTGGGCAGAGATAATATGTTTGGTGGGTGGGCGTGGGACCTAAGAAAATGACTAAAATAAATGAGAAATTAGGTAAGAAGACCGACGTTGACCCTCCTACATTAAAACTATAGTTTAGTAAAATATTTAATTTATCTAAAAACAGTATTGAACTTTTTATAAAATAATTAATTTTTTTTATAACCTTTCTATTTGCTTCAAAAAAGCACAAGTGATACATATTTAGAATCTTAGATTAATACCCGAACAAAATCCAAACATATTTTGAAGGGACTTTTGTAAAGAAACTAATAACGATATATGCTGATTGCTGAGTAATGTATTTTTATAATTTGTAATACGGAGCCATTTCAAATTTCAAACACATTTTAATGGAACTTAGGTGCATATTCAAATTTATAGATTCAAGCAACTTTTGTTGCCTACATCTTATCTTCTCTTTCATTTTTAGGGTTTTTACTTTATAGCAGCCGTTGCACAGCTGTGTTCGCCGCCAAATTTATTTCATACAGTAGTATTTAATATTAGAAAATAAATACTGTATTATAGTACTATCAGCAATATTTGGAAGGAAGCCTGACGAGAGTATTAATTTGTATAGTAAAAATATATAAAATGAGAGGTAGGTGTATACTGTGCATAAATATAAAACAGAAAGCTTTCATACTGGGCTATTCTTTTAGAAACATTTATTTCATAAATATGACATGTTGAAATTCCTAATCATTTTTTTGGCTAAATGTAAACATCACATTTAAATACCGCACTCATCAAACAAAAAGAAAATTTGTAGAAGAGATACCTTAAGAATTTATAATGTAGATTGTGGATTGAATTGGGTTTGTCATTGTTTTCCAAGTCTTATTTTTGAAAGGTGCGAATATGTTGGGATTAAATTTTAGAGGGCCCAATTAAAATACTACTTTTGGGGGAGAGGAAATTCTATTCCCAAGCCCAGTTCTTTCCTTTCGTTTTATTTCTGATTCTTACAAAATTTTAATAAGATGGTTATATCTCCAGCCAAATTGTTTTTGTTCGATTTCATATTATATGAAATCTTAAAAAACAAAAGGTCGGACCAAAATATTCAAATAGAAGATACAATTCATAGAATGACATTGCTTAGTTCTCATTTCTATTCTAAAAATGGTAGTAATAATTTTTGAAGTACAACTTACTTAAAGAGATACTCATTCTTTTTTTACTTCAATTAACGTTGTAGTTACACTTTTAATACGACACTGTATATAGTCTATTTAATTAATTTTAGCTTCAATTAAGATGTGAAGATTATGTCCAAAGGCAATGTTTATGCCCCTATTGGTTCTATACACTGCCTTACACCAAGTTTGCTTGCAAAATCCCTCTTGATTTGAAGTGACTTCATATTATCCTATGCATGTTGCTATTCTAGAGAACAACCTGAAACCCACTTCATCAACTAGGTAAAACTTACACAATTTTTACTTGTTCCTTTAAAATTACTCTGCACATCCCCGACTACGACAAGCCCTGTCGTCGTTGGACTATTCGTATTTGGTATCCTTGAACATGAAGGTATGGACATTGAAATATGAGGGCAATGAATTTGGTCCGTTAATATCATTTTTGTGCAAACTCTGTGCTCCTCCTTCTGTTATGCGTTGCTTTCATCAAAGAATGACGAATGCCAACAAAATAAATTTTAGTGGACCACATTATGTAATTCAGATTTTTCTGTTTTTTTTTGAATAATGTTACTCCATACTCCACATTTAGCATAGGAGGACCCTCTTTCGAGTTTTCTGGTAACCCATTATTATTCACATTTCGGTGAAAATATTGTGATTTCTCAATATTTGTTGGTTCACAATTAGGTGAATACTGTGATTTCTCCATATTTGTTGATTCACATTTAGGTGAATACTGTGATTTCTCAATATTTGTTCATTTGCTTTATAGTCTTCTCATTGGCCGTGTCTGTTTCTGCTGCCCAAGGAATCTTTTTTTCTCTCTCTCTTTTGTACTATACTATGCAAAATATCAAACTGATATTTGCTTTTTGTCATGTTTGCATTATACTAAATATCCAAATCATTGGTTCAAATAGATTATCATTTTCATTCATGAGTCGATATAAATGTGGAAATTCCGAAGGCTAGCAACAGTTGAAATAGGTTACACTTGAACTACAATGATATTGAATCCCATTTAACATAAAATGTAAATTAGGACAGGCTGAAAATCTGAAAGTTCTCTCATTGCTAGATTATACAGATTCATCCGACTACGATTTACTATGCATTCCATCAGCAACGCTGAGAAAAACACTCAGAATTCCGGCTAACGAGACGGTCCCAACCAAGGTATGATCTTCTTCAACCACCCAAACACAACTAACACGATACGCCAGCGCCTGCATCATCACAGCCAGCAAGGAACTCCTTGGGCTGCAGACAAGCGGCTCACACCTACCGGCTGCATAGTTTCGACTCGAACCTTTACTCGACCCTTTACTCATACCAGACACAAAGTCGTCGTCTGAGGATAAGCTCGAGGAGGAGGAGCAATACAGCAACGAGGGGTGGATCGACTCATCCATCATATCCACCATGCCACCTAAATTTCTCTCCTCGAGCCTCGTCTTCACCAGCTGCATGAGGTCCTCCGGTGGTGGGCTTCCACAGTCGATATAAGCCATGAGATCAATGGCTGAGAGGACCATGATTGCGGAGGCAGCAGTTTCGTCACAGTAGGCTAGAGTTTGCGGGGAGATCTCCCCCATCAACCTGTTTTCTTCATCAATGACTGCAACGGATTTCTGCTCAGTGATAGCGCGGTGGAAATAGCCCAATGCTGAGGATGCAGGCTTGTTGTGAGTGATGGTCATGATGTCGCGATCGATGATGTTTAGCGAATCGAGGCTGTAAGTGGTGACTGGAGAGAAGGAGCCTACGGAGTTGAGAATGAAGCGTAGCACATCTTCTTGCGTTAGCCAACAGCATTCGTGTTGTTCGTGGCAGCTGGAAGAGAGCTGTTGCCGGTTCTCCAACTTCTTTCTAGCATAGTTGAAGCGCTGGTTTTGAATTGGAACCACCAGATTTTGGGTTCCATCTAGCATGTAATCCATGGCTTCCAGCAGGCTGCAGATTAGAAAATTGCAGCAAAGTTGAGACTAATGCAAAACAGAGTGGATTTAATGATTGAAACACTCATGTGGTTCACTAATAGCATGCACAATCTCAACATTAGTCACTGCGGAGCTATCCCAATTAGGACTCGCCAATTTCGTTTATTAATTCTAAATTAGAATTTATTAATCTATAATTAAGGTATATTGATCAAATTTAGATTTACTTCAAATTAAAAACAGAGTGGATTTAGGACTCATCCGTAGTTTCTCTCTTCTTCCGATTTTTTTTTATGAAATTAAAAACAAAATTTGATGAAATTAACAACAAAATTTGATTTACTTAAGCTGGATCACCCTATCTTTCGTTTTGTTTTTTGATGAATCAGAAATTAAATAGGGGAGCTGGGAAAATATTAGAGAGAGAAAATTTACAAGCGGTAGCTGTCGAAATTGATTCCCCCGGTAAAGTATAACTAATAAGGCCATTAAAATCTGAAAAATCTTAATCACACACAGATGCTGAATTGAGCCACACAATTCCCCCAATTAAACAGTAACAGAAATCCATAAATCACCCACTCTCCACATACAATAATTCAATCATGCAATTCAATCGCAAATCATACAGCAATTCAATCATGCAATCCAATCGCAAAATTGCTAAAAAAAACAGTGAATCGAACCTCGAATTAGGTGCGACGCGCCTGACGATGGGGATTCCTTTCGGCAAAATGTCACAAACAGGAGTCTGAAGAGCTTTGAAAGGATCCGCCAGATTCTCCTCCCGGCAGAGAAAGAGGATCACATCTGCGGCGCTGAATTTTCCGACGCAGACGCAGGAACCTCCGGCGGCGTTCTGACTACATATCCAAATGCTAATGTATATCTCGCCAGATGCTTTGAGCGCCGCCAATGCTTCTGCGACGGACGCGGTGGCGGCGATCCACTTGAGCTCCGGCTTCCCTATGCACAAGTCAGACACCTCTGCGGATAGAGATCTCAATGCCATACAATGATCGGATCTGCAGGAGAGAGAGAAGCGAGGGCGATATAAATAGGAGATGGGGTAGATGGAAGGGAAGACGAAGGATTGACTGTACGGATAAATGCTGTAGTAGTAGTTGGAGAGAGGTAGATGAGAGATGAGGCTGTGGAATATAATGGAATCTTGTATATATAGACTCGCTACGTCTCTTTACAACTCGGAAATGGAGACTATTTTTTTTGGAAATAAAATAATTCAACTTTACTTATGGGACCTTTATATTACTCCCTAAATTTTTATTGATATTTACATTTATTTAAAATAAATTGCTAAGTACACGATGGGATGTATAGATCACATGAAGTCGTTGAAGGATAAATTAATCAATAAGTATTAATATTATTTTAATAAATTTAGTCAATGATATCAACTAGAACTAGTAATTGCGCTCTATAATGAGGTACAACAAGAGCTAATTTAATTAAGTAGAGTTACATAGCAAATATTAAATTGTTCCACAACAAATATCCAAAGAAATCAAATTTTGTAAAATCATTTTAATGTAAAATGACTTGAATACCATTTTTTTCCCTAGACTTAATATACACTGATATTTATTTAATTGTTTTCATGACTAAATATAAAAAAATAGTATAAAAGAACAAAATCATCTTGTCGTCACAATACATGAATTCGTTAGTCTTCCGATGTAAACCAAGCAAAAGAACACGACACAAAAATCCATTATCCCAAAAGAATAAATCCAAGAAAATTATTACTTACTTTAATTAACAAATATCAGCATAAATTAATTAAATAATAGGTTAACCTCTTTCTTAACGGCGAGGGAGCACTAGATTGAATATGTATCATTTAACAAGCTTCTTTACGTTAATACTATCTCTGTCCCTCGAGAATATATATGCACTCTTTTTTTTTCTATTCCATAAAAGTATGTGTTTCCTAATGTTATAAACTACTAGTATATTTTTTTACATCTCTCCTACTTACTAATTAAATATTAAAACTCATGTCCAACTAAAAATACATATTCTTATAAAGTACTACAAAAACTAACATCTGGCATTGAGTTAAAATACCTCTTTAAAAATGAGAAGAAATTTTGTTGGTGAAAAGAATATTTAACTAAAAATACATATTCTTATAAAGTACTACAAAAACTAACATCTGGCATTGAGTTAAAATACCTCTTTAAAAATGAGAAGAAATTTTGTTGGTGAAAAGAATATTTTTAATTTATACTTTATTTCCATGATTTAACATAGTGAACAACACTTCATAAAATTTGTAATAAAAAAATGTTTCACTTTAAATAAACAGAAGAGTATATCAAATGTACTACAATATTTTCTCCGTCCACACTTAGTGCATCTCTAAGGGGAAAGGTAAATTGAGAGATAAACTAATATAACTATCATATTTACCTTTTCTTCATGAAAAATCATTCTCTAAGGGGAGATGTATTATACTTTTTTCCCATTTTGAAGAGGTATCTTTACCTCTCCATCAATGAAGAGATAAAATCTTATAACTACCATATTTGTCTTCGTTTTATGAAAAATCATTCTCCAAGGGAAATGTATTTCAGAATGTTTACACTTTATATTTTTAATATATTTTATATTATTATTTTATTTTTAAAAGATAATTTACCTTTTATATACCTTTTTCCTTTAGAATATGTTACTTTTTAGAAGGATATATTTCATTTTTCAAAAAGGTAAATACATAATATACAGTTTTTATATATCTTCTCCCCTTAGAGATTTAGGGAGTAGGAGTGCTAAAAATGAAAGTTACTCTTAATTTATTATTAATTGTTTTTATCATTTTTATTATTATTTTATTCACATTTTCTTTTTCCTTTTTTATACTTTATTAATTTTATATTATTATTACAATGTACCGTTCTTTTTCATTTTTCACACTTTATTATTTTTATATTATTAAAATATTTTTATTTTTATTTTTAATACTTTATTAATTTTGTATTATTAAAATGTATCGTTCATGAGATTATTTTGGTAATGAAAGGAGTAAAAATTAATTTATAAAATGTAGATCTTCTGTATTGTATGAGAATGTGTTTGAAGTCATGGAGGTGGGGCCCTAGAGATTTGGAGAATTTTGGTGGGGGCACTTGAAGAGGTTAGGGTCAAGTCAAGATGCCCAACTCGTTTGTGATCAATTACATTAGCAAAATACTTCTCTTGTGTCTTAAAAATAAAAAAATTTTAAAAGTATAAATTTTGAATAGACAAAAATAGATCCCATATAAAAAAGTGAGAAACACAGAAAAAAAAAGAGTGCTGTATTAGTGAGAAACATAGAAAAAAAAGTATCGTTTAAGTGAAAAATATATCCTATCTCATTAGAAGGAAAGAAAATTTCTAAAATAGAAAATTTCTATTTTTAGGGAATGAATCTAAAAGAATTTTTTTTATTTTTAGGAGAGTTTCTATTTTCGAGGATGGAGAGAACAACGTGCATCTAGTTTTTACTTTTTACAGTACCTTTTTTATAAACGTGACCATATAGTTTCATATGGCAAGGGTCTTTGCCATCCATTTGACTATTATAATAATAGTTCTTGGGAATTCTTTTTCTCTAAACGCGTTTGTTTATTTAATTAAAAAGACGTCCTACAAAGACAGGTATTCATATATCTCCGAAATGATAGGTACCACTACCATCGGATTAGATTGATAGTTTTATAGGATTCAAATCCGATTAGCAATTGAGCAAAAAAATAATGGCGAATGGCGTTTAACCAATTTTATTAAGTGTTGAATGGCGTTTAACCAAAAAAATAATGGCGAATGGCGTTTAACCAATTGAGTCAAATCAGGCGGGTGGTTCGTAACCTGTCACGCCGGAACGAGACGGAGGCGAGACGCGTTGCAGCGTCCCGTCTCGTCCCCAGACCGCCGAGCGTCCCGTCTCGTCCTGCCGAGACGGATAGCGAGCCGTCTTGCCACGCGCCCGCGAGACGTGGAGCGCTCCGGCGCTATGCGTGACGCCCACTCGCCGGCCCGCGAGTGGGCATCGTCACGCTGACGCAATAAATTATTTTTTTAAATTCAAATTTAAAAAATAAAAAATCAAAAAACGGTAATATTACCGTTAATATTACCGTTTTTTATTTTTATTTTAATTTTTAATTTTATTTTTTTACTCTATAAATACTCACAATTCATCCTCATTTCACACACAAATACACATCTATTCTTCCCAAATCATCTTCATTTCCTCTCCAATTTTCATCTAACCTCTTATCCCAAAATGTCCGGCGACGGAAACTCTGGCGGTGGCGGCTCCGGCGGGTTTGACATCAACGCGTTCGGCGACTAGGGGGCATGTACAATGTCCTGGGTGGTGGTTCCGGTTTGTCGACGCCGGGCACCCAGGGTTCGTCGACGTCGGGGGTACCAACCACCCCATTTTGATGTGGATGCATACGCCCATCCCTCCGCCCTGAGGTATTCGCAGGGATTATCCCAGATTCGGGAGGATTATTCGGTTGAACCCACTCCGGAAGGAGGCCGAGGCGGTGGAAGCTCCAGGGCGGAGGCGGACGAGGATAAGGATCTAGGCCGGCATCCGTACAGCCCCAAGGAAACGCTGGCTGTGTACAACGCCTGGATCAGCGTCTCGTACGATCCCATCGTCGGGAATCAACAATCCCGGAGGTGCTTCTGGGAAAAGGTCACCGAGGCCTACCACGAGATTAAGCCGAAGGGGTCCCGCCGCCGCACATTTAAGATGCTCCGCGCTCACTTTGACTGAGTCGACAGAGAGGTCAAAAATTTTGCGACATCTACAAGAGTGAAGCGGCTCATTACCAAAGCGGAGCCACGGGAGCCGACATTCTGAGGTCGGCTTTGCGAGTCTACTTCGACGACACCAGCAAACAATTTAAACATGTCGATGTTTGGGAGGTCGTCAAAGACGAGGAAAGGTGGGTCGGCGGTATCCGGTCCAGCTCGGGCTCAACCTCGAAGCGCACGAAGCACACGGTGGGTGGCCAATACTCGTCTAGTGAGGGCGGTTCGGGCAGCGCCGCATAAGAGTTTGCCTCGCAGGAGGTAGAGGGCACGGCAGACGAAGGCAGCTAGAGGGAGGAGGGGCCAAGCCGAATCAAGCCAGGCGGGCTCGGGGGCACCATCGAACTCCTTAATGTCCATGTACATGACCGCCACAATGACAGACACTTCCCGCATGACGCCTCCCCAATACCAAGACTATCTTGCCGGAATTGAGTTGATGGCAAGACAACTTGGTATTCCGCCTCCAGGTGGCTTCAGTGCACCTCCACCGCCTTCGGGGGATGATTCGCCGGCGGAGTAGTTTTTTTTATTTTCTATAAAATTATATTTTAAATTATGTAATTTTTATTTTTTAGGATTTTAATTATATGTTTTTTTTTATTTTTTTGAATTTTAAGTTGTATTTTTATTTTATGTTGTAATTTTATTTTATTTAATGAAGTGTGTTTTTATTAATGGAATTTGTTGGAAATAAAAATAAAAAATGAAATTGAATGAATAGTAGTTTATTAAGGGTTGCAGGTTCCGTCCCTTAATTAATAGATGGAGTAAAAAAGTACAGTGAGGCCTAAGAATAGTTATTTAAGAGGCGGTTAAGGGACGGATAAGAGACAGCATTGCAGATGACCTAACTTTACTTTAAATGACCAATTTCATGCGTGTATTAAATTGTTCTTAGAGCATCCGCAGTTGTGCTCGCTGGCAAGGACGATGTTCGTGCCGCTGGCGCGGCTGACCCCTGCTCGCCGCTGCTCGATGCATCGAGCACGTCTGTGCCGCTGAGCAGCTGACGTGGCGGCGCCTGATTGACCAACGGCTATGCCGTTGGCAAGAGCACGGATGGGGATGCGCTCGGAATGTTTGACATTAATGCCTTAATGTACTCCTATATTGTTCATGAATTATTGCATTTTTTCTCTACCCTCTTCGGTGGTAGATCCAAAATTTTGAGTTTAAGGATGCAAAGAGCAAGAAAAGGAAAATGTCACAACTCTTCCATTTCTCTCAGCAGTTTTGTCCGACCCTCTCTCAAATGTTGGCTCTCTATCTGTCTAATCTCTATTTATTCCACACATACAAGAGAATGAGCTATGTTTAGTTAGGTGTAGGGAAAAAAAGGATATAGCATTATACTTACTACTCCACATAACAATAAAACTAATAAAAATTTGGGGATCCAACTAATGCTCTTAATTAATTTACACAAGTCGAACTCATTACATATTAATTAATTGAAAGATTTTTTTTAACTCTCCCTGATTCTTCAGATTATCAGTTAAGGTGTTGATTACCTTAAAAGTTTATGCATCATTGTGGAAACTAACTCTTGTTATAAGTAATTGTACAAGCTAAGTCCACTTTTACTCATCAATTTTGCAATTAATCTAAAAATAGTAGTAAATGATAATCTACTATCAATCTTGCTACTAACATGATTAAATTTATAAATTGATCTTGTATGTTTAATTTTCCTGTTTTATCTAGCAGATATGAAACTTTCTATAATGTGCTTGAAAAATCTAAATCTAAATCTAAATCTAAATCTAAATCAAAACATTATTAAAGGACAAATTCGTACGTTATGTGTTGAACACACATCAGCATATATTCAGTGGGGACACAATCCAATAAGTTTGCATTTGAGCATCATTCAATTAATACATTGATTAATTAATCTCAACAATTGTCAGTTTTAAAGAGATCATACCGATGGATTTTTCTCGAATGTGCTAAACCATTACTGTCTTCAATCTATATTTGGTATCATATTTATTATTAATAACTGTCACTTGAATTTCGATTGAATATTATGATTATTTCATAAGTAATGTTGTAACTTTATGAAGCTTCAATCATATTAACGATAAATATCAATCTAGCTTGAATCATATTAAAATTCAATTTGATGATAAATTTTATATTATGTTTACAAAAGCGATTATGGGACAGTACGATTTTTAGAGTGTCACAATCGGAGGAATTTGTGGATAAGAAAGTTAACACGAAATTGTGAATATGACATTCTACCTTCCAGGTCGGTGCATCCAGTCCTGCCAACATAATAAATGCTCTATGGATAATTAACTTTTAGATTTTGTTTAGATGACTAAACATAAAAATTAAAAAAAATAAAAAAAAGGTTTGTTCGGACGGAAATCACACCTCAGAGCATTCACAGTAGGGTGTCCTCAGTGGCGCCTTAAAGCCCGCCTTATGCACCGCCACGTCAGCATTTTATCCTCTTCCCCTTCCACCTGCAGTGGGGCGCCCTAAGGCGCGCCCTAAGCATTTTACTATTGTTTTGTTAATTAATTTAAATGTTTTCAAATATATAAATGCAAACTTAGAAAAAACACAACGATTAACTAAGAACGACAAAAAATTCATTGATTATAAAAAAAAAGTTACACGGGTTAGAAATAAAAAATTTTGACTATCCTACAAAAGCCCCAACTTCCGGCTCAACTTATCGATCAACCTCTGGAGGAATTAGGCTCTGGCCGGATCCGTACACTTCATAAGGGCGTTGTGCGTATCCAACAACGTCCGTGCCATCGAGGTCGTTGCAAAATCTGCGTAGGCAAGTGTCGCCGGGGTCGGGGTCGGGATCGGCGATGGGGGCCGGCGGCCGAGGAGGATGCCGCCTTCGCCTTCCCCTTGTTCTTCGCAGCCTTGACGCCTATGGGACTCCGTCGGGAGGACATCGGTGTGCAGGAAGTCTCTTCCTCCGTGCATGTCTGGTTGAGGTCCACCGGATGAGTTCCGCTTTCACTGGTCGTGTAACCACCATCGTCGGTGGTCTTCGTCCTCTTCACCGCACCAGTGTGCAGAATCCCGCCTTGGAACTTCTGCTTGTCCCTCAAGAGCGCCCAGATGTTCAAATGCTTGAAGTCGCCGTACATGGACTGGTACAACAACAGCGCTCTATCGCGCACGTCGCTCAAGCTCTCGCCGCTTCCCTAATCCCTCGAGCACTTCTCGTACTCTGCCGCGAACAAGTTAACTTGCTTCTTCACTTGATCTCAGTGCTTGCGGAGCTGCTCCCGTTGGCGCTTGTACGCGCTCGGTGGCTTCGCCTCATTGTAGCGCTCGGCGATGCGCTCCCAGTACGCGAGCTGCTTTTGGTTCTTCGCGAATATCGGGTCCTCCGATATATCCACACAACACCTCGCCAAGACGAGGGTTTCATCCGGTTGGTAGTTCGTACGGCCGGGGGCGTACTCTTCACAAGTTGTCGGAGGTGGCAACTTGTGCGCTCGGTGCTTGGTCCGCTTCTTTCTTGCAGGGGCAATGACGTCGGCGGCGGCGGCAGGGCGAGTTGGAGACGGCTCCATGTCGGAGAGACCGTACGAATCCGTACTGAAGTCCGGATCGTTCTGCGTGTTGGCGTCGAACGACCGATATTCGCCAGGTTGTGTACCCGGCCACCGTGCGCCATCTCCAAACATAGGGCTACTAGGACTTGAGTATCCACCGGAATCCATTTTATAGCGTAATTTGAGAGTTTAAAAGTTAATCGAAAAGTTACAAATGAAAAGTGAAGTTGGGGTATATATATATAACAAAATTTTTGAATTTTTTTTTAAAAAAAAAAAACTAAAACGCGTTGCATCGTCCGCGCTTTGTCTGCGGACTAAGCGTCGGGCGCGGACGACGCATCGTCCGTCGTCCTCGGAGCCACAGTGGATGGCCTTAATCTCAATGGGAGAGAGCATAAGAAAATTTTCCTCCACCACCATACGTAATACATATATAAAATAATATTTGAGTTATTATTCTTTTAAATTTAGTCGCATTGAAAAAACTAAAAACAATGCACATTTTGACAAAAAAAATATATATATATATATATAATCAAAATATGTATAGTTCATTTATCTTTTTAATATTTCAAAAATTTTGTAAATAGAATACGATTAAAATAATAACATCAAGGTGGTAATATTCTATATATGGCTTGCGAATATGCCTGAAAATAGACTTACCAATACATTGGAGCGATTCAATGATCGAGTGATCGATATTAAATTCATTTCATTGTGACAAAGCCAACAACGGACCACTTGAACCATAGATATTAGGTACGAGTCTTAATCTATGGCATCACATCATATTATTCATATTTAATTAAATGTAATTAAAAAAGGCGAATGAAATAGAAAAAGAATATACTTTAACTCCAGACATTGATACAAATAGAGATGTGGCCGCCGAATAACCTAATTTTAACATGAACTAATTTTAATAGGATACATAAAATTTAATATGTTCGATTTTCCGTATATATGTTTCATAGCATAAACATATTAACACATCAGATCCTAATCTTTCTATTTTTATCACAATTGTAATTTGGTCACATAAATCAGACTAGACTCATTTTGCTTATTGACACTCTAATTTCACCATTTCAAATAATTTATCCTACTTGGCTACATGAAATTAAAATAAATACTGCTACTAAACTTTGAGAGAATATAAACTCGAACCGTTTTGAAATTTCTGAATCCCCAAAAATTGTAAACCTAAATTCAAACTGAACTGAAAATTTTGAATATCCTAAAATTTCCAAAAATATCAGTTTTTTTTTCAATTACTATTATATATTCCATGTTAGAAATGTTTTAAAAAATGTGATTCTTTCAATATTTTATTAAATATAAATATATAAATAAAAATATACTCCTATTTGAAAGTAATACTATTAAATAAAATTTTATCATATTCAAAATAAAAAATTTGATTCGAGTTTAATATTTCCAATCACAATATAAATAATTTGACAAGATTTCTTGAAATTTGTGTTCAACGATTTCTTCTTATAATTATGGGCGAAAGTAGCAGTCTTGGATCTCAGATTCCAGGAATTTTGGATCTATTGCACATGAACGAAAATTTTGTGTGTGTCTATATTTGAGGTATCATGTTTCAGAAAAAAAGCTACAATAAATGCCTTTATTTATTGCGTCATTGCGTGCATCTTTTTTATTCTTAGTAACGCGTTTTAGGTATTGTAAAGTCGAAGACCAATAGCAAGCCGCTGATTTTGATCATCGTTGCAACTTTTTTTGCTATGTTTTTCCGTTTCTGTGGTCAAATACTCAATTGCAAGTGGTTACATACATATTATTATTAAGAAAAATGTGGCAATTGTTGAATTTTATAATGTTAGAGACAATCTTATTTCAAGATTTGTGATTATTTGCCAGCTATTCTAGAATAATCTACTGCGCACTCCGTTTTTCCACAAAAAAAAGACAGAGAAAATATTAAAATAAACCTTTTGTCACAAAGTTAGGAAGAGTACTTTACAAGCGATTGGGTGGGCCTTGTTGTGGGCCGAGCCCAGGCTTTTCACAGTATATTTTAGCTTAGTTCTATATATACAGGAATTTTCACCAATTTTGGGTATATCAACATTGTATTATTTGTATGTTAATTTCAAAAGCTCATTTGTATTGTAAATTCTTATGATCTGTAAACCGCTATTTGAACTTACAGAAATTGAAAATTCGTTTGTTGCAGACTTTCAGTATAAACTTTTAGTGAAACTACAAAGTTAAAATTTTTATAATGCAAGTGATTATTTCATATAAAAGTAGGTTATTTCTTAAAAAAAATAGCTTCCGATTTTTTAGTACTCCATAAACCATAAGATAAATGAATACTGAATACGTATATTATTATAAGAAAATTGGGCTTGACATTGGGCTTCTAGAGAATTGAGGAGGGCCTTAATAAATCATTCGGGTATAGGACCAGCTGCATCGGCCCATCCAACGGAAAACTTTTAATTGGAGCCATTTTTCAATAATATATCACGATTGCTTAGTTTCGCCATCGAAATATCCATATAGATAAGCATAGATAATGTATAGTATAGAAATTATTGTGGATTGTATATGGCCTTGTTAGTAATTCCAAATATATGTTAAATAGCATTATTTGTTACCATCACTCTTATTTAATCCTCATTTAGTATAATTTATTTTGTTTTATTCATTTAATTTGGTCTTGATCTTAAAATTTAATAAATTGCATATAAATCAAAACCGGATTTACTTTTTATTAATTTATTTAAAGTAAGCTGTAGAACTAATGATGTCAATAATAAATTATTGTATATAAATATCGTAGACTAAGCGAGAGTAGTGTTTACAGTTAGTATGAAGATAATATAACATGAACAAAATGAATTATGATTTTTAAGTAATTTGCATAATTGATTATGATAATGATAATTTGGGAGAGTCCATAAAATAAAATAAATAATAGAAACTAAATAATTTGTCATTTCCATTTCCTCGTTTTACAACCGAAATTGCCGTTCCAACACACGTGTATAAAACTGAAATCCATCCATGCATTTCCCATCGCTCTCTGCATTCATCCATCTGCTTTTATTTATACCATTTCCACTTCTAGAGAGAGAGAGAGAAATAAAATTGGTAAGAATGTTGAGTATATTCAGGAACGGCGTGATTGATCCACCGCGCGAGCTACACAGCCCAGCGCCAACGGCATCCTCCGTGAGATCCAAGACTCCAGATGACACTCTAAAGGATTTCATAGATTCAAACCCCAAAAACGGTTACTCCGTTCAATTCGTAGACAAGGCCGCCCTAGCACACGCCTCACCTCAATTTACCCGCTATCGAAGGTAGAATCGGCTTACGATTGATTGAATTTGGTTTGTTGATTTTTGAATTTTGAAATGTGACGATGATCGCAGTTTGTTCTCGGGGGTGGATGACGTGTACTGCATTTTCATGGGGGATCTGAAGAACCTGTGCCTGCTGAACAAGCAGTACGGACTGACAAAGTGTGCAAATGAGGCGCTGTTTGTGATCGAGGCGTACCGGACTCTCCGCGACCGCAGCCCCATGCCGGCGCATCAGGTCCTCAAGGAGCTCGAAGGCAGCTTCGCTTTTGTCATCTACGACCACAAATATGGCACTGTCTTCGCTGCTCTTGTAAGCCAATTTCTCATAATCGTCTTGTTCAATTGATTTTACGAATTGGTGTATTGTTTAAATTTTCAAATGTAGGGTGGTGATAAGGCGTTGAATTTGTTTTGGGGCGTTTCATCTGATGGATCGGTGATGATATCGGATAATGTTGGCCTTATAAAAGCAAGCTGCAGAAAATCGTATGCTCCATTTCCACCTGGTATGTATGTATGTATGTATGCATGTGTGTTGATTAATCAAATCTAGGATTAATTAGTAAATTGGTTAGTAAGGTGAGAAAATGGAAATTGGAAAATGCAGGATGCTTGTACCATAGCGATAAAGGATTGATAAGCTTCGAGCATCCGATGCATAAGATGAAGGCGATGCCGAGAATCGACAGCGAAGGCGCAATGTGCGGATCGTATTTCGCTGTGGATGCATATTCTAAGGTTAACAGCATGCCCCGCGTTGGCAGTTCTGCTAACTGGGCAACCTGGGGCTGATCCTTTCAATCCTCATCATCATTCTTTTCAACTCAGCACACATAATTTATTCTTTTTTTCATTTATTTACTTTTTCTTTTTTAATAATTAGTATCTTTGATTATTAATCCCCTGTTGTCGGAACCTAAATTTGGGTTTTTGGTTCTATTTTTATTACTATTACAATTATTTATTATTAAATTTTATTACTGAACCACAGAATCACACATAGAGGTCATTTTTAGACAATATGAATGTTATTCTTAGCTTATTTTATGTCATGATAGTAAGCATGACCTAAAATGACATTAGTATTTTTCAAATTCGGATTTTATAAAATGATCTAAAACAAACTAACCTTACAATGACCTAAAACAAACTAACCATGATGGGTTCAACAGTTCGGTCTTTAAAATTAATTCGACATTAATTATAACTCTATTATTACAAATGTTATAATTACAATTGTAAAAATGGTGTTAGCTCTAGACTTTGTTTGTGGAGTAGTTGTTATGACATTATTATTATTAGTATTAGTGTTGTTGATTTAAGAATAGGATGGCTGATTATCACAAAACCAGAGATAAAAATTAATGCTAAAATCTTGTTCACAAAAATGATTTGAAAAGAGATTACAATTGTATCCTACATTATATACAGAAAAATGTGAAGAAAGCCACAACCAGATTTTCTACACTGAAAGAGAGGTGGTTGTTTATCTAGACGACCAGAACCCATGTTCCGCCGCACATTGGGCAGCCGTATGCCCAGCGGCTGATCCACCAGATTTCTTTCTCGTTCTGATTAGAGGGAGTAGCAGCCGAACCGAATGCACATGTCTGCCGCAAGCATCTTATGCACTGCAACCAAATTGGATATTCAAAAAACAACAGACGAAGTATCACACAAGAAACCAAGCTCCGTGATAAATGAATAACCTACCTTGTACCAAGTTCCTTCAAGCCCTGTTTTCCAGACAGCAGTTACAACATCTCTCCGCGATCCCATGATACCGTAGTATGCTCCAAGGCCCACTGAGGTATTCAATCCAAAAGCTGCATCTCTTTCTGACATCCTACGCTTTCTTGGCCACAGGGTGTGAGTTCCATTATGAGCATCTACATTTTCAGACGAGCTGCTGTATTTGGTGCCCTCATCTGATACACTCGTGCCATCTCGATCTGACCAGGGTCCTCCAAACATATTCCTCTTGTGCCATTCTTCAGCTGGGGGGTGGAGTTCCAACTCACGAAGAAGCAGACCTGCAGCATCTGCACCTCTAGGCCGGGGCATATTCTGCAGTACAGCATAAGTGGAAGACCATTAGATCAGTGATTAATATCCCTTTTAAGCCCAATTATTGGTTTAAACTTTAAAGTGCTCGGGCTACAGCACCACAGACAACAAGTATAACTTCATCTACCATAATGTACCTGCATATGAGGGCCAAGTGATGCTTCAACAACCTCTGGTAGAACTGTGTAGTTACCATCAATGTAATGAAGGCGGACCTGGATGTTGCTGCTCCCCACCTGTGAAAGCGGCAGTTGATGTTGCAATCCTGATGTCCTTCGACAGAGATCCATAAGTATAAGGAAAAGGACTTTCACCTGCATGGATATCATATAAACCGAAGATATAAACAAAGCAACTCAGGGTAAATTGCAAGCAAAATTATCAAAGAGAGTTACTCCATGTGTCATCCCAATGAGTAAATAAGGAATACTACTTTAGTAATAATATTACTTGCTTCTGGTAACAAACGTCTTTTATCAAATAATGGAAGTATTAAATGCAAGTAGCAAGTAAAGCCGTAAAGGTTTAGGATGATGATGTCATGCTACATTTATAGTATATTAAGAAGTCCAGATTCAAAAAGATAATTGATTTAAAACAGCTCATACAAAACTGAGGAATTTCTAGTTCATTTCCCTATCTTGAAAATAAATTGTTGCGACAACTTACCTCCTCAAACGTATATCCTTGACCAGCATTACCAGAACCTAATCTTGACCGGCTAGTTGGACCTTCTTCGGGTGCCTTCACACCATTTCCTACCTGCCCAGTCCTTGGCTGTGTTTCTTCTGGTCTGATAGCAGTTGATGCAGGTTTTACAGTTATTGAGTTGGTTTCTTCTGATTTGCTTAAAATACCAATCTGAGGCTTTTGGGCCGACGAATCGTTATTTCTTTGAGCAGCTCCAATAAAGCGGGGAAGTTGTGTTCGCCGAAAGAAAAAACAGAATAGCAGAAGTTGGCATAATCGATGAAGGAAATGGCAGTCTCCAATGAGCCGAACAGCTGGAGTTCCTGGAAATGTTCCTGTGTTGATACTTATTGGCATAAATGTTGAAGGGCCACTTATGGGGTTTGGAGCTGTGCTTGGAACAGCGGTATCACTTGTACTACTGATCTTTGCAATAGCACCTTGTACCCAGGCTTGCATCTGAGTACTACCTGTGGAGCTTGTGGTTCCACCTTGTGAAGCTGAAGATGAGGTACACAAGGATGTTCAAAGGTAAGGAAAACATAAAAGACGAGAACACCCACTTATAGCTCAAGCTGAGGGGAGTAAAATTCTTTTGTGCAGACAAGAATCTTGTAACCATATCTAGGACTAACATTGTATACTCACCCTGAGTTGTTGCAGGAGCAGTAGTACTTTGCGTAGGGCTCGTCACCAAATTACGACTCCCACCTGTACCTGAGGTAGCGGCATGACTTGCCAGTGTACGACAGAAGCTTGCATAACGTCGTAAACGGGTAATGAAGTGTGAAGCCAAATCAAGGACCGCATCAACATAAGCCTGAATCATCACACAGTTACTAAGGTTGGCACTATTAATGAAACACCAAAACATATACATGTCCAGTGCACACCCGGTATGCAAGAAATATCAAAATATCAAAAAGATAAGGCAAGACAAACCTGGATACTCAGAACAAGCGCTGGATCAACAGCCATCGCATCAGCATCAATATTAGATAATGTCTCACCAGATGCTTGCCAAGGTTCTTGCACCAGAGCAGAAGGATTTATTAAAGCTGATTCAATTCCTTTACCGAGCATGTCCAACAACAACCTCGCTTGCATGTCAAGGACCATGGCTCTTACCTCTTGAGCACTCGTGCCTTCAAGAAGCCTACATTTTATTCTGTCCAAACTCTGCACTTCCATATAAATATTCTGTAAGTTTCAAAATCATGTCTCCAGATGTGTCATACAAAGATTTACACTCACAGCTTTCTATCATATAATCAAAACTAGAAATTGGAAATGAGCACCAACTAACATACAGGTCCATACTGCTGCCTGTGTTGAGTTGAGGGAAGGGAGTGGAAGTCAGCATCCAGTACAGCAATGACACTGTTCAGCGATACTGGAATGTAAAGTGTACACAAATCAGCAATAGCAAAACCATATTTGAACATAAAATATCCAACAAAGGTGCACTTCTCGTTTACTCACTCCAGTTATTCTTGCCCTATTCATATTAGTAGGAGGGTGTTTGCTTTAAGTGATAGGTTGCATATATAAGCTATCATTCAAAAGTAAAAGCCCCCTATGGGGATGTTCGATTCAAATTCTGCAATGACAATTAAAATAGGTCTGATACACAACGGAAATTAAAACAAATTTTCGTTCTCCCTTTTTATTTTGGTTTTTTGGGGCTGAGTGCAAAATGACTAGTTCTATTCCAGACCCACACGCTTATCAGTTCATTGAACATGCCAAAATTTGCAGCATCCTACCACTGAAACATGATTACATGACAATGCTTTTGTTCCACTATCATCCTATGGTGCTGCCGTATACTTGGACAGTATAACTTTGCATCCTGAATAGAGGAAACTAAGCTCTCTTACCAATGCCATCCTCTGCAGCACTCTGTGTGCAGCCAACTGCATCCCACCAATCAACTCCTACCAAAAGACTCCACCAAAACCTACACAGGCATGAAGTCAAAAGATTCAGAGTTGTGACATGCAGAATTACAAAACCAATTCGCACTCAATATAATACAGGCAGAGTCAAAATATATCAGCCTATGTAGGATTATGCTCAACAGAACAACCTTTCAACTATCTACTCAACATACCTCTCAGCAATAGCTCGCTCCCACATTGCAGAGTTGGCTTTTGCTTGACTACTAGGAACAGGAGGAAGCACTCGTATAATTTTCAATATAGTACAATCCTTGCTACCATCATGCCAAACAGATGCTGAACAGCAACTGGTAGAAGAGAATGCAGGAGCAGCAATGGCGGAGCCAACATTAATCTGGTAGCTATCAACAGCTGCGAGGTTTGCACCAGAGAAAACATGAACCCCACCTTGAAGAAAAGAAACAGCAATCTCACCACCATGAGCAGAGTACACTATCCGAGCAAGCGTTCTTATATCACTAGGCAGATCAAAAGGATCAAAACTGACTCTTTTCTCAAGACCAGATTCAGGAGTTACTTTTCCATCACGGATAGGGGGTATGGCCACTCCTCCAGGACATTTGAACTCACTAGGTGCTGGTATGCATTTATTCACTTTACTCACCCAAACTGTTTGCTTAGGTGCCTGGCCACCAAAATTAGAGCTAGGATTCCCAAAAATCTGATGGATCACTACATTCTCTACAGATGATTCCCAACGTTGAACTCTCCAGCCATTGACAGAAGGACCTTCATCAGGATCATAGGGGGACATGTACTGCCCTGCACAGAGACTCAAAGCCATTACATTTTTATAAACAGTTAAACACACAACAACCTGACAAATGATTTCCACCACTACAGTAAAAATGTCAAAAAGGTGTTCTGTCACTCTCAAATGCATTCTCTTTTCTTGTATTCTGATGCTAATGTAGAGGTGACCAGGGCACAGACCCTCTCATCCCTGAAGAATGTCGTTATAGAAAGAAGCATGCATATGAATAATGAATAATGAATAATGTTACTCAAAGTAAGTGGATGTAACAAGCATAAATCAGTCTATATGTAGGCCCGTAGCTGATGAGAATTCAAGCAAAAATGTAAAGGCAAAAAAGATGCGGGCCTGCTAGTATCCAAGTAAATACCTTCAACTATCACAACAGAGATTACAGAACCACCACATGTTGGATCGAAGGCAACTGCAGTGACACCAGAACCCCAAGTTGTTGTAGCTGCCGACTGAGCAGCAGCTTCAGGGCTGACATATGCAGAAAAGTTGGAAACAGGAGAACAATGAAGTATTATCACATCACTGTAATCCTGTTCTGTCTTTTTAACACCTTGCTTTGCTTCTAATAACAAATATTCCTGCCAGCTAAACAGATATGCAGCCAGAGGGGCAAAACCATCCCAGGAAGGAGGATTGAGTGAGGGGGGAACTTCACTGTTCACACTTGTTTTGGGAATAGCTTGGAAACCATTTCCAGGGCCAGGTGTTACTTCCCAAACAACAACAGTTGATGGGTTTACTATGGGGACTCCAGCCACATGCAATGCTCCAGAATCTGTAACAATAGCATCAGCAGCCATGATTCCACTAGGTCCAGCTCCCAAAAGCCCTTTACTGGTGCAAAACCACTTGGAAGGAGCACCACTCTGATTGGGTGGCCATTGGGACCAATGTAGCTGAACAGAGCCCGAAGAGAAAACAGAGCAAACACAAAGAAAATTTGGCCAACCAGCTGTCACCAGATGTAAAGAAAATTGCTCAGATGTCATTCTAGAAACAAGATTGATCAAGGAATATTTCTCATGGTTAACTATACTTGGCTAATGGATTACACTAGACAGTTCGAATCAAGATGAGTAATCTCCAATTGCTGTTATTTCTTAATAAGGGTCAAATGAATGTTACTTCCTCATCATTTTCCTTACTACATGCAGCAGACCAAAGATTAGAAATTCAGAATTACTCATTAAGGACCCTTACAGATTAGAATAAATGGGTTGTCTGAAAATTGTTGTAAATATAATGTCAGAAGCTACTTTCAGTTAAATATAGATTATAGAGTAATTATGAAACAGCAAAGAAGAGTATCTGAATATATAAATTTAGCTATCTATATCATGCAAAGATGCCAAGATCACAAAATGATGTACAAAAAATAATAACAGAGTGATATACACCAAAGAAAACAATGCGGAAAAAATAAAAGATGAACCTGGAGCATGTGGTTGCTGCGAAAGGAATTTCTCCTCAAATGTAGACTTGGTGGAACCACTAGATCTAGCTGAGAGTCTCCTATACTAGTTTTGCAACAAACAAAGGTTAGCATGAGTCATAAAATATTTCCTGAATTGTCTCCATATTTAAGATGATCAAAGATATACATACAGGAGAAGCTCCTGAGAGCCACTTTGTAACAACTGCAATATCCTGGCGCCATTCATATTCAAGCTGCCAGCAACTAGCTTCTTTTACAAGATTTGCTGGTCCCTGAACCAAGAGCACCAAACCAAAAGGATTGTAATCCAGATGAGTCAGAAAAGATATTTTTTTCTAAGGATCTATGGGAGATGATAACTGCTCCGAGCACAATGCATTGTCACTCACAATCCAATTCTATAACTATGACAAAGGCTACTAATTTTCAAGCAGACTCAAGAATTGTATACCTGAGAAGGCTGCGTCCAAATGGTTATCCGTCCATGGAAATTAGCTATGAGCAGTGCACGTGGACATGAAGTAGGCGACCACTCAATGAACTGAACAGAGTCGCGAGGCGAATCTGTCAAAAAAACACAAACCAACCATCTAGTTGGAAGTTGGAACTTGGAATACAGTGCAATAGCATCCCTTTCAAATAAACAGTAGGATACCAATTTGTTTTAATAAGCATTATCTACGTCCTCTTGAAACTCTCGCTATTATAAAGATGAATACCACTCAAACAAAAAAAGTACAGAAAAAGAAAGAAGCATCATATTGGTGCAAAATGAAGATGAGTTTTCAACCATGCATCAAAATTGTAATAAAAATGCCAAGTCGGAGACTATACCTGCAATGACATTGAAAACTGTACATTCAGTAGGTCGCTCAGGTATGACTATATGTATAGGGATCCAAAATGGAGGATTTGCAGTTGAACTACAAAGTTAAATATAATGAATAATACGTCAGCACAAAGCATACGCATTCCAACTATCAACAGTTACAAACTTGTTTACGAGTCAACATTGTGGGTCATATTATCTAGTCTAGAAGCATATATCGAGCAGAGAACAGCCATTTATACAAAACGGGGAGAGAGAAGACACAATGA
Source organism: Salvia splendens (assembly GCF_004379255.2). NCBI lineage: Eukaryota > Viridiplantae > Streptophyta > Magnoliopsida > Lamiales > Lamiaceae > Salvia > Salvia splendens. The sequence goes on from NC_056039.1 coordinate 29,788,014, forward strand.
TTAATTATGTTACTAATTGAGTAACATATTCTGGATAGATAACATTGTCCAGTAGATGTTTAAACTAGCCACAGAAAAATGCAATATCAAATTGATTAAAATTTATTTTTACAGCATGATTGCCAGCTATGGGCTTTTCGCTCGTCGTCCGCCCAACCAACCGACGTTTCCCAACACGCATCACAATTCACAACCACCACCACACGCCGCCCAACACTACTGAACAGAACGCAGTCACCTTGCACACCGCGGAACAACCACCTGAGCATCCAGCCACACCTACTCCACCATTCTGCCACGCAACCGATGATGGAACCTTCCTTTACAGTTCTTAAAACTCATGCTGGTTCGAAGTGAGACAAACTTTGGGGGTGGAGGGAGTACAATTTTGAACTATTAGCGAGCCTCTTAGGGGGGGGGGGGTCCTCACTCTTCGCCCTGAGTTTTTGTCTTATCGCCCAGTGCGCCACGCGCCCCTAACAACACTTCTAAGAACTAGACTTCTATAAAGTTGCAAATAGGCAACTCTAGACTCAACCAATTGAGTCTTACAATTCCAATTACCTAACATGGTCTCAAGTTAGCTATAGTCCCCTTTTGGATGTACCTAAATTGCGGTTGCAAGCCAAAAGCATAGCCTCCAATCGATCACTAACTAAACTCCCAAAAGCACCAAGTATCTAAATTACAATTACCCTCTCAACCTCTCAGTTTATTGAAACTCTGTTCTCTATGTTCCTATTCTACAGTCGAACCCCATCCCTCAAATCTTGGCTCAGCAAATAGACATGCTCGTGTGGTGATCAACCATTCAAAAACACAATATAGCCAAGAGCATGAAGTAAAGAAACCAAACAAAGCAATAAATCAAAACACAAACTAATCCTTTACATGTCCAGTTAGTCTCCTACGAGTAAGATGCATACAAAGAAGGTGCAAAATATTATGGCATGACCTCGGAATTCTTGCACAGGTTTCTGATGCACAAGCTATGCAATTCAACTTCCCACACCAAGCAATAACACTGCAAGATAACCAGCACAAATATCAAATAAGACAGAGAAAGGGAAATTATTTGAGATGCAAAACACGGTTTTAGAAGAAAGCACCAAAATCATCCACAGAAAAAGGACCAATCATCCACACACGCCCTCACAAAAAGAAGAGTGGGAGAAAAAAAGTGAATAACAAACATAAGAACTATAGTCCAACAAAGCTAATTACACGGACTGAGAATGGCTACAACCAGTAATTTACCAAAATTAATCTCAAAAACACACCTAAAGGTTCGGCAGAGCTCTGGAACGCTCATCTTATGCAGCAAATTCGACTTGGGCTGCTTAAGCTTGATTTGAAAAACGGTGGCTGGGGTGGCGGAATCCTCATCCACAGAATCGTCAGTGGAGTTGGCAGTCGCAGCTACTGGAAGGTCCTTGTCCGTCATCACCACGTCCTCCTCCGCCCCTGCGGCGGCAGCGTCTGCTTTGTCGGAAGAGGCAGATCCAGGAGAAGATGGTTGGGGGTCGGATTCGTTAGTGGCAGTGGGAGCTGATGGTGGAGGTGGGTCCGGTGGGGGTTGCTTGGAATTGGTGGTGTTATTCATTTAGAAAGAACACCAATTGACCAAAAACCCTAATATATAAAAGGTGGAGAGAGAGAGAGAGAGAGAGTGAAAGGGGAGGTGAGAAAGTCACAATTGAAGGCGACAGGAATGACTGTAGTGAGGGAGAGGGAAAGGGGTGGACGGGATGATTGGATTTGAGGGTTAAGGGGAAGACAAGTGAGCAGATCCCAGGTGATTGTGTTTCTTCCTGTTTTAGCTCTTTCTTTTTCTTTGCTTACCTTTTTCTCAGTTATTAAAGCATCCACACTGGGATGGATATCCCGGCGGACATCCCGACGGACTTTCCAAAAACACATTCTGCCACGTCATAAGGATCTCCCACTGCACTGCGACGTCATAAGGACCTCCCACTGCATAATGAAGGACAAGGACATTCCGACGGACATCCACAATAATAAAAATTCACAAATTCACCAAATTAAACAATTTACGAAATTAAAATTTCGACACGAATACGGACGGAGATATTACAATGATAATTTCATTAAATAAAAAAATAAAAAAGTACATTTCAACAAAAAAAATACTAAACAAATTACATTGTAAATATCAACGACGACTCATCCGCGTCCATAGCTCTTCAATTATATCGTTCTGGAGTCGAATACGGGCTTGTCGTTGGCGCATGTCGGCAAATGCAAGTCCGTATATATAGAGTTTTTTTTAAATAAAAAATAAAAATCGGGACGTCCGTCGGGAACCCGCAATGGCGGACGTCACTACGGACGTCGTAGGAAATCCGCGAAACTCCGGTGTCCACAACCGATGCTCGCGTCCGTTGGTTGCTCGCCTCATGGCTGATGTCCCGCGCGGACGTCCGCCGGGACGCCACTCTTAAGTCTCTTGTCCACTTCTCCCTTAGGGTGTCCACTATGGGGTGCCCGCGGCTATAGCCGCGGGTTGGGGCGAAGGGCGGGCGGACTATAGTGGAGAGGTTGTCCGCCCAAGGGGCGGACACCGAAATGGGGGCGGTAGGGGGCGGACGGGCTTCAGCCGACTCCGGGGCGAGGACGCGACGAAATGGGGGCGGACGCGGCTATAGGCGCGGCGCCTATAGTGGCGGCACCGACCGCCGCGGCTATAGCCGATTTAAATTTTTTTTTTTTCATTTCAATTCACCTATAAATACACCTCACTCCATTCATTATTTTCACACCATTCCAACTCTACATCTATAAAAATTTCTCTCACTACAATTTGGGGTCGGAAATGAACAATTTATGGAGAGACAGCTGGAATGCTCTGATTCAACAGGTGCAACACCAGGCCGCCCAGGAGGAAGCGGCCCGTTTGGCGGAGGAGGCGGAGAATGCGGAGGATGCGGTCCCTCGTGCCATTACTCATCGGCGGACAATCCCACGAGACCACATCGTTGCGCACCAGCGTCTAATGGATGATTACTTTGTGGATAACCTTCGTTATCCACCCGAGATGTTCCGCCGGAGATTCAGGATGTCGCGACGGCTGTTCAACTATATAGCGACGAATTTGGCGGAGTGTTACCGGTGCTTCACCCTCCGGCGTGATGCGGCTGGCCGGATCGGGCTGTCTACGCAACAGAAGTGCACCGCTGCAATCCGGCAGCTTGCCTACGCCGGACCAGCGGGCATGTTCGATGAATACCTACAGATGGGTGAGATGACTGGCCTCACGGTGCTTAGGCAGTTCTGTAAGGGGATCCGGGAAATTTTCGGTGGGGAGTTTCTACGGAAGCCCAACCCGGATGAGTGTCAGCGCCTACTGGATATGCACGGTTCGATGCACGGGTTCCCAGGAATGTTAGGAAGCATCGATTGCATGCATTGGGCGCCGGAAGAGGGCGCAAGTACAAGTCCTCCGCGCCGATCCAGATGGGCGTACCACGGAGCAATGAATATTTGATCCAACGCTTCGCTGATATGCGCAGGACCACATCACGTAACACACTGCAGGCCGATTTGATTGAAGAAGTGTGGGCACGTAGGGGAGGTGGTGGCGCAGTGTAAACATGTTAGTGATTTGTACTAGATTAAATGTAGCGTGTAATTTTAATTTTAACTTTAATTTAGTGTGTAATTTTAATTTTAATTTTAATTTTAATTTTAATTCTACTTCGTATAGTCGTGTTCTTCTAATTACGTATAGCCCGATAAATTTGTTCATAATTACTTGAAACATTATAAAATAAAAGTTTATTAGAATTTGGGGGCTATTGGAGGTGTCCACTATAGTGGCGGACACAAAATTTTGGGGCTATGGACAATAAAACTGAGGCTATGGATAAAAACTGGGGCGGGACTTTTGGGCGTGTCCGCCTTATAGTGGACACTCTTATATCTCTAGGCCAGTTTCAATGGAATGTTGCCTATCTAAGTTAGAGTTATATAGTTTAGGGTAAAAATAACACTTTTTTTGTATTATATTTTTGGGTAAAAATAACATTTCTTTTTTGTATATTACTCCGCTTGTCCATTGCTAAATGATTCGTATTTATTTTTGGGACATATCAGTGAATCATTTCATTTTTGGCATTTTCTTAATTACTTTTTCCATTCTACTTTGGACCTTTGCTAGTAATTAAATTGAATAACAATATCCAAGTACCACATCATATTATAATCTGTTACTACAATTGAATAATACTAAAACCCAGTTCAATCTCAAATTTACAAGTATTTCAAGTTTCCTTTTTAATTTAATTATTTTATGTGCCTATGATAGAAATCTGTTAACATCTGTTATTTAATTTAACTAGCACCAATTAATTTAAGTCTAGTATCTGACTCGAATTAATTAATACTATGATTTAGCACAAGGACGTTATATATCATTCAGGATTAAATTCCAATAGCTCGTGTTAACTTGGATAATAAAATATTTTATAAACACCTCTTTAGGATATTATCACATTGGAATCTCCTAATACACAATTCAGTACAATAATAATTATGTCATCGCTAGGCATTAATCAGTACTACTATCTAAGATATATGGGTTATGAAAACCTTACACTTTTTAATAACAAAACAGTGTATTGTTAATGTCCTATGCTCAAAGTTATACACGCAAAAATTAAGAAATAAATCATCGAGATATTGTCTTTTTACTGTATTAAATAGCAAAAACGATATATCTTGCTAGTAGATCCCTTAGATCATATTGGTATTATTACTTCTTTTTTTTTGTTAATAATTATTACGTTTTTTATAACAAGTAAAAATAAGTTTAAATATATCTTATATACAAGCAATTAGGGGTGTATTAGAGTGTCCACAGTGGTGCCGCCGCGGGCGCCCACTGCTGGACGTGTACTGCCGCGGCAGGGGTGGTTGTCCATTGGGTTGGACAAGTTTTTATGGCTGTGTAAGAGTTTTTGTGGCTATGGCGTGGCTGGTGTCCACCACTGTGGACACTCTTGACAAAAAGTTAGTTATAACCAACTTTTAAAAAATATCTCAAAACTTTAAATAATTATAACTATCTCAATTTATATAATTTTTTTTACACAAAATATATCAAATTAAAGATAATTTTATAAGGATTCTAACTAGATCTCACTTACATATGTTACGATGTCAAAATTTGATTTTTTTACGTCAATTTAATGTAAATATAGGTATCAAAATATGACAATATAATATATATACAATGTGAATGCAAAATTGTGTTGGCATATTCAAGGAATAACATTGATATTTTTTATATACTATATTGACATTTTATCCAAAACCCTAAAATTGGTCATTCTTCTAATCTATTTAAATTTAAATAGTAATAAAAGGAAATTACACATGACAATTTATAGACCATTAGATCTCAGGAAATCCTATGGACTTAAATTAGTTGTAGTTAGCAATTACGGGATGAGTTAACAATTGATCACACCCTCAACCAATCATTCGGTTCAGAAATATATTTTCTTAATATACCAACTCTAAAATAATTGGCATCTATTTTTAGCGCGCGGGGAAGGGGAAAAATAACTACCGGTAGGTATAAATATAATACTATATAGTATTACTGGGGTGTGATCCATTGCTAACTATTTAAGTTGTTAATTTTGCTAGTCATCAACACAGTGTATTAAAAATGTCAACACGCTGACATTAAAATATAAACACATAATTTTGTTGAACTTCAATATACTATGTTGACATTTTAATATCACCGTGTTAACATTTTCAATATATATAACGCACCACGTAGTACTACTAATAACTCATTTATCCGTTTTTATTCGGAGCAAACGAATCCAAACCATGAGGGATACTAATAACTAATTTACCCGTTTTTATTCGGAGCAAACGAATCCAAACCGCGAGGGATACTAATAACTAATTTACCCGTTTTTATTCGGAGCAAACGAATCCAAACCATGAGGGATATTCATATGTTCCGTACAAATCAAACGGTTGAGCTGGGTATACCGAATAGTATGACAACATTTTTTCTTTTTCTATTTTTCTTTTTAATTCTTTACAAATTGAACAAACCATGACCGTAATCTGTATAATTAGGAGTGAACTGCCTCAAAAGTTTCTAACTTTTCGGGTTGTGATATCGCAGGTCCCTAACAAAAAAAAAATAGTGTCAGAAGGCCCCAACGTTAAATATGATCACGAATCATGTTTTTTCAGACCAAAGCATGTTTTTTCGGACCTAAAAGAGCATTTTTGTCACTCCATTATATTGTTGACGTGTGATTTCTGTCACATTTTTGTCATCAACTGCTTATGTAATTTTCTAATAAGTTCTGGTACTTCATACGTAATTAAAATTTTATTATTATTTACACTTTCTAATTTTTTTAATATACATATTTATCATTATTTGCATTAATTAATATGAAAATAATAAAATGAGACTCTTTCTTCTTTATAAAACTCATTTTTGGTATTTTTCGATGTTTTCTATTTTTCATATTTTTTATTTGTTTTTTTACCTTGATTTATCGATCGTTTTTTTTATTATGAAAATATCCCAATTTTGCAGTATTAATTTATAAATTTACATTGTCTTAATCTCATATACGATTATTAATAAAAAAAACTCCAAGGATTAAATAGCTAATGTCACATGCTTGAATATTTTTCAGATATTACACATGTTTCCATTTGATCATGAATGAGAAGAAACTATGCAAATTTATATATAAAGATTGAATATTCATATGATGTTTAAAATTTCAGTTTGGGCTAAATTAAAATTCTTAATAAAATATCCATAAATATAAAATCGTCTTAAAGTTAGGCTTAGATTAACAAATTAGTTCGATGATATATAATGAAATAATATTTTAAATGTCAGTGTTTTCAAGAATATAATTACTGTACCGTTTAATTAAATATGAAATATTTTTTATTCTATGTATTATTGATTCAGATTTTATTTCATAAATAACTACACTTTTTCTTATATGATATAACTAGTATATTGTTACCACTAACTAGAAATAGAGGAATATAAGAAGTTTTTTTTTGTGTACAAATATTGACAAAACTTTAATCACGTATGAAGTACCATAAAATATCACATAAGAAGTTGCTAATAGAAATGTGACAAAATTCATATGTCAGCGTATTTAGGGATTGCCAAAAATGTCCTTCAAGCTATTTGAGCATTTTCGTCAGAAAAGTGGCTAAAAAACATGATTCGTGATTATGTTTAACATTAGGGTCTTCTAACGATAATTTTTTTGCTAAGGACATGCAGTGTCACAACCCGAAAAGTTAGGGACGTTTGAGCCGATTGGCTCTTATTTTTAAAACTTGGATTCGGAATATTTCGATATTTGTCTTTTTACATGTCAATTATAAAGCAGCAATAAAAAGTTTCCCAAAAAGTACTCCATAGAAATGGAAAACTAGAAAGTAGTATACAAAAGTATTGAAACAGCCGGCAAGTGCGGTCTGCGGACCCCACACTCCAAACACATGAAATATACGAATAAAAATGCGAAATAGCAGTTGCTACCTGACCGGTGAGAACAGAGAACGCGAGCGTTGAGCCTGTGACTTCGTTATCTCATCCACCACGAATCTACGCTGCAATTGTGAGTTGCGATGTTTCATTTCATGTGGAGACTTCGGTTTCTGGATATCTTGTTGATCGTTTCTCTATTCATAGTTTAGTTGATCGAACAGAATTTACTTTGTTTCTCTCTGAATTTCGTGTTAGCTTTTGTATGACTCGGTATTTGTTAATCTGAATCCACTTTTGTGTTCGGCTTACTTTAGTTAAAATGATTTTACGGAATTACCTATGTGACAATTTTCAATTTTAGCGGTATTAACTTTTCTCAGCATCTGTGCTGAATTGGATTGCATATACCAGCGATCATATATTTGAAGCTACTGTGTGTTTTGTGTGTGTGTGTTTGGGATAGAAAATCAATATGCAGATGATTATAAATGTGGTTACTGGTGTAAACCTATACGTTATAGGTCTTATATAACTTCTAATAAAACAGCTAAAAGAGAAGCTGACTTCACCAACGTATAAAACTAATTCTTGTTGAATGACTTGAGATGAATTAATTGGTTTTACGTATACGTAGAATGTAGTGTTTACTCATGGGCCATGGCAATACGCAGAAGCAGACAATTTTTAACTTTGTTTGTGGAGCATATAAGTGAAGATTGTGGTGAGTTATTTCTAGTTATTGTGACGTTTAAATGTGTGCAGGACAACCGATTTTGGAAGCAATGTGGGTGCAAACTTGGTGGCTAATGGAAATGTGTTGGTCGTTTGTTGTCCAGATTGAAAGTCACTGGAGTTGGATTAGGAGATTATTGTTGCAGACTGTAGTAGGACATGAGTTGTAGCTGTTTTGGTACATCATCTTTGATACCGAAGAGACGCGACAAGCATGCTAATGAATCCATTCAAGCTGAAGAAGGTAAATATTTAATAAACCTATATTATGGGAAAAATATTAGGAATCGGCTGTGCTCAGATAATTGAAGATCTAGGAGTTGCACTGGCAATGATTCACTTGGCATCAAGATACGAGACATTAATGTCATATCTTCCATATCTTTTATTTAGTTATATGTTGATTAATAATATCTTTTCATATATTATTTTCTTGTTCAATAAGCTAGTATTCTAGTATTATAAATAAGGATAGGTTGTTATCATTTTATTCATTCAACCAATTAATGAAATCAGTATTTCGCCCAACTTGGCTTGAATCACAAAACTCTAATTTTCTATCGCTGCCGACGAGAACCTCTCTCGCGCCCAGCACCCCCTCTGTCGGACGTCTTCGCTGACCCAAACCTCTTGGGCGCTCGACGACCACGGCTTCAGTTTCTTGATTGTGTGGCATTCGAACGTTAAGGAAGGCTACCCTTAACAACTGGTGCTTTCATATTGAGTTCACCTTCCACAACACCGATCGAACCATAGCTACGTCGCTGCCCGACGAGAAACCACCGCGCACAGCAACTAGCCACATCGATCGAGCCACATCTACGCCGCTGCCCGACAGGAATCCACCCGCGCGCAGCAACTAGCCACGCCGTTGCCCGACGGATTCATTCCGTGCATCCATTCATCCAAATTCAAGGTCGATTTCTATCGCTACCATTTCTACCACAACCACGCTTCAGTCCGTTGACATGTCATACGACTACGCCGGCTATCGCCGTTGTCAATAAGACTTCCCTCAGGCCACACAGCCATTCCGTCCCTACCAGCCGGTCCAACCTCGCCGTGTAACCTGTTGGGGCCCTCCAAACAGCCGGGTGGAAGTACTCCGTTCGCCGTCGTGGCCTGATCCAGAATCACCCTACGTCTCACACAACTTGGATCCACCTGATCGTCGCCCACGGCCGAGATACCAGCCCATCGGGTACCGCGATCTCGCGCAAGACGCTTGGCCCCGACACCGCGGCGGCTACATCGAGAGGGGTCGCCACCTATCTGATCGCGGAGATCATCAGACCCAATTAGAGTTTGATCGCCACCCGACACCCGCAACGCAGCGCACCGCCCGACGTGCTGGGACCCACCGGCACAACAGCAGGACCGCAGCTACCTGACCTTTGACCGACGCCGACGCTAGAAGACGTGCTGGGACCGACCTCACCCTCAGGAGGAGGTGAGAGCGCTGCGAGTCCAGCCCGCCTCCCACCAGCCCCGCTACTCCACCGAACAGCCACCGCGGGACCTGTACAGTCAGCCCGCGCGTGTGACCAGTCAAACTCCGGACCAGCCTCCGCGCTCGCCTACCTGTTGGGATTCGCCGGAAGTGCTGCACGCGCAACCTATGTACCAGCCACCGCAGTGCGACCGATCGTTGGGTCACCGCACAACGACGTTGCCTGTTGTTGCTCCCAGTCTCAAGGTTCGTTCGTCTTGCCCGGCCCAACTAGCTGCCGTAAGTGATTATAACGAGAAATTGTGTATTTATAGATTGGAGCAAGCTGCCCTCCTCGCCCGGTTGAATTGCGTATTTGAGGAGAGTATTGATGACGAAAATCTAGTTGAGGATGTTCCCAACAATGCCGCTAACAATGGGGGCGCTAATCTTGATGTTCCAAACGACGAGGCCATGGAAGAGATCGTTAAGACTGACAATATGACGCTGCAAGGGCTTGTCGGGGTATATGATGAGAAGATGGGTGAAAAGGAGGAGACATTGCTAGAAGATAAAGAGGAGCATTGTGAAAACTTGGGCAATATGCTTTTTATGGACTTTAAATCCGAGACAAAAGTGGAAGATGTATGTGGCTATGATGCTTCTAATTCGGATGCTACTGGTGTATCGATTTCGTCTATTGCCTTGCTTGGTGAAAAGCATGGAGTTGAGAAGGATAGAGCTGTAAGTCCTGCAGACCACCAAGTTTCAGCTTCTAAAGAAATATATTGGTCGTGCAACTCCGATGTGAATAACATCCTGTCAACAGTGCCTCTGCCTGCTACTGCATTATTGTCGGATGTCGACGGGGATTTCAAGTGTTTGCTGCAGGGACATACACACGACGAGTGGGACATCTGCTTGGTAAGCAATCATTCCGTGCAAGAATATATAGAGACACGTTCAGTTGTTCGGTATGCATTTGATCCAGGATGAGACACCTAGCAATAGCTTTTGCTGTCAACTCTCGTCGTTGGTTCGTGGTTTCCACCTTGAGGACAAGGTGGATTTTAACCGTGGGGAGTTGATACGAGACATTAATGCCATATCTTCCATATCTTTTATTTAGTTATTTTTTGATTCATAGTATCTTTTCATATATTGTTTTCTTGTTCCATAAGCTAGTATTCTAATATTATAAATAGGGATAGGTTGTTATCAATTTATTCATTCAATCAATTAATGAAATATTTTCCCCATCAAAGATAACGTGTGTTTTCCAATCCTAATTTTGGATTCCCTCCGCTGATCCTAATTGGACGCCGGAGTATTCCATTAGCCGCCGAGTTATCTGCCCGACGGGAGCGACTCCCGAGCACAGAAACTCCGCCATCGTCCGTCGAGCCTATTGGTCGCCGGAAATTTATCTCCACCGCCGAGCGAAACTCGCCGCCGGTGCTTGTTAAGGGAAACACCCTTAACACATCCTATTCATGTCTTTGTGACTGATATAACTGATAGATTATGCTGTACCAACAGTGTCTCACAAGTTTCTAGATCAAGTAGACTTTCATTGTTTTAGTTATTTCCAGAGAATAATAAAAGCTGGTTGACTGCCTCTGGCTTAGAAGAAAATATTGTTTTTAGTATTGAAATCAAGTTCCGCATCTCAATGATGGCTGGTGGTTGTGCGGTGCCTATACACACGATCATGAGAGGTTTCAAAAAGTGTTGTCTGCATTATCTTTCTACAACCTGGAAAACTTATTGAATTTTAACACCCAACAAAACAGATATTTATTAATTCCTCCTAGTGTTATCACCGATATCATGTTGCATGAAGGTGTGTGCGTTCGTATGCACAAGCCCACTGGAGTTGCATTTGCGGTCTAATTAGGAACCGTAAGTTTTTGGGCAGTAAGTGCTGAAGATTGAACATTTGAACCTTGATTGGATAACTATGGTTGGTTGGGCACCTTGCTTAATTTTCTCTCATTATGGTGCTCTTGTTTCCCTCATATTTGTTTACACCTTCCTGTGCAGAGGTCTCAATTGCAAAGACAAAAAATTTCACCTACAATTTACTGGTAGGAGCGACAAACAACTTTCATCGAAGTAACAAGATAGGAAGAGGAGGTTTCGGTACAGTTTACAAGGTGTCACTCAATGCAACATATTGTTTCCCTTCACACGTACATCGAAACTGTTTAGCTGATTCCCAAAGTGATAGCAGGCTGAACGATGCATTATCGTTTAATTAAAATGTAACTATTCTCGGCATTACAGTCAAAGCAGTTAACCTTTCAAGCTGCAAAAGGCTTGAACTAAGATATAAAGTCAAATTTCATTCATATATTTAGCACTTTGGAGCCTACTTATTGCTTTTAAATGTCCAACTATTGGTGGTATCACTTAAAAGTACATCTCTTAGAGGGCTTAATTAGGTTCAATGAAGGAGCAAGTTGATTGTTTTTCACATGATGTGGTACTATGTATATAATTTTTTAACACTATAATTTTGTTATGTCCAAGTTTTAAGATACCCTATTTATTTCTTATTAAACCCATTGATATTTCCTAGGGGGTCCTAAAAAATGGAAGAGAAGTTGCTGTGAAGGTGCTTTCAGCTGAATCAAAACAAGGAGAACGGGAGTTTATGACTGAGATAGACACCATATCTAATGTCAAGCATCCAAACCTTGTTGAGTTGCTCGGTTGCTGTGTTTATGGCCGTAACCGGATTTTGGTATATGAATATTTAGAAAACAGTAGCATCGATCGTGCACTATTGGGTAAGCTAGTAATTAGTAGCCTGAAGCGAGTGAAGGATTTTCTACTGTCCATTGGATGTTCAGCTTACACATAGTGTATCCACAGGTTTCGTAGATCCATAAAATTGGAGTGGGAGAAAAGATCTGCCATTTGCATGGGGACTGCAAGAGGGCTTGCATATCTGCTGGACGAGGACCTTCAACCAAAAATCGGAGATTTTGGATTAGCTAAGCTTTTTCCTGATAATATTACTCATATCAGCACAAAAATAGCAGGAACAACGTATGTTTAATTTTATTTCTTGTGATTCTACTCGCATCTACCAAATTCGATTGTTCCATACTTCAACCTCTTGTACTTGCTTTGGGATACCCTCATCACTTTTTAAGTTGGCTATATTTTTAGCAATAGTAACTAAATGTGTATCTGGCTTGTTCCTTCCAGCGGTTACCTGGCGCCAGAGTATGTTTTAGGCGGTCAGTTGACTCTGAATGCTGATGTTTATAGCTTTGGAGTTCTGACACTTGAAGTTGTAAGCGGAAGAAGCAGTGGAAATACTAATTATGGAGGTGGTGATAAATTACTAATGGAATGGGTGCGTATCATTTTCTCGTTACTTTGATATCCCAGGCATCTATACTAATATAAAGTTAATGTGGTTCGATTTCTACTTGTTCAATATGTTTTGTTCCTTTACTTGGTAAAATTTGTTTCCTCCTTTTTGTGATGCATGATGGTTGCTTCCTAGGCCTGGGAGCTATATGAAGATGGGAAATTGCTGGATCTTGTCGATCCTGAGCTTGAGGAATTCCCAAAGGGTGAGGTAATCAGGTATATGAAAGTCGCCTTATTCTGTGCTCAAGCTAATGCAAGCAGGAGGCCATTGATGAGCCAGGTCACTGAGATGCTTTCTAGAAATGCAAGGCTAAATGAAGATCAACTCACGCCTCCTGGTTTCTTCGAAGGTTCAAGCCGGAAAAGTGGTATGGTGTCAAAGAATAAGTCGAGTGACACCTCAACTAGCCACCACATGAGTTCTTTTGCAATCACAACCACAGAGGTAGCCCCGAGATGAAGTTAAGTAGCTGAAGTCAGTGTGTTGATTGAGCATCAATATTTTGATAACGACAACTTAGTTGAGTTCACATTAAGTTCCAAGGGCCACTTTATGTTGGCCTTTCGCGCTAATGATATTTATACCCTTTGTTATTCAGTTCTTTGCACGAGGCGTTTCTGGTCTCTAGGTGGTATGTATCTATAGAGGGGGGCATGAATCTCACGGATTCTGGAGATTTTCTTATATTTTATGCATACTATTCTTCCAACTACGGTACATTATTGTTCCATGGTATGACCAGATTTTCTGTCACATTGTCTCTCAATAATTGATAAAATCTCTCATGTAAGGACACAAATCCAATTGAAAGGGGTAGGGTTGGAAAAATCCTAGTGATAAATATAGTAATATTTAAACATCTAAATCATCAATCCAAAATAGTTGCCTTCCGCTTTTCCTCCCTCAGATTGTCAACATCATCGTATCCATGCAAATGTTCTATGCTGCCAGAGATATTAGAGGTAAAGAAGATGATCAATCATATATAGGAAGAATGAATATGAATACGATACCGAGATAGTTCAACACTAGGCTTACAGCAACAAACATCATGAATCAAACAACAAAGAAATGCTGGATACAGAGGTAAAATTCCACATCCCTGCATCACTGAAAATGCAATGGCAGAGATAGAAAGGTAAAAGAATGAGTCTTGATGAGAAAATTGGATTTTAGAAAAATCAACACTTTATCCCGTTATTTAGGCGGCTGTTCAGTGGCAGGAGCAGCACGTTCTTCCCCCATTTGTGGAGCACCGTCTGGCACAGAACTTTTGGCGGGGGTGACTGTCAACTCTTTGGCAGGATTAGGAGAAGCATTTTTGGCATTTTTCACGTCCTTGTTTTCCTTTCCATCCTTGGCAGGAGCAGGCTGGGGCGGTAGCATGTGGGCTGGGGGATTGTGCTTGAGTTTCACCAATATTCCACGCATCCTCAAAAGATCAGTTGGTTTACCAGGTTTGGGCCCTTGAATGACTGTGATTGATGGCTTCTTATCTTGATCCTTCTTTTTTCCTCTCTTCTCAATATTGACCACCTCGTTGGGAACGAGTTCTGCGATGGCTTTCCAGTACTGTTTGCCAGCCTCTTTGTGGAACTTTTCTTGATTGGCCAGGGATAACTGTTTAATTGAGAAAATCATAGTAAGAAACAACTGTTACACTTGCTTCGATCATCCAGGTAAAAGAAAGAAGAACATGCTCGATATCTCCATAACAAACCTTTTCTCTTTCTCGGTTGGTAGTTTTATTTGTCTCTATATTTAGCTTTCTTTTCTCAAAGAACGCTTGTTTATATTCTTCAGCTTCTTCTATGATTTGGCTCCGCATATTTTGTTCCCTCTTCTCCTTCTCCTCCAGTCGAATAGCATTTTGCCTGCATCCAAACCCTTGTATGATTAGAAAATCATCACAGATTCATAGAACTATAAAACTGTATGGAGTACTGATAGGTTGGCAACACATATTCATCAAAGGTTTGAACACGGTCCCCATCTTTGGTCAAGAATCATACATTATTGTTCAACTAGGCAATCTGAAGTCTGAACCCGAGTATGATTAGAGAACGTTTCAGATCAACATTATCACATACTCATAAAACCATCTAAAGAGATATGGAGTACAGGTAGGTTGGTAACACCTATTCATCAAAGATTTCAACACAGTCCCATCCTAATTTTGTCAAGATTTATATAACATTGCTTAACTGGTCATTCGTTTAAAAATTTCAAAATAAATTCAACAAATTAACTGCAACTCAAAGTAGGACAATTCAGAATGTGGAATTGTTGAGGGGTGCCAGCACTGTTGCAGTACTCAAGAGGATAGGCATGGCAGACTTGATAGGAATTGAAATAGTAAAAGAATTACTACAAAATAACTTTCAGATGCAAACAATGATCATAAATATTTATTGACTAGTTGGGAAATATTATCAAATGATATCAATATATTGACTAATACGAAATCCAAAACAGACTCTTCTAGCTGGTTTCCTACTTCCCTCGATCAATATATTCTAAGTTTAACATGATAAAGATCATGAAGATCACCTTGGCCCTTGGAATACATTCCATCAACATTTAAGCTTGCTTTTGAAAAGATCTCAAGTAGTCGACAACAACTTATATGAATGCCAATACATGAAATGATTCCACTTCTACCATGTTTAATTCTAAATCCAAGTCTTCTTAAGCTAAGCAATTATAGCAATGGACATCGTAGTGTTAAAATAATAACCAATTAGAAGGATCATGAGGAAACAATTGTCTTTCTCGGAACATTTATTTACACAGCGAGATTCAAATTTCAATCCAGATCCTTAACATTAAGAAAATAAACAACCTCAAATTATCACTGATCAACGAAAATAACTTCGATCATGAAAGATCCTCCTCTATATAAGATCCAACACCAAGACTCAGGTCTAGTCTAATTCAAGCCAGAGTCCAATTCTCATTCGAATCCATCAACAGTTGAAGACGGATCAACTATACATTTGAGCATCAACAGAAACACTAATAAAGAACAGTAAAATATAATAACAAATCAGCAAAATTCTAACCTCCGCCACTCCCGAAGAGCAAATCCTTCTTCCTGCATATCACCTGGAGGCGGAAGGATCGGTCCGTCGGAGCTGAAAATCCCCTCTGAGTCTCCCCCAATGTCAAAGGGAGAGCTCCCATTGCCATTAGCGATAGGAATCGTGCCGGAATATCCGACTGGTTGATCACTTGACCCGAATCCGAACGGATCGTGGCCGTTGGCATGAAGATCCGGCGCGTCGGCTGAGGAAAAGACGGAGTAGGAATCATCAAAGGTGGTGTACCCGCCGTTGTCGAATGGACGCGCCGACGCGTCGCCGTTCACACTGTACGCGTCGAATGATGCCATTACTCTCCTCTCCAAATCGTTGATCTGTCTCTCACCGTTTGGTGTGAAGAATTAAGAATGCGTATAAATATGCAGGAATTGATGCGTCTGTATATATTGGCGTCAAAACAGAACAGAGATCTTGTTTTTTTTGAAATACAAAAACTTTCTTTAATTATCTCCGATTTGTTTAGGAAGGTGTAACTGTTACTTCACAATTGATGTTAATTAATCAACGGAACTGCTAGTACAACTTATTAAATGTACATACGGAATAATAATTGAGTAGTCTAAAATGACACTACAATAAAGTACATAGTAGATACAGATTTACATACGGTTTAATGGTGTATTTATTTTTTAGGTAACTCAAGGGAGATGACATCTTTTAAATTATTTGTTTTTTCTCTGACCATATATTTACCTATTATTTATGATATCAATTAAGGCATAGTTGGTAGCTATGTTACAATAAGATAGTAAGAGTTATCCAGGTTAAACGGTGTTTTGTAGATATGTTACGTTCTGTGTGGCCGGTGTCTTATATCTAGCCCACATGGAGCCCACTCAAAAGCATATGTTTCAACCAGAAATGTAACTACCACATTTGCTATGTTAGGTCATCCGTAACGCTGTCTCTTATCCGTCTCTTAACCGTCCCATCTCTTAATTATTCATGGGCCCCACTGTACTTTTCACTTCATCTCTTAACTAAGAGATAGTCACCTGCAACCCTCCATCTCTTAACCGTCTCTTAACCATCTCATCCCTTAACTATTCATTCAATTTCATTTTTGATTTTTATTTCCAACAAATTCAATTAATAAAAACACACTTCTTTAAATACAATAAAATTACAACTTAAAATCCTAAAAAAATACATAATTAAATTCCTAAAAAAATAAATAAATAAGACATAATTTAAAAAATACATAATTTAAAACTCCGGCTCCCTACATCGATCTTCTTCTAGCGATTCTTCAATTATTCGACGCATTTGCTCAAATGGATCCATGAATGAATTAAATTTGGGAGAAGAATAAAAGAGATGATTTGAGATGAAAATTGGAGAGGAAAGAGAGATGATTTGAGAAGAATAGATGTGTGTTTGTGTGTGTAATGATAATGAAAGATGAGTATTTATAGAATAAAAAAATAAAAAAATAACCGTTGAACGGTCATATTACCGTTTTTTAATTTTTTAATTTTTTAATTTTTTTATTAATATCGATTTTTTTAAAAATAATTTATTGCGTCAGCGTGACGACGCCCACTCGCGGGCCGGCGAGTGGGCATCACGCCTAGAGCCAGCGCGCGCCAGCCGTCTCGGAGGGACGAGCGTCTCGGCGAGACAGGGACGAGACGGGATGCTGCAACGTGTCTTTTAACCGTCTCGTCTCGTCTCGGAGAGACAAGATAAGAGACGGTTAAGAGATGCGTTGCGGATGCTCTAAATCTGGTCTCGATTCTAGTATCCAAATAGTAATCGAAAAATACATTTTTACCTTCCATTTTTTAGCCTTAATAAGAAAATAAGAAACGCCTCAACGTAAAGTCTTCTTCTCAAACTTTCTGCTGGTTACAAAGAGTTCGTCCTCTACTCAATCTGCTTCTCTACCGGCAGCTATTCCATGTGTCTCCATCTCTAAATCGATGAAGATTATGGCGTTCTACAATTTTTAAAACTTATCTTCTTCTTCTTCTCAAACTCTTCCCAAACAGAGAGCTCTTCGTCTTCTCAATCTGCTTCTCCACCGACGGCGATTTCCTGCGACTCCATCTCTGAATCTATGACAAATCTGCTCTTATCTGGCTATGATAAGTGTAAGTCGGTTGTCTGGCTATCAATGAAACGTTAAAATAAAGTAAATTTCAGTTTTTGGATTAAATTGCACGGCATTTTAGTAGTATTTGACATCCAATTCACACTTCTTTCAAAACATGTGATCGAGCATGCGAATTTCAATACACTTTTTTATGAGATAAATAATCAAGAAAGTATGAGAAAAAGAAAAAAAATTCTTTAAAACAAATTCACATGCTCGATCTCATATTCTTAAATTAAATGAATTACTGCTACTACTATAGAGAAGGGATAAGAGAAGATGAGACAAAAGGCAAAAACTGAAAGATAAAAAAAATCGAGGTTCTCAATTTTTGTTTTATGATGGTACGGAGACTATTATTTTCGTTTTCTAAAAAGATTTTTTTAATTACCACAAATTTTAATGTAATTGTTATAGTAAGAGGTATAGACAGAAAATATCATTAAGATATTATTATTAAAAAATAAATAAATAAAATTCAAAATAAAAAATAAACTCTAATTATACTATAAAAGATAAATCAAAATAAAATAATTTACAAAGTATATTTAAAAGATAAAGGTAGAAAAATAAACCGGGTTTCTTTCCTCTCACTGTTCCGTAACAAAACAAGTTTTAGTACTCCATTTGATTGATTGCAAGTGTTTCGGTTAATCCAAAATAAAAGAATGTGTATGTAGAAGGATTTGGAAATCGTACATACCCGTCTTAACTCTTAACGGCTTAACCCTAAGCCATCGCGGTGCTCACCCCGTCGCCGCCGACCTTCGTCGTCGTAGCTGCCGTGCAGAGTCCAGCCGAAGTCGTACCGTGTCTTCTCATCAAAGCTTTATCGGGAATTATTGGCTATCGAACTCTATCTATTTGCCCTCCTTATCTAAATGGCATTTGTAGTGACACCCTCGTTCAACGCCAGCTACACAACTCGGCGAGAAGACATTAATCTGCTAAATCCGTGCTTTGAGTTGAATTTTGAAAAAACGTCTGGTAGTAGATTGAGCTGTAGAACTCCTTTTCCGCGAAAACCTCTCGTCGCGATGGCAAGCAACTCAGTGCAATCTGTCGCGCTGGTGTCTACGGTTGATCCGAGGAGTGTTGGAACATCGATAATGGTAGATTTCAGTTGTTTTTTTTTAGTTTTCGTCGAGTTGTATTGATCTGTTGTAGATTTTGGTTCTGTTTTTTTTAATCTCATTAGAAATTGAAGCATTTGCTGTTATAGAAAGTGAGCACTTGACTTCTGCTATACTATATCATAATCGCTGTTGAAAATTTTATTCTGCTATAGGTGAATGGCTGTACAGGGAAAGTGGGGAGGGCTGTGCTTGAAGCCGCCATAGCTGCTGGGCTTAACCCGGTTCCTGTAGCGTTAGGTGGTCCGGAAGATGTTGGGAAAATCTTGGATTTCAATGGAAAGCAGATTGAAATTCACGGTCCATCTGACAGAGAATCTGTATTGTCTTCGGCATTTAAGGAATACCCGGACTTGATTGTAGTGGACTACACAGTACCAGCTGCTGTGAATGGTATTAACTGACTCATTTTGCTGTAGAATCCAGATAGAATTTGAGGTATTAGTGGGTGGTTACTGATTGAACATGTCCTATAACACTTTTGAACTTGAACTAGTTTTGCATAGATGATATTGTTAGGAGTTACACAACTATATCATGTCACATAGAGTTATGTCAAGATTTTCACTACATTTCTGTAGCACAATACTGGTCCCATGTAGCTGTTGTTTGTGTGATTGGATTGTTATAGTTGTTCTCTCATGCACATTTGTTAGTCTTAGTGTAAAACTTGAATTCTGAAAATTTATAGCATGGAGTTGCAGAATTATGGTACTGTGAATGACACTTTTACGATTTACTCCTCTAGTTCTCTTAGTTTTTATATTGTTTTGATCTATAATTTAATGTCCTATGCTTAACATGTTTTATACTCATTTCCCCCCTCTGTTCTAAGACATGGTAAAATATAGAGTAATGCATTCAAACCTATTTTGCATCATTTATTGAAAGTTGTGATTGAGTAAAACCATTTCAGTTTTATTGCATACTGGCTTGGATATAGAATTCCCTATAAGTTTGAAACCTGAATATTGGTTCCAGACCTCTTAACTAGCGTGGATGACCATGGTTTAAAGTTGTTAGTTACCTAAGAACTCGATAACTCTGCATGGACTGACAAGGGATGCGTGGCAAGTTTCTTGTCCCGTGGCCCGATATTTTCATCCAATATCAAGACTGACTTCCATAACCTTCATGTCTTGGTATACAGATAATGCAGCCCTTTATTGCAAAGTCGGGGTACCCTTTGTAATGGGAACTACTGGAGGAGACAGGGAGCTTCTGTATAAGACTGTGGATGACTCGAAAGTTTATGCTGTGATATCTCCCCAAATGGGTAAACAGGTGCTCAAATCTTAAGCAACTGACTTTTGTTAATTGTCATTAATTCTCTCGTGCTTTACATGAATAACTTTTTTGAAATGATCTTTTTAGGTGGTAGCATTTCTTGCAGCCATGGAAATTATGTCGGAACAATTTCCTGGTGCCTTTTCGGGGTACGATCTAGAGGTAAATTATGTTCGTTCATGTGTTAATTATGATCCAGCAGCCTTGTTTGATCATATTCAGTATTGATTTTTTTCATGTTCTTGATGGTATCTTTCTACATAAAAGGTCCTTTTGTTCTACAAGTAGCAACTAACTGGCTTGACGTTTTACATTTTCTTTGTTTACTGTGCTCCTGAGTTGTGGCCAGCCTCTAATATGCATTTTCCTCTATCTACTGCCTAACATTTGTATAGGTAATGGAGTCTCATCAAGCTAGCAAGTTGGATGTTTCTGGAACTGCTAAGGCTGTCATCTCTTGTTTCAAAAAACTGGGAGCTGAATTTGAGGAAGAGCAGGTACACTTAACAATTAAGTCTATTCTTTTCATGTACCATTGGGAAGCAAGTATCATAGTTAAATGCCATGTGCTTGAATTATCCAAAAGGGGTTCCAGATATGTTTTGGTTGGGAACCTTTTTATGGTGATTCATACTGATGTCCAGTTATTATAATGCAATGACTTTCTATTAAGTATTGATGCCCATTATTCTGGGAATTGAAGGTATCTCAACTAGGGAATTCCGTAGGTACGCTCAAAATTAAGAGCCATGATGAGGTTGTAATGCAATGAAAAGTCATTTTGCATTTAGCGGATACTTCTTTCCCATATTGTGTATGTGCAATGACTGCATTCGTGTTTGTGGCCTATCGCATTGTGTTTGGAAGCATTTCTCTGAGATGGGGTTATAATGGTTTTTCAGTACTATATTTATCAAATGTTTTCCTCAATCAGGTAAAACTAATAAGGGACCCTAGGTTACAAGTTGAGATGGTGGGTGTCCCTGAAGAATATTTGTCCGGTCATGCATTCCACATGTATCACCTAACATCACCTGATGGAACGTAAGTATCCCCGCTTTTTTCTGATTATGGAATCTTTTGGTTAGTTAATTACACATTTCTCATTATCGCATATGTATGTCCACTGGAACAGTGTCTCCTTTGAGTTTCAACACAACGTATGTGGTAGATCAATCTATGCAGAGGGTACTGTTGATGCTATTCTATTCCTCGCCAAGAAGGTACTTTGTTTTATGACTAGTAATATTCGATTGACAAACTGTTGCATACTTCCTAAGAATCGATTTTGAGAAAAGAAGTGTGTTTAGCGTATCATTGATGTGTTCATTTTGCTACGTTGTTGTACAATTGTCCTAATTTAAACCTCTTTTGTGAAATGCAGGTGAGATCAAACGCTGACAAACGAATTTATGATATGATTGATGTTCTCCGAGAGGGTAATATGAGATAAAGAATTTGTCAAGAGTTTTGTAGTTTCTTTCCCATGAAATAGCATGATGACAGAGCTTTTTTTCGAAGTGATTATTTATTGGCTTCTCAAACAAGTAGTTGCTATTAGGACTTCGATTATTTGGTGTGTACCTTGGGGAAATAGTAGTTAACGCTCAAAGATACACAACCACTCACACTGGCTTCTCAAACTAGATGTTGCAATATGGAATCGATTATTTAGTGCGTACATTGGGGAAATATTCGTTAACGATCAAAGATACACAGCAATTCACACTTCTTGAAACTCTTATTATAATAGAAACAACAGAAATAGTATGGTCCTGACAGAGGTCTAGCCTTCAAATATTTTTCTTGAGAAAGTTGAGGATAAGGTGATTCACTTGCTCAGGGAACTGCTCTTGCACAAAATGACTCCCTTCTGGCACAAACACCGTCTCCACATTCGGAACAAACATCTTCATTTTGTCGCTCTTTATATAGTCCTCCATGCCGGGGAACTTGAGCACATAATCCTTCTCACCCATGATAAACAATGCCGGGACCTCAACCTTCTCATTTGCGATATTGTAAGTTTCAGACATAGACCTATATATTTTCATCCAAGTTAGCCAAGAAGCGCACGTGCGAACGAGGCAAAAGTGGTTCTAGAGGCAGGAAAACCAGTGTCATCCTAAGATTCGTAAACACGAATATAAAGAAACAAATCTGGTTTGTTTACCTGTATGGGACTTTGAGAGCAGTTTGGAAGCCAGAGTTTTCATAGAGAGAGCCATAGTTTGCAAGATCTTCTTCGGAGAACCAAGGTGGTAAAGGAGTGGAGGAATCGACAATGTCCATTATTTCCTGGTTTTCATGTGCGATTGGTATCTCGCTGCGCGAGAAGAGAATGTAGACATTGCGCACCACTGTTTTGTTATCAAAGCGGCCAAAATCAGCTTCAGCTCTCCCAGGTTTCTGCGATGGATAAGAGCTCTAGTCATCATATCCTATATTCGAGCAATAATTCATACTCTACACGAACAGCTACACGAACAGCTAAAGAATGAAGATAGGCATAGGCATACCTGCCATCTTGCGATGTAGAAACCTTCGGGAAGATGTTCAGTAAAGGAGATGGGAGTGATAGGCAGGTAAGGTATACCCATGGTAATGACTCCACAGACTCTGTCCGCGTGAATGAGTGCAAATAAATAAGCAACTCTGGCTCCAAAATCCTTGCCGATTACAAAAGCCTGAGCCAACATATTGCATAAAAAGGTTAATACTTTGAAACATATGGAAAAAATCAAACCTCCTCTTTGTTTAAAGCTGATAATTGATAAACATATTTTCAAACTATGTTCTCTGGTATCTATCACCATATAAAGATGTTTTTTCCGCATTATATGTACTCCTATAATTTATGCTTCCCCTCGTTTACTAGTAGAGTCATTTCATTTTCTGCACTAATTTAAAAATAATGATATTCTGCTCAAGTTGCAGCATCTGTGACTGTGAGTGTGTGGAAAATTATTATACTCCACTACAAGGGCGGACGCAGAAATAAACATTGATACGGGCTGAGATTTCTAATTTTTATTTTAATGTACACAATTTGGAAAATTTGCATAATTTGTAAGGTCTGTTAAACAATAATTTATATTAAATTTCAATAAAATTTTTAAAAAATAATAAAAGAATATTTAAAAAATAAATTCATTAAGGGCTTTAGCCCCTAGTCACCTCTATATGGATCCGCCCATGCTCCACTAAATTAAACGAAAAAGGGGGAAAAAGCGAACCTTTTGGATAGCAAGAGCGTCAAGAAGCAAGAGAAGATCCGCCACGATGTCCTTGTAGGAGGCTTTGTCGGGTTCGGGTGGCGGGTCGGATAGCCCGTATCCTCTGTAATCCGGAGCAATGGCTCTGAATCCGGCCTCCGCCACCGCGATCATCTGGTGACGCCACGAGTACCATATTTCCGGGAAACCGTGCAAGAACAGCACCGCCGGAGACGACTCGCCGCCGATCTCCGCCGCGTGGATCTTCAGACCGTTGACTTGTACAAACTTGTGCTGGATTTTATCCATGCTCGATCGATAGTTTTGAGAAGAATATATAGTAAATGGGATTTTTATCATTTAGCACACTTATATGATAACAATCAATGTTTTAAAAACCGGACCGGCAAGCGAACCGGCGACGTTCCTGGTTCACGGTTCAACCGGTCCGACCGGTCGAACTACCGATTTAACCGTTTTACTGTTGCAAATATATATAATAATATATTAAATTTAGTAAATGATTTACAATTAATAATATATCACAAAACATTAAACCTTATAGATAATTAGTGATGTATAAGTATAACTAATATTAAAATTTAGTAAATATATTCATATATATATATATATTTAATATTAGTTAGTCTAGATAAAAAATGTAATATTTCATGTATTAAAATAGATAATGTTTATATTAATTTAAGAAAATTTATTTCGTAAAATAATATATAATTAAATACGAATTAAGTACTTATTAATTAGTTTAGATAAATTTATTCATTAATGTCAATAGCTAGGGTATATAAATTATGTATGTAATATAAAAAATTTATTTATAGTAAATAATGCATCTTATATGGTACTAATAATAATATAGGTGGTAAGTAGAGCATCATTAAAATATAAATGATGATAATTATATATATATTATAATTAACAATTATATTAAAGAATAATAAAATTAAAATGAATTATTAGTTTTTTAGATAAAATTAATGGTTAATGTATAAAAATATTTAATGTTCAAATTGTTCAATGAGCCCATGTGGTGGAGTGGTAGAGGTCTTCTTAACTAGAGGAGAGGTCATGAGTTCAACCCTACCAACACCAAATTTTAAAAAATTTTGAAAAAAAGATAGAAAATCGGTTTCCGGTTCACGGTCCAACAGTGAACGCAACTATTAAGTAGAGAGCATTTTTTCTTTTTATATTTTAACTGGAGAAAAAATGTTAGATTTATTAATTGGAGAGAGGAGGTTACTTTGTTATATTCAAAAATAGAAATTTGTTATTTTATTTGAGGCAAACTAAAAAAAAACTAAGAAAATGTGTAATCTTAGCTGACGGAGTATTAGAAATGAAAAGCTACTTCCAATTTATTACGTTTATATTTCTCTCTTATTTTATCCACATTTTCTACTACTTCAATCCAAAAAATAGAGAAAATTGTAAATGACATGAGTTTTAATGCGCGATTGATAAAGTAGGAGAGAGCCAAGGATAAAGTTGTGGAAGTAGTAGTATTAGTGGATTGTGGATCCACATTTAGAAGAATTTTTAGAATGACGTGTATGGTTAGTACTCCCTCCGTCCCACCATAAACGATTTTACTTCAACTATTTATGTTAAAATCAAACTTAAAAAGAATATTCTCTATATTATATTACATTTTTTACTTACAAAATTTTAAAAAAGTTTTTTGATTTTGTTTTAGTGTAAATCTTTATATAGGTACTCCTTTAGTCCACCAATAATCTTCTCATTTGCTTTTTAGTACTACTTTTCGTAAAAGATCTTACATTCCACTAATTTTATCCCACATACATTTTATTATAAAACTAATATATAAAATAGAACCTACATTTCATTAACATTTTCAACTAATTTTGTACTACTTTTCTTAAAACTGTCAAATAATTCCTAACGACTAGTAGCATTTACCAACTAATTGGTAATTGTTGTATCAATTAATACTAGTACATTTCCTAGGAGAATAATTAATACTGGGTAGTTCCTAGAATGAAGGGGGGTGTACCCCATGATTGTATTGCCCTATAAATGGGGCTGCTGTAACATCCGAAAAACATAACAAAGAAATACAATCCAAATATTCCTACTCTCTACAATTTTGCCACCATATTGTATCTTCCATACAATGCCTCTCTCGATTATCATCTTTAAGATGGTATCAGAGCAGGTTATAATGGTGTGAGACTCAGAAAAATCTCATCACCATCCCGGATATACCTTTCCCGGTCATTTGTAAACCTGCAAAAACAGAAAATCAGCCTTGTCAGAATCTGACTCAAAAGCTACAAACACCAACCAACCTTTGGTGAATTAGTTATGGTTTGTATACTAGAAATCACATTTTCGAGTGATTGAATACTGTAAAACTCTAATTATTATTTTCCAATGAATGCAACATATTATTTTTGTCATGATGTTGTTATGATTTACATTTAATGGATGTTTATTGCATATTTAAATGTATAAGCGAACATAACAAAGTCTAAGTCTTTGTTTAGTAGACCGGTTGTGGGCTGCACTCAATTTAAGGTACGTGGTCAGTCCTGAACAAAGAAAAATAATAATTTCACAACCTAGATAGGCCTAGACTACCTATCGTGAAAGGTTGCAATGTCAGTCTGATTATTTCTAAGCCATATTGAAATAAGATGACGTTGGTGTGGTATAGCACTGAATGAATCTAATAGCAGGACGAGTCTTTATGCTATCTACTGAAAGACGAGGTCTTGATAATTCATTTCTTAATCAATGTACGTTAGCATTGAGCATACGATATTGAGTATCTACTACTTTGACTTACCAAAGGTGCGGGTTTTTCGTCACCCAACGATCCAGGTATATTGGGTAGTGGTGATCATTATCTGGTGGTGCTAGGATTGCTATTATGTTGAATCGCGTGCGAGGAGAGTCTCGTTTGAAAACATCCACAAGAGGAGCTCGAAACAAGGTTTTATTATTCGGAACCTAGCTAGTTGGAGTTTGATTACTCTATGAATAATAAATAAGAGTTTCTTGCTAAGTCCACTCTTGGAGATTAAAATATGTTAATTAATTAAGTCCATAGCAGACATTGATTAATTAATGGATGTTTCTATCTTAAGCACGAGAAATGAATTACACACACAAAAGGAAACCCGGAATACTTGTAATTTCGGATTTGAAAAGACAGTGCAATATTACTTCTGTAGTGGCTGCTTGTAATATTCCAATATAAGCTTGTATTAAATTGGGGGTTCAATTTAATTAGTAAAAAGCTAATTGGGTGAGGCCATGTCCAAATTCTTCCTTAGATCCCTGACTGGGCCCAATATGTGACTTAATATAAATAGGAGAATAAAGGAGACAGAAAATACACTTTTCATAATCATAATTTTTGTCCCTCTCCATCTAGAGAGAGAATAAAAAATTGCTCTCCTTCCGTGAGCAGGTTTCTGTCTTCGTTATTTAAGTCCTAGTACACTGGTGAGATTTGCGCACACAAATATCAGTCTACAGTCCGGGACACCAGTCAGAAGATCCGAGGTCGAGTTCTCAAGATCTTCACGTAGACAACACGCAGGCCATCTTTGATTCTCAAGTGAATCAACAAAGGTAAATTGGCTAACTCCGTAGTAAGCATGTTTTAGGAATTGTTTGTGCTAAAGCATGTTTAAAATTCAAGTTATGAACATGATACATGTGATAATTACGCGAATAGAATTTATCTAAATAATCTTCTAAATAGATCAGTATTATAAGATACGTTAGAATCACACGCTTCCGCTGCCAACCCCTTCAGAATTTCCCAAGGGAATTCGCTGCCCAATTGGCAGAATTCCTTAAACAAATCAATTTTCAACCGAAATCCCTAGAACAGCCGCCACCTCCACCTTCAAACCAACCAGAATCACTGGGTGAGGTACATGTGCAAAGCAAACTCAACGGAGACAACTACTCCGTCTGGACAACTCTGATGAAACGGGCAATTGGAGGAAAGGGTCTGTCGTCTCACATCAATGGAGTTACGGACCCCCCTCCAACTAGTGATCCCGGGTATGCAAAATGGGAGCAGAGGGCCAACCTCGTCAACAAAGTCTCACAATATGCGACAGCTCGAGACCTGTGGGAAGGTCTAGCCATCACATATGGAAGCGGGACTGACCCCTTCAACGTTTCAGATTTACACCGACAAGCCTACAACATGAAACATGGAAGCATGAGCCTTGAAAGTCTGTGGAATAAGTTCCAAGACCTCTGGATGACTATAGATGAAAGGGATCCAAACCCAATGGATACCCTTTCAACCATCGAAAAGTACAACAAGATTACCCAGAGGCATAGGTTATACCAATTCCTATGGGCTCTTGACGACAGGTACGACACAATTAAAAGAGAAATCTTGAACAAAGATATGTTACCCACGGTTAGGCATGCACAAGGGTCATGAACCGCCGGTTCCGGTTCATGAACCGGCGGTTCAAGGTTCAAGAAATGCTTGAACCTGAACCGGCCCGCCTAGCTCCCGGCGGTTCCGGTTCAGGTTCAAAAAACCGGCGGTTCATGAGGCGGTTCAAAACCGCCGGTTTTTTGCCTGAACCGCCGGTTCCGATTCATGAACCGGCGGTTCAACCGAAATTAAAAAAAAATTATTTATAAAAATTGATTTTTATATTTAAAAACAATTTTTACAAATAAATGAATACTAGAAATTCATAATTGCCCATATATATTTGATGGGCTTACGAATTTATGAAACCATTCTTGGTTGTTTCTCTTTTATAGAGACATCCTAGAATGTTTTATGTTTCACTTTTGATGTGGGATAAAATCATTCTTGGTTGTTTCTCTTTTATAGAGACATCCTTGAATGTTTTATGTTTCACTTTCGATGTGGGACAAAATCATTCTTGGTTGTTTCTCTTTTATAGAGACAACCTTGAATGTTTTATGTTTCACTTTCGATGTGGGACAAAATATGTTGAAGTATTTTCTTTTATAACTACATGTTTAGAGCATTCATTCATCTTTTTCCAATGTGGGATACACAACTTTCTTTTGTCTTCTACTTTCTTCATGTTTTGTGTGATGTATATAAATAAAATTATTATTCACATATATTCTTGATTGATAAAAATAAAGAATTATTGAGAAATATGATTTGTACATAGAAAATATTTATTTGTATAATAATTATTGTTAGGTTTATACAATTTGTATAAGAATTATTCTTTCAATGTATAATATTATTTATTAGTTAACATATACATAAATTTATAAACATAAGCAAATCATTAATGATAAAGAACTAATGAATAATAGTTTATGAAATAATATTTGTTGTTAAGTTATAATAATAGAAGATAGAGTATTAATATAGACGAAAAATGATGGACGATCTATTATAAACTTACAAATAATGACTTTTATTCCACATTGAAAGAAAGAGTAACACATCCAAGAATGTGTAACTATAAAAGAGAATAATACAATATACTATCTTCCAAATTAAATCAAATCCAATATACTCTCATCCAAGTATTGACATTTAAAAATCAAATCCAACTTTAAGTATGGAGTATTTTTTTTTTTGTCTTTTTAGTCTTTATTATGTATAAAATGTGCTTAAACAAATTTCAAACAATAAGGTGAAAAATTACAATTTTATTGATAATAAATTTGAATAAGACTAAAAATTACAACTTATAATGAATATATTTTATTTATAAAAATTAATACACACTACTTACAGTTAAACCTTTTAATTTTTAAAATATCAATACTTAATATTGGACTTGAGCATTTAAATTGGAGGAGAGTGTATTGGATGTGTTACTCTTTCTTTCAAGGTGGAATAAAAGTCATTATTTGTAAGTTTATAATAGATCGTCCATCATTTTTCGTCTATATTAATACTCTATCATCTATTATTATAAATTAATAACAAATATTATTACATAAACTATTATTCATTAGTTATTTATCATTAATGATTTGCTTATGTTTATAAATTTATGTATATGTTAACTAATAAATAATATTATACACATTAAAAGAATAATTCTTATACAAATTGTATAAACCTAACAATAATTATTATACAAATAAATATTTTCTATGTACAAATCATATTTCTCAATAATTCTTTATTTTTATCAATCAAGAATATATTTGAATAATAATTTTGTTTATATACATCACACAAAAAATGAAGAAAGTAGAAGACAAAAGAAAGTTGTGTATCCCACATTGGAAAAAGATGAATGAATGCTCTAAACATGTAGTTATAAAGAAAATACTTCAACATATTTTGTCCCACATCGAAAGTGAAACATAAAACATTCAAGGATGTCTCTATAAAAGAGAAACAACCAAGAATGATTTTGTCCCACATCGAAAGTGAAACATAAAACATTCAAGGATGTCTCTATAAAAGAGAAACAACCAAGAATGATTTTGTCCCACATCGAAAGTGAAACATAAAACATTCTAGGATGTCTCTATAAAAGAGAAACAACCAAGAATGGTTTCATAAATTCGTAAGCCCATCAAATATATATGGGCAATTATGAATTTCTAGTATTCATTTATTTGTTAAAATTGTTTTTAAATATAAAAACAATTTTTATAAATAATATTTTTTTTAAATTCGGTTGAACCGGCGGTTCAAACCGGCGAACCGCCGGTTTTGAACCGCCGGTTCACGGTTCAAGAAGGCCCTGACCCTGAACCGGCCCGTTGGAACCGGCAACCCGCCGGACGGTTCAAACCGCCGGTTCCGGTTCCGGTTCCGGTTCATGAACCGGCGGGCCCGAACCGGCGGTTAACCGCCGGGCCGGTTCGGTTTGTGCACACCTACCCACGGTGCGAAGTGCATATGGGTTAGTGAGACACGAATCTGCCAACGAACGGGTCACCCTTAAGCGACTCGCGAGAAACCCACATCGGAGTTAGTTTAGCAGCAATCAATCGGAGCAGACCACCGCCGCCACCTAGACATGCACATTCCGAACAGGACCGCCGGTTCACAAATCGGAACCGGATGGCGGTTCGGTGGTTCAAGCGGGCCGGTTCACCGGTTTTAACAGTAGGATTCTGGCTAGGGCGTAGTTTTTAGGCTAGGTGTGCAGAAATATTAGCGGTTTACGTAAGAAACCGGCGGTTTTCGTCAGAAACCGCCGGTTTGAACCACCAGTTTCCGACGGTTCGGGGCTTTTTTCAGGTGGCCGCGTATAGGTGGCAGTGTATAGGCCTGAAAACTGGTCAGAAACGCCAGTTTACTGCCAGAAACCGACGGTTTCCGTCAGAAACCGTGGATTGAACGGCCGGTTCAGTCCGAAACCGTCGGTTCAGGCGGTAAACCGACCGAAATTTGAAATTTGAAATTTGAATTTTATTATTATTATTATTATTATTATTATTTCTTCTAATTTTACTCCTATAAATACCCTACTCCCCCCATCATTTTTACTCACCCCATTCTTATGTTAACAAGGATTTCCTTCTCAATCTCAATTTCTCTATCCCCATTCTCTCTAATTGCTCAAGTTGTTTACTACTATATTTGTTGTTGTGTTCGTAATTTACCATTTATTCAATACTCAATATTCCATACTACTTTCATTTTGCATTATGTCTTCTCCTCATGGTGGACAAGGACGTGGTGACTGGGGCAAAGGAATTGCCCAGGATCAAAGTAGTCGTCCCCAAAAATCAAAGCGACCTAGTCGTCGAGAAGTTATGGAAGAGGTTTCCCGAGCCACGGCTGAACGCATGCAAGTAAGTTCTAAAAAATAAAATTATTTTTACAATTCATAATTTCATAAGGTTGAGTTTTTAAATTTTTTTTGTGTTCCTAATTAAAACTTCAACTTATATAATATTTATAGATAGAAGAAGATCATAGGACCGCCATGCTACTCGCTCAAATGCATCAAGGTGGGGGGAGGGGCGGTGGTAGTTCCTGGCGGGACTTGGAAAGAGGTGAAAACTCGATTAGAATGCGGATCAAGTTATATGGAATGATAACTGAACCGGTCGGATCAGTTAGCAAATTGTCGTTATCACTTAATCACTGCAGTCTTGCTCTCGCTCTTTCATCCTTGCCAAAGTAATTTATAAACTCCCAATTTTGCACAACTTTAATAGTAAAGCGACAAGTTCGGGGTCGACCAACAGGGAAGTTGGTGTGTCGAGTGTGTGAGTAGTGAACATGGGGGTTGGCTGCTGCCACGCTTTAACTTAGGAGTTTTTAACTATTGTCTTTACTCTAGGTAGAATTTAACTAGCTAGCTTGATCAATGGAACTTTAACTACTGGTTCAAGTGAATTGCAGTTAACAGCAGAAAAGTAAATGCGAGAATGTAAACGAAAATAACTTTGATTAAACTAAAAACTGAGTACAACGTGAAATTTAAACTAAGCTAACACTTCGGAAGCTAAGAAAACGGTAAAAACTGAGAAGAATCTCAGCGGGAAACTTAAGATAACACTAACAGAAATAAGTATTCTGCAGCGCTCCCTTCGGTCGCCCTTTTAACTAAGCAATCTAAGCTAAGCTAGAGAACTGGAACTAAACTAAGCTAAGAGCTGAACTACGCTAGATAACTAAGCTAAGCTAAACTAGACGGAAAGTAAAGTGTCGGATCCCCTTCTTGTGGTGGCACATCATCTATTTATAAGCTTGATTCGACTCTCAGCTGGATAACGATCTTGACAGGGAATATTCGCTCATTCTAAGAGTGAGCGACTCATTGATTGCTACATGCTGTTCTTCTAGAATGACGATGCTTTTTGGTAACAGATTCGTATAACAGCTTCGTCCTTGTGTTCTCATATTCCGGCACGTATCCCCTTCTAGAACGTCGTCCTTGATAACAGAATGGTGCGCCATATCCAGCTCTTTTCCTCACGTGTTCTTCTTCTACAAGCCAGCGGTCCCCACCTAACTGCTTGATCGCCCCCCCTTGATCAACTCCC
Organism: Salvia splendens; assembly: GCF_004379255.2. Classification (NCBI taxonomy): domain Eukaryota; kingdom Viridiplantae; phylum Streptophyta; class Magnoliopsida; order Lamiales; family Lamiaceae; genus Salvia; species Salvia splendens. Next base: position 29,820,907 of record NC_056039.1, read on the forward strand.
CCGATTCTTGGCCCTTTTTTGCCTTTTGTACTTGCTTGATTAGTTCGGCCTTGTTGCCTTGGTCAAGTAGCATTTCTGCACATTTTAACACTTGTTTTTGCGCGATAAACCGATCAAGTAGTAAACATTTTACCCTTAAACCGATGCATGAAATGAGCCATGCATGAAATGAGCCTTATCAGTTCCCAACAACAAGATGACGAGTACGACGTGTCTATATCATCGAACTCGGACAACAATGATGATAGATCTCATTCTCGTATTCCGTCTAGCACCGGCGAAAATGAGGACATGCCTCCCCCTTCACCCACTAAAAAACCATTGAAATATGATATTTTTGTTAAACACTACAACAAGGTCCCGGTGGTAATTCCAAGTCCTAATGATCCGCTCTCTCAAGAAGAGACATCGGCGTTTCATGCATATTGTAACTATTGTGATAAAGTCTATAAATTTGCGAGTGGTGGGGGATATGACACCCTCCGTCGTTATTTGGTGACAAAGCATTCGGTAGAATGTGACACTGCCTCTACCCAAACCCAACTAAACATCCAACCCGGTGGCTCAGGTTCGTCAGGTACGTCTCTTTTTAAATATGATCCTAAAAATTTTGCTGACGTTGACTAGATGGGCTGCAATGAATCATTTTCCTTTTAATGTTTATGATGACAAAAATTTGAGGTTACTATGCTAAGTGGTTTGACGTAGCTATCAAAAGAGTAGGTCGAATGACCGTTGAACGATCTACCGTTCGACAATGTTTGGAGAAAAAAGTTGAATTATCACGTTATTTACTCAACTTGGGACACAAAGTGAACATTTGCTCAGATGTATGGACTGTTTCTTTTAATAGACATTCATACATGGGCATTACGGTTCACTTTGTGGACAATAGTTGGACTTTGAACAAGCGTTTGATTGGTTTTAGAGAATTTGAGACACCACACACTGTACCCGAAATTGCTTCTTTAATTATTCAAGTTTTGAATGAATTTCAATTATGCAATAAGATATTTTCTGTTGGTTTTGATAATGCAACTGCTAACACTGCAAGTATTAATGACTTGATTGCGGCTTGTGCTCCGGTTATTGGTGGTAAGTATTTTCATCAAAGATGCATATGTCATATTTTGAATTTATGTGTACAAGATGCGCTTGAATTATGGCAAAAACATGTTAGTCCTATTAGAACTGTAATTAGATTAATCTATCAACCGCCTATTGGCAAAGCTTGGAAGAAGTATTGCCATCAAAAGAAGGTAAGATATACGAATTTTACCATGGATGTGTCTCATAGATGGAATTCGACATATGATTGTCTGAATTCTACTTTGGCGCATAAAGATTCTTTGTGTGATTTTTTAGAACCTATCACGTTTCTGATTTATATCTGTCGCATAGTTGTTGGGATCATAGCGTGAGTTTATTTAAATCGTTCAAATATTTCAAAAATGCGACTGTTGAATTATCGGGTGTTTATTATTGCAATGTTGTTCGTATTTTAGAGCATTTCTTGTATATATCACTTGGTTTTAAAACTACAATGAAAAATGCTTCCTCTTCTCCTGAATTGATGTGTGTTTTATATTATATGATTAAGAAATGGCTTAAGTATTTCAGTGAGATTCCAACGGTGTTTTTGATTGCAAAGGTCTTGGATCCAAAATGGAAATTAGCCGGTACCTCCAGGATTTTAGATTTTTATTATATCAATTTGAGTTCTATTGATCTTGGTCCACTTCAAGCATTGCAAACGGATAGCAATGACCAATGGGGAGTAAATCTAACCAAAACATTTCAAATAAACCTCCCGGACCGGTCAATTGTCCAACAAACCTTCGAGTTTAACTTGCGTGCTCTCTACACCAAATATGAAACCAAGTATAACAGTACCCACCAAGTCAGAAGACCTACCCCTCCTCAACAACATAATTTTGGCTTCGCATTTCAAACTGATTATGATGACCCTGACGCGCTATCCCAATTAGCCGACCTATACAGCTACAGCACTGGCGGAAGGTCGACCTCAGGTATGGTAAGTGAGTTAGATTTATATTTCGATTCACTCTTTTTCTTTGGTGATGATGGTCCTACTCCTCCCACCCAAATCGACGTCCTCGATAGGTGGGGAACACACGAGAAAGATCTTCCCATACTTGCGTCAATGACCAAGGAGATTTTTTCGGTTCCGGCTTCCACTGTTGCCGTCAGGTCCGCTAACCGTCAACCGCCGGCCAAGCTAACTAAGTAAGTAAGTTAAGAGAACTACGTGGGCTTTGATTTCCTAATGCAAATGAGCATTGGGGATACGTAGGCACCTTAACTTAAATTTTAAATTTAAGTTGAGCTCAAGTCCTTTTTCCTTTATTTCTTTTTTTCCCATTTGTGTCTACTTTAAAAATATGCAAATACAATTAAATAATTGTATTTGTATATACTCTAGTCGGTTAAGTAGATTTCTCTATAAGGCTAAATCCGAGAAACTTTTGACAATTCTACTATAATTGTTGATTGTTAGACTAAACTCAACATTTAAGGTTGAATTGCTAAAGGTGTCATTAATTTAATTATGTAGAAACATCTCCTTCGCCGACTAAGAGTATATATACTTATAAATTTATTGTTCAGAACTTCAAGTTTTTTTTTGTAATTAGCTTCGTTGTAGACTAGTAGTGTCGTTGTATTTAAATTTTTTCTTTAAGACTTCAAGTTTTTTGTGATTTGTAATTGTTGTAACTTGTAATCTCAATAAAATTGCAATTTTCATCTTGATTTTTTGAATTTTATTTATGCACATTTCATAGATAAATAAATAAGAAAATGCAAAAAAAAATTACAAACCGCCCCATGAACCGACGGTTTTTTGAATCGGAACCGGAACCGTCGGAACCCTTGGCGGGCCGGTTCTGGTTCATGAAAATGTTGAACCGTGAACCGCCAGTTCCGAACCAGAACCGACGGTTTTTGAACCGTGTACATGCCTACCGCCACCGAAATCCTCTACAAATCCCGACAAGAGCAAGCCGACTTGCAGCCATTGCGGTGGAAAGAAGCACACGACAGAAACCTTCTTCCACCTCTACGGATTTCCCGATTGGTGGGAAGACATGAAGAAGAACAGGAAAAATCGGAACCGGAATGGAGGAGGCAGAGTGGTACGTGAATGAGAAGAAATAAGCGCATATGAGGTGGCTAGCTAAAATAAGTTGGTGCATGGGTGCATGCAAACGTGGACTTTAGGGGATTAAATAACACAATGGCACATAACAACGCATGGGATAGATTAGTTGGTTATGAAGAGTTTGTTAGATAGCACAATTGCTCATCTATAAGAGCTGTTATTTCATTATTGTAATCATATATTATGAATTAATGCAAAATCCTCTTTCCCCTCCTCTCTTATCTTCACCTAGCAGCTCCGTTTGTATTGGTAGGATTCCGGTCACCATTCCTATCACCGGGGGCCCAAATTCCGTACCACAGAGGAACAGCGGCTGCAGCCGTGGGGGACCGCGCTACCAGCACTGACAACACGGCGGGCAGCGGCGGCCAGCCCAACACGGCGGGGAGCACCAGCCAATCCAACGGAAAAAGCCAACGAGAAAAAGGCGGTCGCCTCAGTTTCGGTCGTTGGGGTTTGGTCAGAAGGTAACCCGGCACCGGTGACAGCCACCACCGACGGAACGTCGGCGATCTCAGCAGAGGAGGAAGAGAAGGCGGCGGAAATGAGGGTTGGAGAAAGAGCAGCGGTGCCGACTAGAGTTGGGAGAAATAAGGGTGTTTTTTGTTTAAATACCCCCAACTCTCCTAAATTCAAAAATCCCCCTCCCCCAACTCTAAAAAATCCCGCCCCAAACCCCATTCCAAACTTGCCTCTAATTTTTACCCCCAACTCCAGAAAATCCCAAAATTAACCACAACAAATTCTGAATAGACCCCACAACTCCCAGAAAATCTCTTATTAACCCCGGCAAACCCGAAAAATTCCAGAATGACGCCGAAAGTTTCCAATTTTAGCCCACTATACCATGTCAAAACTCGTTCAAAGCCTAAGCCAACTCATCTTCCACAAAAATTGGTGATAAAGAAAAACAATGGATCTTTGACTGTGGTGCTACCGACACCATCTCCTTTGACCTCTCTGATTTCTTAGATATGTCAAAACCCACTAAGACCTATGTCCAAACGGCCAGTGGGGATTTAGCAGAAGTAGAGGGGGCGGGCACCATTGTTATTTCTACAACCCTCCGGCCCTCTAACTGCCTTTTCGTCCCTACTTTTTCTCATAAGCTCCTGTCTGTCAGTCATGCTACAAGGGAACTTGGATTAAAATTACTAATGCAACCTCGTTTTTGCATGCTACAGGATATTAAGACGGGGACGATAGTTGGGCATGGCACTGAACGAAGTGGACTGTACTATGTGGATGCGATGGCCCAACAGAGTACGACGTTGCTAGCTCACGGGTCAACTGAGAAGTAGGCGTGGCTCATACACCTTCGGTTAGGGCATCCTTCCATAGGATATCTTAAGTTATTGTTCCCTAAGATAGTCTCGGGTGTGAATTCTCTTGATTGTAAAACTTGTCATTTGGCTAAGAGCCATCGTCATTCTTTTAAGTTGAATAATACTCGAGTACTTACCCCTTTTGCCTTGGTTCATTCAGGTGTTTGGGGTCCCGCTCCAAACAGAACACGATCCGAGCATTACTGTCAGTTGCCGCTTGTAAAGACTGGCCATTGCATCAATTTGATGTGACAAATGCCTTCCTTCAAGGGGAATTAGAGAAAAACAAGGAAGTCTACATGACAGTCCCGCTAGGATTTGATGGTGAATTTGACCCAGGACAGGTGTGCAGATTGAAGAAGACTTTGTACGGACTAAAGCAATCTCTAAGAAAATGGTTTGGAAGATTTTGCCAAGCAATGATCAAGCATGGGTTCAAACAGAGTCTTTCTGACCATACACTCTTCACAAAGAGAAGGGGAGATAAGGTAACATGTCTCATCATTTATATTGACGATATGATTATCACAGGGGATGACGTTGAAGAAATCAGGAACCTCAAACTATGGATGCAGCCCTCAGGATTGTGAGGTATCTGAAGGGCACGACAAACTATGGAGTATTCTTAAAGAAATGAGAAGATCTTGAGATCGATGGCTATACAGATGCCGATTGGGCAAGCAATCCAGTCGACAGAAATCAACCGGCAGATACTTCACATTTGTAGGAGACAACCTAGTTACTTGGAGAAGCAAAAAGCAAAAGGTGGTAGCTCTATCAAGTGCTGAAGTAGAGTTCTGATGCATCAAGAGTGGACTCATAGAGATTATATGGCTAAGAAGGCTACTCACGGAGATCGATTTTTCACCAAACCGTAAGAGCAAACTATTCTGTGATAATAAAGCAGCAATCAACATATCAGAAAATCCAGTACAACATGACAGAACCAAGCATGTTGAGGTCAATCGCCACTTTATCAAAGAAAAACTTGAAGGAGGAATTATTGAGTTCCCATTTGTTCGATCTGAAGAGCAGCTGGCAGATATTTTAACTGAAGCCGTGAATCCAAGAAGCTTCAAAGAAATTCTAGCCAAGTTGAACATTGGAGATACCATTGCTCAACTTGAGGGGGAGTGTCAAAGAATGCCTAACAGCTAGTAGCATTTACCAACTAATTGGTAATTGTTGTATCAATTAATACTAGTACATTTCCTAGGAGAATAATTAATATTGGGTAGTTCCTAGAATGAAGGGGGGTGTACCCCATGATTGTATTGCCCTATAAATGGGGCTGCTGTAACATCCGAAAAACATAACAAAGAAATACAATCCAAATATTCCTACTCTCTACAACTTTACAACCATGTTGTATCTTCCATACAATGCCTCTCTCGATTACCATCTTTAAGAAAAACTCGTGCCGGATCAAAATTCACCTTGTATTGGTGAATGGAGGGAGTATTTTTTACTCAAAAATAAAATAATGGGGTTGTTTAGGAGTTCCATTGTTTTATTTGTACAATTAAAGATGGTCTTAAGAACCCTCACCTCCTTTATTTTGTGAAAAAATAGTGAAATTTGGTGCGGTGCCTTTGGGAAAGAGTTGAAGATACACATTTCACACTTATCATACATGATCAAACAGTGAGACAACTATTATTACAATAGAAACAACAGAAACGTGCGGACAGAAGTGTAGCCTTCAAACATTAGTTATTTGTAGAAAGTTGAGGATAAGGTGATTCACTTGGTGAGGGAACTGTTCCTGCACAAAATGACTTCCTTCCGGCACAAACACCGTCTCCACCTTCGGAACAAATGCCTTCACTTGGTCGCTCTTTATATAGTCCTCCATGCCAGGGATCTTCTGGGTATAGTCCTTCTCACCCATGATAAGCAATGCTGGGACCTCAACTTTCTCATTTGTGATATTGTAAGTTTCAGACATAGACCTATATATATATTCATTCAAGTTAGCCAAGAAACATCATAAGATTCATACTAGTTTTATTAGTTTTTGTTGGGGCAAGATTGATATATTTATCATTTTACGCGGCTTGTTTACCGATATGGGACTTTGAGAGCAGTTTGGAAGCCAGAGTTTTCGTAGAGAGAGCCATAGTTTGCAAGATCTTCTTTAGAGAACCAAGGTGGTAAAGGAGTGGAGGAATCCACAAGGTCCCATTATCTCTGGGTTTTCATGCGCGATTGGTATCTCACTGAGTGAGAAGAGAATGTAGACGTTGCGCACCACTGTTTTGTTATCAAAGTGGCCAAAATCAGCCTCGGCTCGTCCAGGTTTCTGAGATGGACAAAGTGAGTTGAGCTCTAGTCGTCATATCATATATTCGGGAAACTAAAGAATGAAGACAATGCATATTTACCTGCCATCTCGCGGCATAGAAACCTTCGGGAAGATGGTCAGGGCCCGTAGATGAGATGGGAGTACTGATAGGCAGGTAGGGTACACCCATGGTAATAACTCCACAGACTCTTTGAGGGTGAAAGCGTGCAAATAAGCAAGCAACTACGGCTCCAAAATGCTTGCCGATCACAAATTCCTGAACCAACATATTGCATAAAAAGATTAATACTGTCAAACATGGAAACTATCAAACCACCTCTTTATTTCAGCTCATAAACATAAATTCAAACTATGTTCTCTGATATCGTATCAGCATTCTGTTTTATTCACATATCTCTTTGTTTCCATCCCTACAATTTGTAGTACTATTAATAAGCTATTAAAGTTTTCTCTGAATTTTGGCATGGTTTCAATGGTTTTCCAGTAGTCTTTCAAACTTTTATTGGTGTTTTAGTACATGTTTTGTGTTATTTCCACACCTTCATTAAATTCTATTGCAAGCTATACATTTTAATTGCTGTATTGATATTTCTATTATGTGATTTTTTGTAATTCTTGGTACTTTTGTTTCGTCTTCAATAATATTACATTTATATTTTAAGCTTTTAAACTTATTAAGGAAGTCATCAAGTTCCAGTTGTGATTATAGAAACGTATATGATTTATCAATGCTTATTTTGTATACTACATAAACACTACATTTCTATGATTTCTCAGGAATCATTTTCAATTTCTCAACTATCTTAAAGAAAAAGATTGAAAAGACAGAACAAGTCGCGCACACAGTTTTAAGGCCCAAAGTTCACATACCAAATTTCTAGAAAGGTTATTAACAAAATGAGAAAAAGTCAGTGGCCAGTTTATTAATTAAATTATAAAAGGGGAAAAAAGAAGGTGAAAGCGAACCTTTTGGATAGCAAGAGCGTCAAGAAGCGAGAGAAGGTCCGCCACGAGGTCCTTGAAGGAGGCTTTGTCGGGTTCGGGTGGCGGGTCGGATAGCCCGTACCCTCTGTAATCCGGAGCAATGGCTCTGAACCCGGCCTCCGCCACCGCGATCATCTGGTGACGCCACGAGTACCATATTTCCGGGAAACCGTGCAAGAGCACCACCGCCGGAGACGACTCACCGCCGATCTCCGCCGCGTGGATCTTCAGACCGTTGACTTGTGCAAACTTGTGCTGGATTTTATCCATGCTTTTGAGGGAAATGAAATGGGATTTTATTCCATCACGGGTCATCTACAACGCTGTTCCTATACCGTTCCTTAAATCACTATTTGAGGGCCTCACTGTACTTTTTTACTCCATTCCTTAACTAAGGAACGGAACCTGCAACCCTCCGTTTCTTAACCGTTCCTTAAATTACTATTCATTCAATTTCATTTTTTTTTATTTCCAACCCAATTCAATTTAAATAAACACATTTTAATAAAAAACAAACACACTTTATTAAAAAACACACAACATTAAAAAATAAATTAGGTGTATTTTTAGAATAAGAAAATAAAAATAAAAAAAAATTAAAAAAAGTTTTAAAAACGGTAATATTACCGTTAAAATTTTTTTTTTAAAAATCAATTTTTTTTAAAAAATTTAATTATTGCGTCATCGCTGACGTGTCCCACTCGCGGGCCGGCGAGTGGGAAGCACGCACGAAGCGGGGAGCGCCACGTCGCCCCAGCGCGTGGCGGCACAAGCCGTGCCGCGTTACGTGCCGTCGGCACCCGACACGGAATGGGAACGGAATGGGAGCGGAATGGTGCGCCGCAACGCGTTCCGCGGCGAAACCGTTCCGGCGGAACGGCACGCGGAACGCCGGCGGCACGCGTTGCGGGTGCTCTTAGACCATCCACGATAGGCGCCGTATAGGGCGGACTATAAGGCGTCTGATGCTCTACCATATCAGCATTTTATCCTCCTACTCATTCACCTATAGTGGGATGCTTTATTAGCCGCCCTATATAGTCCGCCCTAAGTATTTTATTTAAATATTAAAACACTATAAAAATTGAAAAAAAAACTTCATTTCATTAAAAATTCAAACATTACAGTATGAAATAAAAAAAACTACAAATTCTCAATGGCGGTTACGGTCCCAAACTTCTTCAATCATATCGTTCATGAGCTGAGCATAGTCTTGTTGGTTGCGCATTGAGGTCTGTCTAGATAGAACCTCATTGAGCCCATCGATAATCCTCGAACGTGGGGCGGGGTCGCCGTGCTGGAGCTAGATCCAGCTTCATCATCGCCCCAATCAGTGACGCTTCCACCTTCGTGTTCGACTATCATGTTATGCAAGATGATGCACGCATACATGATATCAGCGATGACGTCCTTGTACCAGAAACGCGCCGGACCTTTCACTATTGCCCACCGCGCTTGTAGCACACCAAATGCCCGCTCCACATCCTTCTGCGCAGCCTCCTGCTTTTGCACAAATAAAACTCTCTTATCACCCATTGGGCAGCTGATCGTCTTTACAAAAACAGACCACCTTGGGTATATGCCATCGGCCAAGTAGTACCCCATATGATATTGGCGTCCGTTGGCAGTAAACTCAATGGTCAGGCTGTTGCTATTGCATTGCTCGGTGAAGAGGTTGGATGAGTTGAGGACGTTGATGTCGTTGTTCAACCCCGCTACACCGAAGTAAGCATGTCAGATCCAGAGCCGATGGTCAGCGACGGCTTCGAGGATCATTGTCCGGTGACAGCCCTTGTATCCACTAGTAAATTGGCTTCTCCACGCCGTTGGGCAATTCTTCCACTCCCAGTGCATACAATCTATGCTCCCTAGCATTCTAGGAAAGCCGTGCGCCGTATCGTGCATCTTCATCAGGGTCTGGCAATCCGCAGCAGTCGGCTTTCGCAAATATGTGTTGCTATAAGCCTCCACAACTCCCCTACAAAAATTCTTCAGGCACTCGCGGCCAGTTGTCTTCCCGACTTGAAGGTACTCGTCGAACATGTCCGTCGTGGTGTCGTAGGCCAACTGCCGGAGCGCAACTGTGCACTTCTGCAACGGCGTAAGTCCGGGTCTGCCGATGCCATCTTCCCGATACTGGAAGTATTCATCACGTGCCTCCAACGTTTGGACAATGCTGAGAAAAAGATCTCGCCGCATTCTAAAACGGCGGTGAAAACCGTCGGGCCCCACCGTGGTTCCTCGGCAAAATAGTCTGCGAACAGACGTTGGTGAGCTACGTCGTGCTAACGGCGGACAAATGTCCGACGTCGAATCGGCCTCGGGGCCTCGGGATCTGCTCCGCCGCTTCACGCTGGCGCTCCATTTCGGCCAAGCATTCCGCCGCAGCCTCATAAATGCAATCGAATAAGGCCCGAGTAATGCCCTCCGAGGTACTCCAGTCGTTGCGGGTCTCATTTTTTTAGTGAGAAAGATTGAGAGAGAAATATTGGTGTGTGGGGAAAGTGAGACGAGATAGAAAATTTGGTGTGGAAAATGGAATGAGAAATGAGGTTTAAATAGATAAGAAATTCGAAAAAAAAGGAAAACGCGTTGCATCGGGCGTGCTATCGTCCGCGTCGCCAGCAATGGGGCGGACGATAGCACGCCTGATGCGTGTTCCGACGACATCGTCCGCGGACGATGTATAGGGCGCGGACGATGCATTGGATATCGTCCTCATGGCTATAGTGGCGGGCGATAACCCGTCCGATGCATCGGGAGGTGTGGATGCTCTTATGTATCACAATTCACAATTAAGGCCGTTGTTGACATCCAACAATTGTTGTAGACTTTTTGCCGAGGACAAAACTGTAAAATGTTAAAAACTTAGTGAAACAAACCAATAGTAACAATAGTTTTTAGTTTGGGGAAAGGAAGGAGTGCTGAAATTGGATTCTAGACCTCTCTATTAAAAACCTGTAATTTATAAACTTAAGAAATGAGTAGCTAATTACTAAGTACTACATGAAAACATAACTTTAATCTATAAATTTAAAAGTTTGTACTTTCAACTTTTACTGCATGCGGACATACTCTTAATTTTATATCATTCAATACTAGTATTTGTTTCTGGGAGATGATCCATTTTAAAACTCTTCTTAAAATTAGAATAAAAATATATCAGTTCATAAATACACTAATAGCTGTAGGCATCATAAAATGTATCAATTCCTAACTTAAAATCTCTTCTTCACATAGTTATCAAAGAGAACCATTGGTTTGTTTAGTATGGCTATAAATGCAAATAAAAATTAGGTTATTTTACTAAAATATTTGAGTGTAAATGCAAATAAATGTACGGAAAAGATTAAACTAGAGAAAATTACAGCTTTCATTGGCTCACCTCAGACCCAGCCCAATCAAGCTTGCTAATAATACTCAGATGACCAAATCCATGGATGGTTCTAGGTCGAGCCAACATAAACCTAGACCAGGCCCAGGTCAAGACTCAAGCCTATACAAGATCAAACACCTAGGCCAGGCCAAGTTCGATAAAATCACAGGCTTAGCCGGGTGGTTGAGACTCAAGCCTACCTTGTGGTGGACACACACAAGCATAGAGTAGCTCAGTCCAGTTGACAATTCTTCATACACGATGACAACCATATGAATAATCAGCAAGAAGCTTTGCACTGGTAGGCAAAAGGCAAAGTAAAAGCAATGAAGGTATATTGAGCAACCATGTCTTCTTACAATCTATGTAAAACTGTGGCGCTAACAATCTGCTTTCATCTAAGAAGCAGTCTCATACTAATGCAGTATAACCTGATAACTTATATCATGGTCAAAATTTGGATTAAAATGTCCGAACAGAAAGTCGCTGAGCACATATCAAATTATCAATAGCCTACCCTAAAATGAATTAGTAGGGAACAAGTAACAAGAGAGCAACAATTTACCTAGCTAGCGCAGGGCAAGGAAGGGTACCGAACACAGCTTCTGAGCGTCTTAAATTAGGGAAACAAAGTTTATAGGTTTCATTTCTACCCAACAGTATGATTACATAACCAGTTCAAGAGTGAGAACGGCCAGAGAGAGAGGGGCAAAACAGCCACCAAGGAGCTAAACCGCAGATTCAGAGCAGACCCCTCCGTCTCTTATAGTCGCTGACCGTCAAGGTGAGTGCATGTCTCCTCCCATCATTATCAGGCACACTTACCCCAAGAGTAGCTTCGATCATCTGTTTTCTAGCCATATATCCAGCTTGGGCTCCCTGATGGCCACCAAATTTCTGAAGCACGGCTAGAGATATGGGCAATTCAAAGTTATGTAGCATGTACGATTCAGTCCCTTGATCAACTGGAGCTCTTGTATCAACTAATTTGCCAGCATCAGCTGCTGCTTCGAGGGCCGCAGCAGTAGCTTCCATTCCCATCTCAGCAAATGCTGGACCACCTACTCCCATGCCACTATCACTACGCATATTAGCAACCGCATCATCATTTGGCACACCAGCAGCTTCCCCTCCATTGGTGTTTGCCACATAATAATTCCTTGACCTAGTCCATCTTCTGGAAAAGGGATCATATCCAGCCTCTCCAGCTCTCAAGCCACTGTTAATTGGCTTCAGCCCAGATGCATTTTTGAAATTCTCCACCCTGTTCTTCCTGTTCATTTCTGCCAGCTTAATTGCCTTTGAATCTTTCACCTGGACCTGGCGACTTGCCTCCAATTCTTTTAGCCTCGCCTTTATCCTATCCACCTCTATCTCATCATCGTTCTCCTTGGCTACTTCCAAAGATCTCCTGAGTCGATCTTTCTCTGCTGCAACATTTAGTGGCCTCCAAGTGGCTGACTTTTTCTCCTGCAACATCTGCTTTACAGTGGCTGCAGAGTAAATAAATGAATTTGTTTTCTGGATAGCATCCTTCTTATCCAAAACGTCCTGTTTTGTAGGCATGTGACCACCACTGCGCTCAACCTCCCTAACCCACTGATCAAACTCCTCTTTTTGAGGAGGAGAATCGGAAATCATTGCCATCTGCCACCTAGCAGCAGAGCTCTCGTTACCCCAAACCACATTCAAGTACTTGTGTGTTGTCTTATTGTCAAACTTATACTGTCGATCAGGGTCTGTAGCATCAACATTCCGAACAACACAAAGCCTGTAGATAGGACCAGTCCTTGACTTTCCAATTCCAACTCGCACGAAACACCCAACAATCAGTTCATCAAAGAAGGGCTCCATGAACCACTTTTCTAGTTTCGACCTGCGAATTGTGACTTCCCTGATGTCTTCAAATGTTGGCACCTTTGACTCCGATGAAATCTTGTCGTCGTCACTATCATCCAATCCACCATCACCTGTCGAATCTCCCTCATCAGAGTGAGATCCACTCTCACTCCTGCTAGGGCTACTCAAGGTCGCAGCAGCTAAAGATCTTCTCTTCACAGGTGAGTATCGGCTGCCAGACCCTTTAACTGATTCTCTTCTTCGTTTGACCAATTCATCCAATGCACCTGCCCTTTCAGCCTTTGAGCGCATGCTGCGTGTAGGCGCTTTAGGGGGGCTTCCTTGTCTGTCTTGGCCTTTCCTTTTTTTCAGCTTCTCAGTCAAATCTCGGTCGCTTCTCTTGGTTGCACGGGCTTCTAGTATCATTTCTCGTTCAAGCTCTGTAAGCTTTGATAGTTTTTCCCTGTCATCTTCATCCTTGTATAAATCACTCCCAACAGAATCATTGTCACTGTCATGATTATGATTATGATCATAATCATCTTCCTCATCACCTTGACTACTACGGTCATCATCTCTATCTGCAGCTTCCAACCTCTTCTTTAGAGGCACCTGTGAGCCTGATGGCTTTCTACTCGAATAACCACGATCACCATCAGAATCATCATTTTTGGAGTCACTTCCGTCATCAGAATATGAGCCTTTCCGCCTCTGCCTTGATGGTGGAGATGAATGTCGGTTCCTCGCAGGAGTATTTGTTCTTCCTGCTGCCTCAAGGAGCAATTTCTCTAAGTCCGCCATTGAAACCTTACCACCTATCACGGGTAAAACAATCATTCAATAAACCATAGAACTTTCAAGGTAGAAGCATATAAATCTAAAATATATATGCCCAAAAGAGCATTCCCTTGACCTGCTTGCTGGGTAGCAATTACCAGAAACTTATCAAAAAAACTCAGACCCAATCACCCAAGCAAAAGTGTTGAAAGTTTCACCACAAACAACATATTAGCAAGAACATCTCTTCATTAAACGACAAGTGCAGCCATGTTTTGGCTGCTTTCTTGCCAATGCAGTGTCACTATTTATCTACTACGCAAGACGAAGTATTCATTTGTTGTGTAATCTGCCAAATAGAATTAAAGCTCCTTGATGTAGCTAAGCACTAGTCCACGGAGGCAGCGGCAGGGGATGAAGTGCTGGTCGGTCGGCCGACAAAAAGGAAGAATAGTGGGCTGAGGCGGAGCTAGTAGAGGTAGATTGGTGAGTTTCGCCGGAAATTTAAGAATAATGAGGAATTAGAGAGATAAAGAAAGTCTCAGGTGGACAAATAGTTTTAAATTTAACCTAATCCTAAAATCAATACGGCGAGTCCAATCATCTACCTTAATATTTTCGGGTACTAAATTGCTAAAACAAGCACATCTCGACATCGAAGCGAACTAAAAATTTTTATGGCATTGATAAGCATGAACAAGCCCTAGATTTTTTATTCATAAAACACTAATACATACCTCTAATAAATTGTATTTCTGATCGAAATCGTCGAAATAATAAATTGGTCGCACTGTTTTCACCAGTAACAATTCGTTTGAGGATGGGGCTATCTTCGGCGATGAAGCAAGCGCGGCAGAGTTATTCAAAATATTTATATGAAGATGAAGAAGGTGGTCGTTAACACGTGTAAATTGATGCTAAATTTAGTTTATGGTCCTTTATTTATAAAGTTTTGCAATTTCGGTGCTCTTATTCTGTAAATATTAAAATTTTATGCACTTGTATGAAATAAGCCAAATAAACGCAAATAATTTAAATCATACCTACCTATTTATACTGAAATAATTAGCAGTATTAGTATTACTCATGAATAAATAAAACTATCAAACTGTTTCTTCTTGCCAAAAAGTTGTGCTCTCATCCAACCATAAGATTTGCTCTCATTTTCACCATATAAATCTTCGTTTAACACTTTTATAGAACTATAATGTTTTTATAATGCATGGAATGAATTCACAACTATGGTCTATGTTAAGAGGGGATACTTAAATGAAGACTCAAAGAAGACCAGGGATTGTTTTGCAAAAATTAGAGGAATGGATTTCATATATCAGTTGCAACGGCTACTTTCGGTTAAAGGAAAGAGCTCGGTTGAGCTGATTAAAAGGGAGTTAGAGCTGCGTCTATTAGCTCATAACTGTATCAACACATCAGAACCGAGTTGATTAAAAGGGAGTTAGAGCTGCGTTTATTAGCTCATAATTGTATCAACACATCAGAGAAGAGAGATACATTATCTTTGTGAGGAATTAGAGAGATCATAAATGTTCTTTGATCCGAGAGTTCATAGAGAGATGAGCCAAGTAATTCTAGAGTGTATAACTTCTTGCTTGAGAGTTTGATTTCATTCTTTGTATTTGTAATTCAGTGGAGTGAAATAAAAGTGATTCGTGATTCTCCCGTGGACGTAGGTTCGAAAGAGCCGAACCACGTAAACTCATTGTGTTGTTCTGTTTCTTGCATCAATCCTTACTGCATTGATTGTGTTCGACAAATCGTTCAAGTGAAGCATTCTTCATTGTCGGTCTCTGATTCATAGTTTTACAAATTGGCGCCGTCTGTGGGAATCGGAGCCCTACGAGGATGACGACTGCGAAGTTCGACATGGAGAAGTTCACCGGCAAGAATGATTTTGGACTATGGCGCTTGAAGATGAAGGCGGTTCTCATGCAGCAAGGCCTATGGGAAGTCTTGAAGAGCAAGGGCGATGGGGATAAAGGAAAGGAGGATGATAAGGCTCAAGATATGCATGATCGAGCCTATAACACTCTGATCTTGAGCCTCAATGACAGGGTGTTGAGAGAGGTTTCAAAGGAGGAAACAACGGCTGGTGTGTGGACCAAGCTGGAGTCATTGTATATGACTAAATCTCTCACCAATAGACTCTTGCTCAAGCAGAAGCTCTTTACGTTCAAGTTCTCAAAATCAGGAAGTATAGGAGACCAACTTGAGGATTTTGCGAAGTGCATTGATGATCTTGAAAATATTGAAGAGGTCATCAAAGATGAGGATAAGGCCCTAATTCTCCTCAATTCTCTGCCTAAAAGTTTTGAACAATTCAAGGATGCAATATTGTTAGGAAGAGACTCCAAAGTCACATATGAAGAAGTGCATTCTGCACTCAAGATGAAAGAATTTCAGAAGGTGGCTCAAAGGGCTATTGATCCAGCCAATGAAAGTCTTAATATCAAGCATGATCCCAAGAAGAATGGAAAGAAGAAGTTCCATAAGAAGACTAAATCTTGGAAAGATAAGTCTGGGTGTGAGAAGGAAACCAGATCGTGTCATTACTGCAAGAAGCCTGGGCATATAAAGAAAGATTGCTACTCTTGGAAGAGAAAGCAAGCTGAGGTGAGAATGTCCCAGATACGGCTGATGTTACTCAAGAACTGGAGGTGGCCCAAGTTATGAATGTGACTGAGGATGAGGCTCCAGATGTGTGGGTAATGGACTCTAGTTGTAGCTTCCACATGACTTCCAAGAAGAGATGGCTTATGGATCTGCAGGAAGCCACTGGTTCAGTCTTGCTGGGTAACAATCAGGTTTGCCAAGTAAAAGGCATAGGGAGTGTAAGAATGCTCATGGAAGATGGATCTCAGAAAATCCTATCAGAAGTCAGATATATACCATCAATTAAGAGAAATCTGATTTCACTTGGAATGCTGGAGAAGAAAGGTTTCACAACCATTCTTGCTATTCTTGCTGATGGATTCATGAAAGTTTTGAAGGGCAATGACATTCTTATGGTGGCTGAGAGAGTGAATAATTTGTATTATCTCAGAGCAAAAGCCCTCAATGAAGATCAGAACAACGCAGTAACAAAATTGAAGTTGATAGACTGGCATAACAGATTGGGCCATCTGGGGTTTGGTGGATTGAAATAGCTAGCCAAGAAAAGTCTGATAGCTTTGCAAGAGGGACTGGATGAGGAAGAGCTCAGATCTTGTGAAGAGTGTATACTTGCAAAGAGCATGAAGATGCCATATGCCACTGGGAAATACACTTCAACAAGGCCACTAGAGTATGCACATGCTGATATCTGGGGTCCATCACTAATTCAGAGCATGGGTGGAGGCAGATATTTTCTATCTATCATAGATGATTTCTCTAGGAAGATTTGGCTCTATGTAATGAAGGAGAAATCCGAAGCTTTCACAAAATTTCAAGAATGGTGTGTTGAGGTTGAGACTGAGAAGGGAGGTGTTCTGAAGTGCCTTAGGATAGACAATGGGCTTGAATTCCTCTCATCCAGCTTTGATGGTTTCTGCAAAAATAAGGGAATCAAGAGGCATAGAACCGCTCCACACAATCCCCAACAAAATGGAGTAGCTGAGAGAGCAAATAGGACAATCTTGGAGAGGCTGAGATGTATGCTTATCTCATCAGGCATGCCCAAATATTTATGGGCTGGAGCTGCTGCAACTGCTGCAATACTCATCAACAAATGTCCATCTAGTTCTATAGACAATGATACACCAGATATGAGATGGTATGGGTTTGCAAGTGACTACACAAAACTGAGAAGTTTTGGATGCAGGGCATATGCACATTCTAAAAGAACAAAGCTAGATCCTAGAGCCCTCAAATGTGTTATGCTTGGATATCAAAAAGGTGTAAAAGACTACAGGCTATGGTGCACAGAAAAAGGGGATGGGGCAAGTGGTGATTAGTAGAGATGTTGTGTTCAGAGAAGATGAAATGCCATACCTGCAGCAAAAATTAAATAATGCTCGGTTTGAGGTGGAGCTGGCAGGGAATGAGCCTAGGGATGCTACTGATGAGGTGTCTGATCAGGAGGTTCCAGAGATGATTCAGACAGAAGAAGCAAATGAAAGGCAGAGATCTCATGTCATAGCAAGGGATAGGCCAAGAACACAGATCAAGCTCCCATCAAGATTCAGTGATTATGATATGCTCTATTATGCACTCACGGTTGCAGAGGAAATAGAGTATCATGAACCCTCAACCTATAAGGAAGCAGTGAGAAGCCTTGAGAAAGACAGATGGCTCAGAGCAATGCAAGAGGAAATTGACTCTCTTTATAAAAATCACACCTGGATTCTAGTTTTGAGGCCAAGACATCATAAATGCATAGGATGCAAATGGGTGTATAAGAAGAAAATAGAGGCCTTCAAGAATAATGAGGTGAGATACAAGGCAAGGCTGGTGGCCAAAGGCTTCACACAAAGAGAAGGGATAGACTATAATGAAATCTTCTCTCCGGTGGTTAAACATAGCTCCATAAGGATTCTACTAGCCATTGTTGCTCACAAAAATTGGGAGCTTCAACAAATGGATGTAAAAATAGCTTTTTTGAATGAAGAGTTAGAAGAGAAGATATATATGGAGCAGCCAGAGGGTTTCGTGAAGAAGGGAGAAGAAAATAAAGTTTGTCAACTGAAAAGAAGCTTATATGGTCTCAGGCAGAGCTCAAGGCAATGGTACATCAGATTTGATGAATTCATACATACAGTGGGATTTGAGAAGTCTTTGTATGATAGTTGTGTCTTCATTAAGAAGAGCAAAGGGAAATCTACAGCCTATCTGCTGTTGTATGTAGATGATATGCTAATAGCAGCACCAACAATGCAAGAGATTCAAGGGATCAAGAATCAGCTAGAGTCAGAATTTGACATGAATGATTTTGGGAGATGCTAAGAGAATCCTAGGCATGGATATCATCAGAAATAGGAGAGAGAAGAGGTTGTGGCTTACTCAGAAAGAATACATTAACAAGCTCCTTGGAAGGTTTCAGATGAAAGACACCAGATCAGTGACAGTGGCACTATCGCAGCAGTTCAAATTGTCATCTATGCAATGTCCAAAAACAGATGAGCAGAGAGAAGGAATGCTCAAGATACCCTATGCTAGCATTGTTGGAAGCATCATGTATACAATGGTATGCTCAAGGCCAGATGCGAGTCATGCCATCAGTGTCACAAGCAAGTTCATGGCAGATCCTGGTATGGAGCATTGGCATGGTCTAAAATGGATAGTGAAGTATCTCAAAGACACATCTGATTATGCTATTCTGTTTGATGGTGGGCAGAAACTTCATAGTGAAGCCATAATGGGATATTGTGACTCAGATTTTGCAGTGAGTCAGGATACAAGAAAATCTCAATCAGGATATGTGTTCTCCCTCTATGGATCGGCTGTGAGTTGGAAATCAAATTTGCAGTCGGTTGTAGCCCTTTCCACAACAGCGGCTGAGTATATAGCCATGGCAGAGGCAGTAAAAGAAAGCTTCTGGTTAAAAGGCATATTATCAGATTTTGGAATAGATCAAGATGCTATTACAACCATGTGTGACAGTAATAGTGCGATATGTTTGTCCAAACATCAGACATTTTATGAAAGGTCTAAGCATGTGGATGTGAAGTTGCACTTCATAAGAGATGAGGTGAACAAAGGGAAAGTGAAGATAGAGAAGGTTTCTATAGAAGAAAATGCGGCAGACATGTTGACCAAAGCCATTCCTAGTTCCAAACTCAAGCATTGCTTGGAGCTAGTAAAATTGGTTAAGTACTGAAGTTCTGCTAGGTTGGAGAAGATGATCGAGTGTTATTTCATTCAAGATCCAAGGTGGAGATTTGTTAAGTGTGGATACTTAAATGAAGACTCAAAGAAGATCAGGGACTGTTTTGCAAAAATTAGAAGAATGGATTTCATATATCAGTTGCAACGGCTACTTTCGGTTAAAGGAAGTTGAGTTCGGTTGAGCTGATTAAAAGGGAGTTAGAGCTGTGTTTATTAGCTCATAACTTTATCAATACATCAGAGAAGAGAGATATACTATCTTTGTGAGGAATTAGAGAGATCATAGATGTTCTTTGATCCGAGAGTTCATAGAGAGATGAACCAAGTAATTCTAGAGTGTATAGCTTCTTGCTTGAGAGTTTGATTTCATTCTTTGTATTTGTAATTCAGTGGAGTGAAATAAAAGTGATTCGTGATTCTCCCGTGGACGTAGGTTCGAAAGAGCCGAACCACGTAAACTCATTGTGTTGTTCTGTTTCTTGCATCAATCCTTACTGCATTGATTGTGTTTGACAAATCGTTCAAGTGAAGCATTCTTCATTGTCGGTCTCTGATTCATAGTTTTACAGTCTATGCATATTAAACTAGTGTGCGCGATGCTGAGGCGAGCATAGATGTATGTGGCTATCTATGTGCAGAGTGTCGCCGGTTGTATGCAGTTTTGGTATGCATAGTATGAATTTGCCTAATTCAATGGATTTTTAGTACGTATAATTTGGTATGTAGTATATTTTAATTCAGTCGATTCAACTTGTATTCTTTATTGTTAGCGGCAATAATTAGGAGGAGCAATCCATAAATATTGTTGGGTTTCTTATTGTTTATATTTAAATTAAGTCGAGCATGTTGTGTGAGTGATTTAAAGCAGGTGCCAATGTAAGTCGAGTAGCAATCTATTGTTTGGATTGCAGATTCATAGGCAGGCCAAAAATAAGCAAGCAAGTTCTTCTCAGCACTGTAAATGGAAGAAATAGAACACAAGTACACCCAAGTCAACGGGCTGAAGCTCCATACTGCGGAAATCGGAGGCCGCTCTTCGCCATCGGTTGTCTTCTTACACGGATTTCCGGAAATATGGTACTCGTGGCGCCACCAGATGATCGCCGTCGCCAAGGGCGGTTTCAGAGCCATCGCACTCGATCACAGAGGATACGGGCTATCCGACCCGCCGCCCCGACCCAACCAAACCACATTCGCGGATCTCATTGCTGATCTGCTTGCTCTCCTTGATTCTCTCAACCTTTCCAAGGTAAGTCGCACATTCAGATTTAAGTTTGTATTCTTCTAATTTCAACGCATTTTCATCTAGTAGATGTTTCATGATAAAATAGAATCGAATTCCGCTGCATCTGTAGTATGGGTATCTATATGTATTTTGTTCTAAATCTTGCTGAGTATATGCCAAAACCTTCTGCTATTATTCATAAATTGTAGCAGCTCGGTTGAATCAAGCAGTTAAATGAGCTTATTAGTCTAATAAAATGCTACATCTCCAAATCAAGTTAACTCTTGATACGTTCCTCAAAGAATAAGTGAAGATTCTTCCCCCAACTTACCAATCGATCATTGCAAACTTACTGCGCACAATCTATAAGGATATGCAACTAATATATGATCTTGAGTCTTTTTGCATGAAAATTCAGCTGGTCTAAATTTCGTCGCTGGTATTGGTAAACGACTCATATTCCTTTGATCAATACTAACTACAAATGCATAAAGTATTTTGAGATAGTGCAGGTGAGATGCTTGACATGATCAATTGCAAATACAGTACATATCCTAAATGAGTTAAATCTATTCCATTGGCACACAGGTTATTTTAGTTGGTAAAGATTTTGGATCACGGATTGTTTACTTATTCTCGCTTCTTCATCCTTCGAGAGTATCAGGATTTATCACACTAGGAGTGCCTTTTATTCCTCCAAGTCGTCCCTCAGCTGTGAAGCTCCATAGCGAAGGCTCCTACATCTCTAGATGGCAGGTGGTGCATTTCATCGTTAACTTGTTCTTGTTTCAAGAATCGAATAACTGAAATTCTCCCGATATATAACCTTAAATTTTCAGGAACAAGGAAGAGCCGAGGCTGATTTCAGCCGGTTTGCCACTAGGACTGTGGTAAGAAATATATACATTCTTTTCTCGAGAAGTGAAGTGCCAACAGCTCTGGAGAATCAGGAGGTCATGGATATCGTGGACTCATCGACTCCTTTACCCCCCTGGTTCACTGAGCAAGACCTCGACGTATATGCTTCTCTGTATGAGAAATCCGGATTCCAAACTGCAATGCAAGTACCTTATAGGTAACATGGAGGTTGGCACGAGTAGTACAAAGTAGCTAGTTCTCTATATTGATTAGAATTATTCTGTGTAGATCGTTAAATGAAGAGTTCGGCATTGCAAATGTGAAGATTGAAGTTCCTGCATTGGTGATCATGGGAGGTAAGGACTACTCGTTGAATTTTCCTGGGATTGCGGAATACATAAAGAGTGGAGTGGCGAAGACTTACGTGCCCAAGTATGAAACAGCATTCTTGCCAGAGGGTTCCCATTTTTTGCACGAACAGTTCCCTCACCAAGTTAGTCAGCTAATACTTGACTTTCTTTGCAATCATAGTTGATTTTGAGGTGAATGGCATACATTTTCATCTTTTTTTTCCTTGTATCCTAGAGTTTATGTTGATTACGGCACACTATTAATTTCACTAGTTTATAACTAGTGAAAACCACATTTTTTATTCCTAAATTTTGTCATAATATTACATGTGGCCGATATTCTTTGAAAATATTCTCACACGTCTCTAAACATTGATGTGATATCGCTAGAATGACTTTTGTATTTTTAAGACATTTTTAACCTTTCTCTCTTTCTTGACTCAAGGACATTTTTATTCTTTTATAATTACTCTCTTCTGATTTCATCCTATGTTAAATTTTTATTAATATAATAGTAATAAATAAATTAATTAAAAAATTCAAATTCACTATAAGGAATATTTTAATTTTTAAAATATGATTTAAAATTTCTTGAAATATATTTATGTTTTATTTAATTTATACAAATATTAAATTAGTATTTTATTATGAGTTTAAGCATATATCTCAAATTAACATAATTTTATATTTTACACTTATTAATATATTTGACATTATGTATTGGTTTAATCACATGTCAATTTTTTTGGTAGCAGTCTAACGTTGAGCTAGCCCGAAGCTAGAATATTTAGTGTTAGGTTGAATATTCATAACTCGATGAAAAACACAATCACGATTAGCACACACTCGATTAACCCGCAATCCGAACAGAGTTGGCCGGAAATCCGCTAGGGTGACCCGATTAACATTCCATGAGTATAATATTATCGGTTCACCAGTTTTTTGTATTCTAAGATAATTAATTGCTTATTTATACTAGTAATATATTAAAATTATTTAATGAAACATAATATACTGATAGATAATTCTCTACTGTTTTACGGCATTAAATTTCAGTGATAAAGTACTAATTGCCTTCCATCGTCGTACTATATAATCACGATTTCAACATGGCTGTTGCTTTCACTCACAATTCACAAAGGTTTACTACTCCTAGCCCCCTAGTAGCGCGCCATTTTAGAGCATCCACCATGGCCCCCCTATAGGGCGCCCTATGCTCCGCCACATCATCATTCTATTCTCATATCCTTCCACTTGCATTGGGACGCCCTAAAGTCCGCCCTATAATTTTAACTACTATTTTGATAATTAATTTTTTATGTTTTCAAATATGTCATACAAAATTATTAAAAAGGCACCACGGTAGAGAGGCAAATCCTACATTACTAATTAAAAAAAAGTTATAATAGTTAGAAATAAAAGACAAGTTCACTACAGATAATAGGAAGAGCATACTCTACATCATTCCCAGCTTGCAGCGCAGATCATCGATCATCCACTTGAGGTATTCGGCTTTGCCCGGGTCCTCGCACTGCATGAGGGCGTGGTGCGTGTCCAACAACGTTCTCCGGTTGGCGGTGGGCACCAATTCCGCGAAGGCATGTCCCGCAGCCGAAATTGGGGTCGCAATCAGGGCCGGGGTCGCGGACTGTGAGGATGTCGCCTTTGCCTTGCCCTTGTTCTTGGCAGCCTTGCTGTCAAGGGACGCCGGGAGGACATCGGTGTGCCGGAACTCTCATCGTTGTACATCGGCTGGCTGAGGTCCATCGGAGGTGCACCGCTATCGCTGCTCGTATAATCACCGGCGGCAGTGTTCTTCGCCCTCTTCGCCGCAGCCGATAGGGGCAGAATCCCTCCTTGGAACTTCTGCTTGTCCTTCAAGAGGAACCAGGAGTTGTAATGCTTGAAATCGTCGTACAATGAAATGTACGACGCAACCGCTTTATCGCGGGCATCCGTCAAACTCTCACTGCTGCCCTTCTCCCTCAAGCACTTCTCGTACTCCGATGAGAATAAATTGACCTGCTTCTTCACCTGATCTCAGTGCTTGCGGAGCTGCTCCCTATGGCGCTTGTAAGCGGCCGGCGGCTTGGCCTCGTTGTAGCGATCAGCGATGCTCTCCCAGTACGCTATTTGTTTTTGGTTGTTGGCAAACACCGGGTCCTCTGAAATATCAATCAAACACCTCGTCAAGACGATGGTTTCATCCGGGTTGTAGTTCGTCCTCCCTGGGGCAAACTCTTCATTCTTCTCCGGAAGCGACAACTTCTGGGCCCTTTGCCTGTTCCGCTTCTTCTTGGTGGTGGAGCCCGAGGCGGCAGCGGCAGCGGCGAAGCCAGAGGCGCGGCGGGGTGGGGCGGGGGCGCAGGTGGGAGACGGCTCCAAGTCTGACAACCAGTACGAATCCGTACTGAAATCGGGATCGTACTGGGTGTTGGAGTCGAAGGGCCGATATTCATCAGGGTCTGTACCCGGCCACCGTGCACCACCACCGAACAGCGGACTATTCGGACTTGGGTAATCATCGAGATTCATTTTATAGTGTAAATAGAGAATGGAAGAATGAATGGAAGAGTGAAAGGAAGTTGTGGTGTATATATATAAATTTTGAAGAATTAAAAAAAAGGAAAACGCGTTGCATCGTCTGCGTCGCCCACAGTGGGGCAGACGATACCGCGGACGATGCCTGGTCGAAGGCCTATCGTTCGCGGACGATGGATGTGCCATCGTCCGCATGGCTACAGTGGCAGACGATAGTCCGCCCGATGCATCGGACGGACTATCGTCCGCCCCATTGTGGATGCTCGCATCGGACGGACTATCGTCCGCCCATTGTGAATGCTCTGACTTCCATTATTTTTAGAATTAAATTAATCCAATTTTTGTCCTGCTCGACAATAAAACCTTTTGAATTCGTGCACCGAAATATCATACTACTATGATTCAAATAAGACCACTATTTTTGTCGACCAATTAGGTGGCAAAGTGTTTATTGATTTATTTTATGTGGTTGGCTTTGTCGCTAACGAAAACAAAAAAACATCTGATTCTATAGTAGTTATTGCATGAAGGTCGTGGTGCGTTGGTTGCAGGGACGGAGATAGCGTTGGCCAAGCCACTGCTCCAGCAGGGGCTTGGCCGGAGCCGGACCCATTTATATTTACCAAAGACTTAATCTTTTTGTTGTATTTTGGGATTAGAGAAAGAATAAAACTGCATCGGCGAAGAAGAAAGATAAAAATGCAGATGAGAATAGCTTTTACCAGAGTAAGGAAGAAGAAGAAGAAGATGCGGCGCACGTTTTTATGTTTGGATCAATTGGGCCTTTCTTAAATGGGTTTTGACTTTTGATAAATTTTATCAAATGGCCCAATTTAAATGGAGTAAATAATTTGGTTCATTAACTTGTTACTATTCGAAAAGTTAATGAACGAGTTTGGTTTTGAGACTAATTACTTTATTTTATTAAAATAATTAGTACATGACATTATTTAATTAATGCCTTATTATATTTAATTGGATTCACCTAAATTATACTACTAGTATATACATAACATCAAATTAAAAATAGTTATTTGAATACTATTTGAAATACATAACATCAAATTAAAGACCAAATAACAAAATTACAACAACTAAATTAGTTTTTATTCTAATACCTCTTTTTATAAATGTATTTCGATCTAATACCTCATTACTCTTAATTTTTGATTCCTCAACATTTATGATTGTTATCATATTTCAAACAACATAGGAGTATCAGATTTTTCTAATTTGATTGCATATTATTAATTTTTGGTTTGTTTGATTTATTACAAATCTATCGGAATAACAAATTGAATTAAATAAATATAATAAATATATATATTACATTAAATTTTTTATAATATTATTATTATTTTATTAAATTTAGCACCGGCTAATTTCTATTTCTGGTTCCGTCCCTGGTTGGTTGCACTAAAATAACTGAAATTAGGCACGGTGTCCATTCAATCCAAGAATCTCTTCATCATATAGAGACACCCCTGGTTTGTCAGCACAAGTTTATCACTAGTATTACAGTAAAATTATTTCTTCTCCTTCCATTTCAATATTAGTAACGACGCATTTAAGAAATTGTATGATTCCCGCACGTTTCCCCGCCTTGAATTGTTAGTAATAATAATCAGTAAATCATCAATATAATAATGTAGGATATACATCCAAAAATAACATATACCTATATAGAAAATAATCTCAGATTTATAGGGATTAATTAATTCCTAATACGAATGGATATTCAAATCGTGATCTTATCTCCTACTTCCAACGCTTCTAACTTATAGTATAACTAGACTCATCGATCAAACTAGAGATTTCATCGCTAGAGCCAAAATCCCAACGATACCGCAACACAAATCTTTGTTTATTTTGATGATCATTGAAGATCAAAAATACGATTCGACGAAATTTGAGGTTAAAGTGTTGGGGTGCTGACGAAATACACAAAGATAGAATAGAAGAAAACAGGAAGGTGGGAAGAAGGAATTCATTATTCGATTAGAATTGCATGATGCCTATTCCTCGAGAAATTTCGGAATATGGGTTTAAATTCGCTGACCTTTCGAGATAAGGGATTCTATTCGCTTACCTTTCGAAATATGGTTCCGAGACATGCAAATTTTTCGGAATAAGGGTTTTACACCTTTTTATATTTATTCTCTTCATTTTTCTTATTATTTCCCTTCCAATAATTATAGATTTACTAAACTATCATTTAACCCATCTCTCAAAAATTTCATTTTACCTCCCTCCAAACGATTTCACATGCTATATGCTTTACCGTTCTGTTTATGTATTAAGGTTGAAACTGATAAATACATTTCACTCTGCTATGTTTCAGTCTTCCACTTAGCTCTCTATAAGGAATTTATTTGTTTTGAACTGTTTTTGTAGATCCGTGATATGTTTTTGACTTGCAAAGTTTTTCCTTGGCCTTTTTGTATTGATTAAATTAACAAGGGAATGTAGAGTTAATGGGATTCAGAATCTATGAAGCCTTCAAAAAGTAGTCACAACTCAATAACGCAAAATACATAGATAAAAAGAACTCTGAAGTTGCAACTATTTATTGGTATAAACAAACTATGTGAAGAAGGTTTTTAACTTTAAACTTCTAATCAGTGATATGGTTTAGAATACCTGAGATCCTCTGTTTCTTCTTATCGACTGGTTTGTGATCTCTATCCCACCAATTTGGGAACATGTACTGGTTTGAGTTCTTCCTATAAATGAAGTTTATTTAATGCTTCTCTCTGTTGCAAGTGTGTGATTCTCTTGTACGGTAAGTCTATCTAGTTGCATTTTCATGTTGCTTGTGCATTTTCATGTTGCTTGTTGCATTTTTTGCGTAGGTTGTTACTTGTGGCAGTTCACCGCTTGAAACTTCGTATCAGAGAGTGCCAAGATGTGTGTATGTTTCCTCTGAGTTACACGAATATAGAGGGTATGAGATTGTTACGCGTTGATGGGATTGAGGCTAGCCGGAGGAGAGAGCGGAAACGTGGATTATTACGCGTTGATGGGATTGAGGAGAGGTTGCTCGAGATCGGAATTGGAAAGAGCGACAAAGAGTGGAAGCGGAGGTGGTGAAGGGTGGAGGTAGAGACGGTGAAGAGGCGCCATGAAGAGGTGGCGGCAAAGTGGAGGGTGGAGGTAGAGGCGGAGGCGGCTTGCACGTGAGAATTTGAGAGAGAAGATTGACTTTTAAGAGTGGAGCACAAATAGTTTGGAGGGAGGTAAAATGAAATTTTTGAGAGATGAGTTAAATGATATTTTAGTAAATCTATAATTATTGGAAGGGAAATAATAAGAAAAATAAAGAGAATAAATATAAAAACGTGTAACACCCTTATTCCGAAAAATTTGCATGTCTCGGACCCATATTTCGAAAGATAAGCGAATTGAATTCATTATCTCGAAAGGTCAACGAACTTAAACCCATATTCCGAAATTTCTCCTATTCCCATCACGATCACCATCACCAAATTAATATATAGAGTAGGCGCAATAAAAACCAACAGCTTCTTCTCTGGGAAATTCTGCCTTCAATAAGTCCACACCTACTTCACAATTCTCCACACATATTGATACTACGTCGCATGAAAACTAATGAAATGACTCTTCATTAGAGAGATGGATAATATTCCCACTCTCATGTCTCAGCTCCTTCTGATTTGGCAAAGAGGCAAGATATCATTCTGCGCTTGTCTCTCTCTCCTTTTCCTCTGCCCCTTCGCCTACAACGGCGCCGCTATATTCTGCATCAGCTTCCCTTTCCGGGGTAAAACTCCGCCGGAGCCGCGAGATTTTTGCCGGAATATGTTCCCACTCTCCCTTCAACCGAAAACTTCACCACCGTCTTGCCTCTCCTGCATAGTAATCAAAACATGGTGGTTTCAATGAACGGCCCGCGCTGCATCGCCTGAAATTAAGGAAATTCGACGACAATGTCGCCAAGATTCTCCGGTCCGAAGCTGTGAAGAAGCGGTTTGAATTGAAAGTGATCAAGTTTTTCAAAAGGAACTCATGTAAGTTTCGCTTCTTCATGACTTGGATCTCCTCGGTGGAGTCTTTCGGAGATAGGGAGCTGCTGTGTGTTGAGAGTGTGTTCAAAACACACCCCAACGGCTGCTTGATCATCGCCTCGAGCTCGTTGGACTCGAGGCAAGGGAGGCTGGTCTTGAGGCCCTTTTCAGACATGGGATTCAAGGTTGCTGCAATGACACCGGACTTCAGTTATCTGCTGAGGAGCACTGCAGCGGCCGCGTGGTACAACCGGCTGAAGCGAGGGGATGTGAATCCGGGAGAGATCTCTCTAGGCCAGAATTTGTCAAATTTGCTGAGAATAGGCCATCTGTATCGGTTTGGTGGGATTTATCTTGACACGGATGTGTTGTGTTGAAGAGTTTTGGGGAGCTGAGGAATGTGATTGGAGCTCAGAGTATTGATCTTGCTACGGGCAACTGGAGCAGGCTGAACAACGCGGTGATGGTCTTCGACAGGGGGCATCCTGTGGTGCGTGAGTTCATGGAGGAGTTCGCGCGCACGTTTGATGGGAACAGATGGGGCCACAATGGGCCTTACTTGGTGTCGAGAGTGGTTGCGAGGGTGAGTGGGAGGCCCGGGTTCGATCTCACTGTGTTGCCACCCTTGGCGTTCTATCCCGTGCGTTGGAACAGAATTGGTGGCCTTTTTGAAGGGCCAAAGAGTTTGAGGCATTCGAAATGGATGGCTGCGAAGCTCAGGCAGATTCGGAGCCAGAGCTTTGCTGTTCATCTCTGGAATAAACAGAGCAGGCAGTTTGAGGACGAGAAAGGAAGCATCATTCAACACTTGATGTTCAGTTCCAGAGTTTTCACTAATTCTTCTGTCTTTGAATGGATATATATTTCTTGTCTTTTCACCAATTCATCATGTTTATTAATAATTGTTCTGTTTTACAAGTTTTTAGATCAAATGTAGCTACTGGTTCTTGTTTTTGTGTATGTACAGTCCCTGCAGATGATTAGAAAGCTACCACAGAGAAAACATGCGTTGCATCACAGTTGAATGGTGGGACAACTGGCTTTGTAGTTTGTACCATGCGAATGTGAGGAGTGATGGTAGGTTAGTCATGCAAGTTCTTGCACACTGCACACATGCTCAGTTGGAACATGAAACGAGCATTCTTTCGTTTAGAAAAATCTCTCTGATAGAGTGGTTAACTGAAATATGTAATAGTTTCAGGAACAAATTGATCAGTATGATGATTCAGACAAAAATGGCGGTTATAAGACTTTGAATAAGACTTAGGTAGTATAAACTGTTGTCTTTACATGAAGCAAATTTGGTTTTGTTATCACTCTCTTTGTATAAGATGCTGCACATCTTGGAGCTCCACTTCACCATCTTCCCAATAACTGTCGTTCTGGAAGAGCAGCTCGATCTGCTCGAGCGATTTGCCCTTCGTTTCTGGGACGTACTTGTAAACAAACACAACAGAAAGAGCTGAAACTGCTGCAAACACCATAAATGTGCCTCCAACTGTTATAGCATGGTTGACTGAGAGGAAAGACATTGCAATGACACCGCTGCTCACTCTGCTCCCCACGGAGCCAATGGCGGATGCCTGAGCCCGGAGCTTCAACGGGTAGATCTCCGATGACACGACCCAACATATAGGGCCAATCCCAACAGAGAAGAAAGCAACATTCCCACACACACACAAAATAGCCAGAGAAATCCCAAACATGCTGTTGCCCATAGTAGATAGCGTTAGGCCTAACGTGAACAAACAAACAGTCATCCCAATGGTGCTCACGTAGAGCAGTGGCTTCCTGCCAGCTTTGTCGATGAGAAGTATCGCGATCAAGATGAATATCGTCTTTGTGAAGCCAACAGCAACGGTTGCAGCCAGAAGCTGAGTGTTGCCTTTAATCCCAGCATGCTTGAAGATGGTGGGGCAGTAGTATACCGTTGCATCTATCCCTGTCATCTGTTGGAACATCTGAATCCCACAGCCGGTGATCAGCATCCTTCTGACCCCCGGTGTAGGATTCAGCATCTCACGCCACACAGCCTTATCCTCGGACCTGTCCTTGATCATGAACCTTGCAGCTTCCTGTATCTCAGCCAGCTTCCCCTCGACTTCACCAACATTCTCGTTGGTCCTAAACAGCACGCTCCGTGCCTCATCAATCCGGTTCTGCATGACCAGCCACCTTGGTGACTCGGGGATGACAAACAAGGCGCCACCAATGAAGATAGAAGGGAGAATCCCTACTGCAAGCATGATCCTCCAGTTTATGTGTGCAGGTAGTCCAGAAAAAGCGTAGTTCGAGATGTAGCCAAGGAGGATGCCTAAATTGATGAAGATTTCGGGGAAGGAAGTGAGGGATCCTCTGGAGACAGTAGGGGCTATTTCAGCAATGTAAACGGGCGTGATCATGACCCCAAAGCCCATCCCTATTCCTGCTAGGAGCCTCCCCATCATCAACACTGTGAAAGACGAAGCAAGAGCCATGATGCCGGCACCAAATTGGAACACAATGGCTGCAAACGCGATCGTCCATTTTCGGCCAATGGCATCCGAGGTTTTGCCCCCTGCTAGACTCCCTATCAGAGATATGATGCTTAGGATTCCAACAAACACTTCTTCTTGAACTTCACTGATCTTTAAATCCTCTTGAATGAACAAAATGGCTCCACTCATCACCCCAACATCTGCAAATTCCCAACTATCCTACTTAGATTTCATCACAAAGTATGAAAAAACATAGAGGCCCAACACAACTAGCTAAGAGCAAGAAACAGAACATGCATCAAATTCTGCAGATAAACTCAATTTACAAACAACACACATGTGGAGATGATGAATGATGATTGATGGTTAAAAAAGAGGAAGAAGAAGCAATGCACCAACCGTAGCCAAGAAGCACAGAATTGAGAGAGGCGAAGATGGAACACGCCATGACATAGTTGCTGCTGCTCCTATTTCTGATATCCCCATTTTCTTCAAATGGATATGAGACACAAACATCCTCGTCCTGACTCACATCCGAATTCATGCTTCTGTACTTTCTGAAAGCCCCCCTCTCATTTTCTTGGAGACTCATATCTCCCTCTATTTTTAAGGAATGGGGGAAGAAAAAATTAATCTTTTTCTATTTTCTATAATTTCGGGTTCATTGTTAGATGAACACCAACATCCGACGAAAACGAAGGAGCAACGAATATAGGGAAGTGGTGGCAAAATTAAATCTATGTCTGAATAATAACGATAAAAATATGAGTCAATATTTTGACTTTGCGATGAATCGCCATGTCTTGTTTGGTAAATCTGTTGACGGGCTGAAGCCTGAAAGGAATAGCAAAAAAAATGGAATGAGTAAATGAAATAGCTAACAGGATGGACGCGAGATATATGGGCATTAATATTTTAGTCTATATGGGCAAATTCTCATCAAAATTATGAACCCCTCCAGTAATTTTGAAAATTAGATAGATATTTATGAAGTTTGAATTTATTATTAATTATTTTATAATAAAAAATTTGGGTCAACCAAGTGTAATATGATATTTATATTTTTTAATCAGATGTTATTGTAGACCTGCATTTCAAATATATATGAAAATACTATATATGAAATTAATTAGGTTGCAAATATAATCTCGCCTTACTTATGGTGTTACGGAGGAAATACTAATTTAGCTAAAAATATGATATTTTATTATCTTCATGGCTCTATCATGTCAACACTATGTTAAAGATGAAATAGTACGAGCTTTGACTCAGAATAAAGAGATCTAAAGTTTGAGAAGAATTGCTCTATATTCTGACTCTAGAGGCGCAATGATTCAATCTTGTACCGATTCAATTCATACCTCTTAATCGTCCTGGTCACAACAACATCCAGAAATTTCATGTGTTCCACATCAATGAAATAGAGCTTTGAGCTACTGGCCCATGCATGGTAACACGTCTTGGATATAATCACCGATTGAGCTACTGGCCCATGCATGGTAACACGTCTTAGAAGAAAAATAGAGATTAAACACAAATGAACAATAAAAAATTCCATAAAAACCATCACTAACTATTGTTTCATCCACACACTCAATAAATCAATCTCATAAATTTATTCAAAACCAAGATCCAAGAATATGATCACGTGCAACAATTTTTAAATCAAAATTAAAAATAAAACAGAAATTACTCAATAAACAATGGTTGAATTGCTTGGCCCAATAAGATGTCCACTAACATGGAGTAGGTAGGCCCATTTGTAGCCCAAGGAAACTTTTCATACTCCTCCAAAAAATAGAAATCGAAAAATGCCCAACAGTTATCTGAAACGGTCGACGGAAAATCACAGAGATTTGAAGCCGCTTCCGATTCCGACAAATTAAATCTAGATACGAAAGGGGGATTAAATTAGGGTTGATTCAGATTTTGCAAACAAACAAAAGTTCGAAATGCCGGTGGAAGTTGCGAACGGTGTTGCAGAATCTCTGACGGTGCCCAAAGGCGATCTCAAATCACAGAACCCTAACGCCGCCGCGAAGAAGTCACGGGAAATCGAGAGGCGCAGGAGGAGGCGGAAGCAGAAGAAGAACAAACACAGCGTCGCTAACGGAGATGAAAGCGACGCTGCTGCGGAGGACACTGACGGCGTAGCGCATGACAGTTCTAAAGAGAACTCCGATCCTCAAAAGGTACTGAAGTTTATCGAGCGGTGTGTTTAGAAGGGCTCGAGTTAGGGGAAATGATCGTTAGCTGGTGTAGAAATGGAGAGTATTCGTCGGTTTGGTTTTACATCTGCATAGTTTAGGTTTTGGCATGCTGAAGCTATATGAATGGATTGGACCGCTGAATCCTTTATAATGTTCTACTACTATTTTGAAAAAATCACTTTATTATGTTGCAAATGCTAAGCGAAGGATGCATATAGTAATGACTAATGAATGATTCACGTGCAAAGTGAGAAAAAAGTTGGGGTTCATAGCTTGTTTCCGTATGATCTTAAAGTAAAGACCGGGTGTCCTAGGCAGGGAATATATCGAAGCCGGCCAGTTTGTGATTAGTGGGTCACACTTTATTTATGAACTTTGGAATGTGCAACTGTTGCTAGTAATGGAAGTGTTTCTTCAACTTGTTGAACTTTAGAATCTTCTCCATTATTTACTCTCACTTGATCAGTTCTATTGCCATAAAGCATTTTCAGTTTCAATGTGTTAGTATTGGATGGTTGACAATTATATGAATTGAAGTATGGGCAGGGTTTCTGATGAGATTATTAGCATTGTAGCTGGTTCTTAGCTCATTAAAATAGACCTAACCTCCATTTCCTTGTTCTTGTGTAATCATCAGGATTTGGAACTAGTTGAAGTTGAATATGTACCAGAAAAAGCTGAATTGGATGGCGTTGATGATGAATTCAGGAAGATTTTTCAGAAATTTAATTTCTTGGACAATGCGATTGCGGAGGTAAGAATATGGTTCATTTGATATCAAATTTGTTCCTTTGTAATGCTGCCCTTTCTTGTTGCTAATTTTTGTTTGTTGGATCATGCGCCTGATCTGAACTTCCATTCTTGTTTCTTCAGGAGCTTGATAAAATTGATGAGACTGCCCCTGATACAGCATTAAAGAAAAAGGCAGACTCAGATTCAGAAGAAGAAGAACAGGATACTCAGCAAAAAGAAAAAGGAATCTCTAATAAAAAGAAAAAAGTACTCATCTAAAAGACATGGTTTTGGTGTTTGATCGTATCCATCACAGCAACCTTATAATGCTTATGTAATCTTGTTCTCTTGCAGCTTCAACGCCGAATGAAGATTGCTGAATTGAAGCAGATTTGTACAAGACCGGATGTCGTTGAGGTCGGAACTGAATTTTTTAAATGTATTTTGTTAAACTGTTTTGATCTTGCTTCCACCTATTTCTTCCTTCATACCAGCCTTGATATGCTTGTTTTATGATGCAAGCTTTGATATGCTATTTTTATGAGAGTTGTTACGCTTTGGTAATGAACTTATAACTATGCTCTGTAGTCTAAAAATATCATTATTTCTGCATCATGTCTCTGAAACCAGCTTGTTGTTGAAGTGGAACTGCCACTTCCTGTGAACTTTACCCAACATTGTTGCTAATTCAAATGATGATGGAGAACTACTTTTGTCTTTGTCTATTTTTTCATACATCAACTCTTTCAAATGCATGATCATAGCTGTCTTATATAAAGTGAATAAGGATTATGTCACATTATGCCCCACCTTTCCCAATTCAAGACCAGTATTATAATGTTGGCATTATGTATCACACAGTCCTTTATGTCTGCCTATGCAACATATATGATATTCTTGTTAAGAGGGTTTATGTTGGTTGCTCTTAATGGATTTTCTCAAAATCCCCTTGCCTGAGAATAACTGAGCCATCAGGAGAAGTTACTCGCCTGATAGTTTTGAACAAAGATGGAAGTTCCAAAAGGATTGGTGCATTCCTGCTTTTACTAGGATTAGATTATGTGTAGGGTGCTGCACAACAACTGCTTTTGAATCCACTTTGGAATAAAACTTGACTCTTCCTAGTAATTCAAACACTTACTTTTCTTTCATTCTAGGTATGGGATGCAACTTCATCAGATCCAAAGCTATTGGTTTATTTGAAGTCGTACCGAAACACTGTTGCGGTGCCACGACACTGGTGCCAGAAAAGGAAGTTTTTACAGGTGAATCGTTATATCTGAGTTGCATGGTGGGATAAGTATGCCTTTCTTTACTAATGAGTACTGCTTTCATTGTTAGATGTCATGTAACATATTTATCAGAGGCATGATGGCTGGTTCAATTAATTAATGGGGGTTAGGGGAGACTGTGATGGGCGATAAGCCAATGAAAATTTTCTTATATGTATATACCATTCTTGCAGGGGAGCTGCAGTGGAACTCGTGGAGCCTTGGCATGTAGGTGTTTGCAGGGGAAACCTTTAATGAAATATGTTTATCATACTGGCTAGCTTGGGTTGGGTGTTGGCCATACCATAATCCTTCCTAATGTGCCCTTTAAAAACAACCTTATCAGAAATAAAATTTAAATTCTGGATATCACAAATTCACAATGCTAGGAATTTACTGGGGATTCTTTTTTGGTTTTATTTGTATCAACTAGTTCACAATTTCTTTGATGACTGCTTTTCAGGGAAAGAGAGGTATTGAAAAGCAGCCTTTTCAACTTCCTGATTTCATTGCTGCCACAGGAATTGAGAAAATTAGACAAGTGAGACTTGTTTCCCTTCTGTTCTTATGCATATCATTCTTGTTAATATCTTTAATTGTGGAACTCTTATGACAGAATTAAATGATTAATGATGATTTTTTATGATTCTTATCTAATCTCCACTGCTTCATATTTGACAGGCTTACATTGAAAAGGAGGATAGCAAGAAGTTAAAACAAAAGCAACGCGAGAGAATGCAGCCTAAAATGGGAAAGATGGACATTGATTATCAGGTATTTAAGTATCCTAAGTTTTTGTTCCTACATATCTGGTTCTAATTTCTCATATTGGAGGTTTCATTTGCTACATTTTCTTTTTATGGTTTTGCATCTCATTTCTTGATAGTCAACTTCCTGTTTAAACGTGTGTAGGTTCTTCATGATGCCTTCTTCAAACATCAGACTAAGCCGAAATTAACATATCATGGTGACTTGTATTATGAGGGGAAGGAATTTGAGGTATGAAGATCATCAGAGATTATTTCATTTTGCTTTTTTGTCGTTTAATAGTGTTAAACAAGGTTTATTTGTTGCTTTCTTCTTCCCTTTCTTAAAAAAACTGAAACCGCTAGCCTACCATGCGATCAGCAGTCTGTCTTTTATTGTGTAATGTTTAGCATGACCTGCTCAGTTCTTATCTCATGTATTGTTGTTTCTGGCTCAATTTGTAATCTGATACTATCATATTGACTGCTCGCTTGTTTCAGTTTCTATTTCCTGTGTTATCAGATATGAAGGGTTTGTCTGCGTCCTTTAATTCTCTAGTCATCAGTATTTACTATTTATAATTGATTGTCCTGAAAGTTAACATTTTAAACAGTCACAATTGACAAAATGGAAACCTATACAACTTTTCTTTGGATGGTCTCAGGTAAAACTGCGAGAAATGAAACCAGGGACATTATCACGCGAGTTAAAAGAGGCTCTAGGTATGCCTGATGGTGCTCCTCCACCTTGGCTCATCAATATGCAGGTTATTATTTTGCTTAGTTCATCCGGTTTATTTTTTCATTCACAAAGCTAATTTCTAAAATTTTGTGTCACTTTCTCATAAAAGAGACGAGTTGCAATTAGTACTTTCTTTTTTCATGGCAGAGATATGGTCCTCCACCTTCCTATCCCCATCTAAAAATCCCTGGGCTTAATGCACCTATTCCTGCTGGAGCTAAATTTGGTTATGGACATGGAGAATGGGGAAAACCACCTGTTGATGAAGTGAGTTAACCTTAATATACTTTCTGGTTTTACCTTGAGTCTCCCTCATAGATTTGTATATTTTTTTATGAACTAGTATGGGCGTCCCCTCTATGGAGATGTTTTTGGCTTTGTGCACCAAGATCAGCCCAATTATGAGGTAAAAATACATAGTACTTCACATTATAACTGTTTTCATGAAATGCTCCCCACTTTATAAGGGATGCATTTTACTGTAAATTGACCTCCATATCATTTATACCCACTGATTTTCAGGAAGAACCTATTGATAAGAGTAAGCACTGGGGTGACTTGGAGGAGGAAGAGGAAGAAGAGGAAGAGGAAGAGGAAGAGGAAGAAGAGGAGGAACAGATGGCAGAAGAGGAACTTGAAGATGGCATTCAGTCTGTTGACAGCCTTTCAAGGTTAAAGACATGCTATGCTCTTTTACGTTGATATTTTTGATATTACTGTACACTAGGGACTGATGTATATATCTTTGTGAGATCCTCTAACTGATTATCTGGTCAATGGTTGCAGCACTCCTACTGGCGTTGAAACCCCTGATGTTATTGATCTTCGGAAACAGCAGAGGAAGGAACCTGATAGGCCTCTCTACCAAGTAATTATTTTCTTCTTTTTGTATGGAATTGTTACCATTTTTTATTTCAATGTTTCAAGATATATTAACTTGTTCTTTTGTTTTTTGTGAAGGTGCTTGAAGAAAAAGAAGAGAAGATAGCACCTGGAACGCTGCTTGCTCCTGGCCACACGTATGTCAATGTCACAAACTTTACTTTTTTAGTTATTTTGTTCCATTCTGAATTCTACTTTATTGTTTTCAATTATGTTCTGATGCAGATATGTCATTAACACTGGAACACAGGACAAAACTGGTGCAAAGAGGGTAAGTAGTTTTCTTCTGGATCTATACATATAAAGGACAAGTCCGTAAATATTGAAATTGAAGTTTAACTTATGATGAATCTTGAAATCATTTTATATTTCTTTTCTTTTTTGGTTGGCTGGTGAGTTATACTATTGTATCATGTTAGCTTCACATAGAGAAGGAACAGTTTCTGATGTTATTTGGATTAAACATTAAATTGAATTTATTGTGTCAATATGAGTTACCTGCTCACATCTCTTTTACATTCTTCATCATGTCAGGTTGATTTGCTAAAAGGTCAGAAATCAGATAAGGTGGATGTCACACTTGCACCGGAGGAGTTGGATGCGATGGAGAACGTTTTACAAGCCAAGTACGTAGCAGACATTTATTTATTTTTCCCTTTTTATTAAGTACTACTATGTATCGAATGTAAGATAACCTCTGCTCTTGTACTGCCTTGTCCTTCCTAGGTATGAGGAAGCCAGAGAAGAAGAGAAGTTGCGTACACAGAAGGAGGATTTCAGTGATATGGTCGCTGAGGTACACACAGTGAATGATGCCATTATTAATAAGTTAAGTTCTTGTGTAATGTTAAGGAAGTTGACATTTTTTGAAATTGTTGCAGAATGCGAACAAGCGGAAGCGAAAGATGCAGGAGAAGGAGAAACAATCGAAGAAGAAGGATTTCAAGTTTTAATTGCCAGCAACTTTGTTGCTGGAGATTCCGTGGATGGGTTTGACGTATGCTTATGACATGCTACGGGTTCTTGTCTTGCAACTGTTGTCCTCACCGGACCAGGGTCATATTTTTGGCTCTGTTCCTACTGTATCAATTTTGATTCAACATCTGTGACTCTGTTATAAGATGAAAAATGCCTGCTCTCTCTCTCTCTCTCTGTCTCCCCTGTTTAAGTTTCCTTGTTGCTCGTGAAGGTTTGAAGAAGCCCACTGCTGATTACCCATGTTGATATTTTGGCAATGATGCGATTGAATGACTGGACACATGCTAATGACTGGCAGCATGTCTCTTGCTCTGTTGAAATCTGTTTATAATAATTTATTATTAAGACCAGTAATAAATTAGTAATATTGTATAGTAGAATATCAAATTTAACATACTAATTATATCTATAAGAAACCAGTCGAAATACTTTTTTCCGAAGCATATATGCCATGTCAATGATCTTGTATGTTTTTCTTGTTTGGGGTGTATATTATCCTATAAAAATTACTAGTAATAGGTTAGTAATAAATGATACATGACAAAATAGGGTGAAATTTTACTACTGGTTATACTCCTTGTGTATGGGTTTAGTTTCTTTCATACTTCAATTTTTTTTCCTCTTTTATAGTGCTTTATTATTTTCTTCATTGAACTTATTAAACATTTTATCCCAAACCATTTTCCCTGAATCCTCACTAAGAGCATCTCTAAGGGCATCTCTAAGGGGAGGTAAATGGAGAGTAAACTAATATAACTACCATATTTATCTTTTTTTCATAAAAAAATCATTCTCCAAGGGGAGATATATTTGAGAAGATATTATACATTTTCTCATTTTGAAGAGGTATATTTACCTCCCCATCAGTGGAGATGTAAAATCTTATAACTACCATATTTATCTTCTTTTCATGAAAAACTATTCTCCAAGGGAAATGTATTTGAGAAGGTATTACATTTTATGTTTTTAATGCATTTTTATACTATTATTTTATTTTTAAAAATAATTTACCTTTCTATATACATTTTCCCTTTGGAATGTGTTACTTTTTAAAATGGTATATTTCACTTTTCAAGAAAATAAATATATAATATATATTTTCTATATACCTTCTCCCCTTGGAGATGCTCTAAAACCACGGCGGAGAGAGTACCGCTTATAAGTTGAGACTTGTGAGTTTCTTGGCTAGTAAGAGAATTGTGAGTTAGAAACTAAAATTCAAGGTAAAGAGAAAATTGAAGAGGTGAGAAATTGAAGACTATATGGTGTAATAACAAATTAGAGTTGTTTTTATACTCGTAAAATAATGAAAAAAGCAGGATATATACTCAATTTTGGAGAGTAAATTATTTGCCAAGTTATTCTGGAGAGCAAGAGAGCAAATAAGCATCTAACTAATTCATAAATTATTTCAAGGTGCTGACGAATAACCTTTACATCTATCAAGAAGAAATAGTATATTTTGATTGGACGCATGTGGCGGTGGAACTATATATGGAGAAGGAAATTTTATATTTGGATTTAGTATGAAGCAGGTAGTTTTCCATCTCTAATAAATGGGCTAATTATTCCTTATATATGTATAAGTCAAGTCATTAAGTCCAATCATCGTTTCTTTAAAATGTTATGGCTAAAGAAACAATAGGTCCATCTAATGTTCAGTAAGATCCAGCTTCTGATTAAGTGGTGCTACATTGATAAACATTTTTCTTTCATTGAATTGTGAGGTAACTTTTTCTTTATACTTGTAAATTTACCAAAAACGGAAACTATAATTTTGATGATCATCAACCACCATCATGGTCCTAAATTTAGCAAGACTCACAATATCATACTAGTATGATTGTGGGTGGAAAAATTTGAGAAGAGTAAGTCACAAAAGGCCGTAAGTAGTGTGTGTGTGATATGAGAGCTTGATCTTAGGCTGATGTCGCCTTGTCTCTTCGAGCCCATTTTCATTGCATATCTCATCTTTTTTTCATTTCTGTCTTTTCATCATATTTGGATTCGGACTTTTCATCCACAAATTACATACTTGATTTAAATTACTCTCTCTTTACATTTTTTAATGTTATTTTGCACTACATAGCATGTTGTGGTCCATTTTGTTGGATAGTTTTTCTTTATGATTGTGGTCACATGGCATGTGTGGTCTCTTCCATTGATTTTTAGGTTAGCATTACACGCACACCTCATCTTTAATGGTGGGTTCAATGGATGAAAGGATTTACTTTCTTGGTCCCCTTAAATAGTCATTTTTCTTTCTAGCTTGCCTAAACAATTGAACTTGTGATTTAAAATTTCAATTAATCTTTCACCATAGTTAGTGAGTAGATATAGTTGGGAATCTGCCGAAGGGTTAATGCAATTTATAGCCCGCGTTTAATACTTCAGTTGTCAAAATATTGATAGCATAGGTATTGAATTCCCCACCTTCCTATTGGAAGTCTCTCATTTGTTTTGAGGATGAATATAAATAAAAGAATAATTGGAGTACAATAAAGTGTATTGGTTCACAATTCACAGAGATAGAAGTTAAGGACGTTACAGTTAAAAGTCGTTAATGTTTTTTAAACTGGAACCATACTAGAAATGAGATAATTCAAAAATGAGGGTGAGACACTTAGGATTGAGTAGAAAATTGTCTTTAATTTATAAGTAAAATCTTAATTAATCTGCAGTAGTATCCACTAAAATATTTATCCGATCCACATTAGTTAAGTAGTACTACTGTTCTTTGTTTTGTAAACTGTGTTTAGAATTATAAAACAAGATTACTTGGTTTAGAACCTAGCTGTCACGACCGCCCATACAAGGGGTACCACAAACGCGGCGATCGTGACCGACATGCATGGATTACAATTTAAAAGAACAACTTAATTGAATTAAAGAAAGGAAAACAACCTAACTTAAAGATTTTAAGGTTTTATTTTTTTTTTGAAAGGACATAAGATAAAAAGAATACTTTTAAAAAGGACAACGGAAAAGTTAGACTTAAGAAATACATCAATTAAAAATTTAAGTAAAACAAGCATTAAACTTAAATCTCGAAGAATACCATTTTTAAAATGCAACGTAAAACTTGTTTAAAACTCATCACCACCATACATGTTCAGACACAAAAACATAAAGATTAAGGTCTTAAGACACAATTTAAAACATAGCAGCGGATAAATAAGGTTCAAAGAGAGTCAAGGATCACGCCTATGTATGACGACACAACGTATCCTAGGGTCTTTAGCCAGCTCAACATCCACCGCAACATCTCGCTCAACCTGCAAAATTTTTAAAAGAAATTGCAGGGCTGAGTACTTGTTGTACTCAATGGGCTCATGCCGAAAACATTTATCAAGTTATGTCATCCATACCAGTGATCTCGAGTTTTATACGCAGTAAAGAAAATATCACGAGAACACAAAAATGTTTCATAGACTGGCCAGTCAAATATTCTCCCCACTTTTCACATCAATCCAACAATCACAATCACAGTGCGACGAAAGTGTGGCCACACTATTCGCCCACGAGACCGGCCGACTTGCAAGGACGGCTCACGATCCCACCAGTGTACACAGCCCGATAGGGTTTACGGCCCTACTCGGACCCGAATTCGTTTCACAATACAGCCATATAGCCTAACGGAGTAAACTCATACGAACTAGGCATCAGACACACAATCTCATAACAAAAACAGTCCATGGCATGACATAACAGTTAAACCACCCTTGTATCTCCACATAATATTTTTCGGAAGAATAAAGAGGT
Source organism: Salvia splendens (assembly GCF_004379255.2). Taxonomy (NCBI): domain Eukaryota; kingdom Viridiplantae; phylum Streptophyta; class Magnoliopsida; order Lamiales; family Lamiaceae; genus Salvia; species Salvia splendens. Next base: position 29,863,313 of record NC_056039.1, read on the forward strand.
TTGAAAAGAAAGACCACCTCGTTCTCTTAGCAATTCACAACCCAACTTAGCAACTCTCGATCCTCGAGTTCACGAGTACACAACACCCTTGTCAAAGACAACACAATTAGTTTCCCCCAACAACATATTACTATGCATGTCCTATCGATTCTCTCGTCGTTTTTCTCAAATTCCCGACCCAACATACGTCACAAAGATGGGAGAACACATCGTAACACATTTCGATTTATCACACGTGATCACATCATTTAAACACGTTCCTTGGACATACATGTATCATATAATACTTTTAAACATGAAAATAAGTGTTATTTTAACAAGGCAGAAAACTGACAGAGGACACATTCAAGTTCATCCATGAAAATTTTCATATCGAAATCACGTCGTTTAGTCAGCCACATCACATATTGAACTCTCTGGTCGGAACATATAATTTCTGACAGTATTGCGCAGTTCATTTGAAAAATTCCCCATAAATTCATAAGATTCCCAAAAAGGCTGAAAATTTAACACAACACAGAAGACACTTCATATTTTCATATAGTTCAAGAATCACATCGATCGGAGGTCATTTGGTCAGTCAAACAGAAAACGAAACATTCGTGGCGAGAACTCACGTTTCTGACCGATTTGCGCAGTCAACTTCAAAATTTATTAAAAATTCATTTTTCGATAGAACGGGTTGAAATTCACATGAGACACAGGAGACACCTTGACGTTTACTCAGTAAAAATTTCGTAGCCAAATTCGTTCGTTTGATGGGTCGAATACAGATCATAAGTCACTGGTCGAGCATCACAGAATTCTGGTTCAAATTCGGAAATAGGGTTTTTAAAACTTCCACAACACAACCACCGATTTTTCATGCTCGAAAACACATAATCATGCTTACACGTTCCTCATACACATATTTGCATACAAACTCATATTATTCACAAATATTTCGATCCAATACACATAATTCCAATCAACAACGTAAAAATCAAACAAGTTCTTACGAACACACAATTTCCCTCCCGTTAAAACTTGCGATCTATCAAACCTACACTCTCTACGTGCATGTAGGACTCAAGACATGGTTCAAAAGAGAAGGAGGAGGAAAAGTGTGCGAATATACCTTCCTTTGACAAAACGAATCGGTAGAAGCGTAGAATGAAGCGATCCGTCGGAAACTCTTGAAGATACTTTCGATGGTTGCAAGAACAATGGTGGATGGAGGATTTTTGGAGATTGGAGAGTGGGAGAAGATGAAAAAAAAAGTGTGGGAGAGGGAGAGAATGAAAGTGGCGAAATTTTTGAGTGAATGGGGGCTAGGGTTTTATTATTTGGTATTTATTTGCTAGGTTTAAGTCCATGAATGAATTAAATAAATAAATTGTGAGGAATTAAATATATAGGCCAATGAATAAAAATCCCACAATTATGAAGAGCCAAATTTTCAAAAATTATGGCTGAAAAATTAATAAGGAATTATTTGGTATTTACTTGGAGAGAATTAATTCCACAACTTAGGAAATAAAAATAATGGATACAAGGAAACAAATAAATTAAATCTCTAAGTAGGAAAATTGTGGTGGGGGCCGAAAATTTCAAGGGCTTTGCACAAGGAAATTATTTAAATCCCCAATTAAATAGAATAGGATTTAAATTTGGTAATTTCTTTATGGAATAAGGCTCCCATAAAATAGGTAACAATTATTCAAATTCCCACAAGGAAAATAGTAGTATGGGGCGTGTGACATGGAAGGGAAGTAGTAGAAAAATTATTCACACCCCCAATTAAATAGAATAGGAATTTATTTGAATAATGAGAGATTCCACAAATTAGGAACAAATAAAAATATTCTCCAAATTTTATTGGAGAGGGCCGAAAATTGCTAGGCTCAAATAGTCAAGGAAATATCCCAACTCTCTATTTATTTTGGGAGAAGAAGTAAAATATAACATGATTTAATTGGATTAAATTCAAAAGAAGAGAGTCCATAAAGCACCAATTAAATCGAATGAAAAACAATCCAATCTCCTATTGGAGATTTTCGAAACTCCCAAGGAAAAAGGGATGGAGTTCGAATTTCATGTAGTGTAATTTAGGGTCCATTGGTTTGGATTTAATTTGGAATAAAGTCCCAAAACAATTAATTAAATCCACAAAGAGAAGTACTATTTCAATAATTTCGGAATGACCGGAAGTATCAATTAATTGAATCGAGAAATGATTAATGCATGATCCTATTAATCTTTCCCCCACATTGGAAAACGATAAAAAAACTCGAGCTCATCATTCCACAATTACCACGACAATTTATTTCACGCAAAGCACTTAATCACATTAAATCAAACGTTTCAAAATTCCAAAAAAATTCAAATAACATAATAAAAAGGGTTACAAAAGTTTGGGATGTTACATCACAAAGTTATCAAATATATAATGTTATTATGTATTACTAGTACTTAAAAGTGTAATTTTTGGAGGTTACAATACAGCATGAACACATAGTGCACTTCACAATTAGATCTTATGATTACAAAAATGGAATGCAATGTTAAATTTACATATGAGAAACTATCTATTATACCCATATATGCATGCAAATATACGTAAAATTAAAGAACAAAAATGTTATAATTCTAGATGTAAAATCAAAGTTGATGGATGCCCTACACCCAACAATGGAATATATGTTTGTGATAGTATCATTTATACACACGCGCATTAGTATTAAACTATATTAATTAGATGCAAACTTGCTAGCTGTACATATAAATTTGGTAGGAGATGCGGCCCATCACACAATTACACGTGCAGTCATAAAATTCTAATTGTAAGTAACAACTCCAATTTTTTAATACATAAATAAATAAATAAATAGATCTACATACAATGAACAGTTGGTAATTAATTAAAAAAGGTTCCACCGAATTATGACAACACGTGGTTGACTCAATTTAATACGTCTTTGCGACATTGATTTGAACAGTTCGGTAATCATGATTTAGTTAATTAAACATAGATTTATTTAATTAGGAGAATAAGATAGTACGTAGGGTTTTCTCATCATGCTTAATAATTAAGGTTTAAGTGTAGTATAAGTCCCTATATATTCATTCCAACAATTATTCCTACTTGTGATTAAACAATTCCTTATAGCCCAACCAGCTTCATTTACTAAGTCCCTAGTCATGTAAATTAAGTGATCTACTAGAAAATAACTCGTCTTATATCAAAATAAGTGATCTAGCGACAAGAATTTGTAGACTTTTGGACTTTATCCCTTGTTTTGGACCCAAACGATTTCAAGCTTTTTAAAAGCTTATAATGTAAGCGGTTTGGATCCTCTATATAATCTAAATTTCTAATATTTCTACTTATACTCATTCTACTATTAAATCTATTTAAATTTATAATAAAAATAAAATTACTACTATGATACTTTTTCCATCCTACTTATAAAAATAGATATTCTTACCAATTTGATTAGTCCCATAAAAGTTATTAACTTCTATCTATCTCTTTAATGAGGTGAGTCATATTATGCTAACAATATTTAAATTATTTTTTTATTTTTATCTCTTATTTTATCAATTCTATATTAAAATTTGTGTCTTCTAAAAGTATAATAGAGTAATTAACATTTATTAGTCGAATAAAAGAACTTAACATACCCTATTATAATAATGGAATAATTGATCCTAGTATAAAGATTGAGACATGAGTGGTGTGAAATTGAGCATCACATCATCATAAGGTGCCATATGGATCATCATTCTTTTGAAGACTACAATGCCGACTCTACAAATCCATCTCTCACTTCTACTAGACCACTTCCACTATTACAGTAGTATAATTTCTTCAATCTGTTACTACGACATGACCTTCCACAATTTGCGTTCATTTCATATCACCAACGTCTCTTCAACTAAAATCTAATTACTCTTTCTGTTAAAATGAAGATAACTCATTTATTTAGACTATATAAGGTTTTTAGAAATGGATAGGGGTGAGCAAAAAAACCGGAAACCGAATATCCGAACCGAACCAAACCGAAATTTTGAAATTCGGTTTGGTTATTTCAGTTTTTCGGTTCGGTTCGGTTTTGAAAATACTAAAATTTCGGTTTTTCGGTTCGGTTCGGTTCGGGCGAAGAAAAAAACCGAAAAACCGAATTATATATATATATTCTATTAATTTAATATATTATATTATATATAATATATAGTATATATTCTTTTAATAAATTCTACTATATTATATATATTATATGTATTATTAATTTTATATTATATATAAATATTCTATTAGTATATATAAAATAAAATAAATTACACACACATATATATATTAATATTATATTTATTTTTTCGGGTTTTTCGGTTTTTTCGGTTTTGTTCGGTTTTTCGGTTTTTCAAGTTCAGTTTTCGGTTGTTCGGTTTTTCGGTTTTGGTTCGGTTTTGACAAAAAACCGAACCGAAACCCGAATGCACACCCCTAGAAATGGATCGATTTTCCATGGAACAAATCAAAGAGGAAATGAATTATCTTCGCTGCGATACATATAATAATACATAGTCTCTAGCTCCATGTAACTTAAATAATGCATTTAATTTTTGCAAAGAGAATTAAGAAAGAAAACTTTACTGAATTAAATAAAAAGACAATTAAGAACAAAGCAGGATATGAAATACTCCTACATAACAGAAAATAAGAGTTAATTTTGCTAAAAAATAAGAAAATGTACTTGTCTTTTAATTTGGGATTTCCAATAAAGATTACATATTCATTTATTTTGAGATTAAGAGAGTATAGTAGTATAGTTCAAATGAAAACTTTTTTTTATTATGTTAACACACTCTTATACTGCATTTGAACGACCTCAATGTGATCAACAAGCAATTGAACTTGAATGATATTAAATTGGCTTATGAGTTTCGTATGGTAATTTTGCTATCGTCCCGACCAGAAAGTTGGGTCACCACAATGATAATAGTTAACGGCTCAGAGGCAAAATTGATGTTAGACGCATTTCTGGACTACATAGAAACCTATTTTCGATCAGGCAGTTTGATGTAGAAAGTTACACAGTAACATTTGGCTGCAACAATTAAAAATCACCAAATATGATTTTACATAAGTCAAGATAAGAAGGAGGGTATATTGTATATCACAATTAATTTAAGGATTACATATGTGAAGTATACATACATATTCATTAGAATCCTCACTTCCCATGACATTTATCATTTATAAAGACAATAAGCGAAATTAAAAAAAATATGAAAGATGATTTATTTATATATGGAGTATATATTAGTGCCAAATATTAGAATGAAAATATATATGTATATCGTCAAGGCATATTGTAGACCCAACCTAGTGAGAGAGAAATTGCATCTCCATCACAAAAATGGGATGACATATAGCATCATAATTCACACCTAATGTAATGAGAAGATTGTGCATGTGATAACATGCATAAATTTAAGGCAAGAGTGGCCCATTGAGTGATCACAATCTCTTCAAACAACCTCCAAAATAGGGTTTATTATTCCTCTCATCCCCACGAGCAACCACATGCTGACAACTGGTTGTTTTAATTACTTTAATTAAACGCCATCATATTTACATCCAATTTAATTTTCTATCTCTAGTACTACTTTTACAACCTTGATAGTACTTGAGCCACAATAGGATTTCCACCAACGTGCAAATTGGCAGGGGACATAAGATCACATTTCAGACCGACCAAACATATGAACCCTTTAAACGACAAGGAATATTATTCCACACCACTCATATACTATAATTAATTAAACCCTGCTTCATCATAGTAGTATGCATACATATATGTATATATAGAGGGAGAGAGAATAGGTATGGAGAGTGGAATGTTGAAGATGAGAATGATCATTGATCCATATTATATGCACATGTTGGAGTGATGACTTAGGGATGAAGTAACCATCTATCTAGGGTTTAACTTTATGGTCATTAATAGTGTAGATTACACTCGCAATGCATGTTGCATGTATGATATATACATGCATGATGGCGACATATACATCCACATGCGCGGTGTGTGTATGTGTTTTGGGAGCCCAATTGTACCATTATTTATAAAAGTGACAACAAAGGATGCACCCCACACCATTCCAATTAAGACCCATTGATCTCTGGACCGCATAAACTTGTGTGATTACGATTTTCTTTAATTTATTATTATTATTATTAGGGATATTGGTCATAAAAATCACAAATTGTAAAGTCAATATCAGTTTTCTACTATGCGTCATTCTTCAAATTCGACACATCTATGTGCCATATACTATTATGCGCGTATTATCCAACGTTGAATTCAAGAATTAGTACGTTGAAGCGACGTTATTCCGTGTGGTATAATTTAAACTAAGCAACATAGCTTTCACGGTTAGCTATGTTTGATCAAAATTTGACGAAAAAAGTATTTTTATATCGGATTGGCATAGTTTCACAAGTTTTTAAACCACATTGAAAATTCATGAGAAATGCTAGACCCTAAAATTTACAATTCTTAAAGAAATATCCTTGATTATTATTATTATTATTATTATTATTATTATTATTATTATACAGATAGATGTATATATATGGACAGTGATGCGCTAAACACAAGCATAACACTGTACCATATCACCTTCCTCTAAATTCCCCTCTCTCTCTCTCTACACAATTTTTGAATCTGTTATCTGGTTTGTTTGATCGAACTGTGGCATGGGATTGAGCAGCAAACAGGTTTCGGGCGATCAAACGCTGGATTGGGGGCAAACCTTCCTGCAGTCAGCAGCGGCGGAGACGTCGAAACCGGCGCCAAGCCGGCGGCAGCAGCAGCCTCAAGCGGAGGCGTTGAAGTGCCCGAGGTGCGCCTCCACCAACACCAAATTCTGCTACTACAACAACTACAACAAGTCCCAGCCTCGCCATTTCTGCAAATCCTGCAAGCGCCACTGGACCAAAGGCGGCACTCTCCGCAACATCCTCATCGGCGCCGCCCGCAAAAACAAACGCCCTAGGCTTTCCAAACCCGCCAAATCCCCGCCCGCCGTCTCGACCGGGCAGAAAAACATGTCAAACATTCTCTACCACGCATTGATCGGCCGCTCCTCCTCGTCGCCGCTGCTGCTGCATGAAACGACGACGTCGAATTCGAAAGGTATCGACAGCATTTCTTCCCCTTTCAGCGGCGCTCCGATTATTCCAACCTCCGAATTTCAATTCTCGAGCGCGAATAACGCATTTGATCATCACTTGGGGGGAAATCTCGATTCGATGGAGGAGTCGACAATCACCACCGTGAATGATCCGGGAGGGGCGTGGGAGATGGATTTGCAGAATTATTGGAGCTGGAACGACATCGATGCGTTGACTTCGGCTGATCTGAGTTTGGCGTGGGATGATGACATTGAAGAAGACAAGCCAGTCATCAAACCCTAAAATTCTGATGTGGGGATTAATTTGTATGTTATGGTAATAGATGAATAATAGCGGTTTGATCCATTTTAGAAGTGGAGGATTAATACCTTAAATTTAAGAGATGGTGTGAATTCCGTTTGTGCAGAACTATCATATGAAGTAGTTTGTGGAAGCTGTCGTTTTTAGTAATCAGCTTCGGAGGTACGTACAAGACTTATTTTATGTGTCCAACTTGGGTTTGTTTGTTATACTATATCACTTTCGAAGAAGAATGAATTTCATGTCAAATGTTGGATTGTTACGTTGGAGAGAGAGAGAAGCAGATGGGACCTGCTACAGCGAGGTGGGGTGACTAGATTTGTATCTTTGTGTAGATATATGTTCGCCATTTCAGTCTGGATTTTGTTCTGACTTGTTGCTACTACCATTTATTCATGTTCCTGGGGCCCTTCTGACTCCTCAATTATTCACAAATAGCGATTGATTAATTTAGCCCACTATTTCTTGACGTACTCAATATTTTCTATAGCTTTCTTAATTTGTGCTCGTTTAGAGGTTTGTTAGCATTGATAACACACAATCGAAACTTGAGTTATAGACCAAGTATTTAAAAAGAGGTTGCGTAAAGTTTCTGACACCACATGTCAACATAGAAAATTTTTAAAACAAAAAATTGAGCTGATGCTTAATAGTTTCCAATAGCTAGTATTTTTCAATAAAAAAATTGGTTGAACGAACATTGCTAATAGTCATTTTATGAATTGTAGTGTACTTTTTTGGAATTGAACCACAGTGATTCAATGAACTACAAACATCAGTATAATTGGGCTAGCACGAGTTGCAACACAAGGGAGATGTTCTCTCGATGAATGATCTTGAATTAGAAACAAAAATTAATTGACGTTGCTCTGAGCTCCTGCAACCTCAAACATGCATAATTTTAATACTATGGAATTATTTACACACTCTGCATTTACAAAATGGGATACTTTACCGCAGTAACAAAGTCATTGTTTCTACCCTACATAGAATCAAATGAGCCACTCTTTAACCTTTCCATGCGCGCCTGAAGCCCCGATAGCGCTTTCTCGTCCATAGCTAGTATTCCGCCCTGCATACTGCCGTGAGCTTCATCACCATTCCCGTTCACTTGTATCAACGGCCGGCTTCTTGATTCTGGATTCACTCCGCCAGCTGCTAACTGGATGCTTTTCATCCTTTCCCTAATTGCATCTAGGGTTCCATTTGACACTGCAGTTTCAAGTTAAGTATAAGGTCCGAATAAAGGTTCTCTCAAAAATAGCAACAGATAAAATTGAAGCATTTAACTAACCACCAGACGGTAATCTGTCATTTCTGGACTCCTCGAAGTTTTGAGGTAAGCCAGATGGATCATAAGACACTTTCTGGGAGACAGCATTAACAAGCCGATGATCATCTTCAGCAAAAGATGGCGGTAATGAAAAATTTGTGGGTTCACTGCCTGCATTCAGGTTTCTCGAGTCATTTAATGGGTCTGCATTTACAGGAGACAGAGAGCCATATCTTGAAGAAAGGTAAAGCGCTGCTGGTGGAGGAGTGGATAGAGGTACACTCGAGGGAGTCCTTCCTGCGGCTGCATTCTTCTCCATCTGCCAAAAATATAAACTTAAGCACACATAAAAGGAACAACAAATTGCAGCAAGTGAATTGGAGGCAAACCTGGGCCAAACCATCTCTGATGTATGTTCGAAATGCCTCACCGGCATTATGCAACTGAGCAAAAATATCAACCTGGGAAAAGAAAATAAAACTCGTAATAAAATAGTACAAATGATCAATGACAAATAGAAATACAGCAAATATCAAGCCATTTACAATGGTATACATGATTACCTGAGGATACAATTGCGTTATGCGATAAAGTTCATACAGACCAATTGAGCAAGTCTGCTTTTCACCAATTTTCTTAAATATTGCAGCCAGTTCTTGCTGTTATAGCAAACATCAAGTGAAGGATTAAAAACTGGAGGGCAGCATGGGGTGAAAGCAAAGGTTAAAAAAGAAAATTGATCACCAACAAAAGACACGGTTGCACCTTCAACTGAGCATCTGCAGAGTGTGCAGCTGGTGCAGTGTTGTTGGCATTTGAGTCACTCCAGTGAGTTTGCCCAACAGGGCCAGATGGTGTCAGCATTCTTGCAGCTGCTAGTGTCTGCTCAATTTTGTTGATAGTGAATAAGTTAGGAAAAACCAATGTAAATAATCACGTCATTAAGCAATAGCATACACCATACACACCTGAAGATTTAGGTCAATATAGGCAAGAATGATAGGTTGTGGTTGCATGTCTATTGGCACCATGGAGAGATGGCCTTTTATGGCTGTTCCACGTAGTTTAACAAGCTCGTGGAGAACAGTTTTAACCATTCGAAGTGGTTTGTCATCAGCTCCAGCTCTTCAACAATTTATAAGGAAAAATAGTTAGTGTGAATTGTTGTTCCAAACCACAATAAAGTGGAACCCATCCACAAGTAACAAGATTTAAAATTTTGATTGATACTGTTACATTTTTCTGTACCTCTTACGTATTTCATCCATTCCTAATTCTTGCAGATATACATGGATACTCTGAAGAATACGATCAAGATCTACATCGTATATGGTATTTTGCAGAACCTGTTTCATATGAATATTGGAGATGTCAAGTAATTAGGCTTTACACAGGAGAAGGCACTTGAACTAGACACAGTAAGGGGAAGTAGTTTTAAGAAGAGAGATGAGAAGGTTTACAGATAAAATACCAAACATCAGGGATGACCAAATTAAGATACACTACCTTTGTAAGCTTGATCAAACATTTAACAAGCAAATCAGAGAATTTCTGATTTCAAATTGCAAGAGACTCGTTTGTTGCTGGAGAAGGCCATCTTGATGGATCCAGAGGTCGTAAGAGATGTATAAGAACATCAAATGATGAAGTACGCTCTGCATTATCCTGAACGTGCAATCCGGCCACACAGAGAAATCTCAAGAAGATTAAAACACAACTAATCATGATTTCCTCATAAATTTCACATCAAAACTTACCAGAATCTTTAACATCAGCACATTCAAAGCTCTCAAAAGTTGACTTCCATCATCCATCTGTGGAACCCTATCATCCAAAAGCCATAGCAGCAGTTCCGTGATGAGACCATCAAGTGTACTTTCCTTGACTGCATAAGCAAGCCTCTTGTTCTGAAAAGTCTGCAACAAAAGCAGTAACAATTTTGGACTTCAATTGACACCCAAATAATCAAAATAATGATATGGCACCTAATCAATTAGAAGGTCATTCTACTTTGCTTGTTCAACAAGAGTAAACTCCTACCTGCATCAAAGTGTTCAGGACATATTTACAAGATCTTGAAGAGGCACCAGTGAGACTAAAGTCAAAAGTCATAGCAACCTGCTCTAACCAATAACAATTGTGAGGTTCTCCAGAAAAATACCTGTACGTCAAGAAAAATTAGGAAATAACAGAATAATTGCCTTATTCGCCAAGCATGAAACAAGTCTATCAGCATCTTTGACTATGTCATCCATTGTGCTGCCCTCAGGGTCAGCAGTTGCTTGTGCCAATTCATGGCACACAACTTTCATCCCTTCAACAGCCTGCAGGAAAAAACAACTATGAGTTTCCCTAGAGATAGCACACATCGCCTAACAGAACACAAGATTTACATCGTACAAAAAAAAACAATTATTGCAATATTTGAAAATAAGGTTATGCCAAAGTCTTGCAAAAGCATTTCTTTAAGCAATTCTAGACAAGACTAGACAGCATCAACCACTAAGTAATGTAGTCTTCGAGACCTTAAAGAAAGGGGCAGTTCTATTTGCTTCCTCAGAATGTACCCATTTTTCAAACTAGAATCAAAGATATGTGCACAGTTAGGATGTCACCAACAAATTAATTGTTATTCAAAGACCATCCGCTAAAAATGTATCTCTCTTTTTTCCAGATTGATTTTCAGAAGTTATCATACTATTGGTTCATTTGCACAACTCTTTTGAAATGCATTACTGAACAACTGTACATATCTTTGAAGAGATACAATAAATATATACCAAATTAACACATATATAGAACCCTGAATTTTATTTTTAATTTAATCTTTCGAAAAAGTATTCCATTGAAAAATAATCCTCATATTTTACTCCATCCCCAATCAGTCTAATAACTCCATTTTGACATATATTCCAAAGAAGCTTAAATATTAGCATAAACCTGTTCATGGGAGCAATATTTACGACTGTCATTAATACCAATAAACCTATATACCCTCAATCAGCTGCTTCTAGTTAAATATGCAAAACCAACATCAAATGACATAAGTGAAGTATATCTTTACAGTTCAATAAAGATGGCAAACTAGCGGTACTCATCTTTACACATCCCTAACCAGAGATAACCGCATGTAGACTTATAATCTAAAAAACTCATCATAAATAGGATAATTAAGTATACCTGTTCAGGAGAACCATATTCTATGATATTCAAAGCTTCATTCCAGTCTGTGAGGCCAACACCAGAATAAGCCTGTGGCATTGGTAGTCTATCTGTGTGGATTTCAGGAAGACCATAGTTCTCCCTAAGAGGACAATTAACAACAGACATTAGTAGAAAGCAAACCCATCCATAATATATTATGATATAATTAGTTCAGAGAAAATTAGTAAATCAGTCTGGATTGTGTTGATTATAGACAATTAGCACATAAAAAATTGAGTACCGATAGAATGTTGGGATGCTCATAGATCTTGATACTTCCCCACTTTGCTCCGCTGGGTCAGACCTGTGGGCATTAAAAACTAATTACCAGAACTAAAAAGAAGAGGTACAATGAAGTCATATATGATCTTTCCCTTTAAAGTTATGAAAATATAAAATAAAGTGACAGTTCAATAAATACCACGAATGACCTGCCACAACAGAAAAAAAAAACTTGGAAAAGATCTGCCATCAAAAGATATTCTTTTTAATCACCTCTTCCATGTACACTCTAGAGCATGCACATATATTAGCAATATGGACGCGTATAAGCTGTTCATCGACTTTTTCTGTAACAAGATTACTAGGCTTAAAGTTCCAACCACTAACATAAATTTTAGATGGAAATGAGACCTCCTTCAAAAATGAGCCTTAGAGTGAACAATATCATTACGTATGCATGCCATGGATTAAACTAGGACTCTAGCTAGTAATAAAAGTTTTCTCCAAAATCCAAATATGTTGATATTCCTACTTAATGGTGTTCATAAACTAATAGCATATAATTATCAAGTGTATACAAAATTGATTTCCAGGCAGGTTGAGGTAGGAACTGGTTGAAAGATGTTCAGAGAACAGGCTTCTTTAGCTGAGAAAACACAATGCAACTGTGTAAGAAATTCATACGCATTGTCCCGCACTGAGCGTCTTAGGGCGGCCCTAGCTTCCCCTGGCCTGCCTTCCTTCCTCTTCTCCATCTCTAGTGCCTGACGATTCACAAGAGTACAAGTTGTACAACAACTGTTTTATTGGAGGAATCAAATGAAAAATAGACGCAAACCTCATTGTACTAACCTTCCATTTAAATCTATCATCTAACATACTTCTTTGTGCTTCAGTAAGCTTCCCAACATATCTCCATATATCATCACCTATATTATTTGCAGAATTATCAGGATCGATGGCCATGATCAAAACAAGTCCTTATTCAATACTAGTATTATTTTCCACTGAAATGACTACCATAGCCATAAAATCCCCTTAGCCTAACAAACACTAAATACAACATAAAAAAATCTAAATGAACAATCTACCAACATATGTAGTAAGTTATAAACTCACCAAGAATCTTATATCCTATTGCCTAAGTATTCAGTGCAGCTTTGCGGGTGTCACCATCTCGCTCAGCAGTTAAACTAGCGACAATTTGCAAGGATTTTAACTGCCCAATTATCTGCCAAGAGGAACACAAGGAAAGATATAGCAAACAAAAAACACAAAAATACTAGAGTGAATGCAATGAAGGATAAACAAGGTTGCTGGTTAACTGGTTGCCTCAGCTCCATAGTTATCTAATAAGAATCCAACATGGTCGGCAGACTCAATCCTTGTTCTGTTATTCCTAGAACGCAAACCCTCCAATATATAAGGAAAAGTTTTTGCAGCAGAATATGTTTGGATGACTTGCTTCATCAGTTCCCGCATTTTTTCTCTAACTTTTTCACTATTATGTCCAGACTGCAGTGCACGAAAATAAGACATTGAAAACTGGTTGAGTTAGTATGTTTAAAAAATAAAATCAATCCAATCCAAACCAACCAGATCATTTGCCATAGACTTAAAAAAATTACTCCCACAACAAGAAAAGCATATCACGTAGACAGTTAACACAGCAGTTACCTTCTCAACCAAGCAAGGGAGAAAGATAGTAGCCTCTGCTTCGGTCATTGTGTAACCCTCATTTTTCAGCATATCCAGAAGCTCAGGAAGAAATTCCAGAACCTTATCAAAGGTACAGAAGATCAGGGAAAGGATCCATAGAGTTTAATTACGATAGCAAAGAAATATCAAGAGCTAAATATTTACTGTAGCATCATTATAGAGCTAGAGTTTAGAGAATCAATACTCGGTTATTCCAATTGTAATTTTAGTATTTCCACTAGTCCAAATAAACAAGTAACAGTTGGGTTGCAAACCCCTACCACTCATTTCCATTTCGTAAAACAAATCATATGATTAATTCAGATGGACAAGCAATCAAACACACAGGCAAGCTGACAAAGTAAAAAATACACAGACAAATTGATAAAAGTCTATGTACCTTTAATAAGCATGATGTATTGGACTCACAGAACCTCAACACAAACCACTTCAAGAGTATATCTAAGACTTCAATCACCTCCCTTCCCATAGATGGAAGAGCCTATATACCATAAATAAACAGAAGTTTAAAAGAGTAAATTCAAGTTTCACATTCAAAACTACAATATATATTAAAAGAACCTTTTGCAACATCTCGATGCCATCAACTTGCGTTTTGAAGTCAGAACTTAAAAGCCTCCAGTGCAGATCCTCTCGGAAGTATTTCATGACATCATTCTATTGAAACAAGCAAAATCAATTACTAACACCCATAAAGAATGTAACTTATCATCACATGCAATAATTTACACAAGCCATACAGATGCCTAAACAAATCAACACTTATGGTCATTTAGCAACTACCCAAACCCAAAAGCTGACAAGTTCTAAAAAGTTGTGTAATGCCCTTCTGTTATGATATGGAAATGCTATCACACAAATTATATGAACCAATAACAGTAGACACTTTACTGTACACTAAAAAAAGGATAAAACACAAGTCTGAAGAGCACAAAATTAACAAATAAATCTTAAAACAGAACAGAAACCTCGAGATCTTGAATTTGCTCTATACGCAATTCTTCGAATTTGAATCTGCGAACAATAATTCTTTCCCTGTCATCCTGCAAGGGTATCACCAAATTTATAACATACTCTGTTTGCAGAAATATACAGAACTGTTATACGGCAGCCTGCAGTTACCAAACTAACTGCAATTTGTTGCTTCCAAAAAATAAATGTGTACCTTGTTTGAATCCTTCAGACAGATCAGGGCTTGTGACTGAATGTTTATGTCTTGAACTGACACGATAGAAACTTGCCTGGATCCCTTGGTAGGTACAGCTCTCTATAGAAACGGGATGTCAATTAACGAATACTTTCGATAAAGAGAAAGACTTAACCTTATAAAACGTACTGAAGATGCATTTCTGCTTCCATGTCGAGATGTGCGGTCACCATGACCATTGGGCTTTCCCACCTTTGAGCTGTTTTGGATGCCATGCTTGACGAAACAGATCTCCCAGATTCATAATTATCTGCAATGGATATGCGGAACCAAAACATTAAATATATGGACATGGATAAGTGGAAAAAACAGCATTTCTTTTAGTGGGAGAGTAATATAAAGTAATATTCCTATAATACCTTGAAAAGCTCCATACGGCTTCAATCGTTCACCAATTATAGCTAATAAAGCAGATCCTTGTATATCTCTCAAGTTTTTGGACACCTATAAAAAGAGAGTTATGAAGAGGCTGAAAGAGTTAGTAAACCTTGATCAAGAAATAGAAATTTTGGGCATTCAATGTTCATACCATTTCTTGTCCGCAAACTCTCAATATTTCATTAAAGCATACTTCAGCAGTTATCCAACAAGTGAGTGAGTGGTTGAGCAATCTTTGCGAAATCCTTTATGAACCTCCTATAGAATCCAGCATGCCCTAGGAATCCTCTTACTTCTTTCTGATTTGTCGGGTAAGGCAGTTTTGAAATCACATCAATCTTTGCTTGGTCTACCTGTATACCTCTTTCTGATACCACATGCCCTAGGACAATTCCTTCTGGGACCATAAAGTGGCATTTTTCGAAATTCAAAACCAAATGCTTTTCCTGGCACCTCCTCAACACTATATCCAAACTTGTCAAACATGAGTCAAATGAATTCCCTTACACAGTGAAGTCGTCCATAAAAATCTCGATACAATCTTCTAGGAGATCCGAGAAGATACTCATCATACACCGCTGAAAAGTGTCTGGCGCATTGCACAGACCAAACGGCATCCTTCTGTAAGCATACGTTTCGAAGGGACACGTGAAAGTTGTCTTCTCCTGGTCCTCGGGATCCACGTAGATTTGAAAATACCCACTATATCCGTTTAGGAAACAGAAATATTGCTTGCCCGCCAACCTCTCCAACATCTGGTCAATGAAAGGTAGAGGGAAATGGTCTTTCTTAGTCGCTTCATTTAACTTCCTATAGTCAATGCACATCCTCCACCCAGTAACTAGTCGGGTGGGCACCAACTCATTCTTGTCGTTCTTGACCACCTGTATTCCCGACTTCTTTGGTACCATATGTACTGTACTCACCCATTCACTGTCTGGTATGGAATAAATGATACCTAGGGAGAGTAGCTTCAATACTTCCTTTAGCACCTCCTCCCTCATGTTAGGATTCAATTTGCGTTGAGAATCTCTGCAGGCTTTTGCTCCCTCTTCTAGCCGAATGTGATGCATGCACAGATCGGGACTGATTCCTACCAAATCAGAGAGTGTCCACCCAATAGCCTTCTTGTTCCTCCAAATTACCTTCAGCAGTTCCTCTTCTTGTCCCCCGGTCAAGCTGCTGTTAATAATCACAGGGAAAGTTTCATTCTCCTCTAGATACGCATACTTGAGACCTGGTGGAAGTGTTTTCAGTTCTTTCTTGGGGACATCTTTTTCCTGGGGTAAGAGATTTTTCTCTGTCGACTCCGTTGTTATTCCCTTTGTAGACTCAGTAGAACTTTTCATGCTCGCCACATAAGGTGTCTTCCTTGATCTAGCTAGCTCCGGGTTCGTGCAGAATTCCATAATTGCTTCAGCTAGCTCCTCATCTGATAACTCACTCGTGTTCATTGCTTGACACCACCCGGCTACTTCTCTATCAATAGCATGACTCATCTCAGAATTCGCAATCTGCTCCTGCATTAATTCGGTCTCAAGATATTCTTGGACCAAGGGGTTAATAACATCTATAGCATGCAAATTTTCAACGTCAAGAGGTTTCTTCATTGCCTCATCTATGCTGAATGTATATTTCTCCCCATTGTAATCAAGGCAAATGGTGTCATCAAAGACATCAATGATAGTCTTAGCGGTACGTAGGAAAGGTCTCCCTAAAAGTACTCCGCCAGACTCTGCAGACTCACTATCACTCATCTTAATCACATGGAAATCAGCTGGGTACAAGAAGTCATGTACCTTTACTATCACGTTCTCAAGCACTCCTTCAGGACAAATGCATGACTTGTCTGCCTATTGGATCACAACTTTCGTGTCCACCATGCCTACCCCTACTAACTTCTTGTATATAGAAAGTAATAACACATTTATGGATGCACCTAAGTCACACATAGCATGTTCAATTTTTACATCACCAATAGAGATGGCCAAAGTAAACATACCTGGATCATTGCATTTCGAAGGCATCCTCCGCTTCTGAATTACCGCGGACACATTCTCGCCTATCAGAATTTTTCCACTAGGTCTCGCCTTACCAGCTATATATTCCTTGGTGACACTGGCAATTTCAGAGCCTGTAAGAATGGTAGATGGATTTCCAGCTTCCCAAAAATGTCTATAAAATCTACCGGCTCATCCTTCTTTTTCTTTGCTTCCCCTCGGCTTGGGAATGGTTTCGGTAGCTTCCCTGTTCCTGTAGAGCTACCGGCCGAGAATTCTTCGACTTCTTTCTTCTCCTCCTCCCTTACCAACTCTGGCCCTGGATCGAGGAAAAATGGTTCAGTTTCTCTGGGCAATGGTTTCTTCAAATCTCATGCTCTGAGTTCATCTCTAATCATGAGATTGTTTGCAGCCAAGTTCCTCGGTCTAGAGGTTATACCCCCTGTCTCCTTGCCCTCGGTGGGATCTGTGACTTCCTTCGGTCTCATTGTTGGGCCTTCGTACCCCTTCCCAGACCTTAAGGTAATTTGGCTAATATTGGCCCTATCAGGCGGTTTTACTGAGGCAGGAATTTTACCCTCATTACCTCGCATGTCACTCAATGAAGTAGCAATCTGTGACAGCTGCCTTGCTAACATATCCATTGCCGCCTTTTGTTCTTGCTGAGCATCCTGAAGCTTGTGGACTACATCATTGTTCGACTGTAAGTTGTTCTGCATGTGCTGCTGAGAACTGATGAGGTCGTGCACCTTTTCATCAAGATTCCTTGGTGGCTTAGAACTCGGTTGACTGGGGCCGGGTCCTGCATTCTGGTTTGCTCCACTTCTTTGGGTAGGGCGAATATTTTCTTGACCCCCTAAATTGTTGTTGAACTGATTTCCTTGACCTGGGTAGGTGGGTTGGAAATTCCTTTGGTGTGGTGGCACATAAGAGTTCCCCTAATGGTTTTGATTCCTGTTTCTCCAGTTCGAGTGATCTCCCTGGTTCCGATTGTTCCAATTGTCTTGCCCTTCATGATTCCTCCAGTTGCCCTACCTCTCGGGCTGAGGTGCAAACTGTATACTCTGTTGTAGTGCTGGCTGGCTCTGTTCGTTATCAGATCATTTAAAATTTGGATGATTCCTCTAGGGTGCATCTCTTTGTCTCCCGGGGGTTCCAACTTCCATCGGGATTCCAACTCCCCATCGCATTCACCTGGGCCTGGTAATCTCTTTCCTGGGATCCGTAATATTGTTGAAATTGGGACTCTCCTGGACCAGGCGGTTTCTCCTTCTCCGGTGGCGCTGACGAATTAGTTTTTTCGATAGCATTCAAAAGAGCCTTCTCAAGTCTATCTATCCTTGCCTCTACTTTATCATCATCTTGTTCCCTCAGTGCATTCGCAGAACCTCTTCTCACAGCATTCCTTGGACTATCATATGCCTTCTTGGCATCTATCAATTTCCCCAGAATCTCTCGTGCCTCACTTCCTCTTTTCCGTGTAAAATTCCCTCCGCTTGAGGAATTCATCAAGTCCTTCGCCTCAGGAGTCCCTCCTTCATAAAACAGAGAATAGGTCTCTGCCTCTATCATCCGGTGATTCGGGCATGCATCCGGCAATCCTTTGAACCTTGACCAGTATTGGCTCAATGACTCGTCATAGTCCTGTTTGCACTACACTATCTCCTTCAGAGCATTCGTCTTGTTGGATGGGAAGAAATAATCTAAAAACTCCAATTTAAAGTCTCTCCAAGTGCGGATGGAATCCAGGGGTAACCGTAATAACCATGTGTTGGCCTCCCCCTTCAGAGTGAAAGGAATCGCGCGCAAGCGATAGTCCTCCTCCGTCGCATCATTTAGCCTCTTTTGGATGCTGCACAATTTACTGAATTCATTCAAAACCTCGTTCGGGGCACTCACTTCTTCGCCCAGAAAATGTCGGTAAGATGCCGAGCACATTCGTCTTGATCTCAATGGACCTCTGACGTGGGTTCGTCACTATGGCCTGTGCTGGCTCTCCATCTAAATGGGCAGTTAGCGACCCTATCTCCGGATCTGGGTCTACTACGTGCGCCATAACTACTTCCTCTGTTTCACCTGTTTCTGACTCTGTTTCCGACTCTGGTAGTGACTCCGGATCTTCACGTCCTGACGACGCCCAAGATTCGTCGCTAGTAAATCCACTCGGAAACGGATCTCCCGTGGTGAACCCTGATCTGGTGGTTACTGTGGAGGCTGTGTCCTTGACCTGCCAAATGAATTGACCGTGCTCCCACCCAGACGAGTTACTCCAGTGAGTAGACCGTGAGCCTCAGCTCATAAACTACAAATAAAAGGAAAGAAAATAAATCAACACTAACACAAACTACGCCATCCATCCCCGGCAACGGCGCCATTTGAAGTAATTATGAGAAGGGAGTAAGTGCAGTATTTGTTTTGTAAATAGGAGTCTTAGAGTCTCTAGATCTAGCGTTTTTGTGAGTTGCATGAGCTAGTGAGATAATAAGGCAAGATTCCCTTAGTGAGAGCGATTGAAGATAGGATACATGTCAACTTTGATGTCATTTTCCTTAATAAACTAAAAGCGGTCTGAATGAAGTAAGGATGATAGAAAAGGCCTTAGATAACCTAGTTGTGCAGCCCTACTATAAGAGCGAGTTATAAGCCTAAACACTTTGAGCTAACATGTAAAAATGGGTTGCTACTTGATGCTTAGGGAGTAGAGTATAAAGGAGAAAAAATGAGTTATGGAAGTATAAGCTGGACGAAGTCCAGGAACTGGTGGTATAAGCTGGACGAAGTCCAGGGGAAAAAAATAGAACAGGAAAAGGAGGTATAAGCTGGACAAAGTCCAGGGGAAAAAGGGATATATATAGAAAAAGAAAAAATATATGAAAAAAATAGGGCAGGAATGCAATCGCAACCTGGCCCAGGAAATCAATAGGGAAAAGGAGTAGTAAGAAGGAGAAACTCTCATAACCCGACACATCAGAGGTGTAACTTTAACTTTGGAGCGTTTCGATCCTAACATCCATGGTGAGGAATGAGTGATTGAGCGAACTTAACTGCTGGGACATCAATAGGCTATCTTGACAAACTGACAGATCGTTTAGGTAGAAGAGGGAAGGGGGAGGATTTGAAGACTGTAGACGATCGGATAGGACTTAAGCTTGTGGGGACGGTCGCCGAAAAGTTGAAACTAGTTCATGCTTATCTGTTGTGTTTTGTTTTTCCTTGTATGTTGTTTTCTTTTGTGAGTCTGTAGTTGTCTAGGTCTAGGAGTCGGTGTTTTGTTTGTGTTTTGCTTGTAGAGTCGTTCTTGGGAACCGTGCATTGAAATTCGCCTTATTTCTTTTTCTTGTCTTTTATGCTTGAGGACAAGCATGGTTTAAGTGTGAGCAGTTTGATAAGGCTAATTTCATGCATAGGTCTAGGGGATAAATTCGTGGATTTACTGGGTCTAACACACGTTTTAAGCCAGGTGTGTAGAAGAATTTCGCCAGGCCAAGGAAAAGAAGAGGACAATCACATGTCCGAGGAAACTGTCAAAGAAGTGAGCATTGTGGAGGAAAATTGCAAGACGGAGGAAATCTCGGAGCTGAAGGGTAGAATGGAGATTTCTACGAAGGCTTCTAGAAGATTATGTCCGCGCCTATATAAGGAAGGAAGCATGCATTCTGAAAAAAAAAGCAAGAGAGGAGAGAACCTTCGGGGGTGGAGGCCTCATTAACAGTCTGTAGCTCGTAGCTCACTTTTCTTTTATACACTTGGGTTCTTTAGAGGGAAATTCTGGGGGTTTGCATTTTGGGTTCACTTTTCGCTTTCTCGCATTTCAGTTGGGTTGTAACACCGTCCTGTCGAGGGCGAAGAAACAAGTTCCATTTTAATTCCTCGTATTTTGTGGATTTCACCGAGCTTCGCTGTTCGGAGCTCGGCTCTCTGCTTTTACCGAATATTTTTGTGTTTAACGCAAGTTTAATTTTCTGTTATGTCTTGATATTGATTTCTGATTTCACTCCTGTGATTTTCTGGAGTTTGAGTTAGTTTACTTGTGTTGGGTGCGTTTCGCAATTGCTCACTGAATCTGTGCAGAGTAATGGCTGGATCGGGTTGATTAGAGTTTGTTGGTGGTTGAGTTGAATCGGAGGTTTGAATTCGGTGTTGTAGTTGAGTGGATTGGAATCGTTTGAATTCGGTGTTGATCGGAGTTGATCTGTTAGATCGGAAGATATGGAGTTGATTGAGGTTGTTGTTTGGTTCGGATCGCTTGGATCCGGAGTGGATTAAGCATCCGACGTGAATCTGAGCAGAGTTGGTTTAAATTTATGCCTAGCCTTCGTGTTTTCATTTCATTCCGTCTAGTATATGTAGATCTGTGTTATTTCCGGTTTGTTGTAAGTTTCCGACGACCCAACTTTTATATTCTGTTCGAATCTAGGTACGTGCTCTGTTTTCTTCATCTTCGTTTTTTATTCAGTTAAAAAATACATGTCGTTGTTAGTTAGAGTTTCAGTTTGTTATTTACAGCCTTTCTGTCGTACTTGCTAATTCTGGAATTATGGGCCCCACTGTTATATGCTTCCTGTCTGGTTTTATTAGGTAGCCGTTTACACGGTCTAGGAAGGGAATTTAATATCCCGTAGTCTTGATGATGTTTGGTCTCAGCATGTTTACAGTTTCCTAGGTCAAGTGTTTACATTTCTTGCCTAGGTCAAGTGTTTACATTTATTGCCTAGGTCAAGTGTTTACATTTCTTGCCTAGGTCTAGTCGTAGTTAAACCTCAACCCAGTTTGCGTGGCAGCAGCCGTCCTTGTCCAAAGTTTCTAAATGCTTTCTTATCTGTCCATCTTCGTGGGATCGATCCCTGCTTCTCTATACTAATCCATAGTATTCGGGTTGAGGGATCTTTGAAGGGGAGTTTAGTGTGCCCAACGACAGAGCATTCCGTGTTCTCTTGAGTTCCTAGACCAAGTGATCTAGTGGATTCATAGGACTTGACATCTCGACCTAGCATAACACCAGAAGCACGCACGAGCACTTTTGCTATTCTCCTCACACTTCACCAGGCTAGGTGGGGACTTTAAAATATTGGCCAGAAATATTGAGCAAATAAAAATATGATTTCAGAATACACACATACCATCAGCTACATTTTCTTCAGTGGGTACAGAACCTACAGTCTCAGAAACAGATTCTGGTTCGGGCTCCTTGTCCTGCTCAGACCTGACAGAGAGAAATGCAAAATATAATTATCCCGATCATAAGAAAAATCATTTTACAGTAGTCACATTTAAACAGACACTAAGAGCTTCATCTGTCAAATAACAAATATACAAAACCAAAGAGGAGCGACAGATATAAAAATTGAAGCACTAGGCCAGAAGAACATAGTGTCATATAGAATCAGACCATAAAACTAAGAGAGAAGCACCTGCATAGTTCTCAAACAGATAAAACTTACAACAATTACTCTCAAATATCAACTACATACTACTATGCAAATGCTCTCAAAAGCTGCTGACAGAGTGATCACCAAACTATGCAAAGTACCATTCTTAAAAAGGGAAGATCTACATCAATATAGTAACTTAGTTGGAACACTAATCAAAGTACCATTCTTAAAAAGGGAAGATCTACATCAATATAGTAACTTAGTTGGAACACTAATTAAAAGAAGAACAAACAAACATCCACGACAGGAGAACAAGAGAGAGTACCAATATCTCTGCCAAATTGAGAGAGTGAGAGAGAGTCACCTGATTTTGCGGGTTGGTTTTGCAGTTCCAGTGACATTACCAAGCTCGGCTTCCAACTCTTTTTTCTTAATTATAAGATAACAAGAGAGGGAAATTATATAAAAAATAGGTATATAGGAAAGAAGAATCTAACACAAATCTGAAATAGGAATACCATTGTATCTCACATCTTTTCAAACAATATTGACTTGACGGGGTCCTTTCCTATCCAACAACAAAGTTCTAGTGTAAGCCCTTTAGAAGAAGCGCGAACATTCTGATCTTGATGATCAAAAAGTTCAGGAAGCATCTTCAAAATTCTCTTTGGCGGTATTATCTTTGATCCAAATTCACTGATACAATATCCACACAAACGCAATGGTAATGCAGGAGGATTGGAGGTAATTGTTGAGCAATAACAAGAAAAAAGACTACCCCTACCTTAATGCCTGAAACATAACATCAATTGCAGGTACAACAGCTTTGGCAACTTTATTTTTAATGGCTTTCTCCATGGCATCCTACAAAGTAAACATTGCTTTACCAATCATGGAATAATAATATACAATGACAACTTCCTATCTAAATTCAGTGTAGACGCATCATTCATCAAATAACAATATTAGGGTATTAAGGCAGTTATCAAGCATATCAAGCTAGACGAGTAGTTGAGGTTATCAGAAACCATGCAAAGCACTTGACCTAGGCAGAAAAACAAGAGGTCTAATATTTCTCCTGTTCCATGGCAGACAAAGACCTAGTTCTTGGTGCGGTTGCTTGCATCAAAGATTATAATATTTGTAGAACTAGTCAATTAGCTACGTAAAGATGAATGATATCCTTATCTCTGAGCTAACAACCAATATATCTTGGCCTTATTTTTAGCTCCATTCCACCGCTATAGTAATGCTATCAATTTGATCTACACACCTAATCAGACAAAGGTGATATGCAATGGGAACGATTAACTAACTGTTCATCTAAGTGTCATATATATATATTGGCATTGTTAATGTAACTCAAATATTCATATTTAATAAAATCAACACTAAATTGGATACAAAATCGATGGATCAAAATATATGGGTTCAAGTTCGAACACTATCTATTGACACGTGCCTGATCGAGCCTCGCATTCGTCCAACTCAAGAGGCCCAAAATATAATTAAATATTAATAAATCTTAGTTGTCTATAGCAACATAAGCAGAATAGAACAAATTAAGTCACTCGAGAAACAGGTTATTGTTTTGACAAGTACCAGGAAAGCTTCAACAGCCTCCAACTCTACCCAAAGCATAAATGCCATCTGTGCCTTCTCCACTGTTTTAGGCCTTCCGGTTAGACATTTTGCCACGATTGCATCGCATACCTCTTTCGCGTATCTGCAACGGAGATAAAACCAAAAGCGGCTAAATGGTGTCACACTCGGCAGTATCAAATATTCGAATAAACTCAGTGAATTTAACGATGAAATCCAAGAAAAACAACCACTTCACCTTCCAGCATCAGCATCTGCAGCTTTCAAAAACGCAATGAGGGCATCGAGAGCCTTCTCCTGCACCGGTGCATTGGAATCAGCCACCGCTTTCCTGAAAAACGGACCTAATGAAAAATCACCGGGATTAGGACAAAAAGAAGAGGATATAGCTGTAGTAATTCAAACCAACATGATCCCACCCACATTAACACTTCCGCGTTCGCCGCCTCCTTCGCCCGATCCAACAACCACAAAACAAACTAGATCTATCTCGAGAAACAAACAAATCCTCACCAAATTCACGAAGGCGCGGGTCCTTGGGATCTGTGATAGCGTCGCAAACGGCCGCCAAATCGATATTTGCGTCATTTCGCACTTTCCAATTCTTGTGCGCCAGCCGATCCTCCCACGGCAACTTCTTCGCCTCCTTCAACAACTTCTCATCCTCCGACATTTCCTATATTTACCGAAGATAAATACCTCTTTGAATGTGGCGATGCTAATGCAGTGGCTAACAACGTCGTCGTCGCAATTTCTCTCTCGGAATCTCCGGCGCTTAAATTACCACTCAGCCGAGTGCCGGCGAGTCTCGAATTCGAGGGCTGAGTGTGAGCGAGGGTGGGGTGAGTGGGGGTGGGTGCGTACGACAACTTTATCTCTCACATTCAAATGTTTTTTTAAAAAAAAAACAAAAAAGTGGAGTCAGGACAGGACTAATTTTATGTTTTACGTTTCGAGAGGGAGGGAGGCCAGTATTTAAAACTGAGCGCGTGGCAACACGTGTGCCGGGCGGGGCTGGAAAGTGCGTGAAAGCGAGTGTAAATATTTGAATTCAAATTATTTGGAGTGTAATTAAGGTGGAGATAATAATTGTTAATACTCTTTATTATTCTCTATGCAGGTGTGCCGGAGTTGCCAGTTAACACAGATAGATATGGTTCTACCTGCGTTGTAAGAATATTCGGCCCAATAATAAAAAGTTAATACCATAATAATTCAAGATAAATACAATTAAATTAGAGTCTAAATTATTATAATTTAGTATTCGTAGCAATGAATTTTAGAGCATCCACAACCGTGCTCTTGCCAGCGGCATGGTTGTGGGTCCGACCCCACTTTTTCTGTCTGCTCTCTGGCAAGAGCACAACACCCACAGCTGTGCTCTTCCGCAAGGACGAGCACAATTAATTTAAAATTCAATTACACAAAAACATTTCTATAATACTAAAATTCATTAAAAAAACCACAATAAATATTACAAATTACAAATAAAATAAAAAAGACATAATTAAAATCCTAAAAATTAAAAATTACATAATTAAAATCATAAAAATTAAAAATTACATAATTAAAAAACTAAAAATTAAAAATTAGATAATTAAACTCCTAAAAATTAAAAATTACATGATTATTGGCTAATATTACCCGAGGAAGACTACGCATCCAGCGGCACCAACCCCAATTGTTTTTTGAGACCCAATATCATGTCCTCGTGCGTTTGAAGTTGCGTGGGGGTCATAGTTGACCTATCGGCCATATTGAGTTGGGCCAAAAGGGCCCACAACGAGTTGTTCGGGGTGGAGGTGAAACATAGGGTGCGGGTTCGGAGGCGGGGGCAGATGGAGTCGCGGCGCGACGGCGTTCGGCCGCCGCCTTCTTCCTTCCTTGCGGTCGGCGTCGGGAACCGCTTTGTCCGACGTCGGGGCTACCCAAGTTAGCTTCGGCGAGTTGGCTAGCCACTTCTTCGCCGGCGTCGGATAGGGATGCCGACCGTGACCGTTTGGAGGAGCCGCTAGAGGAGGATGTTACGCCTCCCAGATACTTCGGGTGCGTCCTCGTTTCCTGCCAAACATTTAGGTACTTAAACGACTTACCGTTCATGGATTGGTAGGTGCTCAGCGCCGCAGTGATGATGTCGACCTCGCTCCGGCCGCTCCCGGCATTCCGCGACTCCTGGAGGAAATAGCCATTGAACTTGCCAATTTCGTCGTTGGCTCGGCCGATGCAGTTGCGCACCATACTCTCGTTGCGCTCGATCGTTCCCGGCGGCCGGTTTGCATTGTACCACCGAGAGACGCGCCACCAAAAGTGATCGCCGGATTGGTTCGTGCCAACCACCACATCTTCGAAGATTTCCAAGTACGCCTTGAACAATCTATCCATCTCCGCCGGTGAGTACGGTGTGCGGACACCGGCGCGAGATGGATGAGTCGGAGTTTGGGAAGGGACGGGAGGCCTAGGCTCCGGTGTCCACCCGTATCGCCCATCGGAAGCACCTTGCTCGTCGACCGGGTATGGCCGGTAGCCACCCGGAAGCACCTTCCGGACTAGGAAACGGTTGTGAACCGAACCATTCGGGGTTCCAACCGTGGGAGCCCGTAGGGTTATCGTCTTGGCCGGACATAATGATGTTGTAGGGTATGAGAGAATGAAAATGAAAATGGATATGAGAGATTGAAGATGAAAATGGATATGAGAGAATGAAGATGAGAATTGTGTAGTTTGATGTGAATTTTTGGGAGTGAAATTGGGGGTATTATAGATGAAAGTGTGTATTTTTGGGGTAAAAAAATGAAAAAAAAAATTAAAAAGTGGAAAAAAACGGTTATAAACGGATATATTTTTTTTGGGAAGTGAATTTTTTTTTTATCGGTTTTTTTAATTAAAAACTGATTTTTTAATTAAAAAAAATTAAACACAACGGCTATGCCGTTGACGAATCCCAGCGCGCCACGTCAGCTGCTCGCTGGCACGGCGCTGCTCGATGCATCGAGCAGCGCCGTGCCAGCGGCGCGGACGGCCGTGGCGACGGACGCCACCGTTGTGGATGCTCTTAGACCCTCCAGTGATACTTCCAAATCTAAATAAATGTAGGAAAATGCTCCAATAATGCTGTTATAGATTTCGACTGTAAAATGGATAAGTGATTACATGGTTATGTAAATAGATAAACATGATTTCAAAATCACTTAATTAGTTGAATTAACTAAAAGTCCATACAAAACTAAAATGTTATATACTACTATTGTCTATACGCATTAAAGATTAATAAATCACTTAATTAGTTGATTTCAATAAAACTTGTGCCTAAAAATACAACATTCAAAAAATTAATTAGAACAATTTGAAATTATAATTATTTTATGCATAAAATTTACCTATTGAGCATTTTATCCTCTCACACTACAACACAACAACAAGCTAGTTTTGTAACCTAGCAGGAATTACTACATTTTTAAAGGGTTAAACAGAAGCCAGAAAAGCTTCACACACAGCACACATCAACATGCAACAACCATATATGCAAAATGCATGACTTAAATAAAATGCACTCTAAAATGATGGTGATCAGTTTTAGCTTAACACTCCACACACATAGATAGACACATAGCCTTTGCTGTTTAAACGAAATAATTTACTGAACCATTTACACTTGGAAATGCCAGCAAGTTCAATAAATATCGTCTCAAACATATATATTTACATATAGTGTTTGTTTCTTGGGGAGTGGGGATTGGCTTTTTATGTGACAAAATGAACGTTGGGATGGTTGTCCTGCGTAGTCTTTGATTAGTTATGGCTCTCAATTTCATGTGCCACTTCCCTAGTGAGCTTGTTGGCGCGGTCGTCGTGTCCACCAGCGATTGTGTAGACACGAAATGCAAACTGGAAGGCCCTCCATAGGATCTTTGATGATACACTCTTCCCTCCACTATTTTGTTCTTTTATTTCTTTAGCATTGGCTTCATTCTTCTCCTGCATCAGTCACATGACTACAGTGTAAGTTTATTAATTTCTAGAATATAAATTTATGAGTTTGTGTTGGAAAATAATAACTGACCTTAAGAGCCCGCTCCATGCAGCTAGAAGAAACATCAACCATCATTTCCTTGATGCGTATTAGGATTCCAAAATCGAAATTGATTTTCTGAGCTTGGAATCTCTTCAGCTCTTCGTCTTTAGTCCGCTCTAGTACATCGAGTTCTACCTTGATCTGGATGTGGCAAAGCTAATTAGTGAAATGAAAAAGAGGTGTTGATTTATTAGTAGTGGTGAAACTTACCTTGTTGAAGTAAGCTTCCGCTTTGTCGAGGAGTTTGCCAGCAGGTGCGACTATTTGCCAGTTCCGCAGAGTGGTGACGATTGCATCTAACTTTAGATGCAGAGTTGCTGACATCCTTATAGCTTCCAGTTTCTTGCTTGGGAAATCTTCAAATCTTGCTAGCACCTTTCATATATTATCACTCAATGAAACTATAGTATGATCGCCATGTCGGATGGCTGGAAGGACCCGATGGAAGTTTTCAACTCCTTTATCGCTCCCTCATAATTCTTGACATCTTCTTCAATTTGTATGAAATATGCTGACCTGAGGAAATTGTGTCTCAAGACTTTTGAAAGAGATAGTTATCATATATTTTGGCGAATACCTTTTTGTCATCTCTGCTAATGCATCAGCCATTCCTTGTTTCCCTCCATTGGAGGTTCCTCCTCCGACTTTAGCCTTTCACCCTGCTGATTTTCCATATGAAGCCAATCCTTCTACTTTGCCTTTGAGAGTTCGATACAGATGTCCCATGTGTGAAGACCTCTTCAATTTGGTTGCTGATTTCTTTGGACTAAGGCAGGCAGGCCCGGGAGGGGGTGGTGGAGCTGATCTGTTTAATGTTGGTGCCAATGGTGGTAGTGGTGGCTGCCTGTTTGATGCTCCTATGGGTGGAGGAGGAGGCGGTGGAATAGCTGGTCTGTTTCCCTTTGATACGGTCATCGTGAGTGGAGGAGGTGGTGGAGGTGGAGGGGGTGAGACTGGTAACCTGATTGGTGTACTACTGAGTGGCGGTGGCAATGGTGGTGGTGGAGGGGGTGCGACTGTCAAATTGCTCGATCTAATGAGTGGCGGCGGCGATGATGGTGGAATAGGCAACTCAAGAAGTGTTTGCAACCTCACCATCATGTGTGGAGTTGTCTGATTTCCAACACCAATCAAGTTTCTTCCATGTCTTCTCACAAGAGAAGAGATCTTTGTACCACCATTTTGAGAATCCTGAATAACATCAATCATTTCCATTTCTCCCACCACATCATCCTTATTGATATCATGATGCTCTCTCTGTTCCTTCTCCAAATTATTTATCAGGACCATGTTTTTAGGATCTTGGGAAATAGTAACTGCATTAGGAATCATATGGAATGAGAGGAGCTTCATGTCCATGGGGCTTAGCTTCCCACCTCTAGCCGGCATGAGATCATGGGGTGAATACGCCCCCTTATCCGAGCAAGTTGGAGAGCTCCATGCTCCTTGAAGGACTGAAGTAGGAGTCACCGGAGATCCACAATACGATGATCTGTTATCAAAATAAGAGGCAGACAACACCTTTGAAAATGCATTTCCTGCAGGGCTGTAGTCACTCATATTATCGTCCTCATCGTCATCATCCATCTCATCACACAGCCTCCCCCGTGCTAGCTTAATGATGCCTTCGAGCATCAACACAGCTACAAAGTGACAAAAGCAAGAAACATTTTATCCACTTGAACAGATTAATCATGTGCTAGTCGAGGCAAACATACAACATACAAATGTGCTAACTCTGAGTGTTGCAATTTCATTGAGGAATCATATCTGCATTGGACCATCCACTTCTCCGTTGTCCATATATCTCCAAGTGATTGCAGAGTATTACAAAAGACTTTCAGAGCCTGCCCCTCAATCAACACAGTGAAATTACACTTTTCTTTCTCTAACAGTAAAGACATAGTAGGAAACAAGAGTTTGAATAGTTAAGTACCTCATGAATGCCCGCGCCCTGAAATTCTGAGGCCGGTTTGATCTTAGGATACCGTTGGAATATATCATGAAGGGGTGGGGTCAACACTAACAGCTGAGGAAAGACAAAGCAACCACATGAGTTCCAAGTTCAATCAACCAAAGATCAACAAGAAGATTAGTCACCTCAAGCAGAGTAGCAGAGCCGGCGCAAGGTGAGAAATCAAGCAAGTCTCTAAAGCAGCCAATTTTGTTCCTAATCTCTGTCAAGGAACCCAAACTGCCAGCCACTCCACGCGGACTACTAACCGTTGGAGCATTCATGACATTGACATTCCTAGATGTAATAATGCTTGGAATTTTTTTAGTCTCAATCCCACTTTTCTGCCATTTCCACAATATATTTTCATGTAAGAACCATATTCCTCTTTCCTATATTAGTATCACATTTATTTGCCAGTTTCATTCAGAACCACAAGTCAATAAACAACATTGAACTCTCAATTAAGAGATTATATCTTAATCATTATCATGATTTCTTCTGAATTCCAAAAAAGATCACAATCAGTGCTGAAACATCACCATGCAATAAATATGTAGCAAAAAAAATAGGAATTGGAAAACAGTACCTCAAATGTAGAAGGCTTGTTATAGAACAGGAGAAGTGCAACACCAAAAAATGCACCAGCTGACATGGAAACGACAATGAGAACTTTTATAGAGCTCTCAAAAAAGCCCCTAAATTTTGTGCCTACTATTGATTAAAAAACTAAAGACATTCGCCAACCCCCCTTGGTTTGACAAAAACTCTGTGAATTGTTCGAAAGAATATTTATTTGAATATACTATAAATAAAGAAACGATCAATATTCTTGCAGGGAACATTAAGACAAATTTTGATTTAACACAAAAATATAAATAATTTGATAACGTGCATCCCAATGTCGTTTGTCACTTCTTGATGAATGAATCCCCAGTGAACAACTTTGTTCTTCGCCCTTCTGATTTTTCTTACCGGGGAAGCAATTGGAGCCAAACCCTCCAGATTCTCATTTACCTTTTTTTTAAGACCAATGCCGCGAATTACCGTTTTTCGCGGTTCAAGGGCCCTACTAATTTGCTGTCAACATTATCTTTTCATAATTACAAACTCTGTAATACTGCATTTTTTTCCAATTACGTTATGGAATGAGAGAAATTGATATTGAATCGCTATGTAAATTTATTTGAAATTTGCAAATTATAAAAATCAAGTTTAGACATACTAGTACTTCGAATCAAGTTGGTTTAAATTTGTTAGGTTAAAGAACCAACCAATTTTAAACTTACACATAGATATCCGAGCTACAAAGCACTTTTCAGTTAAAAAATTAATTGAATAAGAAAGTCAAGATTGCTAAAAACTACTACTACAAAGGTGGAAGAATCCGAGCTTTGAAATATTCAGAGTTTTTGACACTCAAACAAAAATAAGAAAAAAAATCAAAAAATCACCAATATTCCAATAAATACATGACATATGGAAACAGTATTTGAACGAGTATGAATACAAACAAACCTCAGAATAAGTTTGAAATCTCCAGCAGTCAACTTCAGTGTGTGGTGACACACGTATATAATCCATTTATTTATTGCAGATACACACTATAAGGAAAATAAATAAATTGAATATACAATCTCAAAAAATGGCATATGCAAAGAACCAAGACTATACAACAACAGCGAAGCTCAACCATAGTGGAAGGCCACAATGATCAAGCACAGCTCTCCATCCCGGAAAAAGTCTACTCCGCTTTGCTCGGATAGATTGTATTTTCATATGTAAGTCTTTCACGATGATCACAGAATCAGATTGCAGTGAGTTTTAGGCTGCCTTAACTTTTTGGAGCACGGGCTGCAGACGATGATCTGATCCTGTCGAGCTTAGGAGGAGCTGATTTGCTTCCAACAGGAAGTTTCTTGGATGCTGCAGGAGACGAACCACTGATAGCTGACCTTTCAGCGATTCTCTTCTGGCGTTGGATCAGCGCATCTTCCAGTCTCTTGCGCTCCTCTTCTTCCTGTATGAGATCATAAGCATCAGGCAAAAAAAGTAGGATAAAGAAGTTGAATTTTATGCAAATATGTAGTGACAATACCCTCTGCAGCTTGCTCTTTTGAGTCAGTAGCCTACTGGCTGAAGATATCTTAGTTTTGGAATAAGGATCTGGTTTTCCAGCGGGAGATCCTCCCAAAACACGAGATCTCCCGGGAATCTTAGCTGTCGGACCTGCATTTTTCTTGCCATTGGCTTGTTTACCATTGGCAACAACTTCCTCTGCAGCTTCACCATTCAGCTTGGGGGGGGAAGATTTTTTATCAGCTTCGTTGTAAGATATTTCGACTTCATAATCCATGTCTGGTGTCCAGGATGCACCAGATTCTTGTGACTCCCTTACAAGCATCATACAGAGATCATCAGGTTCAGCAGAGCTAGAAATGGCTGGATTTCCGTTTTCTATCTGGGGGGTGATGTCCATCTCACCATCCATGATGATGTCTGTTCTCCAGTTAGAGACATACTGATCGTCAACTCTTGATCTTGACTCTATGATGAAGGAGTCATCAACCACAGAAGCTCCTCTTGCTGCTTCTTTCTTGACCATGTCGCTTGCGTAGGAGAGGGAGTCATGATTGACAAATTCCGATTGCCTTTGTGTTTGTGAGTTGACAATGAACCAGTCTTCCTCTCTTCTGTTCCTAATAGTGGTTGATTCTGAGGAGAAATCTTGTAAAGGTCCCAGTGTGGTTCCTGATTCTCTGGATTGTTGTGCAAACAATGCATTCTCATTTTCAGAAACAGTTTTCTTCATAGTCGTTCGAATTTCTTCACCATTTGCAAAATCCATAGTGTGAGTGTTGCCACCATTCTTTCCCTCTCTGTGAATCACAAGAACTGAATCATCGCTAGTTGAAGGCTGTCTCTTTACTTTCTCAGATTCCAAGTCAAATGCATCGCTAGTTTTGTGTGAAAGCCCACCACCATTGGAACTGTTCATCATAAATTGTTCATCCATGGGATCTCTAGCGTGATGCTTCATTGTTTCACTGGGCTTCGAGTCTTCATTACTAAGGAGAAGATTCTGAAAAGCACCCCAAGGATCAGCAGACTTCCCTCCTTCAGAAACATCAGCATCGTTCTCAAGTTCATGTTTTCCTCTGCTTTTACGTGCTTTAGGGTGGGCATGTTTCTCTAGCGATGCAATTGCATCATCAACCCCTTTTCTGATGGAGACATCATCAAGCGACAGTGCTTCTCCTGAAGACTCTTCAGAGTACTCATTATCTTCTCCATTGCGCCTCTGGGAAGTTATGTAGTTTATGTTACGGATAACAACCGTTTTGGAAGATTTCTTCTTGTTCTTCTTCCCCTGCTTCAGCCCCCTTGACCAAGGCTTCTTATCTTGCTCTTGTTCCACATTTGAGTCAGTCCCAGCATCTGACTCACCAGAAGCAGTACTTTCGTCTTCCTCAGAATTATCTGCATCATTTGCATTAAAAGATTTCTCCTTCCTCCGAGATGATCGATGATTCTTCGTTGAATTAGGGCCACCTGGAGATGGCCATCCCATATTCCCTGGATAATATTGTGGCATGCCTGGGTAAGGATAACCTTGGTACGCTGGCATTTGCTGCATCGGACCTTGAAAGTTGTACATATATGGAGGAATCTGATTCATCCATGGCACATGCTGCATATTCGGTCTCTGTTCACCAGTAGAACCATTTTCTGCAACCGAGCAAACTCATAGGTTAGACGCGCTAAACTCTATGCACGAGGAGTCATATCTCAGACACAATATCCTCACAGCAATGCAAAACATACCTTTGCTCTTATCTGTGTCAGATAGAGGGTCGGAGGAGCCAGTTCTCTCGAGTGGCACAGAGAATCCATTGCCCTGGAAATTTTCACCTGTGAGCATAATTCCAGATGTTGCCAGATATGGGAGGTCAGTCATAGCTGATGCTTGCACTGCTGCTAATTCATCCATCCATCGATCATCTGAATGTTTCCTATTGTATAGCTCCTTGAAATCGGTGCATGCCTCCCTACATGAGAAGAAATTGATTACTAAGGTACAGAAAGATCTTTATGAAGCCATTAAAATTAGTAAAATAATACAGTACTATAAATTCAAGGAGTACTTCGTATCAATTATAACTTGAATATTGAGACGACATTAACATTGCATAACACAATCAACATTGTGTCAGTTGTTACTTATGGCGACCTCAGTAAATGATGTATAAAGATTCTGGGCATACCGAATCAAGTAATCAAGCAAAGGTGGGATAATGTTTATTCATTGCTTACTAACACAGAAACAGGGAAGAAGTAGCAGTTGTTACCTTAGCCGTGAGGCTCCAAATGTATCAGCAAAGCATATAAGATCATCAATGTCCTCCATTTCATATCCAGCTACAACTGCACGGACATAAGCCATGGCTTGCTCTTTCAGAAGTAATGCTTTTCGAGTATCCATAAGACGTTGAAGACGAGCCCTTCTCAAAAGAACAAGTAAACGACTTAGTTTCTGGAGCTACAAGTGTAATCCACAGAGTTTCATGAGTGGAAATCAACTACCTAGAATGTTCTCTCAGTTCAGCCCCATGATCTTCTTCTTCGGAGGATAACTAAACAGCCACGATAAACAAATTGAGTTGGGTGAACACTTTAAAATTGAACATCTACCTCTAATTTTAAGTTTAAGTTTAAGTACCTTGGAAGAATTAGTTGATTTCTTCAGGTTTCCATCAGCTGATATGTTCCCTAATAACACAATGTGTTTGATGAATAAACTCGGAATTGATTTACATTCTCTAAACTTATCAACACTTTCAATCTATCATGTGTGTTAACTGGAGAGATAAATCATATACCAAGTATAGTCTAAGAGACAAAATCCACTATATATGTCCCTACTACATATGACATTCTCATTAATAGGGTATGCCTATATACCTTCCTCGTCCGCCGTAGGATTTTCATTAGATTGAGTTGAACTATCAATCTGCAAAATTTCTCGCTCTATATGTACAATTCTCTCAAGAATCTCAGGCGTGCTCACAAAACGTACAAATCTGCAGTTACAAATTGGTAAAAAGAATAAGAAAAACAACATCCTCTTTGATCCATAGCTGTAAATTTAAAACTTCACCAATGCTACAGTATTCAATTATTCATCAAATTCACACCAGAATACTAATCCAAATACATTTCTAAGCTCAATCATTACAAAATTACCTTTGAAATGTGGCCTTAGTGAACCACGAGGCATCATCGCGTGGGGGGAGAAGAGTTATCGAATAACCCCCTTTTGGAATCTGATCTTTAGCATATTTCAAGTGAGCAACGAAGGGTTCCAAAAGCCCAGATGCCAATTTCTCGCTCTTCTTCCCAGAAAACACAACAAGATCGCATCTTTTTCCCAATCCAACGAACCCACACAACCGAATTTCTAATTAGTATCTAATTGGCCAGAATTGAGCGAGAAGCACAAAGTAGGACTGCGATTGAGATGGAGCAGAGTGAGAGAATTTTACCTTGTTCTTGTTGGGGTTAGTTGGAAGAGAGCATGATCGAGGATGGTGTTGGAATCCATGCTCCACAGAGTGAGGAGAGATGGCGAGAGAGAGAGAGAGATTGGGCTCTAAAGTTGTGGTGTATTGAACTGCAAGCTCATGTTCTTGAACGTGACATTCAAAAACCTTTTTTTTTAATCTTAACTGGACATGAGAGAGATCCAGCAAGAACTGATGGAGCAGTGCACATGCCAAGTGTGAGACTTCTTTTGTGTGAGAGAGAGAGAATAAGATGGTTGAGTCGAGTGAATGGAAAATTTTCTGAGAGTAGATTAGGTGATATATGGAAGTCGGGGCCCACAAACATATGTCCCCACCTTCCCTCCATTATTTAGCAATTACTGCTCAAATATTTATTCTCTGCCCACTTCCAAACTATTTTTACTAAATTTGTATATATAAGTGCATTTTCTACAAAAGGAAAATAAAAATAAAAAAAATAAAAAAATATTATAATTACATTTATTAGTATGAACTTTTGTTTACTTGAGTAAAAAAATTGTTCTCTTTTTAAAACATTTATCATGAATTGGTCATGGTTACAAAAATATTCAATTTATCTGTGGATATTAAAATAACTGATCATTAACAAGTTCAATAGGGTTATATAATTAGGTGGTACGTACATAGCATGGAAGATGACATGATAAGTAGTGGAATTTATAAATAATTATAGCAATTAAATAAGTTCTATGGGTCAAGCTAGCGTATAGGTTTGTAGTATCTTCTTTCTATTAATTTTTATTACTAGTATTATTCTTTTATAGTTTCACCATTTTGATTAGTCTGCATTTTTCTAAACCATGATTAATGGTTCAATGAACGTACTACTTAATTCATTTTGTTAATACATCTTTGAAAAATATGATTTCATTATTTATCATGAGGCCAAATTACAAAGTTACCGAATAGATTTGCTGGATATTTTCTTTCGTATTATACAAGTTGGTTGGCTTGTCATTATTGATATGACATCTAATATTTTTGGAAATCATAGTTTTTGACTTTTTGGCCCTCTTTAACTCTTTTTAAGATATGATTTGGACAATGTTTCTATTTTCATTTTCGATTTTCAGTTTAGTTTGGAACAGGAGGTAGTTCACAAAGCAACTAGTTTGTACATTAACGAAATTAATTAAGTACAAAATTTATTCGACGCACGAAATATATTATAGTGCTGTCCGGTATACTTTATCAATTATAAACAACTAAATAGTAGGTAGAAGCGAAGACTAATTTTGGTTAGACCATCGTGATCGATCTTGTTTTGGGGAAAAATATTTTTCTTTTTGTGGCTTTGGAAAACACCACACATTCAATAAAAGAGTGATTAGGTTTTTTTGAAATAGAGATCAGCATTTCATTAATCAAACATGAAGAGTAGGGGTGGGGATTCGGTCGGTTCGGTTCTAACCGAACCGATTAGTCGGTTAACCGACTCCAATTTCTTCCGAAATCCATAATCGAAACCGAACCCTTTGTCGGTTCGGTTCCTTAAGGAATCGATCGGTTAAAACCGACAGGGTCTTCAGTTCCACCAAAAGGAACCGAAATCAAATGCAATACATTCTGTAAAAATAAAAAAATAATGGAGCCTGATGTTGCTGGGCTCGATCTTTGGTGAAGAAGAAGGACAGATTCAACAAAAGCTTACCACCTATGCTGGGAGTTGCTTGTGTGAGGTAGTGACCGTTTAGACTATTCATGATCATATTATCCTAGTGACTAGGTGAGCTTGTTACTTTTAAAATGGGGAGCACGAAGTTGTTTGCAATAAATCAATCTTTGAAATGGGGAGAACAAACTTTGGGACTATTCACGATCATTATCTAATTTTGGAGTTTGCAATTATACACCAAAAATTAGTTTCAAGTCAAAATTAGTTTGCAATGAAGTTTGTAGAAGCGGAGAAGCAGCAGCGGTTGGCGAAGCAGCCATGTCGGAGCAGCAGCAGAGCAGGGTGCGGAGAAGAGAGCAACGACGATTCATTTTTTGAGAGAGCAGAATCTTAGTAATTTAGAGTTTTTACCATTTTACATTTTACTTTTAAGTTTTTGATAAATGATAAATTAAAATGAATATAGTGAAAATTAAATTACAATCCACTAATCGCGGTTCTTCGGTTCTCGGTTTTAACCGAGAACCGCCTAAATCCAAAATCTACTAACCGAAACCAAATCTTAACCTTATTTTTCGGTTCTCGGTTAACCGATAACCGAAAAAATAAGGTTCAGTCATCGATTAACCGAGAACCGAGAACTGTGTCCCATCCCTAATGAAGAGAGTGATTCTAGATTTGGAATAAGAAAAGTCCTCTTTTTAATTTTAGTAAGTAACTAATATAATAATGCTACGTCAATTTTTTATTTCAATTTCATTTAATACAAAATGATCTGTTTTCTCAAAAATTGAAATTTAGAGCCAACCCAACAAAATAAGTGTGTTCATTATACATAATCAATTTTAAATTATTACTACTCCCTCCGTCCCTCAAGAATATGCATTCTTTACTCTTTTAGTCCTTCCTATAAGAATATGTACTTTCCAATTTTGAAAATTCCTTTATCTCTAATGAGGTGAGACTCATTCTCCACTAACAATACTTTATTTACTTTTTCTCAATATCTCTTTCTCACTTTACCAATTTTATATTAAAACCTGTGCCGACTCCAAAATGCATATTCTTTGGGACGAATGGAGTAATATTTATGGAAGGGAAATGCTATGTGGCCACATTATGGCTGGCCATAAAATGGCATTTCAGTAAAATTTAGATGTTATAGCTCAAATAGGTCATTTAATGCTCCAATACATTTACACTATTACCCTTTCTATTTAATTGTAATTGTTTTCCAATTTCATTTCCTTAATCCGATATTTGCATTTCTTTTTTTAATTTTTTTATTTTTTATTTTCAGTAATTTATTTTTAAACAATTTTTTAGTCTATGATTAAGTTTTTATCTTTCGCTAAATGTTTTTCTATTAATCATATTAAATTGAAATCAATAATAACTAAGTTGTATGGTGCATTATAATATAATTTTAAAAATAAACATACTAATTATTTTTATATACTATGATATAGTTGTGTTTACATAATTATATTTTTCTCTTTTATTTTGAATGTTAGGTTCTAACATAAATGTTATTTTATAAATAATAAAATCTTAAAATAGAAAAAAAAAAACTAAAACATGAAAATTCCCATCCCCAGTAAGTTTCTGCCATGTCCCACTGTCTTAAAAAAAATAAAAATAACCCCC
This sequence comes from Salvia splendens, assembly GCF_004379255.2. Classification (NCBI taxonomy): domain Eukaryota; kingdom Viridiplantae; phylum Streptophyta; class Magnoliopsida; order Lamiales; family Lamiaceae; genus Salvia; species Salvia splendens. The sequence continues at coordinate 29,902,646 of NC_056039.1, forward strand.
CGGTGCATTATTTCTTTTTTAATCCGTCCCATAAAAAATATGTATTTTTTAATTTTGAAAACTCTTTTATCTTTATTGAGATGTGACTCATTCTCGACTAACAAGTAACAATACTTTAATTATTTTTTCTGTTTTCCTCTCTCTCTCTTTTTTCTTTCTTTCTTTCTCTCTCTTATTTTACCAACTGTGCATTAAAACGCATGCCCAACCAAAAGTACATATTTTCATTGGACGGAGGGAGTACTAAAACATTTTTAAAATAATTAATAATATCAAAATGTAACCTTATCTTAGTACATAATAGTTTATGTATTTATATACTTTCCAATTATAAGTTGTGATATAATATAATAATAGCAATAAATATTATTACTGTTAATATAGAATATAATACTATGTGCTACTCCATTACTATATTAACTTAATGTAACTACTATTAGTCCATTTACTTTGTAGACGTTAGCAATAATGACGATGATAGTATAAATCAATCAGTCAATCACCTACATTTCAAAATGAGCTAGTCAATGATCGATGATGGAATTACTTCTCAATTATGATTATTAAGATTAAGTTTATAAATGATTACTACTCCCTCCGTCCCAAAAAAAATATGTGGGTTATACTTATATTTGCATAAAAGATATTGAGTTCATGCAATAATAAAAAATTAATATTTTTTTATATGGAATCAAACTATAATATGGTTAATAATTAAAATTTAACAAAAAAAAAAAGAAAATGAAACCGATGCATTTACGAACTACGGAGTATAATAAATTAAAAATATAAAAAAATATTCAACTATATGGGTTATACTTATATTTGTATAAAAGATATTAGGAGTTGTATATTTCAAGTAAAAGGGCACAATAGTCTCAACATGTTTACTCTTTTTGAGGTGCATTGATTTTGTTGAATTTGCATTAATCATACAAATATTTATTAATATTTTAAATTTATGGCTGGCCATATTATGACCATTTAGCATCACCCTTTATGGAAAAGGTTTTGAGAGTGGCCATTTTATTAAACGAAAGCTAGCTTGTCTTATTGCACCGTCGTGGCCTACACATTGTCCATTCCAGCTTGCACGTGGTTTTTCAATATTCTTTTTCGATTTTACAATTAAAAAAAACAAGAAATGGATAGTAGCTTCTTAATTAAAAGAAAGCATGAAGGAAACGGTCAACCTAGCAATTTTATTAATTTAATCATTCAGAAAACATGTGAGACTACGATTTAGTCGATGTGTTTGAATGTTGCGTAAAATGCACTATACATGGAGTATTAGATTTACGATAAAATTGCCTCATCGTTTCCACTAGCTATGTTTCATTGAAACTCTTCCCCCTTTCTTATGGCATTTTTCACTATGGAAAAAATGAAGAGCAAAACGGCAACAAGTTTGACATTAATATTATTTTACCACTACATTTTTACTTGCTTGGAAAGGAAGAGAGGAACCAAAATAAAAGTAGGCATATAAGGTCTTTCTTCCATCATCATATCTTTTTAGTTGTTACTCAAATCTTGACAGCTTTTGAAATTCCATTTTTTTTCTTAAAAAAGACATTCATAGTATGTCTCATCAATATATACAGCAATAAGTCATCACATTAGGACGGTTATATCTAGTAATTTTAGATTTGGGTAGCTGAGTTATACAAAAAATACTAAGTAGTATATAACATATTAAAGAAAAGTTAAAAATCTTATCTTAAAACATTGTCAATTTTAAAGTAACACATTTTTAAATATAAAATACTGGTGACATTTTTTCTATAGCATATCTAAACTAACAATTCGTGTTAAGTAAAAAATGACTAACACAACCACAAATTCAGAACAATAAAATTACTAATAAAGCATTACGAATATAACTATCAAAATATAAAGAACATAAAGAAGATAAATAAAATAAAATACATACCAATCAAAACAAAAATTACTACCAAAGAATTAGGCATATAATTAAGATGAAAGATAAAATGACTACTAAGCAGAATATACTTATCGAGGTATTAAGAATATCATCGAGATAAAAATAAAATACATAAAAATAAAATAGTCATAATCAAAATACTACCAAAGAATTACCTGTATACAAATCAAAACATAAAATATGTAACACTTACAAAGCTGCCGCCCCTGAGAAATAACAAACGCTCGCCATTAGACTAACAATCATTATATAGGTAAAAATAGGGATATCAATTCAACTTGAAACTCACATCTTGAGTCAAATAGTCCAACAATTTTATTGAATTGCAAAATTTATAACCCAAAAAAGCATATCCCGAATGACCTTAAATGGAATAGTCCACAACCCGCTAGGATGGGTCCGAAATTAACCCAAGCCTCATAAGGTTGGCCCGAAATGAGATAATTCTCATTATTTAATTTTTCAAATTTGTAAAATTAATCCAATAATTCTTTTCCAAATGTACTTGAAAATGTATATTTTAATTCATTATTTAAACATTATCTTCAATATTTTATATTTATTTTATTTTTGTATTTACACTTACCATATAAAAATTATATACTATATAAATTTAAAAAATGATATATTTAAGAAACAAATATATTTTTGTATCTCTATGAGGTTTATATTAGTTTCAAGTTGAAATTACACTTATTTTAATGTGTAATTATTCAATACAGATATAAAATTATCAATAAATACTATAGTATGTTATTAAAAAAATATAAATTATTGAGTTCGAACGGCATAACGTGTTAGCCCAAGCTCGAAAGTTTTGGTTTAAGGTTAAAAATTTATAATTCAAAATATTATAACCACCATTGCTTGTACGTGAATAGGCCGACAATCCAAATGAGTTAGCTCAAACCGGAACGGGTTGGCCCAATTGACATTAAAAGTACTAACTTCAACATTAAAACGTAAATTTTTGGGTACAATCGTATCTTTGTTCTTAAATAGCTATGCCCCTAAGTCACGATAATATATATTCCATATATTAATCTAATCAAACATATAAAAGGCTCAAGGAGAGTTTATATTTCCGTGTAAATATACATGTAGATAATTAGTAGTAGGAGTAATTGGAAATTGTAGAAGAGTTTATAAATAGAAGATTTATATTGAGTTTTAAGTTTTTTGACGTTTTACATTCAAATAAATCAATTGAATGGTGTGGGCGGCTAAGAACAGCTGAATTGGTCCAAATTCCAATGCCTACCACCAAATAAACTTCATGGAATGGTGTAAATCTATGTAAATTAACGAGAACGATCCTAATTCCTAGCTATCCAATATATCACTTTTTTTATCTTCAAAAGTTTATGCATGTCACGGCTGATAAGACGACAAATTATAACAAGAAAATTATCCCCAAACACAATTTATTTTGGGCAGCATTAGAGAGTTTCAATAAAAATCTACGAGGACCAGATCAATATTGATGCAGTCTACTCAGCGTGACGAAAATTCTAAATGGGAAATTTCTTTCCTTTTTGTTCTTCATTTTTTTAACTTTTACAAACATAATATGATAATACACCGTGGAGAACAAACAAGGTAAATTTTGAAATAATGATAATTTTTTTTAATTAACTCCTATATAAGGGAGGAAATTACAAATAAACGGGAGGAAATTACAACTGATCTCAAGAGGGCTCGAACTCGGTACCTCATGCAATAATGTCTAAGCTCCTGACCGCTAGGATAAAGGCTCTGGACTTAATGATAATTACAAACGGAATAAAAAACATAGAATAAGACTACTAAAGACGAAATAGAAATTCGGACTTGATAACTTTATATCCTCGTATGTCTTATTCATTAATTGTACGGTCGGAAGCATATTACTCAAACTTGAATTCATGTCATAGTCAATAATTTCTCTTTAAATTCTTACCACTATATGTTTAACTATACATAAACGCATTTGACTGTCACCTGTTCATTAATTAACACTTTATAACAATATCGTCTTAGTACTCTACTCCATATGATCATTTGAAAGTGATCGACTATCTATTTATTGGAAAGTGTCGGAGATAATATTTATCTAAACTACAATATGCCCACAAAACTTTAGTAAGTACTACGATATTAAAATTACAACAATCTATTTTCTAATAGAAATAAATGAGTTCCATCCTAAAACTAATTGGTGATAGGAGGAGTGGCTCATTAGAATTCCACAAAACTTTAGTAAGTACTACGATATTACAATTACAACAATCTCTTTTCTAATAGAAATCAATGAGTTCCATCCTAAAACTAATTGGCGATAGGAGGAGTGGCTCATTAGAATTATACAGACGTTTCAAGTCTATGTGAACACATATGTGAAATAGTTATAATATACTCTTATTTTTAGTTTCAATTGCCAACAATTTTTACAGTAACTCAAAATTTTTGGTGCAAATTTTCTTGGTTGCTTAACTAATGCAACGTCACTTTCACCAACAAAGTTATGTAATTTTAGGGCATGTTTACTTTAAATGACTATATAAATATGGATAGATATAGTATGACTATGTTTGGAGTATATAATTTTTTTGGTGAAAAATGTAGGGGTGTGCATTCGGGTTTCGGTTCGGTTTTTTGCCAAAACCGAAAAACCGAATTTAGTTCAAAATCCAAACCGAACCGAACCCGAAAAACCGAAAAACAAAAACCGAAAAACTGAAAACCGAACTTAAAAAACCGAAAAACCGAACAAAACCGAAAAAACCCGAAAAAACCCGAAAAACCTGAAAAAAATAAATATAATATAAATATATATTTATATATGTGTATTTTATTTTATATTATATATACTAATAGAATATTTATATATAATATAAAATTAATAATACATATAATATATATTATATAGTAGAATATATTAAAAGAATATATATATTATATATAATATAATATATTAAATTAATAGAATATATATATAATTCGGTTTTTCGGTTTTTTCTTCGCCCGAACCGAACCGAAAAACCGAAATTTTTTTATTTTTAAAACCGAACCGAACCGAAAAAACCGAATTTCAAAATTTCGGTTTGGTTCGGTTCGGATATTCGGTTTCTGGTTTTTTTGCTCACCCCTAGAAAAATGTTGACTATGAATAGTAGTATATGACAAATTCTCAGGTCTGAAGTTGTTTCTAAGACCCACTAGAAATTATAACTTGCAAATTAAACATGTGTAAAATCTATCTAAAACTTCTTTTCTTGACATAACTAGCAAAGGCATCCTGTTGGCCACTCGTCCTGCCAGGACGGGCCAGCCCTCCGCGGAGGTCACCGTTGCATAATGTTAAGGATAACGATCCCCAACGTTCGAATTCCACACACAATCAAGAAACGAGAGCCGTCGTTGTCGAGCGCCCAAGCGTTTGGGTCGGCGACGTGAACGGCGGAGGGGCGGTTGAGCGCGAGATCAGCCTCGTCGGCAACCTTATGAGGTGTTTCTTGTTTGCTACTCTATTGAGCCAAAATATCGATAATTTCATAGATTCATTGACTCCATAACATGATAACAACATATCCCTATTTATAATACTAGAATACTAGTTTACAGAACAAGAAAACAATATATGAAAAGATACTATGAATCAAAAGATAACTAATAAAAGATATGGAAGTTATGGCATTAATGTCTCGTATCAACTCCCCCACGGTTAAAATCCACCTTGTCCTCAAGGTGGAAACTACGAAGCAACGAAGAGTCGAACGCAGAAGCTTTGGCGAGGTATCTCCTCCTGGATCAAACGGACACGATCGTTGTTTCAATCTCCAATAACCTACTATTGCATATTCGATGTAAACATCCTCAGCGAACTTCCTCATGATCGTAACATGAAATGGCTTGTTATCAAGTTCCCCCATCATCTTCACACCCATATGAGAGTATATTGTTAACCCATTAACTGTATCTTCGCGAGCATCATGTAGCTCATCTTTATACCGATTATGGAGCTTCTTTGGTATTGAAGGAGACACGAGGGACCGTGTATCTGCATTAACTCCCTTCACAGATGTCTTTGGGAGACAACCATCGAAATTAAATGCTGCAATTTTAATTGAATCATGAAGATCATCATCCTCATCAATTTTATCCACCTCTATAGCTCGTACTTCTTCATCTACTAATTTCTTCTCATTGAGCCGCAAGTCAACTTGATTCAACACTTTTGAATCACTCTCAATTCCCAAGTATTTCTCTTCACAAGAAACAAGCTTCGTAGCGGAGTGGAGGCTCGGTGGATGCAGGCAGGAGGGCGGGCGTTGGAGCAGGGGCTGCTTCATAGTGGGCAATTCGAGGCAGGCCTCAGCTTGACGGAGGTGAGTCGTAGGATGGCAGCATGATGGTGATCGTTGCTGATCCATGTGCAGTGGTGGGGGCAGTGCAGCAGCAGGGGCCGGTGGCACTGCTGCGCGGCGGTGACTTGGCTGTGGTTGTTGGTCGAGAACGTGCTGCAGCGGTGGCTTCTGGTCGAGAATGAGCTGTGGATGTGTGGGGGTACGGGAGCTTGGGAATGTGGGGTACAAGTGCCGGTTTCGGTTTTGGGGTTGCTCTCACTGCTGGCCAGTATACGCACTAGGTGGGAAACGTGGAGCACGGCTGAATCAACGTGAAGAAAGCCCCGAGGCCTGAAAGAGGGGCGCGTCGTGTGTTTTGACGCGGGAGTGTCCGATGTTTCACAAGGCGACGGACCATAGAACAGTTCTGGTACCGGCTGTGGAGGTGGTTCCGGCAGCGGAGGAGCGCGAATCTCTCCCACACGACAACCGGATGTTCGGGAGGGCGGATCCTACCAAGGCCGGCGACGCCTAGATCCGGAATAGAAGTCCACATAGTGTTGTTGTCCATATGCTGCTCTTGACGCCTGCAATTTTGTCACACTACGATCGATTTCTTCACATCGTGATTCCAGCCCCGAACTCCAATTTGTCAAATCGGGCCATGATCTTCTCCAACCCGGCGGAGGAAATCTCGCTCGATCCTGGGAAGGCGCACGGCGGATTGCTGCCCTTTGGGTTTTCGCGCAGGGACAGCCGCGGTTGGCCATCGCCGTGGTGGTTGATCGCCGACAAGCGACGCGATGGATCGCCGATCAATTCCTGTGGAGTCGAGCCTCTTAGCGGAGGCATCACTATATCCCGAATGTAATCGGTACTCGGCGGCATGCAGATTTGAACCGTCCATCTAACTCCGGTGTAGTTGCATGACATGATGACGTTGAATGGAAGCGGTGAATCTCGGCAGTGGGAGGTGATCGGTGGTATTGTTTTTTTTTTGGTGAGGAAGATATTTTTTTTGATTGATGAGATTTGGGTTATGGATGAAGAAGATGCAGGATGAGCTCTCAATGAAAGCACCAGTTGTTAAGGATAACGATCCCCAACGTTCGAATTCCACACACAATCAAGAAACGAGAGCAGTCGTTGTCGAGCGCCCAAGCGTTTTGGTCGGCGACGTGAACGGCGGAGGGGCGGTTGAGCGCGAGATCAGCCTCGTCGGCTACCTTAGGAGGTGTTTCTTGTTTGCTACTCAATTGAGCCAAAATATCGATAATTTCATAGATTCATTGACTCCATAAAATGATAACAACATATCACTATTTATAATACTAGAATACTAGTTTACGGAACAAGAAAACAATATATGAAAAGATACTATGAATCAAAAGATAACTAATAAAAGATATGGAAGAAATGACATTAATGTCTCGTATCACAGATGCTCTCAATAGTAAAATCACAAATACGTACTCCCTCCGTCCCAATAAATATGAAACGTTTGTTTTTTGGCACGAGATTTTATGTAGTGTTGTTTTGTGAATTAAAGAATAAAGAGTAAAGTAAGAGAGAGATAAGTAGAGTTAAAGTTATTTCTATTTTAAGAAACGTTTATTTTTAAATGGATAACCCAAAAAGAAAAACATTTCATTTTTAATGGGATAGAGGGAGTATCATTTTATTTTTTCACGCCTCTTTATTTTTTCATGCAAGTATCGTTATTTTCCACACAAATACCCTAGCTAGCCGCGCCAAGCTGCTCGACGGAGAAGATTTCCGCAATTGAAACTGCGCTCCCACCGTTGATTAACGACATTAGCGTCTTTCTCCCTTCACCAAACTCTAGCCACGCCTAGCTGATCGACGGGGAAGATCTTCGCGGCGGTAAATCGCCTCCCTCACAACCGATTGACGACCCCTATGACATCTTTGTACGAACCCTCCCCACCAATTGACGACCCTCACAAACCCTCACTCGACCAGGACTTGAAATAGGGAGATTATCCTGTCATCCTATTTTTCATTCTTGTGACACGAAAAATAATTTTCATTTTAGTTTCAAAGACGTGGTTGCATCACCAAAAAAACTTTTGAGCACAAAACTTAAACAAGCTAGCCATTTTATCGTGATATTGACCACTCTTCTTACCATTGTTCTAACCTTAGTACTTTAGTAATTTGAGCATATGTAAACACAAAATCTTGATTTGACCGATTCGTTAGAATTTGAGCTGATCAAACACTACAAAAAAGTTAGATTACCGACGGTGGACTAACCCTCGATAGTTACCGACGGAAAACAGTGTAACCGGAATGCCCGTAAAACTTTTTTTTACCGCCGTCAATTTTCCGTCAATAATATTGTTTACGGACTGAAAAACAAGAATTATTTTTTAGTAAAATTATTATTTTTGTAGTGAAATATTTTGTAAATTATGTGAAAATTCTAAATTGAGTTTGCGTAATAGATACTTTCAATTGTTCTTTCAAATTATTTTATATTACTCCGTCCGTCAGTAGGGGTCTTGATATACTATTTTAATTCGTCCGTCATTAGCAGTACCGATTCACTTTTACTATCAATGGTAGGTAGGTCTCATTCTCCACTAACTTATTATGGTCAGTCACATTTTATTATAAAATTAATACTCCCTCCGTCACATAAGAGTATACACTTTTGGTTGGGCACGAGTTTTAATGCACAATTAATAAAATAAGAGATAGTAGATGGAAAGAAAAAAGTATTTAAATATTGATAGTGGAGAATGAGTCTCACATCATTAGAGAGAAAATATTTTCTAAAATTAGAAAGTGCATACTCTTGTGGGACGGACTAAAAATGAAAGAATGCATATTCCATGTAGAGATGCCCAAGGTTTACGGTTCGGACAGTTAATCGCGAAATCATAACCGGCGGTTACGTTTTCGAACCGGAACCGTAATATTTAAATGGAACTGAAACCGTACTTTTGAACCGTGGGTCGGTTCAGGTTCTAAAATTTTGAAACCGAAACCTTGCCGGAACCGCGAAAAATAACCGGAAAACCGTAAGCGGTTCAGAACCGTGAAAAATCATAAAAAAACCACTGGAAAACCGCCGGTTCGAAACCAAAACCGAAACCGGCGGTTTTGGAACCGGAACCGTAACCGTAACCGCAAAATACACACGCGATTCGGTTTCGGTTTGGCAAATTCTAAAACTGGAAGTTACGGTTCTGAAACCGTGGGCACCAAATGTACTACTCCTATTTCCAGTGATATGAGAGTTTGAAAGTATTGAGTTTTTCAAGATCGGAATCAAGGTGAAATTCAGTGTCTATTCTAGCTTTATGTGAAGTTAATAGAGTTTTGATTTTAGCTATCAACCACATTTCAAGATATTATTTTGAAAAAGTAATTGAAATGAATCCAAATTTCCTACCATAATTAACTCTCGTATATTTAAATTTGGAGCTTTTGCTGGAATTTTTGAGGTGGCCCACACTTAAGAGTTAAGACCAATGCTTTACTTTACAATATGCAACTTGCAAGCACGAATTAATGTGGTAGAATTAAAAAGACAATAAGTGTGGGGTTAAAGAAAATGACTGATTGGATTAATCAGAATTAACAAGTGAAAGTAACTTGAGTTGTGCGTGCGAGAGCGACTCTATTATATTCATACGATTGAGATCTCAAGTCCTCCTACATTTTCCTACAAAATTACATCGTCCTTTATATTCCTCAAATTAAGTTGAATTTCAAACTAGAAAAGTACTACTTACTATATACATATGTATAGTAAATAATACAAAATTCATCGGCAAAATTTGCCTATTTATTATGCGTACATGGATGAATCATCTCTAACTCAGAATTCATAAAATTTAATTGTATTTAATGACTTCAGTTATTAAACTTTAATTAAAATACTCATGGAATCTCTAATTAATGAATTAAAAATTGCATGCGCACCAAAGTTTTTGGGTATAAATATTTTCTTTCCCGACAAATCGAACCTTATAAAATTCTTCTGTTCTTCATTTATTTGACAAGCAAACATTTTAGAAGTCTTTGTACGATGGGTTTAGTTCAAACCTAATTAGGAAATCGCATTTCCATAAATCTTTGAATAGAAAGCCAACGACGATCTTGATATTGGAAACAGTCTACTGCACATTTTAATAAATATTTTATTCTTTGAAGGCGAAATTACTTTGAAAATCTATTACATTTGGAGCTGTACTACCGTCTCTTTCTCGTATTCGTTGTGTGAATTTTAGTTCTCCTAATTATTTTGTTTTATTGTGACAAAAAAACTAGACCATTTCTGTTTTGCCCAAAGTCTAGTACAATATATCGCTTTCTTAATTAAGCATTTTGTGAATATGTACGGTAAGTATCGATGATGTCTAGTGGATATTAGACTATTAGTAATTTCTACTTTATTTTTTTCTTATAACATAGAAATTGTGAATATGATCATCTACAGTTCAAAATTACCTAATCTATCAATTGATTTCGTTTTAAAAAGTAAAAAGGAGAAAATGACAAATTAAGCTTTTAATCTTTATTTATTTTGGAATTTTGTTGATCATAGCCACAATTTAATTGGTGGAGTATGAAAGTAAATGCTGGGGTGGAGTGTTGATCGAAACCATCGATTTGGTCTATAACTGGACTAGCAGTTAATCGTTTACCACAGTAGATACAGATGCGTCATCACGATTCCAACTGTTCGATTATGGTAGGAGGGACATGTTCATTAGGGACCATGCTAAGTTGAAATTGATATTTTTGTATATTAATTCTAGTTCTACCATTTAAATTTGTTTTATTAGCCGTATTAATTTAACAAAAATTAAACTCATACTCAATTTATTTTTTTGTAGTTATATATTTGGCATTGTAGGAAGATAGAATCATTTCATGATTGATTTTTGACAATCCTATAAAATTAATTAATATTTTAAATATTAGAATCAATATAAAATATTTTTTAAAAAATAATACTATCATTATTGTGGACTAAAAGTAAGCAGTGGTTCACGAAAAATGCGTTCGGGTGATGGGCGACATATCACTTAATTCTGTACAGGGACGGAGCCAGGAAATTATACTAGAAGGGTCAAAAATATTAACATACAAATAAATAAATATAAAAATAATATATATACATTAAAATAACATAGTATATTATTTTAGAGGATGATAAGCCTATGTGTATGTCAGGAGAGGGGCAAGTAAAAATTATTTTTTTCTAAATTAGGGGGGCAAATTAGGTGAATATGTATATATTTTGGTTTTATAATATATATATTTACATGGTTATAGAAAAATGAGGTGGGGCATTTGCCCCTTCTCACCATATTATAGATCCGTCCCTGATTCTGTACATATTTATAGGAGTAGCATATGATTTCAGAGATATATAGAGGTTTAAGATAAAACTTATACTACTAAAAAACTTTAAAAAATTATAATATTTTGTTTAAATTTTTTATGAGCTATAAATCTTAATAAAAAAAATCAGACCGGGCATTTTTCGTCAGGAAACAGTAAATATCAAAATCGTTCCCCAAGAGCTTGTTTGAAGCGTATACGGTATACGTGATATTCTTACTTTAAAAAAACAACTAAAATTTTGAATAGTACTAAGTAATTCAGAAGCTCTCTACGAAAATATAGTATTACTACTAGGGTACTAGGGGTAGTGATAAAATATAAATATTGTACAAACATCAAACTATAATCTAGACCGTTAGAAAATATCAACAGATGACAAAATAATAGCAATAAAAAATATCAACATAGTTCCAACACAATATCAACATAGCATCAACCGTTGACACTGTATTGACATTTTTTATTGTTATTATTTTATCATATGTTGACATTTTCTAACGGTCCAGATCATAGTTTGAAGTTTATATAATATTTAGAGTTTGCATTTGATCACGTCCCCTTCCCCTTCCCCTACTACTAGTATTTAAAAATGCGGACGCTTTTCAAGAGGTTGTTATAATGCAAGGCTATCAAAATCGAACCATTAAAAATAAGCACACTTTAAATTGTTTTATTTATGAAAATGAATAAAAAAAATGGAATAAGCGTATTTGAAGGATTACACATCCTTGCCTTGGTAAAGATAACTACAAAGACCAGCCCAAAAGAGTCAATTCGTTCAACCCTTTTACTCTTTTTTTCCTCTTGTCAAAATCTCGAACCCACTACATATTTTTCAATTAAACAGTCCAATATTCAGATTAGTAGACATTTTTCTCCCATTCAAAATCAAACCACCAATACAAATCAATGCTCCCCATCCCTATATATAAACCTCATCAATCCTAGTAATTAAGACCCCAACAATTATTTCACTAGTCATCCCTTTTCATTACTAAAACAAAAACAGCTAAACTACAAAACCCCATTTTTTCCGAACTCACCACCATGCAACGTCCAGCCTCCGCCTTAATCAGCACCATCGGCGGCCACGGACGCCACCCCCTCCTCCGCCAGCAGCGGCATCGGGCCCCACCGTGCGACGTGTTCATCAACCACCGCGGCGTGGACACTAAGCGCAACGTGGCGGGGCTGCTGTACCACCACCTCCGCCGCCTCGGCCTCCGCCCCTTCCTGGACAGCAAGAACATGAAGCCCGGGGACCGCCTCTTTGACCACATCGACGCGGCCATCAGGGAATGCAAGGTCGGGATCGCCGTCTTCTCGCCCATGTACTGCGATTCCTACTTCTGCCTCCACGAGCTCAGCCTCATGACCCAGCTTGGGAAGCGGATCATCCCGGTCTTCTGCGACGTCAAGCCCTCCGAGCTCCGTGTCAAGGACGATGGCTCCCGCCCACCCGAGGATATCATCCGCTTCCGCGCCGCCCTCGAGGAGGCCAAAAACACTGTCGGATTAACTTTCGACACCATAAGAGGGTAAGTGCACAGCAATATTTTATAATGCATGATGATTTATGCGCGTCGGTGATTGTTAATATTGTCGACCGCACATTAGTATGATATTATCTGCCTTGATGAACAAGCCTGCACAAATAATTTTTGGGTGACTCTCAAAAGGCGGACGAAACTTATGTGTGAATTATAGTTTGAGTGATTAATATTGTGGTGTTTGTGTATGTGCAGGGATTGGCCGGAATTTTTTGCTCAGGCGGAGAATGTGGTGATCGAGAATTTGATCGAAGTGGAGGAAGAGGAGGAAATTAAGAGACAGAATAATACCGGAAACGGACTTAAATTGAACTATATATAATTAATCTTGGTTAATTTGAAAAGATTAATGGTGCTGGTAAAATTAATAATTTGAATTCTTTAATTTAATTCTTTGTGAGGAGCAACGAGTCCTTCATTGCCTCTTTTTAAATGAGGTTTATTCGGAGGGCTTCCTAACACATTCGTTCATTGTTCATTTTTTCTGCAAATAAAGGTTGACTGTAATTCTGTAAATGCAGTAAGTTGTAATCATTTTGTATTTGTGATTCATTGATTTTTTGCTATTGAAATTTCACTTCTTGTAATACCAATTGTTCAGTTGCGACCAAGATCCAAAATTCCAAACTCTTATACTCTTAGTACTACATGTCATGGGATGTAACAACTTTCAAATAAGTGAGACAGACAAGATTTTAAGTTGGATAACAAATAATTTTGTTTAACATTCTATATAACTAGTTCATTACATTTTTCATCTATTCTTTTTCTTTTGAAATCACTACATGATAGTTTTGTTAGTCACATTAATAAACATGTTCTTTTCATTATAAGAAACTAAGTAATCGATTAATATATAGTTAGTCTCTCATACTATTACGTAAAAAAAAGTCTTGATAAACTTCACTGTTAAAAGCATCTTCTCTGGATCAAATATAGAAAATAACCTTTAGGACTGAAGCATGTCATGCATAAAAGGAAATCTATGTTGACTTCATCAAAACTTTGACTAAATATTATATAATCTGAATTTGAATGGTAATTCAATAATAATCACGATAGTGTTATTGATTAAACATATTAAAATTCAGCTAATGTAATTAATAAACAGCCCAAACTATATTTCATTAGTCTAAAATATCCCCCAAAAGTAAGTCTTCACGACTTCACTATTGCATTCTATTGTTACATTTTCAAAGAAAATAATAAAAGTTTGAACTATTAGGCCATCCAAAACGATGTCACTATACCGTCCCTTAAAACACTATTTACGGGCCCCACTATACTTTTTTACTCCATTCCTTAACTAAGGGACGGAACCTGTAACCCTCCGTCCCTTAACCATCTCTTAAACCGTCCCTTAAATTACTATTCCTTCAATTTATTTTTTATTTTTTTTCCACCAAATTCAATTAATAAAAAACACACTTCATTAAAAATAAAATAACATTACAACATAAAATAAAAATACAACTTAACATTCAAAAAAATAAAAAAGACATAATTAAAATCCTAAAAAAATAAAAATGACATAATTTAAAATACAATTTTATAGAAAATAAAAAAACTACTCCGCCGGCGAATCATCCCCCGAAGGCGGTGGAGGTGCCCTGAGGCCACTTGGAGGCGGGATACCAAGTTGTGCAGCCATAAACAAGACTCCGTTAAGCCAGGCTTCGTATTGGGTAGGCGTAAAGCGGGAAATGTCCGCCATTGTGGCGGTCATGTACATGGACATAAGGGAATTCGAGGGTCCCCCCGAGCCCGCCTGGCTTGATTCGACTCGGCCCCTCCTCTCTCTAGCCGCTTTCGCCGCATTTCTCCCTTGCGGCCGACGGCGCCCACGGGAGGACCCCCGGCATCGTCTGCCGGGGTCTCCTCCTCCTGCGAGGCCAACTCTTGTGGTCCGATGCCCGAACCGCCCTCACCAGACGAGTATTGGTCATTCGCCGTGTGCTTCGTGCGCTTCGAGGTCGAGCCCGAGCTGGACCGCACACCGCCGGCCCACCTTTCCTCATCCCTGACGACCTCCCGAACATCGGTATATTTGAATTGTTTGCCGGTGTCTTCGTAGTAGACCCGCAAAACCGACCTCAGAATGTCGGCTCCCGTGCCTCCGTTTTGGTACTGAGCCGCTTCATTCTTGTAGATGCCGCAGAATCGTTTGACGTCTCTGTCGACTCGGTCAAAGTGAGCGCGAAGCATCTTATATGTGCGGCGGTGGGTCTTTTTCGGCTTAATCTCGTGGTAGGCCTCGGTGACCTTTTCCCAGAAGCACTTCCGGGGTTGTTGATTCCCGACGATGGGATCGTACGAGACGCTGATCCAGGCGTTGTATACCACCAGTGTTTCTTTGGGGCCGTACGGATGCCGGCCTAGATCCTCCTCCTCCTCCGCCTCCGGCCTGGAGCCTCCCCGCCTCGGCCTCCTCCCCCGCCTCGGCCTTCTTCCGGAGTGGGTTGAACCGGATAATCCTCCAGAATCTGGGATAATCCCTGCGAATACCGCGGGGCGGAGGGACGAGCGTATGCATCAACATCAAAATTGGGTGGTTGGTACCCCCCCGGCGTGCCCAAACCCTGGGTGCCCGGCATCGACGAACCGGAACCACCCAATGTGTTGTACATGCTCCCCCAGTCGCCGAACGCGTTGAGATCCCACGCACCGGAGCCGCCACCGCTGGAGTTTCGGTCGCCGGACATTTTGTGATGAGATGTTAGATGAAAATTGGAGAGGAAATGGAGATGAATTGTGAAGAATAGATGTGTAGTTGTGTGTGAAATGAGGATGAAATATGAGTATTTATAGAGTAAAAATAAAAAAAGAAAGGAAAAATGGCTCTATTAACGGCAATATTACCGATTAACATTTTTTATTTTTATTTCTTTTTATTTAATTTGATTTAAAAAAATGAATTATTGCATCAGAGTGACGATGCTCACTCGCGGGACAGCGAGTGGGCGTCACACATGGCCTGAGAGTGCGCCACGTCGCCTCGGCGCGTGGCGAGCCGTCCCGCGTTTCGTCGCGACGGGACGGGCTGGTGACGGGACGAGAAGCTGCAACGCGTCCCGCCCCGGTTCAGTCACTGCGGAACAAAATACGGGCCACCCGCGTGACGCGTTGTGGGTGGCCTTAGAGCACCCGCCTCGTCCCTCCGAGACGAGACGGACAAGGGACGAGTTGCAGCGTCCTGTCTCGTCACCATCCCGCCGAGACGCCCATCCCACCGAGACGGATGGCAAGCCGTCTCGTCACGCGGCCGCGTGACGTGTCGCGCGCTGGTGCCACGCGTGACGCCCACACGCAGCCCGCGAGTGGGTTTCGTCATGCTGACGCAATAAATCATTTTTAAAAAAATCAAATTTAATAAAAAAATAAAAAATAATCAAACGGTAATATTACTGTTTTTGACCGTTTTTCTTTTTTCTTTTTACTGTATAAATACTCATATTTCATCCTCATTACACACACAAACTCACATCTATTCTTCCCAAATCATCTCCATTTCATCTCTAATTTTCATCTAACCTCTCCAATTTACATCACAAAATGTCCGGCGACGGAAACTCTGGCGGTGGCGGCTCCGGCGGGTTTGACAT
Organism: Salvia splendens; assembly: GCF_004379255.2. NCBI lineage: Eukaryota > Viridiplantae > Streptophyta > Magnoliopsida > Lamiales > Lamiaceae > Salvia > Salvia splendens. The sequence goes on from NC_056039.1 coordinate 29,919,453, forward strand.
CAGCGCGTTTGGCGATTGGGGGGCATGTACAATGTATTGGGTGGTTCCGGTTCCGGTTCGTCGACGCCGGGAACCCAAGGCTCGTCGACGCCGGCAGGGTACCAACCACCCCATTTTGATGTTGATGCATACGCTCATCCCTCCGCCCCGAGGTATTCAAGGGGATTATCCCAAATTAGGGAGGATTATCAGGATGAACCCACTCCGGAGGGAGGATGAGGCGGTGGAAGCTCCAGGGCATTCGACGCCACGGAAGAAGAGGCGGAGGCGGCCGAGGAGGAGAATGATGTAGGCCGGAATCCGTACAGCCGCAAGGAGACGATGGCTGTGTACAACGCCTGGATCAGCGTCTCGTACGATCCCATCGTCGGGAATCAACAAACCCAGAAGTGCTTCTGGGATAAGGTCATCGAGGCCTAAAATGAGATTAAACCAAAGGGGTCCCGCCGCCGCACATTGAAGGTGCTCCGTGCTCACTTTGACCGAGTCGACAGAGAGGTCAAAAAATTCTGCGGCATCTACAAGACTGAAGCGGCTCATTACCAAAGTGGAGCCACGAGAGCCGACATTCTGAGATCGGTTTTGCGAGTCTATTTCGACGACATCGGCAAAGAATTCAAACATGTCGATGTTTGGGAGGTCGTCAAAGACGAGGCAAGGTGGGTCGGCGGTGTCCAGTCCAGCACGGGCTCGACCTCGAAGCGCACGAAGCACCCAGCGGGTGGCTAATACTTGTCTAGTGGGGGCGGTTCAGGCAGCGCCACACTAGAGTTGCCACGCAGGAGGTTGAAGGCACGCCGGACGGGGTCTTCCCGTGGACTCCGTCGGCCGCAAGGGACCAAGGCGGTGAAGGCGGTTAGAGGGAGGAGGTGCCGAGGCGAATCAAGCCAGGCGGGTTCCCAAGGGCCGCCCTCCTCCTTAATATCTATGTACTTCACCGCCACGATGGCGGACACTTCCCGCATGACGCCTGCCCAATTTCAAGCCCATCATGCCGACATTGTGTATCTGGCCGGACAACTTGATATTCCGCCTCCCCCGCCTCCGGGGGATGATTCGCCGGCGGAGTAGTTTTTATAATTTCTATAAAATTGTATTTTAAATTATTTCTTTTTTTTATTTTGCCACGAATTTAATTATTTATTTATTTTTCGTATTTTAAGTTGTAATTTTTATTTTATTTAATGAAGTGTGTTTTTATTAATTGAATTTGTTGGAAATAAAAATAAAAAATAAAATTGAATGAATAGTTAAGGGATGAGATGGTTAAGAGACGGTTAAGAGATGGAGGGTTGCAGGTGATGTAGACCATCTGAAACGTTGTCTCTTATCCGTCTCATCTCTTCACTATTCATGGGCCCCACTGTACTTTTCATCCCATCTCTTAACTAACAGACATCACCTGCAACCCTCCATCCTTAACCGTCTCTTAACCATCTCATCCCTTAACTATTCATTCAATTTCATTTTTTATTTTTATTTCTAACAAATTCAATTAATAAAAACACACTTCATTAAATAAAATAAAATAAAATTATAACTTAAAATTCTAAAAAAAATTAAAAAACACATAATCCTAAAAAAATATTAAAAATACATAATTTAATTTCTTCCGCGCACTCTACTGGTTGCCAAAGTTTGCCCAATTGTGCTCCGTTAGATCATCTTGGAGTTGGACGTGGGCGGTAGAATCACATGTCATTGCCCGAATAGACAACCGATCTTGCATAGACGGATGCACTCCACTGCGAGGCGGACTACTTGCGGTAGAGCTTCCCGGGGTTTCAGGGTCGAACCACTTTCCCGCCTCAGGTCCTTCGTCGGCGAAATTCATGTTGTGCAAGATTATACACGTATACATGATGTCGACCATATTCTCCATAAACAACGTACGAGACGGGCCTTTGATAATGATGAAGCGAGCTTGGAGAACCTCGAACGCTCTCTCCACATCCTTGCGAGCAGCCTCTTGCTTATGCGCAAAAAGAGCCTGTTTTTCGTTCACCGACCTGTTGAACGTCTTCACGAAGGTTGGCCACTTCGGGTAGAAGCCGTCGGTAATATAGTACCCCATTTTATACTGCCGGTTGTTAGCGATGAAGTTGATGGCCGGCGCTTTACCATTCAAAACTTCGGCGTGAGCGTGATGACGCCCACTCGCGGGCCCGCGGGTGGGTGTCACGCCTAGCGCCAGCGCGTGCCACGTGGCGCTGGCGCGTGGCGAGCTTTCGCGCGAGCCGTCCCTCCAGGATGAGACGCTCGGCGAGACGGAACCGGGACGGATGGCTGCAACGCTGTCTCGCGGCCGTCTCGTCTCTCCGAGACGAGACCGAGACGCCCGCGAGATGCGTTGCGTTATATAATCTCGTAGATGGGGATGAAAGAGGTTGAATCGAGAATGAAGAATATACATAAGGCCATCCACAACGCTGTTCCTATACCGTTCCTATACCGTTCCTTAAACCACTATTTGAGGGCCCCACTGTACTTTTTTACTCCATTCCTTAACTAAGGAACGGAACCTGCAACCCTCCGTTCCTTAACCGTTCCTTAAATTACTATTCATTCAATTTCATTTTTTTTTATTTCCAACCCAATTCAATTTAAATAAACACACTTTAAAAAACAAACACACTTTATTAAAAAACACACAACATTAAAAAAAATTACAACTTAAACTTAAAAAAATAAAAAACACACAATTAAAATCCTAAAAAAATAAAAGTACACAATTTTAATAATTTCATCCGCCAAAATTTGCCCAAATGTGCTCAATTAGATCATGTTGGAGTTGGGTGTGGGCACTAGAGTCGCGTGTCCTTGCACGAATAGATAACCGTTCTTGTATAGACGGATGCGCTCCACTTCGAGGCGGACTACTTGCGGTTGAGCTTCCGGGGGATTCGTCGTCGAACCAATTTCTCACCTCGGGTCCTTCGTCTTGGACAATCATGTTGTGCAAGATTATGCACGTATACATGATGTCGACCATGTTTTCCATGAACCACGTACGAGCCGGGGCTTTGATGATGTTGAAGCGCGCTTGGAGAACCCCGAACGCCCTCTCCACATCCTTGCAAGCAGCCTCCTGCTTCTGCGCAAAAAGAGCCTGCTTTGGGTTCGCAGACCCACTGCACGTCTTCACGAAGGTAGGCCACTTCGGGTAGATGTCATCGGCGAGATAGTACCCCATTTTATAAAGCCGGTTGTTGGCGACGAAGTTGATGGCCGACGCTTTACCATCCAAAACTTCGGTCAAGAGGTCAGACTAGTGGAGCACGTTTACGTCGTTGTTCGACCCGGGGACCCCGAAGTACGCGTGCCAGATCCAAAGGCGGTAGTCGGCAACGGCCTCAAGTATAACGATTGGGTGGGTGCCTTTGTTGCCGCTCGTGTAAGACCCCTTCCACGCCACCGGGCAATTCTTCCATTGCCAGTGCATGCAATCGACGCTGCCGAGCATCCCGGGGAATCCGTGCACTGTTTCGTGAAGGTCGAGCAGGAACTGACAATCGGTCGTGCTTGGCCTCCGGAGAAATTCGTCGGTGAAGGCTGCCCAGACGCCTCTGCAGAATTTGAGCAAGCACATTCGCCCAGTGCTGTCTCCGATGTGGAGGTATTCGTCGAACATGTCGGCCGTTTGTCCAGTGGCAAGCTGGCGGATTGCTGCAGTACATTTCTGCAGCGTCGTGTGGCTGGGACGGCCGACTGCGTCGTACCCTTCCTGGAAGAACTCTTCCCGGGCTGCCAAAGTATTCGCGATGTGGAGAAATAAAGGTTTCCCCATGCGGAAACGGCGACGGAAGTACGTATCTCCCCAAACAGGGTTATCGCAGAAGTAGTCGCGTACTAACCTTGCAGCGGCTTCCTCCCGGTTACGATGGATGTACGTACGGGAGCGTCGTTGGGGCGGCGCGGCTTCTTCGGCCTCCCGTCGTCGATCTTCTTCAAGTGATTGTTGCAATATTTGACGCATTTGTTCAAAAGGATCCATTAGTTTGATTAAATTTGGGAGAAGGAAACGAGAGTTGATTTGAGATGAAAATTGGGGTGGAAATAAAGAGGAATAGATGTGTGTTTGTGATTGAAATGAGTATGAAATAGGAGTATTTATAGAGTAAATAAATAAAAATATATATATATATATAAAACGGATATAAAAAAACGGTCACATTACCGTTGCAAAAAAAAAAAAAAATTTTATTAAATTCGTATTTTTTAAAAAAAATTTGAATTATTGCGTCACCGGGACGAAGCCCACTCGCGGGGCAGCGAGTGGGCTTCACGCATCGAATGGGAGGCCGCCACGTCGCCTAGGCGCGTGGCGGAACGTTTCGTTCCGCGTTCCTCCGGAACGGAACGCGGCACGGCATAGGAACGGGGGCGGCACGGAATGGCGACGGAACGCACGCTGCAACGCGTGCCGCCGCGGAACCGTTCCGCCGGAACGGCATAGGAACCGCAACGGCACAGCGTTGCGGGGGCCCTAATCTCGTAGATGGGGGTCTTATCATAATTAATTGAGTCCAACTCTAAACCTCTTCCATCAATATAGAGTAATTAACAGAATTCCCCCAATTGCCTTAGATCAATAAAAGTAGAAGAGACACAACATTCCGGTGGTTCCACCCTAAATCAAATCAATCGGAAAAACAATCAAATTGCTTCGATTAATAAAGTGGAATCTGAATCGCCCTAATTTGGAAATTTGTATTGGCCTAAACACGTTCTTTATTTTATTTTATTTTATTTTTTTCACCAACACATTAAATAAAACAACATCTCAATCCGCAATAAACAACCCTTCAATTAAATTAATGAGATCGAAAACAAATTTAAATTAATTTCATAACGTTTGTGGGATAATTTAGAAAACAGAGTTGCATTTTCGTTTTGACTATAAATTAAAAGCGAAAGCAAACTCAAAATTAAATCGCATTTACATTTATGGTTTTCTGTTGTTTTGCAATAGTCATAATTATCTATATTTAATGAATACATGTTATTTATGCAAGTAGATGATAAGTGTGTGATCTGGCATTTAGGAAATAATCACAAAATGAGAAATTTGATTAAGAATTTAGGGCAAATGGCAGATGCAGTTTTGACATAAAAGAGCGATTTGTTGGACAGTAAATTAGGAAAATGTTGGACTATATCCTTTTTAGGGCACAAATACATTCACCACAATTCTAAATCAGAGCAAACAAACCCATATGCGAAAGCTACACAGCATCAATTTGTTTGTCTAATGCCTATTATCTCATTCACACATAAATATATTTCACCAATATAAATTATTTTAAAAATTGTTTTCTAAATATGTTCTTGCTATTACATAAAAGCATGGTTTAGTTTTGAGTACATGTAGTCCCCTTTCTTCTTCTTAATGATCACTTAAGTTTCTTTATAAATTAAAAAGGTTAAGAAGCTGTAATAAATAAGTACATAATCTACACAGGGTGTACATGGCTTTGATCTTCATCTAATAATATAGTAGTAGAACATGATATTAATATACTCCATATCCCGAACGGCATGTAAAAGTTCATTCATTTAAAAATATCGACTTGTTGAATTGAGTGTATCTGCATATCCGTATTTATATCGTATTCAATAGTTTGTCATGACGGTCAAGTTCCCATAAATTATTAACAAGCTAATTAATTTATATAATAATAATAATAATAATAATAATAATAATTATTGTAAAGAAATTTGCTTATTGTAGAATGAGATTATCGTCATAGATGTAGACATGAAACCGCCACAACATTCCTACCGCGGCAGTATTGCGGCGCGGCCAACGCCTCCGCCTCCGCCACCGCACCACCGAAATAAGAATCAAATGTCCACAGATTTTACTCTGTTGATGTGGTCCCCCACCTACACGTTTCATCTCCTCAGTGGTCAATCTACACCAAGCATCTGCACCTTAGCTCCACCCAATCCCGCTCCCAGGTTCCCTCTCACACTTAAATTAACCATTTCTCCTCAAAAATTGAATTTATTCTACGATCCATGGAGGGCACCAGCTCCAGCGGCGGCAACCACCATCCGCAGATGCCACCGGGCTTCCGCTTCCACCCCACCGACGAAGAGCTCCTGGTTTACTACCTCAAGAAGAAAGCCGCCGACGCCCCTCTCCCCGCTGCGATCATCGCCGAGGTTGATCTCTACAAATATGACCCCTGGGAACTCCCAAGTAACAACTCCTCCCTACTCATCGATTTCATATCAGAATCCGAAATGTTCAACACACATTTTATTCATACCAAATCAAATCCAAATACACAATTTATATTTCAGGTAAAGCAAGTTTCGGTGATCAGGAATGGTACTTCTTCAGCCCTAGAGAGAGAAAGTACCCCAACGGCGAGCGTCCAAATCGCGCGGCCACGTCGGGATACTGGAAAGCCACCGGCACTGACAAGCCGATCCTCACCGATAACGGCACACAGAAGATCGGCGTGAAGAAAGCCTTGGTTTTCTACGGCGGCAAACCGCCCAAGGGCGTCAAAACTAATTGGATCATGCACGAATACCGCCTCGTCGGAGATAATTCCGCCGCCGCTAAACCGCCGGGAATAAATCTCTCTAAAAAATCTTCTTCGCGGGTGGGTAAACTACTCATTCACCCTGTCGATAATTACTAATTATAATAAAGTCATGAATTAAATTTATGTGAAATGTAGCTGGATGATTGGGTTTTATGCCGGATTTTTAAGAAGAACGGCCCGGCTTCGTCTGCAGAAGACGGCCTGCTTCACTCACCGGTACCAGTCCAGGAAAAACCCTCTGATTTTTCGAATTTCTTCCATGGAAACCCGATGCCGACGACGGCGATGTTTCCGGCGAAGGAGTGGCAAGTGCACGACGACAGCATGAACAACCCTAGCAGCAGCTCGAGTGATCAAAGAAATATTTCTTATATTTCACTGCTGAATCAGCAATATCCGCAAACAATATTCCACCAAAGCTCTGTTGATGAGGATGATGCCGCATTGCAGCAATCATACCAACTCCCCCCTTCACGATTTCAATAAATCGAATCAATGTTCATTTCCGGTAACGTTATTAGTACACTTATGTATATGAGCATTTTTTGGGCATGTTAAATGTGTTACTACTTTGCTATAATTATTTATTGTTTCTCTTGATATTTTAGAAACATTGAATTTGAATTTGAATTACATTCATTCTCCAGCTACATGCATGCGTGTGAGTGGAAATGGAGTAGTACTATTTTTGTGAAGATTGTTGTGCGTGATGAAATTGTTATCTGAAAAGATCCGTGATATTTTGTATTATCACTTTAATTGCAAATTGAAGGCATCGAATTAATTAGCGTGATTTTACCAATGTTTCTAAATTAAACCACCCATTCAAATTGTTAATGGTATTCACTATTCACCGCTTGATCGCAAAGTGTGTGAAAGGGAAGCGTGGTTTAGCTGGATTAATGTAATTACACTTGACAGAAATTGAAAAGCTTATCGAATATTGTCATAATTAGTGAAGATAGCGTATTGTTACGATGCTAATTAAATTAGAATTTAGCCCACTTTTGTGAGGATGTGGGTAAAGGGTGGCGTTGCCCATTCCTTTACTAAGCTATTTGTTGCGTATACGTAAATCGTAATGGAGGGAGAGTTGACCCATTGTAATTGGGCCTCGACCTTGGGCTTCACCCACGGGCGGAATGATCAAAGTTATGAATTTAATAGTTTCAACGCAAAAAGGTTCACTTTTATTCTGATAATCTCAAGTAGGAATCTTAATGCAGCTCCATTAGTCTGTTGGGTTAGGTAGATACCTAATGTTTAGTGTTTGTGTTATAATTTCTAATCTAATAAAATTTTATTCTGATTAGCCTACGCTAGCTAGATTAACATGCAACTCGAGTAAGCTGGCCCAAATATTCGTGGCATTGGCTCGATTGACACGCCTAGTTTTAAGTATATATTTGACTAGATATAATAAAATACTCCCTCCATCCCATAAAATATATAGGCGGATGAGATGGCACGAGAATTAAAACAAAATTGGTAAAGAGAAAAGAGGAGAATGGTATAGTAAAGTAAGAGAGATGAGGAGAATGACAGTTAAAGTAGAGTTAGTGGATAGTGAGACGAACGAAAATGGAAAGTGCACATATTTTTATGGGACGGAGGGAGTAATTCGTTTTGATTTGAAATACCAAATGATATGCATTTTGATAATAATTTGATCTAAACACTTTCTTTAAAAAAACGTCCTAATTTTTTAATAGAAAAAAAGATTGTAGTGGTACTAGTAACTTATAACAAGCATCCACATCTTTGTTACTACACATGGCCAACGGACTCCTATTTTATGAGAGAAGTTATTTTTCTAGATACATTGTAATTTCTGTGGTTTTCTATTCCCAAATCATAAAATATTGCATACGTCACTATGGATTATGTACGAACAAAAGTCCGTTACACGTGCCGTGGTTACCATTTTTTAAATGCGGGCTTGGCCCTATAATAGTCACGAAACTAAAGGGTTATAGGCCCAATATGAGTGAAAGGCCTTTATAAATTCCAAAATGCTCATTCTATTTGAAATTAAATAGAACACCCAAGTCCAAAAGGCAAACTCAAGGGACAATTTGTACATTCATTTCATATTAAACTTTTGAGAAATCTTCCGATGAAATATCATACCATACCGAAAACTAAACTATATTATGAACAAATTTGATATTTTCAGTAATTTTAGGCACGACAAGGGCAATATACATGTATTTTGGCATTTTTTTTCTAGCCCTAGCTGCAATATGCGACGCACTAGCAAATGTAATTAATTGAATATCCGCGAGATAATTCTGCATTTTGAGCCAAACAAATCGCTTCCTGCATATTTCTATAGTTACTCGTTTTGGTTGAGTAGAAAATATAATCCTGTCTTGGAAAATTCTACATTTCGAGCCAAACATATCACATCATAAATGAATTTATAGATACGTGAAGATATATTCGTTGACCTCAACGTTCGTGGAATTATGTGAAAATCACTCTTGAAATGAACTGGTTATATATGGATTTATATTAATTAATTAATTATTGGATTGACTTCTTAAATATGAGCACTTGCACAAATTATATTGTTCTTCTTTGAAAATTAAACAAATTAAAAAACGTGTAAGATTCTTTTTTAAGGAAATATTATGTTTTACAGAATGTTTTCATTTGTTTGTCTCATTACCTAGAATGTTTATTTTATTAAAATAACACCTTCAAATCAACTTCTCAAGTTTACGCCACCCTTCTCAAATTAATAACCCGTGGGCTAATATTTTTTTTAATTTTGTTAATCTAATAAATAAAACCAAAAAAATTATTTCAATGTGGAATTAATTTTACGAGTTTCACGGTACGCAAATTGTTTATTTTCTTGTGTTTCTATATAGAATTAAACAGAAAACATATACTCCCTTCGTCCAAGAAAAATAAGACACATTGTGAATGACACGAGTTTTAATGTGGAATTGGTAAAATAAGAGAAAATAGAATAAATTAAGAAAGAAGTAGTGTTAGTGGAATGTTGGGTCCATATTATTAGTAAGAGAGAGGGGAAAAAAGTACGAGAGAAGAGAAAAAAATAGTAAGAGAGAAGTTGTTGAAAACTTTCATTTTTCAAATGTGCTCTATTTTTTGTAGACCACCAAAAATGACAAATGTGCTCTATTTTTTCGTGGACGGAGGGAGCAGTATTTTGAAAGATTAATGTTAATATTGGAAGATGAAATCATTTCAAACATATATATTGATGATATTTTTTACTTGAAAAAATAAAGATAAATTATCAATTTTCAAGAATCAGTGCATAAATTTTAGTTATAGTGAAATTTAAAATTAATTGAACTTATAGATTTTATTTGTTAAATTTCTTAATATAGAGTTCATGTACGCCTAGAAATTATGGAATTGAACTTGAAGAGGATCGGAATTGGTGTTTTTGTTCTGGAATGGATATGGACAAGTGAATTAAGTATTGTGCACATCAATAAATAAGATTATATATAGTTCCATATTTATAAAAATGAAAGCAGGAGATAATTTTATTCCATGTTATTGTAATCCTTCAACACTCTTAATTAATCAATGTATCTATCTCATTCAAGATTTCTTTTACATACTTTGATTCAAGCTAGCTAATGAAAATCATAGTGTTTTTTTTAAATGTCTTCCTTTAAATGGATGATTGGTGAAACTACTGTTGTTTGCCGCTCTTCATCACTTGCGTCTACGACCTACATATTTCGAAACCTTTCCAACGAGCTAAGAAGTGCTAGGCTAGGTATTCAATGTTTCTTGGTAGTGTAGCTGCGTAAGCTATACTTGCTTTGGTTAGTCCTACACAAAATAGAGGCCAACAGCTACCGTCTTCGTACTATATATTTGGGAACGTTTCAAACGTTCTCCATTAATATTAATTTGATGTGTCCACCACTATTATAGTATAGTATAAATAGATCTATCCTTGGAATACATGTCATGATACAGGTGCGGTCCAAATTAAGTAGAAACAATTAAGGTTAAGTGAGAGGCAAATATATATCTTATAATAATGGAGTCGTCGCTGCTTTCAATCGAGTCCCTTGTTAGCCAACTGAAAAATGAAATTTTTTGTAACCTCCATAGCCATAGTGATGCATTTGTGTCCCCCTCAGCCTATGACACTGCTTGGCTTGCCATGATTCCCCACCAAAATAATCACAATATTCCCATGTTCTCGAGCTGCCTGAATTGGATAATCCAAAACCAGAAAGAAGGTGGGTTTTGGGGAGAAACCAATGAGGAAGGAATTTCCACCATTGATGCTCTCCCCTCTACCCTTGCTTGCTTGATTGCTCTCAAAATGTGGGACCCCTCCCATCCAAATATTCGATCAGGTATTTTTTTTAATCTCATTTATATTGATATAGTAGTGAGTTAGTTTGTGAGACTTTTATATATATTCATGCAGGTTTGAGGTTTATTGAGTTGAAGGCGGAGATACTTCTCAAGATAAACTATCAGAACCTGCCGCGGTGGTTCGTGCTGACTTTTCCAGCGATGGTTGAGCTGGCGGAGGCGCACGCGCTTCCTCTTGTTTTCCCTCACGGATTAGTCACGGCCATAGCTCACATTTTCGTCAGGCGCCAACATATTCTTGAAACGTACGTACAAAATGCATAATTTCAATTATTTATTTCTTGTCAACATGAAATGCATGCTTGAGTTGAATGATCAAAACTGAAAACATGGGTGGAATTGCAGGGAAGAGCTAGTTGGAGACGAGGAACGGCGTTGTTTTCCGCCACTCCTCTCGTATTTAGAGACATTCCCAGCTACTTACCATCTTGATAGTCAAGAAACGGTGAAGCGATACTTGAGCAGCGATGGCTCGCTGTTTCAGTCGCCGGCTGCCACTGCTCAAGCCTTTATGTCCACCCAGAATATGGACTGTCTTAAATATCTGCAATCACTGCTTCACAAATTTCCCAATGGAGGTACTAAACTTAGCCTAACCCCTCAGTAATATGTTCATAATAATCTTCTACTATAATTCAGAAATGAAAAGTAATAACATTAATAAATAATCTACCCCCTCTGGCTGGGGCTCAGTAATATGTTCATACTATATAATAAAATATCTTGTGTAATTAAAAAGAGAATTAATGATATTGCAGTACCTGCAAAATATCCTGTGGATGGAGACTTGATAAAATTGTCCTTGGTGGACCACGTGCAAGGACTTGGCCTATCTCCCCATTTTAACCAAGATATTGAGCTGCTTCTTGGTCAAGTCTATAGGTAATTATCCCGTTTCTAACTACCATCTTGTCTAACGAATCGAACATAATAAATGATAAATTGACTAAAAAATCATCGTATTAATTTGCGTTTGTTCAGAAGTCAGCAGAATATAAAATCAGATCCGAACAGCAGTTTCCCGTTGAAGTTATTCAAAGACGCAATGGCTTTCCGGCTTCTCCGGATGCACGGACACGACGTTAATCCAGGTACTTTACCTTAATTAATCACCACTTGAATTTCAATTTTAGTATATATATATTCATTATTTTCATACTAATTTCATGTGTATGTAAGCAGAAAGCTTCTGTTGGTTTGTGCATCAACCGGAAACAATGGAGTATATGGAACTAAACAGCCAACACTTTATCACCGCAATGTACAGTGTTTACAGAGCAACTGACGTAGCATATCCAGGAGAGCACCAATTAGATGAAGCAAGAAAATTTGCCACTAAATTGCTCCAAAATTCCAAGACCAGGCATAGAGATTTTAACTTGTTAATTTCTAAAGGCCTTCAAAATTTGGTACATATATATACATAAACACGCAGTCAATTCATTGTATATTTTGTAGCTTCATCTCATCACCTTCGATTATTCATTCGAGTAGATCAAGTATGAGGTGGATGTTCCATGGACTGCACGTCTTGATCGTCTCTATCATAGGAAATGGATTGAAGAAAATAAAAGCAGCCCTTTATGGATTGGGAAGGCCTCTTTCTATAGGTAACTATTTTCATCACTCATAAATTGTTAGTACTTAATATCTCTAAGTTATAGTAATAATGCTACCTACGTTGATTATAAACAGGTTGTCCTGCCTTGAGAATACCAAGCTGATGCAACTAGCTGTTGAAAATTTTGAATTTATGCAGTCAATATATATGCGTGAATTAGAGGAGCTTAAAGAGTAAGTCGCGTTAATTCCTATATATATCGATGAGATTCATTTCGATTTCACAATTATTAATGAGGAACATATGCATGCATATATATGTTTAGATGGTCGAAGAAACGGAGGCTTAGTGAAATGGGATTTGGAAGGGAGAAGACAGTTTATACCTATTTTGCAATTGCTTCTTGCTCTCACTTTCCTCACGATTCAGTCATGAGATTGCTTCTTTCAAAGGCCACCATAATTGTGACAGTTGCTGATGACTTTTATGACATGGAAGGTTCTTTGCCTGACTTGGAAATTTTGACTGATGCAGTTCAAAGGTAATTTCACTCTTTCATCTTTTTAACTAACTCCAATAACCGTATTCGAGCCACAACTAGTCTGCGTACTACTCATGGACGGTAAGAGAATAAACACTTAGTGCTTACAGTTAAATAAGTGTAGAAGCACTTTGTGCTCATGGATTGCAGAAGAATAAGTACTTAGTGAAGTGCTTATGAGTCCCTTAATTTGTAGATGGGAGGGCGAAGGATTAGAGGGCCATAGCAAGTCGATATTCGAGGCAGTAGATGAGCTTGTGAAAGAGATGGTAGAAACTTGCCAGCCCCAACAAAGAAGCATGGGTGTTCCCAAGTTGCAACAGCTTGTAAGTTTGTTGTAACACAAGAATTTTAATTCATTTTTGAGTATATATTGTTAGGGATGTGTTCAATACATAAAACATCTTATGTGGTAGTGGCGCGAATGCTTCATGTCGTGGATGGTCGAGAGAAGATGGAGTGTAGCAGGGTATACACCGGCCATGGATGAATACTTAGAAACTGGGATGTTGTCGATTGCAGTACACACAATAGCTCTTCCAGCCACTGCTAATTTCTTCAACCCAAATGCAAACCCTCTTCAATACCAAAACATCACTAAATTGGTCATGGCTGTCGCACGTTTATCAAACGACGTACAGAGTTATCAAGTAATTATACACACTCCTAATTAATGGGATGATCTCTTTTTTTATCCTCCTCCATTGAATAATTTTAATGAACATATGCAGAAAGAAGTGGTGGATGGAAAAATGAACATGGTGATGCTCCACTGGCAGCAAAATCCAGAGGGTGGCATAGAAGATTCGGTGGCGCATGTGAAAGAGATGCTGGAGCTGAAAAAGAAAGAACTGTTGCAACTTGTGTTCTCAGACAGATTTGAACAAGAAATGAGTAAATCTTGCAAGCAAACACATTTATACTGCATGAAGGTGTTCGAGATGTTCTTCAACTCAGCCAATCTCTTTGACAGTGAAACTGCACTTATGCAAGATATAAACAAATCCATTTACCTTCCCATTACTCATCGAAAACCCTTCAACCCTAATGTCGTTCCCTCCCTCCAAAACAACGACAAGTCCAAGGTTTCTGATCCTAAACTTGTTCCCTCGCTCAAAAACAACGACAAGTTCAAGGTTTCCACTCGCGTCCACACCCTCTCCAACTCAAAGCCACCACTACACACCACCAGTTATATCAAACTTGCACCCTCTCAGAAACTACTGCACCTTCCCATAAGATGTAATATGCGTCTCACCGGCTTCGGGCTGCCAATTTAATGATCTTTACACTTCAATCACTATATGTTATCACGAATAAGTTTGGTATTTGGGGATTAATATCAAATGTATGTGTAGTTCTAATAGTGTTTAGCCACTGTATTTTACTTTCCTGTCAAAAGTCTCCAAGAGTGGGCTACTAGCCTTCATAGTTTCATGCTTAATATCTTATGGTTGTATGTTTTTATATTATCTGTATACAGTAATATTTCATTAGTAGCTTTATGGCCTAATTAAAACTCCAATCATGATTAATCCATTCAACATATGTATAATTGATGTTGGATTCACCATTCAAGTTTTGCCGCGTATAGACAATTATATTGGTCTAATAAATCATGATGAATGGACCCTTCAAAAGAAAAGCATGATAAGCCAATAAAACTGTGTCACTACAGCAACCTCCACCAACCCAAGTTATGTTTTTTTATAACTGTCCACTAACTAGAAAAGAGTCACTCGAGAATTTGATAAGAAATAATATAATAATTTGAGTAATTGTAATTTTTTGTAGTAGCAAAAGTGCCAAGACTTGATCAATCTTTGCATCATGTAGTTTAATATATGATTAGATACAGTAGGTAGAAAAATGTTCAATTCCATCTCTGAGAAGGTGGAGATTCCCCTGCAAGAAAGGAGGCAAAGAAAGCAAGGGATTCACTGGGTTTGAATATGGGCACAGCATGTCCTGCTCCTCTAAATGTGGCGAATGTGAGTCCATAATACTCTTGCACCCATCCACTAACCTACAAATCAAATCGAATCGAATCCAGATCACGCACAGTCATCGTCCTAAAGGTTTAATTGATGGAAATAACAAACACCCTGTACCTGTTTCTCGTGGTACCAAGGTCGCCACGCCCTCTTGATCGCGAGTTCTAACGAGCTCAAACTGTATCTCGTCTACAGAACAGGAACTCTGCCGTCAGTATCACCACTGCCACCAAACCATATTCTCACTATCGTTCCAACAAAATCAGATGTTAACAAGAGCATCAGTCTATATATCTATACCTGTACACCCATATCCGGAGGCCAGCAGCTATGAGCTTCTTGTATATCGGAATAACAGATTTCTTCGTGTCATACCAGTTATGAAACACTGTCATACTGCACAATCGAACATCACGTCAGCATCTAGAAACGAACTCTACCTGGCATGAAGACATCCTCAAACTCACAATTATCATGAGAAAAAGTGATATTTATATTGTATCCTCTTAACTAGAAAAGTGACAACCAAGCTGTAGAAATGTGATCTGACCGCACGTCCTCACTAGGAGTGTCCCTCAAATTAAAAAAAAAAAAAAATTGAAGCTTACTTGCTTAAGCTCCATTTCTTGAGACTGATTCCATCAGAGACATGGAGGGCCTTCTGAACCTGGGGTTGATTGTAGTAAAACTTGGCATAGTCGTCCAAGCATGGATCGTAACCACCCATCATCCTCGGCATCTACACACGTAAGATCATTTTTTCCGGCCATCTATTTTTCATTGTTGAAACAAGAGAGAATAAATACTTACCATCTTGGATGACCTCCTGGCTTTTAATTTCAAGGCACGCCCATCGTTGTCCACAAAGAAAGGCCCAATTTCTTGTGTTGCTCCATATCCCACGGAAGAACAACCGGGACCTAGAAGATATATAGAACCTGATATCAGCAGCAAATACGGAAGTAGAAAAAGGTAAAAGTGAAATAACAAGGAACATACAACCACAACCTTGAACCATATAATTTAAAGGGAAGCAACGAAGAATACTCTGCCTTTAGAAATGGCATAGAACGGAAACTGCTTATATCTTTTGTTTAGATAGATTTAACTTAAAATATGGTTAAAAGATTGATATTAGGTTGACAAGGACAGATGAAAATGTGCTTAGCTTTCATGCTTCTGCATCAAATGGATGCATCCCATGCTACAAGCAAATAAAACAACTACGATACTTCTAGAATACCTTGGCACCCTCAAGATTTTATATAAGATTATAACATACACATGTGTGATGCATGCTTGTTGAATTTTAAAACATTATGAGGCAATTTTAGCCCTCTTTCTTACCTCCATTTAGCCACAGCACTAGAGGTTTTTCATCAGCGAGAGTTGTGGCTTCATAAAACCAGTAGAAGAGTGCTCTTCCATTGTTTTCATTCACTGTGACATAGCCAGCATAATGTTTAAAATTTACACTAGGTTGGCCAGGAAGACTTGTTACAAGATCCTCAGTGGCTGCTGAAGAATTGAATTTTATTTCACTAGACCAGTGCCGATATCTGGCTCCGGCTAGTGGTTTCATAGAAACCAAACTCAGAGAGAGGACAAAGAGCACTTTTAGAGCGATATCCATTGAGATATCAACTACCAATCCAGAGATGGTTATGAGATAAAATATGCCAAACTGGCATGTTTATTTATACATAGAGGATTACATGTGTTTAACAAAAAATGAGAGTGGCCACATTGTCTTTAGTGAGATATTCTATGTGGCACACGACATTTTTAATTCGTCAGCAATTACTTTATGGCCTCTCACATGAATTTAGGCAGGTTATTACATAGCTAAACTAGCACCAATTAGAGTGGAGCCTCCATTTACATTTGGGTTGTTGGATCAACTTCACGTGGATATATATCAAGATTAAACTTAACTAAACATTTCCAAATTGTATTAGTCAGTATTCTTCTAGAGTGCAATCTTGTTCTTCAACAGTCGTATTCAGCTTCTCTAAACTTGCTTTAACTGAAAATCGTGCATTCTTTTGTTTATTAATTTGACTGCCTACATGTGTAAAAGGTGTGGGTGTGTGGTTAATGTCTAGATGAAAAAGCAGCCAAATAGTATTAGTATTTCATAACCATTAGTAGAAGGCCTCACTAACATGATGGCTTAAAGTTCTTTCCCAATCTCCCTTAATTTCTAAATCATAAAATATTTCACTGATTGATGTTTCTAATAAGTTCGAACTAGATAAGATGATAAAGCCTGGAAACATAGGAGCTACGACTAAACAATGCATGGATCTGAAATAGTATGAGATTTAATTGATGCTACATCACATGAACAAATCAAAGCAAAATCATTGACAGTTTGATAATATTAGATGGGCTCTCTCTATCATTGAAGCACACAGTCAAAGAAAGTCACATAACCATTCTTTTTGCGTGATGATGACATCATGATCATTCAAATCAAGTTACAAATTTCAGTGACATCAAGCTACTATTACAAAGAGAATAAGAGGATCAGATTTGAACGGGGACGGATTTTTGCAGCATGCGCTGTTTTTCCCATATATTGACCACGTAATCATTTTTCTTTTTTTTCATCAAAGTGGTAAGTGAAATGATATTTCAGTATATATTCTCAATTAGTGGTATGTGTGTGCAGTGTGTAGATAAAAGTTGACCTATTGTTTTGGAATCTCAGCATCAAAAGAAAGAAAGAAAGAAAAGAAGATTGTGGCGAACCTTGTGGTGTGTGGCTTTAACTTCTGATAATCAAGGTGATGGAATTTGTATGATTGCAACAGCCAACTTGGATGTGGACCATGAGTTGGATTTCAACTTGATTTAGTTGAAAAATGAGAACATCTGTAACGAATAAATATATTCAACAAAATTGCCTGAGTGCAATTTATACAGGAAACTAAGTTATGTAAGTTATTACTTCATCAACACTGATTAGAGATCAAATTTGACCCTGCTGGTGCTTTGATTAGGGCAACAATCGAGATCATGGCAGACTAAGATCATACGAGAGAATTAGCAAACCCTTCTTTTCTAAAGGCCTAAAGTTCTTTGATATATGCCTAATCCACTTCTATAAAAGAATATTTACTTTTTTGAAACTTCATTGCAGCTACTACTAATCGAGCAAGTATAATTCTATCCAGTTTCCGATGTGTAAAAGTTTGTAATCTCAGTCAAAAGTGCTCCATTCAAAAAGTGGGAAGGTGTTCTTGCTATATTGCTTTATCCTTTATTCTTTTCATGGATGAATTTGTCTCCTTGGTTAGTGGTAGAAAATGATAATTTTATCAGCATATGCATCTAGGAATAATATATTTGAGGACGTCACATGGCTTATTCACGACTAACCAATCATGTTTATTGAGTAGCCTGATTCTCAATACATCAACTTATGTTCCTCCACAGCATACGATTTTCTGGATTTTGAAGGAAAACAGTCCATAATAGGTAGTACTACAAGTTTCCAACAAAAGTAGAGGAGAAACAATAAAAACGTGTCAAAATATCCCCTTCAATTCTTGCAACTTTTTCAAACCAATTAAACCGAAGACTAATCCAAGAATAATGAAAGTAAAACAGAGTAAATAACAGAAATCATAATGAAAAAAAATCAAAAGTACCTTTAATTAGCCTAGCCCCTCCTTTTTGACTAAGTGTACATTAGCTTTAATTTTGACTCTTTAGAGCATCCACAATGGCAGATGTCCCGGCGGACGTCGGACCGGACGTCCGCGCGGGACGTCCGCCATTAGACAGCATGCATACGGATACGGACGTCCGCTGCGGACACCGGAGTTCCGCGGCTTTCCGGGACGTCCGCCATTGCATTGACACGACAGACGTCCCGATTTTTTTATTGTTTTTTGTGGATGTCCGTCGGGATGTCCTTGGGAATGTCCGCCATTGTGTAGTGGGATGTCCGTCATTGTGTAGTGGGATGTCCTTATGACGTGGCAGTGCAGTGAGATGTCCTTATGACGTGGCAGAATGTGTTTTTGGGAAGTCCGTTGGAATGTCCGCTGGTACATCCGTCCCATTGTGGATGCCCTTATGTAAACCCCCCAACAGGCAACAGCAAATAAGCTTTAGAGCATCCACAACCGTGCTCTTGCCAACGAGCACGGTTGTGAGCCCGACCCTACTTTTTCTGTCTGCTCTTAGGCAAGAGCACAACACCCACAGTCGTGCTCTTCCGCAAGGACGAGTACAAGGGTCCCACCATTCCATTATTCAATTTAAATAAAAACATTTCCACAAAATTAAAATACATTAAACATACCCGGAATAATATTACAAAATACATTAACAATTAAAAATTACATAATTAAAATCTTGAAAAATAAAAATTACATAATTAAAATCTTAAAAATTAAAAATTACATAATTAAACTCCTAAAAATTAAAAATTACATAATTAAATTCATAAAATTAAAAAACCCACTACTCGTGGCCGAATTTCGCCCACATGTGTTTGATTAGGTCTTCTTGTAGCTCAACGAGGATTCGGGTATCGCGCATTGTGTGCCTTGTTTCGATTCTCTCACCCACCGTCGTATGCACACCTCGGTGTAAGATAATACACGTGTACATGATGTCGGCGATATTTTTCACGTACCACAGCCGAGACGGAGTCTTCATAATGTTGAATCGGGCTTGAAGGACCCAAAAGGCTCTTTCGACGTCTTTCCGCGCGGACTCTTGACACTGCGCAAAAAGAACTCGTCTCAGGTCTTGCGGGTTGTTGAGCGTCTTCACGAAAGTCGACCACCTTGGGTAGATACCATCGGCGAGATAGTAACCCATGTGGTATACATTTCCGTTGAAGGTGAAGTCGATCGCCGGTGCTACACCATTCAACACATCATTGAAGAGGGGTGAAGAATAGAGCGCGTTCAAGTCGTTGTTGGATCCGGCAATTCTTCCACCTCCAATGCATGCAATCAATGCTGTCAAGCATACCGGGAAAGTCATGAACTGATTCGTGAAGACGAAGCAACCGTTGGCAATCATCGGTGATGGGTGCCCGAAGGAATTCATCACCGAAAGCTGTATGAACGTCCTCGCAAAAATTTTTAAGACAAATGATTTCAGTGGACTCATCGACCTGCAAATACTCGTCGAAGAGGTCGGCCGTTTGCCCAGTAGCGAGTTGTCGGATGACACACGTACACTTCTGCAATGCCAAGAGACTTTGCCGACCAGCTGCATCTGGACCTGTTTGGAAGAATTCAACACGGGCGGACAATGTGTTGACAATATGCATAAACAAGATCTTTGACATGCGAAAACGACGCCTAAAGTAATCTTCCGGAAACCGCAGCGGGTCGGCAAAATAGTCGGCAACAAGCCTTTCGTGGGCTCCCTCCCGGTCACGATGGATGTAGCGGCGAGTTGATCTAGTTGGTTGAGGAGGAGGGGCGGGGGTATTCGCTGCGACATATGCTTCATAAGCGGCACGATGTTGTTTGTAGTATTCTTGTTCTTCGCGCTCCGCTTCTGCAATAAGATGGCTGAAATCCATTTGAGGTTTTGAGTGAGAGATGGAGGTGTAGATAAGTTGTATGAAAAATATGAATGCGAGATGATTTGATGTAAAAAATAGATGATGAATGTGTATATTTATAGATTATTTTGGGGGGAAAAAATACAAAAAAGGGCAAAAACGGGCATTTTTTTGGGATTGGGAAAATATTTTTTTTTGGTATTATTTTCGATTTTTAAAAATAAAAAAATTGATTTTCCAACGGATATGCCGTTGGCCAATCACACGCTGCCACGTACGCTGCTCGCTGGCATTGACGTGCTCGATGCATCGAGCAGCGTCGTGCCAGCGGCAAGAGCGCAGCGGCGGACAGCGGTGCCGCGCCGCTGGCACGGACGGACGGACGAGCGCGTGCTCTCCGTTGTGGATGCTCTTATGCTTCCAAAATGCAGTTGACCATGAGTCATGGAGAAATAAATAAACAAATATACCAAAATTCAAGTAAAATATTTATGATAACAAGCCCCACAATGTCAAAATCCCCCACCATCGGCAACAACGAAAAAAGAAAAGTAAGGGCTGTTTGCCACCACATTATTCTGGTCAGTCTCCACCAACCAGAACTTTCTAGGAAGCAATTCTAATTATACTTTGATTAAAAAAAGAATCCAGTAGAGAGAAAGGGAGAGAAATGGAGGAAGCAAAGGCTATACCTCATTACTGGGGAGAAACTCCAGAAGAAGAGTATTACAAAGAACAGGGGATCAAATCAAGCAACTTCTACTACAAAGCAGCCAGTGGGCTAACCCTTTTCACCAAATCTTGGCAGCCAATCAAATCCGGGGCTCCACGCGGCGTCATCTGTATGGTCCATGGCTATGGCAATGACATCAGCTGGACCTTTCAGGCCACCCCAATCTTCCTCGCCCAGAACGGATTCGCCTGCTTCGCCCTCGACCTCCACGGCCACGGCCGCTCCCAAGGCCTCAAAGCCTACGTCCCTAACGTCGACCTCGTCGTCGACGACGCCCTCTCGTTCTTCGATTTCGCCATAGCCCAAGATCCAATTTTTGAGAAACCCCCAAAATTCTTGTACGGAGAGTCCATGGGCGGCGCGATTGGCTTGCTGATGCATTTCAAGAGGCCGGAGTTCTTCAAAGGCGCGATCTTGATGGCGCCCATGTGCAAGATCTCGGAGAAGGTGAAGCCCAGGTGGCCGATTCCGCAGATACTGACGGCGGTGGCGAGGTTCGCGCCGACGCTGGCGGTGGTGCCGACGGCGGATTTGCTTGAGAAATCGGTGAAGGTGGGGGAGAAGAAGGTAATCGCGGCGATGAATCCGATGAGGTATAGAGGGAAGCCGAGATTGGGGACGGTGGTGGAGCTGATTAGGGTAACGGAGTGCGTGAGTGAGCGGTTGAGGGAAGTGGAGATTCCGTTTGTGGTGATGCACGGAGATGCTGACGTGGTGACGGATCCGGAGGTGAGCAGAGAGCTGTATGAGTTGGCGAGGAGTGAGGACAAGAGCATCAAGATTTATGAGGGGATGATGCACTCTCTTGTTTTTGGGGAAACTGATGAAAATGTTGCGCTTGTTCGTGCTGATATTATTAGGTGGTTGGAGGAGAGATGTGATTGAAAACTGAATTGTATGAAATCATCTCATATTTACATTTCATTCATTATATATTCTAACAATCTAGATTCTATTTCTATCTGTTTGCTGTCTTCAAACAAGAATACTCACTCACTCACTACCGTCTCGGAGCGGATCACCTCCCCATATGTACACCATTTGCTATTCCACCAATAAAATAGTGACATGTATTTACTCTTTAAAATATTAAAAAACAAGCAAAATCCTAGATGGCACTTTCTTCCCAAAATATTGTCTAAGGCTACACCATTTGCTACTTGATAAGGCTAATTTCATGCATGGGTCTAGGGATTTAATTCGTAATTTTACTGGGGCTAACGCACGTTTTAAGCCAGGTGTGTAAAGGAATTCGCCAGGTCCAAGAAAGAAGACCAAAAAATCACAAGGTCGAGGAACTGGCGATTTAGTGAACGATTATGAAGAGAATTGCTCGACGGAGGAAGCTCTAGAGTTGAAGGGTAGAATAGGGATTTCTACGAAGACTCAAGGGCTATGTCCGCATCTATAAAAGGCAGAAGCATGCAAGCTGGAGGGATCTTCTCGGTGGAGACCTCACCACAGCCTGTTGCTTAGTTCATTTTTCCATACACACACTTGGTACTAGTTTGAGGAGATCTCAGTTCACACGTTCGGGTTTCATCTTAGCTTCCGATATGGTGTAACACCGCTCTTGTTAGGAGCGAAGAAACAATTTATTTTCCGCTTTCCGTATTTTACTTACTCTGCCGAGCTTCGTTGTTCGAAGCTCGGTTCTCTGTTTTCACCAAATAGTTTCTGGTTTAAATGCAAGTTTGATTTTCCGTTATGGTGATTGTGTTGATTTCTAGTTTGATTGCTTCGTTTATTGAGATTTTGGTGTTTTAAATTGTCTGAGTTGGATGCGTTTCGCAGCTGTTTTTGAGTCATTGCAGGTTAATGGTCAGATCTGGGAGATTGGAGTTGGATTGTAGAGGAATCTGTGTTTGATCTGCTGAATTTGTTGGTTGTTGGGTTCGGATGTCTTGGATCCGGAGTGGATCAAGTATTCTGACGTGAATCTGAGTAGTTTCGATCTGATTTTCATGCTTAGTTTACGAGTTTTTCTTTCATTCCGTCTAGTGTACGCAGATCTGATGTGTTTCCGTTTTGTGGCAAGTTTCCGACGACCAAATTTCTATATTCTGTTCGAATCTCGCTTTGTGCTCTGTTTTGTTCATCTGCAAGTTTAATTCGGTTGAGAGGATACATTTCGCTGCGAGCTAGCGTCAGAGTTTGTTATCTGCAGTTTTTTCCGTACTTGCCACTTTTGGAATTATGGTCCCCACTTTCAGTTATCTTCTGTTTAGCTAGATTAGGTAGTTGTTTACACTGTCTAGGAAGTGGTTATGTTTCTTGCTGTTGAAGTCTGAATTTACAAGTTTAATATGTCCTAGGTCTAGCATTTACATTTCCTGCCTAGGTCTAGAGTTAGTTTAAAATTCTCAACCCTTTTGCGTGGCAGCAGCCATTTGTTTGTCCAAAGCCTCTGAGCACTACTTTGCGAGTCCATCTCTGTGGGATCGACCCCACTTCCCTATACTAATTCATAGTATTCGGGTTGAGGGATTTATATTATTTTTTGAAAGGGGAGTTGAGAGTGCCCAACGACTGAAGCACTGTATGTTCTCTTGAGTTCCTGGACCCTGTGCTCCAGTGGACTTAAGAAGCATGGTGTCTTGACCGAGCGCTTGCATTGATCAATTTCTGTGCATACGTACGAAAGAGCCTCTCTGTTACTTTCACACGCTTTCACTACTCCACCAATAAAATAGTGACATGTATTTACTCTTTAAAATATTAAAAAACAAGCAAAATCCTAGAGGGCACCTTCTTCCCAAAATATTGTCAACGCATTCATCTTCCTTTTTTTACTGATAATCTCACCTCTTAAACATCAAAATGACGCCGCTGGAAAATCCAAAGCAGCACTACCACCACGATGCCTCCGAGCATCACTACTAGTTGCTAGCCACCGGAATCCCCGATCACCTGGCCACCTCTGCCTCTCTCTCTCGTTCCCCTTACTTGTCCCCGCCTATAAGCTCCAACACCTCTCGGATACCCTGCAAATCGCCACCGGCGATTCGATCTCCACCAAATGGCAGCCACTTTTCCCACTGCCGTATGACTGGTTGCTCGGATTCTTCTTCCGGCACCACATCTCACAGTTATCCCCATCCAGTCCGTGTCGCCCTCCTTGCCGCAACCAACTACGACTTCCTCCCCGACCTATCGCAATCCCTAAGTTTCGGTCTGCTCTCGGGAAGTTGGACGCTCGGACTGCAGCTTGCTGCCCCCCCCCCCCCGCTGGTGCACCGCCGGGTTGGTTGGAGATTTAGAGAGTGCGACGGTGGAGCAGTGGTGGCTGGACCGGGGTGAACAGCAGCGCTGCACGACGGAGGACCAGGCGGCAGCGTGTGCGGGGCGACGAATTGGAGTTGCTGTTCGGTTGGGACAGTGATAGAAGGAGAGAAAGACAAGAGGAATAGGGGACGGCAGCGGCGGCGACAGCTGCTAGACGCCGGCGACGGAGGCGGCACTGTGACCAGATAGAAGCGTGAAAGGCCGACACTGGCGGGTGAACTCCGAGAGCTGGAGGTTGACGGCGCAAGAAAACAAAATAAGAGAGTAGGCGGAGATTTCACTAATTCGAGGAATTCTGGTCGAGAGAGAAGTGCAGGAGGTTGTGTCAAATTTGAGAAGGAATGGTGAGTTAGAAATTGCTGTAAAGAACGAATTTGAAGAGGGAGAGAATCACGAAGAAGTTGCTGTTGTTGACTATTGGAAAATGAATTGGACTTGTTCAAAGATGAGATAATAATTCAGTGAAAATGAAGATGAAGTGTCCGATGATAGTATATACGATTTTGGGAAGAATGTGCCATCTAGGATTTTGCTTGTTTTTTACTACCTCCGTCCCCCAAAATTCGTCCCGGTTTGACCGGGCACGGGTTTTAAGGAATGTAATGGAAAGTGGATTGAAAAAGTTAGTGGAATGTGGGCTTGACTTTTATATATTAGTTTTATAATAAAATGTGAGTAGGAATGAGTTAGTGGAATGTGGGGTCCACTACCAAAAATGGTAAAAGTGAAATGGGACAAATTTTGAGGGACGAACGAAAAAGGAAAGTTGGGACAAATTTTTAGGGACGGAGGGAGTAATATTTTAAAGAGTAAATACATGTCACTATTTTATTGTTAGAGTAGCAAATGGTGTAGCATGTGGGGGAGGTGATCCGCTCCGCGTCCGTCTGTATCTCTTTGGATCCAAATTTTATGTTTTTTAAGTAGTTGCTCTATACAAGTCTGCCTGTGGAGTACATTTTTCACAGCAAACAAAATAAAAACCAGCATATTGAACTATAATTTCACGAGTCTTGTAAGGTATTAGATGGGATGCATTTAAACAGGGGATTGAGAGTTTCAGACTCATGTTCTTCCAAAACCATAAAATAGAAATAACAGGACGGCACTACGGCAGTCTGCAAACAAGAAGAATGCAACAACGTATGTATGAAGAAGAAAAGCTGAAGACTAATATAGTATAAGGAAAGGCCAAAACTAGTCCTCAATATATGCTATTTTTCGATTTTGATCCTAAACATTATCTTTTGTATTTTTGGATCCTAAACATTTCAACTCAGATCACAATCGGTCCAAAGTTAACTTTTCCGTCAAATTTTAACGGTCAACGTTTTTAATCTCGATTTTGACCAAATTAAACTGTTAAATATGATTACTATATCCCTAATTATATCTTTAATTATTTTAATAAGTTATCATTTAAAATACAAAATAAATAATATTTTAAAAAATGAGAAATTCAAATATTCTGAACTCATCCAGCTCTGGCAAATCCGGAGGTCGGATGAGAATTCAAATTTGCCTAAAAGCGATCAAATTGGGAGCTACTGATCTAACTCTTCAAATCCGGAGGTCGGATGAGAATTCGAGGCTGTTTGCTTTACCAGATGAGGTTCTTGATTCCGAAACCCTAGCTTCCCTAAATCTTTATGATTGCAAAATTTACTTGCCAAGATTGGATAATGATGTAGTGGTGAAATGGTCCAATCTTAAATCCATTATTTTTTCTACTGTGGTTGCAACCCAGGGTGATATGTTGCTCGATTTCATTTCGAAATGCAAATCTCTTGAGAAAATAAAGTTGCAAAACACCAGAAGCTATAGGTACAGTGGAGAAGAGAGAGCTTCTTATGGTATAATCCAACAGCATAAGCTCAAGTCTTTGCCAGAGCTGGATGAGTTCAGAAAATGAGAAGGCCAGAGCTGGATGAGTTCAGAAAATTTGAATTTCTCATTTTCTTTTTTAATATTATTTGTTTTGTATTTTAAATAATACTCCCTCCGTCCCGGACTACTTGCACTTATTTCCTTTCGGGGCGTCCCAAGTTATTTGCACTCTTTCCATTTTTAGTAAAAATTATCACCTACAGCCGCAATTGTTGACTTTGCTATACACTCATTCCTTAATCTCCGTGCCGAAAAGGAAATGTGCGAGTAGTCCGGGACGGAGGGAGTAACTTATTGAAATAATTAAAGATATAATTAGGGAGTTAGTAATCATATTTAACAGCTTAATTTGGTCAAAATCGAAATTAAAAACGTTGACCGTTAAAATTTGACGGAAAAGTTAACTTTAGACTGATTCTGATCCGAGTTGAAATGTTTGGATCCAAAAATTCAAAAGATATTGTCTAGGACCAAAATCGTTAAATAAGCATATGTTCAACACCAGTTTTGGTCGTTACTCTATAGTATATGACATGAATGAAGAAAACAAATGTATATGACATGAATGAAGAAAACAAATGAATACTTGCTTCATATGAATGTTATGTTCAAAAAGAAAAAAACAAAAGGTCCCACCGAGACTTGAACTCGGGTTACTGGATTCAGAGTCCAATGTCCTAACCACTAGACCATGGGACCTTGGTGGTGTTAAATGTATACATATTAATATATACCTAAAGGAAGCACATAATTTTTATATATACCTTCACTTCCCTTGATGAAAAAATATACTCTCGTTAAAGGGGTGGGAGAATGGGTAGCGGGTCCTGATTTTACGGGTTTGGATTTGGGTTCAGGTATTAAGGTTGTGATTTTTTTTTTCGGTAATTGAATATTACCCGATTTTAGTTTTAATTAAGGTCATTCCGTTCTGTAACCGAATCTCCACTTGTCTGGGCCATAGATTTGATAAGCAGTAATTGAATATTTTGATAGCATTTTGTAGTTTCTGTAATGAGTAATCAGTAATGCTTGTGTAGTTACAAGTAAATTACCAAGAATTACAGGAGAAGAAGGAGAGGGAGAGAGGGCAGTAAAAGTTAACAGTGTAAACTACTAACTGAATAGTGAACAGTGGAAAAATATATTGACTAGAAAGATATGTTAATGTGACGGAACTCTATAAAAGCTATACACAACACAAGGAGATAGCAAGTGATTTGCTTCTCTGTAAACATATTAACACTCTGTTGTCAAAAATCTATGCACTCTATTCTAAGGCTAATAGTAATCTTTTCTAGTAAATGCTATTGCTAGCTATCAAACTTTTCAAAATGCTGTAAAATGTTAATGTGAAAGAATATTCGGTTAGAAATGTCTTAATCAACCCTGAAATAGATACTTCAAATCTTCCACGGTGAGCCGAGTTTGTCGACCACCCGTCTCGTCCTCACCGAAGGCAGATGCAACCATCTCTCTCTTCTTTTCCTGAATAAAAGCAGAGTCACAACATAACCCAAACAATTACATAAAGGGAATGATATTATTCCAAGTGAGAGGAGATACCTGCAAGGCCAAAATGCGATCTTCTACTGTATCCTTCACAGTCAGCCGATAAACTGAAACAGGGCGT
Organism: Salvia splendens; assembly: GCF_004379255.2. NCBI lineage: Eukaryota > Viridiplantae > Streptophyta > Magnoliopsida > Lamiales > Lamiaceae > Salvia > Salvia splendens. The sequence goes on from NC_056039.1 coordinate 29,947,569, forward strand.
GTCTGCCCGATACGATGTGCTCTATCTATAGCTTGGTCTTCAGTCGTCGGATTCCACCAGAGGTCAAGGAGGATGACGTGGCAAGCAGCCACCATGTTCAGTCCAAGGCTAGCAGCTTTCAGAGACATGATCATGACAGTAACCTAGCACAAAGCTCGAGTAAACATCACCTTGAAACTTGCAAAAGAGTAAACTAATCCACAGCATGCCAAAAGAGTAACAAACCTCTGGACGACTTTTAAATTCTTTCACTGCCTTGTCTCTGGCAGAAATAGGCATTGTTCCGTCAAGTCTGCGGTATTGAATGGATGAACTTTTCAGATAATCTTCAAGCAAATCCAACATCCTTGTCCATTGGGAGAACACAATTGCCTTCTCCCCTGCAACTTTAACAGAACTATGAGAAACATGTTTTATGTCTGGAGTTCCATTCTCTCCCACTGAGTCACAATCATGCAAAATATCTGAACATCCTTCATTCGGCTCTAAGAAACTCAATGTCGAGGCAGGAACATGTGGCTTAAACAAACCCGTCAAGAGCTCCATAGTAGCTTTAATTTTGGAAGAACCTTCTGGATAGCTTGATGAAAAAGATCCAGAAACTTTAGCAAGCTCAGAATCAGAGCAGTTGAAGGTGTGGTTATTTTCTGGATTTGGGTTATCTGATATAGCATTCCGTAGTGTGGTGATAGAAAATATGTGTGAGGAAGTAACACGAGTTTTGCAACTCTTGTAGGGACACTGGGTATCATCACCAATCATATGCTCACAAATGCACTGGTTGCAAAAGACATGCCCGCAGACAGTTACTACAGCATCTTCAGGTGGATCCTGTAATGTATTCACAGTATAAGATTGATACGAGCCATGGGTCCTCTACATTACAACTCATCATTTAAAGAAAAAGAGCTGAAGACAGCAGAAGAAATAATTTTATATACTCACACTGCATATCCCACAAATTGCCAAAGAGCCTTCCAAACGATTCAGAAGGAAGATGGTTTTCTCCAGGGGAAAATTCATAGCCATGTTAATGGAGGAAGTCGTTTGTGTAGTAGAACCAAACCCCTTAACAAGAAGAGGGTGGTCACAAGCCTGTCGAAGCCGCAGAAGCATTAATAATATGTTCACATAGTTCTGTTTGACTGTTCCTGCTTTTGCATATTCCTGCCAATAGCAGAAACAGAGGTCAAGGAGTTACAAAATTAACAAAGATACTTATGAACAAAATTGCATTTGATAGTATTGTTAACGTACTGCAAATTGGGCCTTTGAATCAGCCTCAAGTCTGCGATAGAAATCGCGCTCCTTCATGGAGAAATCAACCCTTTTCAATTCTATAGTTTTTGGTGGAAGATCAATAATTGGTTCTCCATCAATACAAGTACCTGAATCAAAGTTACCACCAAAATAGTATTACGCTCCAGAGAGATACTTCTTCATTTATGAGAATTATCCACATTTGTAGAAGCCAGAAAACCTAGCTGAGGCACTGCATTTCTAATTCTATGGTTTAGAATTCAACTACACAACAATGGGGAAAAGAGTTTTTTCTAAATATAAACTCACACATGCTGAGCTTGCTCAGCTTCATCGCAGTAGGTGGTATAATAGACTATCAAGTGCACAAGAAAATAAAGTGGAATAAATTTTGCAAGTTCAAAGCACACTCAACTTGTGAAAGTCCAAAAATAAGCAATTCCACTATCATGCACATGAAACAACAAATCATAAGAATTAAATTCACCAAAACCTCATTTCAGGAAAGGGTCCATAGCTCCAAATGCAATTTTGGACAATGGATAACTTGTTAGATACATAAAGCAGTTAGAAGTGTAGGAACATAAAGGGGGAGAAAGTGAAAAGCAAATAAACTAGTCATAGCTATTGAGGGAAAGTGAAATATAGACTAGAAGCTAGACGCAAGAGCGGTTAGAAGATAGAGACAATCTTACCTTTTGTTCGGCGCAACATGATAGTCTTCAGCACTGCTTGCAGTTTTTTGTACCCAACCGTAGGATTCCTATGGATTGGTAACTTCAGATGCTCACAGAAATTCTTAAAAGTAGCATAAGGTTCATGCCTGAGAAATCTAAAGTAGCTATAAAGATCATCTATTGCATTCTGAATTGGTGTGCCAGATAAGCACCACCTACGCTTAGCACGAAGTCCCCAGCAAGCCCTAGCTACTTGAGTTCTGTGGTTCTTGATGGTTTGAGCCTCATCCAGTACAACCCTATACCATCCAACCTTCGCAAGAGGGCCAGATATAGTTTCAAGTAATTCATTATCAATTTGTTTCTTACTCTTCTTACTCTTAGCTGACTTATTAGAAGATATAGTTTCAGGTAACTTCCTTTTATTACTAGATGAGAATCCACTAAAAGGGGTGCCAAATTGATCATCATTCTCATCAACAACAGGCTGCTTTGGCACCTCCATGCTAACAATAGCATATGTTGTAATCACCACATCATATTTAGCAAGCTCAAGAGGATCCTTAATGCGGCCACTTCCATGATAAACTAGAACAGAAAGATTAGCTTCCCTAGTCACTTTATTGAACAACTCTTCAGACCATTGCCGGAGAACACTTGTTGGACATACAATAAGGGTGCCAGCAGGCGGTCTACCCTTTGTTTGCATGTTAGTCTTGCAACCATTGTAAGTATCAGAAGCTCCATTGTCCTTGTCCAGATCACACATCTCCATTTGACATTGTTTCATAGTATTAGCTACCGGTGCTTCGAAAGAAGGTGACCTCTCTGTTAATATCAATGCAATAGTTGACACTGTCTTGCCAAGTCCCTACCATAACAGATATAATAAAAAGTTAATTCCGGTGATTGATAATATACCCTTTAGACAGAAAAGACCATAAAAGCAACCTGATCATCCGCAAGAATCCCACCAGAACAACATGCACCTTTCGTCTCTTTGTTAACCATCCAGAATAAGGCAATGCGCTGCCCATTAGCTCACTAGAGTCAGTAGGGATTGAGAAAACTATCGGAGAATACACATTTGGACAGTGAAAAGCTATCCGTTCAAGAATAACATAAAGTGAATCATAGAGCATAATACACATTTGGACAGTCTCTGTTGAAGCTAAATTTCTATATTGTTTAAAAAAGATTATAAACCAAAAAGTTTTTCAGACCCCCCCCCCCCCAACAACCCCAACCAAAAAAAAAGAAGGAATAAAAGAAAACCCAGTCTTCACCCAAGTCACTACTCCTCAATCCTCTAGATCATAAACCGATCAGATGTGTGTATACCCCTGGAAGAGCCAATAACCAAGTAGGGAACTTCATACCTGGTGTTTCAGTAGAGCCACAGCCAAACCATCAGGTGGAATAGCTTCTGATTTTGGCTGAGAAAGATCCTGCAACATATGCGAAACTTCACCATGGTGATTCATCCAAAACAACTAACTACGAACTTTCATAGGGAAGGCATGCATAACAATTTATTATAGCTGCAGAAAAGCTAACTCGGCACATCAAATATGATAACATTAAATTTTAGAACATGCAACCAACATATAAGGTCTGAATTATTGAATCACCTGCACGGCAACTTGGAAAATAACCCGTTCATCATTTGGCCTAAGCCTTGAATGCCCCATTGTCATCTGGTCAGCAGGGCCTATTGATGTTGAATATTGTGAAGCAGCCAAGAACTTTTCATTTATTGTAACAGGTTTTGAGGCTACTGCCGGTGTACTCATATCCTCAAGAATACAAAGATCAGAGTCATCATCGAGATTGATGAGCTCTAATGTGCTACTTTGAACCCTTTGGTAATTGATGTTGGGAAGATAAAGATTGTTGAACTCTGATACCTCATTTTCCATCTTTTGACAATTTATTTCTGCCTTAACTGGCGCTAATGGCCATATGCCAGGTTGACATGACACCAGAAGATCAGAATTACCATCCCAAGCAACAACACCTATTTTTTGGTTGTTAGTCTGACCAAACATACCCTGAGGAAGGAAATCACTGTCCAAAAGCATGTCCTCGCCTTCATCCTCTCTGCATGAAACATAGTTCTCACACGAAACCGAAGCGAAGGAACCAGATGGAGACCATTGTATACTTTTTACAGCGGGCTGCTTACTTACATCCCCATGATATTTCCTACGGGCCATGTCAACTACTTCGGATGCTCTAGAAACAATTTCATTGGTGGTATCACCTCCTGTCTGGCTAAAGATGCATGACAAAGAATCAGGAGAAAGATTTTTTGTCTCCGCCTGCAATGTATTCATATCTCTGGAATAGCTAAATCCAACTTGGCCATTTAAGGGAACACTTCTACCACTCCCACATTTAGTCGTACAGCCCTCAAACTGAGAAGCACCCACATACATGTATGGTATTGCATTTATGGAGTCGTCGCTAAAATTTTCTCCTTCATCCTTAGCATTGACCATCCTACCTCCATCACAAGCTAAGGATTGAAATCCAGAACTACGAGAAACATAGGATGGGCCATCTGAGCCGAAAAGGTGCATGCCACCATTTTCGGGAGTAAATTCTGGAATGTCGGCTGTATTAATTTCACAAGAACTGGACTCCGTATGGGAAAGTTCCAGAGATATCCTATCTCCATCAATAGCTGGGACATCCTCCTTGTCTGCAGCAAAAGACCGATGGTTAGTTTTTTCATAGGTTTCTGGTCATACATACAAACAATATCAAAACCTAGCAGGCTAGCACTCCCTCTCCATCACATAAAATAGTGCACACCTTGATGTGACACGGGTTTTAATAAAAGTTAGGCAGTGTTTTTAGAGCAAAATGGCCCCACTTTGTTGTATTTGTGTTAGTTAATGTAGATAATAATGGGCCATAATTGTTGTTTTGTATATAAGTATGCAAAATTAGTGTCAAATAAAAAAGAAAAGGTGTCAAGAAAATGAAAGTTAAAAAGTGAACACTATTTTGCAGGACATCCCAAAATGTCAAAGTGCGCACTATTTTTCGGGACAGGGGAGTAACTTTTATCGGAAAATATTTAATATATTCTTGATGAATGAAATTTAATAATTTATGCAAAAACAGAACAAAAACACTAGAATGAAGCATTAAAATCGAGACTTACTTTCATAGTGAAAATCTAGCCCAGAGTATCCAATCAGATCCTTATCATGGTTCATGTGAATATCAGCATAAGACTCTCCATCATGAGTAACATGGTGGGTACCATACGAACCCGAACCCGAACCCAATGGGTCACAATAATTGGACGTCCCAGATGGAGCTCTGCCACCATCATTTTGGTTGTATGATGATGGTGTCCGGGGACAACCAACTATAGAACTATCAGAACGGCCATTTTCTTGGACCGATATTCCATCAGTGACAGTTATAGAGCAGCTGTGCTCAGCTTTACTGAACTGCGGAGAAGGTTCTCGCAATCCAGCACCCACAATAGCAGAAGAAGCTCCCGCAGATCCTGAGATGCCATCTGAACTTCCAGTCCTAGAATCTGAGGCTTCAGAGTTGTGTGAGGGTGATAGTACACTAGATCCTGGTATCTCAGCTTTTGACAACAATATATCGTTTGAATTCTGAGCTCCTATCAGAAATAAAATTGGACTTGGAAAATGAGGCATTTATAGCAAGATGCAGTAAATCATTATCATTTCACTTTGAAACCAAATGTTTAATCTCACTAAAATAATTTGCCCATCTACCCTAAAATGTACCCAGAAAAATGTTGGACTTTAACTATCAATGGATGGCAAACAAATTTCCCAGAAGGAAAAAACAAATTTACAAATCTATAAGGCTGCTTACCAACCTTGTGGGACATCAATAAAGGATAGGTCTTCCAATACATTACCCTGCAAATTAACAACAACCGGAATCACAACTCACGGACTCACCTAAAACTTTATAACTGTGAAGTAATTTTCCAACAGAGTAACAAAAATTATAATTTAATCTAGATTGTCGAAGAAGACAAGCAATCTAACAGAGAGCATCGAGAAGATAAGAGAAAGAGAACAGAGAGGGAACATGGGAGGAATTGGAGTGAAACAATGTCACAAAAGCACTTCACAATCTGTTAACAAGAGGGAGACTTGATGGCAATTGAAAGAGGGGGGATTTAATTCACCAAATAACTATGCTTTCAACTTTGTTGTTTCATCCACGCATAAGGCATAACAGCATGCTGCACATATTGCATGACCAACCCAAGTACTTCCATATCTTACATTAGTAAATCTCCTCCACTTCAACAAAATATAACAAGGAGAATCGTCCATTAAGATGACAGAACTCAAACTGATAGAAACGACTTCGTCCAAAAGGACTTTCACAAGAGTATAAGAACTGGTGGAAGTTCCAGGCTAAGTTAAACCCATCTTCAGTTGGTTGTGACAGTGCCATAAAATTCTGCCGCACGATCAGATTGATAATACATGATATGCATGTAGAGAAATTAGACATGCGTCATCAAACACAATTACTCATAACACACTGACGAAATACACAATATAAGTCAAATCAGATAAATCCGAATTAAATAAAGTCAATTACACAGTAATGCAAGAATCATGCGCGGCCATATCACCCACTCCTCCAAGTGGCAAGTGTTTAGAAGCATTAATCTATTCAAGAAAGGAAAAAGCTATTCCATTCATTCATTCATTGCATCCATTCATTGCATCCAATAAATACACTTTGCATATAGCAATTCCAATTATGTAAGTAGAAACTGATCCACGAACCACAAAAACAACCTGCGAAGGCGAAGCGGGCGCGCCCATGAGTTTCCAGAAAGAATCAAAATCGATGTAAACATCGTCGCATTCATCGTCCGCGCTAAACATCCCATCCACAATCCCGGATGATCCCTCCTCAGCGTTCGCCTCCAACATCTCAATTTCCACCCTTATCGACTTAAACAATCAAACCCTAATTTTCCCACCAAAAAGAATTAAATTCCCACTCTTATTATGGGGTGCACAGGCATGCACCAGCGTCAACGTATTTACACAGCAGCAATCAATAGAAGATGCAAATCGATTGCTGAACACAAAATTCAGCGAATTTACTAGGAAGATTTAAGCAGAATTTCAGATTTTTGAAAGACTTAACGATTAAAAGAGAGGAAGAACTTGATTTCTTAAGTGGTAAGAGGGGGCGTAGGTTAAGGACTTTTTGTTGGTTTATACTTCTGACTAATATGCTCCTCAATATTTGATTGAATAAAGCTATGCGGCCACATTATGGCTAGGCATAAATTAATTAAATAATAAAAAAATTAATTTTTTTTCAAATTTTTGATTTAATACTACTTAATTTTACTTTTATATCATCTTCATTATATGTTGCTCAACATGTTAGTGTTGTTCTTTCGTAGTTTTTGCTCAACTTATTACTACTGTCATTTCTTGATTGTCGCTCAACGTATACAGTAATTCGTGATATTAATGTGTTTTACGTAATGGGATTCAAAGATAAGTATCAACTCACAAGTCCATTCACACACATATAAGTTTATATCGGTAATTCTAATTTTTTTTATATATGTAAATGGACTAAATTAACTCTTTATGGCCGGCCACATTATGGCCATTTAGCATCACTCTATTTGGTTACTACGACTTTTAACTTACACCGCTTTTAAGAACATTAGCGGTGGTGCGGATGTACTGGCGGACATCCCAAAAACACCTCCTGCCATGTCATACGGATATCTCACTGCACAGTGGCGAACATCCCGACAGACTTCCCATAATAAAAATTCACAAATTAAACAATTTACGGAATTAAAATTTCGACACAAATACGGGGAAAATGAAACCACTTTATTTAAAAAATACATAATTATTAAAAAAATTACATTGTTAAAAAAACCGCATTCTCACTCCTCGGATTCCCCGCCGCCAGTCCCCTCGTCGTCCCCGCCGCCGCCACCCCCCTCGTCGTCACTCTCCGACATGTCTCCGAACCCCAAATTGCGCCGCATACTGTTGATGATATCATTGAGCGACCGCTTGTAATGGCGGTCGGTCGATTGGCGCCATTCAACCATTGCACGTAACAAGGTTTCATGTGCCGCGATGCGTGCGAATGAGGGGTTCTCGGGATCGTTTTGGGTGAGTGTTGCCGATTGGGCCTCGTCGGATCCGCTGGCGCTTCCCCTCGGCATCCGCGCCGCGGACTTTTGCCCAACCGGGCGACGGCGGCGGTCCGACGATGTGGGCGTCGGGAACTCTGCCTTGGCGGGGGGGAGTTCGTGGGAACCAGCACTACTACTGTACTCTCCGGAGGCGCTGATCTTCGTCCGCTTCGGCCAGCCAAATTCAACACCCACAGTGAACTTGGCCGAAGTCTGCACCACAATATAAACCTCCCAATATTTGAATTCCCCGAACTCATGTGCAGTGTCGATGAACTGATGGTGAGACAGGAACTTCACATCATCGGCAGACATGTCGCTGGTTGCCGAGCGGGGGTTGTTTGTGTAAATGCCGGCAAATCGGCTGACCTGCCTCATCAGCCGCTCCCACTGTTTCCGGCATTGCTCTCCGTTGTGAGGCTTCCCCCTGGCGGTTTGAACTAGAGGTAGCTTTGGCTAATGCGCTACCACATCCTGTCGATGTGTTGGTTAGCCCCGACGGACGGATCCTTCACCACACTGATCCACGCCTTCGCCAGCGCGATGCACTCCTCCATGCTCCAGACGGTCCTCTTCTTCCCGCTGGACCCCTCCCCCACCTCAGCGGCCCCCGCCTCACCACCGTACATCGGGAAGGGCGAGGTAATGCCCCGTCCCCTGCCCCTCCCTCTCCATGGCCTCCTCCCACATCCTCCCTGTCGCCGTTGGTGCGTCGGTGGGAGAATCCCGGATCGGAGATAGCCCCAACTCCTCAAGCGAGAACGTCTTCATGCTAGTGAACTGAGTCTCGAGAGGAGTACTCGGCTGGTTGTCTGGCGCTAGTAAATCCATATAGGGCCGATAGACGTTGTCCACAGGCGATTAGGGGACCCCCTGCCTACTCCCCCCACAACTTCATGCGATCCCTGCATCATCCCCGACATCATCATCCCGGGCATCTGGGGCATCATCTCGGGCATCTAGGACATCATTTCCGGCATTTGGGGCATTCCGGGACTCATCCCGGGTATCTGGGACATTTGGGGCATCATCCCATACCACTGCGGGTACATGTTGTAGCACCTAGGGCTGGTAATTTCCGACACGACACGATAATCTGACACGAATCCGCAAGAAATTATTGGGTTGGGGTCAAGTCTTATTGGATTCGTGTTCTTATCGGGTTGACCCATTAAGAACCCGATAATTTCGGGTTGGGTTCGGGTTGGATGCGGGTCGGATACGGGTAACCCATTAAGAAATAATATTATTATTTTTATTATTATTTAAAAAATATATATTACTTTAATTTTTTAATTTCTTATAAATTAGGTTTAAATAGTATAAAACGAATTTTAATTGTGTAAATTAGGTTAAAATTTAAGGTTTAATCGTGTAATATTAGGTTTTAATCATGTAATATCAGGTTCGAGTTGTTATCGTGTCGTGTCAACCCATATTATATCGTGTCGATAACGGGTTCGTGTCGGGTGCGGGTCGTGTTCGGATTTGAAGGTAGCAGGTCGGGTTCATGTTCGGATTTACAGTTTCCTTAACAGGTCGGGTTCAGGTTAGGCCTTATTGGGTTGGGTCATTATCAGGTTGACCCGATAACGACCCAATCCGCACGATTTTCCAGCCCTAGTAGCACCCGGGCATCATCCCCGTCGCCGTTTGAGATTGGGGCATCGCGGCGGACATCGGCGTAATACCGCAGACGAGAAATAAGGCGCATGTGACTCGCTCATAGTGGGGGAATCGCATCGTGGTGCTCCATTGTTCTTCGAAAGAAAAGTATTTTAGAGAGAGAGATACTCGGTAATACAAGTGGTGTGAATGAAATGAAGTTCAACGATACGTATTTATAGAATTATTAATAAAAAGAAATTAATGCAATAATCGAGACGTCCGCGCGGACGTCCGTGGGAGTCAACGCAATGGCGGACGTCCGCACGGACGTCGCGATGGATATCCGCGGAACGCCACGGAACTCCGGTGTCCGCAGCGGATGTCCGTATCCGTGCCTCCCTTGCACAATGGCAGACGTCCCGCGCGGACTTCCGACACGCCGGTCGGAATTCTGCCGGGACGGGCTCCATTGCTAATGCTCTAATGGGATTAGAGCATCCACAATGGAGGATGTTCCGCCGGACGTCGGACCGGCGTGTCGGACATCCGCGCGGGACGTCCACCATTAGGCGAGGGAGGGGAGGACGCGGACGTCGGCTGCGGACACCGCACATCCGCAGCTTTCCAGGACATCCGTCGTGACGTCCGCCATTGCGGTACCACGACGGACGTCCGAGCGGATGTCCCGATTTTTTTTTTTTGTGGATGTCCGCCGGGATGTCCTTGGGGATGTCCGTCATTGTGCAATGGGATGTCCTTATGATGTGGCAGTGCAGTGTGAGGTCCTTATGACGTGGCATGATGTGTTTTTGGGAAGTCCGTTGGAATGTCCGTCGGGACCTCCATCCCATTGTGGATGCTCTTGGAATAGGAGATGCATGTTTTTTAAATCATTCATTGAATTGGCTTGTTATTGAAGGAATCTTTATTTATTACTACTACTTACTATGAAAAAATCACATAGTTTTAAATATCTCCAAATCAATACGGAATCTCTGCCTTGTTATTTCATCCTCTTGTCATTAATTAATTAATACGAGTAGTAATGAACCCTCCTAAATTAGCCTTGATTGCATAAAATCCCATGTGGTAGATAACTAAACCATGGCCAAAAATTTATACACGTTGTCCGTCACTCATTTACTAGAACGTGGATCTTATAACTTTATAAGATTTTGGATTAGTTATAGGTTAGTGAATTGTAAATTTGTAATTTTATAGATTAAAAAATTAAATCCCAACTCGAAAAAGCTAATAATGAAAATTAATACGTGTATATTTTATTTTATTAATCGCTAGTATGAAATTATGTACATAAAATTAAAAAGGTAAAATATTTATAAAAAAAAGTTTACGTAACATAATATTAATGATATAGGAGTAGTATATAACAATCATTTGGTTTATATAATCAAATGGTCTCATATATCATGTTGGAATCGTGCTTGGTCAAAGGATTTTTGACTAATAATAAATGGTGTAAGACATTTAATTTTCTGAAATTAAATGCAATAGCGTCGATCTACGTTCCGAGTAGATGACCGTAGTATATTCACTTTCTCAAATCCGATTCCCGGTGAGTGAGAAATAATATATTAAAGTTGGTCACAATAAAGCTAGAAATGAGCTATGTGAAAAGACTAAGGGATTAATTAACTAGGTGTTAATTATCCCACATCGGGGATGATAAACTTCTTTGATGAAGTATTTAATCAGATGAATTATCATGTGTAATAATTATCGTGGAATAAGACGGGTGAAAGAGCCCACACGCGAGCACACGCGCGCGCCGCCGCCGCCCGCCCGCGAGCCGCGCACTGCGCACCGTGCACCGTGCCCCGTGCACCGGGTGCCTTGTGCCTTGGCAATTGGTCTTTGGGTGGTCTTTGGGCTGTTCTTTGGAGCTGGTCGTTGAGCGTGGTTCGTGCCCCGCTTGTTCTTTTTAGACCAACCCAAACTCCACGCTATCCCCGACGGGTCTGGTCCACGTCATGGTCCCGCTGGACCCCGACGCATGACGGGAGACAAAAGGTTCCCGCTGGACCCCGACTTACAACGGGAGCCATAAGGTCCCCGCTGGACCCCGACGCACAACGGGAGTCAAAAGGTCCCCGCTGGACCCCGACCCATAACGGGAGACAAAAGGTCCCCGATGGACCCCGACGGGTCCATGGTGTATCCCGTCGTGTAGCGTGTCCAGGTGCGTCATGTCTCTTCAGCTCCCACTGGCTAGTGCACCAGTCAATAACCCCCGGCGGTTACAGTCAAGCCATCATGGCACACATAATGGCTGTTGACTCCATCAATGCCCTGCAGGTGGACTTGGCCTATAAATAGCCATGCATCCATTGCATTCTATACACAACATACTCAAGCATTTTGCATACACGCTCTCTCCCTCTCTGCATAAACTTCCCGTCGAAGCTCTGCCCCCGCCTCACTCCCGTTCGCCGGAGCTCTGTTGCTAGCGGTGCTGCTACTCCAGAGATGAAGCCGTTTTATCTTTGGGGACGACACGCCAAACCGAGAGCACTACCGGGGCGTATCTCGTCTTGCGGAAAGAGGACTCCTCGACTCGGCTTACCGCTTTCCACAAGTTTTCCGTGTATTTTGTTCAGTTATTTTCCGTGTAATTTCCTTTATTTTCCATTGTAATTTCGCCCGGCAAGTTGTACCTCGATTTTCACAACAATCAGCTTACCGCTTTCCACAAGTTTTCCGTGTATTTTGTTCAGTTATTTTCCGTGTAATTTCCTTTATTTTCCATTATAATTTCGCCCGGCAAGTTGTACCTCGATTTTCACAACAATCGCAAGACGAGATATTCTTGCCATTAAAGGACTTTACACACACCTACTGAACTTAATCAACACCTTTGCTTGGAGATGTCGACTGACCCGTCTACCGCCGCTGCCACCGTTCCATCCACGGTGTCCCCCGTCGCTCCCGTCACCACGTCGTCGGACATAACGATGATTCCGACTCCTGGCTTCTCAACTTCTTCATCAACAGCCCCTTGGGTGTTTGACAACCCATTTGGGACGGTTTCTGGATTCACCTCGAGTGGGTCGGTCGGTTCAACTTTCAGTGGTTCCATTGGATCCTTCATTGGGTCAAGTGTCGGGGCCTTCGGGCACGGCACGGGTGCTGGACCCTCCGGGGTCGGCACGGGTGCTAGCTCCTTCAAGGGCAGCACGGGTGCTGGACCCTTCGGGGTCGGCACGGGTGTTGGACCCTCCGGGGTCGGCACGGGTGCTGGCTCCTTCGGGGGCAGCACGAGTGCTGGACCCTTCGGGGTCGGCACGGGTGTTGGACCCTCCGGGGTCGGCACGGGTGCTAGCTCCTTCGGGGGCAGCACGGGTGCTGGACCCTTCGGGGTCGGCACGGGTGCTAGATCCTTCGGGGTCGGTACAAATGCGGGGGCCTCCATGCTCCACGCAACTATGGGGGGTACTGTGACCCAACCAATGGTTAGCTCCTGCGGGGGCAACGGACTTGGTCCCTTCCATGGGACAACCTCGGCACCGATGGCACCAAGGATGATGCCACCCGCCGATAAGCCGTCGAAGTTCACTGGAACAGACTTCAAGAGATGGCATCAGAAAATGTTGTTCTACCTAACAACGTTGGGCGTCGTGAACTTCCTCAAGGAGAACGAGCCAACCCCGCCAAGCGAGGACGAGGCACGTGTCGAGATATACGTCGAGTATGACGCTTGGCGCAAAGGAGACTATCTTTGTAAAAACTTTATTTTAAGTGCTTTAGATGATAGTCTCTATAACGTGTATTGCACTGTTCCCACATCAAAACAAGTGTGGGAAATGCTAGATAAGAAGTACCGTAGTGATGATGCGGATACTAAAAAATTTGTAATAGCCAAGTACTTGGACTACAAAATGGTCGACTCCCGACCAATCATGGACCAAGTGCAAGAGTTCCAGCTCATCATCCACGACCTCGCCGCCGAGGGAATGGCCCTGCCCGAAGCTTTCACGGCGGGCACGGTCATTGAAAAACTTCCACCCAGCTGGAAGGACTTCAAGAGCTACCTTAAGCACAAGCGAAAGGAGATGAATCTTGAAGACTTGATCGTGAAGCTGCGCATCGAGTCAGACGTGCGCAAACGCGATGGTTTGGCTAAGGGCCATGGCCCACCTGTTGCTAAGGCCAATCTGTTGGAGCGGGGCGGTCCCTCCAACAAACGCTCCCGTCCAATTGCAAAGGACAAGGGCAAGAAGAAGCAGCCGACGAGGAAGGTTGAAGGCAACTGCTACAACCGTGGCAAACCTGGCCACTTTTCCAAGGACTGCCGCAAGCCGAAGAAGAAGCCGGCTGCCCACGTTGTTGAAAAAGAGTTCAAGGACTGGGATGAAAGTGACCTTGTTGCTGTGGTCACGGAAGAAGTCAACCTTGTTGATAACAAAGGTGGCTGGTACATCGACACTGGAGCTACTGCCCACGTCTGTGCCGATAAGAGCAAGTTCGCCTCCTACACCGCTGTTGAAGGGAGGAAGATCAACATGGGGAATCAAGCCTCGTCTCAAGTCCTTGGCATTGGAGACGTGATCCTCATGATGACGTCCGGCGTCACCATTACTTTGAAGGATGTGCTGCACGTCCCGGACATCCGGAAGAACCTAGTGTCAGGATCAATACTAGTGAATAAGGGGTTTAAACTTGTATTTGAATCTGATAGGTTTTCTTTGTACAAGTTTGGAAAGTCGCTCGGAAAAGGTTTTGTAACCGACGGACTTTTCAAGCTTAGTGTAGCTACACGCCATGTCCCTAAGCCGTTGGCTAATAATAAGAATGCATCTACTTCTTCTTACTTGGCTGAGTGTTCTAACTTGTGGCACAATAGATTGGGACATGTAAATCAAAATGCCATTAAAAGATAAGTAAGTTTAGATTTACTAAAGGCAAATGAAGTAGAAACTCAAAACAAATGTGAAACTTGTCTTGAGGCGAAAATGACTAAGTTACCGTTTCATTCGGTTGAACGGAACACGAAACCCCTTGAATTAATTCACACGGACGTATGTGACTTAAAATTGGTGCAAACGAGAGGTGGTAAAAAATACTTTATCACATTCATAGATGATTGCACGAGATATTGTTATGTCTATCTTTTAAGAAGTAAAGACGAAGCAATAGAAGCGTTCAAAAATTATAAGAACAAAGTCGAGAATCAACTTGGATGTAAAATCAAAATGATTCGAAGTGATAGAGGAGGTGAATACGTAGCCCCGTTTGAGGAATTATGCAACGCAAGTGGTATAATTCACCAAACGACTGCACCATATTCACCACAGTCTAATGGTGTTGCAGAACGCAAGAATCGAACTCTCAAAGAGATGATGAATGCGTTACTGATCAGTTCGGGGATGCCCCAGAACATGTGGGGGGAAGCTGTTTTGACAGCCAACTACATCCTAAACAAAATCCCACTCAAAGGTAAGGACGTTACTCCTTATGAGTTGTGGAAGGGAAGGAAGCCATCCTACAAATACCTCAAAGTGTGGGGGTGTTTGGCTAAGGTGATGGTTCCTCCGCCCAAAGAAGTTACAATCGGTCCTAAAACGGTTGATTGCATCTTTATTGGGTATGCACTTAATAGTAGTGCATATCGATTTGTTGTCCACAAGTCTGAACTATCGACTGTGACCGTGGGAACAACAATCGAGTCAAGAAATGCTGTATTTCTTGAAAACATATTTCCTCGCAAAGACAAGGAAAATATTGTACCCAATTCTGAGACGAGAATTGAGGATGAAGCCACTAGTTCTAAATCAGCGGATGAAGAGCCAGAATCGCGCAAGCGAACAAGGCCTGATCCAAACGATGCGGTACCAAGACGTGGTAGCAGGGTCAGAACACCAAAGACATTTGGTCCTGACTATATTGCATTCATGTTGGATGAAGAACCAACATCGATAAAAATAGCCTTTGCTGGCCCAGACGGGTTGCATTGGAAAGAAGCTGTTCAAAGCGAAATTGATTCAATTTTGCTAAACCACACGTGGGTGTTGGTTGATCTACCTGAAGATGCTAAACCTTTAGGATGCAAATGGGTCCTTAAAAGAAAGTTTAAGGCCGATGGAACAGTTGACAAGTATAAAGCTAGACTGGTAGTCAAAGGCTTTAAACAAAAGGAAGGGTACGATTTCTTCGATACTTACTCACCTGTAACGAGGATTACATCAATACGAGTGCTTCTCGCGATTGCTGCTGTACACAATCTTGAGATTCACCAAATGGATGTTAAGACTGCGTTTCTAAATGGTGACCTTGAAGATGAAATCTATATGGAACAACCTGAAGGTTTTGTAGTACCTGGACAAGAGAAAAAGGTATGCAAACTGGTTAAATCCCTCTATGGATTGAAACAAGCGCCGTTGCAGTGGCACTTGAAATTTGATAACGTGATGTTATCAAATGGATTTAAAATCAACGAATGTGACAAATGTGTCTACATTAAGAACACTGATAATGGATACGTTATAGTGTGTCTCTATGTTGATGATATGTTAATCATGGGTAGTAACATCCAAGTGATTAACGACACGAAAGCCATGTTAAAGAGAAACTTTGACATGAAGGATATGGGTCTAGCCGATGTAATCCTTGGAATGAAAATTCTAAGAACATCCGAAGGAATCACCTTAACACAATCTCATTATGTTGAGAAAGTATTAAAGAGGTTCAACGCCTATGATGGCATCCCGGCTAAGACGCCTATAGAGCTCAATGTTCACTTGAGCAAGAACATGGGTGAGCCCGTTGCACAAGAGGATTATGCACGGGTCATTGGATGCATTATGTATCTTACTAATTGCACTCGACCCGACATTGCTTGCGCCGTGAACAAGTTGAGCCGTTATACGAGCAATCCAAGCAAAGAGCATTGGAAAGCTCTTGTAAGAGTTTTGAGATATCTCAAGTATACTCAAAATCACGGGCTACATTTTTCGAGATACCCCCCGGTACTTGAAGGGTACTGCGATGCAAATTGGATATCCGATAACAAAGACTCACTTTCAACAAGTGGATATGTCTTTACTATTGGGGGTGGTGTTGTCTCGTGGAAATCCACGAAACAGACATGTATAGCCCGATCTACCATGGAATCTGAATTCATAGCTTTAGATAAAGCCGCGGAAGAAGCCGAATGGCTTAAAAACTTCCTTGAAGATATTCCATGTTGGTCAAAGCCCGTGCCTCCAGTGTTAATTCACTGTGATAGCCAAGCAGCTATTGGGAGGGCAAACAGTGGCTTGTACAACGGTAAGTCTAGACACATTCGTCGACGACATAATACCGTGAGACATTTGATCACAACAGGGGTGATTACAATTGACTACGTGAAGTCATTGGATAATCTAGCGGATCCGCTAACCAAAGGGTTAAATCGTGATCAAATGAATAAATTGCTAGAGAGAATGGGTTTGAAATCCACAAACTAAAGAATTGTCATAGTGGTAACCCAACCATGATGACTGGAGATCCCAAGAACTTGGTTCAATGGGAAAACTAAGCTATGAGAGTTCGTGTGAAACACTCATCTATATCTATTCCCTAGAAGAGCAATAGAGTGTTGAAAAACTTGCCTAGTGGTGAGGTTAAGTCTATGACTTTTAATGATCCCTAAAGGATCTCGTTGAGATGAAGTTCTCAAGGAGACCGAGTATGGCAAGATACTTAACGAGGAATCACCTATGTAAGTGTGAAGTGGGGCCGCTTCAAACAATACACTTATGAATCCAAAGTGGTGTCCAAGGCCTGAAATGGACACAAAACGTGAGAACGGATGAGGTTGAGGTGTTTAAGTGTTAACATCATTGTCTCGGTGCACGCTGTGGAGGAATAGTTCAAAGCATCGCGCTACTAGTCCGCCTGTGTATCCGATGGTGTTGACTATGGAGGGTTCAAAGCCAAAAACTACCTATCCTTATGCTTACATACCTCTTGAGGGTTGAGCTTGTGTCTGCATACATATGCATTTGGGCAATTTCCACTCATGTGGGGGATTGTTGGAATCGTGCTTGGTCAAAGGATTTTTGACTAATAATAAATGGTGTAAGACATTTAATTTTCTGAAATTAAATGCAATAGCGTCGATCTACGTTCCGAGTAGATGACCGTAGTATATTCACTTTCTCAAATCCAATTCCCGGTGAGTGAGAAATAATATATTAAAGTTGGTCACAATAAAGCTAGAAATGAGCTATGTGAAAAGACTAATGGATTAATTAACTAGGTGTTAATTATCCCACATCGGGGATGAGAAACTTCTTTGATGAAGTATTTAATCAGATGAATTATCATGTGTAATAATTATCGTGGAATAAGACGGGTGACAGAGCCCACACGCGCGCACACGCGCGCGCCGCCGCCGCCCGCCCGCGAGCCGCGCACCGTGCACCGTGACCCATGTCCCGTGACCCGTGTCCCGTGACCCGTGCCCGTGCACCGGGTGCCTTGTGCCTTGGATCTTGGCAATTGGCCTTTGGGCTGTTCTTTGGAGCTGGTCGTTGAGCGTGGTTCGTGCCCCGCTTGTTCTTTTTAGACCAACCCAAACTCCACGCTATCCCCGACGGGTCTGGTCCACGTCATGGTCCCGCTGGACCCCGACGCATGATGGGAGACAAAAGGTTCCCGCTGGACCCCGACTTACAACGGGAGACATAAGGTCCCCGCTGGACCCCGACGCACAACGGGAGTCAAAAGGTCCCCGCTGGACCCCGACCCATAACGGGAGACAAAAGGTCCCCGATGGACCCCGACGGGTCCATGGTGTATCCCGTCGTGTAGCGTGTCCAGGTGCGTCGTGTCTCTTCAGCTCCCACTGGCTAGTGCACCAGTCAATAACCCCCGGCGGTTACAGTCAAGCCATCATGGCACACATAATGGCTGTTGACTCCATCAATGCCCTGCAGGTGGACTTGGCCTATAAATAGCCATGCATCCATTGCATTCTATACACAACATACTCAAGCATTTTGCATACACGCTCTCTCCCTCTCTGCATAAACTTCCCGTCGAAGCTCTGCCCCCGCCTCACTCCCGTTCGCCGGAGCTCTGTTGCTAGCGGTGCTGCTACTCCAGAGATGAAGCCGTTTTATCTTTGGGGACGACACGCCAAACCGAGAGCACTACCGGGGCGTATCTCGTCTTGCGGAAAGAGGACTCCTCGACTCGGCTTACCGCTTTCCACAAGTTTTCCGTGTATTTTGTTCAGTTATTTTCCGTGTAATTTCCTTTATTTTCCATTGTAATTTCGCCCGGCAAGTTGTACCTCGATTTTCACAACATATCAATCTAAAATTCAAACATTTGGGTAATATTTTTTGCGCGTCCATAGTCATCTTTGGAGCTTTAAGATGAGCCTTCACTTTG
Source organism: Salvia splendens (assembly GCF_004379255.2). Lineage (NCBI taxonomy): Eukaryota > Viridiplantae > Streptophyta > Magnoliopsida > Lamiales > Lamiaceae > Salvia > Salvia splendens. The sequence goes on from NC_056039.1 coordinate 29,966,715, forward strand.
AGTTCATATCCTTCAAACTCTTCACCATCTAATAAAAATATTATTAATATTTTATTTTTATTCAATAATTTAAAACTTTTATAACAAAAATATAATCTCACCACCAAAATATTCAGCAATCAATTACGCCTGCAAATAAGAGTTGGTAGTTTTTTTAAAAAAAAATCATCAATATATGTATTTGTTTATAGTGATTGCTCCATTATTAAAGAAATATTATAATGTTCTTGTAGTTATGAGAATGTTAAGGATGTTACTTTTGTTATGAGATTGTTAAACATATCATGCATCTGTCTAGCAAATTTATCAAAATAGGACACATGATCTTTGTCATGTTTGAGTTTAAGGAATATTCATATTGTGTTAATATTATTGTCTCGGTATACACCAAGAGAGAATGGTTAAAGACATCACGTCCCCATGCTTGCATTTGCATTATATATGTAGAGGTATGGTCGTGAAGTTGGTTGAAGCTTTTAGAGCTCTAACCAAAGTGATGAGATTGTTGGAATTAATAGCGTGCCATTTATCCTTTGGCTATCGAGGTCTTTGGCCTTTCGGTCGCCATAGCCATCACGGAGTTTATAAGCGTGTTGATGGCATGACCCCTGGCCTTTCGGCTACTAAGTTCTTTGGCTTTTGGCCTTCTGGTTTTCCATAGTCGTCATTGCCTTTATGAGGCTTGTTGATGGTGAGACCTTTCTATCACTGTTTCCCTGTAGGCAATTCGAGAGCATAATATTTCAAACGTAACACCCACATCCTACTAAACCCTAGACTCACGTCCTACTAACTTTTTCAACCCACTTTTCATTACAACTGTGACAAAATTTGGATGACGGAGGAAGTATATGTGACAGTGGGTGGTCACTTGTGTTGCAGACATCATGAATTTTTAATTTTTATTACTTATAAATGATGGTTGCACTCTTTCTTTCTTTCAATTTCATAGAGTCTTTCTATTCTTTTCAATTTCAATTTCAATTTCAATTTCAACTCTATCTTATTCTCTCCATGTTAAAGACTCTCCTAAAACAATTGAGCACCACCCCAAATTCAAACTAAATCAAAACCCTCCCAAAACAATTGAGCAGCCACCCCAAATCAAATCGAAACCCTAGTTCATCAATCTTCTATCCTTCTCTTCTCCCTCCATCTTTTCTATCAATGGAGTCCGAAATGAACACCATTGTCTGTTTTGCTGTATATGGAGTACTAAATTATCACTTCATTCCAGAAATAATTTTTAGAAGAGATGGAGAGGACTGTTGCTCTGCTTGCATTCGAAGACGTCAGCAGCGGGTCAAGACTGATAGTGAGGTTGATGCAGCCATCCTCAATAGCCAATGCCATGAAAAAGGTTAGAAATACTCTTTTTGCATCAAATTAAAACTAGCCCAGAGCAAAACTAATATGGTGACTATGTAAAGTGTAGAATTGTACTCAATCTTTGGTTAAATTGCGTTGCAGATCCAAAACTTCCGAGCTTGATGAAAATGTTGATGAAGGCTCAAAATCAGCTGGATCAGGCTTCTTATCCACGACTTAATGATATATTGATATATGTACTGCAACACTCGCCTATCCTTCTCTTTGACACCATTGCAACATCATTTGTAATTATGCTAGCTCATGCTTCTACTTGTGTAATATCTATTCTCTCAAAGTAGCTACTTGTATCTGTGGAATCAAATGAGTATATTTTACTTTCCTATATCTTTTTCATTTTATTTGGTTTTAATAAATGTACTCCATATATTTCTCAAAACTAAGTAATCTCCAACATAGTACTACTCCATGCATTACAAAAAATGAGATACAGTACTAAATTCACAGTAGTTATATAGCAAAACAAATTGCAAAATTGCAGTCACCTCATTCCACCCACACACACAACATAAATCAAAACAGTTATTCTGGGGAATCTCTAAATTTTTCAAAGGGAAAATCTGTATAAACTTCTTGGTGACTTCCATCATCAAAGTTAAGAGCATAACTATGAGGATCATACTGAAATCTCAACTGCTGTCTTCCCCCTTTCCTCATTGCCTTCTGTATTGCTGCTTTCATCCTCCACACTAATCTTCTGCACTCCTTCCTCCCATTGCTCTGCATCCACCCAATTCTCCCCAATCCCATCACCAAAATCAAGATTCAATTTTTAATATCAAATTTGCTGAAATGGGAAACTCCAGAAAGTCCCAACACTGGAAATGTGAAAACTAACAAGACAAAGAAGGAGGTCAAGAAAATGAGAGAAAAGAACAAGAATGATTCTTGCACTTTATGTAACTAGGAAAAGCAAAATGCAAATCCTTTTGGTCTTGTGAAGAAGTTGTGAATGCTACCGCTACTAGTCTATACCCTTTTGTTGCCTCGGGGCACTCAAATTCCATCGCCCACACACTTCAGTGTGTGTGTTTTTGAGAAAGAGGGAGAGAGCAGTGGGAAGAGAGCCTAGTGAGGGCTAATCACTGCCAAATTTGTTATGGCCAGTGAAAGGCATTTGTCTGTGTCTACCAATATTCAAAGCTTCAACCTTTGGCATTAAATGCGAACGATCCCAAGGCTTCATTGTCCCCCACCTCTTCCAACCAGATCCTTTTTTCAGCATCCCCACTAGAAATAGTCCAGCAATAGCTCAGCCATAGCCTAGCCACAAACTCCTCCTGACACATCATCAGCCCTAAAAATCCTCTTGCCACATCATCAAGATAAGCAAATAGTCCAGCAATAGCCCAGCCACATCACGCAAAATTATACTCCCACCGTCCCATTAAATATGCAACATTTGAGAATCGGCACGAGTTTTTATGTAGTGTTGTTTTGTAAGTTAATGAAAAGAGAGTAAAGTAAGAGGAGATGAAAAAGTAGAGATAGGGATGTTTTCATTTTAGGAAACGTTTCATTTTTAATGGGACAAACTAAAAAGGAAAACGTTTCATTTTTAATGGGACAGAGGGAGTACAAAACAAATAATTAACAATCACAAAACATACTGAATTAAATTTACGACACAGATACGAGAAATTTTAATAATACTATTAAAATTTAAAAAAGTACATTAATTAAAAAAAGAGTAGTGCTAAATGACCACATTATGGCCAGCCATAAAAATAAAAAAATAATAAAAGATAGTGTATTTAATGCCATTTCATTGAAATCAATACTTCTAAAAAGTATCAATTTTATTTGTACAATTGTACCTTTAGTTATGAAATATAAATATGAAGAGACTAGAATTTATTCAATTGGATCATTAGTTAACTCATGTTGCATGAAATTTATATAAATAAAAATTAATATTTATTAAGGTTACATGATAATTAATTTAATTATTTCTTATATTTATAATACCAACGCATCGTGGTAATACTTTTATTTTTCATATTTACTTAAAATACTCTAAATGTTTGTATATTTACAAATAAGTAAAATTGAGCTTTGATCAATATACTTATTTATATTAATAATCATGGGTTAATATTATAAATGATCACTAAACTACAGAGTATGTATCAAATTAGTTTCAAATAAATTTATTTCATAACGAGTACAAAACTTTATTGATTCCAACTTGGTATAATAGGAAAACATTTTTAAAAGGACAAAATTTTAATCTTAAATTAAAAAATAGTGTAAAATAAATTATTGAAAACATAAAATTAAAAAAAAATGAATGAATCTAATAAAAGAAATACGTATAAAAGTGTAAAATTTGGATTAGAGAAATGAAAAAAAAAACTAGAATTAAGTAAAAGGGTAATAGTGTAAAATTATTTGAGCATTAAATGACTTATTTGAAACATTAATAGTCATACTATCTAAATTTACTAAAATGTCATTTTATGGCCAGCCATAATGTGGTTGCATAGCATTTCCCTTAAAAAAAGTACAATAAAAAAAGTACATTAATTAAAAAAATTCACTCCTCGTCTCCGTCGCCTCCGTCGTCGCCGTCGCCACTGTCGTCGTCGCCTCCGCCGCCACCGTCACCGCCGCCTCCGTCACCACCGTCGCCGCCGCTTCCACCCAAATCGTCACGCATGCTCACGAGCAATGCGTGAAGAAAACTCTTCTCCACGGGGTCCGTCGCCGCCCGCCATTCGGCTAAGGTCTTGACCATGTGAGCGCGCGTTTATTGACGCGCGAAGAATTTGAGATCCGTTGTGGACTGGCCAAAGGGGGATGCCGGCTGGACCTCCTGGGAACCCCCGGCAACCCCCCTCGCCTCCTGTTGAGCCCGCTTTTGCCCAGCCGGGCGAGGTCGGCGAGCGAACGAACGAGGGGTGGGGATCATCTGGGCCGTCTCGGGGAGGTCGTGGGAACCACCGCTGCTGCCGCTGTAATCACCGGTGTAGTTCAGTCGTTGCTTCTTCGGCCAGCCAGCGTCGACACCCCCTCGAAACTTCTCGGATTCGTTCTGCACCACAAAGCAGTTCGAGTAGGTGAATTCTAATACAACCCGGGCTGGGGGAAGGCTTTCTCCGCTATCCTCTTGCAATCATCCTCCGTTTGGCCACTGCTCTGCATGCGGAGGGCGTTGGTGTACAAGCCCGAAAATCGGGAGATCGCAGCCCTGATTCGGTCTCATGCCTTTCGGCAATCTTCCCCGATGCGTGGCCTCCCCTCCGGGCAAAATGTCTTGTAGGCTGCTGCTATTTTAGCCCACAAGTTGACGATCCTCTGATTGTTCGAAGTGAGGGGATCATCGCAAACACTCTCCCACGCCTTGGACAGCGCGACGTTCTACGCATCCGTCCACCTCCTCCGTACCGAGCAGTCGTCCTCACCCGGCTGTGACGACTTGCCGACCCTCTTCCCCTTGCCGTTCTTCTTTGGGGCGTCACGACCCCGCACTGCTCCCCCCGTTTGAACGGGAGTATCCGGAACTCCGAGAATATCAAACCCCAACTCATCTAATGAAAAAGTATCAAATTGCATGAACTGTGCCTCCGTTGGGGTCGATGTGTGCGAAGAAGCAGTCGAAAAATCAAAACTGGGGCGATACACGTTTTCCTCCCCCGGCGTCCCCTGCGTCGCGGGTACCCCCCCTGTTGGGGGCTGCATCGCCGTCCCCCCCCGGCATCATCTGCATCCCGGGCACCGCCCGACATCATCTGCATCCCGGGCACCCACCCCGGCATCATCTGCATACCGGGTTGCATCCTCGGTACCCTATGCCACGCCAACGTACTCCCCCCAGCTGCCATCCCGGGCATATTCCCCCCGGCTAACATCCCGGGCATCATCCCCTGCCACGGGTACATGTTGTAGTACCCTGGCATCGGACCCCATCCACCTCCCACGGGTACCGGGGGAGTTTGAGATCCGCTCGTCACTGGAGTACCTTCGTTGTTGTTCTTCATTTCGCGTTGTTGCTCTTGTACATAAATTAAGATAGAGAGAAAACTCGTTAAAACAAGCGGTGCGAATGAAAATGACGTGCAAAGCACGTATATATAGTGTTTCGAAAATAATAAAAAAAAACCGTTGGGCGATGCGCTCGGCGATCCGGAGCCTACAATGGCGCCTAGCGGATCGCCCAGCGCCCACACATCGCCTAGCGCTAGGCGATTTTTTTTCCGAAAACCGGCTCAGCGGTTACAATGGTTCGCCTAGCGGACCGCCTAGCGCCGGGGCTCGGCTAGGCGGTGCGCTAGGCGCCATTGTGGATGCTCTTCAAATTTATTTTTGGGATTTTATATTGGTTAACTAAATGTTGTTTGCATAGATTTTGTTCAGTGGTTGCTTGCGTTAGAGTATCCTTAACTCCGGTCCGGATTCATGCCCCAAGTCCCCTCCACGTCATCATTCTCCTAAATTTGAGTCCTAGGCCACAACTACTCTAACCCTGCAGGCCCCATTCCGGGCCACAACTATTAAATTGCACTATTCACAACTCCAACCTATATTACTTGTAAAAATTGAAAACGTTGAGCAATTATAACACGAGAAATTCATTTTTAATATAAAAATAATAAATTATAAACTAAAAAATATAAAAAAAAATTAGAATATTAAAAAAAAGTGCAAAAAAAATTTAAAAAATTAATAAAAAGTGCAAAAAAATCTCGCCCCTCTCCATCTCTATCTTCTTCCTCTTCCTCCTTCTTCTTCCTCTCCCCCTCCCTCTTCTTCCTCTTCCAAATGCATAAAAATTCAGAACTTAGGGGCACAGAAGCGGCCTGAACCCCCTCCAACCGGAAGCTTCATCGCCCGCCAGGCAGGACCCCGGGCGCGTCCCTGGGCCGCGACTGAGTCCCCGGGACCGGCCTGGGCCGCAAATTCGTCACCTCCATCGCGCGGGGCCGCGAGCTGGGACCCAGGTGCGGTCCGGCTCGTGGCGTTAAGGATGCTCTTACATGTACTTTTAGCATGCATAGGTACTCCAAAAACATAAGTATTACTACTAGTATATTTAAATCAATTTGGCATTACATAGCAAAAATGGAAACGAAATACATTCATGTAATATTAGTACTACTAATATCATTCTGCATTCTATGCATTGAATGATATCAACAATATGTACATAGCCCCTACATCAACATTCATTAATAATGGGACAGAATAAAGCAGCAGGAAATGAAAAAAAAAGAAATCCACCTAATTAATTGCACTTTTCTGGGAATAGAATGCATTGCAAGTTGCTATCTGAAAAGTGAAAACAGGACTGCTATTCCAATCCTTCAAAATAAAAGAAAACAAACATGAAAAAACGATTTACATAAATTTCATCCCATGGTCCATCATTGATTCATTGTATAATGTTGTCACTCGCCCATACTTTCTCCGTTCTATAATAATAGAGACATTTCTTTTCGACACGGAGATTAAGAAAATTGTGTTAAGTGAATTAAGTAAACGAAAAATAAAGTAGGAGATGAAAAAGGTAGAGAGATTAAGAGAAAATAAAGTAATACAGAGTAAAGTAAGTTAGAAGAAATGTGTTGACTTTTACTAAAAAGTGAAATGACTCCACTATTATGGAACATATCAAAATGATAAAATGATTCAACTATTATGGAACGGAGTTAGTATATATACATATTTTAAAATAAAAAAAAAACCCTTTTTCATGAGCAGCAAAATATGATGTCCACAAATAAGGAGTATTAAAATATTATGAAGTGTTACTAATTGATGCTTTCACTTGTCTCTACCCATCCCATCCCACATGTTTGTCTTCAACAGATCACTCGTCTTTCATTTAAATGACGATTGCCCACATGTTTGCTTCAACAGATCACTCGTCTTTCATTTAAATGACAATTTTTTTTTTAATTTCTCATTTGACATAACAACTTTCCATGGTTTAAATCTAATTGAACTACACTACATGAAAAAACTCATACTAAATCTTTTTTCTTACTGAAATGAAACATGAAACTGGTCTATACTCATGATTGAGCATTTTTATATTAAAAACTAAAATTTTTCCATTAATCCTATATCCTATTTCAATTATAGAAATTACCAAAGTCTTGGAGTGTCCCAATATTCTAATCCATCTTAATAACAATGGTGCCCCCTAATCATTATAACCTGTTAAATTGTAAGTAATTGTTTTATTTATAAAAGTGAAAAGAAATCCAATTTCTATATCAATGGGCCATTCAGTTAGTTAAGCCCAAAATGCAGATTTCCCAGGTTCAGTAATAAATATAGCCCTTTATTTCAAAGGTATTAAATAGCGGCCCAATCTAATAGCCCGTTAAAACTATCGTATTTTAAGTTTTCACATTCCGTTTATTGAAGATTTTTACTTAAATCTTCTAACGTATTTTAATAAAACTATTTAAAACTTCAATTGAGATGACAATTTGTAATAAATCAATTAAATTTGCTTTCAGATTTGAACTAAAAATGACCTTTCATAAATATGAGAAATAGAAATAAGTATAAGCAATATAGTTGAGAGCAAAGATGGAGCGAACTATTTTCTTAGATGTTACTGGAATTTGTGTTGTTAGAGCAGGATAGATTTTTAAATATACTAAGTAATTTATAATTCAAATATAGAATTGCTGTTTTCAACAGTAATAAAGTTTCTATTGGTCCAAATCGATACAATCACACACAAGGGATGCATAGCATACCATGTTTATTTTAATAATCATATATACTAGGTTGTGGATTTAACACAAATTTAGTGACATATATAAAAAAAAATTGTGTGGGACAACCATATTTAATCTCATTGAAAATGACATAAAATCCTACATTGTGTTGTGCAGCGCCGAACAATGTTTGGTCGATAAAAACAATGAAACCAAATCCAACATCCAACATCCAATATCCTAATCTTTAATGTGTCCGTCACATCTTTCCTTATCACTCTTCCTTTTAGGCTCTTTTTAAAAGTAGTTTTGCATAAACAACATTTTGTCGGATTATAATTTAATTTCTGTTGTGATACACTTCTCTCTCTTTATTGTTTTTTATTTCTATTTTCCATTTTCAGTGTATTCTTGAATCTTAGTAATAAACTACATTATTATTATTCATAGCCAACTACTTAATAAACATGGTTTGGTATTTAAATCTGAAATTAACTGTATACTTAATGAGTATTTTGCTATGAACCTTTCAATTAATACAACTAGTGTTATCACCGGTGGCGGAACCAGAAATGTTAAGGTGGGGCCAAAACTACCATTAAAATTTGTTGATTGTATTCAAAGCTAAACCCGTAAATCCGATACGGAAACAGCTCGGACGTGGGCAATATAAAATACCATGCATAAGAAAATGGATGGTGATAAAATTAATTAATGAATAGATTTTTTAGAGCATAGCACCGATTTTACTAATAATATGAGTATGATATATTTACATATTTATTAGATCAAAAGAGTTATGTTCAATTCCAGATTTTTATAATAAAGGATATCAAATTTTTATAATATTTTAAAATATTTATAGAATCAAAGAATTATTTTCAATTCGTAAATTTTAAAAATCATTTTATATGAATACAATTTAAGTTTCCAATGCAAGAAAATCCATGAAACATAAATGAATATGTGAAAATCAACAAATATAACTAACTTGAGAAGAAAAACAGCATATGAAATTAGAATGCGCCAAAAAGAATCAAACTCTGTACCACAGAGAAAGAAGGCTGGAACTCTAACCAACTGGACTAGCATCTGATATATTAAATAGTGCATACATATATTATATATAGAATTTATACAAATGGGTGAGGGGCCAAGGGTCCCCGGCCCCACCGTGGCTCCGCCCCTAGTTATCACCCGTGTTATGTACGAGTTTTAATACAAAATTAGTGAAGTAAAATAAAGATAGAAAGAAAAGTGTGTTATTGAAAATGGATCTCATCTCATTAGAGAGAAAAAAAAAATTCTGAAAAAAAAAATTCTATTTTTTGAGGACGGACTAAAAATGAAAGAATTTTTATTTTAAAAGGTTAAATGGAGTATTAAAAATGATGTCAACCTCTTCATCTACTCCTTCTGTCCCATAAAAATATGTTCACTTTCCATTTTCGTCCGTCCTACAAAAAAATATGTGCATTCCATTTTTGGAAAGTTATATCAATTTAATAATGTTGGTCTCACTATCCACTAACACTATTTTAACTATCATTCTCCTCATTTCTCTTACTTTATCAATTTTATTTTATTTCATGTGGCATATTCATTACCCATATTTTTATATGACGGAGGGAATAGTTTTGTCTTCAAAACTTCACTCAAACTTAAAAACTTTTTAATTAAATCTTATTGTATTTCTTGGAAATCTCAAACCAAATCAGACTCCACACTAAATTGTGTCTTCAAACCAAATTAGTTGATTGATTTAATTGAGACTATTCGAAATAGAATGAATAATCAAGGTCACTAATTTGCCTCAATATTTAATTATTATTTGATAACATAGTATTCTCTATGTCTTATTAAATTAAGAACATTTTTATTTGGAGATGTCCAATGAAAATATTCATTTCTATTTTTAGTAATTTTTTCTCTTTAATAAGTTGAGCCTAGTTATCGCTAATAATACTATAATTATTTTTTTCCCATTTCTTTTATTTTACCAATTGTAGATTAATTTCCATGGCGTCCAAATGTCCATATTTTTGTGGGACAAAGGAAGTACTATATACTCACTATGTCCACCATTTATTGAGCATTTTGCCATTTTGAGTTGTCCACGATTTATAGAACCATTTATTTTATCCCTCTTTTAGTTGTAGACCTCACATTCAACTAACTTTTTACGCTCATAATTAATTATAAAACTAATATTAAAAATTAGTCACACATTCCACTCATTTTATCACTTCAATTTTCTTTACAAAGTCAAATAATACTTGATACACTTGGATTTTGCACTATTTTAAGGCCTTTATTTGGTCCGTTTTCAATGTCAAAATCACAATTCATGTCCATATTTTGTATGTTTTATCTATTTTGGTATTTTAACGTGTTTTGAGAGAAATGTGCATATTTGAGCCCAAAAAGATAGCTAAAAGACGAAGTTGGAAATCTGGAGCTGTTCTGCATGTCCAGCGACCGCTGCAACCTAGCCAGCGACCGCTGACCCCGCAGCGATCTGCTCCGAAAAAGTTGTGCTGAGAATGAAGAACACGCCCAACGACCGTTGGGGTGCGTGTAGCGACCGCTCCAAGAGTTCCAGTAGCCACGGGATGACCGCCAGCGACTGCTGAAACAAGTGCAACAACCGCAGTTCAAGAGACATAAGCTACGGATCAATGTGCAGCGACTGCTGGCCGAGGTGCAGCGGCCCGATGGGAAAACGCGGGGCACAGAAATTGCCCTACTTGTTCCTCAAGATTTACCATACTTTGCAGTCTTTTTTCCTTATATGAGGAGGACGAATTTCCCCCTATAAATACTCCCTCAAGCTTCATCATTAAAGATCCTCTTTTTGCCTCATATTTTCCAGAGTCTAGAATTGAGAGTTCTTCATTGTGCAAGGAGTTGAAGAATGATTCAAGAGAAGATCATCAAGGTTACAAGGATTCAACCTTTGGGTTTTATTGCTTTAGTTCTTATGTTTTCATTGTTCTCCCTTCAATCTATGTTTTTAGCTTATTACATCATGTGTAACTAAAATCAGAGGATTCTAGGGATGTGTTAGTAACGACTTTTGTTATACAATTTCGTTTTCAATTTAATATCCGTTTTGTTTTTACTTCGTTTCTTCCCTAAGTATTCTTATAATGCTTCTTGATTGAGTGACATAATCTTGATTGATTTAATATAACTTGCTACATAATCGTGAGAGGAGGTTGTCGCGTTAGATTCACTTAGTAGACACTACAGTTAGCTTCCCTTAAAACGACACTGTTAATTGAGAGTGAGGACTTTTCAAGGGTTTTAGGAGCTTTTAGGAGTTACGTATCTAGGATTGACAACCCTAGTGTTTGTAATCTACGTTTGCATCGCATGAGCATAACCTATGTGACTCGTTCTATCGAAGTATTAATTGTGCTAGGGTATTGTTGTTGGAATTTGTATAACCATAACTGTGAATACACATCCCTAGGATTCCCTTATCTCTCATATTTTATCTCTGTGATTTATTTGCCATCAGTTGTTTATCGTTTTCAATTGTTCTTTGTTTTCAAAAATTCCCAATATTTTCGGTTTTCTAAATAGTAATTGCGTTTTAGTAGAAGGTAGACAGTTCATGATTGTTTTCCCCATGATCGATATCCGGTACTGACCTTTAGCTATACTATATAAACTCTGTATACTTGCAGATTTATTTAGTGCTAATAAAAAATGCATCAATACTCCATGCCTAAAGCCGTGCATCACACTTATAACCTATGCTTTCATAGACTAAATATTAATAGGTACATTTGATTTACATTCCTTTGTTAAATTTTGTGGTATAGCAGTATTGAAATCATGATTCATATTTTATATATTTTTCATACTCCCTTCATCCTAAGTTACTTGAGTCGTATTTCTTTTTGGGTTGTCCCAAGTTACTTGAGTTATTTTTCTTTTTGGCTAAAAACAAAACATCTAATCACACCGACCTTATTCTCTCTTTTACTTTATTTTATCTCATCTCTTTTACTTTATTCTCTCTTCTACTTTATTTAACTCATTAAACACAACTTTCTTAAATCTCATGCCCGAAAGAAACACCTCAAGTAACATGAGATGGAGGGAGTATTTTGATACCATATGAATACAGATGTATTATTAAAAAAACCATCTTAAATTAAGAGTGTGAGAATTAATTGCGATGGTATCCATATTTTGATAAATATAGATTTATTCAAATAAGTCCATATTTTTTATTGTAAAAACATTATTTAATAGTTGTGAAAAAAAGGTTATGTACTTGTTTGTTTAATTTATAAGTAAACAACATCATATGAAGGCAAATTATGTGACTAAATAATTTCTTGTTATGAAGTACTAGGAAATAAAGTTTTTATACAAAATACTTACGATGGTTTTCATTATAAAATGCTTACAACCTAGTAGTCATTGAAGTTAAAGAGTTGCCCGTTTGCAGATACTGATATTCTGTTTCTCCCATAGTTTTAGTTTGTCTCTCATTCATGAAACTTTCTGGTGTTCCTGTATGTTGACTCAATTTAATATTTGATTTAAGTGATAATACTTAATATCAAACTATTATTATGGATGCTTTGCCGATTCTTATGAGTTTTAATGATAAATTATTAAAGTAAGAGAGATAAGAGAAAAATTAGATAAAGTAAGAGATTTATGGAGAAAAGTTGGGTAAAGTATGGGAGAGAAACTTTCAATTTTTAGAAATAGGAATATTTTTTTTAACATCCCACAATGACAAAATGAAATTATTTTTCATAAACGGAGATAGTAAAATTTATTGATTAATTATAGTGTGACAGAAAGAAACAATCGACAAATCAATGGCGGGGTAAAATTTCCTCCACAAACTCCACTTTTATCTATTTACCTTGAAATTAACTATACAAACAAGATGGTTAAATATTGTAAAAACACATTCTATAATTTTACAATAATACGCAGATCAAGTTGAATGGATCGTAAATAACGACATAAGTGAGTACTAAATTTACAAAAACTAGGTAAAGTGTTAAGCAGCCATTGCACAAATTATGTATCGATACAACCAAACACAATTCATTTTGTGATCTCCGCCAGAGGAGAGCTGCCGCGTGATTTAATAATCTAATTTAATTTTCGAGCCTATGATTTATAAATGCGTAAGATTACCTTGGATAGAAAGCTTACACTAGTAAATAATTCAGTCGATTGCAATGAGTTCAAAATCTACCAAACACCATATTTACCTAGCCTTTTGCTCTAATGATACAAACCCAAATCCAAATTTCTTCAATTGGATAGGTCGATTTGACCCTTTTGACAACACTTTCAATTATGTTACATCGATTCCTCAAATAGCACATAATCATATGCTCAAAGATTTCGCCATAGCATCTATAAACGACTCTATTTACATGATCGGAGGCCGAATTTGTCGCAAGGACGATAAAAATTCCGCCATAGAAGTCGAAGCACGGGCAACCTTGATGCGCTACAATATTGGCATGGACCAATGGTCCGTTTGCGCACCCCTCTCCCACCCGAGGTACAACTTTGCATGCACAGTGCTCAACAACAAAATATACATTGCCGGAGGACAGTATGAGCTGGCAAGTGCCAAGTGCACTTCATCTGTCGAGATGTACGATCCAACGGACGACAAATGGACACAATTACCTAATATGAGGAGATTAAGGTAGGTGGATAGGTCAAAGGGCTTAAAAAATTTCAAATTTAATGTAAATTATTATGAAAAAAAATCCTATATGAGTAATCATAATACCTTAAAACATAGTAATATCAAATAAATTTTAGAAATATAACTCCTATCAATATTTTTTTTATGTCTGTCCCTAGGTACAAAAGTGTCGGGGTGGCGTGGCAAGACAAAGTCTACATAGTGGGAGGGTTTGTCCAGGGGTGTGACGGTGACTGCCAGCTAGGCTATGTGGACCGTTGTTCTGCTGAGGTGTATGATGGCAAAGGGCAGTGGGACCTCGTGCCAGGGATGTGGAAGTTAGATGTGCCACCCAATCAAATAGTGGCTGTGGAGGGCAGATTGTTTAGCTCGGGCGATTGTTTGAATACATGGAAAGGACACGTTGAGCTATACGACGGAAATATTAATATGTGGAATGTTCTCGAAGGTTCGCAATTAAATAATTTTATGACGAATGTTCCAGAAAGTGACCGGCAGTCGATGCAACGGTTGTATGTCACAATGGCGCCAATCAATACGTATTTGTACTTCTTGGTGGGTTATAGGGATACGACATCGTCTCGTACAATTTTGACGGTTCATAGGTTTGACACGGCAGCGAAAGAAGACGGTTGGACGAGTTTCACGCCATCTCTTGGCGAGGAAGGGGAACAACAACTTTGTGCCCATTGTTGTGTTGCGCCAAATAATTAATATTTATAATTCGACTTGTAACGTTTCGGTTTTATTCGGCGTGTGTATAATGTTAATCTATGTTTTTGATCAATAGTTTTAAGTGATAGAATCATAGATGGCTAAAGTTAGAGAGAACGGAGACAGGATACTAGGAACAAGCTAATATGATTATGTTGGTTAAGCTTGATTGGCATCGTCATTACCAAGTTAATGATGCTGCTTCCTTGTTTGCTAATAAGAGCCTACTTATATGCGCCTAACTCTATTCACTTTTGGTTGCTTTTCTCATTTTATTTTTAATCCATTTGATTTAATTAAGTCAAAGCCTCAATTTTTTTGTTCTTAATTTTAGAAGAAAAGCAATTGACTTGGTAGCTGACATCCATACTTAATTAAATTGTTGATGCAATTCATTAGACAGCTCGATTAATTCCAGAAGTTGTCAGATATATATGCATAAACGGAGTATTATATCATTACATATATAAAAAAATACTACTGAACAGCACAAATATCCAGCACAATAAGAAATACCAATGCATATCTTACAAATGCATGTAATCATGTGCGTATATATTGTCTATTATAAATTTAATTATTTTTTATTATTTATAAAATGTTCTTTCTCAAATTTTTAAATTTCCTCCATAGCTAAATTTGCCCCCTTCCTACAATTTTCTAGCTCCGCCCGTATTGTAGGATAACTAAACCTCATATTTGCGAATTACAACCAGCATACATGTTTGAAAAATACTTGTGTGTAGATGAAATTGAGCTTAGAATCTCTGAAGATAATCTTCTGATGCCTCTATAAGCCACTTGAACTGCAAAAACAGGAAACCTAAAAAAATTTGATTTTGAGGGGTCCTCTTATATAAGGATATATTCATATAAACTGAAAATATGCGCTTGAAAATAGAAACACACTAAATTTTATTATAACCCGAACTTTAAATTTGGTTGCAAAAATTATGAATTTAGTCAAAGTTTATAAATTGAGGGACGAAATGAATTAAAAGAAAAAGATAATACTCCTATAAAAGAGAAGTCCACTATGTATGAGCCCAAAATATGGTGAGTCCAACTCCAAGAGAAAACAAAAGGTACGGATAGGCCCATTAGAAGTGCATAAAAAGAAGAGAAAGCCATTTTCAGACGTATCATTTGTTTCAGTCAACTAAAGGTGGGACCCCTTACTTTATACATGAACATGACTGGTTGAAATCACACACGCCCATACTCACGTGCCGTGCTGCTCCACCTGCACGCGCATACTTTGACTCTGTCGGGTCGGATCTTTCCATCCACGGTTCGCACTTGCTTCCTCTTGCTTCAACAGATCTGGACCCTTGATACAGGCGACGTACCCGATGACACATGAATGAGTATTTTGTTTTTGTTTCTAAATTCTTTGGTTGTGTGGCCACTGGCCAACGATTAATTATGCATTGCATCCATACTCACTGCGAAACTACTACTATAGTTAAGAAATTCTTCAAAAACTGAAGTAAATAATTCATTCAATATGAGTATTTTTTTTCTCTCTCTTATATAGGCTATGATTGTAGCCGCGTTTATTATTTATTATCAATGTTCTCTTCATTCCAATAAACAGATTGGCGTGGGAAGTTGAATTTGCATATGGGTGTAATTAAAATGAAAAAAATGTACTCCCTCCGCGGTAAAAATGTTTCTTTTCGGCACGAAATTTAAGAATTTGTGTTAAAAACTTAAAAGTGAGTTAAGTGAATAAAGAATAAAGTAGAAAAGGAAAAAGATAGAAATATGAAAAGAGAATAAAGTAAGAGAGAAGAAAAGTTGATGTTTTTTGCAAAAATAGGAAATGACTCAGCTATAGTAGGACAACTAAAAAGAACACGACTCAGCTACAGAGGGACGAAGTACTGTATTATTTTAGGCCACCCGAAACGCGTTACGATGGTGGCTCGAAGCCCGTTCCTCCGTGACGAGACGCGCGCGGTACGCGTTGCAGCGTCCCGTCGCGTCCCCAGCAGGCCGAGACACCCGTCTCTCCGAGACGGCCCGCAAGACGTCTCGCCACGCGCGCGCTCGGCGCCATGCGTGACTCTCACTCGCCGCCCCGCGAGTGGGTTTCGTCACGCTGACGCAATAAATCATTTTTTTAAAGTTCGAATTTAATAAAAAAATTAAAATTCGAAAAACGGTAATATTACCGTTTTTCGACCGTTTTCCTATTTTTTTATTTTTTTTATTTTTTTACTCTATAAATACTCTTATTTCATCCTCATTTCACACATAAACACACACTATTCTTCTCAAACCATCTCTCTTTCAACTCCAATTTTCATCTCAAATCAACTCTTTTATTCTTCCCCCAAAGTTAATCGATGTAATGGATCCATATGAGCAAATGCTGTTGGAATCGTGCTTGGTCAAATGATTTTTGACTAATAATAAATGTTACAAGACATTTAATTTTGTGAAATTAAATGCAATAACGTCGATCTACGTTCCGAGTAGATGACCGTAGTATATTCATTTTCTCAAATCCGATTCCCGGTGAGTGAGAAATAATATATTAAAGTTGGTCACAATAAAGCTAGAAATGAACTATGTGAAAAGACTAAGAGATTAATTAACTAGGTGTTAATTATCCCACATCGGGGATGATAAACTTCTTTGATGAAGTATTTAATCACATGAATTATCATGTGTAATAATTATCATGGAATAAGATGGGTGACAAAGCCCACACGCGCGCACGCCGCCGCCGCCCGCCCGCGACCCGCGCACCGTGTCCCGTGTCCCTTGACCCATGCCCCGTGTCCCGTGACCCGTGCACCGGGTGCCTTGTGCCTTGGATCTTGGCAATTGGTCTTTGGGTGATTAGACAAAAGGTCCCCGCTGGACCCCGATGCATAACGGGAGACAAAATGTCCCCGATTGACCCCTGATGGTCCATGGTGTATCCCGTCGTGTAGCATGTCCAGGTGCGTCATGTCTCTTCAGCTCCCACTGGCTAGTGCACCAGTCAATAACCCCCGGCGGTTACAGTCAAGCCATCATGACACACATAATGGCTGTTGACTCCATCAATGCCCTGTAGGTGGACTTGGCCTATAAATAGGCATGCATCCATTCCATTCTATACATAACATACACAAGCATCTTGCATTCACGCTCTCTCCCTCTCTGCATAATCTTCCCCGTCGAAGCTCTACCCCCGCCTTACTCCCGTTCGCCGGAGCTCTGCTTCTAGTGGTGCTGCTACTTCAGAGATGAAGCCGTTTTATCTTTGGAGACGACACGCCAAACCGTGAGCACTACCGGAGCTTATATCGTTTTACGGAAAGAGGACTCCTCGACTCGGCTTACAGCTTTCCACAAGTTTTCCGTGTAATTTGTTCAGTTATTTTCCGTGTAATTTTTCCTTTATTTTCGTGCAATTTTTCGCCCGACAAGTTTGTATCTCATTTCATCAACAAATGCGTCGAATAATGGAAGAATCACTTGAAGAAGATCGACGCCGGGAGGCGGAGGAAGCCGCGCAGCCCCAAAGACGCTCCCGACTTACATCCATCGTAACCGGGAGGAAGCCGCCGCAAGGTTAGTCCGTGACTACTTCTGCGATAACCCGGTTTGGGGAGATACCTACTTCCGTCGACGTTTCCGCATGCGGAAACCGCTATTTCTCCACATCGCAAATACATTGGCAACCCGGGGAGAGTTCTTCCAAGAAAGGTTCGACGCCGTCGGCCGTTCCAGCCACACGACACTGCAGAAATGTACTGCAGCAATCCGTCAACTTGCGACTGGACAAATGACGGATGTGTTCGATGAATACCTCCACATTGGAGAAAACACTAGGAGAATGTGCTTGATCCAATTCTGCGAAGGCGTCCGGGCAGCCTTCACCGACGAATTTCTCCGGAGGCCAAGCACGATAGATTGTCAGTTTCTGCTCCACCTTCACGAAGAAGTGCACGGATTCCTCTGGATGCTTGGCAGCGTCGATTGCATGCACTGGAAATGGAAGAATTGTCTTGTGGCGTGGAGGGGATCGGACACTAGCGGCCACAAAGGCACCCACCCCGCCGTTATACTCGAGGCCGTTGCCGACTACCGGCTATGGATCTGGCATTCGTGCTTCGGGGTCCCCGGATCGAACAACGACATAAACGTGCTCCACCAATCCGACCTCTTCGCCTAAGTTTTGGATGGTAAAGCGCCGGCCATCAACTTCATCGCTAACAACCGGCAGTATAAAATGGGGTACTATCTTGCCGACGACATCTACCCGAAGTGGCCAACCTTCGTGAAGACGTGCAACAGGCCTGTGAACGCAAAGTAGGCTCTTTTTGCGCAGAAGCAGGAGGCTGCTAGCAAGGATGTGGAAAGGGCGTTCGGGGTTCTCCAAGCGCGCTTCAACATAATCAAAGCCCCGTCTCGTACGTGGTTCATGAAAAGTATGGTCGACATCATGTATACATGCATAATCTTGCACAACATGATTGTCCAAGATGAAGGACCAGAAGCGGAAAATTGGTTCGACTCTGAAGCCCCCGGAAGCTCTGTAAAAAATCATGGATTAAATATGCCCGGTCAATGGATTTTGACCAAATAATAAATGTGACGAGACATTTAATTTTGTGAAATTAAATGACATAGCGTCGATCTACATTTTACGTAGGTAAATGTAGTATATTCACTTTCTCAAATCCGATTTCCGGTGAGTGAGAAATAGTGGATTAAAGTTGGGCATAATTAGCTTTTAATTAAAGCTTGGAGATGGAGCTTAGGGAATAATTAACTAGTGTTAATTATCCCACATTGGAGGATTAACACATCTTTAATGTGTATAAATTAAGTGACTTTATGTTACTTAATAATTATAGTGGACCAAGATGGGTGAAAGAGCCCACACGCGCGCACACGCGCGCGCCGCCGCCGCCCGCCCGCCCGAGCCCGAGCCCGTGCCCGTGCCCGTGCACGTGCTCGTGCTCGTGCTCGTGCTCGTGGTCGCGGGCGCGGGCCGCGGGCCTCGGGCCTCGAGCCCGATCCCGAGCCCGATCCCGATCCCGATCCCGATCCCGATCCCGATCCCGATCTCGATCTCGATCTCGATCTCGATCTCGATCTTGGACTTGGACTTGGACTTGGACTTGGACTTGGACTTGGATCTTGGATCTTGGCAATTGGTCTTTGGGTGGTCTTTGGGCTTGGTGCTTGGCCCAAACTATTCTTTTTGGACCACCGCCGAGTCAGCAATCCAAGTGGCTTGACACGTCGTCAAGCGAGGCACAGTCACGGTTGCCACGTGAGAAATCCACACGCTCCACACACGGATGGCACACTCCTGCCACACGTCTGTAACCGACGTCGGTTACGAATTGCCATGATGACAGCCATCATGGCTGTTGACCCCCTGCAGTGGACTGAGCCTATAAATAGGCCAGCCATTCCATGCATCACTACACAATTCAAAAAGCATTCTGCATCATAAGCTCTCTCCCTCTCCCTGCATAGTTTTTTCTGTCGAAGCTCTGCCCTCTCCTCCATCCAGTTCGCCGGAGCTCTGTTGATTGCGGTGCTGCATCAATAGAGACGTAGCCGTTTTACCTTTGGGGACGACACGCCAAACCGAAGAGCACTACCGGGGCGTATCTCGTCTTGCGGGAAGAGGCCTCCTCGACTCGGCTAATCACACTGGTTTAGTAGTTTCGATTATACGTTGTATTTTTAAGTTCAGTTCTTCCTTTCCTTTCTTTTGGGTTGTATTACGCCCGGTAGTTATCTTTGTAATCCCAGAAACCAACAATCGCAAGACGAGATAACTTGCCTTTGAAGGAATTTGGACTTCTAAACTGAACTAAAACTTTCGAAATATTAAACACCTTTGCTGGAGATGTCTACCGACTCCAACACCGCCGCTGCCACCACCGCCGCCGCCATTCCCTCCACCATGGCGACCACTGGACCGGTCAACACTTCATCGATTCCCTCGATGATGCCAACTTCTGGCTTCCCAGCCGCTTCATCCACCGTCCCTTGGGTTTGGGACAACCCCTTCGGGGCGTCCACTGGTTCCACCTTTGGTGGTTCGGTTGGTTCCACTTTTAGTGGTTCCTTCGGATCCTTTAATGGATCGAGTGTTGGTGCCTTCGGGCTCAATACTAGTGTTGGATCTTTCGGGATCAACACGAATGCTGGGGCCTTCGGGTCTCATGCGGGTGCTAGTCCCTTCGGGGCTGGTACGACCATGGCGGGCTCTATGCCCAACATGAATGGTGGGGGCTCTATGCCCAACCAAGTTGTTGGCTCCTTCGGGGGCAACGGAATTGGTTCCTTCCAAGGACCAACTGCGGCACCTTTGGCACCAAGAATGATGCCACCTGCCGAGAAACCACCAAAGTTTGGAGGATCTGACTTCAAGCGGTGGTACCAGAAGATGTTGTTCTACTTGACAACATTGGGCGTCGCCAACTTCCTCACGGAGAACGAGCCGCCCGCACCAAGCGACCAAGAGACTAGGCTCGAAGTCATGGCAGATTATGAAGCTTGGAGGAAAGGAGATTATCTTTGTAAAAATTTCATTCTAAGTGCTTTAGATGATAGTTTGTACAATGTATACTCCAATGTAACCACATCTAAACAAATGTGGGAAAACCTAGAAAAGAAGTATAGCATAGATAATGCTGCTGGGACGGAACAAGTTGTAGCATCCAAGTTTATGGACTACAAAATGGTCGACTCTCGACCCGTCATGGAGCAAGTCCAAGAGCTCCAAATGATCATCCACTCATTAGTGGCTGAAGGGATGACCTTGCCCGATAAATTCCTAAGGTGCACGATCATTGACAAGCTCCCTCCAAGTTGGAAGGACTTCAAGAGTTATCTCAAGCACAAGCGAAAGCAGATGACCCTTGAAGACTTGATCGTGAAGTTGCGCATTGAGGCCGACGTGCGCAAAAGTGATCAGAAGGCTAAAGGCTTCACCCCAAATGAAGCCAAAGCCAACCTGTTGGAGCGGGGCGGTCCCTCCAACAAACGCCCTCGCCCAAACCGTCCAAATGACAAAGGGAAGGGAAAGCAGCCTTCAAGGAAGTTTGAAGGCGACTGCTACAAATGTGGCAAACCGGGCCACTTTGCCAAAGACTGCCGCAGCAAGAAGAAGAAGCCGGCAGCCCACGTCGTTGAGAAGGAGTTCAAGGACTGGGATGAGAACGACCTCATTGCAGTGGTCACTGAAGAGGTTAACCTTGTTGATAACAAGGGAGGCTGGTACATCGACACCGGCGCTACTGCTCATGTTTGCTCCGACAGGAGCAAGTTTGCCTCCTACACTGCTGTTGAAGGGAGGAAGATCAACATGGGGAATCAAGCATCGTCAGAAGTCCTCGGCGTTGGCAACGTGATTCTCATGATGACGTCTGGCCTAACTATCACTTTGAAGGATGTGCTGCATGTCCCGGACATCCGCAAGAACCTAGTGTCAGGATCAATACTAGTTAATAAAGGGTTTAAACTTGTATTTGAGTCCGATAGGTTTGTCTTGTATAAGTTTGGAAAATCCATCGGAAAAGGTTATGTAACCGATGGGCTTTTCAAGCTTAGTGTAGCAACTCGAAGTGTTGCGAAGCCATTGGCCAATAAGAATAAAGCATCTACTTCCTCTTATTTGATTGAGTCTTCAAATTTGTGGCGTTGTAGATTGGGACATGTAAATTCAAAAGCCATTAAAAGATTAGTAAATTTAGATTTACTAAAGGCTAATGAATTGGATATCCAAGATAAATGTGAAATTTGTCTTGAAGCAAAAATGACTAAGTTGCCGTTTCACTCGGTTGAACGAAGCACAAAACCCCTTGAATTAATTCACACGGATGTATGTGATTTAAAGATGTTGCAAACTAGAGGTGGTAAAAAGTACTTTATCACTTTCATAGATGATTGCACAAGATATTGCTACATTTATCTTTTAAGAAGCAAAGATGAAGCAATAGAGGCGTTCAAAAATTATAAGAACGAAGTTGAGAATCAACTTGGTTGTAAAATCAAAATGATTCGAAGCGATAGAGGAGGCGAATATGTAGCCCCGTTTGAGGAGTTATGCAACGCAAGTGGTATAATTCATCAAACAACTGCTCCATATTCACCACAATCCAATGGTGTTGCAGAACGCAAGAATCGAACTCTAAAAGAGATGATGAATGCACTGCTACTCAGTTCAGGATTACCACATAACATGTGGGGGGAAGCTGTTTTGACAGCAAACTATATCTTGAATAAAATCCCTCTCAAAGGAAAAGATGTTACTCCTTATGAGTTGTGGAAGGGAAGGAAGCCATCCTACAAATACCTCAAAGTGTGGGGGTGTTTGGCAAAGGTGATGGTTCCTCCGCCCAAAGAAGTTACAATCGGACCTAAGACGGTTGATTGCATCTTCATTGGATATGCACTTAACAGTAGTGCATATCGATTTGTTGTTCACAAGTCTGAAATATCGACTATCACAGTAGGAACAACAATTGAGTCGAGGAATGCTGTATTTCTCGAAAATACCTTTCCTTGCAAAGATAAGGAAAAAGTATCAACCAATTCTGAGACAAGAATTGAAGAAGCCACTAGTTCTAAACAAGTGGAAGAAGAAGCCACTAGTTCTAAATCAACAGATGCGGAACCTGAATCGCGCAAGCGTGCAAGGCCCGATCCAAAAGATACAGTACTAAGACGTGGTAATAGAGTCAGAACACCAAAAACTTTTGGTCCTGACTACATTGCTTTCATGTTGGATGAAGAACCAACATCGATAAAAGTAGCCTTTGCTGGCCCAGACGGGCTGCATTGGAGAGAAGCTGTTCAAAGCGAAATTGATTCAATTTTGCTAAACCACACATGGGTGTTGGTTGATTTGCCCGAAGGTGCTAAACCTTTAGGATGCAAATGGGTTCTTAAAAGAAAGTTTAAGGCCGATGGAACAGTTGATAAGTATAAAGCCCGATTAGTAGTAAAGGGTTTTAAACAAAAAGAAGGACATGACTTCTTCGATACCTATTCACCTGTAACAAGGATTACATCTATCCGGGTGCTTCTCGCTATTGCTGCATTGCACAATCTCGAGATTCATCAAATGGATGTAAAGACCGCGTTTCTGAATGGTGAACTAGAAGACGAAATCTACATGGAACAACCCGAAGGGTTTGTAGTACCTGGACAAGAGAAAAAGGTATGCAAGCTCGTGAAATCCCTATATGGATTGAAACAAGCGCCATTGCAATGGCACTTGAAGTTTGATAATGTGATGTTATCAAATGGGTTTAAAATCAACGAGTGCGACAAATGTGTCTACATCAAGAGCACTAATAACGGTCATGTTATAGTGTGTCTCTACGTTGATGATATGTTAATCTTGGGTAGCAACACTCAAGTAATTAACGATACAAAGGCCATGTTAAAGAGAAACTTTGACATGAAAGACATGGGTCTAGCCGATGTAATTCTTGGAATGAAGATTCTAAGAACGAATGATGGAATCATCTTAACACAATCACATTATGTTGAGAAGATATTGAATAAATTCAAAGCCTATGATGGCGCGCCGGTTAAGACTCCAATTGAACTCGACGTTCACTTGAGCAAAAACAAAGGCGAGCCCGTTGCACAAGAAGAGTATGCACGGGTCATCGGGTGCATTATGTACTTGACTAATTGCACTCGACCTGACATTGCTTGTGCCGTGAACAAGTTAAGTCGTTACACGAGCAATCCAAGCAAAGAGCATTGGAGAGCTCTTGTGAGGGTTTTGAGATATTTAAAACACACTCAAAATCTTGGGCTACACTTCTCGAGATACCCCCCGGTGCTTGAAGGGTACTGTGATGCCAATTGGATATCCGATAATAGAGACTCACTTTCAACAAGTGGATATGTCTTTACTATTGGGGGTGGTGCTGTATCGTGGAAATCCACAAAACAGACCTGTATAGCCCGATCAACAATGGAATCGGAGTTCATTGCCTTGGATAAGGCTGGTGAGGAAGCCGAGTGGCTTAAGAACTTCCTTGAAGACATTCCATGTTGGTCTAAGCCAGTGCCACCAGTGCTGATTCACTGCGATAGCCAAGCGGCTATTGGAAGGGCAAACAATGGTTTCTATAACGGTAAGTCTCGACATATACGTCGACGACATAACACCGTGAGACATTTGATCACAACAGGGGTGATTACAATTGACTATGTGAAGTCAATAGATAATCTAGCGGATCCGCTAACCAAAGGGTTAAACCGTGATCAAATGAATAAGTTGCTAGAGGGAATGGGTTTGAAATCCACAAACTAAAGAATTGTCATAGTGGTAACCCAACCATGATGACTGGAGATCCCAAGAACTTGGTTCAAAGGGACAACTAAGCTATGAGAGTTCATGGAAAAACACTCAAACTATATCTATTCCCTAGAGAGCAATAGAGTGTTGGAGAACTTGCCTCGTGGTAAAGGCTAAGTCTATGACTTTTAATGGTTCTTAAGGATCTCAAAGAGATGGAATTCTCAAAGAGACCAAGTATGGCAAGGTACTTGACTAAGAATCACCTACGTAAGTGCGAAGTGTGGTCGCTTCATAAAAAAACGCACTTATGAATCCAAAGTGGTGTCCAAGACCGCAATGGACACAAAACGTGAGAACGGATGAGGTTGAGGTGTTTAAGTGTTAACACCATTGTCTCGGTGCACGCCGTGGGGGATTAGTTCAAAGCATCGCGCTACTAAGCCGCCTGTGTATCCGATGGTGTCGACTATGGAGGGTTCAAAGTCAACAACTACCTATCCTTATGCTTATATACCTCGCGAGGGTTGAGCTTGTGTCTGCATGCATATGCATTCGGCTATTTCCACTCATGTGGGGGATTGTAAAAAATCATGGATTAAATATGCCCGGTCAATGGATTTTGACCAAATAATAAATGTGACGAGACATTTAATTTTGTGAAATTAAATGACATAGCGTCGATCTACATTTTACGTAGGTAAATGTAGTATATTCACTTTCTCAAATCCGATTTCCGGTGAGTGAGAAATAGTGGATTAAAGTTGGGCATAATTAGCTTTTAATTAAAGCTTGGAGATGGAGCTTAGGGAATAATTAACTAGTGTTAATTATCCCACATTGGAGGATTAACACATCTTTAATGTGTATAAATTAAGTGACTTTATGTTACTTAATAATTATAGTGGACCAAGATGGGTGAAAGAGCCCACACGCGCGCACACGCGCGCGCCGCCGCCGCCCGCCCGCCCGAGCCCGAGCCCGTGCCCGTGCCCGTGCACGTGCTCGTGCTCGTGCTCGTGCTCGTGGTCGCGGGCGCGGGCCGCGGGCCTCGGGCCTCGGGCCTCGAGCCCGATCCCGATCCCGATCCCGATCTCGATCTCGATCTTGGACTTGGACTTGGACTTGGACTTGGACTTGGACTTGGATCTTGGATCTTGGCAATTGGTCTTTGGGTGGTCTTTGGGCTTGGTGCTTGGCCCAAACTATTCTTTTTGGACCACCGCCGAGTCAGCAATCCAAGTGGCTTGACACGTCGTCAAGCGAGGCACAGTCACGGTTGCCACGTGAGAAATCCACACGCTCCACACACGGATGGCACACTCCTGCCACACGTCTGTAACCGACGTCGGTTACGAATTGCCATGATGACAGCCATCATGGCTGTTGACCCCCTGCAGTGGACTGAGCCTATAAATAGGCCAGCCATTCCATGCATCACTACACAATTCAAAAAGCATTCTGCATCATAAGCTCTCTCCCTCTCCCTGCATAGTTTTTTCTGTCGAAGCTCTGCCCTCTCCTCCATCCAGTTCGCCGGAGCTCTGTTGATTGCGGTGCTGCATCAATAGAGACGTAGCCGTTTTACCTTTGGGGACGACACGCCAAACCGAAGAGCACTACCGGGGCGTATCTCGTCTTGCGGGAAGAGGCCTCCTCGACTCGGCTAATCACACTGGTTTAGTAGTTTCGATTATACGTTGTATTTTTAAGTTCAGTTCTTCCTTTCCTTTCTTTTGGGTTGTATTACGCCCGGTAGTTATCTTTGTAATCCCAGAAACCAACAAGCTCTACTGCAAGTAGTCCGCCTCGCAGTGGAGTGCATCCGTCTATACAAGAACGGTTGTCTATTCGGGCAAGGACACATGACTCTACCGCCCACACTCAACTCCAAGATGATCTAATGGAGCACATTTGAGCAAAATTTGGCGGAGGAAATTATTAAATTATGTATTTTTAATTTTTTTAGGATTTTACGAATTTTATATTGTAATTTTATTTTATTTAATGAAGTGTGTTTTTATTAATTGAATTTGTTGGAAATAAAAATAAAAATGAAATTGAATAAATAGTAATTTAAGAGACGGTTAAGGGACGGATAAGAGATGGAGGGTTGCAGATTCTGTCCCTTAATTAAGAAATAGAGTAAAAAAGTACAGTGAGGCCCAAGAATAGTAATTTAATAGACGGTTAAGGGACGGATAAGAGACAGCGTTGCAGATGGCCTTATTGTCTTCACAAAGACTATTTGTTATAGTCATAGTGTTACGACTCAGTTACCTATAAATTCACCGGTACATTAATATTTTCAATCCTAAGTTGGAGTCGGCCTTGATCAATAATAGCAGTATACAGTTTTAGGGAAAAAAATAAACAATTTTTATGTAGTAAGCATTTTATTAGTGATAAATGTTTATATCGAAATGGACAAAGCAACGGTTTCTTCTCACTAATTCACGAAATTAATTGTGCTCCTTAATTTGCATGTGACAATATACTCCAAAGTTGATGAAAACTCGTGTGGCAAATGTGATAATAATTCCATGGTTGAAAGGAAAAGGAACATGAGTCATGTGTAAGTAGTACATGAATTAGTATACTTTGCCCTCCATGTCTTAGATTAGGCTATATAAAGATAAATTAATATACACACCATTAATTAATGTGGTCGTACGTGTTTGCTAAGCATTTCGGCAATGATGGTGACACCCAAAAGGGCAAACAAGTCTTAAACCCTAAGACTAAATATAACGACACTATTTGTATAGCTAGGTTCAAATAAAAATCTTCTCAAAAATGTGATCATGTATATAAATTCAATGGCAATATCTGATGATCGGTGCCTTATAAGGAGATTATACCATTATTTTTCAGTGTATAGATATTGCTGAAAGCAATTGCACCAACGGTGATAGGAGACTAAAAGATGGATAGAGATGGAAAGAGTAACAAGGGAATAAAAAGAATTAGAGAATCAATTATAGATATTAAAGATAAATACACATGTTTGTCAAAGTAATAAATGTCAACTGCTATATATTATTAATAACAGTACTAATTGACGACTAAGCAATTAAACTTCCACCTATCCATTACTAGAGATTTGAAATCTTGCAATGTTCTCTTGATAAATTGTGTAATCATTTTAATTTTTTTAATCACAAATTCACAATAACATGTATTACTCCACTTTTTAAATAATTTATACATATTGTGCAATCGATTTTCAACTATCTAAGGACCCATGAACCCATTTTACTGCTTATATAACTGTGACGATTTTAAGAAGTCTTTTTCCAATATGTGTAAATATTAACATAGTACTCTCTCCGTCTCAACTTAAGAGTCATGTTTTGCCATTTCCGTTCGTCCCAACTTAAGAGTCTTATTTTACTTTTACCATAAATGGTAAGTATGCCCCACATTTCACAAAATATTCCACTCACGTTTCATTATAAAAGAAATATATATAAGTGAAACTCATATTCAACTAACTTATTCAACTAATTTTTTTTAATATTTTTTAAAACTCATGCCCTAACTAATTAGGACTCTTAAATTGGGAAAGAGAGTAGTATTACATTTGCTATGTTAAATGAATGATATTTTCTAGAATGTATTGGAGTAGGAGTATTGTTTTTGCAAGATGACCACCTTCGAAATAGGCCGAACGACTGATGCCTCCTATGCGTAGGACTAGGCATGCACACCGGTTCGGAACCGCCGGTTTCGATTCATGAACCGGCGGTTCACGGTTCATCATATGCATGAACCGGAACCGGCCCGCCAAGGGTCCCGACGGTTCCGGTTTCGGTTCAAAAAACCGGTGGTTTACGTGGCGGTTCAAAACCGCCGGTTTTCGGCCTGAACCGTCGGTTCCGGGCCGGTTCGACGGTTCGTCCAATTTTATTATTTTTTGCATTTTTCAATTAAATTACTACTCCATCGTGTAATATTTATTCAATTCAATTTAAGATTACAAAAATTAAATAATTTTGCGAAACATACAACGATTTAATAATACTACAAAGATTTTGGTCCACAAAAAATCATAAAAGTAAATAAACATTAAAAAATCACAAGTTTGGTGTTGTAACCCACTCCTCAAATCAAGCTAAATGGACAAATACACCTCTCAAGAGCTGAAGCGTAGAATAGTAAAAATTGAGACATAATTTGGGATTTATGCAACTAAAGTATATTATTTTTCGTGCAAGTTCGTATTGGGTTTTAATGTCGTGTCAAAATTTATTGGTCCTATTTATGACATATATAAGCATGTTTCATTAAGGATGTGGAGAGGGCGTTCGGGGTTCTCCAAGCGCGCTTCAACATCATCAAAGCCCCGGCTCGTTCGTGGTTCATGGAGAGCATGGTCGACATCATGTATACGTGCATAATCTTGCACAACATGATTGTCCGAGACGAAGGACCCGATGCGGGAAATTGGTTTGACCCCGAATCCACCGGAAGCTCAACCGCAAGTAGTCCGCCGCGAAGTGGAGCGCATCCGTCTATACAAGAACGATTGGCTATTCGGGCAAGGACACGCGACTCTAGCGCCCATACCCAACTCCAAGAGGATCTAATTGAGCACATTTGGGAAAACTTTGGCGGAGAAGAATAAATTATGTCATTTTTATTTTTTTAGAATTTTAATTATGTCTTTTTTTCTTTTTTTTTTTAAGTTTAAGTTGTAATGTTGTTTTAATTTTGATGAATTATGTTTGTTTAAATTGAATTGGGTTGGAAAAAAAATAAAAAATAAAATTGAATGAATAGTAATTAAGGGACGGAATAAGGGACGGTTAAGGGACGGAGCGTTGCAGGTTCCGTCCCTTAGTTAAGGGGAGGAGGAAAAAAGGACAGTGGGGCCCTCAAATAGTGGTCAAATACTAGTTAAGGGACGGTATAGAGACAGCGTAGTGGATGGCTTTATATTGATGATATGAAGTCTTGTCAAATTCTGTTGGGTGAAAGTATTGATACATCGATTTCGCAGCCGCATCTGCTGACCTTGAGGTGGAGAGTTATCCCTTGGATTTGATGTATCCCAAGATGAAGGATGCGTCCTTTTCTAGAAATGCTGAATGGAGTTGTGCATCTCTTCAATTTGGTGCAAGCAATGGAGTTTATATATTTGATCCGAGTGCTTTTGAGCCGGATGATAGTTGCAATCAAGTGGCATTTGATTTCTTAGTGGCAACTTGTCATTGCTTGACTCAGGGATTTACCAGATGGGGTACTGCAGCCGTGAATGTCGGCATCGATCGATGGACTATAGGAACTGTTGATAAGAGGAATGAATTGGCCCATTTTTGGGACATACAGGTTTTAAGTACACAAGATCTGACGCTTTGTCGCCCCCATGTCGGAGTGTGTCGTATTACTCTTCAATTTGGTGCAGCCGACGGAATCCACATATTTGACCCAGGAGCAAGAGCATTCGAGTCAGATGTCAGTCGAGCATTCTTTTCGTCGGTTTATGAGCTTCCCCTCCAGCGTTTTTTCACCCTTCGCCTTGAGGACAAGGAGATTTTTATGGGTGGGGGAGTTGATAGGGACCTCAACACCCACACCGGCAGCATCAAAAGTCGAGCAACCCAGACTCAATTCACACTCACGTCACAGCTGCTCTAGCCGAGGCCCAACAGCTCGATACCATGGCTTCACGACTGCCGGCCCAATCATTCCCATGTAACCCAGATGTCGAGTAGAGCCCATCCCAGCAAGAGACGTCAAAAGCCCAAGAACCACATCTCACCAAATCTAAAGATATCATCACAAGATATTTCTTATTCTAAGTCAAGGATTTGGTGTATATCAATATCATTATCTCTCGTATCTTTTAGTTATTTAGTCATTCTAGATTCTATAAAGTAGTGGTACGTTTAGCATTATTTTCGTTGAGAAATATGAAATAAACTTATATTCTCATTCTTGTTCCAAACCCTAGAACCTCCAGTAGGGAAGCGTTTATTGTCGTTCTGTTCTTCATAATTGTTCGAGTGTTCGAGTGCTCTATTGCTACTTCGATAGGATACAAAATCCTATCAAAGTATAATAATAATAATAATAATAATAATAATAATAATAATAATTAATTAATTATTATTATTATTATTATTATTATTATTATTATTATTATTATTATTATTATTATTATTATTATTGTTATTGATGATAGAGTTAAACTTTTGATCACAATTTGGATATACATATAGTCATATAGATATAGCGAGACTTAAGGACACTAGATTCGCGTATAATTTAGTATGATACTGATAAGTGACAGATTTAATGATGAAAGGCTACCAGGATTGCGTGTGTTTGACAAGAAAACAACAATTAAAAACGACAAAGGCGAATATAATTACGTTGGTGCATGTGATCATCTAACAAAATATTACTGCCGACTTTTAATTTCGTTGGTGCATGTGATCATCAAACAAAATACTACTCCTACTAACTTACAATTTCGATGGAATGAAAGATCGTCACTCCATCCCTCACCATACTAATCTCATTTTACTACGGTGTACTATTTTAGATTTTCATTGATAAAAAAAAAGTCTCATTATTTTTACAAAAAGGGAATTAATATTCAATTAACTCATTTTATTTATATTCAATAATTATATTAATAGGATTCACATGATCACATCCCACTCATTTAAAATTTATGGCAAAAGCAAGTTAATGAGTAACGAAGGAAAAAAATCAACCATTCAATATTTTAAAGCATATATTTTTAGTTTAATGCTAGATTGCAAATAAATCATTTAATATTTTTTAAATAATACTACCAATGCATATTAATTTCCAAATATTAAATCATTTAATATTTTTTAAATAATACTACAAAATTTAAATAATTTATTTTTAGATAACATTACAAAAATTAAATAATTTTGCGAAACATACAACGATTTAATAATACTACAAAGATTTTGGTCCACAAAAAATCATAAAAGTAAATAAACATTAAAAAATCACAAGTTTGGTGTTGTAACCCACTCCTCAAATCAAGCTAAATGGACAAATACACCTCTCAAGAGCTGAAGCGTAGAATAGTAAAAATTGAGACATAATTTGGGATTTATGCAACTAAAGTATATTATTTTTCGTGCAAGTTCGTATTGGGTTTTAATGTCGTGTCAAAATTTATTGGTCCTATTTATGACATATATAAGCATGTTTCATTAAGCAAGATGACCACCTTCGAAATAGGCCGAACGGCTGATGCCTCCTATGCGTAGGACTAGGCATGCACACCGGTTCGGAACCGCCGGTTTCGATTCATGAACCGGCGGTTCACGGTTCATCATATGCATGAACCGGAACCGGCCCGCCAAGGGTCCCGGCGGTTCCGGTTTCGGTTCAAAAAACCGGTGGTTTACGTGGCGGTTCAAAACCGCCGGTTTTCGGCCTGAACCGCCGGTTCCGGGCCGGTTCGACGGTTCGTCCAATTTTATTATTTTTTGCATTTTTCAATTAAATTACTACTCCATCGTGTAATATTTATTCAATTTAAGATTAAATAGTTTGATTGCTTGGCGTAGCCGCGTTGGGTTATGATATTTTGTATATGTTGTAGAATTGAGTGGTATTGTTTCTAATTTATGATTTTTGAGTGTTCCTTGCTTTATGTCGATTGATTTTACTGTAAACATTTCTTCGTTTATTCGTTTATTTGTGTCGATTGATTTTACTGTAAACATTTCTAATTTAACTACTGTAGCTTCAGCACCTTTCAATAGTTCGATTGATTTTTTTGCATTATTTTTATTTGTTTATATATGAAATGTGCGTAAATAAAATTCAAAAAAATACGATTAAAGTTGCAATTTTATTGAAATTACACGTTTACAACAATTACAAATCGAAAAAACCTTGAGGTCTTGAAGTCTTAAACAAAAATTTAAATACAAACGAGACTACTAGTCAACAACGAAGCTAATTACAAATGACAAAAACGACGTAGAAGTTCTTATAAAAAAACTTATAAGTATATATACTCTTAATTGGCGAAGGAGATCTTTCTACATAACTAAATTAAGGACGCATTTAGCAATTCAACTTTAAATATTGAGTTTAGTCTAACAATCAATAATTATAGTAGAATTGTCAAAAGTTTCCCGGATTTAGCCGTATAGACAAATCTACTTCATCAACTAGAGTATATACAAATACAATTATGTAATGAAAAAATGAAAAAGGACTTGAGCTCAACTTAAATTTAAAATTTAAGTTGAGGTGCCTACGTATCCCCAATACTCATTTGCATTAGGGAATCAAAGCCCACGTAGTTCTCTTACCTTACTTACCTATTTGGCTTGGCCGGCGGCGGTTGACGGCTGGCCTACGATTCATCCCCGGTGAATTCATCTTGTGATCCCTCCTGACGATCATCCCAATCATTTTCTTGTTCTCGGACATCAGCTTTGGCCAAATCATCAAGTAACATCACGACTTCCATATTTTTTGCCGAGAGCTTACTTCTTGATTCATCCAACACACGCGAGCCAACACTAAAAGCGGACTTGACGACGACAGTGGAAGCCGGAACAGAAAAAATCTTCTTGGCCATTGACGCAAGGATGAGAAAATCTTTCTCGTGGGTTCCCCATCAATTGAGGACATCGATTTGGGCGGGAGGAGTAGGACCTTCATCACCAAAGGAAAACAGTGAATCGAAATATAAATCTAATTCACTTACCATACCTGAGGACCTTCCGCCGGTGTTGTAGCTGTATAGTCGGCTAGTTGTGATTGTGCGTCGGGGTCATCATAATCGGCTTGAAATGCAAAGCCATAGTTATGTTGTGGAGGAGGGGGGTCTTCTGACTTGGTGGGTATTGTTATACTTGGTTTCATATTAGGTGTAGAGAGCGCGCAAGTTAAACTCAAAGGTTTGTTGGTTAATGGACCGGTCCGGGAGGGTTATTTGAAAGGTTTCTGAGAGGTCTACTCCAAATTCGTCACTGGTATCGGATTGGATTGCTTGAAGGGGACCAAGATCAATTGAACTCAAATTGTTATAATAAAAATCTAAAATCCTAGAGGTACCGGCTAATTTCCATTTTGGATCCAAATACCTTTGCAATCAAAAACACGGTTGGAATCTCACTGAAATACTTGAGCTATTTTTCAATCATATAATATAAAACACACATTAATTCAGGTGAAGATGAAGCATTTTCATTGCAGTTTTAAAACCAAGTGATATATACATGCAATGCTCTAAAACACGAACAACAGTGTAATAATAAACACCCGACAATTCAACAGTAGCATTTTTAAAATATTTAAACAATTTAAATAAAGCCACACTATGTTCCCAACAACTATGCGAAAGATATAAATCATGAACGGGATAGGTTCTAAAAAAATCACATAAAGAATCTTTATGTGTCAAAGTAGAATTCAGACAATCATATGTCGAATTCCATCTATGAGACACATCCATAGTAAAATTCGTATATCTAACATTCTTTTGATGGCAATATTTCTTTCATGCTTTGCCAATAGCTGGTTTTTGATGGATTAATCTAGCTGCAGTTCTAATAGGAGAAACGTGCTTTTGCCATAATTCAAGCGCATTTTGTACGCATAAATTTAAAATATGATAAATGCATCTTTGATGAAAATACTTACCTCCAATTACCGAAGCACAAGCCGCAATCAAATCGCTAATACTTGCGGTGTTAGTAGTTGCATTATCAAAACAAATAGAAAATATCTTGTTGCATAATTGAAACTCATTCAAAACTTGTATAATCAAAGAAGCAATTTCGGGTGCAGTGTGTGGAGTTTCAAATTCTCTAAAACCTATTAAACGCTTGTTTAAAGTCCAACTATTGTCCACAAAGTGAACCGTAATGCCCATGTATGAATGACGGTTAAAACAATCAGTCTACACATCTAAGCAAATGTTCACTTTGTGGCCCAAGTTAACTAAATAACGTGATAATTCAACCTTTTTCTCTAAACATTGCCTAACAGTAGATCGTTGAATGGTCATTCTATCTATTCTTTTGATAGCTACGTTTAAACCACTTTGCATAGTAACCTCAAATTTTTTGTCATCATAAACGTTAAAAGGAAAATTCTTAATTGTCGCCCATCTAGTCATAACATCAGAATTTTTTTTGATCATATTTAAAAAGAGGCGTACCTGACGAACCCGAGCCACCAGGTTGGAAGTTTAGTTGGGTAGAGGTAGTGCCACATTCTACCGGATGCTTTGTCACCAAATGGCGACGGAGGGTGCCATATCCCCCACCACTCGAGAATTTGTAGTCTTTATCGCAATAGTTGCAATACGCATGAAACGCCGATGTCTCTTCTTGAGAGTGCGGATCATGAGGAGTTGGAATCACCACCGGGACCTTCTTGTAGTGTTTGAAAAAAATATCAGATTTCAAAGCTTTTGCAGTGTTAGTGGGTGGAGGGGGAGGCATCTCCTCATTTCCGCCGGTGCTAGATGGAATACGAGAATGAGATCTATCCTCATTGTTGTCCGAGTCTGACGATATAGCCACGTCGTACTCATCATCTTGTTGGGAACCACCTCCCCTACCCCCACCTTGTTGCATTTCATCGAGTAGCAAGGCGGTCCTATGATATTCTTCTATCTATCAATATTATATAAGTTGAAGTTATAAGTACGAACACAAAAAAAATTTATAAACTCAATTTTATGAAATTATAAAATATGAATTGTAAAAATAATTTTTCATTACTTACTTGTATGCGTTCAGCCTGCACTCGGGAAACCTCTTCCATAATTTCTCGACGACTAGGTCGCCTTGATTTTGAGGGACGACTAGTACTTTGATCTTGGGCAATTCCCTTGCTCCGATCACCACGTCCCGGTCCACCACGAGAATAAGACATAGTAATAAATGAAAGTAGTATGGATGGAATATGTATGGAGTATGGAATACGTGGTAAATTACGAGAACAACAACAAATATAGTAGTAAGTAGAAACTAGTAAACAACTTGAGCAATTAGAGAGAATAGAGAAATGAAGATTGAGAGAAGGAAATCCTTGTTAACACAAGAATGAGGTAGTAGAAATGAGGGGGAAGTGGGGTATTTATAGGAGTAAAATTGGAAGAAATAAAAAAATTGAAATTTCAAATTCGGCAGAAATCCCCGATTTACCGCCTGAACCGGCAGTTCAACCACAAACCGGCGGTTCAGTCCACGGTTTTCTGACGGAAACCGCCGGTTTCCGAAAACCGGCTGTTTCTGACCGGTTTTCAGGCCTACGCCCTGCACCCTACGACCTGCCACCCGAAAAGTCACCGGAACCGGTGGAAACCGGCAGTTTCTGACGAAAACCGCCGGTTTTCTTCAACCCTAGCCTGCAGCCCTACGGACCCTAGCCCGGAATGCGCCGTTGGAACCGTTGAACCGCCGGTTCACTGTTCAACAATACCTCGACCCTTAACCGGCCCGTCTGAACCGGTTTGTGCATGTCTACGTAGGATCGAACTACTCATCATCTTAGATTCACTATGATTGGATTTGGATTATACTCATTTTAATAGATTAGTTAAACTCACATTAAACTTCCTAATATGTAGGTGCAGTTTATTTAGTTCGCAGTGATAGCACAACTGGCAACAGAGGAACAGATCTTGCTGCAAGAGTCATTTTTCATTTAGGACGTTTCATAGTAGTACTTATTTATTTTTTTAATAAAAAGTAATAACACATTTTCTCCATCTTACTTGTCTTTCTTTCTCTCTTAATTACTTTATTATTTCTACTTTTCTTCTTTTCTATTTTATTAATCTTTTTATTTATATATTACACACTTTTTTTCTTAATATCAATATCCAAAAAAATGACTCTATTAATATGAAACGAAAGGAAATGAGTGATAGTAGTAAACACACGCACACATAGAGAGAAAGATTAAGTGATTAACTAGGGCAGACAAAGTATGGTTGAAACTCAATAATTATTCGTTGGTTACTAATTTTGAAAAAGTCAACAATACCACACTAAAGTATTGTTAAAATTCGATATTTACTATTGATCCACTGAATAAATGGTTACGTTTAAGTTGAAAGTAAAAAAAAAATACACACGATAATTATAAAAATTTGCATGATAGTTTTTGTTTACTGACAAGAGATTTAAATTGTAATTATCTCTTTTGGATATTAAAAAATGGTCTAAATATTCTCAGAAAAAAGTGCAGTACGTGTGATTGCTGATTAAGAGTGGTAATCTTATGTTTGATTCTATTTTCTGGAGTAGTAATTATTTGTATTAGTATTTATTTAAAAAAAAATTAAGTTGGGCAACTGCGAGTCAACTATATATATTTGATGACGTTGCTTTCGATTCTAAACAGAAATAGAGCACAGCTACAATTCCAAGGTGTATTTCACTACTTCACTCTCTCTCTCTCACACACCTCTCAAATCCCAAAGCAGCCTTCAATTTTTCAACTTCCGGCGAGCTTTTCACTTTCTCTATCTCGAGAGAGAATCTAATTTGAGTAGTAGTGGTGGGTGGTGCTTTCAATTAAAAGACTGGTACTACTTTGATGGCACGACAAAACCCCCAATAAAACCCTGCAAATTAAAAAACCTTCCCCTCATTTCCGAACCAAAGAGTTACAATCATTAATGGGCGTGGTAGAAGAGGGTTGGGGCGGTTGGGCGCCGACCCCTGGCGGCGCTCCCCTCTACATCCAGAAAGATGATCATTGGACCCACTTCGACAACTCTGTCAATGCGGTGTCGTTTGGCTTCGTCGCCACCGCCATCCTCATCTCCATGTTCCTTGTCATGGCCATCTTCGAGAAGTTCCTCAGAACCACCTCTCCCCTCGATTCCCGCCGCCGCCTCTCCGACCTCGAGTCCCAGAATCATATTGTTGCCTTCAATTCCAAGCTCCGATACCCCTCATCTCCTAAAGTGAGTCTCTTTACAATTACTAGAAACCTTGATTTTTTTTTCATTACATGAACTTGCTAATAATCCTATGTTTTAAAAAAAAAGAAGAATAAGAAGTGCATGTGATGGTGCAGGGAGAATAGAGATATTTCATTATTTTGGAAATGGTCCCTAGTTACATTGATGGCAAGTGTAGCTATTCTCAATTCTATATTATTCTTCTATAATCTTGTAAATAAATGAGATTGTTCATTCTTGGATAAAGACCCACTTGATTTAATATTTGGACCATCACATACCTATATTTATGATTCCCCGCGTGCCGAATCCCTGTTTTGGGGACACCCCCCCAACCTTCTATTTCCCTTTGTTTTTTCTCTCTTCCTATTTTCAATAATACAACCCCACCTTCAATTATATTACTTGCCTATGTTTTTTAATTGAATTGTCCTAATCAGATTACTTTTCTAGATAATGTTGTTGTCATTGTGTTTATCTACTGTGACCACAAGAGCATCTTATAGGTTACTTAAAAGAGAATGGCATTACTAATTGTTGCTTCGATTGTTCTATTCTCTTTTGTGTTTGTTTTGCTTATAATTTGTGGAGGAGAAGTACTAATTTGAGGCTTTGAGCATATAACAAGTGTGACATTTGTATACAACATATAGAACTTAACAGAATAAAATGGCTGCAGATAAGTGTAAATGCAAGAGAAGTATCGGTGGTGATGCCGGGCAACAAGATCCCGACCTTCATCGCACATCCTGCTCCGGTGCCTTGCCCACCGGAGCGAGTGCAGTGGCCGCCACATCAGCTATAATGATGGGGAGTCACCATGGATGCACATTCTACTACCATTCCTTTTTGTGAAATGGGATCAAAGTTTTTGTATATGTCTCTACTCTTTATCTCATTTCCTGCAGTTGAAATATGGAAACACATTATTTCCATGGCCTCTATGTATACTATGCTCCTTCCCATACCAGTCTTCAATTTTGATTTGAATATATTCTTTGTTGAAGTTGGATGAGGATCATATTCATGGCCTTGTAATTTAAATCAAACACAGACAGCAAATTAACATCAAACATGACCTGTCTGGGCTCAATGTGGAACAAGGGATAGGATTGATGCAGCGTGCCCAATCCTTTACCCTCCATTTATATATTTTTGTGATATTTGCTAACCAAAAATCAAACATTGGATAGAGTTGCAAATAAGATCATTAAATTTCCATCAATCGATGTGACACGTCTTATTTATATGTAGATTATTTTTAATAGCTGAAATTATCAACGAATCGAATATTTTGAAGTACTAAAAATCAGTTATTTATCATAAGAGTATCCACATCTGTGCTCTTCCGCAAGGATGAGCATAAGGGCCCCACTATTATATTATTCAATTTAAATAAAAATATTTTCACAAAATTAAAATGCATTAAAACTATCCAGAATAATATTATAAAATACATTAAAAATTAAAAATTACATAATTAAAATTCTAAAAAATAAAAATTACATATTTAAACTCCTAAAAATTAAAAATTACATAATTAAATTCATAAAATTAAAAAACCCAATACTCGTGGTCGAATTTCGCCCACATGTGTTTGATTAGGTCTTCTTGTAGCTCAACATGGGTTCGGGTATTGCGCATTGTGTGCCTTGTTTCGATCCTCTCACCTACCGTCGTATGCACGCCTCGGCGTGGGGGAGACCTCGCGCTTGAGCTTCCGGCTTCATCCTCGTCGTAAAAGCTAGCCGCCCTCGGTCCTTCGTCGCCTATAATCATGTTGTGTAAGATAATACACGTGTATATGATGTCGGCGATATTTTTCACGTACCATAGCCGAGACGGGGCCTTCACAATGTTGAATCGGGCTTGAAGGACCCCAAAGGCTCTTTCGACGTCTTTCCGCTCGGACTCTTGACGCTGCGCAAAAAGAACCCGTCTCGGGTCTTGCGGGTTACTGAGCGTCTTCACGAAAGTAGACCACATTGGGTAGATACCATCGGCGAGATAGTAACTCATGTGGTATACATTTCCATTGACGGTGAAGTCGATCGCCGGTGCTACACCATTCAACACATTTGAGGCTTTGAGCATATAACAAGTGTGACATTTGTATACAACATATAGAACTTGACAGAATAAAATGGCTGCAGATAAGTGTAAATGCAAGAGAAGTATCGGTGGTGATGCCGGGCAACAAGATCCCGACCTTCATCGCACATCCTGCTCCGGTGCCTTGCCCACCGGAGCGAGTGCAATGGCTGCCACATCAACTGCACTGATACTGATGGGGGAGTAACAATGGATGCACATTCTTGGTTCTACCATTGCTTTTTGTGATATGGGATCATAGTTTTTGTATATGTCTCTACTCTAATCTCATATCATTTCCTGCAGTTGCAACATGGAATTACATATTTCCCATGGCCTTTCTATGTATTATAGTACTATGCTCATTCCCATACCAGTCTTCAATTTTGATTTCAATAGTGTATATTTTTTTGAAGTTGGATGGGGATCATTTTCATGGCCTTATAATTCAATCCAAATAACACAGACAGCAAACATGCCCCTTTCTGGGCTCAATGTGAAACAAAGGGATAGGATTGATGCAGCCTGCTGCCTGCCCCATCCCTAAGAGTGTCCACAATGGTGGCCCTTGAGGGCCACCAAAGTTGGCCCGGCCACCAAATGTGGCTCTCCGTGGCCCTCCACAATGGTTAAAACCAAAAACCAACAAGGGCCACGAAATGTGGCCCTCTCAAAAATAAAAATTAATTTTTTTGTTTTGTTTAATTATATTTTTTAATTTAACTACAATAAATTTAATTAGACTAAAAATTTGGAGGGGTTTGGACTCGATCTCCACGGTTGGGATGATGGGAAGTTGCCGTATCCCGAGTCTCCATATCCCGGGAAATCACCATCTCCACCTTCCATTTTTGATAGGATTAAAATTAGGGTTTTGAAGTGTAAAAAATGGAGTGGGAAGAAATGGAAATGGAAATGTAATATTTATAAAAGAATTTTCGAAAAAAAAAACAAAATTCGGTGGCTGAGCCACAAATCGTGGCTCTCTGCAGTGGAGGGCCGCGGCTCTCTCTCGGCCCTCGGCTCTCAGCCGCAATCCGTGGCTCTTTGCAGTGGGGGCCGCGGCCCCGAGCCACCAACCGCGGCTCCCCACTGTGGACACTCTAATAACCCTCCATTTATATACTACTTTATACTAATTGCTAACCAATAATCAAACTTTGGATAGAGTTACAAGTAAGATCCCTTAAATTTCCATCAATCGATGTGACACGCCTTATTTATATGTATGTAGACTATTTTTAATAGCTGAAAAACGAATCGATTTTTTAAAAATTAGTACTACTAAGAATCAGTTCATAATTGTAATAGTTCAAAGACTAGATCCAATTATATCCAAATGAATATTTAATTTATTTATTCATAAAAAAAATGAATATTTTTGGAATGATCATATAACATTGCTCAAAAGAATTATATCCAAATGTACAAGCCCAAATATTGACGAGGCTGGATAACAGAGGAATGGGTCTTCATAAGATAAAAAAGATTTGGCGATGAGGACAAAACTGTGTGTAATCAGGCAATCTGCAACGCTGTCTCTTATCCGTCATTTAACCGTCTCTTAAATTATTATTCATGGGCCCCACTGTACTTTTTTACTTCATCTCTTAACTAATGGACAGAACCTGCAACCCTCCATCTCTTATCCGTCCCTTAACCGTCTATTAAATTACTATTTATTCAATTTCATTTTTTATTTTTATTCCCAACAAATTCAATTAATAAAAACACACTTCATTAAATAAAATAAAATTACACCATAAAATTCGTAAAATCCAAAAAAAATTAAAAATACATAATTTAATAATTTCCTCCGCCAAATTTTGCCCAAATGTGCTCCATTAGATCATCTTCAAGTTGGGCGTGGGCGGTAGAGTCACGCGTCCTTGCCCAAATAGACAACCGTTCTTGTATAGACGGATGCACTCCACTGCGAGGCGGACTACTTGCGGTAGAGTTTCCGGGGGCTTCAGGGTCGAACCAATTTCCCGCCTCAGGTCCCTCGTCTTGGACAATCATGTTGTGCAAGATTATGCACGTATACATGATGTCGACCATACTCTCCATGAACTACGTACGAGCCGGGGCTTTGATTATGTTGAAGCGTGCTTGGAGAACCCCGAACGCCCTCTCCACATCCTTGCGAGCAGCCTCCTGCTTCTGCGCAAAAAGAGCCTGCTTTGCGTTCGCAGGCCTGTTGCACGTCTTCACGAAGGTTGGCCACTTCGGGTAGATGCCGTCGGCAAGATAGTACCCCATTTTATACCGCTGGTTGTTAGCGATGAAGTTGATGGCCGACGCTTTACGATCCAAAACTTCGGCAAAGAGGTCGGATTGGTGGAGCACGTTTATGTCGTTGTTCGATCCAGGGACCCCGAAGTACGCATGCCAGATCCATAATCGGTAGTCGGCAATGGCCTTGAGTATAACAGTGGGGTGGGTGCCTTTGTGGCCGTTAGTGTATGAACCCCTCCACGACACAGGGCAATTCTTCCATTGCCAGTGCATGCAATCGACGCTGCCAAGCATCCCTGGGAATCCGTGCACTTCTTCGTGAAGGTGGAGCAGAAACTGACAATCTGTCATGCTTGGCCTCCGGAGAAATTCGTCGGTGAAGGCTGCCCGGATGCCTTTGCAGAATTGGATCAAACACATTCTCCCAGTGCTTTCTCCAATGTGAAGGTATTCGTCGAACACATCCGCCGTTTGTCCAGTCGCAAGTTGACGGATTGTTTTAGTATATTTATGCAGCGTCGTGTGGCTGGGACGGCTGACGGCGTCGAACCTTTCTTGGAAGAACTCTTCCCGGGCTGCCAATATATTTGCGATGTGGAGAAATAGCGGTTTCCGCATGCGGAAACGTCGACGGAAGTAGGTATCTCCCCAAACCGGGTTATCGCAGAAGTAGTCGCGGACTAACCTTACGGCGGCTTCTTCCCGGTTACGATGGATGCAATCCGGGAGCGTCTTTGGGGCGGCGCGGCTTCCTCCGCCTCCCGACGTCGATCTTCTTCAAGTGATTTTTCCATTATTCAACGCATTTCCTCATATGGATCCATTATATCGATTAACTTTGGGGGAAGAATAAAAGAGTTGATTTGAGATGAAAATTGGAGTTGAAAGAGAGATGATTTGAGAAGAATAGATGTGTGTTTGTGTGTGAAATGATGATGAAATAAGAGTATTTATAGAGTAAAAAAAATAAAAAAATATAGGAAAACGGTCGAAAACGGTAATATTACCGTTTTTCAAATTTTAATTTTTTTATTTAATTCAAATTTTTAAAAAAAATGATTTATTGCGTCAGCGTGAAGAGACCTCTCGCGGGCCGTCTCGGAGAGACGTGTGTCTCGGCGTACTGGGGACGCGGCGGGACGCTGCAATGCGTCCCGCGCGCGTCTCGTCACGGAGGAACGAGCTTCAAGCCACCCGCGTAACGCATTGCCGGTGGCCTCATGCTATTTTGTGTGCAAAAGTTTCCAAACAAGACAAGATTACAAAATTAACCCACAACAAACTTTGAAGTTTGAAACCTCCAAAATTTATCTTCCTACTCAACTCCATCATCGGATTCCACCAAATCTAATATGTCGGAAAAAAGGTTGAGAAAAAACAATAGCAATAGGCTAACATGGCCGCGATTCCCCGTTAAATCCTTTAAATGATTCTCGGTTTCAATGCTATAATAACGGCTAAGGCCATCCGCAATGGGGCGGACGATGACACGCCCGATGGCGCGCATCGTCCGGGCCCGCCATCGTCCGCCCCATTGCGGGTGCGTGACATAGGCCGCGGACGATCGTCGCGCCCTATACTAAGGGCGCGGAGTATAGCGCGGACGATGTCCAACGTCCGCCCCATTGCGGCCTACGCGGACGATGGCCGCGGACGATAAGCCATCGGCCGCGCCATCGTCCTCCCCACTGTGGGCTACGCGGACGATGGTCGCGGACGATGGCACGCGTTTTTGATTTTCTATTTAAATCTCGTTTCTCATTCATTTGTACATACGAATATGTCGACTATCTCTTTACATATTCTCTCTCAACATCCAACCAAAATGAATCTCGGCGACGACACCAATAGTTCTAGTTCGTCTGAGTCCGGTAGTTCGACGTCAGAAGCATTAGATGCAGCCGTTGAAGAGGCCATGGCGGCATGCTATGCGGCAATGCAGCGCGAGGAGGAGGTGGCGGCAGCGGCGGCTGAGCAAGTCCATAGGCCTATTCGACATAGGACGTATGTCCGACGCGACCACCCGGAAGCTCACAAACGTCTGGTTGAAGACTATTTTGCCAATCAACCACGATGGGGCCCAACTGTTTTCCGCCGCCGGTTTAGAATATCGCGGTACCTTTTTCTCAGCATTGTTCGGACATTGTCTTCACGTGATGAATACTTCACGTTTCGGGAGGACGACATCGGCAAACCCGGCCTTACACCATTGCAAAAGTGCCCGACTGCTATTTG
Source organism: Salvia splendens (assembly GCF_004379255.2). Classification (NCBI taxonomy): domain Eukaryota; kingdom Viridiplantae; phylum Streptophyta; class Magnoliopsida; order Lamiales; family Lamiaceae; genus Salvia; species Salvia splendens. The sequence goes on from NC_056039.1 coordinate 30,010,988, forward strand.
GCAGTTGGCATATGGCACCCCGGTGGACCTTTTTGAAGAGTACCTCCATTGCGGGGATTCTACAGGCCGTGAGTGTCTGAAGCGCTTTTGTCGGGGGATAGTAGAGGCCTATGGCAACACATATTTGCGCAAGCCGACTGCCACTGATTGCCAGTGTCTGATGCAGATTCACGAGACGGCGCACGGGTTTCCTGGGATGCTCGGGAGCATTGACTGTATGCACTGGCAGTGGAAGAATTGTCCGACGACGTGGAGAGGCCAATTCACAAGTGGATACAAGGGCAGCCACCCGACGATGATCCTCGAAGCCGTCGCTGACCATCGACTCTGGATCTGGCATGCTTACTTCGGCGTAGCCGGGTCGAACAACGACATTAACGTTTTCAACTCGTCCACCCTCTTCACCGAGCAATGTAACGGCAACGGCCCGGCCATCGAGTTCACTGCCAACAGAAGCCAATACCATATGGGGTACTACTTGGCCGATGGGATCTACCCACGGTGGCCAGTTTTCCTAAAGACGATCAGCTGCCCAATTGGTGAGAAGAGGGTTTTATTTGCGCAAAAGCAGGAGTCGGCGCGGAAGGATGTCGAGCGGGCATTTGGTGTGCTCCAATCACGGTGGGCAATTGTGAAAGGGCCGGCTCGTTCCTGGTACAAGGAAGTCATCGCCGATGTCATATATGCGTGCATAATCATGCACAACATGATAGTCGAGAATGAAGGCGGAAGCATCTCCGATTGGAATGAAGATGACCGTGCATCTAGCTCGTCCGACACGTCGACCAAGACACTCGATAGAGGGTTACCGTTAGGCTTCAATGAGGTTCTATCTAGACAGGCCTCAATGCGCAACCAACAGGATCATGCGCAGCTCATGAGCGACATGATTGAAGAAGTGTGGGCTCGTAACCGCCGTCGCTGAGTTTGCGTTTTTTTTAATTCGCATTGTAATGTATTAATTTTTATTAAATGAAATGAAGTTTTTGAAATTCGTAATTTAATTTATTAAGTTTTTTTAAATTCGTATGAATTTTGTAAATATTAAAAAAATGATGATGTGGCGCGTCATAAGGCGCGCCTTAGGGCGCCCCACTGCAAGTGGGGAGGTAGGAGGATAAAACTGATGACGTGGAGCGCCATAGGGCGCGCCTTAGGGCGCCCCACTGCTGATGCCCTAATCCACCAACTAATTTATATGACTAAGACAACATGCTTTAACTAAGAGCCTCCGCAGTGGGCGCCCTAAAGCCCGCCCCCACTGCAGCTCCACGCCCTATGTCATTTCCTTCCTCCGCGCCCTATGCATAGTCCGCGGACGATGAACCATTTTTTGCATCTTCCGGCCTATCCTCCGCCCCATTGCGGGGGGTAAGGAGGATAGTCCGGACGATGCACAATTTTCACTATTTTTTTAATTTGTTTTATATTTTCTTCTATATATGTCACCAATTTTTTTTACTTCATTTCTTACCTTTCACTCCATTCTCTTCCCCATCTCAATTTCTCTCTAAATTCAATAATGAATTCGGACGATTTTTCATATTTGCAAGCATAAAATATAAAATAATAAATAAATACTGACAATAGGATTTGCCTTTATTTGTGGTGTTTTTATATTTATTCTTGATAATTGATATATTTGCAAACATAAAAATAAAAAACTAATACAAAATAGTAGTTAAAACTATATGGCAGACTTTAGGGTATCCCCCTGCATGTGGAAGGGTAGGAGGATAGAATGATGATGTGACGGAGCATAGAGCGCCCTATAGGGCGGACTATAGGGCGCCCCATTGTGGATGCTCTAATCGCGAAAATTCCAGCATTATCAATACCACAAAAAATTACAAACAAAAACTTTATTTATTTTAATACTAATACTAAACACAATTTTCTATTTAATGTACTCCATTACTAATATAGATAGTCATAAATTATAAATTAAACACAATTTTCTTATTTTATGTACCCACATATATAGGTTATAAATACAAATCACAATTTTTTTTTTAATTTTGTGTACCCAGTTAATATAGACCACGGACTTATATAACTCTTTAGAATATTTTAACTAGATGAAAAATGTCTGCATTTTGCTCTAAGCAAATTCATAATTGTAGGAGTACTATGTAAGAATGGAATTTACAAACACTAATTTTTTTTACTCTTAAGCATTAATAGTGATATAAATATTTGTGGTTATGTGATGTGACGAATTTCTGATCAAGCTGGCTGACTTGCATCATTTCATCTAGGATAGGAAATCTCGACATGGCCAAACTGAAAAAGAAAGATTTTATTGCAGGAAATGATATGAAAAACAAAATCAAAGGCGAATCTATACGAGCATATCTCATTAATAACGGCAGAAATTACAAAATTATTTTCGGATCCGAAAAAAGGAAAGAGTTCATTCAATAAAGTGACGAAGCCATTTCCGCAACAACACACGGATTAATTCATTAAAATTAGCAAGTTACCTTTGACTATTTATTTACACCATCACCACACATTTTGGCCACGCCCTTTCTACATAATTCCAAAACTACCCCTACCGTAGCTACACTTTCACTACAGAAAGATGAAACATTCCAGGGACACGAGCGGGTTTTCAAGCGACTCGTTGCTCCCATTCGTCGGTGGCCACTTGCTACCGCCACTCTCGTTCCCTCCATCCAACTTCCGGATCTTCTCCGCGGACCCGGGCGCGACCCGACCCGGTGATTTACCCGTTCTCCTCCTCGCCGATTGCGCCCGCCCGAGACCCGGATCCGCGCGCGTCACCGGCGACCTCGACCTTCTCCCGGAGCTCTCCCCTGTATCTCTTCTCCTCCCGTATCCGGATGCGGGCACGGGTCGGGCCCGACCCGGCGAGGGCTCGGATCTCCTTGCGGGAGATCTCCCTACCATTTTCTCTCTATGCAGCTCGCCGGAAAATAGCCTGCTCCTTGACCTCGCCGGAGACCGCTGCCGTAGCTCGCGCAATTCGGCTCTCCTGTCCGTGACGGATGTGGTAGCGCTGACGCTCTCGCTGAGAGAGCTGCAGATCTCGGACGCCTCTGACAGATCATCGGCGGTGAACTGCGGCTTGATGCCGACGGCGGCGTGGCGCTCCTTGTTTTTCAGCAGAGGCGCTGATTTGATGAACGGGCTCTCGTGCTTGCTGTGAAAATTCGGAATCGGAATTGGGGGTTTGGGGGTTTCGGAGAGGACTTCTTTGACTGTTTCGTCTTCGGCGAGAGGGTGGCTTGGGGGCGGCGATTTGCTAACGATGCCGTGTATGGTGGCGGAGGAGGGAATGTGGCCGGTTTTATGGGATGGATTGGATTTATTTGTGCTGATACAGCAGCCCATTGATGTTTTTGGGAGGAATGTGGGCGGTTTTCACATGCGACGGCGGTGGTGGAGAGGAGGGAGAATTGAATGATGAATGGAGAAGTGGTTGAGTGAGTGAGTGAGTGAGTGTTGTGAATTTATTGCGTTTGGAGGATAGAGGCTTTTGTGATTGGGAATTACATTAATAATTGTGAAATTAAGAGTAAGAAAATGGACATTGCTGTCTCAATTAATTTTGCATGACGTATTTTGTCTCTGCATCCATAGGATTCGTTGAATTCGAGAGGCAAAAGGACTAAATAATCATTAGATCTCATCTCCTTACAAAAATGGTCCCGCCAACATGCCATTTTCATATTTGTGCAAATTAGCTAATTTCATGAAACTAATTTGTTAATAATAAGTTACTCATTTTCATAAGTAACATTGACATAAATACCTTTTATGGCTTTTCATATAGTTATTTTAGGTATAATACTTACACATTATAAATCATTGCATTATAAATTGATGACGATTTTTAAACAAATTGATTTCAATCTCTAACACAAAGAGGCTAAAATCGCGAGAAAAAAAAAATCTTATTTGTGCTTCTGAATCTTAAAATGTATGACAAATCATTACGACAATCTTTAATATACTTTAGAAAAAGGACACATTTCAGTACAAAAATGCCCTAGCTAAAGGTTATTCTGGGCGTGCATTATATTATAAAGAACAAGTTAGAATATGTAAAAAAAAATAAAGTTAGAACATGTCTCCTGATCATTACACCGATCAATGTTTGGTGTATGTTTGTTAGCCTTTGAAATTGTGTGTTGTTACATATGTACTTGGAGAATTATTAAGTTGATGCCGTTGCACAAATGCATGACTTCGATCATACTAATGAAAGAAATATCAAAATTCGGATTGTTGTTGCAATTTTTGTTTAGTGTGACGGGTGGATGTGAGTTATTTTGAGAAAGAACGATGATGATTATAGAGATGTGCTTATCATCTGGTATTGATAAGACTTGTAGTTACACTTTAACCATAAGAAGCTCAGCGTCGGCGATACAGATAACATTAGAATTTAGTTTACAAAGTTTATTATCAAATGAGCCCATTACTCTAAATGCTTCTTATTCTATCATCCTAGTTGAATGTTGATGCAGTGGGAGCGCTTCTCTCCTAAATGAAACATGCTTATATATGTCATAAATAGGACCAATAAATTTTGACACAGACATTAAAACCCAATACGAACTTGCACGAAAAATAACGTACTTTAGTTGCATAAATCCCAAATTATGTCTCAATTTTTACTATTCTACGCTTCAGCTCTTGAGAGGTGTATTTGATTTGAGGAGTGGGTTACAACACCAAACTTGTGATTTTTAATGTTTATTTACTTTTATGATTTTTGTGGACTAAAATCTTTGTAGTATTATTAAATCTTTGTATGTTTCTCAAAATTATTTAATTTTTGTAATGTTATCTAAAAATAAATTATTTAAATTTTGTAGTATTATTTAAAAAATATTAAATGATTTAATATTTGGAAATTAATATGCATTAGTAGTATTATTTAAAAAATATTAAATGATTTATTTGCAATCTAGCATTAAACTAAAAATATATGCTTTAAAATATTGAATGGTTGATTTTTTTTCCTTCGTTACTCATTAACTTGCTTTTGCCATAAATTTTAAATGAGTGGGATGTGATCATGTGAATCCTATTAATATAATTATTGAATATAAATAAAATGAGTTAATTGAATATTAATTCCCTTTTTGTAAAACATAATGAGACTTTTTTTTATCAATGAAAATCTAAAATAGTACACCGTAGTAAAATGAGATTAGTATGGCGAGGGATGGAGTGACGATCTTTCATTCCATCGAAATTGTAAGTTAGAAGGAGTAGTATTTTGTTTGATGATCACATGCACCAACGAAATTAAAAGTCGGCAGTAATATTTTGTTATGATCACATGCACCAACGAAATTATATTCGCCTTTGGCGTTTTAGTTTGTTGTTTTCTTGTCAAACACAAGCAATCCTGATAGCCTTTCATCATTAAATCTGTCACTTATCAAATCTGTCACTTATCAGTATCATACTAAATTATACGCAAATCTAGTGTCCTTAAGAGTGTCCACAATGGGGAGCCGCGGCCCGCGGCTCGGTGCGCGGCCCCCCATTGCAGAGAGCCGAGAGCCGGGGCGAGCCGCGGCCGCGGACGCGGCCCTCCATTGCAGCGGGCTGCGTAAATAATTTTTTTTTTAATTTCGAAATTTTTTTATAAATATGCACTTCTATTTCCATTTTTTTCACTTCTTTCTACACTTCCAATCTCTTCATTTTACACTTCCAAACCCTACAAAAAATGCAAGGTGGAGATGGTAATTCCTCGGGGTATGGAGACTCGGGATACGACAACTTCCCCAATCAGATGTGGAGTCCGCAATCGCCCCAATTCCGGGTCCAGTCATCCCAGCAGAGGAACTTGGTTCGCCAACCATCGGGGTTCGGTGACTACCGACTGAATATGGACGCGATCAACAACCCGTCCCAGCACTTCCAATCCTCCCAATTCCAATACTCCCAGTCTCCTCTGTCTGAATCTGATAGATTCACATGGGAACAGTTGATGGGTACACCGGAGACCCCGACATCCGGTAGTGTGGAGATGGAGGCCCCCACCGGGGGTCGCCGAACCGTCGGTGGTGGGGGCGAGGCGGCGACGGTGGCGGTGGGGGGCGAGGCGGCAGAGAGCAGGGGCCCACAGGGGGCGGGGGAGGCGGAGACGGAGAGCCGGAAACCGGCGGTGGCCGAGGCGGTGGTTATCGGCGGGGCGAGAAGTACAACAACGACGAATCCCTCGCTGTTGCGCGGGCTTGGGAGGCGGTCACGACGAATCCGGTCATCGGCACGGATCAGACCGACTTTTGCTTCTGGAGGCGCGTCCTGACGGTGTACAACGACTTCAAACCAGAAGGCAGTGCCGGACGTGATGAAGGCCAGATCCGGAAGAAGTTTGGCCGGATCAGTAGAGCTGTGAAGAGGTTCAGGAGCATTTACGAGAAACAGCTCTAGAATGCCGAAAGCGGCCACAACGAAGCCGACGTACGGGCGTTATCGTATCAGTTGTTTAATACTGAACATTGGCCCAAGTTCACCTACTAGAATGAATACATGCTTCTCCGAGACTCCCCTCAATTCAAGGTGATCTGCGATGATGAGACCGGTCCTAATGGGAAGCGGACAAAAATTGAGGCCGACGGCACCTACAGCAGTGGTAGCGACTCACGTGCATTCGACCTGAATGACGATGTGAGGGATGAGCCCCCCTCGACAATGTCGAGGCGCCAGCGCCCGCAGGGCCAACAAGCCGCCATCCGGGAAACTAGAACCGCTTCCAAAGTCTCTCGGGCGAGCGCGGCGGCACTGCGCCCTTCACCGACCGCGGCGTTGACTCAAATACTGGAGGTGCAGATGATGAAGCAACTTGCGGATAACTTGTCCTTGTACGAGAAGTCGACGGACCCTATCACCAAGATGATGTACTACGACCTCATTCTTAGATTGAGGTCGAAGTTGGGCTTCTCCGTTCGGTCGGAGATGGGCGAAGCTAGCGCCAGTGGGGCCGGTGTCGGCGGCGGTGGAGGAGGTGAAGAAGATGTGCCGGATTCCGATGACGCCACCGAGTAGGTAGCGGTGGCATTTTTTATCTTTTTATGTTGTGTTTTTTAAAAATTTTCGTTGTAGAATTTTCCCCTATCAAAAGTACGACGGAAATTTATCTCTAATTCGTAACTTTATTAAATTATGTTTATTTCCCAAATTATTAGTCTACTAAAATTTAATATAGTTAAATTAAAAAATAACATTAAAAAAACCAAATAAATTAAATTTTTCTTAGAGGGCCACATTTGGTGGCCCTTGTTATTTTTGTTAATTTTGTTGCTTTTACCATTGCGGATGGCCACATAAGAGCCACGAATGGTGGCCGGGCCACATTTGGTGGCCTTCAATGGCCACCATTGTGGACACCCTAAGTCTCACTATATCTATATGACTATATCTATATCCAAATTGTGATCAAAAGTCTAACTCTATCATCAATTATTATTATTATTATTATTATTATTATTATTATTATTATAGGATTTTGTATCCTATCGCAGTAGCAATAGAGCACTCGAACACTCGAACGATTATGAAGAACAGAACGACAATAAACGTTTCCATACTGGAGGTTCTAGGGTTTGGAACAAGAATGAGAATAGAGGTTTATTTCATATTTCTCAATGAAAATAATGCTAAACGCACCACTAATTTATAGAATCTAGAATGACTAAATAACTAAAAGATACGAGAGATAATGATATTGATATACACCAAATCCTTGACTTAGAATAAGAAATATCTTGTGATGATATCTTTAGATTTGGTGAGATGTTGTTCTCGGGCTTTTGACGTCTCTTGCTGGGATGGGCTCTACTCGACATCTGGGTTGCGTGGGAATGATTGGGCCGGCAGTCGTGAAGCCACGGTATCGAGCTGTTGGGCTTCGGCTTGAGCAGCTGTGACGTGAGGGTAAATTTAGTCCGGTTTGCTCGACTTCTGATGCTGCCGGTGTGGGTATTGAGGTCCCTATCAACTCCCCCACCCATAAAAATCTCCTTGTCCTCAAGGCGAAGGGTGAAAAAACGCAGGAGGAGAAGCTCATAAACCGACGAAAAGAATGCTCGACTGACATCTGACTCAAAGGCTCTTGCCCCTGGGTCAAATATGTGGATTCCATCGGCTGCACCAAATTGAAGAGTAATACGACACACTTCGACATGGGGGCGACACATCGTCAGATCTTGTGTACTTAGAACCTGTATGTCCCTAAAATGGGCCAATTCATTCCTCTTATTAACAGTTCCCATAGTCCATCGACCGATGCCGACATTCACGGCTGCAGTACTCCATCTGGTAAATCCCTGAGTCAAGCAAAGACAAGTTGCCACTAAGAAATCAGATGCCGCTTGATTGCAACTATCATCCGGCCTAAAAGCACTCGGATCAAATATATAAACTCCATTGCTTGCACCAAATTGAAGAGATGCACGGCTCCATTCGGCATTTCTAGAAAAGGACGCATCCTTCATCTTGGGATACATATAATCCAAGGGATAACTCTCCACCTCAAGGGTCAGCAGATGCGGCTGTGAAATCGATGTATCAATACTTTCACCCAACAGAATTTGACAAGACTTCATATCATCACTATAAGAAAGTGTAGGAGTTGCTGAATATGGAAAATCTTTTATGGATTGTGGGGATTCCAAATAAAGAAAACCATCGCCATCTTCAGCATCACACTTTTTGACAAGCTTAATGTGAAATCCGGTGTCGGGATTGGAACAGACTGATGTCGAACGATGATTCAAGCTTTTGGAGCTTTTAGAAACTTTACCCTTTCGGTAATTACTGATGACACTGGAGGAGAACGTTCAGCGGTATCGAATCAAGAGCTGCTCAAATGAGAAGCATGACTATCTTGCTCCTCATCATCCGATGACTCAAAAGACAAGGAAGAGTGGGTTGTTGGGTAGGGCGGTCCCATCTCGTCATTCCCTGTGTGAAAAATCTCTGCAGATAATTCAGGATCCGAAAGGCGCATTGAACTCTCAATTACAATTCCCCCGACCCTTCTTCACTTCAAGCCCCCTACTAGAGTTCAATGTGAAATCTATGCCAACAAGGATATCAGTCCCAACCAACTCCACCTCCAACTTATTTCCAAACGAAGAATCCATAAACTCAATTGAAGGTAGAACATCTAGCTGATTGTCATCAACCACACGTGCAACTGACTCATCAAAGAATGTCGCATCAAATAGCTCCTGTGTGACCTCATCGTTTCGCTGTGTGGCAAGCGATTGGTCTCCTGGTTCGCGATTGGGTACGCCGCTGTGCAGTTGGGGGTCGCTTCTCACGGCCCGTCCATCCTATCCCCATAAACCGCCCATGGAAGGTGGTCTCCGCATAGGGCTTGTAAAATTCAGGGTCGAACCGCTGATTTACGGCCAACAAGAAATCATCTCAACTCTTTCCTTTGTTAGTTTCCTCCCAATATTCCCTCCAATATGATGCTGGGTGATCGAATAAATATTGTGTAAGATAAAGACGATCATCTAGCGGTATGTAGTGGTGATTATAGTACTCTTGGATCCTACGAATTCAATCTGGGGCATTCTTTCCGTCGAAACGTGGTGGCTCTCGGCGGAGGCGTGGTATGGCCCAGGGTTTGATACCTAGCGGTGCGTTTGTGACCGACGGCGGAAGAGACCAGCCCCGTTGCGTTGTTACGACCGGTTGTTTGTCCGGTGGCTCCTTCGGTCTCACCACAGTGATGGCAGCCGTGAGCTTGGCGAGGGATTCCTCTATGTTCCTATGAACATGGCTAGAATATTCATGCTTCGGCGCAGGCGTCTCCGTACCTTGGTCCGACGGTACTTGATGTCTATCTGCGGTCATGTGTCTACTAAAAGCTAGAGTTTCGATCTTCTTAAGCAACGATTCACGTTGCCGTGCCAAAGCTTGGAGGCTATACTTCGACGGAGGCGGAGCCTCTGAATTCATCGAGTCTAAAGCCATGGATTGTGAGCGTGGGTCTTTTGAGGATAGGCGTGGTGGCTTGAGTATGAGTGTTGGAGGGAAATCACTTGTGATGGAGAAAGAGTAAATCAATGGAAGCACCAGTTGATAGGATTGTGTATCCTATCGAAGTAGCAATAGAGCACTCGAACACTCGAACGATTATGAAGAACAGAACGACAATAAACGCTTCCCTAGTGGAGGTTCTACGATTTGGAACAAGAATGATAATATAAGTTTATTTCATATTTCTCAATGAAAATAATGCTAAACATACCACTAATTTATAGAATCTAGAATGACTAAATAACTAAAAGATACGAGAGATAATGATATTGATATACACCAAATCCTTGACTTAGAATAAGAAATACCTTGTGATGATATCTTTAGATTTGGTGAGATGTGGTTCTCGGGCTTTTGACGTCTCTTGCTGGGATGAGCTCTACTCGACATCTGGGCTGCATGAGAATGATTGGGCCGACAGTCGTGAAGCCACAGTATCGAGCTATTTGGCCTCGGCTGGAGCAGCTGTGACGTGAGTGTGAATTGAGTTCGGGTTGCTCGACTTTTAGTGCTGCTGGAGTGGGTGTTGAGGTCCCTATCATACTTCTCCCGTCCCAACTTAATTGTTACTCTTTTCCATTTCGGTCCGTCTCAACTTAATTGTCACACTTTATTTTTACAATAAATGATAAGTAGGTCATACATTCCACTAACTCACTTTACTCACATTTTATTATAAAACCAATACAAAAAAATGAGTCTCATATTCCACTAACTATTTGAAATCAACTTTTCTTCACATTTCTTAATACTCGTGCCAACTCCAAGAGTGACAATTAAGTTGAGACGGATGGAGTAGTTATTAACATATTGTAATAATAAATAATGATAGTACTTCTTCCGTCCATAATAGAAGGCACACTTGAGTAATGGCGCGAGATTTCAGAAAATGTAGTTTTGTGTGTTAAGTGAAGAAAAAAATAGTTATATTTAAATTAATATGAGAGATAACTTTTTCTATAAAAATGAAATGTGATATATTTTGTAGAACAAACTAAAAATGTGCTTCATGCCACTTTTCTTTTCAAGGTGAATGTGACATTTATTATTGGACACGGGAGTACTCCTTAGGGTGTCCACTATAGGGGGCGGACAGCCCCCTCCCACCGCCGCCCCCCTTCTCGAACCGCCGTGCCGCCGCGTCAGCCGCGGCTACTGCAATAGACAGCCGCGGCTATAGCCCCACTCCTTCTCTCTCTGCCACCCTCAGCCGCGTCCTCGCCCCGCACGCGGCGATTCCGCGTCCGCCGTCCCTCCCCTCACCCGCTGCGTCCACCCCCGCGGCGGACACCCTTCCCACTATAAGCCGCCCCGCTTCTGCCCCGCCATCGCCCCGCTCGCGGCTATAGCCGCGTCCACGTTATAGTGGACGCTCTTAAGATCGGAAGTCTAACTCATTATTTTTTTTTGACGTACCTAACGTATTTATTACTACTAGTACTAGTTAGGAAACGAATTTTTTTAGTCCATAATTTAGTATCTTAAAATGAGTATTTTGTAAATACACAATTAAAATATATTAATAAAAGTTTATAAGATATTCATAATTACAATTTAATTAAAATGTACTACTAGTATTTATTTGAAAATGAGGTGACAGCACGGACGGTCCGCACCAAGAGTGCCCCCATTTTATTACAGTTTTTAGTTATTTTCCAAATGATCAAATTGCACTAAACTATAATGATTATTATACTTTAGTTTTTAAATTCTTATCTCCTAAAAAATCAAATGGTGAAATATAAACTTTTCTTTTCTATAAAGTCCACTAATAAGTACTCTTAAAAATAGTGATTTTTGGGATGTTACAAGTTTTGATGTGATTATGAGAGAAGAAAAAGAAAAAAAATAGTTGAAGTAATATTAATGAATAATGTGATTCACATCAATATCAATAGTAATACATGCATTATTTAGTGCAAAATTTTTAATGTAATATTTTAATGCATTTAATAAATTATAAAACATTTAATCCAGAATGCAAAACAAAAAAGTCAAGATTCAATAGAAGAAACATAATTTTACTATCTACTGAAGTTGTTGTTGATGTGCTTTATAATAGTCATATTCATGATATTCAACTTTGAAGGAAGAAGCACCAAATGGATCGCCACCATCGCAATTGGGCCACGGTACATCACTGACTGAGTCATTAGGGAGTTTTAGATATTTTATTTGTTGACGACATCTTTTCCCCAAATCCCCTTGAAGATCGAGATCAAAACATTGTCGGATATCAAGTGATTCAAGGTGTGGACAACCGTCAAGTATGAGTTAAGTCCTTTATTTCTCATCCAATGAGCAAAAACTTGAAGATGGCGTAGATTAGGCATACTTTTGCTAATTACAAGAGCATACACATCCCGGAGCCGATCATTATGATCATTATATTCATATGTGGGAAGCTTGCACTTAAATCCATTGCACGAGAATGATTTCAACAAAGTGCAAGAATTACCAGTAGCAGCAATGTGGGGGCAACAATCCCTGGTCTTATAGTAAGGTGCAATTCTTCCGGCTGTCTAAGTTTTGCAACCATTCTAGTTGAACAAACTCCTGATATGAAAAGGCAAGTTTCAAGTTTAAGTCGTTTAAGATTTGGTGATCTGCAAAACAACAAATGATTAGATAACTTTAACAAATAGTAAAAGGAAGCTTACATTGCTTATGTGGATATAAAATGAAGAGAAAATGTTCAAAACAACTCAAATATCTTCTCACGTCTACTACATTATACTCCATTCTTCAACTAAAAATAGTCTCATGGGTAGTAACTTATTTTAAGCGTGTAATATCTTGTTCTAATCGTATAATATCATGTTTTAGTCGTTATTATGTCGTGTTAAACAATATAGTATAGTAACTTACTTTACTAACAGAGGGCTGGCTTTTTTTTTGGACAACACGATAATCCGCACGAACCTGACATGAACCCGTTGGGTTGAGACCCGATAAGAACCAGATGAATTCGGGTCGGATTGGGTTTGACCTTATTGGGTTGGGTCGATAACGGGTTGACCCGATGATTACCCAACCCGCACGATTTGACAGCCCTAATGAAAAATTTAGAAAACATGTTATTTTTGAATTTTCCTAATTTTGCAATATCATAGTATCATTTTATTATATTTGATCATACATCATGTAATTAATTAATTAATAATACAATTAATTATATGAAGTCAATATCTATGGATTACATAACCTACTAATTAAAATTCATTAGCATTATTGTTCCTCCATTCAAACATAATATATCAAATACTCCTTGTTTTCTAAATATATTACTCCCTACTTCCCGAAAAGTATAAACATTTGGTTTGACATGAATTTTAATACATAATTGGTAAAAATAAGAGAGAGACAGATAGAAAATTTTTTTATAGTATTGTTGGTGGAGAATGAGTCTCACCTCATTAGAGAGAATTTTTTTTTTCAAAATTAGAATATTCATACTTTTCAGAAACAAACTAAAAATGAAAAAAAAACTCATAATTTTGAGGGACAGATGGAGTAGTAGTTTTCTAATTCTCATAAATTAAATTCATTAATCTTGTCTAAACATAAACAAAAGTCCATTTAATTCTGGAATTGATTTCGATTGCTGTTGAAATATGCTATCTACTGCTCTTATGATTTTGATTGATATTGAAACTTGGTAGGATTTTCTTTTGAGGAAAAGCATTTAGTATTGTGCCAACGTTAGAGTAATAGTATATTATCAGCTTTAGATCAATCCAGTCATGGTTTTTGTTTTTAAAACACAAACCAAGAGGCTTCAGACTGATGTGAGATAGTTTGCAGAATTAAAAGAAAAAATTGGTACGAAAAGAAAATCCAACGCCTTGATTGAACGAGAGCGATAGAGAAACATGGGTCCGATATCGCAATAATGGGATTGCACATGTGGAGCAGCTCGAACTGCTTTTTGTCCTAACACTACTAAAAAGCAACTCCACAGTAATCAAACTATTTAGTTTCTGTAAAACTAACTACAGAAATATAACATCTGGATTTTACCCAACAAACGACATACCACACACTACAAAAAAATCGCAGGTTAGTGACGGAATTATCCGTCACTAATCATCGAAATTTAGGCACTAAACATACTTAGTGACAGAGTGAATATTGACCGATCTATCATTAAAGATGCGTGAATGCCCATCTAACCGGATATTGCTCTCCCCGGGGACGTGACCTGAGTTGTTTTTCTTCCCGACGGCTGACATACTTGGATTTTACATGGTTTTAGAGGGTGGTTTTGTATGAATTTGATCATATTTCGTCTATTATTAGGCGTGTTTATATCTACTTCTCTATTATATTGGTATTTTGACCATTTTGTTAAGAATATGTAGAAAAAGGTACAAAATATGTTGATGTGCAGTAGCCTTGGTTTGAGACAATTTTATTGGAGATTTTGAAGTTCAATCAGCCTCTAATGCATATCATTCTCTTCGTCTTCGAAAGATCTTTGCGTGGGTGTCTTAAACGCCTCAATCGGAGTCCCGTAGAAGAAGTTATGGTCGTTTTACGAACACTAAGCTGTCCAGAAAATCTCACGCGACTAGGTGAATTATTACCCTATAATTGTACCCGGCCAGGTAGCCTGCTAAAGCATGCGAAATTCCAGAAACTCTCACCCGGCCGGGTGATTTTCCTGTGGATTAATTCCAACCGACCGGGTCCGTCACTTTGTTGTTTTTATGAGTGCAAACACGATTTTTAGAAAAGAAGAATAAGAAGGAAGATTTAAGTTAAGCTTGGGCATTCTCTACTAGTCGCAAAACACACATTCTCTCTCTCTCTGAAGAACTCTTGGAAGAAGATTGAAGATTCAAGCTTCAATTCCTCTGCCAATTGTAATTCGTATCATGAATTCCATTGTTTTTCTTAATTTCTATTTGTTTTCTACCATGAACATGAGTAGTTAAGCACCTTTCACGTAGAATTCTTAGTGAAGATACATTGATTCATAGTTTTAAATCCAACTGACTTCGTTTTATCTTGCTCTTGCAATTGTTTGAATTATTCTTGTGCCTTTTCCTATCAATTGCTTGATCACCAATTGAGAGTGTTATAGTTTCTTAGAGTAATCAGGAGATGAAATATTTAATCTTGAAAGATGAGTAATTCACACCTTAATTTAATAGAACTCGGGAGAGTTGAGATTCTGAGTGCGATCATTAATCTAATCAAACTGTTAGGAGTTAGGTCTAAGAATTAAAAGGGGAGTTCAATTATTACACCTAATCTACGGATTTATCACCTCGGGAGGGGGTTTAATCTACAATTGTGATTGATTCAACAATTCTGGAGACTTTAAATGGTAAATCAGTTTCAATTGGGTTAGGCTATGAGTTGTGCATCGGATCATTGAATTCTGCATATTTCTCTATCATTTCTACAACTTGTTTAATTGCTCTTTTGTTTACGTGTTTTGTTTCAATCTCTGAATTTATATGCTTTTAGTAGTTGTTAGTTTTAAAACCAACATTCTTGATCGTCTAGATAGTAGTTGAAATTGGTTCGTGGTACTTAGGTTTACACTTAATTGTCTCTGAGGGATACGATATACTCTTGCTTGCTATTTGCTACGATAACCCCATACACTTGCGGGTATTAATTGGATAAAATAAAGTTGAGTCAGCGGTCGACGTTGTGAACCGCTCGGGCCGGCATCAGAGCTATCCAAGTGAGCTCCGGAAAGCTGGCTTGCCACCTCGTCCTCGCCAACGTCAGATAACGACCTCGACCTTTTGCTGGAGGAGCCGGAGGAGGATTGGACGCTTCCCTAATACTTCGGATGATGACGCACCTTTTGCCAAGTGTTGCGATGCTTGAATGGTTTGTAATGCATTGTTTGGTAGGTCGACATGGCGGTCGTGATGATGTCGACCTCGTTGGTGCAGCTGTCTGCTGACCGCTATTCCTCGAGGTAATACCCCTGGAACTTTTGGATTTCTTCGTTTGCTCTTCTGATGACATTGCGCACTATACAATTAGTGTGCTCCACTGTTCCAGTCGGTCGATCGACATTGTACCTGCGAGTGACGCGGTACCAAAACTTGTCCCCACTTTGGATTGTGCCTACCTCTGCATCTTCGGATAGCGCGACATATGCATCAAATATCTTCTCCATATGAGGTGGAGAGTACGGGGTGTGGACGTTGGGGTCACCGCACTGCCACGGGTATGGACACGGACACCACGACTGCCATGATTGTCAGAAGTGCCCTCCGAAATTTGGAATAACGGTTGTGTCGAGCCGCTCCCTCCCGAGCCATGTTCGGGTGCCCACCCCGTATTGCCCATAAGGGGCATCTTGCAAGTCCACCGGGTAAGGCTGGTGGCCACCTGGAATTTGTGAACCTTGGATAAGAGGAGGGGCAAGATATTCGTATCCGGCGAAGGGAATGGCGAACTGCTGAACCAAATCGTGGTTTCATCTGCGGGAGTCGGAGGAGTGTTCGCCGGAGCCGGACTTTTTTGCAAGAGAAAACGAGTGAGAATGTAGAGAAAATGAGATTGATGAGAAGTTGTTTGGTGTAGAGTGGTGTATTTTTTGTGTTGAAATGAGGCGTATGTATATAGACGTCACCACGGTTCGGGAACCGGCGGTTCACGGTTCGGAACCGCCGGTTCCGGTTCAAGAAAAGCATGAACCTGAACCGGCCCGTCCTAGGTTCGGCGGTTCCGGTTCCTGAACCTGAACTGGCGGTTCACGTAAACCGTCGGAACCGCCGGCTCCTATCCGGTTCCGGGCCAGTTCGTCTGGTTCGGCGGTTCATGTTAATTTTTTTTTTACATTGTAATTCAAGTAAAAAAATTTAAATATACTTGCATAAATAAAATTAGAATAAAGCGATGTACAAATGCAATTTTATTGATACAAATTACAACTTCAAAATTACAAATTACAACTTCACATTTACAAATTACAACTTAAAAATTATAAATTATAAAAGACTTAAAGTCTTGATTACAATTTACAAATTACATATTAGAAACAAAGGGGAGAAAAAAGAAATAAAGGAAAAGGACTTGAGCTCAACTTAAATTTAAAATTTAAGTTGAGATGCCTACGTATCATCAATGCTCAATTGCATTTTGGAATCAAAGTTCACGCAGTTCTCTTACCTTGCTTACCTATTTGGCTTGATAGGAGGAATTGGCCTATTCTTCTTCGTCGGGGAAGTAGTCTTGGTCAGGTTGTACTACTTGATTGTCCCAATCCGGTTCTTGGTCTCTAATTTTGGCGGAGCACCATTCATCAAGTAACATGGTGGCTTCCATGTTTTGCCCGGTGAGTCTACTTCTTCCGTCGTCCAAGACGTTGCCTCCAACACTAAAGGCGGACTCGACGGCGACAGTGGAAGCCGGAACCGAAAAGATCTCCTTGGCCATTGATGCAAGGATGGGAAAATCTTTCTCGTGTGATCCCCACCAATCTAGGACGTCGATTTGTTGGGGAACGGGACCTCATTCTTCCTCATTGAATGAAAAGTGTGAGTCAAAATATAAATCTAACTCACTTACCGAATTTGCCGTCCTTCCTCTGCTGCTAAAGCCGTATAGGTTCGCCAATTGGGATTGGGCGTCGGGGTCATCAACTTGGAAGAAGCCAAAGTTATGTGTTTGACGGGGGTCTAGGTCTCACTTGGTAGGTACTGTTGTACTTGGCTTCGTAATCGTGAAAGAGAGCCCGCAAGTCGAACTCAAAACTTATTTGCAGGGTTGGGAGATGGGGGAGGTTTATTTGGAATGTTTGGGCTAGGTTTATGTAGTTGTCGTCGTCCTCGTCATTCGATTGCAAAGCTCGGAGTGGTTCAAGATCAATAGAAGCCAAATTGTTGTAATAAAATTCTAAAATTTTTAAAGTACCAACTAGTTTCCATTTTGGATCCAAAACTTTTGCAAGCAAAAAAACCGTTGGGATCTCATTGAAATACTTGAACCATATTTCAACCATGTAATATAAAACACACATTAATTCAAGATTATTTGCGGAATTTTTCATTGCAGTTTTAAAACCAAGTGATATGTACATGCAATGTTCTAAAACACAAACGGATGTGCAATAATACACACCCGATAACTCAACGGTGGCATTTCTAAAACATTTGAATAATTTAAATAAACTCATGCTTTGATCCCAACAAGAAGAGGTTAGATATAAATCATCAACAGGGAAAGTTCTATAAAAATCAACCAAATATTCTATATGCTCTATCATATTTAGAGTTCCATCTAGTAGACACGTCTAAAGTAAAAGTTGTGTACCTTATTTTCTTCGAGTGGCAATACTTCTTCCACGCCTTGCCAATTTGAGGCTTCCAGTGGATCAAGGATACAGCTGTTGTAATAGGTTGAATATGTCTTTGCCATAAAGACAAAACATCTTGTACACATAAGTTTAAAATATGACAAATACATCGTTGGTGAAAATACTTACCACTTATCACCAGGGAGCAAGCCGCAATTAAATCAGGTATACTTGCAGTGTTGGCGGTTGCGTTATCAAAACCAACCGAAAATATTTTGTTGCATAACTCATAATCATTCAAAACTTGAATAATTAAAGATGCAATTGCTTGTGCGGTGTGTGGGGAATGAAATTGTCTAAAACTAATTAAACATTTATTTAAAGACCAACTATTGTCTATAAAATGACATGAAATTCCCATGTAAGAATTTCTTTGGAAAGAATACATCCACACATCGGAGCAAATATTAACTTTGTGCCCCAAGTTGGATAGAAATTTTCCAACTTCTCTTTTTTTATCAAAAAACTGCCGGTTGTTAGATCTTTGAGCAGTTGAGGGGGGAATTCTTTTTGTAGCAATATTAAAAGCGGTTTGCATAGTAACTTCATATTTTTTGTCATTAAAAAAATTAAACGGCAAATGCTTCATTGCCGCCCATCTTACCATAGCATCGGTAACATTTTTGGGATCATATTTAAATAGAGGCGTACCTGTTTGAGACGATGAGCCGGCAGGGAAGTTTATTTGGCTTTGAGACTTAGTATGCCCATATTCCACGGGGTGTTTTGTCTTCAAATGGCGATGGAGAGTACCATATCCCCCACCGGTTCCAAATGGATAGACTTTATCGCAATAGTTGCAATATGCTTTGAACTCATTTGTCTCCATAGTAGTGGTCGGATCATTAGGATTTGAAATTACCACCGGGACCTTCTTGTAATGTTTGGTGAAAATATCGGATTTCAACTTTGGTGGCATCTTCTTCTTTTGTCGTCCTGAAGCAGGAGGAGCATCTGCCTCCTCATCATTTTCGCCAACTTGGCCGGCGCTAGAAGGGGGAATTGATGCGATCCATCATCGCCTTCGTCCGACGATAGATTCATATCATATTCGAAACGCGAAGCCGAATGTGAATGCCCCCCTTGTTGGTCGTCGTCGGCGAGGGCAAGTAACAAGGCTGCATTTCGATCTTCTTCCTCCTACGAAAATTATACAACTAAGTAAAAATACTAACACAAAAATAAAACACATAGACACATAGATTTAAAAAATGAAATTATGAATTTAATAAAAATGAATTAACAAAAACCAAAACATAATAGAACTTACTTGTGCTCGAAGAGCGGCTCGCCTTCCCACCTCCTCCGCAACTTGTGCTCTAGTAGGGGCACGTCGACGACGAGTATCACTTTGATCTTGGGCAATTCCCTTGCCCCGATCACCACCACGACGAGATGAAGACATGATATTTATGGAAATTGAAAGTGGAGAATAAAGAGTAGTGTGATTGTGTGAATATGATAACGTGAACAACGTGAGTAAATTATGAGCGCAAAAAAAGTAAACAACTTGAGAGAATGAGGATGGAGAATATAGAAATTGAGATTGAAAAGAGAAATTCTTATTAACACAAGAATTGGGTGAGTAGAAATGAAGAGGAGGGGGTATTTATAGGGGAAAATTGTGATTAAATTTTAAAAAAAAATTCAAAATTTCAAAATTTTGAAAATCAGGCGGAACCGCCGGTTTTATGTTGAAACCGCCGGTTTTTCGGTGGAAACCGCCGGTTTCGTCAATGGTTTCTGAACCAGTTTCTGAACCGGTTTCTGAAAAGGCTAGGGGTAGGTCGGAAGTAGCCTGAAAAGCTGTCGGGAACCGCCGAACCGGCGGTTCCGGTGAAACCGGCGGTTTTGAACCGCCGGTTACGGTTCGTCCAAAAATGTAACCTGAACCGGCGGTTCCGGCCACGGTTCGAACCGCCGCCGCCGGTGACGGTTCCGGGCCGGTTCGGTTTGGGGACCTCTATATGTATAGATGAAAATGTGAATTTTGAGATAAAAATAATGAAAAATAAATTAAAAGTGGAGAAAATATGGATATATATTATTGGGAAGTGGGAAAATATTTTTTTATTTAAATCTGAAAAATCAGATTTTTTGAATTTAAAAAATATATATGAAAAATGCCAACGGCATTGCCGTTGGAGAATCAGAACGCGCCACGTCGACGTGCTCTTCAGCACGGCAGTGCTATTTGGCAAGAGCACAGAGGCGAGCAAGGTATTCACTGCACTGACGGCACGGTGGGTGCTCGTTGCGACAAGGACCGCTGTGGATGCTCTTACGCACAATTGGATCTATATTCCTTTCTTAATATCCATGACGTTTATGAGTTCTATATGGAGTCAAATCATACATTAAAAATTAATAACATTCAATTTACCGTGCCTGCTTTTGAGTTATTAGTTAAATTCAAATTATATATGATACTCCGTAATTACTAGTAGTAGTATTTTATATTCATAAATAAAAGTTTTAATTTGTTTCTTATAAGGTTAAAAGAACTTTATTGGAATATTGATTCCTAAAATTATAAACTTTGACTAAAATTTAATATTTTCCACTAACTTTAAAATTGGTCTAAACTATTAAAATGTTTACATTTTGTTTGTTATTTCCTATGATAGGTCAATCACCATATCCAACAAACTTCCGTGCATTTTTTATCCTACTTGACAGTACTAAATCAACGTGATTTTCTACCTAGCTGTTTATTCTACTTGTCACGAACTTTGATTGCCCACGTATAATAATAAATTTGCCAAAGATATCTTATTTAGGCTGCATGAGAAATAACAGACAAAATATAAAGAACAATTTTAAAGTTCGTGAAAAATACTAAAATTTAGCCAAATTTCATGATTTTAAGGACCAATATCCCAACTTTATTCGAGTGGATAGCAAATCAATTGTGATAAATTATGTAATTCATTTTAATGTAAATTGAAATATAATACATTTGAATGGTATATGTCTGTCAGGAGACAAATTCAGTCAACAGTTGGGGCATTTCAAAGGAGAATTTCTCAATCACTTCTATAACACTAATCCCTACATTGAATCCAACTCTAACATCAAGGATATAAGTAAAGACCACCTAAAACCTCAGAGTTTCCATGTGAATCCCTTCTATCTTCCTCCTCCACAGTCGACTTCCTATTGCTGCAACCACCGCGACTGCCTTCATTTGGCCGTGACGATAATATGGTGGTGGCATGTCAATGTGCACTTGTTCATCCTGCGGCATAAATTGAGATATTTTCTTTAGTTCTTTCCCTTTACCCCACAACGCAACTTATAGTCCCGCTATGATCAGAATGGCCCCTAGCAACCTATCATACACACATTCATAAATTAACAATATATTTCAATGTCATTTCAAAGTAATACAGGCAAATCACAACATACACTCCAACATGCAACTTCTCTTGCAAAAGCAAAGATCCTGCGATCGCCACAATCACAAGTGGCAACGGGTTGAACACAGACACGAACAACGGCCCTCTCATCTGTTAGGGAGATTTACTGAAACGTGAACAAATGGATATACTAAAAGGCGTAAACAACACTTTTAGATCAAATCAATTTGATGGTTCTATTAATATTTGATCGGATACAATTCAGGTTTTTAGAAGTTTCGTATGTTCATTCTAGATCAGACTTTGAACCGAAAAAGATCAATAAGAAGAGGCCTGAAACGAGATATCGCGTCTCTTCACGAAGCATTGCGTCTCTTCGTTTTTCTTAACTGATTTGAACAGTTTTTAAGGAGTTTCAAAAATTGCAAATCAATCCTTCGACTATCAGAAATTATATTTCCTGATGAATTTTCTACACAGCAACTTTAATGGAAATAAAAAATTTCCAAATTTTCTACACAGCTCGACCCCAGCCAGGGGCTCTGCCCCTTGGACCCCGCTACTCGGGGGCGCTGCCCTCGAATCCCCGTCTAATCATAATGAATTCAAACAAGCGTGCACTCCGCACTTCCAAACTTATATGATGTCTCATTATGACAATATTGATCAATCAAGTTAATCCAATTACACTAAAATAACCAACATCATCCAGATGCACCATGCCACTAGAGTAAACGTCACCCCTGACCCCAAAGTCCCCTGTTCAAATTTCAACTCACTTTTAGTATACATTTATCAATGGACAATGATAGGGACAAATAAATCAATGTGACTAACACATGCATGACTTACAGCAACTGCTACTGTGAGAAGCCTAATATCCCATCCCATGATCCAGTTGCTCCAATCCTTCTCCGTGCACACGGCAAATAAAACACTCTGAACCGAAGCCCATGCTGTCATCATCGCTGTGATGCTGTACGGGCATGGATAACGCTCTGCAGCCTTAGCCTATCAACAAAATATTTTCAAAAAAATCATAAATTAGGCATGTAGCATCAATTTCATTCAAGAAGCAAGTATAGAGTTAACGCGACAAACCTGAACAATCAACCATAATGAGTAACAAACACAGCTAGCAATGGATAAAAGTGCATCCAAGACAAGATCATGGCCACTTTGATTATGTGTGTTTGCTTGATGATGATGATGAGAAGTAGAAGTTTTGAGAAGGTTTAGGTTGGTGTTCCATATATTTAACTCGGGCCCCTTGTAGAATGTGAGGAGCATTGCTCCTCCTGTTCCCATAACAGTTCCAAAAGCTTTGGCTTTTCCTGCTGATGAATTCCACCCCAACTTCTCTAACCTGCATTCACCAAAACTAGTTCAAACTTATGGCATGCTAACTGTTAATGGATAAGTTCCCTTAACAAGATTCCGGCGTCGCGATTGCGATCGACGGAGGGATAAAAGGTAGTCGCAGGAGTTTTGCTCGTCAATCAAACCAAGAACAATACAGAATTGAAATAAAAGCGTGAAAATAAAATAGAAAGATAATTGATATTTCTTGATTGATCGAAATGAATAACAATGTCCACTATTTATAATAGTGGATACCCTAACTTATGGAACAAGAAAATAATCCTAATAAATATGAAAAGATATGGTAAATCAATAACTAACTAATTAATAAAGATACGGGGATATTATTGAAGATATGCTCGTATCAATTCCCCCACGGTTAAAATCCACCATGTCCTCCAGGTGGGAACCACGACACAACGAAGAGCGTCACAAACAGAAACTTTGGCGACCTGAAGCTAACCCCTCCGGGATCAAAAGCTACGAGTCCATGAATACCCAAAAATGTGCGCGAAGGAATCAACCGAGCATAGACGGCGAGCGTTATTGAACGATGACTAACACGTGCAACATCACTAACATGCCATGATTAGTCAGTAAATCCTTCGATGTGTTGGCCCTCAAGGAATTGATCAACTTCTCCCAAGCTAGGAGAACCTTGAGTCGAGAAGCATTCAGCTGCTTTGAGTACTCAATCCCTTTGCACATTTGAATTTGCGTTTTCTTGCTCTCGTACTCATGTCCAATCTTCGTCTCAACCTTTTCAAGGCCGCATAGATGTGCAGAAGAATCTAGAATCTTCTTGGTGGAATAATCAAATCCTTTCGCAATTGATCCATCCTCCTCTTTTATCACATCAATCGGAGGTAACTCCTCTATCCGAACCGCATCCATGATCGGCATCTCCACGTTGATGGAATCTGAGATGGGTTCAACGGAAATCTGAAATTTAGCATGCTGCGGCGGATGCGACAAATGTGGGGCAGGGGTTTCCACATGCGTTGGTGGTGGTGGTAACCAACATGAACCAGAGAATGCTTGTGGCCAAGTGTTGGGCGGTAAATCTGGCTGCACAGGCAGATGGAGATTATATTGACGATCGTGATAGCTCGTCGGTTGCTGCCACGCGTAGGGTTGTCGGTCCGCGTGCGGAAACTGGGTATAAGGCTGATATGCCTTCAGATAATCTGGCTGGTACTCGTGTGGCCGGAAGTAAGGATCCAGAGGCTTCCCATACAAATAAGGGTCAACACTATGAGGTTGCTGAAATCCTGCGGATTGACGGGCGATGTGGGCTTCGTGAGCGTGCTGATTCTGCACATGTGAGGGCTGATATTCAAGACGGTGGCCGTGATATTCTGTCGCGGAATAGGGCGTCGGCGGTGCTGAATCAAAATAGTGCGGCTGTTGGACGGGATCAGGTGTATAAAGTCCCAAATTTGGGTTTTTCCACCCGGAGTGTGTGTCCGTGTTGTGCTAGTGCTGGTAGTCGGTGTGCGGCGGGTATCTGGCAGGTAGATATGGAGGCAACGGTGGCTGGAAAGGTGGATAAGGTGGTTGTGCGGTGGTGTACAGCGGGGGTCTGTCGGGTGGGTCAAGTTCTGGGCGCAACGGAGGGAGCGTGGCTGCTGCCCTGCGCTCATGCTCAACCAATCGGGTCTCTAATCGGTCGAGTCAAGCACGAATATACTCCAATGTTGCGGCTGTTGAATTCAGTTGCAAGCCTTCAGATGCTTGCGATATCTCCGACCATGAACTAAGATTGATTTCGACCATGAGTTCGAAGATGAAAACACCAATTGTTAAGGGATAAGTTCCCTTAACAAGATTTCGGCGTCACGATTGCAATTTCGAACGAAGTAATGTAAATATTTGATGATTTTTCATCATTCTTAGAAACATCATTTTCGGAAATGGGTACATTATTTGCCTACTGTGATACATTACTCTTTGGTCATATTTGGTTGACGGGAAAGTAAAGTTGGCAGGGAAAATGATTTCTAGGAAAATGAATCCCGGGAATATGATTCTTAGTAACGTTACTTTCCTGTGTTTGGAAAATATCAAGATTTTAAATTTTATATTTGATTTAAAATCAAACTAAAAATATACTTATTATTTTTCTATTTATAAAAAAGAATAATAATATAAAATTTTAATAAATTATTGATTACAAATGATAATAATTATACTATTATATTTATCATTATGATGGATAGTTTAATCATATATAAAATAATATAATTGTAATTAGTTACATGAAGTATTATATTTATAAATGATTATAATAATAAGTATAATAATAATAATTTTTATTATTATTATTATATTATTATTATTTACAGATATTATAATTAAATAAAATTTAAAATTTCATTGTGATTTTATTGTTTAATTATTAATTTATATAATAATTTTTATTTATTATTGCATAAATTATATTATAATAACAATTATATACATATATTATAATAATTTGTTATAATTATGATAATTTAAATTATAGTTATTTATTATGTTGAAATTAAGTATGATTTATAATTTTAAATAATTTTTAAAACATTGTAAATAATAATAATGATAATAAATTGTACTCCCTCCGTCCCCCAAAATTCGTCACCATTTGACCCGGCACGGGTTTTAATAAATGTAATAGAAAGTGGGTTGAAAAAGTTGGTGGCATGTGGGTCCTACTTTTATGTATTAGTTTTATAATAAAATGTGAGTGTGAATGAGTTAGTGGAATGTAGGGTCCACTACCAAAAATGGTAAAAGTGAAATGTGACAAATTTTTAGGGACGGACGAAAAAGGAAATAGGTGACAAATTTTCAGGGACGGAAGGAGTATTAAATATGTAAGAATCCTAAAACTGGGAAAAAAAATACCTATGGAAAGTTAGGATTCTGAATCCTGGAAAGCTGTACTAACTTTCCTTGTTCTCAGAATCTGATTACTTTTTCAGTTTGATTAAAAACTGAAACAAACACATGAATTTAAAATTTAAGGAATCAGATTACTTTCCAAGACAGAATCCTGACAACCAAACATGATCTTTGTAGTTTTAGTCTTTTTGTATTCTTACACATAAAGTTACATTATTCAGGATGAGTTTTACATTATATACTACAGATGTGCTACAGTATTATGTGTTCTAGTATGCTTTGTGAGACTAGTTCGTTTGCTATTTTTATATATTTGTGGGACATACCGAAATGAAAAAATGTAACATTTATTGTGGGACGGAAGTAGTACATTATTACATAAATATATATTATTACGGAGGTATTACATTATTACATACTAGTACTATACATTAAAATCATAAATATGTACCTTACCAAGATGACTGAAACCAATTGACCGAAAATATACATTAAAGTACTATATTCGTACATTACTTAGTAACAAAAATATACATTAAACTACAATAACCTAGCCCCATAGATTGCTAAACCCTTTGGGGAATGAATTTAACTTTCGTAACACATAGATCTACCTTAATCAGAAGGGAGCATATATATTAAACAACCATAGTCGTACATTAAATTCAATATGAATACTAAGACGACAATTCAAAAACGAATTTTGATGTATGAGTTGGTAATATGCCCTAGCCCTATGGATTGCTAAACCCTAGGGGAATGACTCTAACTCCCTTCCCTTAGTCAAAGTTTTGTTAATGATTCGGTACTATACCCTAGCCCCATGGATTATTAAACCCTTTGGAGGATGAATTTAACTTCTGTCAAACATAAATCTATTATAATCTACATTAATCAGAAGATATGATATACATTTAACAATCATACTTGTACATAAATTTTAGTATGAATCCTAAGACGACAATTCAAAAACGAATTTTGATGTATGGGTTGGTAATATGCCCTAGCCCAATAGATTGCTAAACCCTGGGGGAATGACTCCAACTCCCTTCCCTTGGTCAAGGTTTTGTTAGTGAGTCGGTACTATACCCTTGCCTCATGGATTGGTTAACCCTTTCAGGAATGAATTTAACTTCCGCAACACATTGAAACCATTATAATCTACATTAATAAGAAGGCGGCATATACATTAAACAACCATAATCATACATTAAATATATATGTACGATTATGGTTGTATAATGTATGTCCCGTCTTCTGACTAATGTAGATTATAATGGGTTTAATGGTTTGCAGAAGTTGAATCCATTTCCCAAAGGGTTTGGCAATTCATGGGGCTAAAGTATAGAGTACTGACTCACTAACAAATCCTTGACCAAGAAAAGGGAGTTAGAGTCATTCCCCTAGGTTTTAGCAATCAATGGAGCTATGGCATATTACTAACTCATACTCCCTCCGTCCCTCAAATATTGTCTCACTTTGACCCGGCACGAGTTTTAAGAAAATGAAAAGTGAGTTGAAAAAGTTAGTGGAATGCGGGTCCTATTTTTATATATTAGATTTATAATAAAATGTGAGTAGGTATGAGTTAGTGGAATATGGGGTCCACTACCAAAAATGGTAAAAAAGTGAAATCGAACAAATTTTGTGGGACAGACGAAAATAGAAAATGGGACAAACTTTCAAGGACGGAGAGGGTACATCAAAATTCGTTTTTGAATTATCATCTTAGGGCTTATACTGAATTTAATGTACGATTATGGTTGTTTAATGTATATCATGCCTTCTGATTAATGTAGATTATAAGGGTTTAATGTGTTGTCGAAGTTAAATTAATTTCCCAAAGTGATGAATTTACTAGATAAGTGATATATACATTAAACAACTTTATTTATATATTAATTACAGCAATATTATGACTGTCCAATATTGTATGCTTATATAGATAAGATATTATAACTTACAATAAAGTTTATGCAAATATGTCACGTATAATACTTTTGATTAATTAAAGAAAACAAATCATGTATATATTGTATGTGTATGGTAGGGTGCACTAATTTAGGGACACACATATTGAGCATGATTTAGGTAAATATATTATTTTATGATAATAGGCGTGAATTTAGGCGATGAAAATAGCGTTTCAGTTTTCTTTAGGTGTGAATTTAGGAGATACAGTTTAAACACACATATTGAGCATGATTTAGGTAAATATATTATTTTATGATAATAGGCGTGAATTTTGGCGATGAAAATAGCGTTTCAGTTTTCTTTAGGGTGAATTTAGGAGATACAGTTTAAAAATTCAGGAGCAATCTAGGACTCTCCATCCATAAAAAAAATAAACCCCATGTTTTTCTTAGTGATTTTCTTCAACTTTCTTTCATCTCTCTCACTATTCATCGAAAGATGATGAGTTGGTGGCCAAATATATGCATGATTTTGGTTCAGATGATAGTGTCTGTGGCTAATATCTGCTACAAGTTGGCGATGAACGACGGCTTGCGTCTCCCTATTTTGGTGGCCTACAGATTCATGTTTGGAGCTGCTTTTATAGTTCCCGTTGCATTATTTGTAGAGTGGTTAATTTCTCCTTCTTCTTCTTAAATACTTAGTCTGTATACTATGCACTGAATCAGTTTGATAGGGAAGATGATCTTGGAGATATCTACCTCACAAACAAACCCTAATTAATAAATAAGTTAATCATCGATAATTGATAGTATATGATTATTAAGCTAATCGCGTGAGATTTTTAAATTATATGAATTATTTTTATTATTTTCAGGAAAACGCGACCGAAACTAACGTGGAAGACAATCTTCTACGGTTTATTCGGGTACAGTGTTCTTCATATTTTTGTATCATCTTGAAAATATAAATTAGAAACTCTCTAGGGAATTAAGATGAAATTCGGAAACTATGAATAGACTTTATTTTTTGCATCTTCTTCACAAAACCACACAACCCCAAAAACCATCAACTGATCAGAAATATACCACTGTGTTGAGATTTTGTAGGAAATTCAAATTAAAATTCAAATATATATGTATTGGGAAATTTTTCTTTGTCCGATTGGAAAGTAACTTACTATGCAAAAAAAAGAAGGCTTTAGATTTTTCATCCATCAAAAACTTTAATTCATGATCTCTAAATGATGATGAGTACTATTTATGATTCAGAGGATCACTGGGACAAAATCTCTATTTGAACAGCTTAGCCTTAACTTCAGCAACGTTTGCCACTGCCATGATGAATTTGGCTCCAGCTACTACATTTATCGTGGCAATTTGCTTGAGGTAACAATATTTATATACACATAGTAGTAATTATTTTCTAGGTTAGTGATACGAGCATATCTTCGATAATATCTCCATATCTTTATTAATTAATTAGTTATTGATTTATCATATCTTTTCATATTTATTATGATTATTTTCATAGTTTCCGAATTTCATCTTAATCCCCTAGAGAGTTTCTAATTTATATTTTCAAGATGATACAAAAATATGAAGAATACGTACCCGAATAAACCGTAGAAGATTGTCTTCCACGTTAGTTTCGGCCTCGTTTTCCTGAAAATAATAAAAATAATTCATATAATTTAAAAATCTCACGCGATTAGCTTAATAATTATATACTAATAATCATATACTATCAATTATCGATGATTAACTTATTTATTAATTAGGGTTCGTTTGTAAAGTAGATATCTCCAAGATCATCTTCTCTATCAAACTGATCCAGTGCATAGTATACAGACTAAGTATTTAAGAAGAAGAAGGAGAAATTAACCACTCTACAAATAATGCAACAGGAACTATAAAAGCAGCTCCAAACATGAATCTGTAGGCCACCAAAGCAGGGAGACGCAAGCCGTCGTTCATCGCCAACTTGTAGATATTAGCCACAGACACTATCATCTGAACCAAAATCATGCATATATTTGGCCACCAACTCATCATCTTTCGATGAATAGTAAGAGAGATGAAAGAAAGTTGAAGAAAATCTGTAACATCCCAGAATTTTGTGACTTTTATTTAATAAGTTGATTTGAAATTTCAATTATGAAATTTCTTTGTTTCTATGTGATTAAGTGAATTATGTGAAATAATTCTCGTGGGTGATAGGGAATGAAGTATTTGATACTTTTATATTTATATTTTAATTCGGGGAAAATCAATTTAAATAAGATCATGCATCTTGTTCTAGCCAAATAAAGTAGCTATTGTTGGCCCCTCCAATTATTGGAAGATTTATTCTTTCTTGGATTTAATTAATTGTTTTGGGATATTCATCCAAATTAAATCCAAATCAAATTATCCATAAATTGTGCTACATGAGATTCGAACTCTAACCTATTATTTTTTTTTGTAAGTTTCGAATATTCTCTATTTTAATTAGGAGGATGAATTAGTTTCTTTGATTTAATTGGTACCTTGTTGATTTCCTTTAGCTATTTTTTTTAAATCCAATTAAATCTTGCCACATTTTATTCCCCCACCCAATTAAATTAAGAGTTGAATTATTTCCTTGCGGCGAGTTAAGCAAATTTTCGCCCCCTCCCTCAGTATTTCATACTTGGAGATTTAATTTATTTTGTTCCCTTGTTTATGGAATGTTCATTGTTTATTTCCTAAATTGTGAATCTATTCCTCTCCAAGTAAATACCAAATAAATTCCTTATTGAATTTCTAGCCATAATTTTCGAAACCTTGCCTTCTTTTTATTTGTGGGTTTTTATTTATTGGTGTTGATTTGTAGAAGTATATGAGAGAAGGGAGACTTTCTTGTTTGATAGGAAAATATGGCTCCTCTTATTCCACACACCATGAAACTACATGTTACATACATATATATAGTGGTTAATGGATAAGGTAATCCTTATCTCTAATACCAAGCTTATCTATAATTAAATTCATCCCTATCTCTAAATTCATCCCTATCTCTAATATAAACCCTAGCCCCCATTCTCCCTCACTCCACACGTTTTTTTCCCCTCCCTCTCTACAATCTCTCCAAAAATCCTCCATTCAATTCTTGTTTCTTGCATCAATTGGAGTGGATTTTCAAGAGTTCCCGACGAATCGTGCCAACGCTTGTTTCTACCGTTCGTTTTTCTTGATTCAAAAAGGTATAACTAAGATTTTCTTCTCATCTCCTTCATTGAACCATGTTCTTGATCCCTACATGCATATAGTAGTGTAGGAATCATAGATCGCAAAATTAATCGGTGGGAAAGTGAGTTTGCGTGAGAACTTTGATAGTTATGCGATTTTTGAATGAGTTTATGTAGAGATTGTTTAGAATCCTTGGTGAATGATGTAAGTTTATGTGCAAACATGTTTATAAGAGTCTTATCAAGCATGATTGTGTGTTTTAAGCATGAGAATTTGTGGTTGGATGATTGGGAAAGAAACTCTAATTTCGAAATTTTGAGTCTGAAATTTGTGACGTTCGAACAGTATTTCCTGATGTATGATTGTCCTATCAAACGGTCGAATTTTGATATGAAAATTTTACTGAGTAAATTTCAAGGTGATTTCTGTGTCTCGTATAAATTTCAGCCCTTTTTGTTGAAAAATGAATTTTTGAAAAATGTTTGAAGTCGACTGCGCAATTCTGCCAGTAACGTGTGTTCTCGACCAGAAGGTTTCGAAATCTTTTTGACCGACCAAATGATCTCCGTTTGATGTGATTCTTGAACTAGATGAAAATTTGAAGTGTCTTCTGAGTCTTGTAAAATTTTCAGCCTTATTGGACATTGTATGAATTTATGGTGAATTTTTCAAACGAACTGCGCAATGCTGCCCGAATCTTTATGTTCCAACCAGAGTGTTGTATTAATGTTTTGACTGACCAAATGATATTATTTCGGTGTGAAATTTTAACTGGTTGAACTTGAATGTGTCTACTGTGTTGTGACCAAATTTTAGCTTCATATGAGGTCGGATGGATTTTTAGTGATATTTACAAAACGGTCGCGCAGTTCTGCCAGTTTTATGCCTTAATAAAATAGTGCTTATTTTCAAGATTTATGGTGTTATATGATGCATGTATGTCCAAGGAGTGTGTTTATTGGTGTGGTTAGGTGTTGCACTTTGAAATATGTTATGGTGTGTTTTTTCCTCTTGTGTTGAACATTGAGTTGGGTAAATTGAGAAAAACGATGAGAGAGGAACGATAGGACATGCATAGGAAAAAAAATGAGTTTATGGAAGGCTGACTTATGTTGTGATGTTGGCAAGGATTATTGTGTGTACGTGAGCTCGAGGAACGAGGGTTGCCTTAAATGGATATTGAATGGTTTAAGTAAACGAGGTGAGCTTTCTTATACTAAAAAATACGAATCGTATTTTATGAAAACTTGAACACATGTTCGTGATTTTTAAAGATGTTGTCTTGCCATAAATGTTTTTGTGTATGATGCATATCTGTTTGGCTAAGGCCAAGTGAATTATGAATGATGATATAAGTCGAATTCGGGTCCCAGTGAGGGTGGTGTCCCCGCTAGGACTAGTGTACACAAGCTACCTCTGTCATGATGGGCAGAGCAGGTGACCGAGGAAGGTGGCCACCTTCCCGGCACAAGGATACCTCTGACATGTTGGGCAGAGAAGGTGACCGTGGAAGGTGGCCACCTTCCCGGCACATGTATGTAAGGTGACCGTGTGAGAACACCATCTCAACGGCACAATGTGATCAGATATGGCTAAGTACAGGAAAAAGGGACTGCAGTCCAATGTGATATTTTTAGTAAGCTCGGGTCTTTTCAACAACACCCCGAGTGTTACTATGATGATGGCTTGACAATATGTTCAAATGTATATGTGTAATTTTCGGCAATGTGTTCACTGAGTACTTTTTGTACTCAGCCCTGCATATATTTCTAAATGTGCAGGTTGAGCAGCGAAGTGGTGGAGGAAGTGCTATTGAGACAAGACATTTAATTCAGTCAGATTTTGACTCTCGGAGGTTCATGTCTTCATACATGGAACCGCGTTCATTTGCTTCCGTTGTGCATCTTAAAATACTCAGGTCTAATTTTGTTCAAAACTCTGATTTTATTTCAAGCTATTCCCATTTGTTTCGAGCTATGGTCGATTTTTTTGTTTTCCCTTTTCTTCCCCGTTTCTTTAATCCTCCCCTAGTCGCGATCAACTGTGTTTTCTATCCTTAGAAAATGCGGTCGTGACAGAGTGGTATCAGAGCCTTCTTTCTCGCTCTGAACCCGAGAGTCTTCTTTGAAAATCTTTGGTCTAGCCTTGTTCCACTAGACTGTATAATTGATGAAAATGCTCTTAGCACCCCCACCAATCGCGCTCAACGAGGAAAAAGGTAACTTGTTCTTTTTCAAAAGAAAGTCAAGATGTTTAAAAGTTTGAAATGGAGAAATAACTCATGCAGTTAATTTGAGTGAACAAATGAAAATACCAAGTTTAAAGAAAGAGTTGATGTTTCTTGATTTGGTAGCGTGCTTAAAGAAAGAGTTAGTATGTCTTTTCTTGGCTAAAGACTGTGAATGTATGAATAAAAGAAGTAACTTTCCTAAATGGAAAAAAGGTAATGAAATATGGAAGTATAAAGTATCCGAGTCTGGTACCAATTGGTGAAATGACATCTCTTTTTGAGTTAGTCATTGAATCATGTTGCTAGAATGAGGAAATCAAAATTTCCAAGAACTTAGAATACTTAGTTATGCGTTCCTTCTAGAACACAATATGAACTCGAACTTAGAAGTACAGTATGAACATTTCTCGTTTTCCCGAGCGACGATAAGAAAGTACACGATAAGAAAGAAGTTTCGTCACGAGAAAAGTAATCCAACATAGAACAAAATGATGTTTTTACGTCCCAATGACATGAATAATCTGGGTTAGCCATTGTCTTTCTTGACAATCCAATCACTCCAAAGGATCATACCTTTGATCCAACTAAGCGATGAACACATACATGGCAAGAGAATATGATTACAATGTAAACAAAGAATCTAGCTTTACAATAATAAGTAAACAGAAACGGCGTGTTACGAGGATGACAGTTCTGACGAACCGAGAGTACCAAAGAGTCGTAATCCCCACATATGGTCATCTGGCGTGATCGTGAGGTGAAAGTAGCTTGTGACCAAAGTTTCCCATAACTCATTTACCATCCTCTATAAAGAGTTAAACAACGGAGTATCACCATTGTAGTTAACCAAGAAGATTCATCAACAACGCTTACTTGGATTCCCATGAATTCCATTTTTCTCGCACCCCTCTTGATCAAAATACCTTTTGTTGAATTAAGAACTTAAATGACTCCTTTTGCATGGTAATGTGCCATTTCTTTCCCTCTTCTATGTCAAGATTGTGAATCTCTTTCAGTTTTGAGCTTACTCCCTCATGTTTTCTGATAACCTCCAGCGACTACGGTCCTTCTTTACTCATTCTGCATAAAAGCAATACTTTGACTCTCTGAATTCTTGCCAGCAAACTTTTATACTCGGAGCTGCTTTATTTATAGCCTTCAGAATAAACATGTTTCCCTAAACTATTGTCTCTTCAATGATAATATTCTTCAAAGATCATTAGTGGACTTTTTTTTGTTTTCAAAAGTGCTTCTTGACAAGCTCTTTAATTTATATGAGTAGTTCCCTCTTCTTAATTCCACTAAAAATTATTCCATCATGCTTTGAGCTCTTTAGCAACTCCAAGTCTAAAGTAATTTGCTCTCTTCCTGAACTAGTTTGCTCTGATTGTCTTCTCTACTAGTTAATTTCCGTGACTTGGTTATAAACTTTGTAAATTCGTTAACGTGATATAGTATCACGATGTTGTTGACCCAAAAGGGTAGTTCCTTGTTATTCTTCTTTCTCAAATCCACTTGAGCCCAATCATTTTCAGTCTTACTATATTGGAGTAGCCATCTGGTGAGACCTTAAACCATTTAATTTGACCCTTTGTGATTTCAGACATACTTATTGACAAGCTATTTGTTTTACATAAGTACTCTCATTTTCTGAATTCAAATATGACTGTTGTCTCTTGATTTGAGCTTTTCTGCAAGCTCTATGTTAAAGCTGGCACATTGCTTCTCCCTTGACTAGTTTCCTCATGTTGCTCTCTTTATTAGTTAGTTTCCCTGAACTGCTTATAAACTCTAAAAATTTTGTTGATATGATCTTCTATCTAGTGTTGTTGAGCAAATTTCAATTGTTTGTTTTTCCCATTCTTTTCAAATCCATTTGTAACCAACCATCTCAGGTCTTCTTGTTATCATCTGGGGATACTTGAAACTTTTCTACTTGACTGTTCATTTTGATTATATCATTGGCAACATATTATTGACATCTACATTCTATTCATCATACTCTCACTTTCGCAATTTATTCCTTCTGGCAAGCTCTTCCCACAATAAAATTTTCAAGCTCTATGGGTAAAGCTCAAGCCCTTTGAAGTTGTATCTTTTCTTTTCTGGGGGTGAGCATAATGAGCCCAATTGAGCCTAGTCTTCGCATTTCGTAAAAAAAAAACCTTTGTTGCAAGCAACTGGTGAGAGTTTGTGGTGAACCAAATACTCACGTAATTGAAATAATTATAATCGTTCTGTTTTCATGGTTACCTTGGAGCCTACACAAAGCAAGAACGAATCGAATATTTCTTTTGGAATCCCAAATTCAGTTCCTATCAAAGTTACAACGGCTAGATCAACTCTATTTTATGGAAGGCTGACTTATGTTGTGATGTTGGCAAGGATTATTGTGTGTACGTGAGCTCGAGGAACGAGGGTTGCCTTAAATGGATATTGAATGGTTTAAGTAAACGAGGTGAGCTTTCTTATACTAAAAAATACGAATCGTATTTTATGAAAACTTGAACACATGTTCGTGATTTTTAAAGATGTTGTCTTGCCATAAATGTTTTTGTGTATGATGCCTATCTGTTTGGCTAAGGCCAAGTGAATTATGAATGATGATATAAGTCGAATTCGGGTCCCAGTGAGGGTGGTGTCCCCGCTCGGACTAGTGTACACAAGCTACCTCTGTCATGATGGGCAGAGCAGGTGACCGAGGAAGGTGGCCACCTTCCCGGCACAAGGATACCTCTGACATGTTGGGCAGAGAAGGTGACCGTGGAAGGTGGCCACCTTCCCGGCACATGTATGTAAGGTGACCGTGTGAGAACACCATCTCAACGGCACAATGTGATCAGATATGGCTAAGTACAGGAAAAAGGGACTGCAGTCCAATGTGATATTTTTAGTAAGCTCGGGTCTTTTCAACAACACCCCGAGTGTTACTATGATGATGGCTTGACAATATGTTCAAATGTATATGTGTAATTTTCGGCAATGTGTTCACTGAGTACTTTTTGTACTCAGCCCTGCATATATTTCTAAATGTGCAGGTTGAGCAGCAAAGTGGTGGAGGAAGTGCTATTGAGACAAGACATTTAATTCAGTCAGATTTTGACTCTCGGAGGTTCATGTCTTCATACATGGAACCGCGTTCATTTGCTTCCGTTGTGCATCTTAAAATACTCAGGTCTAATTTTGTTCAAAACTCTGATTTTATTTCAAGCTATTCCCATTTGTTTCGAGCTATGGTCGATTTTTTTGTTTTCCCCTTTCTTCCCCGTTTCTTTAATCCTCCCCTAGTCGCGATCAACTGTGTTTTCTATCATTAGAAAATGCGGTCGTGACAAAATCACTAAGAAAAACAAGGGGTTTATTTTTTTTTATGGATGGAGAGTCCTAGATTGCTCCTGAATTTTTAAACTGTATCTCCTAAATTCACGCCTAAAGAAAACTGAAACGCTAATTTCATCGCCTAAATTCACGCCTATTATCATAAAATAATATATTTACCTAAATCATGTTCAATATGTGTGTCCCTAAATTAGTTCACCCTACCATACACAATATATACATGATTTGTTTTCTTTAATTAATCAAAAGTATTATACGTGACATATTTGCATAAACTTTATTGTAAGTTATATTATCTTATCTATATAAGCATACAATATTGGACAGTCATAATATTGCTGTAATTAATATATAAATAAAGTTGTTTAATGTATATATCACTTATCTAGTAAATTCATCACTTTGGGAAATAAATTTAACTTCTACGACACATTACACCCTTATAATCTACATTAAT
This sequence comes from Salvia splendens, assembly GCF_004379255.2. NCBI lineage: Eukaryota > Viridiplantae > Streptophyta > Magnoliopsida > Lamiales > Lamiaceae > Salvia > Salvia splendens. The sequence goes on from NC_056039.1 coordinate 30,048,114, forward strand.
CAGAAGGCATGATATACATTAAACAACCATAATCGTACATTAAATTCAGTATGAGCCCTTAGATGATAATTCAAAAACGAATTTTGATGTACTCTCTCCGTCCTTGAAAGTTTGTCTCATTTTTCCATTTTCGTCCGTCCCATAAAATTTGTCTCATTTCACTTTTTACCATTTTTGGTAGTGGACCTCAAATTCCACTAACTCATTCATACTCACATTTTATTATAAAACAAATATATAAAAGTAGGACTCATATTTCACTAACTTTTTCAACTCACTTTTCATTTTTCAACTCACTTTTCATTTTACCCAATTAATACCCGCAAGTGTACGAGGTTATCGTAGCAAATAGCAAGAAAGAGTATATCGTTTCCCACAGAGATAATTGCGTGTAAACATAAGTACCACGAACCAATTTCAACTACTATCCAGACGATCAAGAATGTTGGTTTTAAAACTAACAACTGCTAAAAGCATATAAATTTAGAGATTGAAACAAAGCACTTAAACAAAAGAGCAATTATTAAGCAAGTTGTAGAAATGATAGAGAAATATGCAGAATTTAAGGATCCGATGCACAACTCATAGCCTAATCAATTGAAACCGATTTACCATTTAAAGTCTCCAGAATTGTTGAATCAATCACCGAGGTGAGAAATTCGTAGATTATATGTAATAATTGAAGTCCCTTTCTAATTCTTAGACCTAACTTCTAACAGTTTGATTAGATTAATGATCGCACTCAGAATCTCAACTCTCCCGATTTCTATTGAATTAAGGTATGAATTACTCATCTTTCAAGATTAAATATTTCATCTCCCGATTACTCTGAGAAACTCTAACACTCCCAATTGGTGATCAAGCAATTGATAGAAAAAAGCACAAGAATAATTCAAACAATTGCAAGAGCAAGATAAAACGAAGTCAATTGGATTAAAACTATGAATCAATGCATCTTCACCAAGAATTCTACATGAAAGGTGCTTAGCTACTAATGTTCATGGTAGAAAACAAATAGAAACTAAGAAAAACAATGGAATTCATGATACGAATTACAATTGACAGAGGAATTGAAGCTTGAATCTTCAATCTTCTTCCAAGAGTTCTTCAGAGAGAGAGAATGTGTGTTTTGCGGCTGGTAGAGAATGCCCAAGCTTAACCTAAACCTTCCTTCTTATTCTTCTTTTCTAAAAATCGTGTTTGTACTCAGAAAAACGCCAAAGTGACGGACCCGGTCGGTTGGAATTAATCCACAGGAAAATCACCCGGTCGGGTGAGAGTTTCTGGAATTTCGCATACTTTAGCGGGCTACCTGGCTGGGTACAATTATAGGGTAATAATTCACCTAGTCGCGTGAGATTTTCTGGACAGCTCAGTGTTCGTAAAACGACCATAACTTCTTCTACTAGACTCCGATTGAGACGTTTAAGACACCCACGCAAAGATCTTTCGAAGACAAAGAGAATGATATGCATTAGAGGCTGATTGAACTTCAAAATCTCCAATAAAATTGTCTCAAACCAAGGCTACTGCACATCAACATATTTTGTACCTTTTTCTACACATTCTTAACAAAATGGTCAACATACCAACATAATAGAGAAGTAGATATAAACACGCCTAATAATAGACGAAATATGATCAAATTCATATAAAACCACCCTCTAAAACCATGTAAAATCCAAGTATGTCAGCCGTCGGGAAGAAAAACAACTCAGGTCACGTCCCCGGGGAGAGCAATATCCGGTTAGATGGGCATTCACGCATCTTTAATGACAGATCTGTCAATATTCACTCTGTCACTAAGTATGTTTAGTGCCTAAATTTCGAAGATTAGTGACGGATAATTCCGTCACTAACCTGCGAATTTTTTGTAGTGTGCGGTATGTCGTTTGTTGGGTAAAATCCAGATGTTATATTTCTGTAATTAGTTTTACAGAAGCTAAATAGTTTGATTACTGTGGAGTTGCTTTTTAGTAGTGTTAGGACAAAAAGCAGTTCGAGCTGCTCCACATGTGCAATCCCATTAGGCCATCCACAACGCTGTTCCTATACCATTCCTAAACCGTTCCTTAAACTACTATTTGAGGGCCCCACTGTACTATTTTACTTCATTCCTTAACTAAGGAACGGAACCTGCAACCATCCGTTCCTTAACCGTTCCTTAAATTACTATTCATTCAGTTTCATTTTTTATTTTTATTTCCAACTCAATTCAATTAAAACAAACACGATTTATTAAATAACAAACACACTTTATTAAAAAACACACAACATTAAAAAAAATTACAACTAAAACTTAAAAAAATAAAAACCACACAATTAAAATCCTAAAAAAATAAAAAATACACAATAAAAAACACACAATTAAACGTGGGAAAATTAAAAAACTACTCCGGCGGCGAATCATCCTCCGGAGGCGGTCGAGGTTAGGGGGAGTCGGAAGGTCAAGTTGTGCTGCCATAGCAACAATTCCGTTCCACCAGGCCGTGAATTGGGCGTACGAGAAGCGGGAAGTGTCCACCATTGTTGCGGTGATGTACGCCACCATAAGTGTGTCCGAGCGTCCCTGCGAGCCCGATCCCGAGGCCGGCTGGCTTGATTCGCCTCGGCCCTTCCTCGCTCTAGCCGCCTTCGCCGCCTTCGTCCCTTGCGGCCGACGGCGCCCACGGCTGGATCTGCCGTATTCGTCGGGCGTTGGATACCCCGTACTCCCAAACACCTGCGGTTCACCCTGGCTGGCCTCACCGGTGTCACCAGACGAGTAGTTGCCGGTCGCCGTGTGCTTCGTGCGCTTTGAGGTTGAGCCCGAGCTGGAGCGGACACCGCCGGCCCACCTTTCCTCGTCCTTGACGAGCTGCCAAATATCAACATATTTGTATTGGTTACCGGTGTCTTGGTGGAAGGCGCGCAAAGCCGCCCTCAGAATGTCGGTGCCAGAAGCTCCGCTTTGGTATTGCGCCGCTTCTTGCGAGTAGATGCCGCAGAATTTTTTTACCTGTACGTCGACTCGGCGAAAGTGAGCACGGAGCATTGTATATTTGCGCTTCCGGGCCCCTTTCGGCTTAGTCTGGTGGTAGACATCACGGACCTTTTCCCAGAAGCACTTGGCGGCTTGTTGATTCCCGACGATGGGATCGTACGAGACGGTGAGCCAGGCGTTGTACACCGCCTTTGTTTCTTCGTTGTTGTACGGATGCCGGCCCAGATCCTCCGGTTCATCCTCCTGTTTCTCCTCCTCCTCCTCCTCGGCCGCCTCAGACGCAGCCCTGGAGCTTCCACCGCCTCGGCCTCCTCCCTGGGTGGGTGCAACGGGGATATCCTCCCGAATCTGGGACAATCCCTGCGAAGGCCGCGAGGCAGAGGGTGGTTGGTACCCACCCGGCGTCGCCGACCCCTGGGTGCCCGGCGTCGACGAATTGGAACCACCAAGTGTGTTGTACATGGTCTCCCAATCGCCGAACGCGTTGAGATCCCACCCACCGGAGCCGCCACCGCCGTAGTTGCCGTCGCCGGACATTTTGTGAAGAGATTGAATATGAAAATTAGAGAGGAAATGAAGTTGATTTAGTAAGAATAGATGTGTAGTTGTGTGTGAAATGAGGATGAAGTAGTATGAGTATTTATAGAATAAGAAAATAAAATAAAATTAAAAAAAATGAAAAATGTTAAAAAACGGTAATATTACCGTTAAAAAAAAATTAAAAATCGAATTTAAAAAAAAAATGAATTATTGCGTCAGCTAGTGACGACGCCCACTCGCGGATCGGCGAGTGGGCGTCACGCACGATGCGGGGAGAAGCCACGTCGCCGAAGCGCGTGGCGGCGCGGACAGTGCCACGGGTCGTGCCGTCGGCACCCGGCACGGTTTGGGAACGGTTTGGCATCGGAACGGAGGCTGCAACGCGTGCCGCCGCGGTTTCGTGCCGCCGCGGTTTGCGGATGCCCTTATTGCGATATCGGACCCATGTTTCTCTATCGCTCTCGTTCAATCAAGGCGTTGGATTTTCTTTTCGTACCAATTTTTTCTTTTAATTCTGCAAACTATCTCACATCAGTCTGAAGCCTCTTGGTTTGTGTTTTAAAAATGATGGGATACGAACTAAACAACTAAACAATAATTGCGAGCCCAATAGCAGTGACGGCCCATCAGCCCAAAACCCAAGGAAGAGTATCAGTTCGGCACAACCAAAGAGTTCGGTCACAGCCTATAGCTCGGCAAAAGCTGATCGGCAAAGTTCAGCAGTTCGGTCTCAGTATTCGACCGAACAAGGAGATAGTAACCCAAGGAAGAGTATCAGTTCGGCACAACCAAAGAGTTCGGTCACAGCCAATAGCTCGGTAAAAGCCGACCAATCGAGCTCAACTCTCAGATCGGCAAAAGCTGATCGGCAAAGTTCAGCAGTTCGGTCTCAGTATTCGACCGAACAAGGAGATAGTGGACCCATGCAGGATCTCCACGACCTCCATTACACCCACGATCTATTTAGTGGTATTAAGCAGTTATCAACCCCCCTACCAGGGCTGCAAACCACGATCTTAGTTCGAATGTATAAATAGAACTTAGATCAGATAGATCAGGGTTAAGTTCTCTAGATCCTGAATCTCATATAGCAAATCAGCATTGTAATCTGTAAGCTAGATCAAGCAATACAAATTTGCCCTCTATTCTTCCCGTGGACGTAGATTTACCTCAGTAAATCGAACCACGTAATTCTCAGTGTTGTGATCTTCATTTATTACTTGCATTTATTCCCATCAAAAATTCGCTAAATCATCACTGGCGCCGTCTGTGGGAAACAGAGAACCAAAACTGTGATAAAAGCGAGTTTTTGATCCTCTTCCACCAAAAAATGCGTACCAGATCACATAATACCCATACTTCCGTCCGTGATGAACGTGAGGAAGCTAGTCCAGCCCGTAGGTCTGGAAAACAGCCTCGGGAGAAATCTGCCTCCAGTTCTCACGGTGAAAGAACAAACCACTCAAAAAGTCATCGCACCGAGCCTCCCCAGCAGCTCGAGTTGAATGAGGCTGTCAAGTTGTTCTTGGCTGAGAAGCAGGATGAGTTCTTAACATTCCTGCAAAAGAGCCAGAAGCCGGAGAAGAAAACGGCGGATTCTCCCTCCCCCTCCAGACATGAAAGTCACTACCGCAGTAGTGTCGTATCTTCCAGGAGAAAGAATCCTCACCACCGATATGTTCCTTCTCCTCCTTGTTACCGAAATCACAGGAGAACTCCATCTCCACCATACCGTAGAGATGTCGGATTCGCTATGTATGGAGCGCTGAAGACTCCATTTTCGGATGATATCACCAGAACTCCGTTGCCACAGAATTACCGAACTCCGTCAGTGACTTATGACGGGTTAGTGGATCCTCATGATTTTCTGGGACGCTATCAGTATAATATGGCGAACCAAGGTCTCAATGAGGTTCATATGTGTAAGCTGTTTCCCGAGCTGCTCATCGGGAACGCAAGAAGGTGGTTTGATAGCCTCCCTCAAGGCAGCATTAGATCTTACAGAGATCTAATGGATGCTTTTCATAGGAGGTTCTTCCAGAAAGCTGAAACCCGAATCACTTCGGCTCAGCTGCTTTCTATACGTCAAGGTCGCGATGAAAAGATTAGCGACTTCATGACAAGATTCCACAAGGAATGCCTACAAGTAGATGATCTCAATGATCTACTTGTCATTTCGGCATTCCAAAATGGAATTCTGCCAGGAGCTCTCTACAGAAAGCTCGTTGAATGCAATCCGCAAACAGCTCAAGAGATGTGGGACATTGCGGACCAGTTTTCTCGTGCTGATGAGGCAGACCGTCGAAAACGGTCTTTAGACAGCTCTTCCAGAGGAGACAAGAGGAAGCCCGATCATAGCGATCAGGGACATCCTCGCCGAACTCCTTTTGAAAGAATTCAAAGGGCACCGGTACAAGACAGATTGGGACCACGTCTCAATCCTGAGAAACCACCCGCTCAGTTCGTACCATTGAACAAGGTGAGAGCGGAAATTTTCGAACTGCATTCTGATATGTTCGAAAAACCAAAGCCGATGACGAAATCGGCCACGCGCCGAAGTCAGGATAAATATTGCTCCTTCCATCAAGACCACGGTCACGATACCGAGGAGTGCCGAAATTTGGCAGCAGATATTGATGTTCTTGTGAAAGCAGGGACGTTAAAAAAATACCAAAGCAAGCCGCCGAAAAAGAATAAGAAACAGAGAAGTGCGAACTGCGCTCCTCAGGATCCTAAAAGGCAACAGGATCCCGAAGACGATGACGAGCCGCAATATGATGGAGTAATCCAGACTATTGACGCTCTCCCAGCCGGGAAGACTAAATCGTCTCTAAAATCAGAGCGCAGAGGCTTCAATCGAGAGGAGCCAACACATAAAAGGCTGAAGAAGGAGGAAGTAATTACATTTTCATATGCAGATCCCGTCCCGGCCATTTCTCCTCATCAAGACGCTATTGTCATTCAAGCTGGAGTGGCAAACAAACTGATCCACAGAGTGTTTGTGGATACAGGAGCGTCGGTTAGCATTCTTTTTAAAGAATGTTTTGATAAACTGGAAGTGGATCCAGCTCGGCTCAGTCCGGCCCCACTTCCTCTGAAAAGTTTCGCCCAGGAGGACACCCGCCCTGAAGGTATTATCAGCCTTCCGATTACGGTAGGGAGAGCGCCTACTAGCTCCAGTACGATGATCGAGTTTTTTGTGGTAAAAGCTCGATCCCCGTATAACATTATACTGGGAAGAGACTGGCTCAACACAGTTCGGGCCATTTGCTCTACTTATCACCTCACAATCAAGATCCCCACTAAAGGAGGGATAGCAGTCATCCGAGGTGATCAAAAGAGAGCAAAAGAATGTTTGCAGATTGCGCTTAAAAGTGCCGAACAATCAGATCGGCACCATCAAGCATAGCAATCACAGCAGCCGGAGTCAGAGGCAGGCGAAATGAACGAAGTCACACCGGAGCCGAACTCGATGAAAGTTCAGTTATACGAAGATGATCCATCCAGAACGGTCAAGATCGGTTTCGCGGGAACACCTCTACTCCGGGAAAAGACCATCCAGCTCCTCAAAGAGTACAAAGATGTCTTTGCGTGGTCTCCGTTGGACATGACTGGAGTGTCTCCCGAGGTAATTACACATCGGTTAAATATTGATCCTTCAGTCCGGCCTATAAAACAGAAGCAAAGACTCTTTGCGGCAGAAAGAAATCAAGTCATCCATGACGAAGTCCGCCAATTACTGAAAGCGGATGTATTATTTGAAGTAAAATATCCTTCTTGGGTGGCCAATCCTGTGATGATCAAGAAAAAAGAAGGAGGATGGCGGATGTGCATAGATTTTACGGATCTAAATAAGCATTGTCCTAAAGATTGCTACCCCCTTCCCAACATAGATAAAAAAGTAGAAGCTCTGATAGGCTTCGAAATTTTCTGTTTTCTTGATTTGTATAAAGGATACCACCAAGTTTTAATGGATGAGAATGATGCTTCAAAAACGGCTTTCATTACTGACTTCGGTATTTTTGCTTATAAAAAGATGCCATTTGGTTTAAAGAATGCCGGAGCCACATATCAAAGGATGGTAGATAAGCTATTTCGGCACCTGATCGGAAAAGAGGTTGAAGTATATGTTGACGACATAGTTGTTAAAAGCAGAAGCACTTCGGAGTACGAAAACAATCTCAAATCCACTCTCGACGTGCTCAAAAAAGCCAACCTCAAACTCAATCCCCAAAAATGTACCTTTTTGGTAGATTCGGGAAAATTTCTGGGTTGTTGGGTTTCAAAGGAAGGACTCAAGGCAAATCCCCTAAAGGTTCAAGTTGTTCAGAACATGGCAATGCCGAAGTCCATACATGATGTGCAAAGGCTAACTGGATGTCTAGCCGCACTGAATAGATTCCTTTCCCAAGCAGCCGAAAAGCAAATGCCGTTCTTCAATGTTTTGAAGAAGGCACCAAAGTTTGAGTGGGGAGCCGAACTCAAAAGCTGATTGACGAACTCAAAAGTTATTTAACCGAACTTCCTACTCTCTCTGCTCCAACAGATACCGAAGTGATATTCTTATATTTAGCAGCATCAGATCAAACCATTAGCGCGGTGCTTGTGCGAGAAGAAGGCCTAAAACAGCGTCCTATCTACTTTACAAGCCGAGCATTAAGAGGTCCCGAAACAAGGTATCAACCTCTGGAAAAAATTGCTCTGGCATTAGTAAATGCAGCAAGGAGACTGCGGCCATATTTCTATGCTCACAAAGTATGCGTCTTAACCGATCTTCCACTTCGGCAAGTTTTGACTAAGCCAGAAGCATCAGGCAGAATTGCCAAGTGGGCCATAGAGTTGGGAGAACATTCAATAGAATATCTACCTCGGAAAGCCATCAAGGGAAAAGCCTTGGCAGATTTTCTTGTAGAGGCAAAGTTCGATCAGGCAATCCCTATTATTGCCGAACAGAAAAATCCTACCAATGATGAACTAACACAGCCCCAGAAACCCGAAGTAGAGCCGCCGGACTGTTGGATTGGATTCATAGATGGAGCTTCGAATAAGACAGGAAGTGGAGCTGGTATTCTACTTATCGCTCCCGACGGACACGAAGTAACTTATTCACTTCGGTTCTTATTCCCAACCACTAATAACGAAGCCGAATACGAAGCCCTTCTTGCCGGACTTCAGTTAGCGCAACGTCTACTTGTCAAATCTCTCAAAATTCATTGTGATTCACAAGTCATAGTGAATCACATGCTGGGTACAAGTGAAGCCCGTGATGAAAGGATGAAAAAATACTTGGACAAAGCGCAAAGTATTAGCCGAAATTTCTCTTATTTTCGGATAATCCGCATTCCCAGAGCGGGAAATAGCCGAGCAGATACTTTAAGTAAGTTGGCCTCATATCCGAGCTCAAAGGTGGAGGAATTACCGCACAGAAGCATTGATGAAGCTGAAGTACACTCAGTAACCAGTTCACCAAACTGGATGACGCCAATATTAAAGTATCTAGATCAAGGACAACTGCCCGAGGATAAGAGAGAAGCAAGGAAAATCACATGCCGAGCACGTCGGTATGAACTTCATGAAGGATTCCTATATAGAAAGTCCTACCTTCAACCGTTATTGTGATGTGTAGGACCAGAAGAGACGGATTACATCCTTAGAGAAGTTCATGAAGGATCTTGCGGTAGCCACATCGGAGCTAGAGCATTAGCTAAAAAAGTTCTGAGATGGGGATATTATTGGCCAACTTTGGTACAAGAAGCAGTACAGCTAGTTAAGAAATGTACGAAATGCCAAATCCATGCAAATATCCCAAGGACGCCGCAGACTGATCTATGTGCTATGCAAAGCCCTTGCCCTTTTATGCAATGGGGCATAGACATAGTAGGACCACTACCACAAGCTCCCCGGCAAATGAAATTCTTGATCGTTGCCGTGGATTACTTCACAAAGTGGGTGGAGGCTGAACCATTAGCTACGATAACAAGCTCAAAGGCATTAGATTTTGTCTGGAAGAACATAGTTTGCCGATTTGGCATACCCCATATCCTCATTTCAGATAATGGGACTCAGTTTACTGACAAAACATTCAAGAATTGGTGCCAAGAGTTGAATATTCAACAGCGGTTCACTTCAGTCTCTCACCCACAAGCAAACGGACAAACGGAAGTAACAAACCGTACTTTGGTGAAAGGGTTAAAAACTCGGTTAGAACGAGCCAAAGGACAATGGGTAGAAAATCTTCCTCAAGTCCTATGGTCTTACCGAACTACACCAAAAACCTCCAACGGTGAAACTCCGTACAGTCTAGTGTACGGCACTGAAGCCGTAATTCCGGTTGAGATCGGCATACCCAGCCCCCGAACTCTTAATTTCTCAACAGAACTGAATGACGACGGACTGAGAGCCGAACTAGATCTTGCCGAAGAAAGAAGAGAATTGGCCTGCATAAAAGCAGCCAAGTACAAGGAGCAAGTAACCCGGTATTATAACCAAAGGGTGAAAAAGCTGCAGTTTCAAGTGGGAGATCTCGTATTGAGAAACAATGAAGTAAGCCGAGCAGAAAAGCTGGGCAAACTTGAACCCACATGGGAAGGTCCGTATCGGGTGTCAGAAGTCCTGGGAAAAGGGTCTTATAAATTAACCCACATGTCAGGAGAACAAGTACCCCGAACATGGCATATTTCCAACCTCAAGAAGTTCTATTTGTAAGAGACAAGGTCTGGTCAGTCTTGTGTCTAGTTCGGTCCTAGGGTTATGTGCTTTCATATTTTTTTTTTTTTTTTTGTTCTTGTGTCTAGTTCAGTCCTAGGGTTATGTGCGTTTTGTCTCTTATAAATGTTACTGAGGTATATTGCTCCTTAAAGGCTGACCCCCTTTTTTTAGATCATGTATTAAAGACAATTGTGAGTCCAAGCTTCTAAGGAAGATACAAGATTACACAATTCAGCTTAAGAAACAAGCAATTCGTCTGAAACGAACTGCAATAAGCCGAAAACCACTCCGGTTAACTAGGGAAAGTCCAATCCAAGCGATAAAACTCGCCAAATAAGGACACTAACTAAGTCCGGTCAAAGAAGAGTTTACTTCATAAGACCGAGGACGAGTAAAGACAATTGTGGGTCCAAGCTTCTAAGGAAGATACAAGATTCCACAATTCAGCTTAAGAAACAAGCAATTCGTCTGAAACGAACTGCAATAAGCCGAAAACCACTCCGGTTAACTAGAGAAAGTCCAATCCAAGCGATAAAACTCGCCAAATAAGGACACTAACTAAGTCCGGTCAAAGAAGAGTTTACTTCATAAGACCGAGGACGAGTACAATAAATGAAATAAAAAATCGCTGAACTGTAAATACGCAGTGATAGAAGCGAAATGAAAAAATTTCATTTACTAAGTCTTGTTGGGCATACAATTCCGCTGCCCTACGAGAATGCGTTACACCATTACAAAGGACTATTCTACTGTCTACGATTGCTAAAGTTGAGCCACCTATCCGAAAAATCCTCATGATGCTGAGTTCGGGCGTTCCGAGCAGTTGAAGAATAAGTAGGTGGACGAGATGCTCTGATCGACCTACCGCCTCTTCCCTGAGTCCGGGAAGTTCTAGCACCTCGGCGGCGAAGAGTCTCTTCACGAAGCATTCGCTGATCTTGCTCACTCATATTCACAACTCCTCTACGAACTTCAAGGCGTTCTTGTCTTGACGTTTCCGGTTGCTCCTGAGTCCGTTGCTGATTTGGAGTAGAATTTTGAGTAAGTGGATTAGAGGTTTGAGTTGGAGTGTGAGCATCTGTTAGCGGGAAACGGCTAAGGAATCTATCGATTGAGGGACGCCGGGAAAGAATGATGTCGTACAGAGAAGCCAAGCGCCGCAATGATTTCACAACTTGTTGGCAAGCCGAGCTCTCCAGCACATTGTTCTTCCGGAGTACATGAAGCTCCTCCCACAGTTCATCAACTTGATTCTGAACTTCAGATATAGTCATTCCCCCGCGCCCGCAGATGAAATCTTCATATGCAGTCCTCTCAGCGATGACAATATTCAGCTCGGCCTCCAGATCTTTCTTTATGGACTCTAAGTCCTTATTGTTGGACTCCAGCTCCACTAAACGAGCCAAGAGTTCATCATACTTCATCTGGTCATCTATAGCTTTTTTCTCAGCTTCATTTAAAGCCAAAGAGTATAGCCGCTTCCAGTGAAGTACCTCCAGCTCCTTAGAGTTAAGAATACGAAGCAGCTATGTCAGTTCGGCATTTCAGTTTACCGAGCAGGCAGTAAACCACAATAGGAGTAAAAGAGATTAAGAAAAGCTATAAGGAAGACACGAGTGTAGAAAGAAGAATTTTTTTCGTTCACAAGAAAAAATTTACACAAGGAGGGCTTCAAGGCCATTTTACAAATAGAAAGAAAGAAACTAAACTAGGAGAAGGGAGACGAAATCATACTCCGCCAGCTTCGTCTCCGGCTTCCCTGTGGGTTTCGGCTTCTTTCTCCTTGTCGACCTCGGTCTCAGCCTCGGCCTCCCTCCTCCCTCCCTCCTGCTCGGCGCCCCCATCGCCGATCTGCTGCACCTCTTGCTCGGCGTGCCCGTCGCCGGTCTGCTGATCCTTCTGCTCGGTCTCCTTGCCGGCCTCATTTTCCTGCTCACCCTCTTCTTTGAAAATTGAAGCGGGTGAAACAGGCCCCAAGGAGGCAAAGATGGCCTCCATGTTCTCGTCACGGTCAGCACGGCAATTACGAACTCGTTCAGCAGAAAGCAGGACCGATGAAGACGCAAGCTCCTCAAGGAGCGGCAGACTCTGGAGACGCGCTGCAATCTCTCGGCCATACAGCGGCAAGACGACTTCGGGTTCCTGCTCAGCATTATCGGTCATCAATTTCAGCAGATCACCGATAAGGGCCGAAAATTGATTGCTCAAAAAGAGTTTCTCCGTGTAAACACGGAGAGCCTCCCCCTGAGCAACCACGGCAGCCGCCTCCCCCTGTTTCGACCGCTCTCTCTGGATGATGAGCTGGTCTTTGGCACGTTGGGCTTCATCCTGAGCCGAGATCATAGCGGCCCTTGCCCCCTCAAAGTCTGCCCGAGCCTGTTCGGCCTGGTGACGAGCAGCATTCAAATTCCTCTGCATCTCATCATAATCGCTGGACGCTTTAGAGAGTTCAACTGTGACGAGTTTGCAGAGCATATTGTTCCTCTGAAAATGGAAAAAGGAAAAAGTCAACAGAGGGGCCACAAAAAAAAAAATATAGGAAAGAAGCAAAGCCAGAAAATCAAGAAGAAAATTCACCTCTACAAAGTCCTTTGGCCATAAAAAGGGCTCAGAGGCTCAGAGATATGTTCCGAAGTGGCCGTAACCACTCCGGATCCATAACCCCCCTGGACAATGTCTCTCTCTGGCGCTTTTGGGGGTTTCTGAGTCTTCGCCGTCCCCCTTGCCGAGGTCGATCCCGGCTTTTTTGGATCCGAAGACTGACTCGAAGAGGTCTTCTGCCTCTTCGGATTCTTCTCGGCATCAGACGCCGAGCTGGTGTTTTTCTGTTTCTCCGGCTCCTTTGATTCGGAGGATTTGCGACCAAGCCTGCTTAGCATGTTCACTGCCAAAAAGCAAGAAAACAAAGTTAGTTTTCGCCGCTAAAGCAGTAAAGCATAAAAAAGAAATCCTCACCCTCAGTCTCTTCGTCCGAAGACGAGGAGTCGAACACGAAGTCACCCTTGACGAGCTCAGATTCCAAATACTGTTTCCTAATCATGGGAATCTTATTGAGCCCGCCCTTGAGCTCGTCCAACGGTTCTACCCGAGGATGAGGAATTACGGACTTCGGCCCTCTCCAGGAAAAGTCCGGAGCCACTGTCCTATTGTAAAAAAAGAAGCGATTTTTCCACATCGGCCATTTGGTTTTACAGAAGGCTCTAAAGGGCTGTAAAGGGATCAAGTAAAACCAGGATCCCTTTCTCTTAAACTGAAAGAAATTAAGGATTGCCCTCAGAGACAGATCCTTTTCTAGTCTAAGCAGCTCGGCAGCAAAGGCCGATAAGTGCCTCCAAGAATTTGGAGTCACCTGACCTAAAGGAAGTTGGAAAAAATCAAGCAGCTCTACAAAGGCGGGGGGAAGAGGGAAACGAAGCCCGCATTCTAAGCAGGCTTCGTAAACGGTGGCATAACCCTCCGGCGGCGAGTTAGCCCTATGAGTGTCGTCGGGAATCACCACTAATCCCCCAGGAAGAAAATATTTTCTGTGTAAGGATATCACAGTATCCTTACTCAAAATGCTGTGAAAATATTCTACCGTCTTCTCCTCGGACTTTTTCCGGCCAGAAGATCCCTTACCCCCCTTCCTACCACTACCTGATTCAGAAACAGTTTCAGAAGAAGAAGACATGATTCTTACTCTTTGATGGTCGAAAGTCTCTGAAGAAATTCTTGAAGAAGCGGAAGAAAATTTTACGAAAAAGAGAGAGAATGCAGAAGAAATAATCGCAAAAGTGTTCCAATGATGAAGAAAGGAAATATTTATCAGATTCGCAGAGGCGTTTTCAAATTCGTCGCACCGTTTCAAATCCCACTTTTTCTGGGTTCTCTGGCCGGATTTGCTGTCACATTTAATACAGACACGTGCAGAGCACGTCCCCTGACGTCAGCCTCCCCCTTACACTTATCCAAAATGCCGAAGTGATTCACTTCGCTTTTCGGGGGGGGGGGGGGGGTAGTGATGGGATACGAACTAAAGAACTAAACAATAATTGCGAGCCCAATAGCAGTGACGGCCCATCAGCCCAAAACCCAAGGAAGAGTATCAGTTCGGCACAACCAAAGAGTTCGGTCACAGCCTATAGCTCGGCAAAAGCTGATCGGCAAAGTTCAGCAGTTCGGTCTCAGTATTCGACCGAACAAGGAGATAGTAACCCAAGGAAGAGTATCAGTTCGGCACAACCAAAGAGTTCGGTCACAGCCTATAGCTCGGTAAAAGCCGACCAATCGAGCTCAACTCTCAGATCGGCAAAAGCTGATCGGCAAAGTTCAGCAGTTCGGTCTCAGTATTCGACCGAACAAGGAGATAGTGGACCCATGCAGGATCTCCACGACCTCCATTACACCCACGATCTATTTAGTGGTATTAAGCAGTTATCAACCCCCCTACCAGGGCTGCAAACCACGATCTTAGTTCGAATGTATAAATAGAACTTAGATCAGATAGATCAGGGTTAAGTTCTCTAGATCCTGAATCTCATATAGCAAATCAGCATTGTAATCTGTAAGCTAGATCAAGCAATACAAATTTGCCCTCTATTCTTCCCGTGGACGTAGATTTACCTCAGTAAATCGAACCACGTAATTCTCAGTGTTGTGATCTTCATTTATTACTTGCATTTATTCCCATCAAAAATTCGCTAAATCATCAAAAAACAAAAACCATGACTGGATTGATCTAAAGCTGATAATATACTATTACTCTAACGTTGGCACAATACTAAATGCTTTTCCTCAAAAGAAAATCCTACCAAGTTTCAATATCAATCAAAATCATAAGAGCAGTAGATAGCATATTTCAACAGCAATCGAAATCAATTCCAGAATTAAATGGACTTTTGTTTATGTTTAGACAAGATTAATGAATTTAATTTATGAGAATTAGAAAACTACTACTCCATCTGTCCATCAAAATTATGAGTTTTTTTCATTTTTAGTTTGTTCCTGAAAAGTATGAATATTCTAATTTTGAAAAAAAAATTCTCTCTAATGAAGTGAGACTCATTCTCCACCAACAATACTATAAAAAAATTTTCTATCTGTCTCTCTCTTATTTTTACCAATTATGTATTAAAATTCATGTCAAACCAAATGTTTATACTTTTCGGGAAGTAGGGAGTAATATATTTAGAAAACATGGAGTATTTGATATATTATGTTTGAATGGAGGAACAATAATGCTAATGAATTTTAATTAGTAGGTTATGTAATCCATAGATATTGACTTCATATAATTAATTGTATTATTAATTAATTAATTACATGATGTATGATCAAATATAATAAAATGATACTATGATATTGCAAAATTAGGAAAATTCAAAAATAACATGTTTTCTAAATTTTTCATTAGGGCTGTCAAATCGTGCGGGTTGGGTAGTCATCGGGTCAACCCGTTATCGACCCAACCCAATAAGGTCAAACCCAATCCGACCCGAATTCATCTGGTTCTTATCGGGTCTCAACCCAACGGGTTCATGTCAGGTTCGTGCGGATTATCGTGTCGTCCAAAAAAAACTAGCCCTCTATTAGTAAAGTAAGTTACTATACAATATAGCTTAACACGACACAGTAACGACTAAACACATGATATTATACGATTAGAACAAGACATTACACGCTTAAAATAAGTTACTACCCATGAGACTATTTTTAGTTGAATTATCATTAAGTCATTTTCTTTGTATACTCTAAACTTTCACGCAAAAATTATGAAACGAAATTTATGAGATATATAATAGTACGCAATAAATTAAAATAGTAATAGTGATTTGTGCCCTATTATGTTATATTTTTAAGATTAGAATGAAACGAAGAAGAGTCCATTCATGCTTTATTTTTTCACTTATCTGCATTCACCCATTAATAATAGTTTTGGTTTTAATGGGAAGTTGTTGTGCAAATCAACACCATTGGATTAAAAGATCTAACGACCTCCGTTTGACATTTGTTCTACGTTTAAGAATGGTTCTATCTTGATCACAATCCTATATATATATATATATATATATATATGCTTATTTTCTTAGTGTTATTAGAACTCAAATAAATTATAAAATTAATTTAGTTAAATAATGATGTTATTAGGACTTCTCTAATAAATCAAAAGATTGGATGAAATTAAATCACTAATTGACTTTTGCAATATTTGATCTTAGGTCCATTAAAATAATATTCAATCAAATCATTACTTGATTGATCTATTTTACAACATTATATCCCAATTAAGACTGGATGAGAATAATTCAGTCTATTTACTTTACAGTATTAAATCTTAAACACTAATGTCATAGGATTTCTTTCATTGACAAAATAGCTCAACGAGAGTAATTATGTTTGATCTATTTATTTATTGTGATATTAGAATTCAAGTAAATTAACAAATTAATCTATTCCAATAACAAATTAATTAGAGTTTCTCAAACAAGGTTCAATGAAATTAAATTACTTATTTAATTTGTAAATGTTAGATATGATCTCAAGTGTATTAAATAATATTCAATCAATATACACTTATAAGAAGATGAATTATAATCAAAACTAATTTACTTGTTGTAGTTTTATTATTTACAGTATCTTTTAGTTATGCTAGCTCCCCATCGAAAAGCAAAATATTTGAGTTGTCATTTATGAATCGATAATAATAATGATAATAATAATAATAATAGAATGCTTTTTACAAACTAAATGATATAGAATAGAGTAAATTAATATGGATGATTGTCATTACTTACTATTACCTCTACAGTAAATGTAGTACTCCTATCTAAGGGAAAAAAGAAATGAAATGGAAGAGAGGGAGAAGCTGAAAAAATGGGCGCCATTTGGGGTGGAAAGCAATTAAGTGGCGGTAAATAAACTAAGGGTCATCAAAGTAAATTTAATTACAATTGAACCAGATATTTAGAAATAAACCGGTTTTTTTATTTTAAACCAATTTATGGTTGTACATAATGTGGTGACGTAGCCTTACTCTTATTTTAATTATCACATATAGTAGGTTGTGGTTTTCACACAATTTTAGTCACAAATATAAAAATAAAATTGTGTGGGACAACCATAACTAATCTCATTGAAAATGATTTTGGTCACGTAGCTTTACCCTTATTTTAATTATCACATATACTAGGTTGTGGTTTTCGCACAATTTTAGTCACATATAAAAATAAAATTGTGTGGGACAACCATAACTAATCTCATTGAAAATGACATAAAATCCTACATTGTGTTGTGCAGCGCCGAACAATGTTTGGTCGATAAAAACAATGAAACCAAATCCAACATCCAACATCCAATATCCTAATCTTTAATGTGTCCATCACATCTTTCCTTATCACTCTTCTTTTTAGGCTCTTTTTAAAAGTAGTTTTGCATAATCAACATTTTGTCGGATTATAATTTAATTTCTATTGTGGTACACTTCTCTCTTTATTGTTTTTTATTTCTATTTTCCATTTTTAGTGTATTATTGAATCGTAACAAATTACATTATTATTATTCATAGCCAACTAATATTCATGGTTTGGTATTTAAATCGCAAAATTAACTGTATAATTAAAGAGTATTTAAATAAAACTGTACTGCAAAGGTTATACTTCTAGTAATAGGAATGTGATCAAATACAAACTCTAAATATTATACAAACTCCAAACTATAATCTGGACCGTTAGAAAATATTGTACAAACTCCAAACTATGATCTGGACCGTTAGAAAATGTCAACCGATGACAAAATAGTAGCAACAAATATGTCAACACAGTGTCAACGGTTGATGCTGTGTTGATATTGTGTTGACATTGTATTGATATTTTTTGTTGCTACTATTTTGTCATCTGTTGATATTTTTTAACGGTCCAGATCATACTTTGGAGTTTGTACAATATATGAGTTTGCATTTTATCACTACCCTATACTACTGCATATAATGATATTTTGCCATGAATCTTTCAATTAATACTCCATGTGATAGGGCCCTCGATCTTGTGAATCTCGTCAAGCATATCTCGCGCAAGATCTCCAACATATCTTCTTGATTTTTTTTTATTTAGCATATCTTCTATTTCAGTTAGTTATTTTTATGCAATCTTTATCTTTATTAAGTCTAGTTAGTATTCTATAAATTAGAGGTCTATGTACTCTTTTATTCATTGAGTTCTCATTCCCCGGTTCTGGCAGAAATCGCCCCCTAGCACCTCAACTAGGGTTTATCTTGTTCTTCATATTTCTTTTGTTTTCATTATAAACTTGTGTGCTTAATCCCGATAGAACGAGGTTCCTAAAGCACGTGCATCACACTTATAACCTATGATTCCATAGACTTAATATTAAAAGGTACATCTGATTTACACCTTTGTTAAATTTTGTGGTATAGCAACGACTAGTTAAAATATCTTCTTTGTGAGAACTAATTGCGCTGGTATCCAAATTTTGATAACTATAGATATATTCAAATAAAAATCTTCATTTTGAATAAGTCCATATTTTTTATTGTAAAAACAGTATTTAATAACAGTTTTAAAAAGGTTATGGACTTGTGTGTTTAAAACAACATCATATAAAGGTAAATTATGTGACAAAATAATTTCTTTTTATAAAGTAGCTAGTAGGAAATAAAGTTTTTACAATACAAAATATTCGAAAGATGGTATTCACTAGTATACAATGCTAACAACCTAGCAGTCATTGAGGTTAATTAGTTGCTCATTTGCATATACTGATATTATGTTTCTCTTATAGCTTTAGTTTGTCTCTCATTCTTGAAACTTTGTGTTTCAGGTCATCCGCAACGCATCCCTTAGCCGTCTCTTATCTCGTCTCCATCCCGTCTAGGAGAGACGCATGTCCCGGAGGGGCAGCTCGCGAGACGTCTCGCCACGCGCGTTGGTGACGTGGCGAGCTCCGGTTCGTCCGTAACGCCCACTCGCCGGCCCGCGAGTAGGCATCGTTTTTATCCGAAAAAATATTTTTTTGTTTTTTATTAAAAATTCAGGAAAAAATCAAAAATAAAAAAAATCCCAAAAAACGTTTATAGGCGTTTTTTTTTGTTTTTTTAAGCCTCCAATCACTTGTATAAATATCAAATCATTCCCACAAATTAATCCACCATAAAAAAATATTTTTTATTTAAATTATGTATTTTTAATTTTTTTAGGATTTTATTAATGAGGTTTTTAATTTTTTTAGAATTTTAACTTGTAATTTTATTTTATTTAATGAAGTGTGTTTTTATTAATTGAATTTGTTGGAAATAAAAATAAAAAATGAAATTGAATGAATAGTTAATGGATGAGATGGTTAAAAGACGGATAAGAGATAGAGGGTTGCAGGTGTTGTCTATTAGTTAAGAGATGGAGTAAAAAGTACAGTGGAGCCCATGAATAGTTAAGAGATGAGACGGTTAAGAGACAGATAAGAGACAGCGTTGCGGATGGTCTAATGATCTGCAAAATAAACACAAACTAAAAACCAATAAAGAGTTGAGTTATGAAAAAAATAAAAATGTTAGATAATGATCATATATCTTAAATATCTGCAAAATATAAATGGTTAAGATAAGCATTGAAATATTAAATTTAAAAAAAAATACAATGATGAAGAATGATATGAAAGTAGAGAGGGAAGAACCTATAATTTATGAATGTGTGTTGTTGGAACTGATATTTAATGAGCAACTTTCTAAATAACTCTTGGATTTTGAATTTCAAATTTTAATTTTTTTAGTTCTAAAATGAATAGATTTCCCCCTTTTTTTTAGCTCCAAGAAATCTCACCATTTTGGAGTGGCGAAAACCCACGTTTTTTATGGGTGGGAAAACCTTACCTTTGATTTCATATGCATACAAAATGTATTGTATCTATATATAAATAATGTGATGTTTATTGAGCTTTACAACTAAAAATAATGCTATTAACTGCTGTTTTAATGCATGAAGGTGGTAGGGTCATTTTAACTATTGGTCAAAGCATGGAAGTGCAACTTGGTTGATGGCATTTGCAAAATTCCCCCAAAGGTAATATTTGAAAACAGGGGGGAATTCCCCCCAAAAAAACCTGAGCTTTTAATGATAGTATATATGATATAAACCTAAATCCAAATTTTTCGAATTGTACCCTTCCGACAACACTTTCAATTATGTTACCTCAATTCCTCAATTAACACACAATCATATGCTCAAAGATTTTGCCATAGCATCTATCAACGATTCTATTTACATGATCGGAGGCCGAATTTGTCACAGGGACAACAAAAAGTCCACTATAGAAGTCGAAGCACGGGCGACCTTGATGCGCTACACTATTAGTTCGGACCAATGGTAAGTTTGCGCACCCCTCTCTCACCCGAGATACAACTTTGCATGCACAGTGCTTAACAACAAAATATATATTTTCGTAGGGCAGTATGAGTTGGCAAGTGCCAAGTGCACTTCATCTGTCGAGATGTATGATCCAACGGATGACAAATAGACACAATTACCTAATATGAGGAGATTGAGGTAGGTGGAAGGGTCAAGGGGCTTAAAGAATTTTCAAATTTAATGTAAATTATTATGAAAAATCCTATATCATTGATCATAATACCTTAAAACATAGTATTATCAAATAAATTTTAGAAATATAACTCCTATCAATTTGTTTTTTTATGTATGTCCCTAGGTACAAAAGCGTCGGGGTGGCCTGGCAAGGCAAAGTCTACATAGTGGGCAGGTTTGTCCAGGGGTGTGACGGTGACTGCCAGCTAGGCTATGTGGACCATTGTTCTACTGAGGTGTACGATGGCAAAAGGCAGTGGGACCTCGTCCCGGGAATGTGGTAGATGTGCCACCCAATCAAATAGTGGCCGTGGAAGGCAGATTGTTTAGCTCGGGCGATTGTTTGAATACATGGAAAGGACACGTTGAGCTGTATGACAGAAATATTAATTTGTGGAATGTTCTCGAAGTTTGCAATTAAATAATTTTATGACGAATGTTCCGGAAAGTGACCGGCAGTCGATGCAACGGTTGTATGTCACGATGGCACCAATCAATACATATTTGTACCTCTTGGTGGGTTGTAGGGATACGAAGTCGTCTCGTACAATTTTGACGGTTCATAGGTTTGACACGGCGGCGAAAGAAGATGGTTGGATGAGCTTCGCGCCATCTATTGGCAAGGAAGGGGAACAACAACTTTGTGCCCATTGTTGTGTTGCTCCTAATTTAGCCTAGAGAAATATGCAACTAATATTTATAATTCGACTTTTTTTGTGATGTAACGTTTCGATTTTATTCGGCGTGTATAAATTTTAGTAAATTTAGATAGTATGACTATTAATGTTTCAAATAAGTCATTTAATGCTCAAATAATTTTACACTATTACCCTTTTACTTAATTCTAGTTGTTTTTTTATTTCATTTCTCTAATCCAAATTTTACACTTTTATACGTATTTCTTTTATTAGTTTCATTCATTTTTTTTAATTTTATGTATTCAATAATATATTTTTACACTATTTTTTAATTTAAGATTAAAATTTTGTCCTTTTAAAAATGTTTTCCTATTATACCAAGTTGGAATCAATAAAGTTTTGTACTCGTTATGAAATAAATTTATTTGGAACTAATTTGATACATGCTCTGTAGTTTAGCGATCATTTATAATATTAACCCATGATTATTAATATAAATAAGTATATTTATCAAAGCTCAATTTTACTTATTTGTAAATATACAAACATTTAGAGTATTTTAAGTAAATATGAAAAATAAAAGTATTACTACGATGCATTGGTATTATAAATATAAGAAATAATTAAATTAATTATCATGTAACCTTAATAAATATTAATTTTTATTTATATAAATTTCATGCAACATGAGTTAACTAATGATCCAATTGAATAAATTTTAGTCTCTTCATATTTATATTTCATAACTAAGGGTACAATTGTACAAATAAAATTGATACTTTTTAGAAGTATTGATTTCAATGAAATGACATTAAATATACTATATTTTATTATTATTTTTTTTATGGCGGGCCATAATGTGGCCATTTAGCACTACTCTAATGTTAATCTATGTTTTGGATGAATAGTTTTAAGTGGTAGAATCATAGAAGGCTAGAGTTAGAGAGAGAGGAGACAGGATATACTAGGAACAAGCTAATATGATTATGTTGGTTAAGATTGATTAGCATCGTCATTACCAAGTTAATGATGATGCTTCCTTGTTTGCTAATAAGAGCCTACTTATAGGTGCCTAGCTCTATTCGCTTTTGGTTGCTTTTCTCATTTTAATCCCATATGATTTAATTAATTAAGTCAAAGCCTCAATTTTTTTGTTCTGAATTAATTTTAGAAGCAACTGACTTGGTAAGACTTAACATCCATCCTTAATTACTTTGTTAATGCAATTCATTAGAGAACTTGATTAATTCCAGAAGTTGTTCGATATATGCGTAGAGAAGGAGTATTATATCATTACACATGTAGGATTACTACACCTCCTTTTGGCAAATTACCACCAGCATACATGATGGAAAAATACTTGTATGTAGATGAAATTGAGCTTAGTATCTCTGAAGATAATCTTCTGATGATCCCTCTATTAGCCACTTCAAATGCAGAAACAGGAAACCTAAAAAAATTAATTTTCAGGGGTCCTCAATGAACTTATAAAGGATTCATATAAACTGAAATATGCGCTTGAAAATAGAAACACACTAAGGCCATGTTTGGTTGCCAGGATTCTGTCTGGGGAAGTAATCTGATTCCTTAAATTTTAAATTCCTGTGTTTGTTTCCGTTTTTAATCAAACTGGGAAAGTAATCAAAATCCTGAAACAAGAAAAGTTAGTACAACTTTCCAGGATTCTGAATCCTAACTTTTCTTAGGTATTCTTTTTCCCAGTTTTAAGATTTTTACATATTTAATGCAATATATTACAGTTTATTATTATTATTATTATTATTATTATCATCATCATCATCATTATTATTGTTATTATTTATTACAATGTTTTAAAAATAATTTAAAAGTATAAACCATACTTAATTTCAGGATAATAAATAACTATAATTCAAATTATCATAATTATAACTATATTATTAATATTTATTTTTGGTTTTATTATCATAATAATAATAATTTATTAAATAATTAAATATAATTATAATTATATAATAATATAATAATTATTAATTTATAAATTAGTAATTAACAATAAAATTGTAGTGAAATTTTAAATTATAAAATTTATTCAATTAAAAATTAAGTAAATATAATGATAATAATAATAATAATCTTATTTATTATTATATTATTATATATTATGATGTATAATCCATATTTAAACTATCCATCGTAATAATAAATAAAATAATATAATTATTACCATTTGTAATTAATAATTTATTAAATAATATGTATTATTATTTTTTATAAATAAAAAATGATAAGTATATTTTTAGTTTATTGTTTAAATCAAATATATACTTTCAAATCTTGATATTTTCCAAACACGGGAAAGTAAAGTTCTTAGAAATCATATTCCCGGGATTCATTTTCTCAGGAATCATTTTCCTTGTCAACTTTACTTTCCCGCCAACCAAACATGACCTAAATGTTATAATAACCCGAACATTTAGTTTGGTCGCAAAAATTACAAACTTCGGCTTTGTGGTAAATATCTAAAGAAAGCAGTTTTTCCTAATTCATGGAAAATTCACTACAAGGGATAGATTCATAATCTGACCAAATTTTAAGTTTATGAGAAAATACCAAATTCGGATAAGTTTGTGATTTTAGAGATCAATTAACTTTACTATATCTCCTTATTAAAATATTTGCTACACACACAGACTGTATATTAGATGAATGAATATGTCACTTGAATCCTTTTACAGTAGAGCACAATATATTTGGTTACATATATTTATAATAATAAAATTAAATATGAAATGGGTACCGTTTATAATAAGAAATTTTATTTGACAAATGATCAAGAATAAATTCCAAACAGGGGTTATTGGTCCCTAAATTACAGATATTAGCCTAATTTGGGAGTATATCCCATAAGTTAAAATTTGGTTGGAAAAGAATTTATACCTTATATTGAATTTCTAATGAATTGGCAAAAAATTGATTTCATGGGAATTTTACTATGGAGTTTAAGTTCATGCGTTTTATGAACACGTTTAAACTTCATACTCTCCTTATCCTATTGAAAATGACTCACTTTTCTTTTTTATTTGTCTCAATCAAGATGAGTCACTATTAAAATTGAAAAAAATTTTACTACTACGTTATTCTCTTTTTCACTTTACGTTCTTCACTCAAAATATAAAATAAAGTTGTATAAAATTCTGTGGTGCGCTTAAGAAATAGATCATCTTCCTTAAAGAGGAAGGAGTATTAAATTTTAATTAAAGTTTATAAATAAAGGGACGAAAGAAATTAGAGGAAAAAGAGATTTTATGAAAGAGGAGTCGACTAGAATGTGGTGCATGAGCCCAAGATATGGTGAGTCCAACTCCAAGAGAAAACAAAAGGTACGGATAGGCCCATTAGAGGTGCATAAAAAGAAGAGAAAGCCATTTTCAGACGTATCATTTGTTTCAGTCAACTAAAGGTGGGACCCATTACTTTATACATGAACATGACTGGTTGAAATCACACACGCCCATACTCACGTGCCGTGCTGCTCCACCTGCACGCGCATACTTTGACTCTGTCGGGTCGGATCTTTCCATCCACGGCTCGTACTTGCTTCCTTCTGCTTCAACTGATCTGAACCCTTGATACAGGCGACGTACCCGATAACACATGAATATTTTGTTTTTTGTTTCTCATTGCAGCAAAAGGCGATTCCGTAGCCTTGGCGACCCCCATATTTCGGCCCGACATCATGTGAGGGGGTTCAATCAGGGTACGCAGTAGCCCTGGAGATTTTAACTCACTGGCTGCCAGAAGCCCATCTCCCAAGGCCTCACACTTGTGCCTGAGAGATGGAAGCAAGATTTTAACTCACTGGCTGCCAGAAGACCCATCTCCCAAGGCCTCACATTTTAACTCACTGGCTGCCAGAAGCCCATCTCCCAAGGCCTCACACTTGTGCCTGAGAGATGGAAGCAAGATTTTAACTCACTGGCTGCCAGAAGCCCATCTCCCAAGGCCTCACATTTGTGCCTGAGAGATGGAAGCAACTACACGACAGCAGTGAGATTCGAACCTAGGTTCATTGCAGCAAGATCTGTCCCTCCGTTACTAGCTGCGCTACTCCCCCTTCGAGTTTTTTGTTTCTCAATTCTTTGATTGTGTGGCCAAAGATTAATTATGCATGAACGCATCCATAGTCACTGTGATATTACTAGTACAATAATTAGAATGCGGAAAATTAAAAGCATAATAATAATGCTTTAAAAACTAAGGTAAATAATTCATTCTGTACGACGATTGAAGCCGCGATTATTATTTATTACCAATGTTCTCTTCGTTCCAATAAACAGATTAGCGTGGGAAATTGGATTTGCATATGGGTGTAAAATGAAAAAAATATACTAATACTTAGTATACTCCACTCATTCCCTCATAATTGAGGAAGAATTTTTTTGCTCGGAGTTTAAAAAATGGATATTTGGTGTGTTAAGCAGATAAGTAAAAAAGTTAGAGAGATAAATAAATAGAGCGAATAAAGTATTAAGCGAATAAAATAGAGAGAGTAAAGTAAGGGAAAGAAAATGTTACTATGTAAAGAATTGACTCAACTATGATGGAACTTTCCAAAATGAAAAAATGACTCAACTATGAGGGAAAAAATTTATTGTACACAAAGACTATTTGTTATAGGCATAGTGTTACAATTCAATCACCTATAAATTCACCGGTACATAATTAACATTTTCAATCGTAAGTTAGGAGTCGACTTTGATCAATAATATATCCAGTTTTAGGGGAAAAAGTAAACAAATTTTTATGTACCGAGTATTTTATTAGTGATAAATGTTTACGTTGAAATGGACAAAGTAATGGCTTCTTCTCACTAATTCACGAAATTAATTGTGCTCCTTAACTTGCATGTGACAATATACTCCAAAGTTGATGAAAACTCGTGTGGCAAATGTGACAATAATTCCATGGTTGCTAAAAGGAAAAGGAACATGAGTCATGTGTGAGTAGTATATGAATTAGTATACTTTGCCCTCCATGTCTTGGATTAGGCTATATAAAGATAAACTAATATACACACCATTAATTAATGTGGTCGTACGTGTTTGCTAAGCATTTCGACAATGATGGTGACACCCAAAAGGGCAAACAAGTCTTAAACCCTACGACTAAATTAACGACACTATTTGTATAGCCATGTTAAAATAAAATTCTTCTTAAAAATGTGATCTTGTATATACTTGTTTATGCACTTATAAATGACTTGCATTTAGTGACAACATCTGATGTTGGGAGCCTTAGGAGCTTATGCCAGTATTCTTCAATGTACATATTGCTGAAAGCAATTGCACCAATGGTGATGGGAGCTAAAAGATGGATAGAGATGCAAAGAGTAACAAGAGAATTACGACTGAGAGAATGAATGATAGATATTGAAGATAAATACACATGTTTGTCGAAGTAATCAATGTCGAAAGAATCGGAATCTATCAATATCTAAAGTGAGAGTTTTTTGGATGCCAAGGTGGCACATTTTTGAGCGGGAAAACAATTTATTGGGCAAACAAAAGACAGATATTATTGAGTAAAAATTGGTCCAATAAAAAAATGGCTTCACCAAGAAGTTTATACAATAGCTGCAGCTTTGCAGTCTAAGAGTATAGACATGGGGATGGAGTACATGACAATCTTGAAGCAAAATCTCTATATATACCAATACAAAACAAATCACAATACTTCAATTCAAATAAGCTCTATTTTGACAGATCTGTGCAAAAAAAAAGCACTAAGGCTCAATGTTTTCTGCCTTTTTACTTGCCCAAGATAAAATCGGTCGGAGCACACAAGACGGCAGGGAAGGTGAAGCAGGATGGAAAGAACCCGGCGAAGCAAGCGGTGGAGCGACGTGCAGGGCCGTAGGCGCGCGTGGCGGCGTGGTGGCGAGGCAAGGCGTGTTCAGCCGCTGGAGAGGGGACAGCGCCGACGGAGGCGGTTGCTGCCTCGACGCGACGCTGAGGCTACCGTAGGCGGCGAGGTCGCGACCACCGAGGCGACATCTCAGCCTCATCGGCGACTCAGCCGCGAAATGAAGAGGAACGCCGCTGCCTCAATAAGCCAGACCCTGGTTTTTCCGTTCTAGGACGGAGAAGGCGAGGGATCGACGGACGATTGGCGTTGATTCGCCGTAGACGACGGAGGCAAATGGCGGCGGAAAAACGAAAAAATCGGAGAGAGATTGAGAGAGGGAAACGTTGCCGGTGCATAACGACGGCGGCACCGGCCGAACGCGAGCAAGGATTCGCCGCGACGGGAGAGATGGCGAGACTAGGGTTGGGGATTTGGGGAAGAATGGAGAGAAGATATGAGGGAGAGAGAGGAAGCAGCAGCGACGGATGGGAGTTTGTTTTTGGCCACTGAATGTTAATTGATTTAGGCCATTAAAACTTTAATTTTGGACTATGAATTTTAATTAATTTGGGGCCATGAAATTTAATTCCTTGGACCATGAATTTTAATTGACTTGGGCCATTAAATAATTTCCTTTGGGCCTCTGATTTATGTTGGGCATTTTAATACTTGGACCAACAACTAATTAGTTTTGACCTTACTAATTAAATCTCATTTTATATTTAATCCAAGAGAATTAAATTGAGGATGATATCATTATATTTATGTTTTAAAAATTAGGTTTTAATTTTGAACTATTAATTTATTGGACTTTGTATAAATATTTTTTAATTTAAATTCATCTTTGTAATTAAGTTTATGTATTCTTATTTTGCCTTTTATTTGAGTTAAAATTTGAATTGTGCTAAAGAGTTTAAAATTGGAATGGTGCTAAAGAGTTTAATTTACCTTCTATTTGGGTTAAAATTAAAATTTTATTCATCATTGTAATAATTTCTTCTCTGAATTAATCTATAAACTAAATGGCAACACAAATATATAATTTAATTTTCATGCTATATTTATTTAATTAAAATATTTAATATTCCTCATAAAGAGTTTAATTTTCCTTCTATTTGGTTGTGTCGTATGCAATGACCATTAACAAGAATCAGGGTCAATCACTCTCTCATGTTGGATTATTTTTGAGAAAACCTGTTTTCAATCATGGACAGCTGTATGTTGCTATATCAAGAGTCACAAGTCGTGAAGGTTTGAAGATTTTGGTGTGTAAAGATGAAGGCAATGGTGATTCTACTGTTACCATTGTTTATAAAGAAGTTTTTCAAAACTTATGAACTATTGTATTGTTGATATTTGCGTAAATTCCTATTTGTGAATATTTGTGTTTTTTTACATATTTTTTCAAAACTTATGAACTATTGGATTGTTGATATTTGCGTAAGTTCCTATTTGTGAATATTTGTGAGGCGGCGACCGTGGCGGGAGAGGCGGCGGAACAGACGGACAACCGCCGAGGCTGTGTGGAAGGAGATCCTGCGAGGAAGAAGGAGCTGTGCTCTGGCCGAAAAGATTATTTCGCCGCCGATTAGAGAGGAGAAAGAGAGAGAGAGAGAGAGAGAGAGAGAGGAAGAAAGATGGAGGCGTTGGCTGCATTTAGGGTTTGAGGAATATTAACGTACATTGTTTGGACTTTAGTGTAATATTTAGTGGGCTTTTTGGAGTATAATTTTGATTTCATTGTATAAAATTATGCAATTTAGAGTAATCTTTCTTAATTGAATAGAGTTTTAATTTGAGTGTTGTACTCTATTATTATATTTATGCTAAGTTTTAATTTGAAATTTTAATTTATTGGACTTTATAAAATATGTATGTTTTTTGAATTAATTTTTTATTTACTCATAGTTCTATTCTTTTTACTTTTCAAATTTTTGAAATTCTCCTATATTTATATTGAATTTAAATGTAGCTAGACTAAATAGTAATTATGAAACACCAATAAATAATGATATAAAGTGAAACTAAATTAATGTCATTATAAAAAACAATATTGCATAACATTAATTGTTGCTGTGTATAATTGTATACAATTTTATATGTAAATATATTAGTTTAAGCAAATATGTTCAAATTACTTATAAATATATATTTATATTCAAGATATAAAATTTATAAATATATTTATATTTAAATTACTAAAAGTACACAATTATAATTGAGTTGATTTTAATTTATTCTACTACTAGATAAGATAATTTTGTTTATGACTTTGAGTTCTATTTCTTCTTTGCAATTTCAAGATTGAGTCCATGAATGATTAAAGGTTTTAGTCTATACTGAGGGGTAATTACACCATACATACAAAATGTACTAATATTTTAAATTTGTAAAAAAGTTTTAAGTTAGCATATATCAGACAGAAAGAGTAAAATGAGATCATTATATATGGACGAAGCGAAAAGGAAATAAAATAATAATTCTTCGCTGACAAAGGAAGTATTGCGGACACCAAGACTAAAATTTGATAGTTTTTTATTTAATTTTTGTTTTTATTCATAGTTTCCACTCTATAAATATACCATATTTTATCTTCATTTTTCATGTCTTCCAATCTCTTTCCCCAACTCACTTTCCATCGGAGAAATCTGGTCATGTAATTGTTGAAATTGTATTTTTTAGTATTGCGCTTTATACTATTTCGAGTTAAAAAGAGGTGCTACAAAAATGGTGTCGAGCGTGAGAGAGGAGAAAGAGAGAAGGGACGCCACTACTTTTAGGATGAGGGTTTATTAATTTATGTATTCCATAATTTTTGGGCTTTATTATGGGTAATAATGTACTACTTGGGTATTATATTCAGATTTAAATATATATTTAATACTTAAAGGTTTCAATTTGGGTGTTTTGCTCGATTATGTCTTAAATTAGTAGGTTCTAATTTAGTATACATAATTCTAATTGAGTTTATTTTATTTTATATATTTAAGTAATTACTATGTATTTAGTCTTTGGCCATACATTATAAGTTATGCCAAGTCATTAAAACCTATAGTGTTAACGATCCATTTGATACTTACTATTATAATATTTGTTGCAATTTAATTATTTTTTTATTGAGACATTTAGTTTTTTTATAAGTTATTATTAAGATAGTATAACTACATAAAATTTCATTATAATTTTATTTTGGATGAAAGAAAAACAAATTCTCTAAACTTGCATTGTACATATATTCAAGAAATGTTAAAATTTTAATTAAGTAAAATGATAGTGTTTGGGTGATGATATTCATAGGATGAGATTGTGACAAAATAATTTGCGTAATGAGATCAGATTGTGGACACTAAAGGTAGTATGAAAAGCTACAATTTATTTGATTTTGATTTCTTTTATGAGATAAGATTTTGTTCTTTATAACTTTGATTTCTATTTCTCTTTTATGATTCTTAAAATATTATATTTATGTACATTACTCTCTTCGTTCAATAAAAATATAGGCATATAATATGCTATGGAAATTAAGATAAAATTTGTAAAGTACGAGAGGAGGGGAAGAGTAGTTGAAGTAATGTTTTAATAGTGGTATAAGTTATAAATAACTTGGTGTATATGAGTAATAAATTGGGATAAGTTTCTATAAATGAAAATGACCATATTTTTATGCGACGAACGAAAATGGAAAGTAAATATATTTTTATGGGACGGATGGAGTATTAAAGTTTGATAAAAAAAATCTTAAACTTATCAATGTTGCTCACGATTCTCATCGTTGCAACATTGGAAACTTTTTTCAAAAAGTTTGAAAAAAACTACTACTATCTCATACTATCAACCAAGCCATTCAATATTTTCAGTTTAAATAATAAAAACTATTACTATGTGCATTTGGTCAATTTAGATACTTTATATTATGATTCTAAATTCTTTTAAAGATCAAACTCTACAACCATTCAATAAGAAGCACTACCTTCTCTAATTTGTTTTCATTTTTTTATTTCTAATTAGCTTTACAAGTTTATTGGTAGTAAGACTATTCCATTTAAAAAAGTTGCATTGGCCCACAGGATATTTAATTAAAGAAAGAAATAGGGAAAAAACAATGAGAGAAATAGAATTAGAGTACTACGTGTTTAAAATTCTACCATCCTATTGCTTTTCATATGATAGTGGTTACGTTTAACCATAGCAACCCCCGTTATGTTATAGTATAAAACAGCAGAGGATCCTCCCCATCTTACAAGTGTGTTTTTATTGAAGTGTCTTTGTTATCTATCTCTCATAAAACGTCTATTAAATTTATATGTTTGTGTAGTGTTTTTTATCATTTGTCACTTTGTGTGTATTTGTGCATTTTGTATATGCACTTTATTTTCGTGCGTACTAATGTAATTGTTGGGTGTAAGATATAGTCATACATGGTTTATGGTTTTATATATTCACTTTTTCTCCCATCTTCATAATTTACCTACTTATTCTCCTCATCTCTCTTACCTTATCAATTTCTCATTAGAACTTGTGCCGTCCACAAAGCTAATATTACTATTTTCTGTGGACAAAGGGAGTATTAATTTATTTTTATTTTTATGTATAGTATTCTTTGAAATAGCAGTTTATGATTATATGTACATTGAGCAAATGTAAAACAGTCATAAGTATTGAGGGATGCTCATTATTAATACATTTTTCTGTTAGTTTACAACTTTAGTCTTTAGTTCTAGACATCATGTAAACCTTTTTTATAATGTTTTTTATTCGACATTTATTCTTTGTCAGCAAGCATAATTATATACCATTTTTATCATCTAATTTTTTTTTGTTCATTTATTTTAGAGTTCTCTGAAAGTTTTATGGCCCGTGCATAGCACCGGTGGTAAAACTAGTTGCTAGGAAATCAACAGTGACGTTGTTCTAACTGCTATTAATAACACTATTAATTGACGACCAAACATCGCAAAACCAATTAAACTTCCACATATCCATTACTAAAGATTTGAAATCTCACAATGTTTTCTTGATAAATTGTGTAGTAATCCTTAAATCACAAATTCATAAAGACATACACTTTTAATAATAATTTATACATACTGTGCAATCAATTTTCAACTATTTAAGGACCCATGAAACCATTTTACTTCGGGTTTTTTAATTGTGAAGATGATATTATTAAAACTTGTTTAGACATGTGTATGATATTTTACGTGCACCAAACTAAGAGCACCCACAACCGTGCTCGTGCCAACGAGCACAGTTGTGGGCCCGGCCCCACCTTTTCTACCTGCTCTTAGACAAGAGCACAACACCCACAGTCGTGCTCTTCCGCAAGAACGAGCACAAGAGTCCTACCATTCTATTATTCAATTTAAATAAAAATATTTCCATAATATTAAAATTCATTAAAAAAATCGAAATAATATTACAAATTATAAATAAAATAAAAATTACATAATTAAAATCCTACAAAATAAAAATTATATAATTAAAATACTTAAAATTAAAAATTACATAATTAAATTCATAAGTGACCGAATTTCGTCCAAATGGATGATAAATGTGTGTATTTATAGATGGTTTTGGGATTAAAGTTTTTTTAAAAAATTTCAAAAAATGGTAATAAAACGGCTATATTTTTGGGAATCCGAATTTTTTTTATTTTTGGTATTATTTTCAATTTTTTTTTAAAAAAAAAGAAAATGTCAACTGGCAATAGAAACACACAACGTCACCCTGCTCGCTGGCACGGACGTGCTCTATGCATAGAGCACGTCCGTGCCAGAGGCAAGGCGCAGTGGAGGACAAGCGTATCCTTGCCAGCAACAAGGACGGACGGTGAGCACAAAGCTCACCGTTGCAGATGCTCTATGAATCGAATACTCATCATCTTTAATTCACTATGATTGGATTTGGATTAAATGTTAATTAATTAGTTAAACTCCCACAAAATGTTATTTAACCCAAACAATTAGTTTATTTAGGAGAAATGAGATCGTAGTTACAATTAAAAGTCACACGCGCACACAGAGAGATTGTAGTTGAAAGTTGAAACTCCATATCCATTTACTAATTACTATTCCCTATTGTTGAAAGTCAACAACACCACTCTATAGTCTATAGTAATGTTAGGGTGTCCACTATAAGGTGGACACGCCCAATAGCCCCGCCCCAGTTTTTTGTTCATAGCCCCAATTTTTTATCCATAGCTCCAAAATTCTATTTCCGCCACTATAGTGGACAACTCCAATAGCCCCAAAATTTTATAATCAACTTTCATTTTATAATATATCAAGTAATTATTAACAAATTTATCGAGCTCTAATTAGTGGATTAAGAAAGGCCGACTATACGAATTCAAAATAAAAATAAAAATAAAAATAAAAATACAAATACAATACAAATTAAAATTAGAATTACACACAAAATTAAAATTAAAATCAGAGCATTTCAGTTGTCTCTCCACAAATTGTTCATTTCCGACCCCAAATTGTAGTGAGAGAAATTTGTATAGATGTTGTGTTTGAATGGTGTGAAAATAATGAATGGAGTGGGGTGTATTTATAGGTGAATTGAAATGTAAAAAAAAAAATAAAAAATTCGCCCCGAATAGCCGCGGCTTCTTCCTCGTTACACTATAGGCGCCGCGCCTATAGGCGCGGCTATAGCTCCATCGCCGCGTCCTCGCCCCGCACGCGGCTATCCCGCGTCCGCCGCCTCCCTCCCCCCTCGCCGCGTCCACCTCCGGGGCGGACAACTCCGCCACTATAAGGCGCCCCGCTTCCGCCCCGCTTCCGCCCCAAACGCGGCTATAGCCGCGGGCGTGTTATAGTGGATGCTCTTAGAGTGTCCACTATGGACACGCCGCGGCGGTCGCCGCGATTGGGGGCGGAGGGGGGAGAAAGGCGCGGCTATCATAGTGAGGGGGGTGTCCGCCTCGGAGGTGGACGCGGCGAGGGGGAGGGAGGCGGCGGATGCGGGATAGCCGCGTGCGGGGCGAGGACGCGGCGTGCGTCCCTATAGCCGCGCCTCTAGGCGCGCCTCCTATAGCGGAGGACAACCGCCGCGGCTGGCGATTTTCCGATTTTTTTGTTTTTTTTTTTTTTACACTTCAATTCACCTATAAATACACCCCACTCCATTCATTATTTTCTCACCATTCCAATACAACATCTATACAAATTTCTCTCACTGCAATTTTGGGTCGGAAATGAACAATATGTGGAGAGACAACTGGAATGCTATGCTTCAACAGATGCAACACCAGGCCGCCCAGCAGGTAGCGGCCGGTTTGGCAGAGGAGGCGGAGGCTGCGGAGGATCCGATCCCTCGCACCATTACTCATCGGCGGACAATCCCACGAGACCACGTCGGTGCTCACCAACGTCTAATGGATGATTACTTTGTGGATAACCCCCGTTATCCACCCGAGATATTCCGCCGGAGATTCAGGATGTCACAGCGGCTGTTTAACTATATAGCGACGAATTTGGCTGAGCATTACCGATGCTTCACTCTCCGGCGTGATGCGGCTGGCCGGATCGGGCTGTCCACACAACAGAAGTGCACCGCTGCAATCCGACAGCTTGCCTACGCCGGACCAGCGGACATGTTCGATGAATACCTACAGATGGGTGAGACGACTAGCCTCACAGTGCTTAGGCAGTTCTGTAAGGGGATCCGGGAAATTTTCGGTGGGGAGTTTCTACGGAAGCCCAAACCGGATGAGTGTCAGCACCTACTGGATATGCACGGGGCGGTGCACGGCTTCCCAGGAATGTTAGGAAGTATCGATTGCATGCATTGGGAGTGGAGGAACTGCCCCGTGGCATGGAAAGGCCAGTTCACTACTGGATTCAAAAGCAAACATCCAACGATGATACTGGAAGCCATTGCAGACTACCGTCTGAAGATCTGGCATGCGTATTTCGGCGTGGCGGGTTCGAACAACGACATCAATGTTCTTCAGTCGTCGCCGCTCTTCAACGAGGAGTGCCGGGGTGAGGGACCAGATATCAGCTTCGTAGCCAACGGTACGCAGTACAGTAGGGGCTACTATTTGGCAGATGGAATATATCCTCGGTGGCCCGTATTCGTGAAGACTGTCCGCCAGCCAGTAGGACTGAAGAAACAATATTTCGCGCGCAAACAAGAGAGTGCTAGGAAGGACGTTGAGCGGGCTTTTGGTGTCCTCCAATCGCGGTGGGCTATAATACGGTGTCCGGCACGAGTTTGGCACGAAGATGATGTCGCCAATATTATGTTAGCTTGTATCATATTGCATAATATGATAATAGAAGATGAAGGATTTGCGGCAGAGCGATGGGCGCCGGAAGAGGGCGCAAGTACAAGTCACGGTGTCGCCTCCGCGCCCATCGAGATGGGCGTACCACGGAGCAATGAATATTTGATCCAACGCTTCGCGGATATGCGCAGGACCACATCACATAACATACTGCAGGCGGATTTGATTGAAGAAGTGTGGGCACGTAGGGGAGGTGGTGGCGTTGCGTAAACTTGGTCGTGATTTGTACTAGATTCAATGTAGTGTTCACTTTTAATTTTAATTTTAAATTAGTGTATTTAATTTTAATTTTTATTTTAATTTGTATTTTAATTTAAAGTTAAATTTTATTTTTATTCTTAATTCGTATAGTCGACTTCGTCTACGTACGTATATCCCGATAAATTTTTTCGTAATTACTTGAAACATTAATAAAATGAAA
The DNA here is from genome assembly GCF_004379255.2 of Salvia splendens. NCBI lineage: Eukaryota > Viridiplantae > Streptophyta > Magnoliopsida > Lamiales > Lamiaceae > Salvia > Salvia splendens. The sequence goes on from NC_056039.1 coordinate 30,084,154, forward strand.
GTTAATTATAAAATTTGGGGGCTATTGGAGGTGTCCACTATAGTGGCGGAAATAGAATTTTGGGGCTATGGACAAAAATCTGGGGCTATGGACACAAAACTGGGGCGGGGCTATTGTGCGTGTCCACCTTATAGTGGACACCCTTAAAGGTCGATATGTACCCTATTGGTAACTCAATATAAATCCGGTGAATCAGTGGTTACGTTTGGAATCAAAGTTTAAAAAAAAAAGAACAAACTATCCGATAATTATTAAAATATGGCCATGAAAGTTTAATTACTGACAAAGAGATTTAAATTGTAATTAGTAGATATTGAAAAATGGTTGCATCTACGATAGTATGGACGTTCCAATAGTCTAGCACTAAGACATCCTAAAACACCTCCTGTCACGTCACTAGGACATCTCACTGCACTGTCACATCACTAGGACATCTCACTGCACAATAATAGTCTAGCACTAAGACTAGCCGATGCCTTAGCCAATAGAATAAATTGAAAAATACAATTAATTCATTTTAATTGTTGGTGTTTATCAAATATAAAAAAAATGAAGTGCAATGAGTTATAAATATTGAATATAAATAAAAAAATAAAAAAAAATAAAAAAGAATTTGGACATCCGTGCTCTTGTCCGCGCTATAACGGACAAGAGCACAGACTAAAGGTAGGATGTCCGGTTTCGAGCACGAGCGCTCGTACTACTTCGGAACGTTCTACTTTTAGTTCGCTATTGCGACGGACAACCCCACACACTAACCGTTAGTCCTACTTTTAGTCCTTCTATTAGAGGGTTATGTTGATTCATATTCTGGAGTAATTATTAGGAGTAGTAATTTAAAAAAAATTTAAGCTGGGCAACTGTAAGTCAGTTGATATATTAGATGACGTTGCTTTCGAGTCTCAACAGAAATAGAGCATAGCTACAATTTCAAGGTTACTCACTTTTCTTCTATACATCTTCACTCTGTCTCTCTCTCCAGTCTCCTCTCTCAAATCCCAAAGCACCTTACATTTTTCAACCTCCGGCGAGCTGTTCACTTTCTCTCGAGAGAGGGCGAATCTAATTAGAGTAGTAGTAGTGGGTGGTGCTTTCAATTAAAAGACTGGTGCTTTGATGGCACGACAATAAAAACCCTGCAAAAAACCCTTTCCCCTCATTCCCAAATCAAACCGCAACCAAAGAGAGTTCAATCATTAAATGGGCGTGGTAGAAGAGGGCTGGAGCAGCTGGGCGCCGGCCCCCGGCGGCGCCCCCCTCTACATCCAGAAAGACGATCACTGGACCCACTTCGACAACTCCGTCAATGCGGTGTCGTTTGGGTTCGTCGCCACCGCCATCCTCATATCCATGTTCCTCGTCATGGCCATCTTCGAGAAGTTCCTCCGAACCACCTCTCCCCCCGATTCCCGCCGCCGCCACTCCGACCTCGACGCCCAGAGCCACATCGTCGCCTTCAATTCCAAGCTCCGATTCCCCTCATCTCCCAAAGTGAGTCCATTTAGTTTACATTAGATGGAAAAAAAAAGTGCATGTGATGGTGCAGGGAGAATAGAGATATTTCATTATTTTGGAAATGGTCCCTAGTTGCATTGAAGGCAAGTGTAGCTATTCTCAATTCTATACTATTATTCTTCTATAATCTTGTAAATAAATGAGATTGTTCATTCTTGGATTGAGACCCACTTGATTTAATATTTGGACCATCACATACCTATATTTATGATTCCCCGCGTGCCGAATCCCTGTTTTGGGGACACCCTCCCAACCTTCAATTTCCCTTTGTTTTTTCTCTCTTCCTATTTTCAATAATGCAACCCCACTTCAATTATATTACTTGCCTATGTTTTTTTATTTGAATTGTCCTAATCAGATTGCTTCTCTAGATAATGTTGTTGTCCTTGTGTTTATCTACTGTGACCACAAGAGCATCTTATAGGTTACTTAAAAGAGAATGTATTACTACGGAGTAGTATTTACTAATTTGAGGCTTTGAGCAATATGTTTACATAAAAAAAACAGAGTAATTGATGGCACTAAACAAGTGTGACATTTCTATTCAACATTTAGAACTTGACCATACAAATTGGCTGCAGGTAAGTGTAAATGCAAGAGAAGTATCGGTGGTGATGCCGGGCAACAAGATCCCGACCTTCATCGCACATCCTGCTCCGGTGCCTTGCCCACCGGAGCGAGTGCAGTGGCCGCCACATCAGCTATAATGATGGGGAGTCACCATGGATGCACATTCTACTACCATTCCTTTTTGTGAAATGGGATCAAAGTTTTTGTATATATCTCTACTCTTATCTCATTTCCTGCAGTTGAAAGATGGAAACACATTATTTCCATGGCCTCTATGTATACTATGCTCATTCCCATACCAGTCTTCAATTTTGATTTGAATATATTCTTTGTTGAAGTTGGATGAGGATCATATTCATGGCCTTATAATTTAAATCAAACACAGACAGCAAATTAACATCAAACATGACCTGTCTGGGCTCAATGTGGAACAAGGGATAGGATTGATGCAGCGTGCCCAATCCTTTACCCTCCATTTATATATTTTTGTGATATTTGCTAACCAAAAATCAAACATTGGATAGAGTTGCAAGTAAGATCATTAAATTTCCATCAATCGATGTGACACGTCTTATTTATATGTAGACTATTTTTAATAGCTGAAATTATCAACGAAATATTTTGAAGTACTAAAAATCAGTTCTTTATCACAAGAGCATCCACATTTGTGCTCTTGCCAACGAGCACGGATGTGAGTCCGACCCCACTTTCTTTGTCTGCTCTTAGTCAAGAGCACAATACTCACATCCGTGCTCTTCCGCAAGGACGAGCACAAGGGCCACTCATTCCATTATTCAATTTAAATAAAAATATTTTCACAAAATTAAAATGCATTAAAACTATCTGAAATAATATTACAAAATACTTTAAAAATTAAAAATTACATAATTAAAATTCTAAAAAATAAAAATTACATATTTAAACTCCTAAAAATTAAAAATTACATAATTAAATTCATAAAATTAAAAAACCCACTACTCGTGGTCGAATTTCGCCCACATGTGTTTGATTAGGTCTTCTTGTAGCTCAACGTGGGTTCGGGTATTGCGCATTGTGTGCCTTGTTTCGATCCTCTCACCTACCGTCGTATGCACACCTAGGCGTGGGGGAGACCTCGCGCTTGAGCTTCCGGCTTCATCCTCGTCGTAAAAGCTAGCCGCCCTCGGTCCTTCGTCGGCTATAATCATGTTGTGTAAGATAATACACGTGTACATGATGTCGGCGATATTTTTCACGTACCATAGCCGAGACGAGGCCTACACAATGTTGAATCGGGCTTGAAGGACCCCAAAGGCTCTTTCGACGTCTTTCCGCGCAGACTCTTGACGCTACGCAAAAAGAACCCATCTCGGGTCTTGCGGGTTACCGAGCGTCTTCACGAAACCACATTGGGTAGATACCATCGGCGAGATAGTAACTCATGTGGTATACATTTCCATTGACGGTGAAGTGATCGTCGGTGCTACACCATTCAACACATCATTGAAGAGGGGTGAAGAATAGAGCACGTTCAAGTCGTTGTTGGATCCGGCAACACCGAAATATGCATGCCAAATCCATAGGCGGTAGTCGGAGACCACTTCAAGGATAAGTGTTGGCCGCCGCCTTTGTGGCCGCTTAAGTGTTGCCCCCTCCAAGCAGTCGGGCAATTCTTCCACCTCCAATACATGCAGTCTATTCTGTCAAGCATACCGGGAAAGCCATGGACTGTTTCGTGAAGACGAAGCAACCGTTGGCAATCATCGGTGGTGGGTGCCCGAAGAAATTCATCACCGAAAGCTGAACGAACGCCCTCGCAAAATTTTTAAGACAAAGGATTCCAATGGACTCACCGACATGCAAATACTCGTCGAAAAGGTCGGCCGTTTGCCTAGTAGCGAGTTGTCGGATGGCACACGTACACTTCTGCAACGCCGAGAGACTTTGCCGACCGGCTGCATCTGGACCTGTTTGGAAGTATTCAACACGGGCGGACAATGTGTTGACAATACGCATAAACAAGCGCGTTGACATGCGAAAACGGCGCCTAAAGTAATCATCCAGAAACCGCGGCTGGTCGGAAAAATAGTCGGCAACGAGTCTTTCGTGGGCTCCCTCTCGGTCACAATGAATGTAGCGGCGAGTTGATCTAGTTGGTTGAGGAGGAGGGGCGGAGGTATTCGCTGCGACATACGCTTCACAAGCAGCACTATGTTGTTCGTAGTATTCTTGTTCTTCGCGCTCCGCTTCCGCAATGAGATGGGTGAAATCCATTTGAGGTTTGAGTGAGAGATGAAGGTGTAGATAAGTTGTATGAAAAATATGAATGAGAGATGAATGAGAGATGATTTGATGTGAAAAATGGATGATGAATGTGTGTATTTATAGATGATTTTGGGGAAAAAAAATAAAAAAAATACAGAAAAACGGGCAAAAAGACGGCCATTTTTTTGGGATTGTGATTTTTTTTTATTTTTGGTATTATTTTCGATTTTTTTTAAAAAATGATTTTCCAACGGATATGCCGTTGGCCAATCAGAACGCGCCACGTCGCCTGCTCGCTGGCACGGCGCTGCTCGGTGCATCGAGCACAGCATCGGACAGCGTCTCTGTGCCGATGGCACGGACAGACGGACGGCTACATGCTCGCCGATGTGGATGATATAATAGTCAAAGACTAGATCAAAATTGTAAATGATCAAGTTTGAGATTCGATAAGGAATTATCATTTTTAATCATATTTCATATTTCATATTTCATATTCAATATATGCAAACAAAATATTCTTTTAGTACATCTTTTAACTCCCTAATTCAAAAATAAGGCCATCTGCATCATATCTCTTAACCGTCTCATCTCTTCACTATTCATGGGCCATATTGTACTTTTCACCCCATCTCTTAACTAAGAGACATCACCTACATCCCTCCACTTAACCATCTCATCCATTAACTATTCATTCAATTTCATTTTTTATTTTTATTTCCAACAAATTCAATAAATAAAAACACACTTCATTAAATAAAATAAAATTACAACTTAAAATTCTAAAAAAATAAAAAACCACATTAATAAAATCCTAAAAAAAATAAAAAATACATAATTTTAAAAAATACACAATTTAAAACTCAAAGAAGCAGAAGAAAGAGTTGTCTAATGACGATCATGTGCGTCTACTGGTTGCCAAAATTTTCCCAAATGTGCTCCATTAGATCCTCCTGGAGTTGGGCGTGGGTGGTAGAATCATGTGTCCTTACCCGAACAGACAACCGCTCTTGCAAAGACGGATGCACTCCACTGCGAGGCGGACTACTTGCGGTAGAGCTTCCAGGGGCTTCAGGGTTGAACCAATTTCCCGCCTTAGGTCCTTCTTCGGCGACAATCATGTTGTGCAAGATTATGCACGTATACATGATGTCACCATATTCTCCATAAACCACGTACGAGCAGTGACTTTGATATTGTTGAATCGAGCTTGGAGAACCCCGGACGCTCTCTCCACATCCTTGCGAGCAGCCTCTTGCTTCTGCGCAAAAAGAGTCTGTTTTTCGTTCATCGGCCAGTTGAACGTGTTCAGAAAGGTTGGCCACTTCGGATAGATGCCGTCGGCAATATAGTACCCTATTTTATACTGGCGGTTGTTAGAGATGAAGTTGATGGCCGACGCTTTACCATTCAAAACTTCGCTGAAGAGGTCGGATTGGTTAAGCACGTTGACGTCGTAGTTCAATCCGGGGACCCTGAAAACGCATGCCAAATCCATAGCCGGTAGTCGGCAACGGCCTTGAGTATAACGGTGGGGTGGGTGCCTTTGTGGCCGCTCGTGTATGACCCCCTCCACGCCACAGGGCAATTTTTCAATTGCCAATGCATGCAATCGACGCTGCCAAGCATCCCGGGGAATCCGTGCACTTCTTCGTGAAGTTGGAGCAAAAACTGACAATCGGCAGTGCTTGGCTTCTGGAGAAATTCGTCGGTGAAGGCTGCCCGGGCGCCTTTGCAGAAGTTCATCAAACACAGTCTCCCAGTGCTTTCCCCAATGTGCAGGTATTCGTCGAACACATCCGTCGTTTCTCCAGTAGCAAGCTGACGGATTGCTGCAGTACATTTCTGGAGCGTCGTGTGACTGGGACGGCCAACGGCGTCGAACCCTTCTTGGAAGTACTCTTCCCGGGTAGTGTTGCCCACGGTTCACGAACCGGCGGTTCCGGTTCGGAACCGCCGGTTCCGGTTCGGTTAGGCGGAACCGGAACCGAACCGTGAGGCTATTTCAGGGTTCCGGTTCCGGTTCGAAAACCGGCAGTTCCGGTTCCGGTTCGGAACCGCCGGTTTTTCCGGCGGTTTAGGCGGTTCCGGTTCGGAACCGGCGGTTTCGCGGTTCGGTTGTATTTTTTTTTTTTTAATTTGAAATTTGGATTTATACAACAAATTGGAACAAGACAATGTATACTTCAAATAGAAATACGGCGAATAAGGAAGAAATGATATCTATTTTATTGAGTTTGAGTTGTAACGGACAACGATACATTACAATTTACAATATGTATACAAGTATACAACATACAATAATGTAATATAAATTTGAAATTTGGACTTATACAATAAATTGGAACAAGATAATGGATAATTTAAATTGAAATAAGACGAATATGATGAAAATGATATCAATTTTATTAAATTTGAGTTGTAACGGACAACGATACATTACAATTTACAATACATATACAAGTATACAACATACAATAATGTAATATAAATTTGAAATTTGGACTTATACAATAAATTGGAACAAGAGTACAAGACAATGGATAATTTAAATTGAAATAAGACGAAGAAGGTGAAAATGATATCAATTTTATTGAATTTGAGTTGTAACGGACAACGATACATTACAATTTACAATACATATACAAGTATACAACATACAATAATGTAATATAAATTTGAAATTTGGACTTATACAATAAATTGGAACAAGACAATGGATAATTTAAATTGAAATAAGACGAATAAGATGAAAATGATATCAATTTTATTGAATTTGTGTTGTAACGGACAACGATACATTACAATTTACAATACATATACAAGTATACAACATACAACAATGTAGTATAATTTACAAATAAAAAAACATGAAATGGAGGGAAAAATGGAAGAACTACGGGAACAAGTATAAGTGTATAACAATGCGTAATAAGAGTAGCACTTGAGTAATTAAATGGAAGCACAATAGCACAAATGAGAAATTGGAGACAAAGAGAGAGAATTGGGAGATTGAAGAGAGAAACTCTTATTAACATAAGAGTGTGGTGAATGTAAATGAGAATAGAGGGGGGTATTTATAGATTAAAAACTGGGGGGAAATGGAAGAATTTAATTTCAAATTTATATTACATTATTGTATGTTGTATACTTGTATATGTATTGTAAATTGTAATGTATCGTTGTCCGTTACAACTCAAATTCAATAAAATTGATATCATTTTCACCTTCTTCGTCTTATTTCAATTTAAATTATCCATTGTCTTGTACTCTTGTTCCATGTTATTGTATAAGTCCAAATTTCAAATTTATATTACATTATTGTATGTTGTATACTTGTATATGTATTGTAAATTGTAATGTATCGTTGTCCGTTACAACTCAAATTCAATAAAATTGATATCATTTTCATCATATTCGTCTTATTTCAATTTAAATTATCCATTATCTTGTTCCAATTTATTGTATAAGTCCAAATTTCAAATTTATATTACATTATTGTATGTTGAATACTTGTATACATATTGTAAATTGTAATGTATCGTTGTCCGTTACAACTTACAACTCAAACTCAATAAAATAGATATCATTTCTTCCTTATTCGCCGTATTTCTATTTGAATTATACATTGTCTTGTTCCAATTTGTTGTATAAATCCAAATTTCAAATTAAAAAAAAAAATACAACCGAACCGCGAAACCGCCGGTTCCGAACCGGAACCGCCTAAACCGCCGGAAAAACCGCCGGTTTCCGGTCCAAAAACCGGCGAAACCGGCCGGTTTTGCCGCTGAAAAGCTGCCGCCGTCAGCCCCATCCCTGACGCCTTGATTTACGCGCCTGAACCGGCGGTTCCGAACCGTCCCGAACCACCGGTTCTGTGACGGTTCCGGTTCGAAAAATCATGAACCTGAACCGGACCGCGACCCGAATTGCGACGGTTCCGGTTCGGAAAAATTGCCACGGTTCCGGTTCGCCGGTTAACTGCCGGAACCGGAACCGGTGGGCATCTCTATTCCCGGGCTGCCAATGTATTTGCGATATGCAGAAATAGCCATTTCCGTATGGGGAAACGGCGTCGGAAGTAGGTCTCTTCCCATACCGGGTTCTCACAGAAGTAATCGCGCACCAACTTTGCGGCGGCTTCCTCCTGGTTATGATGGATGTAAATCCGGGATCACCTTTGAGGCGGCGAGGCTTCCTCCTCCCTACGACGATCTTCTTCTAGCGATTCTTCCATTATTCGACGCATTTGCTCAAATGGATCCATGAATGGATTAAATTTGGGAGAAGAATAATGTTTTGAGATGAAGAATTTAGAGTGTTTGAGTGAGAATAGATAGTTTTTTTTTATGGTGGATTAATTTGCGGGAATGATTTGATATTTATAGAAGTGATTGGGGGCTTAAAAAATACAAAAAATAAAAATTTGTAAAAAACGGCTATAAACGGCTAGTATATTTTTGGGATTTTTTTTATTTTTCTATTTTTTCTGAATTTTAAAAAAAATAAAAAAAAATATTTTCAATGGAAATAAGCGACGCTCACTCGCGGGTCGGCGAGTGGGCGTCACGCCTAGCGCTCGCCACGTGGCGCTGGTGCGTGGCGAGACGTCTCGCCAACCCACCCTCCGGGCCGAGACGCCCGCCTAGATGAGACCGAGATGGATGGCTGCATCGCCGTCTCGCTGACGGCTCGTCTCTCCGAGACGGGGGCGAGACGCGTTGCGGATGCCCTAATCAAACGTTATTGTTTCAATTCAATCCACCAAAAACCTGTCTGATTGTGGGCGATGAAATGGGTTTGATGAAATGACTTGTAATTAGAGATGCTCACGGTTCGGAACCGAACCGCGAGGGTGTTTTGTGGTTACGGTTACGGTTCAGAACCGCCGGTTTTCCGGTGGTTTTTGACAGTTTCGGCACGGTTTCACGATTCAGAACCGGAACCGCCGGTTACGGTTCCACGATTAACCGCCCGAACCGAAAACCTAGAACCGGAACCGCCGGTTACGGTTCCACGATTAACCGCCCGAACCGAAAACCTTGGACATCTCTACTTGTAATGCTATGTAGATAATAAGAGTTATTTAAAAAGTAATTTTAATTTGAATGGTTTTTGTAACCAAAATAATAATTTTGAATGTTTTTTAATTTTTAGTTTACCTCGACCCAGTCCAAGTATATGCGCATACCTTTCCAGTGGCTCGTCACTACTTTAGTGTCGAACAAAATTGCATACTCCTATATGTAATTATATAAATGGATTAATATGCTGGTCAAATATTTTTAAGAAAATTCCAACTCACTCATCAAACCATAATTTTAATATGAATGTTTTTGGAATGATCATATAACACTGCTCAAAATATTATATCCAAATCTCTAAGAGTATCCGCAACAGCGTGCCGGAAGTTCGAGCGGGACGTCCTCCATTAGGCAGCAGGGAGGCGGACGCGGACGTGCGTTGCAGACACCGGAGTTCCGCGGCATTCCGGGGACGTCCGTCGTGGTGTCCGCCATTGCGGTACCACGACGGACGTCCCAATGTTTTTATTTTTTTTTAAAAAAAACTCTATATATACGGCTCGTTGAACTTCATTTCATTCGCACCACTTGTTTTAATGAGTTTCTCTCTCTACTTTCATTTCTTTTGAAGATAAATGGAGCACCACAATAGTGATTCTCCAGCCACGAGCGAGTCACAAACGCCGACTTTTCCCGTTAGAGTTGGCGAAATGTCGGCGGAAGTGCACCGATGTCCGGGATGATGCCCGGAATGGCGCCGATGATGCCCCAACCCCAAATAGCGGGGATGATGCTCGGGTATTACAATATGTACCCCCCTTGGTGTGGGATGATGCCCCAAATGCCCGGGATGATGCAGGGCATGCCTGCCGCTGCAGGGGGAGCAGGCAGGGGTAGGCATGCACACGATTCATAAACCGCCGGTTCCGGTTCGGAACCGGCGGTTCACGGTTCTGGATTTTTATGAACCTGAACCGGCCCGCCAAGGTTTCCAGCGGTTTCGGTTCAGGGCCGGTTCGACGGTTCGTAATTGTTTTTTTACATTTTCTTATTTATTTATCTATGAAATGTGCGTAAATAAAATTCAACGAATCACGATGAAAATTGCAATTTTACTGAGATTACAAGTTTCAACAATTACAAATAAAAAAAACTTGAAGTCTTGAAGTCTTAAACAAAAAATTTAAATACAACGAGACTACTAGTCTACAACGAAGCTAATTACAAATTAAAAAAAAAGACTTGAAGTTTTGAACAATAAATTTATAAGTATATATACTCTTAATCGGCGAAGGAGATGTTTCTAAATAACTAAATTGAGGACACATTTAGTAATTCAACCTTAAATGTTAAGTTTAGTCTAACAATCAACAATTATAGTAAAATTGTCAAATGTTTCCCGGATTTAGCCTTATAGAGAAATCTATTTCACCGACTAAAGTATATACCAATACAATTATTTAATTGTATTTGCATATTTTTAAAGTAGAAACAAATGGAAAAAAAAAGAAATAAAGTAAAAATGACTTGAGCTCAACTTAAATTTAAAATTTAAGTTGAGGTGTCAATGTATCCCCAATGCTCATTTGCATTAGGGAATCAAAACCCACATAGTTCTCTTATCTTACTTACCTATTTGGCTTGGCCGGCAGTTAACGGTTGGCCTACGATTCATGCCCGGTGAAATCTTCTTGTGATTCCTCCTGACGATCATCCCAATAATTTTCTTGTTCTCTGACGTCAGCTTTGGCCCAATCATCAAGTAACATCACGACTTCCATATTTTTCGCAGAGAGCTTACTTCTTGATTCATCCAATACACGTGACGCAACACTGAAAGCAGACTCGACGACGACAGTAGAAGCTGGAACTGAAAAAATCTCCTTGGCCATTGACGCAAGTATAGGAAAATCTTTCTCATATGTTCCCCACCAATCGAGGACGTCGATTTGGGCGGGAGGAGTAGGACCTTCATCACCAAAGGAAAAGAGTAAATCGAAATATAAATCTAACTCACTTAACATACCTGAGGTCGACCTTCCGCCGGTGATGTAGCTGTATAGGTCGGCTAATTGGGATTGCGTGTCGGGGTCATCATAATCAGATTGAAATGCGAAGCCAAAATTATGTTGTTGAGGAGGGGCATGTCTTCTGACTTGGTGGGTACTGTTATACTTGGTTTCATATTCGGTGTAGAGTGCATGCAAGTTAAACTCGAAGGTTTGTTGGACAATTGACCGGTCCGGGAGGTTTATTTAAAATTTTTCGGTTAGGTTTACTCCCCATTGGTCATTGGTATCATTGCAATGCTTGAAGTGGACCAAGATCAATAGAACTCAAATTGTTATAATAAAAATCTAAAAACCTGGAGGTACCGGCTAATTTCAATTCAGGAGAATAGTAAGCATTTTTCAACAACTATGCGACAGATATTTGAAATAATAAACACCCGATAATTCAACAGTCGCATTTTTGAAATATTTGAACAATTTAAATAAACTCACGTTATGATCCCAACAACTATGCGACAGATATAAATCAGAAACGGGATAGGTTCTAAAAAAATCACACAAAGAATCTTTATGCCCCAAAGTTGAATTCAGACAATCATATGTCGAATTCCATCTATGAGACACATCCATGGTAAAATTCGTATATCTTACTTTCTTTTGAAGGCAATACTTCTTCTAAGCGTTGCCAATAGGCAACTTTTGATGGATTAATCTAACTGCAATTCTAATAGGACTAACATGCTTTTGCCATAATTCAAACGCATCTTGTACACATAAATTCAAAATATGACATATGCATCTTTGATGAAAATACTTACCACCAATAACCGGAGCACAAGCCGCAATCAAATCATTAACACTTGTAGTATTAACAGTTGCATTATTAAAACCAACAGAAAATATCTTATTGCTTAACTGAGATTCATTCAAAACTTGAATAATTAAATAAGCAATTTCGGGTGTAGCATGTGGTGTCTCAAATTCTCTAAAACCAATCAAACGCTTGTTCAAAGTCCAACTATTGTCCACAAAGTGAACCGTAATGCCCATGTATGAATATATATTAAAAGAATCAGTCAATACATCTGAACAAATGTCCACTTTGTGTCCCAAGTTGAGTAAATAATGAGATAATTCAACTTTTTTCTCCAAACATTGTCGAACGGTAGATCGTTGAACGGTCATTCGACCTACTCTTTTGACAACTACGTTCAAACCATTTTGCATAGTAACCTCAAATTTTTTGTCATCATAAACATTAAAAAGAAATGCTTCATTGCATCACATCTAGTCATAACGTCCGCAAAATATTTAGGATCATATTTAAAAAGAGGCGTACTTGACGAACCTGAGCCACCGGGTTGAAAGTTTAGTTGGTTTTGGGTAGCGGCAGTGCCACAATATACCGGATGCTTTGTCACCAAATGGCGACGGAGGCTGCCATATCCCCTCCACTCGGAAATTTATAGACTTTATCACAATAGTTACAATATGCATGAAACGCCGATGTCTCTTCTTGAGAGAGCAGATCATTAGGACTTTAAATTACCACCGGGACCTTCTTTTAGTGTTTAACAAAAATATCAGATTTCAATGTTTTTTAGTGGGTAGAGGGGGAGGCATGTCCTCATTTCTGTCGGTGCTAGACGGAATACGAGAACGAGATCTATCATCATTGTTGTCCGAGTCCGACGGTATAGCCACCTCGTACTCGTCATCTTGTTGCACGGAGCTACCACCGCCCCCCACCTTGATGCATTTGAGCGAGTAGCATGGCGGTCCCATGATCTTCTTCTATCTATAAATATTATATAAGTTGAAGTTTTAATTAGGAACACACAAAAAAAATAAAAAACTCAATCTTATGAAATTATGAATTGTAAAAATAACTTTATTATTTAGAACTTACTTACATGCGTTCAGCCGCTACTCGGGAAACCTCTTCCATAACTTCTCGACGACTAGGTCGCTTTGATTTTTGGGGACGACTACTTTGATCTTGGGAAATTCCTTTGCCCCGATCACCACGTCCCGGTCCACAACGAGAAAAAGACATAATGCAAAATGAAAGTAGTATGCCATATGGAGTATTGAATAAATGGTAAATTACGAACACAACAACAAATATAGTAGTAAACAACTTGAGCAATTAGACAGAATGAGAATAGAGAATAGAGAATAGAGAATAGAGAAATTGAGATTGAGAAGGAAATCTTTGTTAAAACAAGAATGGGGTGAGTAAAAATGATGGGGGAAGTGTGGTATTTATAGGAGTAAAATTGGAAGAAATAAAAAAAAGTTCAAATTTCAAATTTCGGCGGGTTTACCGCCTAAACCAGCGGTTCAGCCCACGGTTTCTGCCGAAAACCGGCAATTTCTGACCAGTTTTCAGGCCACCTATACGCTGCCACCTGAAAAAAGGACCTGACCCGTCAGAAACCAGCGATTTCTGCCGCAAAAACTGCCAGTTTCTTGTGGTTTTTCTACAAACCGATCCTGAAAACCTACGCCCTAGCCGGAATCCTACCGTTGGAACCGCTGAACCGTAAGTTTGAACCGCCGAACCGGTGGTTTTGAACTGACGGTTACGGTTCATGATTTTTTTAAACCTTAATCGGCCTGCTTAAACCGTCGAACCGCCATCCGGTTGGAACCGCCGTCGCCGGTTCCGGTTTGTGAACCGGCGATTCCGAACCGCTGGTTAACCGGCGGTCCGGTTCGGTTTGTGCATGCCTAGACAGGGGTCCCCCAATCACCAAGGGACAATGTCTATCGCCCCTACATGGATTTATTGTCTAGTGATTCCTCCCAGAGTACTCCTCTAGAGACTCAGTTCACCGGCATTGAGACTTTCTCTTTTGAGGAGTTGCGGCTATCTCCGGTCAGGGAGTCTCCCACTGAGATGCCACCGGCGGCAGGGAGGACGCGGAAGCAAGGGAGAGGGAAGGGCAAGGGAAAGGGCAATACCTCGTCCTCGCATGCAGGGAACGAGGGTGGGCCGGGGAACCAGGAGGAGGGGGAGGAAGCCGGCAGGAGAAAGAGGACCATCTGGGGCATAGGGGAGTGCGTCGCGCTGGCGAAGGTCTGGATCAGTGTAGTCGAGGATCCATACGACGGGGCTAACCAGCATATCGGCAGAATGTGGTGGCGCATTAGCCAAAGCTACCTCCAATTCAAACCGCCAAGTGGGAAGCCTCACGATGGAGAGCAAAGCCTGAAACAGTGGGAGCGGTTGAGGAGGCAGCTCATCCGATTTGCCGGCATCTACCAAAACACCCTCCGCAGGTCAACCAGCGGCATGTCCGCTAATGATGTGAAGCTTCTGGCTCACCAACAGTTCCTCGACAGTGAATTGGATTTCGAGGAATTCAAATATTGGGAGGTCTATCTTGTGGTGCAGACTTCCGCCATGTTTAGTTCGGGTGTTGTAGCTGGCTGGCCGAAGCGGACGAAGATCATCGCCTCCTGGGAGTACAACAGCAATGTCTGTTCCCACGAACTTTCTGACGCCGAGGCAGAGCTCCTGACCCCTCAATCGTCTTCCCGCTGCTGTCGCCCGGTTGGGCAAAAGACCGCGATGCGGATGGCTAGGGGAAGCGCCAGCGAGTCCCCGAGGTCCAATCGGCAGCTTCTTCCCAGATCGATCCCGAGCTCCCCTCACTCGCCCGCATACAGCAGCATGAGACTCTGATACACACCATGGAGAAATGGTATGCAGCGACTGGCCCCTTATATAAGTTGATGCTGAAGGATTTCATCGACAGTATGCAGCGCGATTTGGGGATGCCATCCCTGCCCGTGAGTGACGCCGGGACCAGCAACGGGCACGACGGGACTGGTGGCGGGGACGACGGGGAATGAGATGGGGGCTGCGTTTGTCGAAGCTTGAGGTTGTTTTTTTAACTATGTATATGTTTTTAATAATTATGTATGTTTTTTGTTTTAAATAAAGTGTTTGCATTTTCTCCGTATTCGTGTCGAAATTTTAATTCCGTAAATTGTTTAATTTGGTGAATTTTTATTATTGTGGATGTCCGTCGGGATGTCCGCCATTGTGCAGTGGGATGTCCTTATGACGTGGCAGTACAGCGTGATGTCCTTATGACATGGCATGAGATGTTTTTGGAAAGTCCATCCGGATGTCTACCGGGACATCCGTCCCACCGTGGATGCTCTAAGCCCAAATACGAACAAGGTTGGATAATAGAGGAATGGGTCTTCATAAGAGAAAATGATTTGGCGATATGGACAAAATGTGTAATCATACTATTTTGTGTGCAACAGTTTCCAAACAAGACAAGATTACAAAATTCACCCACAACAAACTTTGAATTTTGAGACCTCCAAAATTTATCTTCCTACTCAACTCCATCATCGGATTCCACCAAATCTAACATGTCGGAAAAAAGTTTGAGAAAAAACAATAGCAACAATCCAACATGGCCGCGATACCCCATCAAATCCTTCAAATGAATCTTGTTTTTAATGATATAATAACGGCTCGTCCACCAACTAATTTATATGACTAAGACAACATATAACTAATCGCGAAAAACCCAGTATTATCTCTATAATACAAAAAAATTTCTGATTAATGTTAGTACCAACACAAAACACAAATTTTCTTATTTATTGTACTCGATTTATATTGACAAGTCATAAATCACAAATTAAGCACAATTTTCTTATTTTAGGTATCCATATAGATAAGTTATAATTACAAATCACAATATTTTTATATTGTGTCCTCAGTTAATATGACAATATAAGTATAACTCTTTAACTCGATGAACAACAATGACAACATTTTGCTCTAAGCAAATTCATAATTGTATTATCTAAGAGCACCCGCAACGCATCTCGCGGGTGTCTCTTATCTCGTCCCTCCAAGACGAGACCCGCGCGGGACGCGTTGCAGCGTCCCGTCTCGTCACCATCCCGCCGAGAAGCCTGTCCCACCGAGACGGATGGCGAGCCAGCTCGCCACGAGCGCGAGCGACGTGGCGCGCGCTGGCGCCACGCGTGACACACACTCGCCGACCCGCGAGTGGGCTTCGTCACGCTGACGCAATAATTCATTTTTTTAAAAAAATCGAATTTAATAAATAAAAAAAATCAAACGGTAATATTACCATTTTCGACCGTTTTTCCTTTTTTTGTTTCTTTTTTTTTTATATTTTTTTACTCTATAAATACTCCTATTTCATCCTCATTACACACAAACACACATCTATTCTTCCCAAATCATCTTCATTTCCTCTCCAATTTTCATCACAAAATGTCCGACGACGGAAACGAGGGCGGTTCCGGCGGGTTTGACATCAACGCGTTTGGCGACTGGGGGGCATGTACAATGTATTGGGTGGTTCGGGTTCCGGTTCGTCGACGCCGGGCACCCAAGGCTCGTCGACGCCGGTGGGGTACCAACCACCCCATTTTGATGTGGATGCATACGCTCGTCCCTCCGCCTTGAGGTATTCGCAGGGATTATCCCAAATTAGGAAGGATTATCCGGATGAACCCACTCCGGAAGGAGGACGAGGCGGTGGAAGCTCCAGGGCATTCGACGCCGTGGAGGAAGAGGCGTAGGTGGTCGAGGAGGATGAGGATGTAGGTTGGCATCCGTACAGCCGCAAGGACATGATGGCTGTGTACAACGCCTGAATCAGCGTCTCGTACAATCTCATCGTTGGGAATCAACAAACCTGGAAGTGCTTCTGGGAAAAGGTCACCGAGGCCTACAACAAGATTAAGCCGAAGGGGTCCCGCCGCCGCACATTGAAGATGCTCCGCGCTCACTTTGACCGAGTCGACAGAAAGGTCAAAAAATTCTGCGGCATCTACAAGACTGAAGCGGCTCATTACCAAAGCGGAGCCATGGGAGCCGACATTCTGAGATCGTCTTTGCGAGTCTATTTCGACAACACCGGCAAAGAATTCAAACATGTCGATGTTTGGGAGGTCGTCAAAGACGAGGCAAGGTGGGCCGGCGGTGTCCAGTCCAGCTCAGGCTCGACCTCAAAACGTACGAAGCACACGGCGGGTGGCCAATACTCGTCTAGTTGGGGCGGTTCAGGCAGTGCCGCACAAGAGGTTGCCTCGCAGGAGGTTGAGGGCACGGCGGACGATGCAGGGGGTCCTCCCGTGGGCGCCGTAGGCCGCAAGGGACCAAGGCGGCGAAGGCGGCTAGAGGGAGGAGGGGCCGAGGCGAATCAAGCCAGGCGGGCTCCCAAGGTCCGCCCTCCTCCTTAATGTCCATGTACTTCACCGCCACGTTGGCGGACACTTCCCGCATGACGCCTTCCCAATTTCAAGCCCATCATGCCGACAATTTGGTATTCTGCCTCCGGGGGATGATTCGCCGACAGAGTAGTTTTTATAATTTCTATAAAATTGTATTTTAAATTATGTCTTTTTTTATTTATTTTGCCACGAATTTAATTATGTATATTTTTTAGGATTTTAAGCTGTAATTTTTATTTTATTTAATGAAGTGTGTTTTTATTAATTGGATTTGTTGGAAATAAAAATAAAAAATGAAATTGAATGAATAGTTAAGGGATGAGATGATTAAGAGACAGATTAGAGATGGAGGGTTGCAGGTTCTGTGTCTTAGTTAAGAGATGGAGTGAAAAGTAAAGTGGAGCCCATGAATAGTTAAAGATGAGACGGTTAAGAGACGGATAAGAGACAATATTGTGGATGGCTTAAGAATGGAAAGAATTTTATTCTAATCTTTAAGGGCATCCGCAACGCGGGCCGTCGGCGTTCCGAGGGCCGTTCCGCCGGAACGAAACCGCGGCGGCACGCGTTGCAGCCTCCGTTCCGATGCCAAACCGTTCCCAAACCGTGCCGGGTGCCGATGGCACGACCCGCGGCATGGTCCACGCCGCCACGCGCTTCGGCGACGTGGCTTCTCCCCGCGTCGTGCGTGACGCCCACTCGCCGGTCCGCGAGTGGGCGTCGTCACTTGCTGACGCAATAATTCATTTTTTTAAAAAAAAATTGATTTAAAAAAAAAAAAAATTAACGGTAATATTACCGTTTTTTTAACATTTTCATTTTTTTTTAAATTTTTATTTTTATTTTCTTATTCTATAAATACTCATACTACTTCATCCTCATTTCACACACAACTACACATCTATTCTTCCTAAATCAACTTCATTTCCTCTCCAATTTTCATATTCAATCTCTTCACAAAATGTCCGGCGACGACAACTACGGCGGTGGCGGCTCCGGTGGGTGGGATCTCAACGCGTTCGGCGATTGGGAGACCATGTACAACACACTTGGTGGTTCCAATTCGTCGACGCCGGGCACCCAGGGGTCGGCGACGCCGGGTGGGTACCAACCACCCACTTTCGATGTGGATGCATACGCTCGACCCTCTGTCTCGCAGCCTTCGCAGGGATTGTCCCAGATTCGGGAGGATATCCCCGTTGCACCCACCCAGGGAGGAGGCCGAGGCGGTGGAAGCTCCAGGGCTGCGTCTGAGGCGGCCGAGGAGGAGGAGGAGGAGGAACAGGAGGATAAACCGGAGGATCTGGGCCGGCATCCGTACAACAACGAAGAAACAAAGGCGGTGTACAACGCCTGGCTCACTGTCTCGTACGATACCATCGTCGGGAATCAACAAGCCGCCAAGTGCTTCTAGGAAAAGGTCTGTGATGTCTACCACCAGACTAAGCCGAAAGGGGCCCGGAAGCGCAAATATACAATGCTTCGTGCTCACTTTCGCCGAGTCGACGTACAGGTAAAAAAATTCTGCGGCATCTACTCGCAAGAAGCGGCGCAATACCAAAGCGGAGCTTCTGGCACCGACATTCTGAGGACGGCTTTGCGCGCCTTCCACCAGGACACCGGTAACCAATACAAATATGTTGATATTTGGCAGCTCGTCAAGGACGAGGAAAGGTGGGCCGACGGTGTCCGCTCCAGCTCGGGCTCAACCTCAAAGCGCACGAAGCACACGGCGACCGGCAACTACTCGTCTGGTGACACCGGTGAGGCCAGCCAGGGTGAACCGCAGGTGTTTGGGAGTACGGGGTATCCAACGCCCGACGAATACGGCGGATCCAGCCGTGGGCGCTGTCGGCCGCAAGGGACGAAGGCGGCGAAGGCGGCTAGAGCGAGGAAGGGCCGAGGCGAATCAAGCCAGCCGGCCTCGGGATCGGGCTCGCGGGGACGCTCGGACACACTTATGGTGGCGTACATCACCGCCACAATGGCGGACACTTCCCGCTTCTCGTACGCCCAATTCACGGCCTGGTGGAACGGAATTGTTGCTATGGCAGCACAACTTGACCTTCCAACTCCCCCTAAACCTCGACCGCCTCCGGAGGATGATTCGCCAGCGGAGTAGTTTTTTAATTTTCCCACGTTTAATTGTGTGTTTTTTATTTTTTTAGGATTTTAATTGTGTGGTTTTTATTTTTTTAAGTTTTAGTTGTAATTTTTTTTTATGTTGTGTGTTTTTTAATAAAGTGTGCTTGTTATTTAATAAATCGTGTTTGTTTTAATTAAATTGAGTTGGAAATAAAAATAAAAAATGAAATTGAATGAATAGTAATTTAAGGAACGGTTAAGGAACGGAGGGTTGCAGGTTCCGTTCCTTAGTTAAGGAATGAAGTAAAATAGTACAGTGGGGCGCTCAAATAGTTGTTTAAGGAACGATTTAGGAACGGTATAGGAACAGCGTTGTGGATGACCTAAACTTGAATCATATAAATCGTGTGGTCTTAATGAAATGTGACAGAATTTCTGGTCAAGCTGGCTGACCAGTGACTTGCATCATTTCATCTAGGATAGGAAATCTCGACAATGCCAAACCGAAAAAGAAAGATTTTTTTTGCAGGAAACGATATGAAAAACAAAATCAAAGGAAAATCTATATACATATCTCATTAAAAACGACAAAAATTACAAATTATTTTCAGATCCGAGAAAAGGAAAGACACAGTTCATTCAATAAAGTGACGAAGCCATTTCCGCAAAACAACTCACGGATTAATTCATTAAAATTAGCAAGTGACGAAGCCATTTCCGCTACTTACCTAGGCGGTCGCTAGGCGAACTATTGCAGCTTCCGAAAACCGTCGAGCGGTTTTTCGGAATTAAAAATCGCCTAGCGCTAGGCGGTCGACGGGCGCTGGGCGATCCGCTCGGCGCCATTGCAGCGTCGGGATCGCCCAGCGCATCGCCCAACGGTTTTTTTGTTTTTTTTTTAAAATTTTTGAGACACTATATATACGCGATTTGCACTTCATTTTCATTCGCAACACTTGTATTAACGAGTACTCTCTCTATCTTAATTTCTATACAAGATCAACACCGAGAAAATGAGTAACGCGGGTGATGGTAGTGGATGTAGTGGGGGGGACGCTGAGGAGTACGAACGTCGAATGGCCGAAGCGTTTGAGGCATATACCAACCGCGGGATAGACCAATGGATGCAAAGAGCCTTGCAGCCGGCGGTACCTCGACCTCGGCCAGTTGTCCATCGCCGACAAGCGATTGATCGTGATCACGTAGCTGCACATCAGCGCCTATACGAAGACTACTTCGCAGAGGAGCCGCGGTTCAACGCCAACATTTTCAGGCGACGTTTTAGGATGAGCAGAGCCATGTTTATGCGTATTGTTAACGCCTTGGAGCAACGATATCTGTATTTCCGCTTCAGGCACGATGCTGCTGGCAAACCCGGCCACACACCAATTCAAAAGTGCACTGCGGCAATCCGGCAGTTGGCTTACGGAGGCGCGGCAGACATGTGGGACGAGTACCTCCACATCGGTGAGACGACTTCCCTGGAATGTTTGAAGTATTTCTGTCAAGCCGTGATTGAAGTATTCGGTGATCAGTATCTCCGAAAGCCTACCCGCGAAGATTGCCGGGATCTGCTGAGGATGCATGAGGAGCAGCATGGGTTCCCGGGAATGTTAGGCAGCATAGATTGTATGCATTGGGAGTGGAGGAACTGTCCCGCTGCCTGGAAGGGGTTCTACACGACCGGCTACAAGGGAAAGAATCCCACGATGATCCTCGAGGCCGTAGCTGATTACCGGCTGTGGATTTGGCATGCGTATTTTGGGATAGCCGGTTCGAACAACGACCTAAACGTCCTCAACTCGTCGCCCCTATTCAACGAGCAGTGCCAGGGCGTCGGTCCGGCCATCAGTTTTGTCGCCAACGGCAACCGGCATGATATGGGCTACTACTTGGCGGATGGGATATACCCTAGGTGGCCCGTCTTTGTGAAGACGATCCGATGCCCAGGAGATGAGAAGAAGGCCTACTTTGCGGCACGGCAGGAGTCCGCGCGCAAGGACGTGGAGCGCGCATTTGGTGTGCTCCAGGCTCGATGGGCGGCGGTTAGGGGTCCAACGCGTTTGTGGCACGTCGACTGCATTGCTGATACAATGTACGCCTGTATTATCATGCACAACATGATTGTCGAAGATGAAGGTGTACAACTGACGGATTGGGCCAACGACGATAATGAAGCCGGTCCAAGCCACGACGTGGCCGTCCCCAACGCACGGAGTGGGGTACCTCACGATGAAGCCGGCCTCCTCCAAGCACATGCCGACATGCGCCAAACGGAAGCTCATATTCGACTCCAAAAGGATTTAATTGAAGAGTTATGGGCGCGGAGGAGTGCTCGGAGTTAGTTTTTTTTATTTATGTAATTTTGTAAAATGTACTTTTTTTAATGTAATTTTTATTATTAATGTACTTTTTTAAAATTTTAGTACTTTTTAAATTTATTATACTTTTTTAATTTATTGTACTTTTTTTAAAATTAAAATAGTATTATTAATGTTTCTCGTATATGTCTCGTAAATTAAATTCCGTATATTGTGTTATTAGTGATGTGGCTATTGATGTGGCTGGGCTATTTATGATATGACTAGGCTATGGCTGGGCTATTTCTGATGTGGCATGAGGATTTTTAGTATTGATGATGTGGCAGGAGGAGTTTGTGGCTGGGCTATGGCTGAGCTATTATTGGGCTATCACCACTGTGGATACCCTTACAGTACCATCACATATTTCAAAACTACCCCTAACGCAGCTCCAAAATTACACTAGAGAAAGATAAAACACTCCATGGACACAAGCGGGTTATCAAGCGACTCGTTGCTCCCATTCGTCGGTGGCCATTCATTCCCTCCATCCAACTTCCGGATCTTATCCGCGGATCCGGGTGCGACCCGACCCGGTGATTTACCCGTTCTCCTGGCAGATTGCGCCCGCCCGAGACCCGGATCCGCGCGCGTTACCGGCGACCTCGACCTTCTCCCGGAGCTTCTCCGCGCCCGACCCGGAGAGGGCTCGGGCCTCCTCGCGGGAGATCTCCCAACCGTTTTCTCTCTATGCAGCTCGCCGGAGAATGGCCGGTTCCTTGACAGCTGCCTCAGCTCGCGCAATTCGGCTCTCCGGTCCGTGACGGAGGTGGAAGCGCTGACGCTCTCGCTGAGAGAGCTGCAGATCTCGGATGCCTCGGACAGATCATCGGCGGTGAACGGCGGCTTGATGGCGACGGCGGCGTGGCGCTCCTTGCTTTTCAGCAGAGGCGCTGATTTGATGAACGGGCTCTCACGCTTGCTGTGGAAAATCGGAATCGGAATTGGGGGTTTCGGGGTTTCGGAGAGGACTTCTTTGACTGTTTCCTCTTCGGCGAGTGGGTGGCTCGGGGGCGGCGATTTGCTAACGTTGCCGTGTGTGGTGGTGGAGGAGGGAATGTGGCCGTTTTTTTGAGGTGGAGTGGATTTGTTTGTGCTGATGCAGCAGCCCATTGATGTTTTTGGGTGTTTGGGAGGAATGTGGGCGGATTTCACATGGAGTCGCGGCGGAGAGGAGGGAGAATTGAATGGTGAAGGAAGAAGTGGTTGAGTTTGTGAATATTGTGAATTTATTGGGTTCCGAGGAGGATGGAGGTTTTGTGATTGGGAATTACATTAATAATTGTAAAATTAAGAGTAGGAAATGGACATTGCTGTCTCAATTAATTTTGCATGACGTATTTTGTCTCTCATGGGATTCGCTGATTTCGAGAGGCAAAGGACTAAATAATCATTAGATCTCGTCTTTTTTCGAAAATGGTCCTGTCAACATACCATTTTCATATCAATAATGGTATATAATGGTAATTAATGTCAATGCAATAAATTAATAGTAATAGTTAGTGCTAAGATAATTTTACTTAATTACCCTTTTCTCAATTTTTTTACTTCAAATTTAAATTTACAACATTCTCTCTCCATAATAATTTATGCACAATTTATTTTGACTTACCTTTTAATTTGTCTATTTCTCTCCATAATTATTTAGCATTCTCTCTCCATAATTATTTAGCATTCTCTCGACATTTAGCATCACAATTTACAAGCCCTATCAATAATTTATGTATTAAACACTAAGGTGTATTATAATCTAATAATAATATATTATAGTGTACTGTGATATACGATTATTAGATTGTGAAATATTATGACAACATAGTATTGAAACTTAATATTAAGTTATAACTAAATTATGAATTTATAATAGCTTTTTCGACATACATAATTTTTAAAAATAAAAATAATAATAATAATGATAAAAATATTTCTTAAGATTACAGTATATGTTGAGTAATATTATTTTAAATAAACATCTGAATAAAAAGCAAAAGGATATAAAGTACTCTAATCAAACGTAAATATCTTCTAAAAATAATAAAAACATTGTTGGATGGATGAATATAAAGTACTTACTTTATAAACTAAGGTAAGGGGTAGAGTTGTCTTAAGAATTTTGATACTTTTAAGGTGAGTTAATTATTAAGTGAACTCATTTAATTTTTAGCTAAAAGACAAATTATGGCTAGCCATAATATGACCATTTAGCACCACTCTTTTCATATTTATACATATTATGCAGAAGCTAATTTCATGAAATTAATTTCTTAATAATATCAAGTTACACATTTGCATAAGTGAAAGTTAACATTAACATAAATTCCTTTTATGGCTTATCATATAATTATTTTCGGTATAATACTTACTCCGTATAAGTTATAGACTAATAGGGCCCGAGGCCTAACGCATTGGAGGTGGCGTGGAAGGGTCCTAGGCAGCGCCTCGGGACCGTGGAGGGGCCTGTGGCCAAGCCCGCTTAAGGCTAGTCCAGCTGGCGTTGTGGGTGCATAGGCCGGATTCCAACTCCTTTTTCTAATAAAATTGTTTTTTAGGAGTTGTAATTTTTGAATTTTTAGGATTTTAATTCTCAGATGTCAACGTTGTCAATTTTACAACTAAAATAATTAATAGTTGTGAATTGTGCAATTTAATATTTGTGGTCTAGATGGAGTCTATAGGGTTATGCGCAAAAAATTAGGGGAATGATGATGTGGCCGGGTCTAAGAGCCTCCCCCTAGGACGGGGTCGTGGATGCCCTAACTTATGTATTTAAATTTCAATAATAGTGAAATATAACACAATATATTGCTAAAATATAATTATTCCCCTAAATAAATCTATAGATTAATTCAACTTGTGCATTTAGATTTCAATAATCGTGAAACATAACACAAATTTCTGTTTGATTTTTCCTTTGTTACTCATTAACTTGCTTTTGCCATAAATTTTAAATGAGTGGAATGTGATCATGTGAATCCTATTGATAATTTGATATAATCATTCAATATAAATAAGATGAGTTAATTGTATGTCAATTCCCCTTTTGTAAAGCATAATGAGCAACTCATCTTAGGCGCAAGCTAAATTTCCTCTTCATCTTACCGCGAAGGAATTTGTATGTGAGTGTTTAACATAGTTTCGCTGCTCTTAAGTTGGCAGTACTCCTTTCGTTCTTGAAATGTTGTTCAATTTTGCCATTTCGATTCGTCCGCGCGAAATGTTGTCCAATTTACTTTTATTTTTTTTCATTTTTGGTAAATGAACCATACTCTCAACTAACTTATTCACTCACATTTTATTATACAAATAATATATAAATATGAGACTTACATTCCACTAAAATTTTCAACACACTGTTCTTCACATTTCTTATAACTCGTGTCAAGTCAACCTTGGACAATATTTCATAGACGGAGGGAATAGTAATCTAAACTCTTTGTTGGGTAGGCCCAATATGTTGTCTACTGTGAGCCCATTTCTTATATTGACTAATTTCTTCCGGGTCACTCAACACAGTTGGGCCAATGAGTATTATAGTCCAAGTTTAAATCCCGGTCAAACGACGCAAATAATAGTTTTAATTATTAATACACTAGGTTATGTATCTGCTAAAAAATCAAATGGTGAAATATAAACTTTGCTTTTCTATAAAGTCCACTAGTAAGTACTCCTGAAAATAGAGATTTTTGGGATGACACAATTATGACATGAAATTAATAAGTTATGAGAGAAGAAAAAGAAAAAATAGTTAAAGTAGTAGAGTGAACTACATAAATGGTAGCTGATCATTCACTTTCGCACATAAATGGTACATGATCTTTATTTTATATCGTTTTTGGTACCCCATGGCAAAAATAACTCTCTGTACCAAACATGTGATTTTTTTGTTATGGAAGATATTTTTGGAAATTTCAATTAAATAGTAGCAAACATGTGATTTCTTTTTTCTTCCTTTTTTATTTCCCATTTTCTTCTTTGTTTCTTCTTCTTCTTCTTCTTTTTTCTTCATTTTCTTCTTTCTTTTTAGTATTTTATCTTCCTTTCTTCTTTCTTTTTTCTCCTTAGTTCATGTTTCCTCTTTTTTCTTCTTTCTTCATTTTCTTCTTTCTTTTTAGTATTTTATATTCCTTTCTTCTTTCTTTTTTCTCCTTAGTTTATGTTTCCTCTTTTTTCTTTTTTCTTTTTTCTTCATTTTCTTCTTTCTTTTTAGTATTTTATCTTCCTTTCTTCTTTCTTTTTTCTCCTTAGTTTATGTTTCCTCTTTTTTCTTTTCTCTTCTTTCTTTTTAGTGTTTTATACATACATCTAATTGCATTCATAATATAAATCAAGAACAAAACACCTAATTAACTTAATTATTTAAACTAATTAAATCAAGTGAATATTTTTAATTAAAATATTTTATTCTCATTTTAGAGTTGAAATACCTAACTAAAATTATTAAATTGTTTATATTATTATGAATACAATTCCATTTTAATTTTTTATTAAGACATATTGATTAGTTATTAATTTAATATAAAATAATAGTAATATTAATAATAATAGTTATTATTATATAAAATTATATATGATTTATAATTTAAATAATTATACTATAACTATTTATTTATTAATACTAGTTTCAGTAAATAATATTATTATAATAATAATTAAATACAATTATAACTATAAGTTTAATTAAGTATATTTGAATAATATTAATTAATAAATAAATTATTAATTTATAACATCATAATAATAATAATAATAATATTAATATTGATCAATTATAATAATAATATAAAGAGGGAGGAGAATGAGAGAAGATATTATAATATCACTTTTGGTATCAATTTTGTGTATGCCCAAAATATTCTCAATGACACAAATAGAAAAATGTACTACTATATTTGTTTAGAGTGTATTTATGAGTGAAAATTGTATCAGATACCAAAAATGTGATTTATAGGTACCAAAAACGATATAAAATAAAGATCAGATACCATTTATGTGCGAAAGTGAAAGATTATGTATCATTTATGTAGTTAACTCAAAATAGTATTAATGAATAATGAGATCTACACGGTGCATGCATTATTTAGTGTAAAATTTTTTAAATGGAAATAAACTAATTTTATGAGACGGGTCAAATATAAAAATAATAAAATAAAATTATTTTTTTAAGACTGGGAAAATCGTAAGGAAATGATTTCGTCCATGTGAATCAATTATACACACTCTTACCCCGACTGCAAGAAATAGAAAAAAGGCCTAAATGAAATAAAATATTAAGTGAACCTTTTAATTTACTACCGTAATTTATTTGGCTTATTGTTACATTGTCGCACTCACTCGCAGTTTAGTGTACAAACCAATATTATTCAAAAAGCAACTAAAGGTTTGTTGCTGCAGTCTCATTTTATAAATTTATTAATCCTCCCCTATGAAACTAACGTGATTAAAAAATATAGATTAATGTTTCAAGCAACTAGGCTTGTCAAATCGGGTACTCGCGGATACCCGATCTCGAAATTCTCAAAATCTAATACCTGATACCTTACCCGAATTTAATTTCGGGTACCCAAATACCCAACTCAGGTATCCAGTCCCAAAAAATTGGGTATCCAATCACGATTGTGATTGTGATTTTGATTTTTTATCTTTTAAAAAATTAACTACAAACTTTTAGAATTTATTTAATATTATTTAATTTAAATTTAATACAAAGTTAAATTAATATTTAAGGGAAAAACTAAACACAAAATGAGCATTTCACAAGTATTAAAAAACATATACTGCCAAGTATTGAAAGTGTATATTGCCAACTCTCCATGAACGGCCAAATATTAAAAATTATATTATATATTGCCAATTCTCCATGAACTGCCAAATATTAAAAGTTATGTAAACAATTTTAAATATTAAGGCAGTGACGGGACTACTTTTGGTATCAATTTTGTGTATGCCCAAAATATTCTCAATGACACAAATAGAAAAATGTACTACTATATTTGTTTAGAGTGTATTTATGAGTGAAAATTGTATCAGATACCAAAAATGTGATTTATAGGTACCAAAAACGATATAAAATAAAGATCAGATACCATTTATGTGCGAAAGTGAAAGATTATGTATCATTTATGTAGTTAACTCAAAATAGTATTAATGAATAATGAGATCTACACGGTGCATGCATTATTTAGTGTAAAATTTTTTAAATGGAAATAAACTAATTTTATGAGACGGGTCAAATATAAAAATAATAAAATAAAATTATTTTTTTAAGACTGGGAAAATCGTAAGGAAATGATTTCGTCCATGTGAATCAATTATACACACTCTTACCCCGACTGCAAGAAATAGAAAAAAGGCCTAAATGAAATAAAATATTAAGTGTACCTTTTAATTTACTACCGTAATTTATTTGGGTTATTGTTACATTGTCGCACTCACTCGCAGTTTAGTGTACAAACCAATATTATTCAAAAAGCAACTAAAGGTTTGTTGCTGCAGTCTCATTTTATAAATTTATTAATCCTCCCCTATGAAACTAACGTGATTAAAAAATATAGATTAATGTTTCAAGCAACTAGGCTTGTCAAATCGGGTACTCGCGGATACCCGATCTCGAAATTCTCAAAATCTAATACCTGATACCTTACCCGAATTTAATTTCGGGTACCCAAATACCCAACTCAGATATCCAGTCCCAAAAAATTGGGTATCCAATCACGATTGTGATTGTGATTTTGATTTTTTATCTTTTAAAAAATTAACTACAAACTTTTAGAATTTATTTAATATTATTTAATTTAAATTTAATACAAAGTTAAATTAATATTTAAGGGAAAAACTAAACACAAAATGAGCATTTCACAAGTATTAAAAAACATATACTGCCAAGTATTGAAAGTGTATATTGCCAACTCTCCATGAACGGCCAAATATTAAAAATTATATTATATATTGCCAATTCTCCATGAACTGCCAAATATTAAAAGTTATGTAAACAATTTTAAATATTAAGGCAGTGACGGGACTACTATTCCGAGAGGAGATCAAGAGTGTAAACAATTGAGGAACGATTTGAATAGCAAGAACAATCGATTAAAGATTGGAATGAAAAAGTAAAGGAAACTTTATTCACTGGAATGAGAAAAAACGAGAGAGAGAATATGAGCTACATAAAAAAGAAACTAACTAATGAATTAGCTATTTAACAGAAACTAACGGCTAGTATTTAATCCTACGGCTAGGATCAGATCTTGACTAACAAACAGATCCAACGGCTCCTGAAACGAGTTGTCACAACAGCCGAGCTCTTCTTCATATTTTGATCTTTCTCTCCAGATCACGGAGCTGCCGAGCTTGGTGCTTGAGCCATCACACTCTACCAACAAACTCCACCTTGATTGCTCAATCACCAACCAAACTCTTCCTTTCCAGTCCCACTAGTTTCAGACATAGTAGAAACTTTTCTTTAGTCAATGGTTTAGTTAACATGTCTGCCGGGTTCTCTGAAGTATGAACTTTGAAGATTCACATTGCCTCTTTCAATCTCCTCTCTGATGAAGTGATACCGCACATCAATGTGCTTTGATCTCTCGTGATAAGCTTGATGCTTGGCCAGAAATAGAGCACTATTATTGTCACAGCCAACTGCTATCGCCCCTTGCTCAATCCCAAGATCAGACAACATTCCTTTCAACCAGAAACTCTCTTTTATTGCAGCAGCAAGTGAGATAAATTCTGCTTCCGTTGTGGAAAGTGCCACCACACTTTGAAGACTTGACTTCCAGCTAATAGCAGACCCAAATATTGTGAATATGTAAGCCGACTGAGACTTTCTGTTGTCTAAGTTCCCAGCAAAATCCGAGTCACAATATCCCACAATAGCATCAGCTCCACCTCCATCATTCACTCCATATAAAATGCCTACATTCCCAGCACCCCTCAGATACCTCATCCACCATTTGAGAGCAATCCAATGTTCCCTTCCATGATTTGCCATAAACCGGCTGACAACACTTGTGGCTTGTGCTATATCTGCTCTGGTGCTGATCATAGCATACATAATGCTCCCCACTATATTAGCATAGGGTATCTTCTTCATCTCTCTAGACTCAGCATCACACTTGGGCCTCTGATCAGCCTTGAGCCTGAAGTGCATTGCTAGTGGAGTAGCCACTGCCTTCATATTCTCCACCTTGAACCTTCTCAGCAACTTTGATATATAATCAGATTGTGTGAGCCACAATTGCCTTTTAGCTCTGTCTCTGATAATGTTCATGCCCAAGATTCTTCTTGATGGCCCGAGGTCTTTCATTTCAAACGCAGCATTGAGTTCATCCTTCACCTTTTGCACTGCTTTCTTGCTAGCCCCACCAACAAGCATGTCATCTACATAAAGTAGAAGATATGTAGGATGTATGCCCCCTTTTCTGACATATACACAGGAGTCATAACTTGATCTCTGAAAACCAATCTTGATCATATAATCATCAAAAGTCTTATTCCACTGCCTACTAGCCTGCTTCAAACCATATATACTTCTTCTCAGCAAGCAGACTTTATTTTCATTACCTGGCTTGATGAAGCCCTCAGGCTGGGCCATGTAGATTGTTTCCTCTAGCCCTCCATGTAAAAAGGCCGTTTTCACATCAAGCTGTTCCAATTCCAGATCCAACTTAGCAACCAAAGCCAACAGCATTCGAATGGAAGAATGTTTTACAACCGGTGAGAAGACCTCATTGAAATCAACTCCATGTTCTTGAGTGAATCCTCTAGCCACTAACCGGGCTTTAAATCTGATCTGATCACCCTCAGCACCTTCCAGCTTCTTCTTGAATATCCATCTACAGCTGATAACTTTCCTTCCATCAGGTTTCTCAACTAATATCCAAGTTCCATTTTTTAGCAGAGAATCAATTTCATCCACCATTGCTTTCATCCATTTTTCCCATTCTTTGCTCTGCATTGCTTCCTTATATGAGGATGGCTCTGTATACTCAACATCTTTAGCCACACATAATGCATAAAATAGCATCTCAGAATCATCAAATCTTGATGGCAGCTTGATCTTTCTTCTGACTCGATCCCTAGCCAGCTGGTAGTTTTCCAGATTATCTTGAGGTTGTGTTTGTGTCTCATTCTGAGCACTCTGAGGCCCAGTGACCTCTATACTCTCCCCATGCTTCTCATGCCTCTCATGCTCCACCTCAAAATCAGCTTTATCAACAGAATCAGCCACAGAATTAGGCTTCTCAATGATCACTTTGTTCTTATCCAGAAAAGACATTTCAGTTTCAGAGAATACTACATCTCTACTAATCACAATCTTGTGATTCCCTGGCTCTACACACCACAAACGATATCCCTTTACCCCAGGTTGATATCCCAACATTACACACCTAATAGCCCGAGCATCCAACTTCCCTTGTTTGAGATGAGCATATGCCTTGCAGCCAAACACTCTCAATGTGGTGTAATCTCCATGGCTGCCATACCATCTAAAATCAGGTGTGTCTCCCTCTATACTTGATGAGGGACATTTGTTGATAAGTCTCACAGCCGTGGATGCAGCCTCGGCCCAAAACTTCTTCTCAAGACCAGATGAGAGGAGCATACACCTCACCCTCTCCAATATGGTTCTATTTGCCCTTTCTGCTATGCCATTCTGCTGGGGATTCAGAGGTACAGTCCGGTGCCTTTTAATTCCCCTCTCCTTACAGAAGTTATCAAACTCTTTGGAGAGATACTCCAAGCCGTTATCAGTCCTCAAACTTTTAAGAACCACAGACTTCTCCTTCTCCACTTCCATGCACCATTGCTTAAACTTACTAAAAGCCTCTGATTTCTCTCTCAAAATGTATATCCACATTTTCCTAGAGTAGTCATCTATGATACTCATATAATACTTCCCTCCACCTACTGACACCACAGATGCAGGGCCCCACAAGTCACTATGGGCATAATCAAGAATGGATGTGGAAGTGTGCTTACCTTTGGGATAAGGCTGTTTCTTGGACTTACCCAAAATGCATTCCTCACATGGAGTAGTGTCCATCTGCCCAGAACTTTGTATAACCCCTTTCTTGGCCAGCTCCTTAATGCTTCCCTCAGCTGCATGAGCAAGTCTCATATGCCAAATTCTGAAGTCATCAGCCTTCACAACATTTGCCTCTGCAGCAGGGATCTCAACACTAGCTAGTAGATAGTACAAACTTCCCCTCCTTTCAGCTTC
The DNA here is from genome assembly GCF_004379255.2 of Salvia splendens. Taxonomy (NCBI): domain Eukaryota; kingdom Viridiplantae; phylum Streptophyta; class Magnoliopsida; order Lamiales; family Lamiaceae; genus Salvia; species Salvia splendens. The sequence continues at coordinate 30,116,429 of NC_056039.1, forward strand.
CATCACCACTCTTTGATCCTTGGATACTGTCATTTTCCCCCCAGTAGAGCAGAATGTATATCCCTTGCGTTCAAGAAGTCCAAGTGAAATGAGATTCCTCTTGATACCAGGTATATATCTCACTTCACTTATAATCTTCACTGATCCATCTTGCATTCTCAGCCTGATCTTGCCTATGCCTTGGATGGTACAAACTTGGTTGTTACCTAATATAACCGATCCAGTCATCTCTTGGATCTCCTCAAACCAGCCAAGATTTGGACTCATATGTAGACTACACCCCGAGTCCATGATCCAAGATCCTCCTAGACCACCCTCCATCACATTCAGAATTTCTGGCACATCAGTTTCCTCAACACAGTCAGTGGATGGAACACGGTTTCCACCACCATTTGCTTGCCTTCTTTTCCATGCGAAGCAATCCTTTTTGAGGTGACCCGGCTTCTTGCACCAATGACATGAGCGGGTTTCCTTTTGATCATTTGATGGAGCTTTCTGATTTTCTTGGTTCGGCCTCTGAAACCTCTTGACGCCTTTGAACTTCTTGACATTTAGGCTTTCAGCCATAGCCTCTGAATTCTTAGGCCCTGATTTGTGAATCTCTTTTGCTCTTATGGCCGACTGAACTTCAACAAGGGTAATAGTACCCTCTCGGCCATACAATATCGCATCTCGTAGCTGATCGAATGACTTCGGCAGAGCATTCAAAAGTAATATCGCCTTGTCTTCATCCCCTATCGAGGCATCGATATTTTCAAGATCATCGACCGCCTTATTGAAGTCTTCAAGTTGCTCCAATATCCCTTTATCATCCAAGAATCGATAGGAGTATAACCGCTGCTTCATAAGCAGCCTATTGGCCAAGGACTTAGCCATGTACAAGTCTTCGAGCTTTGTGAGTATTCCGGCTGCAGTCTTTTCTTTTGCAACCTCTCGAAGAACTTTATCCCCGAGGCATAGCACAATTGCACTATGAGCTTTTGCCTCGATCTCAGCTCGTTTCAGGATCTCCTTCTCATCAAGATCCACCTTCTCCCCTTCCTTCGACTTATCCTCCTTTCCGCCTGCCTTCAACGCCGAAGCAAGGCCTTGATGAATCAGCATAGCCCGCATCTTCATCCGCCATAAGCCGAAATCATTCCTACCCGTGAATTTCTCGGCCTCAAATCTAGAAGCCATAACACCTTTCAATCTCACCACCGAAAAACAAATCAGAAATCAATCGCGCCTCCTCTTCCCACAGACGGCGCCAATTTGTAAACAATTGAGGAACGATTTGAATAGCAAGAACAATCGATTGAAGATTGGAATGAAAAAGTAAAGGAAACTTTATTCACTGGAATGAGAAAAAACGAGAGAGAGAATATGAGCTACATAAGAAGAAACTAACTAATGAATTAGCTATTTAACAGAAACTAACGGCTAGTATTTAATCCTACGGCTAGGATCAAATCTTGACTAACAAACAGATCCAACGGCTCCTGAAACGAGTTGTCACAACAGCCGAGCTCTTCTTCATATTTTGATCTTTCTCTCCAGATCACGGAGCTGCCGAGCTTGGTGCTTGAGCCATCACACTCTACCAACAAAGAGACTGGGCAGTAGAGGGTGGAAGAAAGGGAGGGCGGCGGGCGAGAGGTAAGGGAGAGACTACCGAGAGGAGACGGCGGGGCGCTGGGAGAGTAGACGCCGCCGCGGCGGAGGGAGGCGCAGCGAGAGAGTAGGAGAGGGGAGTGAGGAGCTGTGAATTTTTGGGTATACCCGAATGCTATACGTTAACTATTAAGTTAGGAGTGTGTAATTAAGAAAGAAAATTACATTTAATTAGAATAAAAACATATTTTAATATATGAATTTAAAAAAATCGAATAATTCGGGTATACCCGATCGGGTATCGGATAACCTGATATCTGAGAATCCAAAATTCTCACTACCTGATTCCGATCCGAAACCCAAAAAATCGAGTTTCGGTTATCCAATTACTCGATTTTTTCGGGTTTGAATATTCGGGTATTTAATACCTGCTATCCAGTATGACAGGCCTACAAGCAAGTACTCTTTGGCCTGCTCCGTGGAAAAAATGCACACCAAGTAGAAAACATGCATGAGAAAAAGTAGAACAAGTAGTACCACTTGGTTGCACACCAAGTGTTTGATAGAACATCTATTTGTTTTATAATTTAAATGATAATTTTATTAAAATAATTAAGAATATAATTAGGGAGTAATAACCATACTTAACAGCTTTAACTGGTCAAAATCGGGTTAAAAACATTGACCGTTTAAAAATTGACGGAACTGTTAGTTTAGGACCAATTGTGATCCGATTTGAATTTTTGAGATGCAAAAATTTAAAAGATAATGTCTATGACCAAAATCGTAAAATGAGCATATGTTCAGGACCAATTTTGGCTTTTACTCTTAACCATAAATGTAACTTAAGAGTAAATGATTTTGGGAGTACATTTTATTTTTTAAATAATAAAATAAATATAATTATTAAATTAAAAGTATTTAAAAAATGGGTAATTCGGGTAATTTGGGTATACCCGATCGGGTGTCGGGTTACCTGATACCCAATAATCCAAAAATCCTATGCCCGAACCCGATCCCAAAAACCAAAAAATTAGGTATCGGATATCCAATTATCCGATATTTTGGGTTCAGATATCGGGTATCCAATTTCCGATATCCATTTTGACAGCCCTAGTATTTAGCATTTGTCACGTGAATATTTTCTCCACGGCAACATACCATTTTCATGTTTATTTATTTTTGCCGCATTACTCCCGCTAGACAGTAAAAGTCATTCCATTTTCTGCACTTAATTTAGAAAAGTAATATTTCTCCGTCCCAATTAAATTGAGTCGTATTTCTTTTTGGTATGTCACAACCAAATTGAGTCTTATCATTTTTTGACAAAAAACAAAACATTTAATCACATTTACTTTATTTCGTCACCTACTTTACCCTATCTTTATCACTACTTTACTCTCTCATCTTTTCTACTTCATTTCTCTCTCCTACTTTTCAACATATTTTCTTATTCTCCATGTCCAAAAGTTTTGACACAACTTAGTTGAGACGGATGGAGTAATAAAATAATTAAAACGAAGAGAGAGTAAAGTGATGCACTATTTTTTAACACTACAACTACTTACAAGTATACAAGGTATAAATAGTATAACTAAAGGTCAGTACCGGGATATCGAACACATGAAATATAATTGCAATTGACTATCACATACTAAGGGTCAAATACTATATAGAGAAACAATAGTTTTGAGGTGAAATAATTAACTAGGCAAAAATAAATCAACAAAGCATGCAAATAAACAAAATAAATCAGACAAAGAGTGGAATTCCAAGGATAGAGCTTTCACAATTATGGTTTACACAAAACATAGTTATGATACCCTAGCACAATTCATACTTCACTAGAACGAATCACATAAGTTTTGCCCATGCGACACAAGCGTATATTATATACACTAGGAGCGTCAATCCTAGATTTGTAACTCCTAAAAGCTCCTAAGACCCTCAAGATGTCCTCACTCTCAAATAATAGTTCAGTTTTAAAGAGAGCTAATTGTAGTGTCAATTAAGCTCTTCTAACTCGCCAACCCCATCTCACGATTATGTAGCAAGTCAATAGATCATCACAGAATGTGTCACTCAAACGTGAAGCAATTATCCAACACTTGGAATAGAAACGAAGTAATGAGCAAAACGAATACCAAAAAATGGAATTATATAAACCAATAAAAGTTACTAACATATCCCAAGAATTCTTATAGTTTAGTTACTCATAGATAAATAGCAAAAACTACAAATTAAAGTACAAAACATAAAGAAAAAAGCAAACAAAATCAAGGATGAATTGTTGTGCAAACTTTAGTCTTCTCTTGCCTTGCTCCAATCTCCAAGAATAATGGAGGAAATGATAGATGAAGGATTAGGGTTGGAGGAGGAGCCTTGGGGGCTCCCCAAGTTAGGAGGCTATGAATAGTTGAATATTATGAATTAGGTTATGAGGTATTTATAGGTTTGAATATGATTTAAACTTGGTAAAAAGTTTTCTCCATGTAATAGTAAATATGAAATTTTCGTGCCCCATAGGTTGATGAAAAGATTTGGCTTCACAAGGTAGTGTCTTCTTTCCTTCCTTGAATTTTAGCATAAATTCTGTGATTGACAGCTTTGCGCGACCTTCGTAGAATGACCATAACTTCCCTAGAACTCCAATTGAGATGATCAAAGTACCATCGCGAAGCTCTTTCGAAGATGAAGAGAATGAAATGTAGCATGCCCTGATCGGACTTCAAAATCGCCGGCAAAATAAGTTTGAACAGTGGTTGTCTTGAGCGACCGGGCCCAGCGGGCTGCTGGCATGAGCTCATCGGGCCGCTGGAGAGAGTCAGAACGCGCTGGACTCATTTCAGCGACCGCTGGCATGGGTGCAACGGGTCGCTAGGTTGCGCTTCTTCTTCAACTTCCAGATTTTGACATTTTTATGATCTTTTTCAGCTCTATTTTGCACATTTCTCACAAAATACGTCAAAAATACCAAAATGGATAAAATGTGCAAATAATGGACTTGTAATGCAACTTGGCAATCTAAACGGGCCAAATAATGGCATTAAAATAGTGCAACATCCGAGCATATCATAAAGTATGTGAGAGAATAATGCCGAGAAGAGTTTTATCTACCGTATTCTCTCTTACTTTACTCTTTTTCCATTTTAACTATTATAATTATTTTACTAAAACGACTGCAGAAAATGCTACTATGGAACTGAGGGAATACCATTTTCATATTTATAAGTACATATTATGTAGCTAATTCCATGATACTAATTTGTTAACAATAATAAGTTAGTCATTTGCATAAGTGAAAGTTAACATTGAAAAAAATTCCTTTTAAGGCTTTTCATATAATTATTTTAGGTATAATACTTATAAATTATGGACTAATGGGCCCGAAGGCTGGTGCGTTGGAGGTGGCGTGGAAGGGGGGGCAGCGCTCGCTTGCGGCCCATTGACATACTTGGATTTTGTAAGGTTTTAGAGAGTAGTCTAGGAAGATTTTGATTTTATTTTGTCTTTGTTTGACATAATTATGGCTACATTTCTATATTTTGATATTTTGACTTGTTTGTTGAAATATGATTGAAAAAGATTAGTAAAAGATACAAAATATATAAATGTTCAATAGCCTTAGTTCGAGGCAATTCTACTGGTGATTTTGAAGTCCAATAAGCCCCCAATGCACATCATTCTCTTTGTCTTTGAAAGAGCTTTTGTGGGTACCTAGTACACCTCAAGCGGAGTCCGGTAGAAGAAGTTATGTCTGTTATAAGAATATTGCGCTGTATAGAAAATTTCACGCGGCCGGGTGAATTTTTACCCTGTAAATTCACCTAGTCGGGTACACAAGTAATACATCGTTGGACTTCTAGTAAAGGGTCGAAAAGCTTCACGTGGCCGGGTGCACTGTCTTGGTGAGTTAATTTTGCTGAAACACGATTTTTGAAGAAGAAAAAAGACTAGGGTTGTACAAGCGGCATATCTATTCACATTGACCGTCTCCTATACTCTCACACACCCCAAGAACACCTCTGAGAGAGAATTGAAGATTGAGGGTTCTACATTAGAATATTGAAGCTTCACTCCATAGATTCGTTCCACATGAGTTTTTCGTATCTATCTTTCATGTTTTTGTTTGGATTCTACGTGTTAAACTTAGCTTTCTCCATGAACATGAGTAGTTAAACAATTTTTGTAGCATTCTTGGTGATGATGCACTAATTTCATAGTTTTTATTCAATCAATTTTGTTCTTACTTTGCTCTTGTAGTTGTTTGATTATTCTTGCGTTTATTCCTTTCAATTGATTGATCACTTTTTGATTGTGTAGGATTAATTAGATTAATCGGGAGATGAAATAATAATAATTCACACCTTAATACAACAGAACTCGGGAGAGTTGAGGTTTTGCGTGAGGTCTTTGATCTTACCGTGCTTTTGGGAATTAGTTAGAGGTTAAGGATTAGAAGGGGACTTCAATTCTAACACCTAAAATCTACAAGTTTCTCACCTCGGGAGGGAGTTTAATACATAATTGTGATCGACTTAATAACTCTAGGGACACCAAAAGGTAACGCAAATAGATTGGATAAGAGCTTGGAATTGTGCATCGCAATGTTTTAAAAACCGGACTGATGAGTGAACCGACGAAGTTACTGGTTCATGGTTCAACCGGTCCAATCGGTTTAACTACCGGTCGAACCGTTATACTGTTATAAATGTATATATATATATATATATATAAAATATATTTAATTTAGTGAATGATAAAATATATAATATTAATAGTATATCTCAAAAACATTACACCTCTTCATATAAAAGTATAGTGAATAGTAGAATTTTATTGAATTTTTTATCAATAAATATGATAAATATATAAAATATAAGCTATTGTAAATAAAAAATTAATATTTTTTGTACAAAAATAAATAAGTTCATATTATTTTAAAAAAGAAATGTTATTATACGTAACGATATACAAATAAACATGTATTAAAAATATATATTTAGTAGTAAGAAACTATAATTCATAATACAAACAAATAGTAAAGTATAATTAATCAAAATATTCATAATATACAACTAATGGTAAAACTAGCCGTAATAAGCGATACATAATTAAAGTGGATAAAATATTAAACACGCATTATTAGTTTATATAAATAAAATATTTCATGTATAAGAATACTAATGTTCATATTACTTTTTTAGAAGTCCTTGTCGTGTAGTGGTAGAATTGAAGAGGTCTTGAGTTTGAACCCTATCAAGCTCGAATTTTTTTACAATGTTCTTTATATTATATTTTCACATCTTGTTCACGTGTTCTCATATGTTTGCTTGCTCATTACTATATGCTTTAGTTAGTGTTGGAACAAACCAAATTTTTTCTAATTGTCTAGATAGTAGTTAATTTTTGTTCGTGATAGTTAAGTTGGTAGAAATTTGTCTCTGTGAGATACGATACTCTTGCTTACTAATTGCTGCACTAGCCCCGTACACTTGCGGGTATTACTTGTGTTAAAATTAATTGAGTCACCCGTCGCACGGGCGTTGTGGGTGCATAGGTCGGATCCCAATTCCTTTTTCTAAAAAATTATTTTTTTCCCTGTAAATATCGTATTCGCTTATACAAGTAGTTTTTTTTATTTAATTCTTGAGGAATTGTAATGCTAGTATGCCTAGAATCTGTATTTTTTGCCGCTAGCCTATCGTCTCCGTCCTAAAATGGTTGATCAACCGAATTTTATGATGGAAATTATTTTAGTGTCTTGGGCGATGTTTAAAGTTAAAACCACAAGGTCACTCAATGGTGTCATGATAAATACTTTTTATAAAATGTTTTCGGCATGAGTCCACTGAGTGCATCAAGTACTCAGCCCTGCATTTCTTTTAAAAATGTGCAGGTGAGCGTGACGGGTGCGGTGGCTGTTGAGCAAGACTGTTTAAGAAATTTAAGTGTGTAGAATGTGTCATGTCTTCACACGTGGCATATTCCTTCTCTCAAATGCTTCCGCTAAGTAGTTATCCTTCTTTTGAGTTCTTGTATCGTTGCGATAATATTCATTTTTAAGTTGTTGATTGTTGAGATACTTTGATTTTATTCGAGCTATTCCCATTTGTTTCGAGCTATGGTTGAGTTGTGTTGTTTTCCCCTTTCTTCCCCGCTTCTTTAATCCTTCCCTAGTCGCGATCAACCGTGTTTTCTATCCTTAGAAAATGCGGGTGTGACAAAGTGGTATCAGAGCATTTTTTCTTTCCGCTCTGGACCCGAAAGTCTTTTTCAGTCTTAGTCTAGACTTGTTTCGCTAGACTAAAATAAAAAAAATAAGAGAAGATAAAATAATAATTATGTATTGAAGGCTCAACATCCCGCTTCGCCACGCTCAATCAAGAAAGAGGTAATTTATATTTATGAAAAAATTTTATGAGAAAGTTTTTAGGAAGAAGATGAGAAACTATGGTTACGAAAACAAAGTATGTTTTACAATGGGATATAGGAGCTATGGTTATGAAAACAAAGTATGTTTTACAATGGGATAGATGAGCTATGGTTATAAATAAATATAAATGTGTGTTTTGCGATAGGTTATGCAATGGGGTGACTTATCTTTTATGAAAAGATTTGATCAATGGGAAATACTGTGTTTATGAATTGTTCGAAAATTTTTGAGTTTCGAGAAAAATAGTTTTAACTTTTTCGGAAAATTGAGCTATGGAAGTGTGATGATATTTATGTTATGAGGTGCAAAGTATGATGCATTATTCTATGTAGTGTTTTATACGAAGGATGAAAGTTGATGCGAAAGTACGTTTTAGTTTTGAGTCAAAACTTTTACTTTAAAAGTGAGATGTGGAAATTTTTGAAGAAAGTGTGAAAGTGTAAAGAAAATTTTGTTTCAAAAGTTTTGAATATAAATGTGAAGTCGAAAGTATTTTGCTTTGGGATGTTAAAATGTTGTGTGTTATACTTAGTTATCCTGAAGTATGAATGGTTTGATGTTGAGATGTGAGATGATGGAGTATGTGGCGAACATAGAGTGCTTATGTTGTAGGCTAGATTGAATACGCGTGAACCGTAGTTTTAAGTTGAGATAATCTATCACTTTCCTGAGAGACGAAAACGAATGAGAATCTGAAAGTGTGGGGGGAATCCCTAATTTATCAAAAATACGAGGCAAGGAAATCGAAGAATGAGAGGAGAAGTCAGTGTTATGAAGATACAACTTGCAACTACAGTTATTAATTATAACAATATGAGGAAGCTGCTTGGAAATTTGAAAACCAGATGGTGGAGAAATTTTTTTGTTCAAGGACGTAAGCAAATTTCGGGACGAAATTTTTGTTAAGATGAGTAGATTGTAATACCCCGATTTTTTCTACTTTTTATTTGTTCTCGAAAGGGCGTCGTTTACGCATCTGAAAATTTTTCGCCTTTATTTATTTGTCGAGAAAAGTATTTCACTTTTTGGGCCAAACAATTATTCTTTTACTATCAATTAGGAACCCGCTTGTTATGAGCCCAATTTTTTTTAATTCTTCATTCTTTGAGCCAAAAATTAGTCCTCTTAATTTTAATCCAAGTAAATCTATCACTCTTCAATTTCAAATCTACAGTAGTTATCTCATATCTCTCCACCACCCTAAAAAAGAGGAATATAATTAGTCAAATCTGTTCCCATGGAGATATACATTCAATCAGTTCCAAGAAAATCGAGAATTTGAAATTAGATAAAGAGAGAGTGCGTGATTTGAAAAGAAGAAAGTGAGAAAAGAAGTTGGGTTAATTCTGTTTTGGGAATCGCGGTTGGTTTTTGAATTGAGTTAGATGAGAGAAAGATGCAGTGGTAGTTCGTGGACGGCGCCGTGTCTTCAAGCGGACAACCGAGCGGCGAGGTCCGGGCGATCGGCGATGGCGGTGGTGCTGAACAGGCTCAAGGCGCGGCGATCAAAGCAACCTCAACACGACATCGGGGCTGATCGGGACCACTTGGGATAGAGCAGCGCTAGCTGGACTCGGAGCAGCAGCAGCTGTTCGGTAGTTCCGGGCGGCTTCGAATGGTAGCAATAGTGTTTCATACGTCGGTGATGGCACCGCCGAAAGTCAACGAAAGAGTGAGAAGAGGAGACGACGACTGATGCCACTACACGAGCAGCAGACAGCAGCGGCGTCACGAAGGAGGGACAGCAGCGGCGCTCTCCCTGAACAGCCGAGGCTGGATAAACCGGGCAGGAAGCTCGGGAGATGACAGCAGCAGCGAATGGCGGACAGCGGCTGCTCGGCGTAGACGAAAGCCGAGCTGGAATGACGGAGATAGATGAGAGGCCGGGGGAATCATCAGCCTTGGTAGAGCTGAGCGACGGAGAGGGTAGGAGAGAAGGCAGATGGGCCCTATAGCCTAACGGAGCAACCTCAAACGAACTAGGCATCAGGCAACAATCTCAACATCAAAACAATCATGGCATGACTTAACACTTTAAACCACCTTTATAACTCTGTAATCATACTTTTGAAAAAGTAAAAGAGTTTAGTAAAAGAAAGTCCACCTCGCTTGCTTATACACACAATTCACAACTTTAATGCAACCCTTGCTCTTCGTACCCACGTACGCACAACAGCCCTTGTTAGCACCATAACACATTCAGTTTTTCCATCAATACATTTATCATGCATGCCCTATCGTTCCCTTCATCGGTTTTCTTTTATTGCCCATCCCAAACGTTCACCAACATAAATGAAACGAGCACTCTAGCATACAACAACGTGCAACACATAGCCACATCATAGGATACATTCCTTATTCACACATGTATAATGTAATTCACTCAAAACTTGGCAACAAAGCTCATTTCAACAAAACCAGAATCTGGCAGAACAACGCAGTCTTTTTGTAAAAATCATTAAAATTCCATCCAATCTCATATGACCCTAAAATTTGGTCACCACACAGTAGACACATAAAGGTTTATTCAGTTAAAACTTCACACCAAAATCATGTCTTTTGATCGGTCAAAACAAAAACGAAACTCACTGGACGGAACACACAATTCTGGCAGTACTGCGCAGTTCGATTGAAAAATTCATTATAAATTCATCCGTCATCAAAAGAAGCTGAAATTTTGACACAACACAGAAGACATCTAAAAATGCATCTAGTTAAAAATTCGTGTCAAAATAAGATCGTTTGATTGGTCAAAAATCTGTCGGAACCTACTGTCCGAACACAACAGTTTTCATGCTCAACATTCACAAACCCTAGTTCGTCTATCATACATTCACACATACATATTCATGCTTCCAACACATATTCATGCTTCAAAACGAGATTACACCCATGCTTTCATAATCACACATAACATTCACCAATGATTCAACCACACACTTACACACACACAAACATACACGCACACACATAAACATTCTTGTGCAACCATCCTTCCCAACCAAATAATTCTTAGATTTACGATTCTCCACTCACTATATGCATGAGGGGTTCAAAAATTATGGATTCAATCGGAAGAATGAGAGGGATGAATCAAAGTATACATTTTCCTTGAAAAACAATCGGTAGGAATGACGAATGATGCGATTCTTCGATGAATGTTGAGTTTCCAACTCCAAAACGAAGCAAGAACAAGGATTTGGTGAAGGATTTGTTGAGAGGGAGAAGAGAGGGAGAGAGGCGTGTGGGAGAGGAGATGGAGAGATGGAGGCGTGAAAATGAGGGGTTAGGGTTAGGGTTAGGTTTTTTTTTCAATTTATAGTCTAGGATTAATCCCACAATTAAATAAAACAATTAAAATTGTAGAAGAATAAAATGGAAGTCAATGAATAAATCCCACAATTTAAATGAAAATAGGAGTGGAGTGTGGGGGAAAAGGGTTTTCAAAATTATGCTATTTAATTAGCATAGAAATTGATTTGGTATTTACTTGGAGAGAAATATACTCACAAATTAGGTAAAAATATATTGAATTTCCCATAAATAAGGTAACAAAATAATCCAAGAATTCTCCAAGTAGGAAAGGGGGGGCGTGTAAAATAGGGAGTAGTCAAAGGAAATATTTAAATCCTCCAATTAAGTAGGAATATGATTTAAATTTGGCAATTTATTGTGGGAAAGAATCACATAAAATAGGTAACAATTAATTTAATCCCACAAGGAAAATGAAAGGCATGTGGGGCGAAAATTATATGGTCTTAAAGATGGAAAGAGTCAAATCCTAATTAAAGTAGGATGTGGAGAGATTTAATTGGATTTTAATCTAAGGAAGGAAATAAACAAGTACCAATTAAATCTGCAAAATAATTCCTTCTCCTAAACAATAGGAGATTTTTGAAAATCCCAAGGAATGGGGCAAGGGTCGAAAATTATGTAGAATAAATTAGGGGTATTTTGGTTTTGGATTTAATTTGGATAAATATCCCAAAACAATTAATTAAATCCAAGAAAGAAAATATTATTTCTAATAAGTAAGAGGGCCGAAAATTCCAACAAAAATGGCTAGAACAAATATGCATGATCCCATTTAATTTAATCCACGCATTGGAACATAATTCACCCTTATTCCACATATCTCACAACAACTTATTTCACATAATTAACTCAATTACCTTGAACAATTAAATTTTCTAAAAGAAAGTCCCATTCAACATCCACATTAATGAAAACAAAAGTCGTAAATTTTTCAGGGTGCTACATCCTTCCCCTCTTAATAGAAATTTCATCCCGAAATTTGGTCGTCTCACAAAAACAATTCGGGGTACTTTTCTTTCATCCTATCTTCTAACTCCTACGTGGCTTCCTCGGGACCATGGTGTTTCCACAACACCTTCACTGATGCTATTGACTTGTTTCGTAACTCTTGCACCTTTCGATCTAGGATTGCTTCGGGTCTCTCTTCGTAGCTCATGTCGGGTGTCAGGACAACTTCTTCTTGATGAATCACATGCTTGGGATCAAACACGTACTTGCGCAACTGCGACACATGGAACACGTTGTGCACATTCCCAAAACTAGGCGGTAACGCCAGGCGATACGCTACGGGACCTACTTCATCAATTATTTCGTACGGCCCTACAAAACGTGGTTTCAATTTGCTCTTCACTCCAAACCTTACAACTCCTCTCATCGGGGATACTTTCAAGAACACTTTGTCACCAACACCGAATTTGATCTCCGTTCGGCGCACGTCGGCATACGACTTCTGCCTATCCTGAGCTTCTTTGATCATTGCACGGATTTGATGCACAATTTTGGTCATCTCCTTGATAGCTTCGGGTCCTAACATCCTTCTTTCACCAACCTTGTCCCAGTAGAGTGGGGACCGACACTTCCTACCATACAGGGCTTCATACGGTGCCTTGTCGATCGTCGCTTGATAGCTATTGTTGTAGGCGAATTCAACCAATGGCAGAACAATTTCCCAACTTTCTCCTCGGTCTAGGACAACGGCTCGCAGCATATCTTCAAGTGTTTGGATCGTCCTCTTCGACTGCCCGTCAGATTGCGGGTGATAAGCAGTGCTAAAGTTCAATTTCGTGCCTAGCTCCCGTTGCAAACTCATCCAAAATTTCAACGTGAACTTCGTATCGCGATCACATACAATGGTCTTTGGCACTCCATGCAAACGTACAATCTCACTCACGTAGAGCTTAGCTAAATTGTCCGAACCATAGATAATCCTAATCGGTAAGAAGTGCGCGCTTTTAGTGAGTCGATCGATGATCACCCAAATCGCAGTATTCCCCTTTTGTGACTTTGGTAATCCCGTCACGAAGTCCATGGCTAAATTCTCCCACTACCATTCAGGAGTTTCGAGCGGTTGCAATTTCCCATACGGTCATTGGTGTAAGGCCTTCACTTGTTGACATGCTAGACATCGTTCCACAAACGATGCTACATGACCTTTCATTCCATTCTGCCAAAAACGTTGCTTCAAGTCTCGATACATCTTCGTGCTTCCAGGGTGAGCAGTGTAAGGCGTGTCGTGTGCTTCACTCAAAATCTCATCTTCCAGCGCCTCATCGTTTGGCACACAAACGTCCATCGAACGTCAAAGCATTGTCCACCTCCTCACGAAAGTGGTCTAGTTTCTCGGTTCTCACCTTCGCACGTGTCTTTTCCAACTTCTCATCACGTCGTTGAGCTTCTATGGTCTTGGTTCTTAAGTCTGGCTCAATTACTAGCGTCGCTATTCTTCCTCCTACTGTCTCGGGCGCTTTCACTATCTCCAATTGCATCCTATCAAACTCACAAATCAACGCTTCCTCTTGAGTTAGAAAAGAAGCCAGTTGCAGTTGGTTCTTCCTACTCAAAGCATCGGCTACCACGTTCACCTTGCCCGGATGATAGTGAATACCGCAGTCATAATCCTTCACGATCTCTAGCCAACGTCGTTATCGCATGTTTAGTTCCTTCTATTCGAAGAAGTACTTGAGACTCTTGTGATCCGTAAAAATCTCCCATCTCACTCCATAGAGATGATGTCTCCAAATCTTTAGTGCGTGCACTACTGCTGCTTGCTCCAAGTCATGAGTCGGAAAGTTCAGCTCGTTCGGCCTCAATTGTCGGGAAGCATACATAAAGTTTCCAACACGGTTCGAAGGTGCCATCCATGCTCCTCCTCGTTCTTCGAGTACACCAACACATCGTCGATGAAGACTGGCACGAATTTGTCGAGAAACTCGTGGAAAACTCGGTTCATCAAGTCCATGAAAACTGCCAGGGCGTTAGTCAGTCCAAATGGCATCACAACAAACTCATAATGGCCATAACGAGTGCGAAAAACAGTCTTAGGCACATCCTCTCGTCGGACCTTTAGTTGATGGTATCCCGACCTCAAGTCCATCTTTGAAAATACGCCAGCTCTTCGAAGTTGCTCAAATAAGTCATCGATTCTTGGCAGTGGGTACTTATTCTTCAAGGTCAACTTGTTGAGCTCACGATAGTCGATGCATATCCTCATCGTTCCATCCTTCTTCTTCACGAATAACACAAGCGCTCCACACGGTGACACACTAGGTCGAATGAATCCCAAATCTAGTAGTTCTTGCAACTGAATCTTCAATTCAGTCAATTCCTTAGGGGACATTCGGTAAGGTGCTTTCGATACTAGCGCAGATCCAGGTTCCAAATCAATGGTAAACTCCACTTGCCTGTCAGGCGGTGGTCCAGGCAAAATTTCAGGAAACACGTCGGGAAAATCCCGTACTACTGCCACGACTTCCACCTTCAAATCCTTCTCCTCCTCTCCATTTAAGTACACAAGATACGTTGGACGCCCTTTTCTGATCATCGTGGTTGCTTGCAATGCAGAGATTATAGAGGTTCGTCGGTTCATGGAAATCCCATACAAGATAGTCGGCTCGTCGCCGAGGGCTTGAAAAGAATTTGTCTCTCCTTGCAGCGGATCGTCGCGTGATTCACGGCAAGCCAATCCATTCCCAAAATTATGTCAACGTTCTCCAAAGGCATAACGTGCAAATGTCGAGCTACTACTTCTAACTCTCCTGACACAAACTCTATGTTCGAGCAAGTTTGCGAAATATCAATCAGACCTCCAACAAGTGAAGACACACTCAAATCCAAATCACGTTTAACAGTAGAGAGTTCTAAGACATTCACACATGACATCGAAATAAAAGAGTGCGAATCACCCGTATCAAACATCACGATAATAGGTAGTTGCAAGATCTTGCACATACCTGCCAAGTTATCTTTGCCCTTGTTGGCTTGCTGCTCCTGCCCTTGATTTCCTCTCAAAGCATATGCCCTTGCCTGTTGTGGGGCCACTTGTCGGATCGGTTGTGGTTGTTGCGGTTGCCTCTGTCCTTGTCCATTCCTCATTCCTCCTTTATTGTTCAGACACTCTCGAGACATGTGTCCGTTTCTACCACAAGCGAAGCATCAGACGCCTCCGACTCTACACTCCCCAACATGAAACCTGGAGCACCGGTTGCAGTAAGGTACCCTCTGTTGATTTCCTCTCTGTTGTGGCACGACTTGTCGGCCATAGTTCTATGGGTGGCGGAGAGTGGAATGGTGTCGCTTGTTGTCAAAAGGGGCTCGGTTGCCTTCCCACTTCCTCTTATCTCTATAGTTCGATTGTGGTGCGGGTGGTGTAGGATTTGCCACCCTCTCGTTCTTAGACAGTGCCTCTTCTACATTTAAGGCGCAACTCAAAATCTCAGAGTAAGAAATTCCTTGGCGGCTGGCCACGACGACTCTTATCTCGGTTCTAAGGCCAGAGCGAAACTCTACTGTCTTGGCTCGTCTGTAGCTTATGGGGACGTACTTATTATACACCTTCTCCTTGAACTCGTCCCATGTCAACGCCTCTCGGCGGGCGGGGTCCATTGTCCTTCGCCTAGTTTCCCACCAATGATCACCAGGCCCAATCAATTGATAAGTCATGCATGCCAGACGCTCCTTATCAATGCACACCATAAACTCAAAAATATGCTCGATGTCGCGTATCCAGGCCTCTGTCATTTGTGGCTCTCCCAACCCATCAAACTTTGGGGGTTTTTCCTTTCGGAAGGTGTTGATGTATTCCTTATCTTGAGGTTGCGGTAGGGGTGGTGGTGGAGGCGGGGGTTGATTCCTAACACTTCCCTCGGACCGTTCCTCTTCATTTCCCCCTACTCGTGGGCCACGTCTACGTCTCGGTGGCATCTTGATCTAAAACATAAGTTAGCATCGTTGTTAGTATTCGTTGTTATCAAAACAAGGCTTCCTTGCATTCATTCACGTGTATGAAACGATAAACCACAAGTGCGCGAAGTCAAACAAAACGTGGAACTTTTATAGAAGCTTGGAAAGGGAAACAAAACATTCGTTCAAAATCAAAAGCAAAAGGGGTACTACTTCTACACGTTTCTAACAACTTAAGACAGAAACAACCATCGAACTATCTATCATTATTTTCTTCCTCTTCTGGGTCCTCTTCTTCTTCCGGGTCCTCTTCTCCGTGATACTCGTCAAGCAAACGGAGGTCTTCGTCATCCTCCATGGCATCCCATACATAATCGTCCTCAAAGCCAGGAACCATTCCTACTCGTGCTCCGGCTTCACCTCCTGTCACGGGTCCAACCTCGACCATGTGTTTGTCCTCTCATACTATCTCGTCTTCCTCCTCTTCCACCGACGGTGGTAGCTCAAAACGGGAATCGACTAGAGCACACTTCACGGCCATCAGGAAGCCGTTCATGTCACCGTCCATCTCGTTACTTCGCTGTTCGTACCAAGTGAAACAACTGGTTGTCGCTTCCATCCATTCCTTCCAACTCTCAGGCATTAACCCAATTAGCGTTCGTATGCCACCATAAGCCGTCTCATAGTGCCCTTGGATCTCTTTCCACAGGGTTTCAAAACGGGCGACAAACTCTCCCAGGGCTTTTCCTTCCTCTCTGTGGTAGCGGCGGTACTCGTTCCATGCTCGTCGCATGCTGACATTAAATTGAGTGCTCTTGCGTGCGGTTTGTTTTGTTCGTACCATCTACGCGAAGACGATGATTTTCCTTAGTAAAAGAAGATTCCTCAAACTACATTTTAACTCACAGTTTGTGATAGGTCTAAAGTTTGCCACGTATCACTAAATTCGAGATCATCTTAAGGCTTTCTATGTTCACATTCTTACGTCGCAACACTTTCACACACATAACACATACTTAGGACATCGTGTCATTCGTGCTCATGTTCCACATTATCATATTCACACATAACTTTCATACACATGCATACTCTTGCCAAAACATCCTTATCATCACATCATCGATTTCACATTCTTTCAACAATTTAAAACATACCTCATTTTCTTTTGGTTGAGCGTGATGCTTCGGATGTTGAGCTTCGTGACACTTCTAGTCTAGGGGTACTAATCTAGACTTAAGCTTAAAGAAGACTCTCGGACCAGAGCGAAAGAACGAAGCTCTGATACCACTCTGTCACGACCGCCCTTACTAAGGATAGTAAAGACGGGGAACTCGTGACTATGTGGAAACGATAAAGAACAACATTTAATATGAAAACTCAATTAACTTCAAGAGAAAGTGTTTTAGTCTACAAAATGGTTAAGCAGCGGATAAAAGTCTCAAAGTACTTAGTGGCATAAAACTGTATAAACTAATGCAGAAGGATGAAAAAAAATAGTTTCAAATAAGGCAACGGAAAACAAGTTTCAAAGGAGAGTCATAGGATGACGCCCATGTATGAAGACACGACGCATCCAGGAATTCCTAAAGCTCGACTCAACATCCGCCGCAACATCCCGCTCAACCTGCACATAGGGAAAACATATGCAGGGTTGAGTACTTGGTATACTCAGTGGGCTCATGCCGAAAATATTTTATAACAGTTATGTCATCCATACCACAGTGAACTCGAGTTTTACATTTAAATAAGAAATATCATCGAGTATCACAAAAACAGTTTCATAGTCTGGCCAGACAATCAATCTCCCCACTTTCTCAACAATCCAACAATCACATCATCTTTCCACAGTGCGACGAAAGTGTGGCCACACTATTCGCCCACGAGACCGGCCGACTAGCAAGGACGACTCCCGATCCCACCGGTGTACACAGCCTGATAGGGTCTCAGACCCGAATTCGTTTCACACATAGCCCTATAGCCTAACGGAGCAAGCTCAAACGAACTAGGCATCAGACAACAATCTCAACATCAAAACAATCATGGCATGACATAACACTTTAAACCACCCTTATAACTCCGTAATCATACTTTTGAAAAAGTAAAAGAGTTTAGTAAAAGAAAGCCCACCTCGCTTGCTTATACACAATTCACAACTTTATTTCAACCCTTGCTCTTTGTACCCACGTACGCACCACAATCCTTGTCAACACCACAACACAATCAGTCTTTCCATCAATACATTTGTCATGCATGCCCTATCGTTCCTTCCATCGTTTTCTTATATTGCACATCCCAACGTTCATCAATTTAAACAAAACGAACACTCAAGCATACCTCAACGTGCAACACATAACCACATCATAGGATACGTTCCTTATTCACATATGTATCATGTAATTCACTCAAACTTGTCAACATAGTTCATTTCAACAAAACCAGAATCTGGCAGAACAGCGCAGTATTTTTGTAAAAATTATTAAAAATCCATCCAACCTCATATGACCCTAATATTTGGTCACCACACAGTAGACACATCAAGGTTTATCCAGTTAAAATTTCACACCAAAATCACATCTTTAGATCGGTCAAATCAAAAACGAAACTCGCTGGACGAGAACACAAATTCAGGCAGGACTGCGCAGTTCAATTGAAAAACTCGTTAAAAATTCATATTTCATCAATTGAGGCTGAAATTTTGACACAACACAAAAGACACCTAAAACTTCACTCAGTTGTGTCAAAATAAGATCGTTTGATCGGTCAAACACTCGTCGGAACCTACTGTCCGAACACCACAGTTTTCATGCTCAACATTTACAAACTAGGGTTTGTCTATCATTCATCCACACATACCTATTCATACTTTCAACACATTTACAAACACTCGGTAGGAATGACGAATGATGTGATTCTTCGATGAATCTTGAGTTTCCAACTCCAAAATGATGCAAGAACAAGGAATTGGTGAAGGATTTGTGGAGAAGATGAAGAGAGGGAGGGAGGCGTGTGGAAGAGATAGAGAGAGGGAGGAAAAACGTGTGAATGGGGGCTAGGGTTAGGGTTCCTCCCTTTTTATATTGTAGGATTAATCCCACACTTAAATAAAATAGTTATAATTGTGGAGGAATAAAATAGAGGTCAATGAATAAATCCCAAAATTTAAAAGAAAGTAGGCGTGTAGAAAATGGGGCGTGTACTTTAGGGAGTAGCAAGGAAATTATTTAAATCCTCCAATAAAATAGGAATAGGATTTAAATTTGTTAATTTTTTGTAGAAAAAGACTCCCACAAAATAGGTAACAAATAAATTAATTCCCCAAGGAAATTTATAGGTATATGGGGCGAAAATTATAGTTCTTAAAGAAGGAAAGAGTCAAATCCTAATTAAAATAGGATATGGAGGGATTTGACAAAATATGGTTAGATTTAATTGGATTTTAAATTCAAGAAGGAAATTAAACAAGCTACCAATTAAATCTACAAAAATAATTCATCCTCCTAATTAATAGGGGATTTTCGAAAATCTCCAAGGAATAGGCTAAGGGTCGAAAATCATGTAGAATAAATTAGGGATAATTTGGTTTGGGTTTAATTTGGATAAATATCCAAAAACAATTAATTAAATCCAAAAAAGAAAATATTAATTCCAATAATTTGAAGGGGCCGAAAATTTCTAATAAAATGGCTAGAACAAAATGCATGATCTCATTTAATTAATTTCCCACATTGGAAAATATAGTACATTATTCCACATAACTCACAACTATTAAAACTCACATCGTTAACTCAAACACATAGAAATTAAATTCCATGAATAAAATTCCAAATCGACAACCACATTAAAGAAAACAAAAGTTGAAATTTTCGGGGTGCTACAACTTGCTTTTGTATTTTCCGAAGTGTTAGCTTAGTTAAATTTCAAGTTGCTTTTTAGTTAAAGTTTCGAGCTTTTTACATTCCGCATGATCGATGTACTCGTTTGGATTTTGAGTATAAAATCGAAGTTGTTCTGTTTTCGTCATCATGTTTACTGTTCTAAGTAGTTAATGTTCTGAAATTCACTTGACCCAATAGTTAAAATTCCCTTGAGCAAGTAGTTAGTTACTTTTCTGTCTAAAGTAAAATCAGTAGTTAAAAACTCCCAAAGTTAAAGCGTGGCAGCAGCCAAACCCCTATTCACTACGCACACACTCGATACACTAGCTTCTCTGTGGAATCGACCCCGAACTTGTCGCTTTACTGTTAAAGTAGTACAAAATTGGGAGTTTATAAATTACATTGGTGGTGCGCGAGAGTGAAAGCAACTTGATCAAGTGGCAACGACATTTGCTAACTGATCCATCCGGTTCAGTTATCTCTTCCATATAACTTGAATAAAAAATCCATATCCCGCAGTCGCTATCCGTGTGCCCGCCAATCGGATTCCCTTATCTCTCATATTTTATCTCCGTGATTTATTTGCAATTAGTTGTTTTCTGCTTTTAATTGTTCTTTGTTTTAAAAAATCTCCAAAACTTTCGATTTTCTAAATAGAAATTGAGTTTTAGTAGAAGGTAGACAGTTTGTGATTGTTTTCCCGTGATCGATATCCGGTACTAACCTTTAGCTATACTAGATCTACTCTGTATACTTGTAGGTATTTATAGTGCTAATAAAAAGTGCATCAGCAGTGGGAATCAGCCCCACCCTACGGGGCGCCGACTTATGGACCCTCTACCTGCTAGGACCATCACGTGCAGCAAGGATACAAAGCATATGATCATCAACACCCCACATAAGGTCCATTAGAATTGAATGATCTGATTTCTAATTTTGCAACTATCGGTGACGGAGAGAGTGATTCCGTATTTTATCTTGATGATTATTGGGACTCTAATGAATATGAAGGTGAAAAGAGACCTTGCCATTATAGGAGACATAGTAATGAGCGAGAGAAGTTGTTCCATCTTAATGGGTTATTGAGGCAGAAAGATGGTGACTTTGCTCTTGAACATAAGAGAACATAGTTGCTTTCTTTCAACCTAAAGAACAGGGAAGAAGAGATCAACAAAAAAATTTCGGGGCTGCTCGAGAAAGAGGAAACAGCTGAACCTCATCGGTCTAGTTTAGAGACGAAAGAAAAAGATTTTGATGTGGTAACTGCAGGCAAAAGAGAGATCATGGAGATTCAGAGCCTTGTTGATGAGGAGAAGGTTGAGTTTGAGATAAAACAGCCAGACAATCAAGTAGAAATGGAAGAGAAGCGAAGGTTGTTTAAGGATGAGCTTACATTAAAAACGGAAGAATTGGTTAAAAAAGGAGGGGCTCACACCGGTTTGCAAGCACTTGCTTGTGTCTATGTGGATTTGAATGTTAGTGATATTTCAAGCATGAATCCTCGATTAGCATCGCTCCGCAACGAGACCAGTTATCAGACTTCTCGTATGGATTTGGCGATCAGGCCGATGTTATCGAAAGATAGACCACGAATTGTTGATTTCCGGACGTTCTCCAACGAATAGCAATTAGGAAACGAAAGATAATATTCTTGTTGCACACGTTATGTTTTGGGAAAAATAATATATTCATTGATTAATTAAAATGATAACAAGCTCTCATATTTATAATACTTTAATACTACTATTCTAACATATTGAAGAAGAAACAAATATCTAAACAAATATGGGAAAGATAAGGTGAATCAAAATATAACTAAATAATTTGGATTTCCTAAGATATGGCGATCGTATCACGTGCCTCCTCCCTCTCTCCCAGTCGGCGCTCCTCCCTTTCTCCCAATCGGCGCCTCCACTCTCTGTTAATTGGCTGAACTCGCCTTGCCTCGCCGCCAAGCCGCCACGCCCACCAGCCTACTCGCCGCCACGCCTACCGCCCTGCTTCGCCGGATTCCTTCCACCCTGCTTCACCTTCCCTGCCAGCATGTGTGCTCCGGCGGGATTTTATTATAATTGAAGTATTGTGATTTTGTTTATGGATTGGTATTTATAGAGATTTTGAATATTATTTAGAAATCATTTTCTTTAGATTGGACAGATATCTTGCCCGTCTGTTTCTTGTCTAGTATTTTCTCCTTATTTCTTTCAGTTAGTTCTATTTTGACAGCATTGTAAAAAATGCACATAGGTCTAGGCAGTCAGATTCCTCTCTGCATGTTTCATCTACTGTAATTTCTGGCAAATTTTCACAACTACACCATTAGATATGTATAAATTCGTGATGGACACCTTGTAAACTTTGGTGAGTATTGGTATACAACCTATTAAACTCTATTAAACTATTGTGTTAAAGATAATAATAAATCTAAACTAAGATAATAATAAATCTAAAATATAATATTAATAATGATGATAGTAATATCTTTCAGAGAGTCGAATCAAAATTAATTGCACATCTTCCGGACAATATTCTACAGATTTGCCCAACAAAATCTCTCCTCTGCCTCCGTGGATTGAACGTGGATTGAACTGCCTGGAGATGTAATAGACAATATTCTGGAGATGTAATAGACAATATTCTGCAGAGGCTGGGGCTGAGCAGATGCTCAGAAGTGCACAGGCAGTATGTACTACTTGGTGGAAGGTTTCTAAGGATTCCGTCTTGTGGCGAGTCATCGATTTCTCCAACCCTATGCAAGGGCTTTTCAACTACGAGTACAATGCTATGTGCCGCTGTGCAGTGGATCGTAGCCAGGGACAGTTGGTCGACCTCACCATCCAGTACTTCAGCGACGATGCACTCATCGACTACATCGCCGATCGGTAAAATTATACTATCACGAATAGTATTTTGTCATTAATTTTCAAAGGTTAAATTCACATGTGTTGATGGTACATTTGATGTAATTAACCCAAAAAAGATAATGATATGATTTTCAATGTTGTGAATTTATCAGAATTCATGTTTTTTCCAACAATTTACCCTTATTTTAATATATTTATGTTCATTGTGTTCACGAGTAATTGTTGAAATAGGATTGATAAATTCTTTTTTTTTTGCTAATTATTCCATCAATAGGATTGGCATATTGTGTAAGTATTGGTGTGTGAAAAGTCTCGGAAGTATCATTCTAGGAGATAGAAAGAATCATTTATTTATTTTATTGAATTTATCGCTTCTACTTCAACTTTGCTTATATTCAATAAGGCTTCTACTTCAACATTGCTTATATTTTGCTCGATTGATCATATTTTCTCCATCCATGAATAATAGTTTCATCTTTTATTTTTATTGATCCATCAATAAAAAATAATTCATCCAAAATTCAAAAGGTTCTCTCAAATACTTTACACATTTTTTCTCCTTTTCTCTTTAACTTTAGCATTGAAACTTTGTTTTGAACATTTTCTCTTGATTTTATATCACATAAGCATGGTAAAGTAGCTTCTTTTATTTGTTAAAGTTATCTAATCATTTGTTGTTCTACAGATCACCAAATCTCAAACGACTTAAACTTAGAACTTGTTTTTTCATATCAGGAGATTGTGCAACTAGAATGGTTGCAAAACTTACACAGCTGGAAGAGTTGCACCTTACTATTAGACCAGGGATTGCTGCCAACCACATTGCTGCTATTGGTAATTCTTGCCCACTGTTGAAATCATTCTCGTGCAATGGATTTAAGTGCAAGCTTCCCACATATGAAGATAATGATCATAATGATCGGCTCCGGCATGTGTATGCTCTCGCAATCAGCAAAAGTATGCCTAATCTACGCCATCTTCAAGTTTTTGCTCATTGGATGGGAAATAAGGGACTTAAACTCATCCTTGACGGTTGTCCACACCTCGAATCACTTGATATCCGACGATGTTTTGATCTCGATCTTCAAGGGGATTTGGGGAAAAGATGTCGTCAACAAATAAAACATCTTAAACTCCCTAACGACTCAATCAGTGATGTACCGTGGCCTAATTGCGGGTGGCGATCCATTTGGTACTTCTGCCTTCAACTTTGAAGATCACGAATATGACTATTATAAACGCTATTGTTTTAAACAGTATTATCAGCTAGCATATCAACAACAACTTCAGTAGATATAGTAAAATCATCTTTCTTCTATTGATTCTCGACTTTTCTTGTTTTGTATTCTGGATTAGTTGTGTTATAAGTTTTCTGTCTTCAGTTTATCAATAATCCTGTCTTTTATTGCTAGTACTGTTATTAATAGACCTTTATGTGTTTTTTTTTTGTAGCAGTATTTTGCTGTTACCTTACATACATTATACTCCGTTACCTTACATACATTATACTACCTCCGTCTTATATTAAGTGTCACCTTTTGTCATTTCAGTCCGTCTCATAATAAGAGTCACATTTCACTTTTACCATAAAAAATAAGTAGACATCACATTCCACCAATCAATTCTACTCGCATTTTATTATAAAACTAATATATAAATGGGACACATAGTCCACTAATTTATTCAATCCACTTTCCTTTATATTTCTTAAAATCCACACCCACAAAAAATGTGACATTTAAACATTTAATGTGGGATGGAGGCAGTACTATCTACCTGTTCGTTGAATGATGTGTCATTCTAACATGAATTAACTGATTACTTGATATAGCTTTTGATCCATCAAATATATATCTATATGATCGTTTATTGATATTCTAACATGGATTAACTTTTAATTCATCAAATTTTAAGTCATTGGCTATTTTCCATAACAACATCAGTTAATTCTTTAAATTTGTTGAATAGTAGTACTAAATTAGAAAATATAATCGATTTAACATAATTCTTAACCAAATGTGGAAGTTGTGATTATAGTGATAGACTCTGACATTGATACCGCGCAGCCAAGCCCACAAACCGTTGTCCCCAACGTCGAAGACACAAGACATGCAGACGACGCTCCCAACCAAAGAGGTCGAACTCCAAATGTGATGAGGAGCAGGAAAGACAAGCCGAAACGCCACACATCAAAGCGGGCCCGGTTCAAGGACTTTACGCCCCATTGAGATAAAGATGGAAGATTTACCTTAGTTGTTTATTGTAGGATAAAATTGGAAAAATTGTCGAGCCGTTGACAGACAGTACTCTAACTATTACAACCGAAGAATAATACGGATACAAGTGAAATGGAAATTACGAAAAAAAATAGGAAATAATCGTACTAACTATAAGTCGAGTCGAGGAAAGCCCTCTTTCCGCAAGAAAAATTACGCCCCGGCTGGTGCCCACGGATTGGCGTAGTATCCCCAAAGATAAAACAATTTCCTTTTGAAAGCTATTTTGTTTAAAATAGATTTGACTTTTAGAATTTTCTTTTTGATTCTTTTTCAAATCGTAGAGTCGAATGAAGCAGGGTCCAATCTCTATATAATAAAGATCATTAGAGAGTCAAAATATTGAGAAATAGTAAGAATTTCAGGTTTGGCAAGCCATTTGTGGAGTTCAAACTCTTCCTTGAGAACCTCTTAACTTTAAGGTAGGGGTGAGCAAAAAAACTGGAAACCGAATATTCAAACCGAACCAAACCGAAATTTTGAAATTCGGTTCGGTTTTTTGGTTCGGTTCGGTTTTAAAAATAAAAAAAAATCGGTTTTTCGGTTCGGTTCGGTTCGGTTCGGGCGAAGAAAAAAACCGAAAAACCGAATTATATTAATTTAATATATTATATTATAATATATATATTCTTTTAATATATTCTACTATATAATATATATTATATGTATTATTAATTTTATATTATATATAAATATTCTATTAGTATATATAAAATAAAATAAAATACACATATATAAATATATATTTATATTATATTTATTTTTTTCAGGTTTTTCGGTTTTTTTTTCGGGTTTTTCGGTTTTGTTCGGGTTTTTTCGGTTTTCGGTTTTTCGGTTTCGGTTTTTCAGGTTCGATTCGGTTTGGATTTTGAACTAAATTCGATTTTTCGGTTTTGGTTCGGTTTTGGCAAAAAACCGAACCGAAACCTGAATGCACACCCCTACTTTAAGGTTAATATTCCATGGAGTATTTTCTTTCAATTTAGATATGCAGTTAAATCTCTATTTTATAGTGGATAATGATTGGCCGTTGAAGGATATTGTCCTTGTTTGCCCCTAATTTCCTGATTCTATGATAATTTTAAATAAAAGCTTGCTTCAATTATTATGAATTTGTCATTTTTTAGATTGAACGCCATTATGAATACGTTTCGCAAATACATATCTTATGGAGGTTGGGCACTAGCTAGTGCCACTAGCTGGAGAAGAAATACGTAACAAAAAGAAATTGTTCGGAGTCTTTGTCCTAGTGGCAATGAACTTAGACATCTTTGACATAGGTCTCGAGTTTGACCCCTCTCAGCAACAAAAATAGTGGAAGTAGTTGCAACACCTCTCAGGTACAAGTATGAGGCCTAGGGAGATGTGGATTAGATCCTCCCCTTAGCGGGTCACTGCATATCCTGATTTAACATGCATATTCTGATTTAACACCCGTCACATGTGAATGTAATAAAAAGAAACGAAGCTATAACATAAAAGTAGAAGAAAAAGCATTGGGCAGCCAATAATGGAGGTGCAATTTAAAGGTTCCCATGAAAAGGAGCAGAATTAGTAAGCCTGACTTACGGTTGTCTCAACAGAACTACTGTTCTACAAAATTGTGGACTATGACATGACATCTCAACTTTTCCTACAATAATTCAACTTTAAAATTTGTTTAAGGTTCTGATAGATTTTAGTCTAAAAATGTTTTTCGTTACCACAAAACAGTTCCAAAATATTTTTTGAAGATATTGCTAAATACTCACTCACTTCTGTTAACAATAACACTCATGTTTTGTCATTTCAGTCCATTCCACAATAAGAGTTATATTTCATTTTTACCATAAATAGTAAATAAACTCACATTCTACCAACTTATTGAATTCACATTTTGTTGTGAAACTACTCCATATATATAAGTGAGACTTCCAACGCGCGCCCTATCCGTTCCGCCCGTAACAATCCAATTAGTTCTTATTCAACTAACTTTTTTTTATATTTCTTAAAACTCGTGTCATAATTAAATAGAACTCTTATTCTGAGACGGAGCGAGATTGGTTACATATGCGCAATTCCAAATTTAGGGCCAGTTTGAGCTTGCAATAGGTTTCCATAGCTAGAGTCCAACTATTTTAAGTTTAGGAGATTTTTTATATTTATGAAACCTTTTAGTGAAATAAGGGTATACCGTATACGGCTGATTTTGGTGTCTTATTGCAGCCTTCAAAATTTCCAGCCACCGCAAAAAAAACAACCACGGCAGGTGCCTGACATTGCGGCCTTATTGCAAGTCGTTTTAATCACGGCTAAAAATAATTTTTTTGATATTTTTTAATGTAGGAATTTCAATCAAATAAAAATATTATTATTGTAATATTTTTTAAATTGTATGGTATTTTAATCTAGTATGATAGTATTTGTTTTCTAAATTAAAAAATAAAAGAATAAAATATAAAAATTGGTGAAATAAGTTATGACTAGGACTGAAAATGGGACTGTCTTATTGCAAGTGTTGTGATTGAAATTAAAAATGCCGACATATCTGAGAAAAATAGATTGTGGCAGATTTTGGAGTCCTTGCCATAAACTTTTATAGTGTAATCGATCTCCCCTTTGAAACTTTTAAATTTTATACACCTATAATTGCTACATGAATTATGTATCCAATGTGGCGGAGGCTTTATATGAGTAATGAGTAATTAAGAAGCGCAATATGAATTTGCTTCAACGGTACACTGATATTAAGCATTTCAAATTAATTTAAAAAATTTAGGCAAGCAGTGACCAAAGCTCCATAATTACCGCTATTTTATGGGGAAAATACCTTTGCATAATTTTGTATACAATCTATCTCAGCTAGCTGTATGTTCATGAGATTAAAGGTGCGCACCTGAAAATATAAAATGCCTTTTTTAAATTCTCCGAACTGAGACAGAGCAAGAAGAAGAAGCAAACTGCAAACTTATTTTTAAAACCGACTCTTGGGATTTCCATTCGTTCATTTTTCTTTCCCTATCCACCCGCAGTATTGTCATTAGCTGCTTTGTTTCACTTTAAAAGAAAGAGGGAATTTTTTATTTGTCGGATTTCCGATTAAAGGTGTAATCTTGAAGCCTTTTGAATTGCCTCTCCCACTAAAACTCGGGGTTTCGTGCTTGACCAAACTCGCTTTACTGAACTCTGTGTGTTTCTTGATTTTTTTTTTCTATTTTTATTTTCAAGATTCATTGTGAGCGAACTTGAATATACTACTCCAGTAATAAGCCTTTTAAATTCTTGCACTTGTTTATCGCTTGGCCATAACCGGTGATGGCTTGTTCATTTTTGAATCTTTGCCTTGTCATACTTCTATCTGCATTTCCCGTCCGCCATGGATTAACGGATCCTCGTGATGGTAAGCTTTCGATTTTACCGATTTCTGGTTTTTTCTCCTTTTATAGTGCTTTTCATTCCTGTTCTTGGTGGTTTTGTGTTCTCTCCTGTGAATTTTGAATGCCTAGCTATGTATTCTGTCTTTCATTGAAAACTGCAATGTTTTAAAGTGTAATAATCTGGTTAAGTTTATGACTGCTAAGCTATTCGATTTGGAGAGTTTACTGTCCTTTTCTTTTTGGAATTTGTCACTTAAGGATGATGGTTTCCTTAATAAGTCTATTGGGAAATCTTTCTTGTCAGTGTTTGCAATAACTCAGTTACATGCTTCTCTGGGCCTCCCTTTACTTCCTGGATGGATTCCGGGAGGCGATCCCTGTGGGCCTCCAAGTTGGCAAGGGGTGGAGTGTGTAAATGCTAATATAACTGCACTGTAAGCTTTCAACGTTCACTTTTCCGATTTTGTGTATGATGAATAAACAATTTCCATAAGCCTGAGTTTTTGCTCTCTGGCTGACAGAAAGCTCAGTGGCACAAATTTGGGAGGCGAATTGCCTGATGATTTGGGAATGTTCGCCTCAATTATCGATATGTAAGTGTAATCTTGAAGGTTATCTTCATTTCAGTTGTAGCTGTAATCCCTTCTCTTGATAGCCAATCAGTTTGCTGATCACTCTTCAGAATTTGTGCTTATGTTTTAAAGATTTTGGCTATTTTGAAATGCAGAGATTTGAGCAACAACCACATTGGCGGCAGTATACCAATCAGTTTGCCTATCACTCTTCAGAATTTGTATGTTTCTGAACCAAATCTGCTTCTATAAGTGAGATTATTGATATACTTGTATCGAGGATAGTTTAATTGAAAGTTCTATAGAGATTATATCAGTCTGATAATGCTCCTCTCCTTCCTGGAGACCACAAACTTCAGTTTTCTTTCAGATAACCAGTTCACTGGGGACATTCCAAACTCTCTATCTTCATTAGGCCAATTGAAATCTTTGTAAGCTATATTCTGTTACTACTATCTTTTAATTAATTTATTTCTTTGCTCCATCAGCAAAACTGTAACTTTGAGCTGTTAAAATTCTATTCAGGTCTCTGAACAACAATCTACTGACAGGCTCAATACCAGATGCCTTTGAACCAATTACGGGTTTGATTAACATGTGTGTGTGTTTTGCATATAGTTATTGTAGCTGTCATGAAACCTAGCTGGAGTGGATATGTTTTTATTATTTTAGCTCAAACAATGCAGGGATTTATCCTGGAACAGCTTGACTGGTGTGCTTCCACCTTCAATGCGGAGTTTGTTAGCTCTCACGTCATTGTAAGTAACTATCTTAGGTAAATCCTTTCATTTATTCCAAAGCTATAAGTTTTAAGTTGGGTAGATTTGTAGAAAACTCCTTTTCCTTTTCTAGCTACTTGATTGGTTAATCAATGTAGAATCACAATATACTATTCATTCACCATGTGCTCACTCCTAAAATTTGCACGCAGGCATTTGCAGAATAATCAACTTATAGGTGTGCTAGATGTTCTTCAAGATCTCCCTCTGACAGATTTGTACGTTAGTTCAGTTGAATTTGAGAGCTCCATACTTCATTTCATCGATTTGTTAAATATGTACCTACCGTTTTCTCTGTCCCCCTGTAGGAACGTAGAGAACAACCTCTTCTCGGGACCTATTCCTAGCAAATTGCTAAATATTCCCAGTTTCAGGTGAACAAAGAATTAATATCATTTTAATCTACATGTTTTTAAAAAAAAATTATTTATCATCTATTTTGTGGGGGTTGTGATGGGGTCTTCTTTAACTTGGTGGCTCATCAACTTCTTTCTTTGTGGTAGGAGAGCCGGAAACCCTTTTAACACTACCATCCTTCCTTCTCCCCCTGCCTTGCCCCCCGTATCCCCCGCTAAGGCACCTTCACCTCAACTTGCACCTAGTCCTGGATCCAATGGTCATGGCCAGATTGTTACTCCATTACCACAATCTGGTGGAGAGGAGAAGAAGACTACACCAAACAAAATCACTTGGATTGCCGTTGGTGGGTTGGTTTTGATTTTGGTACTTGTTTTGGGGTTGTTTCTTTCTATCTCCCGTTGTCGTAGAGGAAGGAGATCAACGGAGAAAAGTTTCAAGAGCAATGAAATAGGCCATGGTAACATGTCAGAAACACACAAGCAAGACGAGACTTCACAATTCCATAAAATACCCCAAGGTACAGAATATCTTACCGTATTCCCTACTGTAATTTCTTTCACATAGTAGATAATTAAAAAAGTATAGTGAATAACTCTTTTGAGGCTCCCAAGCAGGTCTGAAAAAAGTGGATAAGCAGCCAGCTGAAGCAGGTCAGACGAGGAATCCATTACTAAAGCAGGGGACGGATCATAGTATAGATATGACAAGATTGAGTGACACTCATCCACGGCCAAGTCCTCTTCCTTTTCCACTTCTTCCTGCTGAAAGGATTTCTGCGAATCCTACTTTTACTTCATTGACTCCATCAGGAAATGCTGGTAAAATTGTAGAATCTGCAAAGCTCTTCACTATCGGAATGCTTCAACAGTACACAAATAGTTTCTCTGAAGAAAATCTTATTGGGAAAGGCATGCTTGGGCCCGTCTATAGTATGCAGATTCCGAAAGGAAAGGTTAGCATCTACTAGTTCTTCTTGGTTTGGTGAGATATTATGTCTAGGCTTCGCCTGATTGTCAGTATATCAAAGCATGTAATCTAACATAATTTATTCAGATTTTCCTCTCATTTGAAGAACTATATCTATTGGATTTGATATGTCATAGCCCATCATTTGTTTGTGCTATGGATGTTGTAGTGATAGTAAGGCATCTTTTGTTTCTGTTTATATGAAAACGTATGCTGCATAGTAATGGTTTAGTATTTTAACTCTCTTGATTGCTACCAGTCATGCTATATGTGAAGCAATAGGTGAGCTCGCCACATTTGCATTATCTGCTATGCATCCCTGTTTCAGCTGTTCTGAAATGATATTCAGCTGTTTTTATCTTTCGTCTATCCATATGGCCTGTCTCACTGAGAATCTATCTTCTCTTCATCACTAGGTTCTAGCAGTGAAGAAGCTGGATAAGGCTGCATCAGCACATTTAAGCGACCAAGAGTTCCTTGAACTGGTGTCAAGTATCGCTAAACTTCGGCATGCAAATATTGTTGAACTTGTAGGTTATTGCCTTGAGCATGGAGAGCGTCTTCTTGTCTACAACTACTGTGGCAATGGGACTCTCGATGAAGCACTAAATTTGGATGATGAGATCAACAAAAAGCTCTCATGGAACACTCGCATGGTTCTCGCGCTCCAAGCTGCCAAAGCCCTAGAGTATGTCCACAGAGAAATTTCGTTGTCATTTTATTATGTGGTTCTTTCCAATCAGTTGGATTTGGTGCTACACAGAATCTGCAACAGTAATTGCAAAAACTCACCCATTTATGTTCTTTTATATTCTACATTTGCTTCCATCTTAAATTCTTAATTAAACTTTCAGTCATTTCTAGTATTATTGCTAGGAGATTGACTATTTCATGTCACTTTGAAGATATTTGCATGAGACACACCAGCCACCCATCATGCACTACAACTTCAAGTCCTGCAACCTGCTGCTCAGTGACCATCTCTCTGTAAAAGTTTCTGACTGTGGCTTGGCTTCTCTTATGCCGGCCAATTCCATTGTTCAGGTAATCTCATGTTAATAAACCGATACTTTTATTTTGCAAATTCTTCATCTCCAACTGACATTAGTCCTTTCTTAGCTGCAAAATTCTGGATATGGCGCTCCAGAGCTCGACTTTGGAAGCTATTCTTACCAGAGTGATGTATACAGCTTTGGAGTTGTGATGTTGCGGCTTTTAACAGGGCGAAAAGCGTATGACAGGTCATTAAAATATCAAAAGGATGTGTGGAATATGATATATACAGTGAAAAAAATGTGTTAAACTGACACCAAGCACGTACTAACAACTCAGGTCACGTCCCCGGGGAGAGCAATATCTGGTTAGATGGGCATTCACGCAGCTTTACGATATAGACGCGTTATCCAGAATGGTCGACCCCTCCCTGAAGGGCGCTTATCCGTCCAAGTCCTTATCACGGGTTGCAGATATAATCTCGCTATGTATTCAGGTGCTACTTTCTCTCTTATTTCCAGCTGCATCAGTCGACAGTGTATCATAGATTGGCTTGTTCTGATGATGTTATTTTCGTGGGACAGCCTGAGCCCGAGTTTAGGCCACCGATGTCTGAGATCGTGCAAAAACTCGTAAGCATTATACAGAGACATCCCAACCCATGAGGTTAGAGACGACAAAAAGTGTTGGTAACTGAGGGATTCTACGGTTTCTCAACGGGTCATACCTGAACTGTTGCTTGTTGCTCTTCACATCTTTGTAGTATATGCTGCTGCATTTCTCTCTCTTCTTTTTTTTCCTTGAAAAAAAATTGTATTTTAACTAGTGGCTTTGATGTTACTGTGGTATGTCGTTTGTTGGGTAAAATCCAGATGTTATATTTCTGTAATTAGCTTTACAGAAGCTAAATAGTTTTGATTATTGAGGAGCTGCTTTTTTAGTAGTGTTAGGACAAAATGCAGTTCGAGCTGCTCCACATGCGCAATCCCATTATTGCAATAGCTCATCGAACCCATGTTTCTCTATAGCTCTCGTTCAATCAATGTGTTGGATTTTCTTTTCGTACCAATATGTTCTTTTGATTTTGCAAACCAATTTAAGCATTATATACGTGCTATGCTAACTTTATTTGTCCGAAGCCTCTTGGTTTGTGTTCTAAAAACAAAACATTACGGATTGATCTAAAGCTGATAATATATTACTAAGAGCATCCACAACCGTGCTCTTGCCAGCGGCACGGTTGTGGGCCCGGGCGGTACTATTCATGCCTGCTCTCTGGCAAGAGCACAACACCCACAACTGTGCTCTTCCGCAAGGACGAGCACAATTAATATAAAATTCAATTACACAAAAACATTTCCATAATATTAAAATTCATTTAAAACCCACAATAAATATTACAAATGACAAATAAAATTAAACATTGCATAATTAAAATCCTAAAAATTAAAAATTACATAATTAAAATCCTAAAAATTAAAAATTACATAATTAAAATCCTAAAAATTAAAAATGACACTACTCGTTGCCGAATTTCGCCCACATGTGGTTGATTAGGTCTTCTTGTAGTTGATTGTGGATTCGAGTATCGCGCATTGTGTGTCTTGTCTCGATCCTCTGGCCAACCGTCGTATGCTCGCCTCGGCGTAGGGGAGACCTCACTGTTGAGCTTCCGGCTTCGTCCTCGTCGTAGAAGCTAGCCGCCCTTGGCCCTTCGTCGGCTATAATCATGTTGTGTAATATAATACACGTGAACATGATGTCGGCGATATTATTCACGTACCACAGCCGAGCCGGGGCCTTCACAATGTTGAATCGAGCTTGAAGGACCCCGAAGGCTCTTTCGACATCTTTCCGCGCTGACTCTTGACGCTGCGCAAAAAGAACCCGTCTCGGGTCGTGCGGGTTGTGGAGCGTCTTCACGAACGTCGACCACCTTGGGTAGATACCATCGGCGAGATAGTAACCCATGCGGTATATATTTCCGTTGATGGTGAAGTCGATCGCCGGTGCTACACCATTCATCACATCATTGAAGAGTGGTGACGAATATAGCACATTCAAGTCGTTGTTGGATCCAGCAACGCCGAAATATGCATGCCAAATCCATAGGCGGTAGTCGGCGACCGCCTCAAGGATAAGCGTTGGGCCGCCGCCTTTGTGACCGCTCAAGTGTTGCCCCCTCCAAGCAGTCGGACAATTCTTCCACCTCCAATGCATGCAGTCAATGCTGCCAAGCATTCCGGGAAAGCCATGGACTGATTCGTGAAGACGAAGCAACCGTTGGCAATCATCAGTGGTGGGTGCTCGAAGGAATTCATCCCCAAAAGCAGAACGAACGCCCTCGCAAAAATTCTTTAAACATAGGATTCCAGTGGACTCACCGATATGCAAATACTCGTCGAACATGTCGGCCGTTTGCCCAGTAGCGAGTTGTCGGATGGCACACGTACACTTCTGCAACGCCGTGATACTTTGCCGGCCGGCTGCATCTACACCTGTTTGAAAGTATTCAACACGTGCGGACAATGTGTTGACAATTCGCATGAACAAGCGCTTTGACATGCGAAAACGGCGCCTGAAGTAATCTGCCGGAAACCGCGGCTGGTCGGCAAAGTAGTCGGCAACGAGCCTTTCGTGGGCTCCCTCCCGGTCACGATGGATGTACCGTCGATTTGATCTGGTTCGTTGAGGAGGAGGAGCAGGGGTATTCGCCGCGACATATGCTTCGTAAGCGGCACGATGTTGTTCGTAGTATTCTTGTTCTTCGCGTTCCGCTTCCGCCATAATATGGGTGAAATCCATTTGAGAATTTGAGTGGGGGATGAATGTGTTGATAGTTTGTATGAGAATTATGAATGAGAGATGAATGAGAGATGATTTGATGTGATAAATGGATGATGAA
This sequence comes from Salvia splendens, assembly GCF_004379255.2. Classification (NCBI taxonomy): domain Eukaryota; kingdom Viridiplantae; phylum Streptophyta; class Magnoliopsida; order Lamiales; family Lamiaceae; genus Salvia; species Salvia splendens. Next base: position 30,151,618 of record NC_056039.1, read on the forward strand.
TGTGTGTATTTATAGATGATTTTGGGGAAAAAAAAAATAAAAAAAAATCAAAAAAATTCAGAAAAAACGGGAAAAAAACGGCCATATTTTTGGGATTTGGAAAATATTTTTTTTTATTTTTTAGCATTATTTATAATTAAATACCGATTTTTAAAAAAAAAAATAAAAAAAAGTTTAAACACAACGGCTATGCCGTTGACGAATGGGAGCGCGCCACGTGTGCGTCCGCTGGCACGGACGTGCTCGATACATCGAGCAGCGCCGTGCCAGCGGCGCGGCTGCAGCGGCGGCGGTCCTGCGCCTTGCCAACGGCGCGGACGGCGGTGGCGTCTTTCGCCACCGCTGCGGATGCTCTAATGTTGGCACGATGCAAAATGGTTTTCCACAAACGAAAACACTACCAAAATTTGGTAGAGCTTGGGCAAGTCTAGTCAGTAATGGCCTTCTTCTTTTCTGCGTTCTTCGTCTTTTTCTTGTTGAGATTTACACTACTATCGCTTGGTTTATCCTTTCACCAAACCATTATGTTTAGTGATTGAGAGCTTAGCAGTTAGGGCATTAGCAATGGAGCGCCCTAAGGGACGAGTTGATACGAGTCTTATGCTATTATTATTTTGTTTAGATATTATAGGGATTTAGCATATCTTTTTGTATCCACACATATTATAAATATGTGTGTAGTCTTCCATAATAATCAGTCAATTATTCAATCAATATATGAAATTATCATTCTTTTGGCTCAATTGAGTAGCAAACAAGAAACATCTCCTCAGGTTGCCGACGAGGCTGATCTCGCGCTCAACTGCCCCTTTTTTGTCGTCCAAGTCACGACCCAATGTTGGGCGCTCGACAAACGATGACACCTCGTTTCTTGATTTTGCGTGGAAATCGACGTTAAGGAATTAGGTCCTGAACAACTGGTGCTCTCATTGAGAGCTGACCCTCCCACCATCTCGAACCGAAGCTACACCGCTGCCCGACGGAAAACATTCCGCGCACAGCAACTGCTTTGGTTGTCGAGTCCCGCCTGTCCGCCGAGCTCTAGCCGCAGGACAACACTACTTCTGCAACGCCCGACGGGAAGGATTCCCGCGTGCCGCGTCGAAGTCAGACGATCATCATCCACCACAGCCACGCCTCAGTCCGTCAACATGTCATACGACTACGCCGGCTATCGTCGTCGTCAATACGACTTCCCTCAGGCCACACAGCCATTCCGTCCCTACCATCCGACCCAACCTCGCCGTGTAACCAGTTGGGACCCTCCGAGCAGCCGGGTGGAAGTACTCCGTCCGCCGTCGTGGCCAGATCCAGAATCACCCTACGTCTCACACCACTTGGATCCACCTGATCGCCGCCCACGGCCGAGATACTAGCCCATCGGGTACCGCGATCGCGCGCAAGACGCTTGGCCCCGACACCGCGGTGGCTACGTCGAGAGGGGTGGCCACCTATCTGATCGCGGAGATCATCAGACCTAATTAGGATTTGATCGCTACCCGCCAACCCCAACGCAGCGGCACCGCCCAACGTGCTGGGACCCACTGGCTCAACAGGAGGACCGCGGCTACCCGACCGTTGACCGGCCCCGACGCTCGGAGACGTGCTGGGACCGACCTCGCCCTCGGGAGAAGGTGAGAGCGTGAGTCCAGCCCGCCTCCCACCAGCCCCGCTACTCCACCGAAAAGCCAACGTGGGACCTGTACAGTCAGCCCGCGTGTGTGATCAGTCAAACTCCAGAGCAGCCACGCCTGTCGCTAATACGGGTCTCCAAAGCGGAGAAGTCAGAACGGTCCAGGTTGAGTCTCTGCTGGCACTGTCCCGAGAAATGGGTGATGGGACATGTGTGTAAACAACGCATTCTCTGTTATGCGGATGATGGGGGGGTTTGAGGAGAACATTTAAGATGAGAATTTAGCCGAAGAGAAAAATGATAATACTCCCACGATAGTATTCGGTGATGATGTTCCCCATGACATTACCAATATTCACAATGATGTCGCTCCTCTTGATTTTCAAAACAACGAGTCCCCTGGAGAGTTCCTCAAGAACAAAGGGATTGTCAAGAACGACAGTGAGCCACTGCAAGTGCTCATTGGGGTATATGATGAGAAGATTGGTGAAAAGGTGGAGACATTGCTAGAAGATAAAGGGGAGGATGGGTCTATTGGTGAAGTGGAGAAGATAATCGCATCGTTCAATGTTGCTCAAATGTCATCGACGGATGTTACGAATTGTTGGTTTAAGAGAGGATGTGTTTGCACTGGTGTAAGGATAACTGCCTATTTCTACGTGGATTTCTTTGATGGCAATGTCCCAAGTATTGTTCATCGTTCGACATCACTCGACGTCGATACACGATTCATCCCTCCGTGCAATGACACGCCATATTTGAGCATTCTTGGAGGTGATAAAAGGAGACATTCAGCTGTTCGATATGTGTTTGATCCAGGAGGAGACGTCTAGCTAAAGCTTTTGCTTTCAACTCTCGTCCTTGGTTCGTGGTTCCCACCTTGAGGACAAGGTGGATTTTAACCGTGGGGGAGTTGATACGAGTCTTATGCTATTATTATTTTGTTTAGATATTATATGGATTTAGCATATCTTTTTGTATCCACACATATATCCACACATATTATAAATATGTGTGGAGTCTTCCATAATAATCAGTCAATTATTCAATCAATATATGAAATTATCATTCTTTTGGCTCAATTGAGTAGCAAACAAGAAACATCTCCTCAGGTTGCCGACGAGGCTGATCTCGAGCTCAACCGCCCCTTTTTTGCCGTCCAAGTCACGACCCAACGTTGGGCGCTCGACAAACGACGACACCTCGTTTCTTGATTTTGCGTGGAAATCGACGTTAAGGAATTTGGTCCTTAACAGATACCCTAAAGCCCGCCCTATGCACCGCTACGATAACATTTTATCCTCCTATCCTTCCACCTGCAGTGGGGTGTCCTATAAGCCGCCCTAAAGGCCGCCCTATAAATTTCACTATTGTTTTGTTAATTAATTTAAATGTTTTTAAATATATCAATGCAAAATAATTAAAAAAAAATACCGCGATTAATTAAAAACGGCAAATCCTAAATTGATTAAAAAAAGTTTTACGCGAGTTAGAAATGAAAAAAAAAGTTGACTACTCTACAAAAGTCCCAACTTGCGGCGCAGCTCATCGATCATCCCCTGGAGGTATTCGGCTTTGGCTGGGTCCTGACATTGCACGAGGGCGTTGTGCGTGTCCAACATCGAACTATTCGGAGTTGGGTATTCACCAGAATTCATTTTATAGTGTAATTTGAGTGTGGAAAAGTGAATGGAAAGGTTAAAAATGAAGGTGGGGTAGGGGGTATTTATATAAATAAATTTTTTGGAATTAAAAAATATAAAAAATAAAAAATAAAAACGCATTGCATCGTCCGCGTCGCCCACAGTGGGCGGACGATAGCGCGGACGATGTCCTATCGTCCGCGTATCGTTCGCGGACGATCTATAGGGCGCGGACAATGCATCGGGCATCGTCCGCGCACCCACAGTGGGCGGACGATGGCGCGCCCGAGGCATCGGGTGGCCTATCGTCCACGCCATTGCGGATGCTCTTAAGCATATGGTAGATGGCTTTGAATCAATGGGAATTAAAGTTTTATATGTCTTAGAAACATAAACCATTATGTTTAGTGATTGAGAGCTTAGCTGTTAAGCATATGGTAGATGGCTCTGAATCAATGGGAATTAAAGTTTTATATGTCTTAGAAACATTTTGTATTGAGACAATATTACTTGATCACATTCTATTAAAATTTATTTCCTACGGATTTTGTACACTTATTGGAATAATTGTTTTAAATGTTTGTCTTTTATTTGTTCCCTTGAATTATTACTATCATTTATGGTGTGAGACATAGGAGCTCCGGCTGACCATTTTTTGTCAGTCCGCCATTAGAAGTCTCGGTTCACTTTTCCTATAAATGAAAGGTACACATCACTTTCCACTAACTCATCCGACTCACATTCTATTATAAAATTAATACTACCCTCATTCCACAAAGTTTGTCCCAGTTTGACTCGGCGCGGAAATTGTTTGACTTGGATGGAAGTGTGGTGTACAACCTGCCTGGGCTCTCTCAACTCAAAATATGAACTGAAAACACAAAAAGAACTCGAATTTAAGTGAGAGAACTTGTAACCAAAAACATTCTATCTGCATCAAATCATGCAATACAAGATACTAACTCCAAATTCTTCAGGAATAATCAATATTTTCTCAGTAAGAAGTAGGTACAAAGTCCGCAATAAATCAATATCCTTATTCCTGAAAGGTAAAGAATCCCTTCATCTTTAATCCATGATTAATGCTCTCCAAATTTATGAGACCTGTTTGACAAGTAAAAGGACTAAATTTCAAATATAAATCATAGTAATTCATTTAGAAGCACTCGAATCCTTTCAGGTGTTGGGTGGAATACTACCTTAAGATGACCAAAATTGCACCGAGATTTCATTGAACCCCAAATTCAAAGATGTACCAAAATTGCTTAGTTATAGTAGGATATATTTAAGCTTCACAGTTAACAAAGATGCTATCAGAATAAAAAAAATTCCATCTATTAAAGACTGAAGATAAAAACAAATCCAAACTAAAGATAATAATAAATCTACACTAAATATGATATTAAATCTAAAAGATACTAATATTAATAAAGATGATATTAAATCTTTGGAGCGTCTAATGTTTGTTAGGATTTCCCATGGATTTGAAACTTATGTTTTGCATTCTATAAAAATACTTCCTTCTTATATTATTCCATTCAGCCATGGAACGATTTGATCAACTATTCTCTCTATATCACTCCTTTCCCTTGGAGAATAACCCTCATATCCATCCCAATCGCAATACTCCTCGTCTTCCCTTCTGCACCTCTTCGTCTCAGATCCGCCTTCATACTCGTAAATTCGATGGCAACGACCCCGCTGGCCTCTACAGCATCGGCGAATACTTCGACTACTACGACACTCCTCCCATAAAGCGAAGGTGCTTAGTGGAGCTATGCATGGAAGGCCAAGCTGCAAAGTGGTTCCGGTGGATGCAGACCAACGTCCTTTTGCCCAACAAAATTCCTCCGCTTGTATTGAATCATCCTCAGTCTATGCATGGAAGGCCAAGCTGCAAAGTGGTACACTCCTCCCATAAAAAGCGAAGGCGCTTAGTGGAGCTATGCATGGAAGGCCAAGCTGCAAAGTGGTACACTCCTCCCATAAAAAGCGAAGGCGCTTAGTGGAGCTATGCATGGAAGGCCAAGCTGCAAAGTGGTTCCGGTGGATGCAGACCAACGTCCTTTTGCCCAACAAAATTCCTCCACTTGTATTGAATCATCCTCAGTCTCTCCTCCGCCTCCGTGGATTGAACTGCCTGGAGATTAACGGCCAATATTCTGCAGAGGCTGCTGGGGGCTGAGCAGATGCTCAGAAGTGCACATGCAGTGTGTACTACTTGGTGGAAGGTTTCTAAGAATCCCGTCTTGTGGCAAGTCATCGATTTCTCCAATCCCAGGCAAAGCCTTTTCAACGACGAGTACAATGCCATGTGCGGCTGTGCAGTGGATCGTAGCCAGGGACAATTGGTCGACCTCACCATCCAGTACTTCGGTGAAGATACACTCATGGACTACATCGCCGATCGGTAAAATTATACTTCCTTTTACTAGGCTAAGGGCTTTTACTATTTGTTAAAGTTATCTAATCATTTGTTGTTTTACAGATCACCAAATCTCAAACGACTTAAACTTGGAACTTGCTTTTTCATATCTGGAGTTTGTGCAATTAGAATGGTTGCAAAACTTAAACAGCTAGAAGAATTGTTGTGCAATTAGAATGGTTGCAAAACTTAGCTAGAAGAATTGTTGTGCAATTAGAATGGTTGCAAAACTTAGCTAGAAGAATTGCACCTTACTATATTGCTGCCTACCACATTGCTGATATTGGTAATTCTTGCCCATTGTTGAAATCATTCTCGTTCAATGGATTTAAGTGCAAGCTTCTCACATATGAAGATAATGATCATAATGATCGGCTCCGGAAGGCGTATGCTCTTGTAATTAGCAAAAGTATGTCTAATCTACGCCATCTTCAAGTTTTTGCTCATTGGATGGGAAATAAAGGACTTAAACTCATATTTGACGGTTGTCCACACCTTGAATCACTTGATATCCGACAATGTTTTGATCTCGATCTTCAAGGGGATTTAGGGAAAAGATGTCGGCAACAAATAAAATATCTAAAACTCCCTAATGACTCAGTCAGTGATGTACCGTGGCCTAATTGTGATGGTGGCGATCCATTTGGTACTTCTGCCTTCAAAGTTGAATATCACGAATATGACTATTATAAAGCACTTCAACAACTTCAGTAGATAGTAAACTTATCTTTCTTCTATTGATTCTTGACTTTTTTGTTTTGCATCCTGGATTAGTTGTGTTATAAGTTTTCTATCTTCAGTTTAGCAATAATCATCCTTTATGCCTTTTGTTAGTACTCTTTATCATTAATAGACTTTATGCCTCTTTTATATTAACTGATTACGGTTGACAATTGAAACTAAAAATATAACATATAACTGTCCCACACCGGTGTCAAGAGAAAACTGAAACTAGTATATAAGTCTCATGGGTCCTCCTATCACCAATTGGTTTTAGGATGGAACCCATGGATTTCTATCATGGTATCAGAGCGGGTCGCCGACTGTGGGTCAAATTTAACTGATCTAGCAGCCAAAACCGAAAAAATGATTGACCCAGCAGTATATCTGGACTTAAAAATTTGGGCTAAGTGGTCCAACCGATTCTCATATCAGTGTTAAGAGAAAACTGAAACTAGTATATATGTCTCATGGGCCTCTCCTCCTATCACCAAACTGAAACTAGTATATATGTCTCATGGGCCCCTCCTCTTGGTCCTCCTATCACCAAACTGAAACTAGTATATATGTCTCATGGGCCCCTCCTCCTATCACCAATTGGTTTTAGGATGGAACCATGGATTTCTATGAATTACTCTTTAATCCACCAACGTTTTATTTGAAGTCATTGGGCCATTTGTTCGTAAAAACATCAGTTTGTATTCTTCCCATTGCTTGAGAATGCCTGTTTACAATATGTATCACTTTATATGTTTTATAATTTATTAAATACGTACATTAGAATGATACAATTGATTCAATTTAATTTTAAGCAAATGTAGAATCACAATCTACTATTAATCCACCGTGTGGTCACTCCCTGTTTCAGCTATATTACTAGGCAAAATACTAAACGGTTTTCCACAAAACGAAAACGCTACCAAATTTCAACAGCAAACAAAATCATAAAAGGAGTAGTAGATAGCAAATTTCAACAGCAATCAAAAGCAATTCCATCTAGTTTTGAAGCATGACGTTCATCAAATAGGAAAGTCGCTCGGATTTCTTCACTCGAGTGAACTCCTTAACTACATAATGATCTTCGGTATTTACTATCATTGTCGCAGCACGCATGTAGACATCAGGTTTGATATCCATATCATTCAGGATTGCAAATGCATCATCACACACCTTTGTCACTTCCAGTTTTTGGAGACCAGATTTGACACCTCTGCTTGTACTGGTTTTATGTGAACTTTGTGTTTGGATCGAGCCGCTCTTACCAGTGTTTTCCGTAAGAGAACAACACTTGCACCACTTCTCCCACAGCTCCACATTACCATTTTTAATAGCCTCCTGCATCAATATTCAACATCATTTTTTATGTATTCAAAACAGTCCTTTAAAGGATAGATACGTACGTACCAGTTCAGGAGATGGTGCGTTTTTCATATCCATAATCTTGCTGCACATTTCTGAAACTTCAATAGATTGATTCTCGTCGAACCATAAACAGTGTCTTAGTTCGGCTTGGAATGTTCATCCATTCCTTGCACTCGAAATGGATGTGGCTGGAGTGACCGGCCTCAACTTTTTTATCAACGTATTGCTCGTACACGTTGATCAGAACCTCAACCATACCAATCTTCCAAACTGTTACAAACAAAACATTTCCAAGCATGGATATATATACAATTGAGAGATTAAAACATGCATGGGGAAGGAAGAGGAACTAACCACCGAAATATTTCTTCTGCTTCTCTTCTCTTCTTCGATATCCCAATTTCTCTCCTCATCAAACTCACAGGAAGCGTCAGCAATGGCCTTCTTCTTTTCTGCGTTGTTCATCTTTTTCTTGTTGAGATTTACGCTGCTATCGCTCGACCTACTGCTTGAGGAAGACATTGCAATGCTGAATGGGAGAGGGGATGGAAGAAACAAGACAGGGTTTGGGATGAACAGAAAGCTTCTGCTGAAAGCTATCAATGTTGCTAAGTAAATCAGAGAGGAAGGAAGAAAGAGGAGAGAAACATGATGAAGAGGCGGAGTATAAAGTTTCTATATATATTGCATGGGGCTTGGCTTCTGCTGAAAGTTTCAATACTAAAATTTATTTACCATGCATTCTTTTATGTCATTTGATGAAATGCTTGAACAAGGAAATAACTTATCTCCTTATGACTGAATGCAACCTCCTCAATTATATTGATAACTTTATGAAATATTTGAAAGGCCTTGCTGTAAACCTAAGTAGTCTTAAACAACTACCAGTGTTGCTTAATAAATAATAAATCATGTATTGTAAATAAAAATGTACTTTAGGAGTTTGATAATGTTACAAAGTTGTGTCATTTAACAACTATTCATTATCCAAATCTAGACAATTAACTTTCACCTTCATGGTATTTCATGAGAGAGAAAAACAGAATAGGTGGTTGCCGATCGCAGACGTAAATGTTGAATTCAATAATTAACGTCTACAAATACTCATAATTCGATACGATTATGGAGTAATTTATAATCAATACCAACAAATTATATGAGCACTTTATCACTTCGCAATCATGGAAAGTGTTCTAAACATAGTACTTTTAGCTTTCAACTTCTGAGTGCATAGATAGTGATAGGATTTAATATGGCCAATAATTAGGTAATTTGCGTGTTGAAGCCTAGTGCGTAGATGAGATCAATCCAAATAAGTTAGCGTTAGATTTGTTACAACTTACAACATATCGAATATCATTAAAGTCACACCAAAGAAGCTAATTAAGGACACAAAAATCAAGACGCAATTATTTCAGATACACTTTTTTAAAAGGGTAGTGATTTAGAAACATAATGTCTCTATGCCATAATGCCATTATATTTTTTTGCCCTAAGTATAATTTACATTGTGCCTAATTTACCCCAACATTATAGTATTGAATAGATATATGTCTAATTAAGGAAAATTAAACCAAATTAATTATTCTATCAAATGCATATTTATTAATTGGAGACAAACTTAATCATGCACTAAAGCAATGGATTTAAATTTTTTGAACGGATTTAAAAAACATTCTTGTCATGTAAATTTAAGACTATTAGTTTTATAAAAATCATTAATATAGATTACGAATCAACACAGTGCTATTAATTAACAAAGTACATAACTAAATAATTATATTTAATTGTGAAAATTTTGATTACTTAAATAGCATTATATGTTTTTTAAATAAATTTTTATTCAATCATTCTATAGTTTAATTTTAGCTTTTTCTTCGTCTTTTGTGCTATTCTTTCCCACAATAACTTTTTTTCGTTGAATTTTATATTTAATAGTATATGAAAAAATATATATAAAAAAATGTTTATCTTATTCAGATTTGAATTGTATGATAAAATAAACGTTTATCTCTTTTAATTTTTGTGTTGTTTTCCTTAGCTATTATTAAATGTAACATTTTTTATTTTAATTGATATAGGAACTCTTACATATTTTATATAAAGAAAAAGAAAAGAAAAATATAAATATATACTTTTAAAATACTTATTAAACAACCAAGTTAAGAATATACAATTATATTTTATTGAGATTCGAGGGTATGTTTTCAAAAAATTTAATTCAAATAAATTATTATTTAATATGAAAATAATTGAATGAATTCACTTTTTTAATTTTAGATTGTTCTAATACATTACATGCCAACGAATTGATTAAGAAAAATATAAAAGAATCATAAACTACTATACAATATCAAATACTAGTATTAAATATGTAGCTTTAAAATGTTAAAAATAAAGGACATGTAATTATATTTTGATTGTACTGTCCTAAAAAATTTAAAATTTTTGAACATAAAAAAATTAATATCAAACTTATAACTCTGATTATTTAAAGTTAAATAATATTAGATCTTTTAAATATTTCTAATGATTTGTTATTAAATTATTTAAACTAAAATTTATAAAACTAATTTGTAAAGAAATCCAATATTTTTTATTTGCTAATAAAATTGTACTACTCTATATTTCAAAATTTTCTTTAAATAAATGCAATAAAAGGGGAATAGATAAAAAATATTATCCAATCATATTTTAAAAGATTGTATATATGATTCAAGTGTTAATTAAATGCATTCATAATATATGCATAATCTACATTTATATCCTTAAATGGGTTATAGGTGTAATAAATAAACAAATTAATATAGGGGTAATAAAGTAAATACATAAAATAAAATTTTAATTAAAAATGCCATATAATATACAATTACCATTTTAACCTCATTATGACATTGCCATTATGTCTTTAAAACATTTCTCTTTTTTAAAATAACAATAGTTTATGACGAAAAAGAAAATATTCTTAAATTAATGACAAATTAATTTAATTTTGTACTTTTTTCGGACGCCTCCATTTGTGTTATTTTAGTTGGTACACCAATAATAAGAACACTTTTTGAAACACTGGTGGTACATTTAGAAATTAGCGTCTTTATTGCATTAAGAAGTGTCCTTAATTGTGTTTTTTTGTTGTAAGTTGAGAGAGAAAATGTGACATGTTTTATTAAACATTAATATAATATTACTATAAGTATTAGTATATGTTAAAGTATATAGGAATTAAAACTAGGAAAAATAATGTATACTTTTATATCAAAATCGTACCAAACAGACCCAATATACTTTTTCTTATGTAATTACATTTTATGAATAGTGATAAAATGCAAACTCATAGTACAAACTCCAAACTATGATTAGGACCGTTAGAAAATATCAACAGATGACAAAATAATAGCAACAGAAAATGTCAACACAGCATCAACTGTTGACACTGTGTTGACATTTCTGTTGCTACTATTTTATCATCTATTGACATTTTCTAACGGTCCTAATCATAGTTTGAAGTTTGTACAATATTTAGAGTTTGTATTTGATCACATTATATTTTACGATCTACCATATCATATGCAAGCAAAATACTAAATCACGATAATATGATAAATATAATAGTACACTATACGTTAACAACTTGACGTTAATTGAAATTAAACCAAAAATATATCATTACGTTGAGGAGAATTTTTGTGGTGCCTTATATTTTTCAAATCCAGTTATATAGATGATTCAATCTCATTCAGGTACTGAAAATTTATGGCAGAAATTTATATCATATTTAAAGAATTTAGCTTGAATACTATTCTAGTGATATACTCCCCTCGTTCCATGTTAGTGTGTTACAAAAAGTAACACTAATACTCTCTTTAACTTTATTCTCTCTCATCTTTCTTACTTTATGCACCATCTACGTAACACACTATTCTTAATGTACGTGTCAAAAAGAAGTGCATCTATTAACAAGGAACAAATGAAGTAGTAGTTGGATCGATTATTATAATTTTAGTATTTTACCATTGAATAAATGAATTTTGGCCATAAAATATAAACTCTCTCCAAATGCCGGTTTTTCCACCAATTTTGAAATTGATTTTTAAAATCACGAACTTTTGATTCGTTTGCAAGCTATGTACTACTACTATAAATTAGATAATTTTGACGAGAATTATACTAGAAATAATAAGTAGAACGCTTCGATTCATCTAATGTTATTTTCGATATATTTTTTTGCGAAAGCTTATGGATCCTCATAAATATAAATGAATGATATATGTGTGTGGCAATGAGACGATATATGTTTAAAATAAGGGGGCGTGTGGTATCATAGTTAAATGTCATTTAAATATAAAGAAAGTATAAATATATTCTGGCCACTATTGTTTGCCTTTCATTTTAGTGGTTGGCAATGACATGTCTACATAAATAAATCAACAAAAATTCTCGTCCCATAAAAATAAAATAAATATGCCAGATAAAATGAAACATGTTTCTCAGCACAAAGATTTGGTAATCATACCTGTCGCGGTAAAAAAGCACTCCGTCCGCACTCGATTCTTACCGCAGTAGAAGGACACAGTAAAAAGAATTTACAGTATTTACCGAACATGTCGGTGAAAATAAAGAAATCGTAAATTGCTATATTTATACGACCGTATAAATTACTCGTATTTTATTTATTAAAATAATAATTGATTCTGCTTTGGTCTCCACTATTGAAATCTCTCTGCTCTGAAAATTTTCCTTTTCTGCTTCCCCCTTTTCCGGTTACCGTTCGAGAAATCTATTCTTATCTTTTGTCGCTAGATTTTGTCGTCTATACGCACAACTATCAGCATCTGTATAGCTGTAAGCTTTATTTCTCTGTCTCTGCAACTTGATCGGTTTATCGGCGGGGAGCCGGCGCTGGAGGCGAAATTCTGAGCACCGGGACTTTGTAGTTGGAGTAGAAAATGGAGAAACGCGGATATAAGCTGCGTATCCTTTTGAATCTTCATTTTCATTTTTCTTGGTCTACATTTGTTTGTATGCGGAATTTGGATGCGCATGTCGGTGGAGCTGAATGCGAGGTTATGGAATCTGAGTTAGGGTTTCAATTAGCGATTTAGTGATCTGAGTTGATTCTGCTTTTTTTTTTTTTTTGGTTCAAGGCCATTTAGTTAAGAGAGACGAGTCGAGAACATGACCAAGGAATTGAAAGCTTACTCAGTTGTTACTGTGGTCTTCATTTTTATAACTAAAATATAATAATTGTAATCTCTCCTGCTATATTTTTGTTTCGTTTTCGCTTATTTTCTGGAATTGAATCGAAATTCTGAATTTTGTAATTTTAATATGGCGGTGATTTGGGAGGGATAGCAAAATTGAGAATTCATTGGATATAACTTGAGTAACCTATATTTTCTGGATTTTATTTTGGTGGATCCAGTATAAACCAACTACGGAGTAATAATTCTCTTGACTTGCTTTTGAGGTGTTTAAGTGATGAGTTGCATCTATAATTTTCATGTGGTATATTGTCCATTCTTGACTGTATGTAATCTAGAGGAATTTGTTGCACACGCGGGGAATGTAAATTGTTTGAGCTTTGGGAAAAAGAATTGCCGCGTATTTATTACAGGTGGAGATGATCAGAAAGTGAATCTTTGGTCCGTTGGCAAACCGACATCTCTAATGGTTAGTTAACAGATGGCACTACCTGATTTGGCGGTATTTTAGACATGTGGTTCATGAAAATTCGCCTAATGAACGTTGTGACTCCATTTTTCCCAATTGAGACTGAGTTATTTTCCTTGTATATGCCAGCTTTATACTTGTCTGTATGTATTCAAGTAAATGCACTAGTTTGATGATTAGATGAAACTGAAATTCCTCGATAAATGACATAGGTAGCTTATTCCCAGTTTACCTGCGGGTATGTAATTCTGGCAGCCACTTTTACAGCAGTACTTGGGAGTGCCATAAACATAAGTTTGCATTGACAGAGCAGCATGCTTGTTTCTCACTCCAGAATCACTCTTGCCTGCTATTTTAACTAGTTGCATTGTTTTTTTATGATGTTATAATTTCTATTATGATGGTATTTGAGTGGCAGATGTAATATGTTCTCTGTATATCTTGCTATAGATTCACTTGACAATTATGATATCCTTAAAATGGCAAACTGCCGCATCTCCTAAAGCTAGTTTTTCTTCTTCTCGGGAATATACTGCTTAAACTCTCATACTCTTTTTAGTTTAACGCATTATGCCTACCTGTTGATGATGCAGAGCCTGTGTGGTCACACTAGTCCGGTTGAGTCTGCAGCCTTTGATTCAGCGGAAGTTTTAGTGGTAGCTGGATCATCTTCGGGGGCCATAAAATTGTGGGATCTGGAAGAAACTAAAAGTTAGTGTACACTTTTTGTGATGTCCTATGCAATTTGGATTTGAAACTGAAACAGTTTTAATTTTTAAGTTAGTTTCATAGCCAGACTTTTCAATATGGAATTTGATGACTGAGTACGACTATACATTTGTATGTCATTAAGTGGGATTTACTATTTGTTGCTTATAGAGTTGAGTGCTGCTGTATGTTAAATTGGACATTTTATCTCCACTGTTTTTGATGTATGTAAACTTGTCTCTGTTTGGTCTGCCCCATGCTTATGAATTAATCCAGTGTGGTATCACTCTTGATGTGGTTAATCCTCTTAAAATGTAGTGGTTCGCACTCTTACCGGGCACAGATCCTATTGTACTGCCGTTGAGTTTCACCCATTTGGTGAGTTTTTTGCATCTGGTTCCATGGATACTAATCTGAAGATATGGGATATTAGAAAGAAAGGGTGCATTCACACATATAAGGGCCATACTCGAGGGATCAGTACAATAAGATTCACTCCTGATGGCCGCTGGGTAGTGTCTGGTGGATTCGATAATGTTGTAAAGGTATTGCTTTGAGGATTTTGGAAAGTGAAATTTAGAGAATAATTCTAATTTGTGCTGTTTGATTCTAAAACCAATTTCTACTGTAAAGGTGTGGGACCTGACTGCTGGAAAGCTTTTGCATGATTTCAAGTTTCATGAAGGACATATTCGTACGATAGAATTTCATCCGCTCGAGTTTCTTTTAGCAACAGGTACGGATATGCCTATGGTTTACTTTACCTGCCAATTTTCTGTTTCATACTTCTTGATTTAAGTAGTGGAGTAACTTAATAATTATAATCCAGGTTCAGCAGACAAAACAGTGAAATTCTGGGATCTGGAGACCTTTGAGATGATTGGATCTGCCAGGCGTGAGGTAGTTAAACTTGTCCTCATTATTTGTTCACAATAAAGAATGTTTAAATCTTCCTGTTAGCAATGTCCTCTTCCCATCACAATAAAGCATAAACAAGAAAGATGAAAAAAATGAATTTATAATTGCCACGAGCTTGCGCCTTGCTGTACTGCTATCTGGCCCAGATACCGGTACGCCATAGATATTGGGATATACATAAAAAAATAGTACTCCCTCCGTCACATTCAAGATGGCCACATTTCCTTTTTTGTTTGTCCCAATCAAGATGACCACTTTCCAATTTTGGAAATAACCTCCTCTCTCCTCATTAAAATATTCAACTACCTTTTTCCTCTCTACCTTATTCCACCTAACAACACTTCCTAAAATCCCGTGCCACTCAAGAATGTGGCCATCTTGAGTGGGACGGGAGTAGTTGTTACTTTTTGAAGTCTTGTAACTCAAGTATGTTACATTTGCATCTTTTAGTAGGTTTTACTGCTGAGCATTCTGAGTTTGGGTGATAGCCTGCGTAAAGCTCAAAGCAAACTTATATACTTCTTGAATTTTCTGTCAGTAAGCAAACCTTTTTGTACCTCATATATAGTAAAATGCTCTGTCCTTTTGCTAGAAAAGTTTGTAATGGTGGAGAAATGAAGTTTGGATATTTGATTTCTAACTTAACAATAATCTGTCAACTAAAATCAGCCAACTAATTGTCCTCCAATAGCTCTGTGTGATTAACTATTATACTTGAAGGTTCTAAATTTGTTGATTTTATTGGGAAAAATAGTACTCCTATAGTATGTGTTTTGTGCTATTGCATATTTCAAAATAAGTATGCATGGGCATTATCTAATTGATACTCCCTCAGTCCCTTACTACGTGAGGTGCTTCTTTTTGTAACGTGTTTGAGGAAAATGATAATAAAAAGTTAAAGTGGACTCTCTTACTTTTGTAACGTGTTTTAGGAAAATGATAATAAAAATTTAAGTGGACTCTCTTACTTTACTCTTTCTCCACTTTAACTATTTATATTTTCCCAAAATACGTGCCAAAAGAACCGCCTCACTTAGCGACAGACAGGAGGAGTATTAATCTTTACTCATCATGTTTCTGATTTACTGTATCTAGTGTCCGAAATTTGGAAGAAAAATAAAAAGAAGTTAAAACCAAGTTTGTTTTCTGATATACCACAAGTTACTTATGTGATCATTTTTATCTGAACATAGTTCTGAAAAATTTTAGTTCTATATCATGCATGGTCAATTTGTTTTATCTTCCCTCAGGCTGCAGGAGTGAGATCTGTTGCATTTCACCCTGATGGTAGAACACTTTTTTGTGGACTTGATGATAGCTTAAAGGTATGGATTTGGCTCATTCATTTATTGACTTGTTTTTTTAGAAAAACAATCGTTAAGATGGTATTTCTCTTCAACTGCAGGTTTACTCGTGGGAGCCTGTAGTTTGCCATGATTCAGTTGATATGGGATGGTCAACACTTGGCGATCTTTGCATCGATGATGGGAAACTTTTAGGCGGTGCATATCATGAAAACACGGTTGCAGTTTGGATAGCAGATGTTTCGGTATTTGCCAGTTATTTCTATTATTTAGTTGTCTTTAATCTCCTCTTTGTATATTCAGAACCCCAATATTTCATTCCATAACAATAATGAAATGCCACTTGTGCATCAGCTTGTGGAGCCTTATGGTACAAGATTTGCTCCGGAGCAGTATGACCACTCTGAGCTGAAACATGAGTGTGAGGGAAGTCCTTTGGAGAAGGAAGAAAGCCATGTAAAGTCAAAGTCCAATCTTAAGTCTACAGTGCCAGATAGCGAGTCTAAGGACATCAAAACTATTTATGTTGACCGTAAGTTTTATTATGTGTTTGTGTACTCTCTCCATCCATCAGGAACTATCTCTTAACTTATTGGCAATAAAGTCAATGGTTGACCCTTTTAAACTGCAGGTGTGAATTCCATCAGTTCCAAGACAGCTGAAACAGTTGAAGTTCCTAAGGTTGTACAGACATCTGATTCCAGCCAAATCAGCGAAATTGGAGTGCAGAAGCCCAATCCTAGAGCAAGTTCGCCTCCATCAGATTCCATGGAAATCAGCAACGTTAAGATTCAGAAGCACAGTCCACCAGAAACTTTGCCTCGATCTGAACCCAAGAAGATCAGCACTATTGGATCCCAGAAGCGTGGTCCTGCAGCTAGTAGCTTGTCAGCAAAAGTTAATGTGCCGTCCGTTAATAGAACTATTATTATGCCAAGCATAGTACCCCGAGATAGCATTGGAAAAGATTCAATTGGGTCTAGAAGGGATTCCATTGCGTTGGCTAAGGCCAGCAGTGGCATGAATTCTAGGTCATCTCACGCACGGAGGCAGTCAAGCAGTAGGTTAGATATGGAAAGAATGTCAGTGGCCCTTGAATCTCTGCCCTCTGATAATGTGAGAAAACCTGCTGTTAGTAGAAAGGATCTAAATATTCGTAATAGGCTGTTCCCTGATGCAAATTCGAAGGACTTTTCTGAGGGGAAACAATCAAATATTGATACTGTTGTCGAAAAGCCTGACAGAACTTCACTGCCAGCCACGACATCAAGTATGTAGAGTTCTTAATTCTATTTCTATATATGCTCTCATCTATTCCTCCTTAAGACTGTTATCATTCTATTATTACAGCCCATATATCTATTTGTATTGCAATAAGTGCATCTGGTGTTATGGGCAAACTTGACCTGAGTCTCTCCATATGCTGGTAAAGTCAAAGAAGAGTTTAAAACTTATAGATTCTGTTTTATCACACACACTATTTTAGCACATCGACTAAGTTAGGATGTTGTTTCCTGTCATGCTTATAGTATTTCAATCTCCAACAACTAATTATTGTGTGTAGTGAAGTACTTCTATTCGTACTTTGGCGAGTTGTAATCCTCAACTCAAATTTGTTTTGATTTATTTAGGTGATCAGCCTCTCGATTCTTGCAAAGGGGCGAGTTCCATTAAAGTTGTCAATGGAGGTTGCTATTTAAATTACTACTTCTCAGAAAAGATAATAGCATAATCTTTTACTTATATTTGTACTATCCACTGACAGTGGCAGTTGTGCATGGAAGGACACGTAGTTTGGTTGAGAGGTTTGAGGGAAAGGAAAAAATTGATGTGGATGACATTTGCACCCCTGATAGGACTCGTGGTGGTGCTGCTCTCGAGCCTGCGGAAACTCCCTCCCCCCAGGTAAAATTGTCTCCTTTCTGTGGATCTTATGTAACCCGAATGGTAAATTTTAGGCGATTTTTACTTTTATCTCTGAAAGATGTGGCGTGTTCTGGATATTTAGAGCAAGTTCTATATTTAAAGTCCTGTAATACACTGACAGTGGATAGAGACGCGCAATATCAGTTTAAAATGAATGAGCAACAGAAATTTACCACCTCATAATTCTTCATAAAGTTTTAACCACTGATTCATTACTCTTTCTTGTATTAAAATCTTTAACTGAGCAACTTATAACTTCAAAATTCTTAGTGTTCTTTACTTTGACTGTAAATTTTTAGTTCCAAACATTTTTGTTTCTACTAGTGTTTGCTCCCTGATATGGCAGACTTAAGCATAAACTAGGGGATTTTCCTTGATAATGCTGTTTAAAAATTTATATTAGACTAATGATTTCACTATGTTGCAGATTACTGACCAGAAAATTGACGTGAGAGTGCAGCCTACTTTGGATGATAATATTGTCCTCGAGAATCTTATGCAGAGTCATGATGTGCTATTGAGTACATTCCGGTCAAGACTGACAAAGCTGCAGGTAGTTCTGAAAATGATTCTTAATGTATAACTCCACTCAAATTCACTATTTTGTTGCTTGCTGTTTATTATTTGCTGGGGTCGTGAGATCTCTTAGTAAGCAGCTTATTCTAGGGGTTGCCAATGTTTCAGTGGTTATATTATGTTTTCTTCTTGTTCTTCTTTTTTGCATGATATTATGAGTTATGACTATCTATCCTCTTTGTATTTTTCTATTTAAGCCCCCTTCAGTACATGTTTTCTTGGGCCGAGCTTTATCATTGAGTACTGTAATTTCCATGGTGCAGGTGGTTCGACATTTTTGGGAAAGGAATGATGTTAAGGGTGCTATAAATGCTTTGAAGAGACTGCCTGACCATTCTGTCAGTTCTTTATTTTCATGTAGAGGAATTATGCGGATATTTGTTGCTGCAGTGCAATATATTTTCAGTGTTGTTTGCGTTTTTTTTTTCTGAAAATTATATTACTCGTGCAGGTACAGGCAGATGTAGTTGGTGTTCTGATTGAGAGAATGGAGGCTATTACGTTGGAACTATTTTCTTGCTTGCTTCCTGTGCTTTTAGGATTATTGGAAAGCAAAGCAGAAAGGTAACCTTATCTGCAACATTGGTGAATATTTTTCTCTAACTGGCAAGGAGGATAAAAGAGATCCCACTAGAGTTTCTATAACCAAATTTATTATATCTAGAGCAACGAATGTCGACTTAGTTGAAAGGTCATCTTCTGCAGTGAAATTTCTCTTTTGGTAGAAAACCCATAACCATGTTCATTTGTAGGCATGCTAGTCTCTCGTTGGAAATGCTTTTAAAGCTTGTAGCAGTCTTTGGCACAGTAGTTCATACGACAGTTTCAGCACGTCGTTCGGTCGGTGTTGATCTTCATGCAGAGGAGAGGTAGCGTAGCCTAATTTATTTTTTCTTAGATTCTCTTCATAGTATCACACTCATGCCATTACTAATCAAATTGGATTTAAGTTGTACTGGATTGCTTAGCTATTGATGTCTCTGCTTGCAGACTCGAATGTTGCAGACAGTGTTCCTCGCATCTGCAGAATGTGCAGAACATGCTTCCAGAACTTGTGAAGTGAGTATCCCAGTCTTGAACTTGTGGTCTCTACAGTTCGTTATAGTTTGTTTATTTAGCATAACTGGTTGTCTGTCTCTTTGGTGTAGGAGGGGAGGTGTCTTAGCAAGATATGCACAACAACTGAACCTGGTTCTTCAACAAACATAGTGTATATTCAGTTGGAAGAAGGAACAGAATAATGGTAGTTAGGTCTTGTCCATTCACAAGAATTTAAGAATTCTTGGATATACATGGGGCCTTTTTGCAGTGAGCTGTGACAGATTTAGTGCTTTTACTTCACTTTGTCCAGCTCCTCTGTAATTATGTGCAGTGGTATATATCAAATATATGAGCTGTAAGCTGTAGATGGTAAATGTGATCAAAGATAAAATCTATAGCTTGTTAGTCAGAATTCAAAGATTATTCAGTTTTGGACACTTGATCTACTCCTACATATTGTAGATCCCAACTATTTCTGATTTCCTTACATAAGGATGATAAAATATTAGTGGGGTTGAGTATATTTTACATATAGACAGAATAGAAGTTTATAATTCTTTTGATCATATCTGGACACCATCATAGAAGTCTCAAGCTGGCGATGCAAATGGATCATGCTTGATTAACAGGTAAAGACCTATAAATTGGCATTATCAGTATTTAATACTCCAGCATTTAGTTTTTATTCAAATTTTGAGCTTTGTTTTGTAATCTTATCTTTTTGATAAATAACACAAGGCAAAGACTATCATATTAATATATTGAGAGGAGGTTTGAATCCAATCAAAGAGGCTGGTTCCATACATTCTTTTGGTTTGCTTATGCTATGTATCTCGATACAAATCCACAATTCCAGAGCTCTCTCAATGTTCCTTTATTTTATGAATGACATGTTAAAATAATTAATGCGGCCCCTTAAGTTTGACATATCGTAATACCCTATTTCAGTCATATCAAAATATAAAAAGAAAAAATGTACTAGTATTTATGAGTATGACTATATAGAAATGCTACCATTTTTGGTGTTAAAAAGTCTTGAATATCCTCACATAATTTACATGAATCTTATTAAATTGCAAATGCGTACTACAATAATGTAAATTACACCGTCGCAAAATTTTACAAATTTGTCAATTTTGTGCAAATTGTATAGCAATGTTATTTACACTATTACAAGAATTGGCAATTTTATGAAAATTTTGGAAATATTGTAAATACAAATCATATTCATTTTTAAATAATAAGAACAAAGAAGTCAGTTTGATTAGCACTTATCGCATTGTGGGATATTTTTTTGTAGGTGGCTGATTTTATTGCGTGATTAGTTTTCAAAATTGGTAGTGATCATTCGTTTGATAGTAAGAATAAACAATAAATTACACCTTTAATAACTTAATCCATTATATTTGAGGTTGTTAACACCATTATTTTTACTTTTTTGGGACTTGCTTTGCTGGCTGTAATGCATTAGTGTTGTATCCGACAAAACGATTGATTACATGTCCTTGTTATGCGATTGAAATCGTAACTCACGCCATGTTTGTTTACAATCTCAATAGTTTGATCATTTGTGCTTCAAAATATTAAATTTTTGGGACCACGAATATAGTTTGAACTTTGAACATTTAATTGATGGTTTGTTTTTACTTCTAATCCGCTTATGATAGTGAAAGTGCGAAACCTCATTCCACTCAAAATGATAATATTATCATATTTACTAGTACTAAAATAAAGACCTTTAATCAAAACATTATAGTATGATAAATAATTGAGGTAGCATTAAGTTTATCCATACCACGTGCCTTTAAGAGGGAACATCGAGATTCTGAGATGTAATTTAGTTCGATTTAGTGGTATCCTTTCACTTTAGAGCATCCGCAGAGGTGCTCGCTGGGACGGACGGCGTCCGTCCGCTGGCGTGGCAACGCGCTGTCCGTCGCTGGCACGGCGCTGCTCGATGCATCGAGCTCGTTCGTGCCGCTGAGCAGGCGACGTGGCGCGTTTCTATTCGCCAACGGATTATCCGTTGGATTTTCTTTTCTTTTTTTTAAATAAAAAATAATACCAAAAATTAAAAAAAATATATTTTCAGATTCTCAAAAATATAGCCGTTTTATTACCGTTTTTTGAAATTTTTTTATTTTTTTTATAATTTTTTAAAATCCCAAAATCATCTATAAATACACACATTCATCATCCATTTTTCACATCAAATTATCTATCATTCATATTTTTCATACAACTCATCTACATCTTCCTCTCTCACTCAAACCCTCTCTAAAAATGGATTTCACCGATATCATGGCTGAAGCGAAGCGCGAAGAACAAGAATACTATGAACAATATTATGCCGCCTATGAAGCCTATGTCGCCGACACCACCCCCGCCCCTCCTCCTCGACCAACTAGACCAATTCGCCGTTACATACCTCGTGACCGGGAGGGAGCCAACGAAAGACTCGTTGCCGACTATTTTTTCGACCAACCGCGGTTTCCGGAAGATTACTTCCGTCACCGTTTTCGCATGTCAAAACGGTTGTTTATGCGTATTGTCAACACATTGTCCGCCCGTGTTGAATACTTTCAATCACGCAGAGACGCAACCGGTCGGTAAAGTCTCTCGACGTTGCAGAAGTGTACTTGTGCCATCCGACAACTTGCTACTGGGCAAACGGCTGACCTCTTCAACGAGTATTTGCATGTGGGTGAGTCAACTGGAATCCTATGCCTCAAAAATTTTTGCGACGGCATTCGTTCTGCTTTCGGTGAGGAATTCCTTCGGGCACCCACCACCGAAGATTGTCAACGGTTGCTTCATCTTCACGAAACAGTCCATGGTTTTCGCGGTATGCTTGGCAGCATTGACTGCATGCATTGGAAGTGGAAGAATTGCCCGACTGCTTGGAGGGGGCAATACTTAAGCGGCCACAAAGGCGGCGGCCCAACGCTTATCCTTGAAGCGGTCGCCGACTACCGCCTATGGATTTGGCATGCATATTTCGGTGTTGTCGGATCCAACAACGACTTGAATGTGCTATATTCTTTACCACTCTTCAATGATGTTTTGAATGGTGTAGCACCGGCGATCGACTTCACCGTCAACGGAAATGCATACCACATGGGTTACTATCTCACCGATGGTATCTACCCAAGGTGGTCGACTTTCGTGAAGACGTTCAGCAATCCGCAAGACCCGAGACGAGTTCTTTTTGCGCAGCGTCAAGAGTCTGCTCGGAAAGACGTCGAAAGAGCTTTTGGGGTCCTTCAAGCCCGATTCAACATTGTGAAGGCCTCGTCTCGGCTGTGGTAGGTGAAGAATATCGCAGACATCATGTACACGTGTATTATCTTGCACAACATGATTATAGATGACGAAGGACCGAGGACAGCTAACTTTTATGACGAGGATGAAGCCGGAAGCTCAACCGCGAGGTCTCCCCCACGCCGAGGTGTGCATACGACGGTGGGCGAGAGGATCGAAACAAGACACACAATGCTCGATACCAGAACTCACATTGAGCTACAAGAAGACCTAATCAAACACATTTGGGCGAAATTCGGCCACGAGTAGTGGTTTTTTTAATTTTATGAATTTAATTATGTAATTTTTAATTTTTAGGATTTTAATTATGTAATTTTTAATTTTTTAGTAATTTGTAATGATATCAGATATTTTTAATGCATTTTAATATTGTGGAAATGTTTTTAATAATTGAAGTATTTAAATTAAATAATGGAATGGTGGAACCCTTGAGCATGTCCTTGCGGAAGAGCATGGATGTGTGTGTTGTGCTTTTAAAAAAGAGTAGGAAATAAAAAATTAATAAAAATGAGTTCGGGCCTACATCCGTGCTCTTGCCAAAGAGCACGGATGTGAATGCTCACCGCTCGCCGCTATCAACCGCTGTTTGCACGTTTGTACCACTATTTTAATTGCTATAAATTTAAAGAAACATTAATCACTACACCAATTTATTTAATTATTTTCAACATAACATTAAATTAAAAAATACACTACAACGATCCACATGTTTACCGGTACCATTTATACACCAATTTATTTAATTATTTTCAACATAACATTAAATTAAAAAATACACTACAACGATCCACATGTTTACCGGTACCATTTATATTCCTAGGTCACATGTTGATATAATATACTACGACTATAATTTTATAATAATACTAATAGTAGTATCCTATTGCATTTTGGTGACGTAATCCAACCTTGTACAGCTACCCTCTAAGCTAATTGATAATTAAATTCAATTCAATTCAATTATTCAACGTTAATTATTAGATTCATGTAAAAATTGTTGCGTAACCTATGGTTTTGCTTTTGGGTTAGTATCGTATCGTATCAAATCTTACCTTTATTTAATTGCTGGTGGTTAGAATGGCCGCCTACATCGCTGAATTTCAGATTTTCTATATATTTTAATATAGGGTTGTCGATCTAAAGAAACACTACTAAGAAACAATCTAAATAAAACCTAATGATATCAATAAGCATTTACCATATTTTTGAAAAAATAGATGATAGTATAGACTAATATTGTGAATACTCAACACATAGTGTGGTTTCAATAACTAAAACTTGCAATTATGCAAACTAATAGTGTGGTTTCGAATATGCAGATGGCTTAAATATACATGCCATCAATTACTACTCCTCAACCCATATAGTATGCCATATAGTGAACTAATAAGTGAAGTATAGTAAGCAATTCATTTGGTTTTATTTTTAAGTTAATTGAACTAATATTTTGCCAAATCTAGTTACTAACTTTTCATCCCTTTTAGTCAAGAAATCTGCTACACAAATAATTCTGATTCATCTTTTTTTGGCACAACACAAATCAAACAGTCTCACTCTCACTGGATTCAATCAGAAAAAAGTTGTGAATTTTGATATTGTTAGTTAGTAGTGAGCATTAATTATGATTAAGCAACAAATTATATTTGGTGGGTAGCTCTCTCTAATAAAAGCGTGGCGATCGACTATTCGAGTTCAGCTCCACTTCCACTTCGTGGATTCGTACTTCCGCAAAATCCAAAGCTCAGAACTTGTTTTCTAATCTCCACTTCTCACTCACGCTGGAGCTTGGATTATTCTATCTTACTTGACTTCATAGATGTACAAATTGATACGGGCCCGGGATTTGAAGTTAGCTTGATTTCATCTTAGGACTGAATCCCGTGCGAAACACGTTTTCTCGGATTGGAGGAATCGTGAGCGAGATAGGTATGAGTTTGGTGTTCTTGTTAATTTTCGTCTTTTTCGAGTGACGAGGGGTTTTGGTGTGGTTTTTGCTTGTTGCGCATTGGGATAGAGAGACAATCGAATAGGATCCAGTATTTGGGAATACGTGTAGTTTGAATTGTTGTTGTTTGCGTCTCTAGGAAGTTAGCAACTACTCTACTGTGATTATGTTCATCTGAACAAGCGGCACTGGTTTTTATTTTAATCTATGTTTTTGCCCAATTAAATGTTCTGTTATTTCCTAATATTAGTGATTAATGGAAAGTGGGATATGTTAATGTTCAATCAATGGTCATGTAGAATGGGGGAGTGAAAGCAAGAGATAGGTAAATTTCACAGCCGTGCAACATAAGCTTGGTATACTTGTTCTATAGTGACGTTGTGTTGGAAAATCTAGAAATGTGATTTCTTAATTCATCCTAATGATTTTATCTTTGTGACATCTAATACACAATTTTTTCATCTCTACACGTGCAAGGACTTGTGTGAACGAGATGGAAGTGCATATCTCATATGATCTAAGTTTTCACTATTTTTGTCTTATGCATTGAGCTGCAGTTGAAAAAGTGTGGATTGGGGCAGTAATGATTTTGGGAAGTTAACGTAGTTTCTGTTTCTTTCCCATTCAGTCAGTGTGAGAATAGTGCCTCGTATAGGTATGTTCTCAGAACGTCATGCTGTGCTAGTGATGTATATGGTGCTGGGTTTTTGGCCAGCCACTTTTATCAGTTCATATCTTTTAAGTGGAAGGGTTAGATGGCATCCATTCTAAGTCTCCGTGTGTTCTTTTCAAGTATTATGAGGAATTTCACCAAGGAGTGACTAACAGCTTGCTGTCCCAATTTTTCCCCCAGAATTATGTACCTCCAGAGATAGGTTATAAGTTATAACTAATAACCTTCAAACTATACCACGCATATGATTGATGAAATAAAGTAAATCATTAAGTTATTCAATTGAACGTTAAGTTAGTTACTAGATGGCCACTGTTGTAAGCTTTTGTTTGATCAGTGGTGACATTCTATATTTCATATGTATGAATTCATGCAGTTCTACGAGGATAATAAAAATCTATAGTTGTCTATGAAGGCACCCAAGTCATGGAGGTGGCAGACGAAGACATAACATTTCTTATTTGACCAGGTATTAGTCATGTTTTCTAACTTTTGAGCCAAAGCATCCGCATGAAATTTATTTTTATTTTATTTCTTTAGCATACAAAATTGCTCTCCAATTCGGAGTCAGATCAACAGCATTTTTAAAGCTAAAAAGGCTTGACTTTCAGGTATAACTGCAGAGAGTACTTGGAGTGAAGATGAAACAACTCCCATTCATGGGAGTTGTCTGTACAGTGATGTTGTTTATTATATACAGGACAACAATTTTTCAGTATCAACAAGCAGAGGTATGTTAAGAGAGATGCTGAAGAGTTTGATTGCATTCATACTTTACTAACCTTGATATATTGGATTTCAAGGAGATTTTGGATATGCCTTTTTCTACTGCCATGATGATTGATTACTAATTTCTCTCGAAGTACTTGTCCATGACAAATTTTTCCACTTATTTTCCTTCATGTGCATCAGATGGAACAAAAACTGGATTCTTTTTATACGTTGAAGGTATCCTTCTAGTAAACAACCTTGTTTGTCAATTACTTCTCCACATAGTATAGCCATTTAATAGGTATTTCTATTTGCTTAAGGTTATTAATGGTTTGGTCTAGGACTCAGGTGTGGATACCATGGAGAAGTTGCCTCGTGGTATCATTGAAGCAAAGTCAGACCTGGAGTTAAAGCCTCTATGGACAAGCAGCAGTGCCAATTCAAAGGTCAATTTAACATTTATTTAGAGCCAGTACGCCCTGTGGCCATTTTTCATGTTCATCAGAGTTAGCTCATTATTAGTGATTTATGGTTTTTGTTTGTACATTACTATACACACTTATACCCACTGGCTTCGAATGGATTATGATGACTCTGCATCAAAAAACTTAAACACCAATTCCTATGTCTTCCACTGAATTTTCAGGACCGTGCTCAGCGCTCTGTTAATTTGCTAGCGATGCCTGTTGGAATCAAGCAGAAGAAAAATGTTAATACTGTTGTGCGAAAGGTACAACTTCTATTGATATCAACATTTGACGATCTATCTTAGTAAGTACTCATATTCACTGATGAACTCTCTTGATTTCAGTTTCTTTCAGAAAATTTCACAATTGTGTTGTTTCACTATGATGGAAACTTGGATGGATGGTGGGACCTACGTTGGAGCAAGCAAGCTACACATATAGTTGCTCTCAACCAAACAAAATGGTAAGCCATCAGTCCGTCCTTTCTTGCCCATGTGCCGAATTTAAAAATTTCACAAAAATAGGCTATGCGAATATTCAACCATCTATCAACAAACGTCTACCGAAATTTGGAGACAACAAATATCAACAGAGAGACAATTTAGTACGGTTCAAGCATGATTTTGGGTTACTCTAGCTGTAGTTAAAAGCTATGACAGATGTCACATTCAGTGTAAATGAGGTGTTGAGTGTTTGACATGGTGGATTCCTTTCTATATTTCTTTTCCTTTTGGTTTGATGGATGTAAAAGGAAAAAGAGTAATGCAATGGGACTCACCTTATGCTAGTTAGGACTATGACTATCCCAGTTTGGTTTGCAATATGAGATGTTCAACTACTCTATAGCTTACTTATTTCCTTTCACATTCAGGTGGTTTGCCAAACGCTTTTTACATCCAGCTATTGTGTCCATCTATGATTACATATTCCTGTGGGATGAAGATTTGGGGGTTAAGAATTTTCACCCTGGAAGGTACTGTTTCAATACTATAAAGCTGTATCTATTTGATAGTTTTTTTTTTGTATCCTAATATATTTGTTTAACCAATACTCGTATGTATATTTGGATATTCCCTGATATTTGTTGATATATTACTGAATTTTTGGGCGGAATTTATGGGCTAGTCATGTTGATGACCCAGGAAAAACAGTTTTTTATTTTTTTTGCAAAATATTGTGGAAGTTGCCCAATAAAGAAACATCGTTAAGTGATAGGATTTGAACCCTGAACTCACCTCTGGGAGAAGACATGCATGACAGAAAATGCAATTTGGTTCTCAAAATACCTTATACTAAGTCATTCTCCTCTAAACAGGTATCTGGACATTGTAAAATCAGAAGGACTTGAAATATCTCAGCCAGCTTTGGACCCAAATTCTACTGGCATACATCATCGGATCACTATAAGAAACCGAATGAGTACATTTCATAGGTATAGTTATTGAAATGTCTATGTAATTTGACTCTGTATTCCCTGTATGGTGCTAATGCATTATAATTTAAGCAGAAGAGTCTATGATGCCAGAGGTAGTATTAAGTGCTCAGATGATAGTGAAGGGCCTCCATGCAGTGGGTAAATTTCGTCACTCTCTAATTTATTGTTTTACTCCGTATCTTTTATTTTGATATGCAGTTGGTTTCTCAAGCAGCTTGTTCCTACTGTTGTCTGCCCACATCCTAAGTTTTCTTTATGTCTTGATGAACATTCCACCCACCAAGAATTTTGGTACAATCTATTCATAACATAGTAATCACTTTTGCATAAGCAGTTTTGTAGAAGGCATGGCTCCTGTGTTTTCGAGATCAGCATGGCATTGTGCCTGGCACTTGATACAGGTACCTATTATGTGTTTTTCGTAAAATTTCATTTCCTCGAGTTACTACTTACTCACTAAATTTGAAATTTATAAAGTCAAATATTTTCTGAACCATGTAGATGTACGTATTAAACTATAGCAAATTTATGTAGCACACTGCACACATGGTTTGAAGTTGTCAGTATACTGATCCTTAGTTCCTCACTTTGTGACTGCACCAAATCTGGAAAAAGTTTGATATTGCAATCTCATTGACGTCGGTCATGCTACGCTTTTTTTCATTTCAGAATGATCTTGTTCATGGATGGGGAATGGACATTAAACTTGGCTATTGTGCACAGGTAATACTAGTTCTATTTCTGTATTGTCAAAGAAGATAAAAAAGAAGCTAATATACTAGAGTCCATTCTGAGAGTTGGTTAGTCTATGGTCTTATCTTTTTTTTTTATGAATAAATGAATTAAATAAAACCAAACCAAATGTTAACATCATACACTCGGGCATACCCGAGGAAAGTACAAGTGAAAGCCACAAGTCGGCTAGTACAAAATAACATGGTAAAAACCAAGAAGCAAAAGGGAATGGGCAGGGCCCCCACAAGATCGTACACAGTTCAAATCACCCATCGAAACCCAGAGTGGGCGGGCCTCGTTAAAACCCCTTGGGGATAAAACCCCATGGGATAAAATTCCCCAAGGGGAAAAAGAGTACCCTGATGAGTAACTCATAATGGTCTTATCTGCTAAGCTGCTAGGTGCTTTATTTGTCTACATTTTGTTGATGCTGCTATTGGAGTTTTATGTCTTGCACTCTGCAGTGATGTTTAGACCCCCATTTAGATAACAAGAAAATTAAAAACTGTAGGAGTATAAAAATTGGTACAAGGCTTTTGCTTACGTATTAATGGTTTGTCGTCTTGTATACATTTACACCTTTCTAGGGGGATCGCACGAAAAAGATAGGAGTTGTTGACAGTGAATATGTAGTTCATCAGAGCATACAAACATTGGGTGGTGCATCTGCTAAAAAGGTGATTTACTTTTCTCTTGGATCACTTCAGTATATGCTAGATTTCCTTTTTCCTTATGTGTTGATTTCCTCTGCACTTCTTCTAGTACTACAGTATATGAAGTATGCCGATATGATAACATCTAAATAGCATATTTTCAATTCAAATAATACAATGATATTCTTTATCCACTATGTAGGCTGTGAATTCTGAAGTGACTACAAAGGTACACCTCCATTGTTTAAGTTCATCTTTTCTATCCTCTTCTCCTACAACATCTATTTGTTATACCAGTTTATAAACTAATGGCAACTTCTATCCCTGCTTTTCTTTCGATCATTCCATCTCGCAGAAGCATGGTGTTGATGTTAGATTAGAGGTGAGCTCCCATATTCGAACTAGTATTTCGTTTGTAACTGCCTCCATTACTGTATGCGTGATCTTGGAAATATGGTGATTCAGATACGGAAGCAATCTTCGATGGAGCTTCAAAAATTCAAGGAACGATGGGACCGAGCTGTTAGGGAAGACAGAAACTGGGTCGACCCGTTTTCCTCAGCCCAAAGACGCAGATTTTGGGGCTATTACAGACGTGCCAAAGTTTAAATAGCCAAAATTTAATCTCTGCAATTTTAGTAAGTTAGCGTATCAAACCTATAATGTTTATATTTTGGTTCCTTTTCTTTTATCCAGTCAAGATTGGGTCTATACCTGCAGCTGATCATATGAAAATGGAAAGATATATTGATGAAAATACAGAAGAAGGAAAAAAAGTGATTTGCAATTTAATTGGTTTTGTAGTTATGTTTATGTAGGGATACCAAGAAAAATTAGCTGGACTTGTTTTCATTTGTTAGAAGTAATTATCAAATAGGCACACTGCCGAAAGCCAAAAACTTTGGCTAATTATCATTTGATTGATTTTATTTTATTTTATTTTCAAACAACAGTCACGCTACTTTGATACAACCGACACCTAAAAGTAGGTTATAGATGTCTCATCTTCTTTTTTTATTTGTGTTAATTTTATCATTAACCTTTTGATTGTTGAGACTGCCACCTTTATCTCTTTATATTATTGTGTTGTGGTGAATTCGGAAACAATAAATCTAATCCTCGTATCGTTAATAATTAAGAGATGCCATGCCAAGGTCGGTCTCAATCTTTTGCATTTTGGCTCCTCTCCTGCATTTTTTATGTTTATAATATTATGTTTGAACTTCACAAATGATTGGGGTTTGGTATTCTTTAAATCAAGAAAAGTGCAAATGTGTGAAACCTTCTACATTAAATGTGAATTTAAATTATATGGTTTCGAAGTTAGTTAATCCAAATATACTTGGGGTGTTTTAAGATTTATATAAAATTATGGCAGTCTATTTAATCAAATTAAATTCTATCCTGTTTTATTATGAAAACAAACTAGCTATAACGTGGATAAGTATAGGTTCGTGCCTTTAATTACCAATGTTAAATTACTTAAGAAAATGGTAAAATCAATGATTTGCAAGCAAAATCTCAAATAAAATTATACTCACATGAACATTCAAAGTTTCAATAGGGATTAAAAGTACGAACACCTAATCCAAAGGGGCCAAGTCTTATTTTAGTGGGTTGCCCAATCCTAAGAGATTATTATAGTACTATTATTTTGTTGTTAATTAAAGAGAGCCCGCAAGCACCGTTGATGTGCACCTACTATTTTAATAACAATACCCCAAAAATTTATACAAACCGTATAACAACAAATCATACTAATACTATCTAAACTATTTTATTGAGAGGAATCATAATATACAAGAAAGTGTTGCGACATCCTATCAATGTGGTCTATTACTTGCGGTATTAATTTTTAGATACAAGAAAGTGCTGTGACATCCTATCAATGTATGTGTATATACTCTTTGCTTATTTTAGTTATATTAAGCCTTTTCCCACCCATTAATAAATTCGATTTCTTTGACTAAAAAAATATGTGTTCATAATAGTACTACTATTCAAAATTTGAACTTATGACTTTAATGCTAAACACGGTTTCAAGTTTCAACCCCATTTCCTTGCGATTTGGCACATATCCAACTCAATAAAGTAAAATTTTCAACTTAAAAATGAAAGAAATAACCAAAAAAACTACTAGAACATGTATTTTTTCTAGTTAGGGTGGCTATTATAAAATTAATTTTATTATCAAAGGAAAGTTCGTCTCTTTCAAAGCTGACTATCGACAAGTCTACAACACATTTCGGCTCTCTCTCCTTCTAAACGAACGTTCTCTTCTCTTGTTACAGTCTCGTTTTGCAATTGAATCCAAATTGTCTGAAATTCTTCTCCTGCAACCTTAAACGCCTTCTTATACTTTTCTAGCATCCCCAAATTGAACTATCTGGACATCAAGATATCTCCTTTCTTCGTTTCTGCAATTGGTATTTGATTAAAGCTAATAGTCATCATCATGGCGGGCCGTTACGACAGCAATCCTTTTGATGAAGAGGAAGAAGTTAATCCCTTTTCTGTAAGTTTTTTATTCTTTATTTTTGTGACAAGCTATGAATTTTCAGCCGAACCCACCTTATGCTCCCTTCAATTTCACAAAATTGAATTTGCATGCTATTACAAATGCATAAATATTGCAGTTGTAAAAAGTGTTGTCTAAATTGGGGGGTTTTTATGATTCTGATTGTCTGCTACCTCATGTAGTTCTTGTGATACACTTCTGCTTGAGAATTCCATATAGTTATTTATATTTCTCTTTCGGCGGTATTACTAGACATTTGAGTTGATTAAGTTTTAATTAGGTGACCTTCTAATTTAGATGCAGATAGTTGTTTGTTTTCATGCGATTTTGCTGAAGGAAACTTGTAAATTGTGGCTCTTTAGCAGTAGGATAAGATGTTGTACTCACAGAGTTGTTGTGTTTGACTCTGTTGCTTCTATGTTTTTTTCGTTAACTCCAGGATGGAGGGAGAAAAGGAACCACCGGCGGAGAATCAAAGTTTAGTGGAGGCTCATTTTATACAACGGTAATTTCCTCTTCTTTAATTCTCCTTTGATGTAGAACCTTTGATCATTGTCAAAATCTTGGATATGCATGTTAGTATAGGTATCAAATTGACCTTATGACATGTGATTTCTTTCCCATAACTTTTTGTGCCTCGTTAACCAAATTTTGACCATTGTGGTGGTGGTGGTTCTCCTATGGGTTCATATCTGCAACATGAAACTCTTTTACTTAAAAGACGACCCAGTCGTCGTTATTGAGATGAGATGAGTTTCTAGCTGACAGTAACTGATTCCCCCTAATTTGTGGAAGGAGAAGCAGTTAGAGTTGATCATTGTGATGCAACTCAAAGTAAAAGATATCATGTGTGTCGTATCTCCAAGTTCCCGGATTTTTTTGAAGAATTAACTATAAAGCATACACATTTTCCATGGATTCAGTGTTTTTTATAGCAGTTAGAATATTTCTTCTAGGGAACCTTGTATTTCTTTTGGGAGACTAAAATAGTCACCTTTGTGGCCTCGATAATAGAGTGCATTTGTTGTTTACTTGGATGTTTGGTGTACTACTATGTGTAAGTGTAACATAGATTATCTTTTTGTGTGATCAGACTACTGGGAGTGCTCCTTCTGCTACAAAGTCAAGGCTTTCACCCCTTCCACCAGAGCCTGCAGATTTCTACAATCCTACAGCCCCAGTTGATATTCCTCTTGATAATACTTCGGTAACTGCAATTTCTTTTTTTTCAGATTGTTTAACTTACAGTCAAATGTTCTTTATCCATTCCTTTGATTGGTGTTGGCTGGTGTTGTAATCCAAGAAAAAATCTATTTTTGGATTTGAAACAGAAAGAGAGAGAGCTCCAGGCAAGAGAAGCTGAATTGAAAAGGAGGGAACAGGTATATGAAATCACTACGTCACCATGAAATTCTCGCCATTTCATATGTACTAACTGTTGTATGGTGCCATATTTTTGGGGAAATATCATACTTGTCATATTTGTATTTCATTCGTACCCTTTATTTACTATGTAGAACAGTAAAATATAGATATAAGCGGAAAAGTAAATAGACATAGTAGAAAAAGTAGTAGTGTATTTTATTACTCAACACATGCCACATATATATAGTATAAGAGACTAAGCTAGGCTATGTCACATCACCGATGTGGGACAGAATACTAATATTCTTAACATTCCCCCTCAAGCGGGAACATCTATATTGTGTCCAGCTTGGTACAAAGTTCTCAAAAATGTTTTTCCTCAAACATCGGAGCAATAGTAGTAGCCGAAACTATAGGGTAGTAGTAGTTGCAGTTGTTGCATAAGTAGAGCTGCAAGGCAGAGTAGTAGTAGTTGTAGCAGAGTAGCAGCTATAGGGCAGTAGTAGCAGATGCAGAGGAGTAGTAGCAACTGTAGCAGAGTAGCAGCTGGACAATAGTTGCAACTGTAGCAGAAGTAGCAGATGCAGGGCATTGACAGTTGCAGTAGAGTAGCAACTGTAGAGCAGAAGTAGTAGATGCAGCGTAGTAGTGACAATTGTAGCAGAGTAGCAACTGTAGCAGGAGGACAACTGTAGGAGTAGAATAATAACTGCTGACAAGAGCGCAGGTGGATAAAAAGCAAGTAAGAGCGCAGACAGATAATAGCACAGAGCAACAGAGCAGGAGTAGAACAGCATGCAAATAATAGCGCAGAATGCAGCAACGTAAAAACCCTAGTTTGGGCAGAGTAGCGGAGTAGAGCATAGCAGAACTGTAATTTCGGAAAGAGTGGTATAGCAGAACCATAATAGCGCAGAATGCGGCAACGTCAGAAACCCTAGTTTGGGTAGAGGAGCAGTTGCGCAATATAGTAGTGGTAGAAACCCAAATTTGGGCATAATAGCGCAGTAGAGCAGAACAAAACATAATTTCTTGTAAAGTAGAGTAGTGATGGAAGAGCAGAGTGGGGACATAGTGGGGACAGTAGAGCAGGCACGGATTCGAATCCGCTCTGATACCACGTAGAACAGTAAAATATAGATATAAGCGGAAAAGTAAATAGACATAGTAGAGAAAGTAATAGTGTATTTTGTTGTATTTTATTACTCAACACATGCCACCTATATATAGTACAAGAGACTAAGATAGGCTATGTCACATCACCGATGTGGGACAGAATACTAATATTCTTAACATACTATAATGGCAATTGTTGATACTTTACAGAGGAACATCATTTAAGTGATTGTCAAGATTGATTTGAGGCATGTTTTCTCCTCTCAAAGTTTTGTAGTAAGCTCTGTAAACTGAATTGATAATTTCTTTCCTAATAAAGTATGTTTAATGGCTATTGCAGTATTCACACACTAATAAGAGGATTTATTGTCACTAATGTATATGTGTATAGTTATTAAAAAAAACAACCTGCACAAGTTATTTGCTTGACAAACAAATCTAATTCTGCAAGCAAGGTTAGGTTAATATGAATAATTTGAAGCAATTC
This sequence comes from Salvia splendens, assembly GCF_004379255.2. NCBI lineage: Eukaryota > Viridiplantae > Streptophyta > Magnoliopsida > Lamiales > Lamiaceae > Salvia > Salvia splendens. Next base: position 30,186,970 of record NC_056039.1, read on the forward strand.
ATGAGTGAGAGAACTTATATGCTCTTCATACATTATGTGAACTTGGATGAGCATGCAAAGAATATCTCTATTAGCATTGGTTGGTTAGTGGATTGCAGTAAAACTCTCTTGGCTCCTACATTCTGTATTCAACTCAAACAATCCCCATCTTGCACAACTAGAGTGCAAGCTGCACTAATGTAGGCCTGATTTATGATGATAATCCTCTGCAGGAAATAAGGCGGAGAGAAGAGGCTGTTGCCCGAGGTGCTCTGCTGACTACATCTGGATCTTTCATTACTTTACAACCCTTTATAAAAAAAAATCTCTCGTTTGTGTTTTTTATTGTTTAGTGGACTGCTTCAAAAAAGCCATGGTGTACTGTCATTGATTTCTTTATCATTTCAGCTGGCATTGTTATTGAGGAGAAAAATTGGCCTCCATTTTTTCCTATTATTCATCATGATATTGCAAATGAAATACCAATTCACCTTCAAAGGCTTCAATATGTTGCGTTCACAACCTTCTTAGGTAAGCAAATAATTTTCCTATGTACTTGTTTAACTTTATACATGCCCTCAAGTTACTATATAAACATACTTGTAACTCATTTCTGTATAGGGTGGATTTGGATTGAATTTAGAGGCTTCTTGTTTGTTTACTCTTTTAAAAATGTATCAAAATTTCACTTCTATGTTTCTATGACGATCTCTGTGCTACTTGCGATATTGTCTGTCAAGCATTGATGCTTAAATCGTTGTTCCTCTGCCCCCTTCACTTAGAACCTGTGATTGCTTCATGCCAAAGAAATCAAACATATCAATGGAATTGGTTGTGCTGTGTTTTAGTATTCTATATAAATTTCTTTCTTAGGGTGTGCAGAAATCCTTCTCCCTCTTCTTTTAAACACTTGCATAAAGGTAGCTTTTTGCAGTTATAATAATCAATGCTTTGCATAATGCTTCACTTGATTGGAGAGGTTGATACTTGATAGGCTTTGTTTTTACTCTGATACAGTTTGTTGCTACAAGAGTCTGTCAAGAGTTAGGGTATGACAATTACAATTTAGTACAATATCTGTGTTCTGAAACATAGCATTCTTGTCACTTATTCTTTTATCTCCATTTTTTCCTGAATTCTTTTTTTTTTGCGCACTGAGGCTTTCTTCTCTCACAAATGCTACTATTGATGTATTATTTTCTTTGGTAATCAGGGATTTCATTTGCACTTCTCTGGAATATTATAGCTGTGACTACTGCATGGATTAAAGGAGAAAGTGGGTATTGTGATCATCATCTGGTGTATCGCTAAGCTGAGTTTTCTTTTTCTTCACTGATTTTCTGACTCGAGTTCATTCACTAGGTGTGAGGATTTGGTTTCTTGCAATAATCTACTTCATAGCTGGGGTACCTGGAGCCTATGTACTATGGTATCGCCCACTCTACAGAGCTTTCAGGTAAGTGACTGTTATCTTGCTGCCAACCACCTCTTACATTTTCTGTTTTTACATAGTTTCTTTCGGAAACACGTAAGAACCTTGTATGTAGAAATTGAATAGACATGTAAGATCAGTAGCTGCAAAATAGCCAAATGTTTATAAGCGTGCACTAAATTCTTAAAAGCCAAAGGTATCAGAATTGATTAGCTGCTGCTCCATTATGCAGGAAAGAAAGTGCTTTCAAGTTTGGATGGTTTTTCCTGTTTTACTTGGTAAGTTCCTCATAATGCTCGATGCAGGCTCTACCTTCAAATCAAGTATACGATCTTGTTGATATCTTATGCCACAACAGATTCACATCGGATTTTGCATCCTTGGCGCGATTGCACCCCCTATTGTTTTCCGAGGAAAATCTCTGTCGTAAGTTAACCATCAATAAACCATATCTACATAATCCGCATTTGAGGTTTTGATTTGACTGAGACGGTGTCTTGTGCAGAGGTATCTTGTCAGCCATAGACCTCATTGGCGACCATGTTCTGGTCGGGGTAAGCTGAATCCATTATAATAGTTAGGATGCAGCTTTGTTTTGAGTTACAACTCACAAGATTTTGACATATATACACTCAGGTTTTCTACTTCATTGGTTTTGGATTGTTCTGCCTTGAGACAGTTCTGAGCCTTTGGGTCATACAGGTAACTCATCATTTCCTACATCCATAAATATTCTAACCTTTAACTGAGAAAATGCCCCTCAACCTGGCAGCAAGTATACATGTACTTCCGAGGCAGCGGCCAAGCAGCGGAGATGAGGCGCGACGCTGCCAGATGAGCAAAGTAATATCTGTTGAAATACACTTATTCTGTGGATGGAGGAGTGTTGCTCCTTTTCTTGTAATATGGTTTAATAGATTGACTGGATTGAAACAGACACAACTTGAAGGCTTCTGTAAATCTATTACTACTACTACTACTACTACTCATTTATTTATTTTTCTTTCTCCAAATATTTGTTATACAATAACAAAAGAGAAAAGCGCAACAAGCCAAGAAAACAGTAGATCAGAATGAGATACCGATATTATAGAGGCTATAAAGCCCCAAATTCACTGCAAAAGTTTGTTACATGCAACAAAATCAAAGCAGCAAATGTTGAGTGGAATCACAATCCAATCTAACTAGGTTGGCAACAAGTAGTAAATCTCGTAGCCAACTATTTATAAATACACACACAGTCTACTATATATATATATAGAGAGAGAGGACACGTGTCCCCATCAGCAGGAAGCAGTGCATTTCTTCTTGCAGTCGATGGTGCAGCCGCCGCCGCCGCCTCCGTAGCCGTACCCCTTCCCGGAGCCGCCGTAGGAGCTGAAACACTTGGCCGGACAGGTGAGCTTCTTCTTGTAGCAGGGTCCCTTTTCAGAGCAGACCACGCTGGGCCGCACGACGCCATGCGTGGAACCGCCTCCGCTGGGGCCGCCGTAGCCGCCACCGTAGCCGCCGCCGTAATTGCCGTAGCCGGGTATACCGAAGCCGTTACCCGGGTCGCCGAAGAAGCCGCCGGCCTGGTCGCTGGGGGAGGGGTCGGGTCGGGTGGCGGTGGCTGCGATGAGCCATAGAGAAAATATAAGAATGAGAGCAGCAGCTGATTTCATTGTGTGATGATTTGGGGGAAAATTTAGAAATGGTGGAAGATATATTTATTTAAGTAGAGAGAGAGAGAGGAGAGGAGAGGAGAGGATAGGAGAGGTGAAAACTGAAAAAGGCATTAAATGGAGTAGAATTGGATGGAAGTTGAGTTCCTGAGATAGAGAGAGGGGGCCAAAGTAGGTTGGGGCGCAGTTATTGCAAACAAAACCAAAGTCTTTGCTACTAAATGGGGCTGTCGCTTTTAAACCATTATGCAATGACTTCTCACATTAATTTACAATATTCATTTTGAATATTTATAAATTATGTGTCAATTTTATTTCCAATCACTAAACTCATTAATAGTCAATTCCAACAATCACCAATTTTCATGCATAATATTCATTAATTAAAGAATCTATGTAAAATTGTCATTAATTAATTTTCATGCATGGAAATATATGGAAATTTTCCATTAAAGAATCCCACCAGTTAAAAAAAAAGGAAAAATTGGCTTCATCCAATGACCCCAGCCTAGCCTAAACCCACTTCATTTCATTGTGTGTGTTTCACCCTCAAATCTAAGGGCTCGTTTGGTTGCACTGACAGGGTTATATGAGATAGCCTCCTCACATTGATTTTACATGATAGTGTGGTAAGATATGTATCTCACTTTGATGTTTGGTTGTACCGACAGCAACCCCATGATAGTTTATACTCCCTCCGTCCCGCACTACTTGCACTTATTTCCTTTCTGGGCGTCCCAAGTTATTTGCACTCTTTCCATTTTTAGTAACAATTTATACCTACAGCCGTAATTGTTGACTTTGTCTATCACTCATTCCTTAATCTCCGTGCCTAAAAGGAAAGGTGCGAGTAGTGCGGGACGGGGGGAGTATTATGTTTGGTTTGGACTGCAGAAACTGCTGATACAAAAATACATGGACAAATTTGTCCTTCTAAGATTATTGTAGTGACTTTTTTATCCTTGCAAAGCCTATTTCTAATTTTGGCACAGCAGAATCGCCCGCCTGCTGTCTATTAGCATGCACGAACTTGTCTTCCATTTTCCAATTAGCACCGGTGGTGGCCACCACTTTCTTAAAAGCTATGTAGCGCCCCTTCAGCTCTATCACACGGACAGCTATGTCTTCGGTCGTGAGATCCGTTCCAAAGGGAGCGTTAATGAGTGCTTGAACATTGCGCAGCACTTCGGCTGGCAGATTGGCATCCTCCCAATCCCGACCGTTCCTCATGCCGATCAATGTCGAAAGCAAATAAGTATCCATCTCTCGATTCCATTTGCCTCGATAGAAGAACGTTGCTTGGGGTGGGATTTGAGACTTCATTTTTTTCAGATAAAGGTGTTGAAGCTATGGTCGCACTCTTCCCCTTATATACAACAATCGCCCGTCACTACTTCCTCCGTCGACATTAAATTGGATTGGTTGAGAAATTACTCCGGTAGATAAACGTCAAGTCTAATGTTTAGGGGTTGCCGACCTGGTTTTTTTTTCACTGTGGTATAGAGAGGTAGTTGATAAAGATGGAGGCAAGCAATAAATATAGTGCATACATATTTATTAAAATTTTCTGTTTTTCTTCTTTTCTCTAATTTTCTTTTTTCTTTTTTGTTCTTTTGTAAAGTTAATTTTTATTTCACAGTTTCTTTTGTTAAATTTTTATTTCACAGTTTCTTTTGGATGAAAAAATGATACTTTTGCATCATAAAATGATAGTTTGAGGGGATAAAATGATAGTTTCAAATGATAAAATGATATTTTTGTTTAATAATGATAGTTTTAGATTTTTGGATGATAAAATGATACTTTTGCATCATAAAATGATAGTTTCAAATGATAAAATGATACTTTTGTTTAATAATGATAGTTTTAGATTTTTGGATGATAAAATGATACTTTTGCATCATAAAATGATACTTTGACGGGATAAAATGATAGTTTCAAATGAAAAAATGATACTTTTGTTTAATAATGATAGTTTTAGATTTTTGGCTGATAAAATGATACTTTTGCATCATAAAATGATACTTTGACGGGATAAAATGATAGTTTCAAATGATAAAATGATACATTTGTTTAATAATGATAGTTTTAGATTTTTGGATGATAAAATGATACTTTTGCATCATAAAATGATACTTTGACGGGATAAAATGATAGTTTCAAATGATAAAATGATACTTTTGTTTAATAATGATAGTTTTAGATTTTTTTATGATAAAATGATACTTTTGCATCATAAAATGATACTTTGACGGGATAAAATGATAGTTTCAAATGATAAAATGATACTTTTGTTTAATAATGATAGTTTTAGATTTTTGGATGATAAAATGATACTTTTGCATCATAAAATGATACTTTGACGGGATAAAATGATAGTTTCAAATGATAAAATGATACTTTTGTTTAATAATGATAGTTTTAGATTTTTGGATGATAAAATGATACTTTTGCATCATAAAATGATACTTTGACGGGATAAAATGATAGTTTCAAATGATAAAATGATACTTTTGTTTAATAATGATAGTTTTAGATTTTTGGATGATAAAATGATACTTTTGCATCATAAAATGATTCTTTGATGGGATAAAATGATAGTTTCAAATGATAAAATGATACTTTTGTTTAATAATGATAGTTTTAGATTTTTGGATGATAAAATGATTCTTTTGCATCATAAAATGATACTTTGACGGGATACAATGATAGTTTCAAATGATAAAATGATACTTTTGTTTAATAATGATAGTTTTAGATTTTTGGATGATAAAATGATACTTTTGCATCATAAAATGATAGTTTGAGGAGATAAATTGAATATTAAAAATCACAAGGGCTTTCAAATTTGTCGTAATTTGGAAGATAAACCATTTTGTCATCAATAATATAGTATTATGGAATTTGACAGAATGTCGCCTTCTGAATAAAGCCAATCTTTAAAAGAAATTGGTTTTATTCGAACAAGAGAATGAAAATAAGCTCATCATAAATGTATGAATATCCATTGTACCATATGTAAGTGAAAATGAAAATAAATTGCTGGAAATATCAAGTTGCATCATAAATTAGAGTGATTATGAGAGATATCAGCAACAAATTAATTTGAAGATTACTTAATAACTCCTCAAGTAAAATCAAAACGGTTGTCATCTCATCACGCCTCCTTCCAACCTGAGAAGGAACACAGACAAACAGTTGGACGCAAATCCAATTACTCTAACTAAGACAATCAAACAGACTCACAAACATCAGTTCCACGAAATTCAGGTCAGCAAATACTCTGTGCAAATGCAGGAACACGAATGTGCTATTTCCAATTGAAACCAATGCAACACCCACTCAATTTAGTACTAAACAAAGTCAAATCCTTCATTCACAATGTGGTAAACACAAATGTAGACAAAAGCTTGAAGTCCATACAACCAAGACAATTGTACAAAGCTCTTAGTTGAGATCGAAACTAGACTGATTATAACTAAGCCCTCAAAGTATTCAAAAAGGATTCATAACTAGTTAAAATGAGAAGGCTTTCAAGAGTAATTGGATCCAATAATCCATTTGCATAATAAGCCACCATGCCTCATTAATGATTCAGTCATAGGTTAATCAAGATTTACCATATAATACAACTTCGAAGAATGAGAGAGACATGCAATCTCCAAAATGCAGTTCAAGCATACTGATTATGTAGATAAGGGGAATGAGAGAGAGAGGGAAATGTTCAAGAACAAATTATCAGCATCTAAATCAAGATGTTTTGATGAAAAAAGTAGAACAAACAAATTACCTTGCTCTCTTTTTTCTAATATTTCAAATCCAGAAATGAGTACTTATGCTGTTACTATAACGTGCCCAGAACATATTTCATTAACTAGATGTTTCTGTCTTGATTAAGTAATTAGCGTATTAATTTATTTAAGTAGTAGATGTTAATACTCACAAGCACTAATTTTACTCAGATGTGCATCCCATTAACTAATCTAACAACCATTTCAGCTGAATTTTCCATTAGAACTACAAATCTTGCCAAGCTGCACACAGATTGCAAATTGAGAAATGCAAATCTGGGAGGAAGTATATTTTAGCAAGCCCTACATACAAATTGAGAAATGCAAATCTGGAAGAAAGTCATATCAATCTAGAAAAGTATGTAATTCCCAAGCACACAAGCACAAACAATTGAAACACAATCCAAATCGGCGATGAAGACGAATTAAATTTTCAAGCATCCATGTAATTGTTGTGTAGTTGGGAATTTAGTGTACCTTGCGAGATTCCTCTTCATTAGCCATGGGTAATCGCTTCAAAATCGAGCCCAGGTTACGATATCACCAAATGTGGTCGACGAATCTGCAAATCATTCACAGATTACCTAAAACGATGATTACCAAACGGGCTAACAAAATTTCATACAAAATTGAATGCAAACCCTAAAATCGATGGCCGACCTCTCTTTGAGGAGCTGGGGCTTGAAACGGTGGAGTGAAGGGGTATAATTGTGACTTGGTCGAATTTCACCAAACGGGCTTCGCGAGATTGAGCAATATCGGAGGGGAGGACCTGGACAGTATTATAGGTGAAATGCAGGTAGCAATCTTAAATTTCATCCGTATCTTGATTGGTTTACCGGGTCGCGAGATAGTATATCAGTACAACCAAATGGCTGATATACCTCCGATAGGCGGCCCTATTAAGGCCTATCAGTACAACTAAACGATCCCTAAGGGGAGAGTATATATCACGTATTTGGACACTATATTGATATCTTAGTAGCATGTGTGTTGTGCATTATGATTGGGTTGATATGATTTGATGTTACGCTGTAGAATGTTAGACAAAGTGGTGATAGTGATATATATTGGGATATACTATAGATTTAGGATGGACCATAGAAGAAGTAGTAGATGTTGTTGGCTGCTGAGGTGAACAAAATTAATTACTTACAATTAATGAACTAGTATTACTAATTTCTTTAAACTTATCACTCAACTACGTCTGTCTCAATGGGCAATGGCATTGCTTGACATTTCATGTATCATACGTATTTAGGGATATTTCTCTGGAATAATTAATACTTTAATATATAGCTAGGCCATATTGGATAAGGATTTACCATTTATTATTAACTCAATATTACAAATTGCGTTGAGTGGTATAGATAAGCTTCAAATTTAACAATAATTTGTCCCATTAAATACGCAACATTTGGGAAACGGCACGAGATTTTATGTAGTGTTCTTTTGTGAGTTAATAAAGAGAGGGTGAAATAAGAGAGACGAAAAAATAAAAATAAAGTTATTTTCATTTTATGAAACGTTTCATTTTTTAATGGGATAGCGGGAAATTAATTAGACGGACGGTGTTGTTTTTAGGCTGATCTGCACTCATACTGTTTGTCCTTTTAACCTAACACACCACTTATCACATTATTACGTTTTGTGTTTAAAATTAATATTACTAACATAAAGAAAATCACAGGGCACGAAAACATTGGCAGTTAGATTATCATTTCATATGTTTCGTGTTACACCGTGTTTTAAAATTATTACTTATTAAATTATGTGAAATTCCCATTAGTGTGGATGGATTAGGTTTAAGGTATTGATATGGTAATATTGGTATAAGCTAATTACTCCTACGATACTTGCAGTAGTGAAGTCATTTTGTCATTTTGTTAAATTCCATTATAGTAGAGTCATTTCATTTTCTAGCAAAAACCAACACATTTTCTTCTCACTTACTTTATTCTCTCTTCATGTGGCGGATCCAGAAACTTTAAATTGGGGGTGCGATAAACAATTACTCATGCTTGAAATTTGAAATTCAATTGATCTTTTTTCTTTTGTTATTTCAATGATTTTTTCCTATGAGTCACTTCATTGTACACAAAAAAAATAGTACTTCATCCGTTTCTCCATAGTTGAGTCATTTTTCCATTTTAGGAAGTTTCCTCATAGTTGAGTCATTTCCCTATATAGTAACTTTTTTCTCTTTCTTACTTTACTCTCTCTACTTTTTTCCCTCTCTTACTTTTTTATCTATTTATTTAACACATTCAACACCCTTTCTTAAACTCCGTGCCGAAAAGTTTTGTCTCAACTATGAAGAAACGGAGGGAGTATCTTATTAGTGTTATTATTTGAATTTTTTTTTTGTTATTTCAAATTGAAGTTCTGAAATATTTATATACCAAATTTAGAAAATATTTAAACTAAAATAAAATGCATGATATTTCCGGTGTAATATCAAATATGAGCATAATTAGAATTAGAAATCATAATTAATAAAGAGTATAATTAATCATAATGTTTTATTGTGTATAAAACAAATGTTAGAATAAATAATAAATTTTTATATTTAATCGAACATTACTTAGAAGCATAAATAGTACTACTACTAAATGATTACATAATAGAATAGTAAAAACACAGGACATAACAAAATGGTCCTGGGGAAGATCGAACCTGGGTTGATGCTATGACAAAGGAGCATATTACCACTAGGCTATTTAAACATTTTGGGGTAGACTCGTACCATTTTATTCTTTACTAGATCTGTTAGCGCTTCATCTTTGTGCTTTTTCATTTCTTACTTTGTTCTTCTTTTACTTAATTCACTTAATACAAATTTTCTTAAATCGCATGCCGAAAAGAAACGCATCCACTGCTATGGAAAGAATGGAGTAATATCCAGTGCACATGCGCTGCAGAGACAGCACTACTGTAGCTAGGGGCCGCTGCCAGACTCACCAAATTCCTTTTAATTAGGTATCGAGGTGCGATGAGTAATTTGCCTTAAACAAATAAACATCCTTCTTCTTTTGCTTCTCTCACATCACATAAAAACATACTAACACTTAAGTTCCGTTCCAACTATAAATAATATGTAGTATTAGAATGTCAAATAGTATAGGTATGGACCTGCGCCTGCTGCTTATATATATCTCTATAAAACAGATGTCAAGTTTAAACTGGTTTGATTAACCCTAATCAGACTAGAAATATATAGAGTGTTGAGATGGAGATATTTTGATTCCCATGGTAATGGTGGGTCAGCAACAGCGAAGGGAGTAGTAGTATAGAATAGTGATAGTGTGTGTTGATAGGAATTAAAGAGGCAAGATATATGCATTAATAGGAGGCCAACCAACTACTTGTAGAAATCAATGTGGTTTACAGCCTTGAATTCATACCCTACTACCCCTGCTACCCAGCCAAACCAAAAGTCCACTCTTTCTTAACTTATGAAAGCTCCATCTCTAACCATTTATTTCTACTCATATAATAACACCATTCTACTTTCTATCTATATATAGCATGTTGATTTCCAAGAACATCACACCTTTGCACAAACCTTTGAGCTTGGCGCCATCTGCCCAATAATCTTAGCCCTATTTTTTTCAAGTTCTATCTATATCATGTTAATCAAATTTGAGAGAGTTTTTGGACAAGTTTTTTCAATCCACATTTTCTACTTTAATGGGGTCAGGGAAATTCGCATGCACATGCACCCCTACAGTTTGAGGTGCTTACATAACTTTCATTTATAAAAAAAGTTGGTAATATATATTTCTCATTATATACTGGACATTATAAATCACATTAAATATCTTTTTTCATGTCTATGTATAAGTCATGTTACTAAGTTCAGATTTGTATTTTATTCCCATATAATAATATTTTGTTGGAGATATACACTGATTTCAATATTTTAAGATTATACACAAATTTTGTTCACAGGTGTCATAACTTTTGTGGTTAAAATGATATAAGTAGGTTGTGAGTTTGAGATTGGTCATATCTCTCTGATCATATATAATAGGACAAATATTGATTCAACAAAGTGAGTTTGAGATTGATCATATATTATAGGACAAACATTGATCCAACAAAATTATAAGAACTTATACCAGGCTGTAAGATATTGGGCTCTTACAAAGAAAGTTTTGTGCTCTGCAGATTCGGAAAGAAAAGCCCAAAATAATACTACAAATCATCTAATACTCTTTTCTACAGATATAATATTATATTTATAACTAACTGTAATGTATGAAGTAGTATTGTACTATTACTTAATTAAATTTTCAGATCCAGCGAATTATGCTTCATTTTCCGACCCCATAAAAAATACTCTACTTTTAATCATCTTACTACATGCTACTACTAATCTCATTATATCAATTTATTTACTCTATGACCCACCACTTTAATAGCTACCAATATTTTCCTGACATGAGACCCTTTTTTTTAATTATTAAAACTCATATTTATACTTTTAGGACTTATTTAGGAACATAGCGGAATATATCCTAGTGTTCTCGTGTCAGATTTTTGACAATTTGAGGCTTTGAACTTCCAGTGCTCAATTTGCAATGGGGTCTGGGTGCTTGATTGCTAGCTAGTTTATTCTTCTCTTCCGATGTGAATTTTGCTTTTCATTTTCTTGATGATCAAAACCCACATCATCAGATGTCACAGTTATTAAAGGTCAGTTGAATTCAACTAAACAATTTTAATGACAGGTTTATATAATACGAACGGTGATGTAAATTATGGCATTAAAATTCACATACAATAAATTATTCAGATTCTTGTATTGTTGTTAATTGTCGAGAGTGGCTGCCAAGCAAGATTAAAATTAAATTTGGGGAGTGAAAGAAAGTATGTATGAACGGATCAAATGGGCATCTTTAGTCTTTTCCCAGTCAAGATTGCCATGTTTTGACTTGTAACATGTATATACAACTGATTTATTTATTATTTTCTCATTAATATATTCCTCTAGACTCTTGATAATTTGAACTCTTCATTCGCGTAAGCTTAACATTTCAATCCGATTTATAGTGTTATTTTGCTTTCCGTGTCACGTCAACAACTATCCAAAATTTCAAAATACATATGGCTGCAAATATAATTGTAAAATTAGGGAATGGTCATACATTGATGAAATTGACTTAGAAAAACAAAATAGAATTGCGGATTAAAACCACCAATTTTGGGTTAATATGGCTTAACTCAGTTGGTTCCTGGGTGGTAGATTGTCCCTAAGCAGACAGGATCGAATGCTGGCAGCCGCAGTGTGGGAGTTTCACCACTGTGGTGGCTCCTTGTGTGCTGGTTACCAGTGTAAGTTCCTCACACCTAATGGGCCGCTGAGGTACCGTGTTTGAACCCCTCCATAGCGATGTCGGGCCGGGTTATGGGGGCGCCTGGGGTGAGCGAATCACCTTTTGTCCCTAAGTAAGACAACCAAGCCGCCCACGGCCCACCAATAAAGGAGGAACAAAAGCCATCACTACTAATACATGGAATCTCATCAAATTTTCGTCACAATCCATTGCACTTGGTGTGAGTAGTAATTTAAAAATTAAAAGGTGGCGAATTAATTAAATGATTGCGATCTTGAATAATTTGAAATAATAGTAGTATAAGATAAGATGGGGCATGGTGGCACCTGGGTCCTGCCACTATGAGTTTATTTAATTACATAATTGAGATACTAATACACGTGATCCTTATGCCGCTCGTGTCCCACAATTTTACAAACTCACTGTTCCTGCTTTGCTTCTTTTTGCTCCACCCAAACGGAACACAATAAATTAATTTCCTCATTCCTTACTGCCCCTTCACAACGTCAGCGTTCTCACTTTGGGCGGCGGTAATTACTTCAAAAAGTCAGGGGTATTGTGGGAATCGCATAGTCTATATAAACTAACCACTTAGTTCCCGTCGATAATCAAACTCAGTAAACTAAATTTGAAGATCAGATCAGATTAAATTTAGAGAGAGAGAGAGAGGAGAAGAGATGGAAGGAGGTCGCAGAGAGATAATGAACTTGAACATCAACGGCGGAAATCCGTGGAGGAGGAGAGAGCAGGGCCGTCCGATCCCGAGGAGGGGGCAAGTGAAGGCGGCGATAGTTAATGGATTGGCTCACTCTTTATCTTCTATGCTTTCCTTTGGCTCTCGTTCCTAATCCTGACTGTGAAGATAGGATTTTGTGAAATAGGCTGGGATTTGGGTGAAAAGCGGTTTCCGGCAGGATACCGGCGACGCTCTGTCCCGTGATGCATATGCTAATCAGTTTGGATTAGAGATGTAAATTATTGTGATTGCGCTTCTCCGTTGTATATTCATATCATATTTCTCACCTCAAATATGTTTAATTATTTCGTAATATTTGTTTGGCATCGATGTCTCTATTGGATGCTAAAATGAAGGAGCAGAGTCGCATGACATCTATCTCATTTAATTATATTTTACTATAATTTAAAATGCAAGTAATAATTTTATGTACTACTATAAATGTTTGGAAATGTCGTTGCTTAAATTCTACTACAATCAAATTTGGACGAATTTTGTGTTTTCTCACAATATTTAAAATTTGATAGTACTATAACATGACATTTACTACGCTCTCTGTTCATGGTAATAGAGTCATTTTGTCATTTTGATACGTTCATAGTAATAGAGTTATTTTCATTCTTAGTAAAAGTTAATAAATTTTTCCGCACCTACTTTACTCTCTCTTACTTTTTTTCTCTCTTCATCTGTCTATATTTTTCATTTTCCACTTTATTCTCCCTTTACTTAACTCACCTAACACAATTTTTTTAAATCCTCGTATAGAAAAGAAACGCCTCCATTACTATGGAACGGAGGGAGTATAATTTTATAGCAACAAACATTAAAATACAATAGAATAAACACAATTCTTGATTTACTTCCTTCATTCTTTTTTTTTTGGGTTCGTCCACATAAATTTTAGTACTCCTTTACAATAATAGAATCCAATCCACACAACTCACAATATTCACCATTACTCAGCTCAAAATATCCACCACAGAACTAGTTTAAAATGCATTACACTTTTTTTATGTTTCTCATGTCACTAATTATTTATAATATGAAATTGATGTACTTTAGATTTGAGATCTCTGTGTTGCTCATCACATTCATTCTTAAGTGCTAAGTTTCGTGAATCATGTTCGGCAGAATCTTGAGTAGTAGTAGTAGTACCTTTTTTAGTATTTATATAAATTAATTAAAGATCACATAAGTGACAACCCTGCAGCAGATGATACCATAGACACTAATTTGTTACCAACAGGCAATAAATAACCATTCTTCATCAGTCTTTCGCTTTTCTAGTGTGAAGCGAAAAAAATTCAATGGAAAAAGTAGTGTGAACGCGTCAGTCTAATTCGGGTCACCAAACCAACCAGATGTCAAGTGTGACCAACAATTTTCCTCTTTTTCATAAACCATAAACTTAACAAAACAGGTGCCAAACTGCGACAGTGATTATCCACTACTACTACTAGTAGTTCTATTTTATATCGAATATTTTATTATGAAGTGTTTCAATTATGTAATTCAATTATAATTATTTATAATACCCATTATATTCTGAAGTGCGATAGAAAATGGGTAGTTTTAGTGTTCACCATATGTGCTACGACTATTAAGCGATGAAGGAATACGGATATTGGGTCATGTTCTAGAACATTTGTAAGAATGAAGTTGATTTATTTAAAGCAAATCAAGTGAAACTTTATGCTTGTCAAGCAAGGTGTGCAATTGAATAAATAAATAAATAAATATTGAAAGACTATTCCCATTTCCCACTGACTTTGGTAGTGTATATAAAAGGTGATGGAGTTGGTGCCACAAATTCACCACTCACTCCCAAGTCTACCAAAAACAGAGCAGATAACATAAAACACTACTACTATACTACTACTACTACCATCGTTTAGATATGGAAGGAGGACGCAGAGAGACAGTGAGGTTGAACATCGATGGCGGGCGGAGGATGGTATACGGGCGTCTGATTCCGAGGAGAGGGCAAGTGAAGGCGGCGATTGTGTCCGTATTGGCTCACTCTTTCGTTTCAATTCTTTCTTCAGCTGCTCGATCACAATGATTAATTGGATCGCATTAACTTGCCGTAAGTTTTATTGGACGATGAGAGGAGAGGGAGATTCAAGTAAAAGGGGTTCAAATGGCTAACTCCAACGCATGTACATTTTCTGAGCTTAAAATGATAATTCATGTTGTAAATGGCAGTAGTACTCTGTTACATCTACCAAATAAGTTGTTAACTCCTTTCCCAAGTTTATTAAAATTGCTCAAATATTTTTTTTGATTTTCTTATATAAACATGTAATGCTCCAAGTAGGACCAATGGTGTAACAATTGTGAAAAAAGTACTCCACTCTGAATCAACAATCGAATTAGAGATGCTAATAGTGTCAAAATGTAAAAAAAAAAAAAAAAAACTAGGCTAAACAGCACCTGAAATTAGAGGTGACCACTTTATAACGGTAATGCGGACTAATCAAGCATTGTAATCGTAGTCGACGGAATCGTGAGTTATGGATGGTTCACCATTCGGTTTCGATTGCGAATATTAGGCTTGGAGCCGCAAATTTTGGTACAGAACAATATGAATTCTTGTCATTAACAAAATGATTTATTATTAAAAAAAAAGTACTTTTTTTTATATTTTTTCACTCTTCATTTAATATAAAAAATAACACTATAAAAAATCTTGTGTCATCCAAGAATGGATTCTATCTTCTTGCAAGGAAGGAGTATTTTATAATTGCATTATCTCTTTTATTTTGATGTAATTTCAATAAATTCAAGTCAATTACTTGAAAAATATTAACGAAAAAAAATTAAAAAAAAGATTCCAATGATTCAAATTGGGATCGGAGATTTTAAAATCAAAATCATAACGTAATCGTCGGTTTCAGATGGAGACTGTAACCATTAAGTTTATTTACCGCCCTCTCCAAGAGTCTCAAGTATGAAATGTTAAGAGTATGTGACATCTTTAACTGTGAAATGTATGTGACATTTTTATATGAAAAAATTCTTTTCAGATATGAGTTACTCTTTTCTTTCATGAATTATTAAAATTTCATTTATAAGTGACAAAATAGAACTACCTAAGCATCTTTCATAATACTCCCTCCGTCCCACCGAAGATGACCCACTTTCCTTTTTCGTCCGTCCCAACCAAGATGACCCCTTTCTTATTTAGGAAATATTTAAAATAATCAATTATTTTTTCCTTTTCTTACTTTATTCATCTCTCCTACTTTTAAACACCCAACAACCTTTCCTCTCTCTTACTTTTTTTCATCTCTCCTACTTTTAAACATCAATAACATTTTCTCTCTCTTACTTTTTTCATCTCTCTTACTTTTAAACACCCAACAACTTTCTCTCTCCCTTTATAAATACTTTAAAATTAGCATGCATAAAATCCTGTGCCGTCCCAAGAAGGGGTCATCTTCCTTGGGACGGAGGGAGTAACATTCACATGTACATGAAACGTGTGAGAGCCAATAATGTTGGATAATAAGCAATAGAATGAAAATGAACAAGAAATGAAAACCGAGATGAAGAAGTTTTGGAGAGTGAATCTGAGAAAACTTATTCAATGGATGAATCAAGTGTTTACACTCTTTTTAAATGAATCTCTTTTTCAATGAACCAACTAACAAACTATTTATACAAGCAAAGAAGAAATCAAGTGAAGAAGACTTCACTTCTACAATCAGTTATAACTAACTAATCCAACGGCTAGTAGTTCAACAACCATTTGAACTCTTTGCTTTGATGTAGCATTCTCCACCTGAAGTTCTCATGCATCCACATGCACACGGCTCCATCCTTCTGCTCCCATGCACAAGAATCCATCCTTACTCAATGCCTTGGTTAGTATGTCTGCTGGATTATGAGCTGCATCTATCTTCACCACTCTTACCCTTCCACTTTCCACTTTATCTCTGATAAAGTATAGCCTCACATCAATGTGTTTACTACGTTCATGAAACATCTAATGTCTAGCTAAACAAATGGCTCCATTGTTATGACAATGGATTGAAACTCTGTCTTGCTTCACTCCAAAGTCAGATATCAGTCTCATTAGCCACTTGCTCCCCTTCACAGCTAAAGCGAGGGCCATATACTCAGCTTCTGTGGTTGACAAAGCTACCACATTTTGTAAGCTTGACTTCCAACAAACTGTTGAACCAAAGTGAAAATGTATCCAGTTTGGGATCTCATTGTGTCCAAGTTAGCTGCGTAATCTGAGTCACAAAATCCCAACAATGGCTCTTTCTCATCTCTGTTGCCTCCTGTGAACAATATTCCCAGCTTATCAGCAGCCTTCAAATACCTCATGGTCCATTTCAAAGCACTCTAGTGTTGCTTTCCATATTCTGTCATGTATCTGCTAATGGTACTTATGGCATGGGCTATGTCTGGCCTTGTGCAGATCATCATGTACATCAGGCTCCCTACTATGTTAGAGTAAGGGATTAGCTATATTTCCCTATTTTCTTCATCATTTTTAGGCCTCTGCTCCTTTGAGAGTTTGAAGTGAACTGCCAGTGGAATAGCAACATCCCTCATGTTGACTGCCTTGAATTTGCTCAATGTTTTCTGAATATAATCAGTTTGAAACAATCACATCTTCTTATTCCATCTGTCTCTGATTATATCCATTCCTATAATCCTTTTAGCAATTCCTAGATCCTTCATTTCAAAGTCCTTTTTGAGCTGAGCCTTCACTTTATTGATCTCACTAATGTCTGCTCCAGAAATCAACATATCATCTACATAGAGTAGGAGATACACATGATCCTTTCCTTGCTGTCTCTTCACAAATACACAACTATCATATAGTGATCTTGTGAATCCCATATTTGATAGGCTTTCTCCAAACTTCAAATACCACTCTGCCTGCTGCTTTGCTTTAGCCCATATAGGCTCTTTCTCAGCAAGCACACTTTCCCTTCTGAGCCTGGAACCTCAAAGCCTTGAGGCTGTGACATGTAAATTGTTTCTTCCAGATCCTCATTCAAGAATGCAGTCTTTACATCCAACTGCTCAAGCTCCCAATCCATTCTAGCAGCTACTGACAGCAACGCCCTTATAGAATTGTGCTTAACCACTGGAGAGAAAACCTCATTGAAGTTTATCCCCTCTTCTTGATTGCACCCTTTAGCCACAAGCCTAGCTTTAAACCTTACTTTATCTGAGCCAGCTGATTCAAATTTCTTCTTGAACACCCATTTGCATTCAATGACCTTTTTGAATTCTGCTTTATCAACAAGAATCCAAGTTTTGTTGCTGATCAGGGAATCAATCTCTTCTTTCATTGCTTGTATCCATTGTTTACTTTCTGGTCCTCTGACTGCCTCTATGTAAGATGCAGACTCATTTAACTCCAATTGCTCAACAATATGTAATGCAAAGAATAGCATCTCTAAATCTTTGAATCTAGCTGGAGGCCTTATATTTGTTCTCCTTTGTCTGTCTCTAGCTAACTGATAACTTGCTAGATCAGACTGATCTTGTTGAGGCTGATTCACTTGAATTTCCTGAGCTTCAAAATCCTCTTCTGGAACATCATTGACCTCATTCTCAGACTCAGTATGCACAGGTGCTCTCATCAGCCCATCTGCCTCCACCTCAAAATGATCATCACTTTGAATTATGTTATTCTCAGGTTCTTTATCAGCTTTGTGCTCAAAATAAGGCATCATGTCCTCTATAAAGACTACATCTATGCTCACAATCATCTTTTGATTCCTCGGTTCAATGCACCACAGCCTATACCCCTTCACACCCTTCTGATATCCAGCATAATGCACTGGACAGCTCTGGGATTCAGCTTCCCTTGCTTCTGGTGTGCAAAGAGACTTTACAGCCTAAAGGTCTCAGCCTTGAGTAGTCAGTTTTTCCACCATACCACCTCTCATCTGGAATCTCACCTTGGATCCCAGAAGCTGGACACTTATTAATCAGGTATGCAGCAGTTGAAACAGCTTCTGCCCAGAATTTCTTGCTAACTCCATATGAAGGTAGCATGCATCTCACTCTCTCAACAAGAGTCTTATTCATCCTTTCAGCTATTCCATTTTGTTGGGGGTTTGCTGGGACTGTTTTGTGCCTCTTTATCCCCTTCTCATAACAGAAATCATCAAACTCCTTTGAGAGATATTCAATGTCATTATCTGTTCTCAACACTTTTGGTAAGGAGCCTTTCTATACTTCAACTTCTTTACACCAGAACTTGAAAATTTTAAAGGCATCTGACTTCTCCTTAAGCACATAGACCCAGACTTTCCTAGACCAATCATCAATTATGGACATGTAGTACCTGCCTCCACCTTGACTCTTAACTGGAGCAGGTCCCTACAAGTCTGAGTGAATGTAATCAAGAGGTGAGACAGAGGTATGTTTACCTGTATGGAATGAGAGCTTTTTAGCCTTTCCAAGCAAACAGTCTTCACACACACCAAGCTTCTCTGATCCATCACCATTTATTAAGCCTTTCTGGATCAATGCCTTGAGACTTCCCTCTGCTGGATGGCCAAGCCTAAGGTGCCAACTCCTCCGATCAGTTCTGATAATGGAGTTAGCTTCACCATTAACCACACTAGCTTGCAGATAGTAGAGACTCCCCATTCGTTGAGCAATCATCATTGTTCTTGAGTTCTTGCAAATCCTCATATCACCATTTTCTAAAGAGAATGAGAAACCCTTATTCTCAAGAGTTCCCAGAGATATCAAATTCCTTTTCACTTGTGGAATGAATCCCACATCAGATAGCTTCTTTACATATCCATCATGAACTCTCAAGAAAATACTTCCAACTCCCTTAATAGAACAGGTTTGATTGTTGCCTAGCAGCACAGTACCAAAGGTCTCACTTAAGTCTTGAAACCAATCTTTGTGAGGACACATGTTAAATGAGTAGCCCGAATCCATGATCCATGAGCCGTTCTCATCCTTCTCCATCACATTCATCACCTCATGTGTCTCATTAGCATCACCACTGACCACATTGGAGTGAGACACACCCTCTGCTCCCTGCTTCTTCTTCCATGCGAAACAATCACGTTTCAAATGCCCTAATTTCTTACACCAATGGCAGCTCCGAGTCTCTTTGATTCCATAATTCTCAGCCCTTGGTTCCTCAATTTTCTTCTTAAACTTCTTCTTGCTGAATCTCTTGATATTCAGAGATTCTGGTTGTGAGTCTTGCCTTCGAGGTGCACCTTTCTGTAACTCTTTTGCCATTAGTGCAGAATGAACCTCAGCCAAGGAGATCACCTTATCTCTCCCATACAAGATTGCGTCACACATTTGATCATATGAGTTAGGCAGAGCATTGAGAACAAGGATTGCCTTGTCCTCATCACTAATCTTGGCATCGATGGCTTCAAGATCATCAACTGCTTTGGAGAAGTCCTCTAGCTGCCCCATTATGGACCTATCTTCAGAGAAGCTATATGAATAAAGCCTCCTCTTCATGTAGATGCGATTAGCAAGAGACTTATCCATATAAACTTTATCCAGTTTAGCCAAGATCCAAGCTGCCGTAGTCTCACTCTGAACCTCCCTCAAAACCTTGTCTCCGAGGCATAAGATGATGACGCTATGAGCCTTTAATTGCATCTCATCAAGCTTCGCCTAAGCCTTCTCATCAAGGGCAGGCTCCTTTCCTTTATTCGCAGTGTCTCATGGAGCAATCACAGCCGCGAGGCCCTGCTGTATCAGAACCGCTCGCATCTTCATTTTCTATAAGCCGTAGTCATTCTTGCCGGTAAATTTTAATGCCTCCAAGCGTGCGGCCATCTTTATCAACTTCTATATCGATTCCCACAGACGGCACCAATTGTTGGATAATAAGCAATAAAATGAAAATGAACAAGAAATGAAAACCGAGATGAAGAAGTTTTGGAGAGTGAATCTGAGAAAACTTATTCAATGGATGAATGTGTTTACACTCTTTTTAAATGAATCTCTTTTTCAATGAACCAACTAACAAACTATTTATACAAGCAAAGAAGAAATCAAGTGAAGAAGACTTCACTTCTACAATCGGTTATAACTAACTAATCCAATGGCTAATAGTTCAACAACCATTTAAACTCTTTGCTTTGATGTAGCATTCTCCACCTTAAGTTTCCATGCATCCGCATGCACACGGCTCCATCCTTCTGCTCCCATGCACACGCGGCTCTGCTGTGGCTAACCATAATCTCAACAAATAACATAAAATAACACTACATTCGAAATACGGCTAACCATAATCTCAACAAATAACATAAAATAACACTACATTCGAAATACTAAAAAATATAACATGATCATATGATTCACACCCAATGAAAATCTGTATAGATATTTTTCGATATTTTCAATATTTATTTGGTCTAGTGAAATGACAAATACCGATTTTCCCATATTTTTCTTCCACGTGACTCTCTTTTCAGAAAATAATTACTGCACTTTTGAGTTATGGATTTGGATCTCCTTCCGAGCATTCAACCACAATAGGGACATTGTTACATACAAGACATATTTTTACATAAATTTTTTAATATTATAATTTATAAATTTAATATTAATGTGTTTGTAACAACTTCTCCTGCTGTGCATGTTGCTGTGCCAAAATGCGGGGATCCAAACCTTTGAGATAGTTTCAAATATCACTGTCAAGTTCCTAATCGACTTTCAAATTGTTTAAAACTTTAAACTGATATTGGATTCAACTAATTCAAAGTCTTAATTAGTTATAGTGACCTAATTCTTTATACTATAAATTTAATGTTTATCTGAATTGCACCCACGATGAGATACAAAGTTAAAAAATTATAGAAAAACACAATTTGAAACCCAAACCAAAATTTTACTTTGATGATCTATCGGAAATCTTGTTATTGGCTAACAAATT
The DNA here is from genome assembly GCF_004379255.2 of Salvia splendens. Taxonomy (NCBI): domain Eukaryota; kingdom Viridiplantae; phylum Streptophyta; class Magnoliopsida; order Lamiales; family Lamiaceae; genus Salvia; species Salvia splendens. The sequence goes on from NC_056039.1 coordinate 30,208,813, forward strand.
CTTAAACACCACCTTTTGATTTAAATAGTTTAATTAAGAATATTCAAACGAATATCCAAAAATGCAATTTTATTGCAACCCTCGATACCAACTTTAGGTCATCTACGACGCTCTCTCTTATCCGTCCCTTAACCGTCTCTTAAATTACTATTCATGGGTCTCACTGTACTTTTTTTATTTCATCTCTTAACTAAGGGACAGAACCTGCAACCCTTAATCTCTTATCCGTCTCTTAACCGTCTCTTAAATTAATATTCATTCAATTTCATTTTTTATTTTTATTTCCAACAAATACAATTAATAAAAACACACTTCATAAATAAAATAAAATTACAACATAAAATTCGTAAAATCCTAAAAAATTAAAAATACATATTTAATAATTTCTTCCACCAAATTTTGCCCAAATGTGCTCCATTAGATCATCTTGGAGTTGGGCGTGGGCGGTAGAGTCACGTGTCCTTGCCCGAATAGACAACCGTTATTGTATAGACGAATGCACTCCACTGCGAGGCGGACTACTTGCAGTAGAGCTTCCAGGGGCTTCCAGGTCGAACCAATTTCGCGCCTCTGGTCCTTCGTCTTGGACAATCATATTATGCAAGATTATGCACGTATACATGATGTCAACCATACTCTCCATAAACCACGTACAAGCTGGGGCTTTGATTATGTTGAAGCGCGCTTGGAGAACCCCGAACGCCCTCTCCACATCCTTGCGAGCAGCCTCCTACTTCTGCGCAAAAAGAGCCTGCTTTGCATTCACAGGCTTGTTGCACGTCTTCACGAAGGTTGGCCACTTCGGGTAAATGCCGTCGGCAAGATAGTACCTCATTTTATACCGCCGGTTGTTAGCGATGAAGTTGATGGCCGGCGCTTTACCATCCAAAACTTCGGCGAAGAGGTCGGATTGGTGGAGCACGTTTATATCGTTGTTCGATACGGGGACCCCGAAGTACGCATGCCAGATCCATAGCCGGTAGTCAGCAACGGCCTCGAGTATAACGGTGGGGTGGGTGCCTTTGTGGCCGCTAGTGTACGACCCCCTCCACGCCACAGGGCAATTCTTCTATTGCCAGTGCATGCAATCGACGCTGCCAAGCATCCCGGGGAATCCGTGCACTTCTTCGTGAAGGTGGAGCAGAAACTGACAATCTGTAGTGCTTGGCCTCCGGAGAAATTCGTCGGTGAAGGCTGCCCGGACGCCTTTGCAGAATTGGATCAAGCACATTCTCACAGTGCTTTCTCCAATGTGGAGGTATTCGTCGAACACATCCGCCGTTTGTCCAGTCGCAAGTTGACGGATTGCTGTAGTATATTTTTACAGCGTCGTGTGGCTGGGACGACCGACGGCGTCGAACCTTTCTTGGAAGAACTCTTCCCGGCTGCCAATGTATTTGCGATGTGGAGAAATAGCGGTTTCCGCATGCGGAAGTAGGTATCTCCCCAAACCGGGTTATTGCAGAAGTAGTCGCGGACTAACCTTGCGGTGGCTTCCTCCCGGTTACGATGGATGTAAGTCTGGGAGCGTCTTTGGGCGGCGCGGCTTCCTCCGCCTCCCGGCGTCGATCTCTTCAAGTGATTCTTCCATTATAAAACGCATTTGCTCATATGGATCTATTAGATCGATTAACTTTGGGGGAAGAATAAAAGAGTTGATTTGAGATGAAAATTGGAGTTGAAAGAGAGAGGATTTGAGAAGAATAGATGTGTGTTTGTGTGTGAAATGAGGATGAAATAGGAGTATTTATAGAGTAAAAAAAAAAAGGTCGAAAAACGGTAATATTACCATTTTTTTAATTTTAATTTTTTATTTTATTAAATTTGAATTTTTTTAAAAAAATGATTTATTGCGTCAGCGTGACGAAACCCACTCGCTGGGCGGCGAGTGGGCGTCACGCATGGCGCCGGAGCTCGCCACGTCGCGCGTGCGGGTGGCGAGACGTATCGCGCGCCGTCTCGGCGGGCTGGGGACGCGACAGGACGTTGCAATGCGTCCCGCGCGCGTCTCGTCACGGAGGAATGGGTTTCGAGCCACCCGCGTAACGCGTTGCGGGTGACCTTATACTCATTATATAAACAACACCAACTGCCCTCTTTGGAATAAAAGTACTCCATATCTGCAACGCCTGTGCAGTAAACCTGCAAAATTCTGCTTGTCGGAAACATGTTAGATCTGATATTCTAAACATATGAGTACTTTTAAATATTGATTTTTATTTTATATATGTATTTGTGGACATGGGGGAAGATACTTTTCTTGACCTCTTGCTTATAAAGAAGGCCGCCAGTTGATGTCTTAATTTAAAATGAGTTTTTTAAATATTTATGAGAATCTAATTAACCAAATCTTAAGCAATGGAAAAATAATTGGTACGTACTACTTGTACAAATACGAACCATGTCGTATGTAGCTTATTACAGAGACATAAAACGAGGATTCACGTGCGAAACGTGCAACAGAATCAAAGATCAAATCATGGCCCCTTTCTTGAGTTCAAAGAATATGGTCATATTTTGCTTCCAGTCACTTCTATTTATTAGATATAGAGTAATTAAGAGCATTAACGTAACTTTAACACGTTAATTAATTCGAATATGGTTTGCTTTGATGCCTGGGGAATTATTGACAACTGGATATGTGGACTCGAATCTCTTCACTCCACTATCTTTTTTTTATGTAAATCAATACTATTTCAGAAAGCCAACTTTTGATATGTGAATTGATTAAAATAAGATAAAGGAGCAAGCATATTATGTATAAGATTCGAGATCTTTGTGTTACCTCTGGATTTCATACCAAGTGCACTAATGTAATCACTTTGTGAATTTTTAATGTGGCCGGTGTGATAGTATAATTCAATATCAAAATCATATTCTCTCCTAAAATTGGGATGTACTAGTACTCCCTCCGTCCCCCAATTTGAGTCACTCTTTTCCATTTCGGGCTGTCCCCGAATAAGAGTCACTCTTCCCACTTACCATTTTTGGACATCAAAATTATCCCTGATGTTTAGCAAAATTTACAAAAACGGCCATTATGTACATTAAAAAAAAAGGCAAATTAACCCATTAGGGTTTGAGTCAACTCTCTCTCACTCTCGATTCACTCTATCTCATTCACTCTCTCTCATTCATTCACTCTCTCTCATTCACTCTCTGTCGTTAATCCTCACCCCCTCCGCCTCCCTCCGAATATGGACAGTATCGTCCCTGAAACCCCGATGGACTGGGTAGATTACGACGAAATCGGTAGGCGTTCCGTCCTTCACGGTGTTTCACTGTTCGTAGGCGACGATGGGGCTGAAGGGCCGACACCCCCCGACTGGTTCTTTTACGATTCTGAAACCGAAGATCCGTCCGACGCTCTCGACGGATCTGAAACCGAAGATCCGTCCGACGCTCTCAACGGATCTGAAACCGAAGCTCCGGTTAAGGGTTTCGACGGATCTGAAACTCAGCCTCCGTCCGAGGGCGTCTACGGTTCTGAAATTCTACCTCCGTCCCCATTAATCGACGGATCTGAAACTCAGGCTCCGTCGCAGCCGTTTGACTAGTCGGAGACCAAGCCGCCTTCATGTCCTGTTAATTGGGGAAAGTGAAACCCCTTCCATTGGTTTGGATGAAATTGAGGAAGACATGGCCGCAGCAATGCAGCCGGCAGTTGAGCCAAAGAGAGAGTACTCCGACAATGAAAAAGCAATGCTATTAATCATGTTTCCTTGCCTCAAGGATGTCCTCTAATTTGTGAGTATCTTTCTGATTCAAAGCCACCCCATTTGTTAGGGTTTGGAGGCTTCTGATTTTAGAGAAATGTAATCCATGATTCTAATGTACTCCATGTTTATGTGCATTGCTGGATGTTTATGTGTTATTGCTCCATATTTATGTGATATTGAGGCAGTGGGAATTGATGATGAATGTGACTGTGAAATAAAGGCAGTGGGAATTGATGCAAAAAATGTTTATGTGAAATTAAGGCAGTGGGAATTGATGATGAATGTTTATCTGATACTGAGGCATTACTATGGCTGTTGTAAGTGTCCTCCGATGTCCCTGTGATGAAGCTTTTCTGAGGGAAAGCTCAGCCACCCCTGTGTATGGTCTGGAGGTTGTTGTAGGTGTAATGTGTTGTCCCTATGCCCTGTGATGAAGCTTTTCTGAGTACTTAGCTCAGCCACCCCTCTGTATGGTTTGGAGGCTGAATTAAGTGTAATGTGTTGCCCCTATGCCCTGTGATGAAGCTTTTCTGAGGGAAATGCAAAAAAATCCACCCCCTATGAAGGGTTTGGAGGCTGATTTCAAGTGATAATACAACCTATAATCACTGATTACTGAATTACATGTACAGTGATGATGTTTACACAAAATGCAACCTATTTAGCTTAGTCAGCCACCCCCTATGAAGGGTTTGGAGGCTGATGCCATGTGATGAAATTTTTCTGATGGCAATAACAAAAAAATGCAACCTATGCACAAAAAAAGAGTTTACATCTTAAACACAAACATATGTTGGTGCTTATACTGTAAACTCCATCCCCTAATATTATGTCTAGTACCCTAAAGCATGTTTAAGAGGCCCTATGTCATATGTGTCTCCAGTGTTGTTTTCAGGCAGCTTTAGGTACTCCAAACTCTCTCTCACCAAACCCTCTTCAACTTGAAGTTGTAAAGGCAACCATCCTGTTCTATGCAATATGTCATTGTTTAAATAAGGGATGTTGTAGTCATTCTTCCCATGCACTTGTAATATTGCTGTCAGACAGCTTTGTAATGTGATGAATACTCTATTGAGTGTTTGTGGTGAGAGTTCTTCAAATGAGGTAAACACATTCCTCAACAAGTCATCTACATTGGTGGCAATTTTGTCATCTTGAAGTGATTGTATTGCCCTAAAATACCCTAGGTCTAACACATTTGTGTCCGGGGAGTTGGGTGGTTGGCTAATTAGATGGAATTCAAAACCATCAGTACTAGCAAGTGACTAAAACTGATGATCAGCAGCTCTTAGGTGAGGTTTGGCATTATCTTGCTGGATGAAAATCTTCTTGCTTGCATTGGCTGGCCATTTGGACTTGATTGTTGGTATAATATGTGCTTGAGATGTGTATGAGACTAAATGATGACATTAATAATGTCTGATAGCTTTAATAACAACAAAAATTGGCATACCTGGTTTAGGAGACAAGCTGTCATGACTTCCTTGTTAATGGATTGAATAGGCTTTGTCTCAATTGTCCCTTTTGGCCTGTTCTTTGAACTTCTTTGGGCTGGCACTTCATCTGTGAACGGGAATAAGCCTATTTTACCATCAAATATGGTTTCCCCATCACTACCAATAAGTGGCCTACTGACAGCAGCCATGAACATCACTTTAGTGATGAATCTCTTGGACTTACAGGACCTGTAAGGCACATCCTCATCCGGCAAAAGGTAGTATCTGTCTGATGTGTTTGTCATATAGAACCATTTCTCATCAATATGAACTATGTTGTGCATTGAATGGTAAAGAAGTTTACCTTCACCTAATGTTGGCTGAATATGAGAAAGATACCATTTCATCCTTGCAATTTTGTTGGCTTCAGTCAATGTAGGCTTGATAGCACTTGTATGCGGTCTTAACTGTCTACTCTTAATAAATCTACCAATTATTGACTTGCTTACTTCTATCTTAGAAGCAACCTTCTTTATGGTTGATCTCTCAAGCATGGACAGGTTTCTAAACTTTTCTTCATCTAGCATAAGTTTATCTTTGTGTTGATAACCTAATGCTCTGCTCCTCATTATAACAGGTTCCCCTCTGTCCATTTGCTGCTTGCTGACCTTCCAAATTCTCAATGTTGTCCTTTTATGGATGTTGAATCTTTTGGCTGCCTCTGTAAATGAACCTCTTGGCAGCACTCCAGCCTTACTTCGCTGTAGAAGAAACTGCGCAATGAGGTTTTTTTCTTGGGCGGTCAAGGCTAATGAAACCCGCTGCCATCCACCATGTCCTTGCTCCTGCTGCTCCTGATCATGGTCCAACTCTCTGACCACCTCACATTCCATTGCCCAGTGATGAAGATTTTCTGAGGGTTTTCAACAGTAAATAGATTTATGTTTTTGGTTTTGGTTGTTGAAAGTAGTAGGAGTAGAAATGAATGTATTTATAGGAGTTGGTGGACTTTGTACAAATTCCCTCCATGCAATGAAATTTGGTGCTTGGAATTCCCTCCTTTAATTTTTGGCTCTCACTTTTGAATTTGAGGTTTTTTACCGTCTGCTTCACTGAGGAATAGCAATGGATATTTAATTTTTTGCTAACACCAAAATAAATGAAATTTAATTAATCACTATACCATTATCTAATCCTCCAACATTTATTTGCACATTTAATAATTCAAACAAATTTATTACACAAAAAGTCAAAGGGGTCCCACATTACACTACCTAACTTCACTTATTACATCACACATTCAAACTCTTCCTTAAAATCCATGTCGAGTCAAAGAGTGACTCAAATTGGGGGACGGAGGGAGTATTATTTATTGTTCTCCCTTTGCGTGCACATACAATAAAAAAATATCACTCGTATATTTTCATAATCAATTTAATTAATACTAAAAACTATCTACATATGATATCGTCGAATGAATTGCCCAATAGTCTACCACTTGACTCTATTACTACTACTACTTAAACTGAAATTTTTTAAAAGCATTTCCAAATCGAGTTAAATGCTAGAAACTTCAAACCAAGCCTATAATCATGAACTCACAATAACGCTATTGTCATGTCGTGATAAAGTAATGTGAACAGTTCATTTTTCTTTTTTAGGTAAATTAAGTATTGTCCATGTAATTCGAAATACTTGATCGATCGAGGTCCCCCACTAAATAATTCGATTGGTGAGACTGAATTTTTCGAAATGGACAAAGGAACGATTCAAAAGACAATATATGTGATAGTGTGAACATGGAGTGGTCCTTGCTATTTGATTTCCAACCTTCCTCAAAAGACAATTAGACTAGTCCTCCATTAAGTCATGCTTCAAAATCGTTGACTCAAAATATTCGTGAACTACGTCTGATTATTACTACCTTTCAACATATTGCATTTCCTTTTTAAGTAATTGCTATTTTTTTTATTGAGTAATAGTAAATGCGAAAAATCAGTTCTATAATAAATTTGTACTGCCAAAAAATAAAATATTTTCCCTGCATAAAGTTAATTGATTTGTCATTTGTATGCCATCCCAAGTGAAAAGAGTCACTTATTTTTATTTTTTTACTAAATCGACAGTTAAAGTCAATATATACAACGTTAAATTATTACTCCATTTGTTGTATTAAAGATGAAAAGTTTTTCCTTTTAGATTGTCTCAATAAAAATGAAATATTATCTAAAATAAAAATAACATTATCTCCACTTTTTCTTTTTCTTTTTCTTTTTTTTTATTTTTGTTAACTTATAACACAAACATTTCTATCAAAAAGTAAAAGTTTGATATATGGAGAAAAGCCCACGTGATGTATGTGTAGGTCAAGTTAGGCATGTCATTTAATAATCCCAAGATCCATGTAATAAAATTATTTCGGCTCTACAAACAGGTGTTCGTTCCCATTATGGAAAGTGCCAAATGCAGGGGCATTTTGGGAATATGGAGTTGCATTGCATTCATCCACAAAAAGAGAGAACAAGTTTTACTTTTACTAAACTCTGATTCATTTCGATTGCAAGAGAAAACAAAAAAGAAATCAATTGAGGAATAGAGAAATGGAAGGAGGAGGCAGAGAGACGATGAATCTGAAGATGCGACCGATCCCGAAAAGAGGGCAGGTGAAGGCGGCGATTGTGTCTGGCTTGGCTCACTCCTTGTCTTCTATGCTATCTTCCAATTCTCGCTCTCACTCCTGATTCTCCACATCACCAAATTTTGCCATTTTTTATGATTTTTTTCTTGCGCCGATTGCAGCTTGTGTTGTATTATTACTACTGTTTTTGCCTTAATCAAGCTTGTTTATTTTATCATCGCTGTGCTGAAATAATCCATGTGTATTGCACAATTAGCAAAGATGAGTGAGAGCTGAGTATTTATACATGTAAAACTATTTTCCAGTTAACTCCAATAACTGTATAGTTGGGAAAAAATGTCTACCAAATTTTTTATTCTTATTTTATTTAACACATGAAATAACACTCTTTCTATAATTGTCATATTCTGTTCCGGCATAAATTTTTGTAATAAAATGTGAATTGGAAAATTATTAGAACACATTATATATTTTTTTATATTAATTTTTAATAAACTATATCATAATCATAGTCGCCTGATTTCATTTGGGGACACGGGATTGTAACATTGAGTTGCTTACACAATGCATTATTGGAAATGTGTTCGTGAACTCTGTGTAGTTACCATCAAATCCTTATCTAAGATTATGTTTATCAGCAACCAATCAATCCAACTCAATTTACTATTTTTAATATTTAATAAGTTTTTTCTCTTCTACATCATCAATATTTAATTAGCACATTGAAAACAGATACTCTATCCTATACAATTCTGCATTAGATGATGTTTCAGAGCTTCTTCTGGAGATAAGTCCCTTCTGACTATCAATATATTAAGAGTAGATGTTTTCAACTTCTTTCCAAAATATCGCATTCCCTTCCGCGCGTGACCCTCATTTCACGTAGTATTGCAGTGAAACCATAATGAATTCAATATGACTGTGTTGCTACTTCTTTGCCTTTTCTTTTAGCATTAGTATTGGCCGTATCTCTTAATATACGTTGAGTTTTCACAACTTTCTTCTTTGCCTCCCTCCTCACTAGTCATCGACCTTTTTGAGCTTCCATGACTTTCTTCATATCTGGCTACAAACGAGCTGAACCGGTGCTCTTCAATATTAGTTACCACCTGGGATTCTGTTGCATCACTTTTTCAAAAACTTTATGGTGAGTAAAATTACTCTTACCATACAATTGTTGAGCGGCTTTCTCAATGTCTTTTTAGATTAATTACCACGCTTTTGAAATAGTGTACACTCACTTCCAAGTTCATCATTGACTTTCAAATTTTTCAAGTTGATTTTGGATTTCAACTAATAAATGGTGCTTTTGATTTGAAAGGTTATATCCCATGATTGAATATCTATTATGTATGTTTAGTAAGATTTAATCTTATAACTTAATTCTAGATAGATTATCATATGATAATGAGGCATAACAAGGCAATGATACCTAAGTGACTTTAGTCTTAATTAGTTATAGTTATTCTCTATATAAATTTAATGTTTTCCAAAAATGCACCCAAGATAAAGAGACAAAATTAATTTTTTTTTTAAACACAATCGAACCCAAACCAAAATTTTACTTTGATGATCTACCAGAAATTTTATTATTGGCTAACAAATTCTTAAACACCAGCTTTTGATTCCACATATATAAAGCAAATCAACACTTATTAATATTAGTTGCGACAATTTGATTTAATTAAATAGTTTATTTAGGAATATGCAAACAAATAGTAGTATCTAAATTCTAAGTTCTATAATCAATGCATTTTTATTGTAAGTTGTAACCCTCGACTTTATTAATTAAATACCAACTTTATAATGCGTATAATAAACAACACCAACTAACCTCTTTATAATAAAGTGCATCTGCAATGCCTGTATAGATCTATATTCTATACCTGCAAAATTCTGCTTGTCGGAAACATGCTACATCTGAACATGGCCATTTGTAATATATTAATTCTGATTATTTCTTTTATGTGTATATTTGTGGACATGAGAGAAGTTAAATTTCTTAACCTCTTGCTAATAAAGAAAGTATTCGCTAGTTGATGTCTTTAAAAATGAGTTTTTTTTATAACATTTATGAGAATCTGATTAATCAAATCTAAACCAAAGCCAAAATAATGGCTATACGTACTTGTAGATATACGAACCATGTCTTATGGAGTACCTTATTACAAAGACATAAATCGAGGATTCACGTGTGAAATTAACGTGCAACGGAATCCAAGATCAAATCATGACCCCTTTCTTGAGTTCAAAGAATATGGTCATATTTTGTTTTCAATCAATTCTATTTATTGGACATAAAGAAAGAGCATTAACGAAACTTTAACATGTTAAATGCCTGCGGAATTATTGACAACTGGATTTGTGGACTCGAATCTCTTTACTCCACTATCTTGTTTATGTACATTAATATTTTAGAAAGCAAAATTTTGATATGTTAATTGATTAAAATAAGATATTACGGAGTATAAAGGAGCAAGCTTTATCTATAAGATTCGAGATCTTTGTTTTACTTCTGGATTTCATACCAAGTGCACTAATGTAATCATTCTGTGAATTTTTAATGTGGTGTAATAGTATTTACTTATAAAATATAAATATCCTATTCTCTCCTAAAAGTGGGATATAAGGAACACAACTATTTACTGTATCCATTTGGACAATAGTCAATAAGTACTGCCTTCGTCACAGTTGAGTGGGGGCAAAATTTTTAGATAAGCATATTATTTTAAAAAGTCGAAGAGAAGAATAAAACAGAAATGAAAGAGAAAGTAAAATAGATAGTCTAATAAATTATAAGATTGATTCAAAATGTTTTGTCTTTCGCCAGAAAAGAAAATGACAATATTCAGTTGGGACATAAAAAAAATAATACAATTCAATTTAATTGGGATAGAAGAAGTACTAATACTAAAAGGTACTCCCTCCACAATATGAGTTATATTTGATTTGACCACAAATTTTAAGAAATGTAAAGAAAAGTGGGTTGAATAAGTTAGTAGAAATGCGAGTCTCACTTATATATATTAATTTTATAATAGAATGTGAGTAAAATAAGTTGGTAAAATATGAAGTCTATTTATCATTTATGAAAAAAGTGAAATATAATTTTTATTGTGGGGACGAGGGAGTAAAAACTATCTCCATATGATAGTGTGGTATGAGTTGCTCAATAGTTCATCGTTTGACCATGTACCACTCAAACAACATAAACTAAAAAAATTTAGAAGTATTTCAAAATCGAGTTAAACGTAGAGTAATTTACTAATTTACGTGTAAACTGTTGGAATCGTGCTTGGTCAAACGTTTTGACTAATAATAAATGTTACAAGACATTTAATTTTATGAAATTAAATGCAATAGCGTCGATCTACGTTCCGAGTAGTTGACCGCAGCATATTCATTTTCTCAAATCCGATTCCCGGTGAGTGAGAAATAATATATTAAAGCTAGTCATTATAAAGCTAGAAATGAGCTATGAGAAAAACTAAGGGATTAATTAACTAAGTGTTAATTATCTCACATCGGGGATGATAAACTTCTTTGATGAAGTATTTAATAAGATGAATTATTATGTGTAATAATTATCGTGGAACAAGATGGGTGACAGAGTCCACACGCGCGCGCCGCCGCCGCCGCGCACCGGGCGCCGTGTGCCTTGGCAATTGGTCTTTGGAGCTGGTCGTTGAGCGTGGTTTAAGCCCTGCTTGTTCTTTTTAGACCACCTCAAACTCCACGCTATCCCCGCTGGACCCCGACGCATAACGGGAGACAAAAGGTCCCCGCTTGACCCTGACGCATAACGGGAGACAAAAGGTCCCCGATGGACCCCGACGGACCATGGTGTATCCCGTCGCGTAGTGTGTCCAGATGCATCGTGTCTTTTCAGCTCCCGACGGCTAGTGCACTAGTCAGTAACCCCCGGCGGTTACAGTGTATGGCCTTGATGACAGACATTATGTCTGTTGACTCCAGCAACCCCTGCGGGTGGACTTGGCCTATAAATAGGCATGCATCCATTGCATTCAACACAACAAACTCAAGCATTCTTGCATACACGCTCTCTCCCTCTCTGCATAATCTTCCCGTCGAAGCTCGGCCCCCGCCTTACTCCCGTTCGCCGGAGCTCCGCTGCTAGCGGTGCTGCTACTTCAGAGATGAAGTCGTTTTATCTTTGGGGACGACACGCCAAACCGAGAGCACTACCGGGGCGTATCTCGTCTTGCGGAAAAAGGACTTCTCGACTCGGCTTACCGCTTTCCACAAGTTTTTCCGTGTAATTTCTTTTCAGTTGTTTCCGTATAATTTTCTCTTTGTTTTACCGTGTAATTTTCGTCCGGCAAGTTTGTATCTCAACATTTTTCAACATAAACAAAACTTATAAATTATGTACTCACAATTAACTCTATTGTCACATCGTCATAAAGTTATGTGAACATTTTATTTTTCTTTTTTGGTAAAGTATAGTCCATGTGATTAGAAATACTATCTTCAGGTACCTTACGTAGTAATTTGATAGTAGTAGATAGAATGACCTTTTTGAAATGGACAAAAAAGTATAATACTACTCCATGTGATGTGTGAACGGCTGAGTAGTCAAGATTGGGTCTTGCTATTTGAATCCCTACCTTTCCCAAGAGAAAAATAGACTAGTCCTCCATTCAAGTCATGCTTCAAAATCATGGACTAATTTTATTTTCATTATTTATTTTATCATATTTTCACTTAATAAATACTCCCTCCGTCCCGTGCTACTCGCACGTTTGCTTTTCGGCTCGTCACAAAGTCCTTACACTATTTATAATTTAAGTTAGAATTAATGCATTTAATTAATATGTTAGTTTAAGTTAAGAGCTCTTTTATTAAGTGATGTCTCATTACACCTAAAATTCTTTTTTAATTACACAAAAAAATCTATCCCAAATTTACGGCCTAAAATGAAAAGTGCGAGTAGCATGAGACGGAGGGAGTATTATTTTCTTAAATTGTGTGTCAACAAGAATCCCGTAATCATTTAGGTAGGGAGAGCCACGCATGAAAAGTACTAGTATACGATAAGTGAAGACAATACACAATAACAAACGAATTGGATGAAGTGGTAGCATAAATTCATAGTACTTATTATAATGAATATTAGTAATAATTTTAGCTATACATAAGTTTTTGATAAGCAGATGAGAGCATGTAGCCCACTGACATGCTCAACAATCCAGCAAGGTCCTCGTGTCTACTTTCAAGAGTGGCGACAAATACATTAATAAAGTATTGGGAAAATCCCACGTGATGTAAGTGCAAGTCAAGAAAGGCATGTCATTAAATAATCCCAATAGCCATCTAATTATTGCCACTCAACTACTATCATATGTTCCCATTGAAGAAAGTGGGTAAATACAAGACAAATGGAAGGGCATTTTGGGAATAGGGAGTTATATATAAGAGAGGGGATAGATGGAGTTGAGGTCATTCCTTCATTCATTCACCACCCACCAGTCCACACCCAAAAAACAAGTCTACTGAACTCTGATTCATTTCGATTGGAATAGAGAGATGGAAGGAGGACGCAGAGAGATGATGAATCTGAATATGAGTAGGCGGGGATCGGAGTATGGTCGGCCGATCCCGAAAAGAGGGCAGGTGAAGGCGGCGATTGTGTCCGGCTTGGCTCACTCCTTGTCTTCTATCTTTTCTTTGAATTCTCGATCTCACTCCTGATTCTCCACATCACCAAATTTTGCCCTTTTTTTTGGATTTTTCCTTGTGTTTTACAGTTTTTGCCTTAATCAAGATTTTGTATTTTGACATCGTCTGTATTCAAATTTTGATGTTAATTAGGATAAGTAGTATACAATTTAAATTTAAATTTAATATGTGAGCTGAACTACTCCCTCCATTCAAGTCACATATTTTCTATTTTTGGATACACCCATTTCCTAATTAAAATGATAATCATTATCTCTACTCTATTCTCTCTTTAATCAATTTACAAAATAAAACTCCTTAATTTTGGGTGGTGCTCAAAAGGAAATGGTCCATTTAGAGAGCAGACAGATGCGTATTTTGTTAGAAGAGAAGGAATAGAAGAAGTTACAGTTACTCGAAGCATAGATATATGTTAGCTGGGGGAGAATATCTTACAGACTTAAATTGGGCTTCATGCATCTTTTGTAAGCCCGTTATATCCTTTTTTTTAAACCCCAAAATTATTCTCAAGGCTATTAGTCCATTATTGGAGTTTGTGACATTTGATACTATTAATCAGTAAAATTCACTAATTAATTAACATAATAATTAAATAAAGTAGTTGACGTTATACTTCAAATAAAATTTTAATTGATATTATAATAATAATATAAGAAGATGATCCATGATTAAGATTTGCTTAATCTAGAACATAATAACAACAACAATAATAATAAGAATTCACAATTTTAATACTGTAGTTGTATTCAAATTACCTTAATAAGTTAATAATTGATAGAATAACAATAACAATAATAAATACCATAAACAATAAAATTATTACTATTACATCGATAAGTATTTAACTATTTATTGTTATCATTATAATAACATATAATCCATAATTTTAAATTACATTAAGATATAAATACTCCAAAACATGATAGTAATAATAAAGATGACGACGGCGACAACAACAAAACTAACAATATCAATATTAATTTTTATTTTTATTTTATCATAATGTCAGATTATTTCACCAGTGAGATTATTTCATGGCAATATTATAACTCAAACTCATATTTTGATAATATGTTTGTAGTTTTGATGCCAAATCAATAATTATAAATCTAAATCAGTCTGACACATTCTTTGTAAAATGAAAAACAAAGGGATTAGAAATTTAGAATAGTATACTAATGTATATAGAGGTAATAGTACAAAATGTACAATACAGAATCAATGAGAGTGGAAATCATGTGTTCATATATTAGCTACTGACTTAATTTTATAACCTCTAAATGTTTGACTTAAAAATATCTCTATTTCACTTGGTGTGCCCTTTCGCTCTAATTTTATACAGTAAGTTAACTCAAATTGAGTAAGTTTATTAGAATACTGAAAATCAACCAACATTTAATTTTCAAAATCTAAAATAATTATCTCAAATATTGGCAATTAATATAATTAGCATATGCAATGCACGGTGTAGCGCGCACAGAATTGAAAGTTGAATGAAATAACCCAAATCCTCCTGGATATTCGATTGGATTTTGGATTCCACCATTTCTATCGCGAAAACGTGCCCACATTTATTCAAAAAAAATGTAAATGAATCAAAATACAATCCCCTTTAACGAAACAATAAGAATTAAGAAATATTTTCCCGGAAAATCAAACAACGCCAAGAGGTGTGGAGAGAGTCCGAAGCAGCAATGGGGCACCAATGGAAACACAATGGAGAAGAAGAAGAAAAAGAAGAAGGAGTAATGGCTTCTGACTTTTTCTGGTCTTACACAGACGAGCCTCATGCCTCCCGCAGAAAACTCATCCTTTCCCAATACCCTCAAATCAGACATCTTTTTGGCCCTGACCCCTTTGCTTCTCTCCAGGTTTGTTTTCACTTTTCATTCTTATTAATGGGATTTTTGTTTGTAATTTAAATTATGATATTGGTAAATTACGTTTCCAAGATTGGATTTTTATTTTCTGTTTTTAATATGCTGCATTGTATGTTTGGAGGGTTTTAGTTGTTTAGGCTTCAAAAGCTTCATGTTTTGTTGAATCTGAAGGCATTTTTTTTTGCAATGGCCATGTTTATTTGGTGAATTTTTGTTATGATGAAGACCTTCTGTGTATTGTGATTTTGGAGAATTCATTCTGAGAGAATTATTGCTGATTTTCAGATTGCTGCGGTTGTATTGATTCAGATATGGACTGCAGCTTTCCTGAGCAATGCATCATGGTTGAGGATACTAATTGTAGCCTACTTCTTTGGCTCCTTTCTCAACAACAATCTCTTCTTGGCCATCCATGAGCTCAGCCACAACTTAGCCTTCTCCACTCCAGTTTACAACCGGTGGCTTGGCATATTTGCTAACCTCCCCATTGGGGTGCCAATGTCTGTCACCTTCCAAAAGTATCACCTCGAGCACCATCGCTATCAAGGCGTGGACGGGGTTGACATGGACATCCCCAGTAGGGCCGAGGCCTTTCTTGTTAGAAACGCCTTCACCAAATCAATTTGGGTGATAATGCAGCTATTCTTTTACGCTCTCCGCCCTCTGTTTCTCAAACCAAAGCCTCCGGGGCTGTGGGAGTTTGTCAACTTGATTGTGCAGGCAGGGCTTGATGTTGGTATGGTGTATCTGTGGGGGTGGAAGGCATTGGGTTATTTGATGCTCTCTACATTTGTTGGAGGTGGGATGCACCCTATGGCTGGCCACTTCATCTCTGAACACTATGTTTTCAACCCGAGTCAAGAGACCTATTCGTATTATGGCCCTTTGAATCTGATGACATGGAACGTGGGGTACCATAACGAGCACCATGACTTCCCAAGGATTCCCGGGAACAAGCTGCACAAGTTGAAGGAGATTGCACCCGAGTATTATGAGAGCTTGGATTCGTATATGTCTTGGAGTCAGGTGATCTACATGTACATTATGGATAGGACGGTTGGGCCTTTTAGCCGGATGAAGAGAAGCCTGTCAGTGAAGAGTAACAGCAAAGCTGAATAGGTTTAGGTCTGAGTTTGAGTGTTTTTTGAAACAGTGCTGATGCTTGATGGTAAAGTAGAGATGGCAGTTTCTGTTTTAGCTCTCATTCTTTTGGAGGATTAGTGTTTTAGATGGTGATGAGGTGGCTTCATTTTCTGGAAAAGAGAATTCTTTGTTTAGCTTTCTTGTCATTTTTGTTTAGACAGAATGAATGTGATGAGAATACATAATTAAACACTGCATTTTTTCAGATGGGCTGCAGAGGCTATTGTTTTTCTCAATGTTGAATACATATAAACAATAATCAAGAAACAGAAAGACAACAAAATATGAGGAGTTGCTACAATGGGATGGTAAATATGGTGGCTTTGAAAATGAAAAGGCAATAAACAAATTTAGCAACAAGCAATGGATCCATTCATGATTTCTAGACCTGCAGAGATTATTAAACATTTCAGGTCAGTGCTGATCTGCAAACCAAGACAAGAATGATCATAAATGGGGTTTGTTTGGTCGCAACTGTTCAACAATTATATGCATGTTTTAGTAAGATTGCTACCCATGTATAAAGGCTGAAAGTATTTTCAATTTTTTGTTGCAAGAAACTATAGACTTGAATGTGTATTAATCTTATCTGGAAAACCAAAGGTTCCATGCATATCAAAGAAATAAAACCTAACGGTATCAACTGATTCTGTGGTGTAGTGGTTATCACGTTAGTTTTACACACTAAAACACGAATACTCATGTCTACGTTTTATATTTTGGTCTGTGATTTTAGATGATTGTGGTAAGGATTGAAAAATTAATCTGATGATACGTGAGTAGGATATACTAGTTTTATTGTATGGATTGTGGATGGGCGTCATGATTTGAATTATTAGTAGTATAATTTTGCAGGCGGTAGTGACGCAAAAGAGTCCATATTCCTTGAAGAGCGTAAGCATATGCAGTTGCAGATTCTCATAATACTGGATAAGCTACACTCGTTTTGCTCTTCCTGATTTATTGCACCCGTTTTTCCTCATCTTATCACACGTATAGCTTATACAGATGAGCAGAGACTGCCGGGTGCTGCTTCACTGCATCCCTCTATCTATTTGGACAAAGCCGTTAAGTGTTAACTGTTGGTTTCTGGGATTACAAGATAACAAAACCGGGCGTAATACAACCCAAAAGAAAGAAAAGGAGAAACTGAACTAAAGAAATTACAACGTATAATCGGAACTACTAAACCAGTGTGATTAGCCGAGTCGAGGAGGCCTCTTCCCTCAAGACGAGATACGCCCCGGTAGTGCTCTTCGGTTTGGCGTGTCGTCCCCAAAGGTAAAACGGCTACGTCTCTATTGATGCAGCACCGCAATCAGCAGAGCTCCGGCGAACTGGATGGAGGAGAGGGCAGAGCTTCGACAGAAAAACTATGCAGGGAGAGGGAGAGAGCTTATGATGCAGAATGCTTTTTGAATTGTGTAGTGATGCATGAAATGGCTGGCCTATTTATAGGCTCAGTCCACTGCAGGGGGTCAACAGCCATGATGGCTGTCATCATGGCAATTCGTAACCGACGTCGGTTACAGACGTGTGGCAGGAGTGTGCCATCCGTGTGTGGAGCGTGTGGATTTCTCACGTGGCACCCGTGACTGTGCCTCGCTTGACGACGTGTCAAGCCACTTGGATTGCTGACTCGGCGGTGGTCCAAAAAGAATAGTTTGGGCCAAGCACCAAGCCCAAAGACCAATTGCCAAGATCCAAGTCCAAGTCCAAGATCGAGATCGAGATCGAGATCGGGATCGGGATCGGGCCCGGGCCCGGGCCCGCGGCCCGCGGCCCGCGACCACGAGCACGAGCACGTGCACGGGCTCGGGCTCGGGCGGGCGGGCGGCGGCGGCGGCGCGCGCGTGTGCGCGCGTGTGGGCTCTTTCACCCATCTTGGTCCACTATAATTATTAAGTAACATAAAGTCACTTAATTTATACACATTAAAGATGTGTTAATCCTCCAATGTGGGATAATTAACACTTAGTTAATTATTCCCTAAGCTCCAACTCTAAGCTTTAATTAAAAGCTAATTATGCCCAACTTTAATCCACTATTTCTCACTCACCGGAAATCGGATTTGAGAAAGTGAATATACTACATTTACCTACGTAAAATGTAGAACGACGCTATGTCATTTAATTTCACAAAATTAAATGTCTCGTCACATTTATTATTTGGTCAAAATCCATTGACCGGGCATATTTAATCCATGATTTTTACAATCCCCCACATGAGTGGAAATAGCCGAATGCATATGCATGCAGACACAAGCTCAACCCTCGCGAGGTATATAAGCATAAGGATAGGTAGTTGTTGACTTTGAACCCTCCATAGTCGACACCATCGGATACACAGGCGGCTTAGTAGCGCGATGCTTTGAACTAATCCCCCACGGCGTGCACCGAGACAATGGTGTTAACGCTTAAACACCTCAACCTCATCCGTTCTCACGTTTTGTGTCCATTGCGGTCTTGGACACCACTTTGGATTCATAAGTGCGTTTTTTATGAAGCGACCACACTTCGCACTTACATAGGTGATTCTTAGTCAAGTACCTTGCCATACTTGGTCTCTTTGAGAATTCCATCTCTTTGAGATCCTTAAGAACCATTAAAAGTCATAGACTTAGCCTTTACCACGAGGCAAGTTCTCCAACACTCTATTGCTCTCTAGGGAATAGATATAGTTTGAGTGTTTTTCCATGAACTCTCATAGCTTAGTTGTCCCTTTGAACCAAGTTCTTGGGATCTCCAGTCATCATGGTTGGGTTACCACTATGACAATTCTTTAGTTTGTGGATTTCAAACCCATTCCCTCTAGCAACTTATTCATTTGATCACGGTTTAACCCTTTGGTTAGCGGATCCGCTAGATTATCTATTGACTTCACATAGTCAATTGTAATCACCCCTGTTGTGATCAAATGTCTCACGGTGTTATGTCGTCGACGTATATGTCGAGACTTACCGTTATAGAAACCATTGTTTGCCCTTCCAATAGCCGCTTGGCTATCGCAGTGAATCAGCACTGGTGGCACTGGCTTAGACCAACATGGAATGTCTTCAAGGAAGTTCTTAAGCCACTCGGCTTCCTCACCAGCCTTATCCAAGGCAATGAACTCCGATTCCATTGTTGATCGGGCTATACAGGTCTGTTTTGTGGATTTCCACGATACAGCACCACCCCCAATAGTAAAGACATATCCACTTGTTGAAAGTGAGTCTCTATTATCGGATATCCAATTGGCATCACAGTACCCTTCAAGTACCGGGGGGTATCTCGAGAAGTGTAGCCCAAGATTTTGAGTGTGTTTTAAATATCTCAAAACCCTCACAAGAGCTCTCCAATGCTCTTTGCTTGGATTGCTCGTGTAACGACTTAACTTGTTCACGGCACAAGCAATGTCAGGTCGAGTGCAATTAGTCAAGTACATAATGCACCCGATGACCCGTGCATACTCTTCTTGTGTAACGGGCTCGCCTTTGTTTTTGCTCAAGTGAACGTCGAGTTCAATTGGAGTCTTAACCGGCGCGCCATCATAGGCTTTGAATTTATTCAATATCTTCTCAACATAATGTGATTGTGTTAAGATGATTCCATCATTCGTTCTTAGAATCTTCATTCCAAGAATTACATCGGCTAGACCCATGTCTTTCATGTCAAAGTTTCTCTTTAACATGGCCTTTGTATCGTTAATTACTTGAGTGTTGCTACCTAAGATTAACATATCATCAACGTAGAGACACACTATAACATGACCGTTATTAGTGCTCTTGATGTAGACACATTTATCGCACTCGTTGATTTTAAACCCATTTGATAACATCACATTATCAAACTTCAAGTGCCATTGCAATGGCGCTTGTTTCAATCCATATAGGGATTTCACGAGCTTGCATACCTTTTTCTCTTGTCCAGGTACTACAAACCCTTCGGGTTGTTCCATATAGATTTCATCTTCTAGTTCACCATTTAGAAACGCGGTCTTTACATCCATTTGATGAATCTCAAGATTGTGCAATGCAGCAATAGCGAGAAGCACTCGTATAGATGTAATCCTTGTTACAGGTGAATAGGTATCGAAGAAGTCATGTCCTTCTTTTTGTTTAACCCTTTACTACTAATCGGGCTTTATACTTATCAACTGTTCCATCGGCCTTAAACTTTCTTTTAAGAACCCATTTGCATCCTAAAGGTTTAGCACCTTCGGGCAAATCAACCAACACCCATGTGTGGTTTAGCAAAATTGAATCAATTTCGCTTTGAACAGCTTCTCTCCAATGCAGCCCGTCTGGGCCAGCAAAGGCTACTTTTATCGATGTTGGTTCTTCATCCAACATGAAAGCAATGTAGTCAGGACCAAAAGTTTTTGGTGTTCTGACTCTATTACCACGTCTTAGTACTGTATCTTTTGGATCGGGCCTTGCACGCTTGCGCGATTCAGGTTCCGCATCTGTTGATTTAGAACTAGTGGCTTCTTCTTCCACTTGTTTAGAACTAGTGGCTTCTTCAATTCTTGTCTCAGAATTGGTTGATACTTTTTCCTTATCTTTGCAAGGAAAGGTATTTTCGAGAAATACAGCATTCCTCGACTCAATTGTTGTTCCTACTGTGATAGTCGATATTTCAGACTTGTGAACAACAAATCGATATGCACTACTGTTAAGTGCATATCCAATGAAGATGCAATCAACCGTCTTAGGTCCGATTGTAACTTCTTTGGGCGGAGGAACCATCACCTTTGCCAAACACCCCCACACTTTGAGGTATTTGTAGGATGGCTTCCTTCCCTTCCACAACTCATATGGAGTAACATCTTTTCCTTTGAGAGGGATTTTATTCAAGATATAGTTTGCTGTCAAAACAGCTTCCCCCCACATGTTATGTGGTAATCCTGAACTGAGTAGCAGTGCATTCATCATCTCTTTTAGAGTTCGATTCTTGCGTTCTGCAACACCATTAGATTGTGGTGAATATGGAGCAGTTGTTTGATGAATTATACCACTTGCGTTGCATAACTCCTCAAACGGGGCTACATATTCGCCTCCTCTATCGCTTCGAATCATTTTGATTTTACAACCAAGTTGATTCTCAACTTCGTTCTTATAATTTTTGAACGCCTCTATTGCTTCATCTTTGCTTCTTAAAAGATAAATGTAGCAATATCTTGTGCAATCATCTATGAAAGTGATAAAGTACTTTTTACCACCTCTAGTTTGCAACATCTTTAAATCACATACATCCGTGTGAATTAATTCAAGGGGTTTTGTGCTTCGTTCAACCGAGTGAAACGGCAACTTAGTCATTTTTGCTTCAAGACAAATTTCACATTTATCTTGGATATCCAATTCATTAGCCTTTAGTAAATCTAAATTTACTAATCTTTTAATGGCTTTTGAATTTACATGTCCCAATCTACAATGCCACAAATTTGAAGACTCAATCAAATAAGAGGAAGTAGATGCTTTATTCTTATTGGCCAATGGCTTCGCAACACTTCGAGTTGCTACACTAAGCTTGAAAAGCCCATCGGTTACATAACCTTTTCCGATGGATTTTCCAAACTTATACAAGACAAACCTATCGGACTCAAATACAAGTTTAAACCCTTTATTAACTAGTATTGATCCTGACACTAGGTTCTTGCGGATGTCCGGGACATGCAGCACATCCTTCAAAGTGATAGTTAGGCCAGACGTCATCATGAGAATCACGTTGCCAACGCCGAGGACTTCGGACGATGCTTGATTCCCCATGTTGATCTTCCTCCCTTCAACAGCAGTGTAGGAGGCAAACTTGCTCCTGTCGGAGCAAACATGAGCAGTAGCGCCGGTGTCGATGTACCAGCCTCCCTTGTTATCAACAAGGTTAACCTCTTCAGTGACTACTGCAATGAGGTCGTTCTCATCCCAGTCCTTGAACTCCTTCTCAACGACGTGGGCTGCCGGCTTCTTCTTCTTGCTGCGGCAGTCTTTGGCAAAGTGGCCCGGTTTGCCACATTTGTAGCAGTCGCCTTCAAACTTCTTTGAAGGCTGCTTTCCCTTCCCTTTGTCGTTTGGACGGTTTGGGCGAGGGCGTTTGTTGGAGGGACCGGCCCGCTCCAATAGGTTGGCTTTGGCTTCATTTGGGGTGAAGCCCTTAGCCTTTTGATCACTTTTGCGCACGTCGGCTTCAATGCGCAACTTCACGATCAAGTCTTCAAGGGTCATCTGCTTTCGCTTGTGCTTGAGATAACTCTTGAAGTCCTTCCAACTTGGAGGGAGCTTGTCAATGATCGTGCACCTTAGGAATTTATCGGGCAAGGTCATCCCTTCAGCCACTAATGAGTGGATGATCATTTGGAGCTCTTGGACTTGCTCCATGACGGGTCGAGAGTCGACCATTTTGTAGTCCATAAACTTGGATGCTACAACTTGTTCCGTCCCAGCAGCATTATCTATGCTATACTTCTTTTCTAGGTTTTCCCACATTTGTTTAGATGTGGTTACATTGGAGTATACATTGTACAAACTATCATCTAAAGCACTTAGAATGAAATTTTTACAAAGGTAATCTCCTTTCCTCCAAGCTTCATAATCTGCCATGACTTCGAGCCTAGTCTCTTGGTCGCTTGGTGCGGGCGGCTCGTTCTCCGTGAGGAAGTTGGCGACGCCCAATGTTGTCAAGTAGAACAACATCTTCTGGTACCACCGCTTGAAGTCAGATCCTCCAAACTTTGGTGGCTTCTCGGCAGGTGGCATCATTCTTGGTGCCAAAGGTGCCGCGCTTGGTCCTTGGAAGGAACCAATTCCGTTGCCCCCGAAGGAGCCAACAACATGGTTGGGCATAGAGCCCCCACCATTCATGTTCGTGTTGGGCATAGTGCCCCCCACATTCGTGTTGGGCATAGTGCCCCCCACATTCGTGTTGATCCCGGAAGATCCAACACCAGTATTGAGCCCGAAGGCACCAACACTCGATCCATTAAAGGATCCGAAGGAACCACTAAAAGTGGAACCAACCGAACCACCAAAGGTGGAACCAGTGGACGCCCCGAAGGGGTTGTCCCAAACCCAAGGGACAGAGGATGAAGCGGCTGGGAAGCCGGGAGTTGGCATCATCGAGGGAATCGATGAAGTGTTGACCGATCCAGTGGTCGCCATGGTGGAGGGAATGGCGGCGGTGGAGTTGGCAGCAGCAGTGTTGGATTCCGTCGACATCTCCAGCAAAAGGTGTTAATGTTTCGGAAGTTTTAGTTCAGTTTAGAAGTTCAAATTCCTTCAAAGGCAAGTTATCTCGTCTTGCGATTGTTGGTTTCTGGGATTACAAGATAACAAAACCGGGCGTAATACAACCCAAAAGAAAGAAAAGGAGAAACTGAACTAAAGAAATTACAACGTATAATCGGAACTACTAAACCAGTGTGATTAGCCGAGTCGAGGAGGCCTCTTCCCGCAAGACGAGATACGCCCCGGTAGTGCTCTTCGGTTTGGCGTGTCGTCCCCAAAGGTAAAACGGCTACGTCTCTATTGATGCAGCACCGCAATCAGCAGAGCTCCGGCGAACTGGATGGAGGAGAGGGCAGAGCTTCGACAGAAAAACTATGCAGGGAGAGGGAGAGAGCTTATGATGCAGAATGCTTTTTGAATTGTGTAGTGATGCATGGAATGGCTGGCCTATTTATAGGCTCAGTCCACTGCAGGGGGTCAACAGCCATGATGGCTGTCATCATGGCAATTCGTAACCGACGTCGGTTACAGACGTGTGGCAGGAGTGTGCCATCCGTGTGTGGAGCGTGTGGATTTCTCACGTGGCACCCGTGACTGTGCCTCGCTTGACGACGTGTCAAGCCACTTGGATTGGTCCAAAAAGAATAGTTTGGGCCAAGCACCAAGCCCAAAGACCAATTGCCAAGATCCAAGTCCAAGTCCAAGTCCAAGTCCAAGATCGGGATCGGGCTCGGGCCCGGGCCCGCGAGCACGGGCTCGGGCGGGCGGCGGCGCGCGCGTGTGCGCGCGTGTGGGCTCTTTCACCCATCTTGGTCCACTATAATTATTAAGTAACATAAAGTCACTTAATTTATACACATTAAAGATGTGTTAATCCTCCAATGTGGGATAATTAACACTTAGTTAATTATTCCCTAAGCTCCAACTCTAAGCTTTAATTAAAAGCTAATTATGCCCAACTTTAATCCACTATTTCTCACTCACCGGAAATCGGATTTGAGAAAGTGAATATACTACATTTACCTACGTAAAATGTAGAACGACGCTATGTCATTTAATTTCACAAAATTAAATGTCTCGTCACATTTATTATTTGGTCAAAATCCATTGACCGGGCATATTTAATCCATGATTTTTACACATCATCTTGATCTTGATTCAGTGTTTGTCTGTCTTAGAATGTTGGCAGTTTTTGAGAAATCAGTTTCCAAGCCAGCCAAAGAGCTGAGCCTTCCAGTTGGTGGGGGGAACAGATCGGAAGAAATCATAGAAGTCTTCCGGTCATGGAGATCCGACGGCACCTTTTACCACCTCTCCAGCGGCAACTTCCTCGCTTTGTCCCATCAAGGTGAAAATCCAGCAATTCCAAGGTAACACACTCCATCACACTTATATACTACTTACACTTCTTTCTTTACATTGACGTGAGATATTTGTTTCTTTTTTTTTTATTTGGCTACTCGATCAGGTCTGTTGTAGTGATAGATGATATCTTCTGCATATTCTCGGGGGCATTGCACAACACTTGTGAGATGAGACGACACTACGGGCTGTCAAGGCAGGCCACGGAAGCCATGATCATAGTCGAGGCCTACAAAGTTCTACGTGATCGTGCACCCTACCCTCCCGACCAAGTCGTCAAGGACCTCCAAGGAAAATTTGCTTTCATACTCTTCGACTCCAAAGCCCCAACCCTTTTTCTAGCAAGGGTGCTTCCATCTTCACCCTCATCCTATCTCTCGAGTAAAATTTTAGTAGTCCGGACATATTGTCCAACCGATCATAATTGCAGAAAAGTCTGGACCACTGAAATTTTATTCCTAACATAACATGTAACTGTCTATTTAAATTTGCTGTCTAGGATCGTGATGGCGGCGTCCAACTATACTGGGGAACAGCCGGAGACGGCTCTCTGGTGTGCAGCGACGATCCAAATGTCATATCCGCGGCTTGTGACAAACACTACACACCCTTTCCTCCCGGTGAGTTTGAAACTAGAAGTGTTGGTTTTTTTCTTTATTTAGAGAGCAATGTTATGTTAATGTGTGTGTTAGCTATTAATTGCAGGGTGCATATTCATAAATAGGAGAGGTCTGATGAGTTTTGATCACCCTCTGAATAAGGTGAGAGGGTTTATGAAAGAGGATGATGGCAGAGTAATATTCAAAGTGGATCCATACACTAGAATTCCCACCATCCCTCGCACCGGCAGCGCCGTCAATTTGGCCAACGCCGTCTAGTTCAACCACCAACTTGAATACTTGATTTGCTCTGTCTTTTCCAAAAATAATTAAGTGGCAATCAACTTTATCTTTTGTGCTAAAACTCTTACAACTTTAGTGGATGAGATTGGAAATTTGTGTATTACTTCAAATATAATCCAACTCTGTCCAAGTGAATTTTTCTAATAGCACTAAAAATTGGCTAAGAATGACACCCACCCTTATAAATTGGCTAAATTGCTTCACCTAACCAAATTAATAGTACTTTTACTTTTGAAAGGGAAAATGTTGGATTATTTCTATGATCTGTATAATAGTTATTGATAATTAATTAATTATACTCATTGCGACCGACAGCCAGAAACTTTTATCCGTCTAATAATGTAGCTTGACTAATAACGTAGCATTTTAGTCTAATAATGTAGCTTATTACAACCATTCAATCTAAGGATCCAAGAACAGTGAGTTGTATTGTTTTTTTATATTAAAGAGGTGTGAGGACCCTAATACACTCATATATATATATATATATAGGGTTGTGATCAATTGAGATTTTTTAGCCTAATTGAGAATTGAGATGCATTATTAGCCACTCATTTTTATTAAATGAGTGGTCCAGAATTTACCACATGGAAAATATTTTTACATTAATTAATTGTGAAAGGGCAGAATGGTAATTTCATCATACATTTTATTTAATAAATATTTTTTTATTTTTTTAAAAAAAATTAAATTTTTTTTTCAATTTTTTATTATTTTATTATTTTTATTTTTTTTGTCAACTACATATACAATTCATGTCAACTACACATATAATGTCAACTACATATACAATTCATGTCAACTGCACATATATAATGTCAACTACATATATGATTCATATCACCTATACACATATAATGTCAACTATAAGCTGTTGACATTTGATGTGCAGGCTATTGACATTTGATTTGCAGGGCTATTGACATTTGATGTGCAGGCTACACATCGTAGTTGACATCGCGTGAAAATTAAAAAAATTAAAAAAAAATTTAAAAATTTTTTTAAAATTTTTTTAAAAAAATAAAAAAATAAATTTTTTTTTAGTTGTTGACATTTTAATACGAGTTGTTGACATTTGATATTCTGACTATTGAAATGAAATGACGATAATACCCTTAGTTGATATAATCTACTTGTAGTTGACATTTCAAAATGAGTGGCTGAAAATGCATCTCAATTCTCAATTAAGCTAAAAAATCTCAACCTAACAAGACCCTATATATATATATATATATATATATATAGGCATGCACATAATAACAACGAAAGGAAGCTTCTAGGTTTTGCATGTGACTGTGGATTTTTTCTCCCTTTTGATTGTCGTTGTAGTTGTGTGGAAGATGTTCAGGTGAAAGCACGATTGTTGAGTAGATGTTTTTTTTCTTTTCATCGTCGGTGATCTACCACTCGTTTTGAATGAATGTGAAGGGGATGACATATATTATGAGAGCCGATTGGTAGCTTGTTGTTGTTGGATAATTTTTCTCAGAAGTTTGCTCTATTGTACACCTATAATACTGCAAACGATTCATTTTTTGTTTCTGTGGTGTAGATATTGCTTGCATTTTATAAACTTAGATTAATATAGAGCAAAATGAAGATTATACTCCCTTCGTTCCTTTATAGTTGAGTCAGTTTTCCATTTCAGGAAGTTCCCTCATGCTGAGTCATTTCCATATATAGTAATATTTTTTCTCTTTCTT
This sequence comes from Salvia splendens, assembly GCF_004379255.2. NCBI lineage: Eukaryota > Viridiplantae > Streptophyta > Magnoliopsida > Lamiales > Lamiaceae > Salvia > Salvia splendens. The sequence goes on from NC_056039.1 coordinate 30,236,497, forward strand.
ACTTTACTCTCTTTATTTTATTCACTTTTTACTTTTTTCCCTCTCTTATTTTTTTTATCTATTTATTTAACACACTCAACATTCATTTCTTAAACTCTGTGCCGAAAAGTTTCACTTCAACTATGAGGGAACGGATGAAGTACTAGTTTATATTAAAGGCTACTAAATACATTAAGTTAAATATCAAAATGACCTATTTCTGTTTAATAGAGTTAATTAGGTTAAAAAAATAATACTCTCTCCGTCTTCAAAGAGTATGAACTTTGTATTCGGCACAGGTTTTAATGAATTATTGGTAAAGTAAGAGAGAGATAGAGAAAGTTTTTAAGTATTGTTAGTGGAGAATAAGTCTGATCTCATTAGAGAGAATATATTTTCAAAATTGGAATGTTCATACTCTTTGGAGACGGACGAAAAAAGGAAATATTGCATATTCTTTAGGGACGGAGGGAGTAGTTACTATCTTCTTCACGCTTGTGACGCCTCCTTCTTCAAGTTTTGTAACTCTTCCATCATTTTCTAAATCCTTTTTCTGCAATTTTCGGTAACTGCTCTATCTTCTTCAGCGTAGTACAGATGTGTTGCCCAATCTTTAGTATCTCTTCAATGTGAAGCCTTTGCCGGATATTCGCCATCAAATTTCGAGCAGTTTGTTCCATGGCTGTAATAGCGTGCAATGGAAAGGAATGAAGAGGTAACAGTTAGACATATATCTTCGAATCTCTAATATGTGTGTGTTAGAGGGAGATATAGATAGTACGTGTGAAAAAGTTCTTGAGTTTGACATGAAGGGTGACATTTTTGCTTTTGCCCAAGAGATCATCAATCGCCCATTTCTAGATCTACTGCAATCGCCTCTTGGCTATGGCTACCGTGCAATCGTCTCTTAGTTCTTCTCTCCATTCCCTCTTTGGAGAAAATCGGGTTTCTGGGGCAGTTTACATTAAAGATTACGTAAATGTACCCATTTTGTTATCTATTCCACATATGGGAAAAACGCCAATGAAATTGGCGTGTCTTTAAGTAAAAACGCCAATGTTAATGGCGTGTTTATAAGTAAAGACGCCAACGTACGTGGCGTTTTATAAGTGTGTCGTATTTTGGGCGTATTCTCTCCAATTGCAAATACGTTTAAAAATACCAACTTGGTTGACGTGTTTAGTAGCAAAAAACGCCAACCTGAGTGGCGTGTTTACTTGTTTTTGCAAAAAACGCCAACCTGAGTGGCGTGATTACCTAGTCACGAAAAACGCCAACCTGAGTGGCGTGTTTTCACAGGCTGATATACCAGCCGTGCCTCCCCCAAATCGCGAAAATCTCACAATACACACACTTCGCGATTTCTCCAAGCTGCGCGCCTTCTCTCCGCGAAATCGCCCCCCTCTCGGTGATTTCGGCCTACATTCATCAATCGGTACTATTCTTCCCCAAATTCATCTATTTTCTTCGGTTAGTATGCTTACCTTTTACATTATTAGAGTAAGTGGTGGATAGTTAGCTAGGGTTTGTAATGGGTTGTGAATTGAATAGAAATATTATGCATTTTGGATTGGTTGAATGACATTATTGTTGATTATTATGTTGGATTGTTTGGGTTTAAGTGAATTTGTGTATAAATTTGATTATAAACCTAAACCCTAGGGTTGTTATAGCTAAAAAATTGGGCAAATTGTTTTGGTTTATGTGGGTTTTGGTTGATGTATGTTGATTAGTTTGAATTGTTAAATTTGTTTATATTGTTAGGTTTGTCAAATTGAAATTGGACAAATTGAAATTTTTAGGTTAGGCAAAATTGAAATTGGGCAAATTGAAATTGTTAGGTTGGACGAATTGTTAATTTAAATTGTTAATTTTGTGTAGGTGAATTGGATTATGATTTTGAATGTGCAATGTTGTGTAGGTGAATTATATGATGTTGGTGTTCAATTTTGTGATATTGGATTAAATTGTATCTAATTATTGAAATGGTTTATGGTTGGTTATTGTTGAATTTGGATTATGAATGTTGTGTAGGTAAATTATGGCCAGATTTTTCACGACGCATTCTGAACAAAAACGCCAGTCCCGTTGGCGTGTTTTAAGAATTAGGTAACACGCTAATGAAGATGGCGTGTTTTATTAAAAACGCCAATGTAATTGGCGTGTCTAAGTTGGAAGAAATTTTGGCCAGATTTTTCACGACGCATTCTGAACAAAAACGCCAGTCCCGTTGGCGTGTCTATTAAAACACGCCACTCCCATTGGCGTGTTTTAAATAAAGGTACTGCAAAGCCTCGGCGTTGACGTTTCGAAGTAAACGACGTCTGATCTTAAACTTGCGCTTCTTGGTAGCAATACCAATTTTTCAAACAAGTATTTTGACCATGATACCTTTGTGATTCTGCAAAACATTCTTTCTAACATGTACCAAGCAAAATCTGTGATGGCCCACATTGGGTTCTTCTTTCCATATGGGAGAATTCATTGCATCTATGATTCCCACATGTCTATCAGATATGACACATATTTCATGTGTTTGCTACATGAAGTCTAATGCGTTCCATAAACCAATTCCAACTTTCTTTGGTTTCCTCATCAACAATGGCATATGCAACAGGCAAACATTTCTTATTAGCATCAAATCCAACGGCAATAAGAATTTTACCTCGACATCGTCCACGTAGATGAGTCCCATCAACCGTTAAAACTGGTTTGCATAGTTGAAAAGCCTCCACAGCTGGTCCAAAAGCCCAGAATACGTACTTGAATACCTTGTTCATACCATTGCTTAATATGTCATCGTGCAACCATTCCACAATTGTGCCAGGATTTTGTCTTTGCAATTCATTCAAATAAACTGGTAACACTTTGAACGACCACTCCCATCCACCGTATACAAGCTCAATCGCTGTCCTCCGAGCATACCATGCTTTCTTGTAACTAACTTTGACATGAAATCTATTTTCAATATCCGTCACAATTGCTTTTACCTTGTAGCAAGGATCGTTTTCTATCTGATGTCGAACACTCAACGCTATCATACCCGACGAAAGATTAGCGTGCCCATTATAGTTACGATCCCCCATGCGAGTATGAGCAGTGCTAAACACTCTAATTTGTCAGTGTTCATCATGCTTTCTCAGTGTTGCTCGGCACTCCCACAAACATTTCGGTAATGAGGTATCCTTCGGATTTCCTTGTGGCCACTTACAAACTGCATGCCATCTCTTACCTTTACTTTCAGCAACTGTATATTGTCGGATTTTTTCCAAATGCCAATGAGTCACAGCTGCCTTCAATTCCAACTTCGTTCTAAATTTAGTATGCAAACCGACATTGCTAGGATCTTTTTCACTCCAATAATGCACACTGGGATCATCACGTTCAAAGTTTTTGTGATCAAAACTATCATATGGACCTGGTAAGGTGTGAAAATAGTTGATTCCACACTGTCGGAACTGTGGAACTACTCTTCCTCCAACTGCCCTTCCACCAACTGATGTTTCTCCAACTGTTGTTTCTCCAAGTGGAATGGATGGTCTTGAAGCAACAAATTGTTCATCATCCGACGGATCATCATCTGAGTCTGTACTAACCTGGTCGGAATCTTCAGAATAATAAGGTGATTGTGGATCAAGAAAGTCGGCTTTATCAGGACCTATTACGTCCTCAACCGCATCACAATTGTCACTTTCCCCTAAATGCACGCCTCCAGCTTCAAAATCTTGTGTTGCAGCAAAATATGGTTCTTGAGCTCTTGTAGACGTACCAACATCAAAATCTTGTGTTGCAGCAAAATATGGTTTTTGGGCTCTCGTAGACGTACCAACATCATAACTTATGACATGATGACTATGATGTTCAGTAATTGCCGAATACTCAACATATAATTCAATTAGACCTCCAATAACCATACTCTCACTAAACATTAGTTGCATGCATACTTCGTATAGTAGAACACCTACAAACGTGACTCCGGCTCCAAAGCATATTGTACGTTTCCATATTATTTGAATGTTGTTTTCAGATATGATTATCCCCATCCTTTCACAAATTTTTTCCACAAGCTCATCGTACGAAATTGTTTCATCCAACATAATGAATCCTTTAGCAAAAGGAGGATCATACGAAATAACTGCTCCGGGAATTATCTTTCCACCCCAATATAAATTGACACACCACGTCATACTATCTACAATAATGTAAAACACAAATAAATATGTATTATTTTTACATTCATCATTATGTAGAGTGAGCCAAATATGCTAAATAATAATTCTACACAATAATAATTCAGCACAATAATAATTCTACACAATAATAATTCTGCACAATATTTCAACTCAATTCACAACCAATTACAAACCCTAGCTAACTATCCAACAATTACTCAAATAATGTAAAAGATAAGCATACTAACCGAAAATAATATACAAATTTGGGGGAAAATAGCATCGATAGATGGATGGAGGGCGAATTCGCGTGGAACAGTCTACCTTGGATAAGAGTGTGTGGGCTTAGTTTTTCGCGATTTGAGGGAGGAGAAGGGGATATATCAGATCTGTATAAAGCCGCCAATTGCAGTGGCGTTTTCTTTGAAACACGCCGACCACGTTGGCGTATTTTATCAAAACGACATTCTACCCGGCGTTTTTACTTGAATAAACACGCCAACGAAAAAGGCGTTTTATATTATACACGCCAATGCGAATGGCGTTTTATACTCAATACTGTATTTATAAAAAATACGACTAAAATACGTTGCAATTAAAACACGCCAACGTAGTTGGCGTTTTAAATTAAAACCCGCCATTGTTGTTGGTGTTTTTACTTATAAAAACGCCAATGCGGTTGGCGTTTTTCCCATATATGGAACAGATAACAAAACGGGTACATTTCCGTTATTTCTGAGGCCAACTGGCCTAGAAATGCGTTTTTCCCCCCTCTTTGCTCTTACACTTAGAGCAAATCGGGTTTATAGGGTACTTTACGTTTAAAATAACGTAAATGTACCCATTTTGTTATCTCTTCCATATATGGGAAAAACGCCACCCACATTGGCGTTTTTATTAGTGAAGACGCCACGCACATTGGCGTTTTACAATTTAGAACCGTATGTCGTCGTATTTTATGTATGTATAGGTAAGTTAAAAAACGCCGACGGGGTTGGCGTTTTAGCTTTTAATTTGGCAATTTAAAAAAATACGGTATCATTGAAACCCTCCAATACGGAGGGCGTGTGATGCATTGGCGTAAAAGACGCCAATGCGGAGGGCGTGTTTAATGAAGCAGAAACGCCTATGATATTGGCGTGTTTAATGAAGCAAAAACACCAATAATGTTGGCATGTTTAATGAAATGAAGCAGAAACGCCTATAATATTGGCGTGTTTATACTTGACGTGATTTCTGTGATTTCTTTAGCAAAATTAGGATTCTTGTGCAAAAGGGGCAAATGGGATTTGAGCTCCCGTGGGAAAGGCGGCTGCTTTGCGGAGAAGGAGATGGAGAAGAACCTTCTTGATTTAGCGGCGACATTTTCCGACAAGAAGAGAGCGGGCTCCGGTGAGGTTTTGGGCGGGAAGGGGACTTTGCCGCAGAAAACGGAGGCGCTGTTGTAGGCTAAGAGGCAGAGAGAGAGAAGAGACACCAAAGCGTAGAAAGATTTCTTGGCTCTCTGCAAGTGGGAAAGAAGCTCAGACAAGAAAGTATCAGTGGTTTTCTCAATTGTCATTTCTGAACAAGATATAGTTGCGGCTGCTATTATGAGCTCAAGAAGTAGAGAGAGAGGGAGTGGTTTTGAGGTGCAGAAGAATTCAAAGTGTGGTTGTTTGGTTTTTGGTGGTGATGAAGCTTTTTGGGAAGTGAAACACGCCAATAACATAGGCGTTTCTGCTTCATTAAACACGCCCTCCACATTGGCGGGTTTCAATAATACCGTATTTTTTTAAATTGCCAAATTAAAAGCTAAAACGCCAACCCCGTCGGCGTTTTTACCTTACCTATACATACATAAAATACGACGACATACGTTGTTCTAAATTGTAAAACGCCAATGTGGGTGGCGTCTTCACTAATAAAAACGCCAATGTGGATGGCGTGTTTCCCATATATGGAAGAGATAACAAAATAGGTACATTTACGTTATTTTAAACGTAAAGTACCCTATAAACCCGATTTTCTCCCGACACTTAGGCACTATTTGGTAGCTATGTTACAGCTAGATAAGATGACTTATCCGAGTTTAGTTGTGTGTTTGGTAGCTATGTGCATGACCCGTGTTTTGTATCCGTCCCAGACAAAGTCCACTTAAAAGCCTATGTTTCAAGCAACAATGTAATTACTCATTTGCCTAAGTTACATATCTAGTTTAACTAGTTAGTTTTAGGAAAATACAATTTTACCCATCGATTTTATATAGCCTTATATATACATACACTATATTTTATACACGTACATACTTTAATTATATTTCAATATAACAAATAATAATTAATATAATCAATACTTATGTGCAATAATATAATAAAACAAGAACTAGACTATATAATTATTCATATAATGAATGTACGATGAGAAATGCTAAGTTATGGTATGCTTAGGTATTTTTAATATACATTAATAAAAATAAAAGTAACAAATACAGTTATGATCATGTTTATTTAATTTATCATTTTTATTATTTTTATATAATAAGAAATGGTATGCTTAGATATTTTTCATATAAATAAAATTATATAATAAAAAATAAAATTAATAAATTGAAGTTATGATCATATTTATTATGTAAGCCATTTTTAGCATTTTATAATAAAAATTGGTATGCTTGGGTATTTTTCATCGTCAACAAATTGTCAAAACCACCCAAAATCAAGGCAACATGAGGATAGTTTTAATCATTAAGTTAAATTAATGAGGATAGTTTTGACAATACTAATTTTTATATTTAGTTATAACTTATTGTACCAAACATCTAAATAGGATAACTCACAATTATCCTTAGCTACCAAACACTCAATCAAGATAAATTAACTAATCAAAACTATGATAACTATCATTAATTGTATCATGTCTAGTCGAAACATAACATAGCTACCAAACGACGCCTTAGGGAGGTGTGGATCGGTACGGTACACCCCACCAATCATACCATACCGCAAATTGCGGTATGCGAAAATGACATACATATATCTTACCGAATGTTTCAGTATAGATATATTTTCGATACCATTATTGTATCGTTACTACGGTTTGCCGCACTTTTACGGTATAGTGCATTTTTATGGTATATCATATTTTTACGGTATATCAAATAAGATACAATATACCGTTATATCGGTGTTCGTACCGCATTTTTTAAAATCATTGTTAATTAGTTTTATGTTTTCTTTATTAAATATTTTAATATATAATTGAAATATATGAATATATATGATCGGTATATACCTCACTTTCGGTATATAATGTATGTTCGGTATAAATTGATAATGGTATGATACCACATAGTCGGTATATGCATATGTGAGGTATACCGCGGTATACGAAAATCTATACCTTTACTGTACTGAAATTTGTCGGTAAGGTATCATAACGTATCACAAATTCGGTATTTGTTCGGTACGGTTAATACGGTATTTCGGTATATTTACAAAAAGTAAAAGAGCCTACAAATGAGAATTAAAAGTGTAATGATGACAACCACAACTATTCCCAAGTATTTTGATTTGCTTCCTGCACATTGAAGGACAAAACACAATGTAAGATTTAGAAAAAAAAATCATGAAATAAGTGAAATAACATAAACGATTCATAGAGATTAAAATACATTAATAAGCATCATTGTTGCTTATTGTCCACATTTATATGACACAATTATTATAAAGCTGAGTAATATCAGATAAATCCAAATAATCAAGATTGAGATTTTGACCTTCATCAAGATCAGTCAGAGTCACATTAGTAAGATTAGCATCATGTTGAAACCCAGTTGAAACAATGAGACCAAGATGAGCAAAATCAATATCAAAATTATCAATATTGAGATTTTGACATTGATCAAGATCAATTTGTGTCACAATAATACAATTAGCCTCATGTTGAACACTTGAAACAATTAGACAAAGAGAAGTAAAATCAATATCACAGTCAAAATCATCAATATTGATATTTTGACCTTGATCAAGATCAGTCTGTGTCACCGTAGTAAGAATAGCTTCAGTGGGAAATTGTTGAAAACCCGTTGGATCACTACGACCACGAAGTGTAAAGGATATTGATTTTTATCTTGATCAAGATTATGTAGAAGACCAATTGAAACAATTAGACTAAGAGAGATTGAAGCATTAAGATTGGGAGAGTTTGAAGCATTGAGATAAGAAGAGATTGATGCACAGAGAGTAGGAGAGATTGAAGCATTGAGACCACGAGTTAGACCAGGAGAGACATTGAGACCACGCGTTAGACCAGGAGAGATTGAAGTATTGAGAGTATGATAGATTGGAGTTGATGTACGGATAAGAAGATTGTAATGAGCTGTAGTCATTGAAATGAAGAATCTTCGGCTTGCACATTCCAACATACGAGGGAAGCTGAACCAAAACGGAGCTTCAAAGCATTGGAGGCCGTCCATGTTCAGTTTCGAAAACCAGGCCGAGTCTTATGGTTTGAATAGAGAGTTGTGGTTGATGAACTTGAATTCTTTAAACAGTGGTTGCATACTATGTGATTTGGAATGGATTTGTAGGGTGCTTTGTCTAGATATATAATGATGTCAAAGTAGTAGGGATGATTTGAATGTTTTATTTTTGAATGGTGGGTTCTTGGTAAGTGTATGATCATTTTTATAATGAACATTCAACGCATAATAATGTAACCTAAAAATAGTAAATAATGTATAATTAAAATCTACAATCATATAAGTAACTCTTTATATTGTTAGAGTAGTATTACATTATCTATGTTGATGCTTTTTACAATGAACATTCAACACATTAATATAAAATAAAATAAGAAAATAGCTTCAATTGTATACTAAAAAAATTATCCCATTTTGGGTTTTCGAATAAGATACACTCATTTTTGGGTTTACGCCAAAATAAACTAAATTTTTTTAGATTTTGTAAATATTAAAACTGAGTGAATACAAAATAATCTTTTAAATTTAATTTTGATGCAAATATACTAAAATAAATTTAAATTTAATGTAAATTATTGAAAATGTTCTAACACTTACCAAAAAGTAGTTAAGATAGATGGGTCTGATTTAAATAATAGCCTTTTAAAATCACTCTAAAGTACTACCATTTTGCTCACTAAATTTTTGGTTGCAAAAGTTTGAGATATCTAAGGCACAAAGCAATATAGATGGGAAAATATACTAGTTGTATAAATTATAATTAATTCATGGCCATGAATTGTGCAATGGTAATTTATTGTATTTATAGTTGATTGGCAGCTCAGCAAAATTTTAAATAAGGAAAACAGAAATTAGTTTCTTACTATATCTGGAATAAAAATAGAAGTTTTAGAAAATAACGAATAAAAAAACCTAGTGAATATAATGTTTAATTAATTAAATATAAATAGTAGTAGCTGCGAGGATAGGAGAGGGCAAGAGCGATATACAAATCGAATCAATCAGTCTTTTTACCGGTGAAAGTCTGTGCAACATATATCATGGCGGCGGCTGGCGGAGGAACGGTGAAGGAGGTCAAATCGAAGACGGAACTCGACAATATCGTCGCTGAGGGCGCTCCCGCAGTTCTTCACTTCTGGGCGACGTGGTGTGAGGCATCCAAGCACATGGATCAAGTCTTCTCGCATCTCTCCACCGATTTCCCTCTCGCTCGCTTCCTAAGAGTATACATTATCTCACTTTTTTTCTCTATCTAATACTTCAATTTCCCCTCCCCTTACATGTGATTGTGCACTCCTTTTTCGTTTAATTAGGTTATCGGCGATGTACAGGGATGATGATATATTGCTGATTTTTTTGCTGTGAGATTTAATTTTGTCTTTTGCTATTTTTATGTTGTATGCGGAGTGTGTAGAGAGTTTCATCTTCTAGATAGAGGAACACTAGAGAAATCACCTCTGCTTGGAGAAATTGGACTTCTCTTTTGTATTTTTTATTCAGTTTATACGTTTAAGTGAGAACAGCACACAATTTGAAAGAACTACTGATGCTTTTGTTTACAATTTCATGTGAAAACAATTTATTCAACCCGAGAAAGAAATTGGATGATTAAAAAGGAAGAAGGAATTGCTAGGGTTTTAAAAGTGAGGGTTGAGGATAGAAGGCTGCTGTCTAGAGCTGCTTGTTTGCTTTAATGGGAGGATTTCATTCTTTATAACCTTGTCCCAGTAGAGTATTGTTCATATTTTTTGCGGTATTCTGATGATTAACACACCAAAATGGAAGCTGAAAAGAAGTGCTTGGCAGAGCCTTTGTTGTTAGATCAGGCTTCAACCTAGAAATAGGGATTCTGATCTCATATTTATTAGTTACAAGAACCGTTTGGATTAGAAACCGGAAGATACAGTGTAGATGGCCTTGGTAGTAGTGGTGAAAAGAAGGTTGACACTGTCATTATGTAATTATCATGATAATGTGTTTATTTATTTATTGTCTTTTTCACCTTGGTGTGTATAGTCTTATTTAAAATTTGGTAGCAAAATACTGTTGGGAAGCCTTACAAGTATTTCTTGCCTGACACTATTTTCTGTTATTGTTATAGGTGGAAGCTGAAGAACAACCTGAGATTTCTGAAGCATACTCTGTTTCTGCTGTCCCGTTCTTTGTATTTTTAAAGGTACTGTAATGCATATATCATTATTATTGTCTTTATTTAACCGATGAATGTAGTTGTTTAAGGTATTTAATTGTCCCTTTCAAAACATCCTGATTGTGTGTCTTGAATTTGTGAGAAGACTTCCCCTGAAACAAGATTAACTGTTTTAAGAATTTTTTGCATTTCAAAAAGCAAAAGCTTTGCAAATTGTGAGAACATAAGTTAATAGTGCTTCTGGACCATGACAAATTCTAAACAATTTGGACACCTTACAGTTTTTATGGATCCCCCCTTCTTAGGCATATGGAGAAAAGAATTGTTTTTACTTGTGTCAGCTATCTTATTTGGATCATGTTTGATTCTTTTAGGATGGCAAGGCGGTTGATAAATTGGAAGGTGCTGATCCATCTAGTCTGGCCAACAAGGTTGCCAAAGTTGCAGGATCTATCAGACCTGGGGATTCTGCAGCTCCTGCTAGCCTTGGGATGGCTGCAGGGCCCACTATACTTGAAACTGTAAAGGAGCTTGCCAAAGAAAATGGTGCATCACACCATATTAAACAACCGTCTCCTGGTATGGACGACAATCTGAAGAAAAGGCTCCAACAGCTTATTACTTCTAACCCAGTCATGCTCTTCATGAAAGGGAATCCAGAGTCCCCCAAGTGTGGATTTAGTCAAAAACTAGTTAATATCTTGAAGAAAGAAAATGTCAAATTTGGAAGCTTTGATATTTTAACAGATAATGAAGTCCGTGAGGGATTGAAGAAATTTTCAAACTGGCCAACGTATCCCCAGCTTTATTGCAAGGGAGAACTGCTTGGCGGTTCTGACATTGCAATTGCTATGCATGAAAATGGAGAACTTGGTCAGGTATTCAAAGATCACGATATTGAAATAATTGATTCAGCTACTGGAAAAGCAGAACCAAATGGAGGAAAGGGAGGCATTTCTGGTTCCTCAGGATTGAATACTGCTACTAGCGATCGTTTGAGAGGCATCATTAATTCAAGTCCTGTTGTGTTGTTTATGAAGGGAACACCTGATGAGCCACGATGTGGTTTCAGCCGCAAAGTTGTTGATATCCTCAGACAGGAGAATGTCAAATTTGCGAGTTTTGACATTCTTACAGATGATGAAGTTCGTCAAGGGCTGAAGGTGTATTCAAATTGGTCGAGCTATCCTCAGCTCTACATAAAAGAAGAGCTTATCGGTGGATCGGATATCGTGCTGGAAATGCAAAAGAGTGGAGAGCTCAAGAAGGTTCTAGCTGAGAAAGGAATTGCATCTGGTGCAACTCTTGAGGATCGCTTAAAACAGTTGATAAACTCTTCTCCTGCGATGCTTTTCATGAAGGGCACGCCAGATGCTCCCAAATGTGGTTTCAGCTCTAAGGTTGTTAATGCCTTGAAGGAAGAGGGTCTGGAATTTGGTTCTTTCGACATTCTGAGTGACGAGGAGGTGAGGCAAGGACTGAAGACATTCTCAAACTGGCCAACTTTTCCACAGTTGTATCACAAAGGAGAACTAGTCGGAGGCTGTGATATCGTGCTGGAGCTCCACAATAATGGCGAACTTAAGAGTACCCTGTCTGAGTAAATTCTTGACCGATTTGCATATCGACTTTACATATTGTCCTTGCTCTAAATTGCAGTACTTGTGTGATGTTTTAAGAAATGGTCATGTTCTGGACCTGTAGTTTCTTCTATTTCCTACTCTCTTGAGTATTTTATATACATTAAAATGGTTACTGCCTCAGTTTTATCGAGATATAATTGATGTTTGTGTAAATTGTTAAGCAATCAGTTCTCTCCTGCAATTACCTTATTGTTAAGCCTGTGCTCTTTGCGTGGATCATGTAAAGCGATAACCTTTCTGGGGGATTTCAAGCCATTTCAAGGAAATGTGGGCATCATTTTCCATTTCGTTCAGAAAAATCTCTGCCCTAATCTTGATTTGTCACATGCCATACAAAGCTCTGTCTCTAATGTATGGAGTTCACATCGTTTGCAATTTCTTGAGGTTTCAGTGCTAACTTTGAAAATACATAAATGCATGAGTTGGAAAAACAGAAGATGACATTGTTGAAACTTTGTGTTTGTTGTACGTCCAAGCTGATTGACAGCTGAGTAAAGCTTCAAACTGATTGAGTTTGTTGTTGGTGAGAAAGGCATTGGAGCAACCTGAGTTGGAGTGCTTTGAAATGAGCTATCTGCATTTCCAACTCTCTTTTCTCCTTATTGAGGTGGTTGTTCTCCTCCCTCAGCTCCCTCAGAGTCTGAGCTTCAACACCTTTTTCGTCGGGTCGATGCCGCGATTTGAGATAAGGAGGAAAGGCGGTGGGCTCACATTTCTTGCGGCAGATTTTGAGAAGAAGGTGCCTTTTTCCTCGTTGGAATTTTTGTGCTGGAATTCCCATCGTCTCGATGCTGTCTTCTTGAAACCCTATGCCCATCAATCATATATTATTAAGTAAATATATAGATCGAATAGCGAATTTGAAATACTATAAATAGACTGGAAACGAATTATCTAGAAAGTGTTACTAGGTGTACACTAACATTTGTAACATGCATAAATACCCATCACATTACTTAATCATCATCACAGACAATTAAATTTTCAAAAGCCTTGGACTGGTACACACTATAAAAATAAGAACGAGTTTAGTATTGAATAATTTGATTTAGCTTTGGTACTTTATGATACTATTAAAAACCATTTAATTAATTAAGTGTAGCTCTAAATCATGATTCATGACAAATAAGTCCGTCAAATTAAGTATCCTTTTTTATATCCAATACGTCCAATTTTAAATACTACGTAATGTTACTAATTCAAGTGACAATAAAATCAGTAAAATTTTCTGCCTCGGTTAGCAAGACTAGATTATGCAGATACTCTGTAGTTGTTACTAGATTTTTGTATTTCGTAGTATTATCCATTTGATTGTATAGTGTAATTAAAACCGTGACACAGAGAGAAAAAGCTGTAACTGTATATATATGAATTGGTGCAAATGAATGAATATTGTGGGGTCAAGATCTGACATCAACCATGTTAGGGAGATATTATCAAACATCAACGATTTGGATATCCTGAAAGGCGTGAAAACACTTTCAGATCAAATTATTTTGGCAGTTCTATCAATATTTGATCGGATACAATTCAGATTTGTAGAAGATTCGTCTGTCTATTTCTCGATAAGATCTTAGAACCGAAAATGATCAATTATAGGATGCAAAAAACGAAGCATCGCGTCTCTTCACGGAACATTGCGTCTCTTCTTCAGTTAACCGATTTTAACTGATTTTGGCGAGTTTCTGAAATTATAAATTAGTCCTTCAATTATCAGAAATTACATTTCCGGATGAAGATTTCTGTATAGTAACTTTAATGGAAATAAAAAATTTCCTGATGAAGATTTCCGGATGAAGATTTCTGTATAGCTCGACCCCCGCTCTTGGGGGCGCTGCCCCCGAACCCCCGTCTAATCATAACGAATTCAAACAAGTGTACACCCTGCACTTCCAACTTATTTGATGTCTCATTATGATCATATTGATCAATCAAATTAATCCAATTACATTAAAATATCCAACAAACCACGATCTTGTTGGATGCCCGCGAAGTCTGACTCGTGCGTTTGGAAGAACAAACTCGCGAATTGGCCCCATAATTATCTTATTTTGTTTTTATTTTCTTTTATTTTATTGCATGTCTTTATGCAATAAATTGCTATCTATCATCAAACTAGCTACGCCTCTATTTTACCACTGGTCATGTCTCAGCTGAACAACCAAATATTGTGCTGGTCTTTTCATGTTTTTGTGTTTTTCGTAATAATATAATCCTACTTTTTCGGGAAATAAATATTTGGCCGAATTAAAACAAATGTTGCCTAATGGCATAGCGTAATACGAATAATAAAACTAGGGATATCAATTGGGCTAATCCGTTTAGTTTCGGGCCAATCCATTCGAAATGTCGGGCTATTTGGGTGCGGTCTATTCAGGTTATGAACTTTTGGGTTATAAATTTTCAACTGTAACCCTAATCCACCGTGTTTCGGGCTATTCAGGCCAAAAAAAAATTTCAAAAACAAACTCATGTAATCAAAATTTTCCTCTGCAAATTGATTCTAAATTTTAGATATTTTACTCTTCTTGGCTAGTTTTAGAATTACATAATATCTTCAAATTTTCATGACTTTCTTCAATAATAGTTAGAGATGTCTTTTATCTTGATAAACTATAACATGAATAAAGATAAATTAGATTTAGAGCAATCAATTTAAATTAAATCTTGTGTTCTTGTCATTATTTTGGCATTGTTCACAATCGTTATAACGATAAATATATTGTGATTATGATGGGTTCTATTTTGCCTTTGTTGGATTTGGCAGTTGTAAGCCGATAGTGGCGGATGATAGAATGCCAAAAGAATGGGTTGAAGTGCATCGTGGAAGTTGGTACTATGGAATCAGTGCAAAGGTGTAGAATGAAGATTGTAGAAGACTAGTGAAATTCGGCACATGAAATTGAAAAATACAAAAAAAAAAGTATGTTTAATTAAAAACTACAACCCGTCGGGCCAACCCGTTTAACCTGCCAACCCAAATTTCCTAACATGTTTAGCCCGTTTTTGTATTTGCGTTGCGAAGTGCCAGTCCTAACTTACTAATTTTATTGGGCTATTCGAACCGATTCACAAATTTCGGATTGGATTGACATCTCTAAATAAAAGATAACTCGTTTGCACCGAATATTTAAGATTTTGGCATGATAATTTAGGAAATGTATAATATTTAGAGAAATTGGTGATGCATTATTTGTTCAATGGGCAAGAAATATACTGCAGGTCAATAGAGAGATTAGGATTAGGAAAGCTTAGGGGAAAGAATTTTGTAAAGCATCGCACGTGACAAATGGATTTGATGAATATATATTATTAATGATTCATGTGGAACATACAAGTCATAAAGATTAGTCGGCAGCAAACTTAATTTGACTATTAGCTGCTGTTCCAACAACCGCATAGATCATTAGATATTTAGATGGTATCGACTACTATTTTGTATTGGTAAGCATCATGTATAATGATTTTCTATTTATGTTTATGGCACTTTTAGTTATATAGTAGTAGTGCTAGGGGCAATTTTGAATTTGGGCCTGGCCAAAAGCCCAATGGGTCGAGCTCAAATTCATAGCTCAATCCTATTCCACCTGACAAAAACACCTATTTTCAGATAATTTATTTAAAATACAAATTTAGCAATGTTGTAGATTGACTTGGATGGCTTTTTGGATGAAGATGTTTATGATTAGGAATGAAACACTGGACCCATTTGATCAAACAGAGGGGAGAAAAAAGGGCAAAATTTTCATGTACTTTCTATAAATACTGTATACTCTCATCTGCCCACAGGCATAATTTTGTACAATGTATACAAACTCTATATAGAAGGTAAATGAAATCAGAATACAAGGAGGCACAAAAGGAAAAAACAGAACAAAAAAATTGTGACTCTGTTGAGAGATTTATCAGCCTGCAACTCCAGCCTTCTCAACCTCGGCGACCTACTTACTACGGTGTGGTATGAATTCGGGTATGTGTACAAGCTTTGTGAGTTACCGAAGACTCTTGCATAAACCATCTCCCCGAACATTCCTATGGTCGGCACTCCTGCTGTACCACCAAGATTGAACAGCTGAGGCGACGAATCTACACCATAGCTAGCATGAGGATTTGGGAAATCATGCCGGTTCTGATAAGAATCGCGAGAGGGGGATGGAAGCTGATGTTCCGGACTAAACAAGTCAGCAAGGCCCCTGATACCACAGGCCGGTGGCCTAGGAGGTATAACTTTGCCTTCAGATCCTGCTTCAGAGAGGGACTTCCCTCGGCCGTATAGAGGGACCATGGTCTTCTCAGATATCTCGGCCTTGCAAACGGGGCACTGAGGATGCTCATCTGGACCAAGGGATGAGCTTTGGGAATCAAACCACTTGTATATGCAGGGCCAACAGTAGAGATGGCCGCAGAGGGTGACCACTGGATCTTGGGCAAAGTCTAAACATATGCTGCAATCGAAGCAAGCAGAAGGCGGCTTCTCAGATTCAGTGGATGCCTGAGGAATAGATTCCCATCCCTGCATAAAGTACTGCTGAAATGCCATTTCTCCGTTCCTGAATTCGAGCTGCTTGATCTGTGAAATGAAACGAAACTTCGTTATTGAATGATCATATGTTACTTTAGACATGTTTCTCAAGATCAAAACTCCTAAGAGGTAGTTGGTAAAAGCATAATCAGACGAAATTCGAATACGATCATGTTTCCTACTTGATGAAAACTATAACCCTTTCAGCATAAAACAAGGAACACCTGTAGAAACTCCACCCACCAACCAACCTACAAATCTACAACCTCCCAAAATTATTGTAAGGTTTAATACTCGCAAAAACCTACTGCTGAAATTGGCAAGGATCCTCAAAATCCAGATTGAATAAGAGAAATCCAAACAGATCCAACTCATCGAAATCCTAGCATATTTCCACTTGATAGGTTGAAGCCCTAACCTATCTTCTAGTTAAAATTTGGTAATTGATCACTCACCAAGCTCCAGATTGAAATCGTGAAGAAAATGAAGTATTTCCAGAAAATTGCTAACCACGATCGTGGTTAAAACGGCACAAATTCAGAAGAAAAGAGGGAGATTTTCTTAATTTTATACTTTCGTTTTGGGGAAAATATATCAGGAATTTAAAAGCTTATTCTTCTTCTTCTTTACATCTAACACAGTTTAAAATCGTCCACATATTCCAACCATTGCTTGCTTTTTATGAGAATTAAGAGCAGAAATGAGGTCTGCCAGAGTCAGAAATACGTACCAGATGGATGAATAATAGGTGCTCCGACGAAGTTTTCTGAGATAACAAAGCTTAGAGAGAGATAATTAGGTAAACAAAGAGAGGGGAAATTGATGTGAAACACTGAAATGAGGCAGTGGGTTTTTATAAATGGGGTGAGATTTAAGAATAACTCTGAAAACAACAAATTGCTGACGCGGCTGTCTCGATTAAAGAAAAATAAGTGCACCCCTCGATTATATTTTTAATCTTAAGTTAAACTATTTAATTCTGTCTGTTTCAGTTAATAATTTAATTATGTTAAAAATAATTTCGTGATAATTGATGGCTGCTCCAGACCCCACCACGTGAATTGGCAAGGAAGCTTCTGATCGTCGTTACATCAACGTGGCATTTTGCCTCTATCTAATTTCGGGCAATCAACTTTATTACATGTCACAAAATTAGTATACTCATGATTGATTTCTAACTTCTATTAATTTTTCAAAAATATATTCCAAATATTCATAAATAGAATTATACTCTACTGATTCATGAATGCATGTAACTAGAAGTAGTACTACTATTTGTTTTGTGTAACACACGCACAAACTCTTTAATTAAAATCGAATATGTTAATTGAAATAAAATATGTAAGTACTAATTGAATTGTGGTTCATTTGTATATGAATATGTTACAGAATTTTATAATATAACGCCAATAACTAAATATAATGCAAGTATCATACAATATAAGGTTTGAGGATGGTTATACAAGTTGCATAAAATAGAGACAAGTGATTCAAAAACTAATTGTTGTGTTCATCCTAGCAGCAAAGAACTTAGATATTATTGTATGAATGGTCGAGTTTAAGCGCTCTTGATATTAGTTATAATTCCTTCTTTCTATAGGAATTTATTTATAATTTCCTAGCCAGATCTCTTCATATAATACTACTACTATTGATTTATTTTAGGTGAAAATCAAAACATAAAGATCTCTTCACTTCAGTTGGGGAGCAGCAAAATCAGCATGGGCTGGGTGTTTGATTTGTCAATATTCGTCTCTTCTAGAATGTCATAATTTTTGTTTGACCTAAATTCCCTAATCCCAAATTTTATACGATGATCTTCTAGAAAGGGAGTAAATGCAATGCCAGATCACATGCCCCAAGATGTACCAAAGTCAAAACAAAAGATCAGAAAAAATAAATAATGGACCCAACATATTTAAAAATTAATGGATGCAAAAGGAGGCATCATCAAATGCATATTTAAGTTATCCAAATAAGCATGTTAATGTCATACGTGTTGGGAGCTTTCTGATTATTTTCATTTTGTGGGGGAGAGTTTTATTTTACTTATTTTAGTATATTTTTGTATTTTTTTACTCGTGAATTAATAATAAAATTGATTTATCTAATTAGAATGATTCATTCTTTCTTAAACTCACTTACTATTGCCGCCGATTTATTTCTTGTGCATATACATAATTAGAAAATAAAAAAAACACCTCTAAAACATAAATTATCGACGCTCCTGAAAGTTAATTTAATTTCCTGAGATTGGCAATAAATGTATTAATATGTGCGCACTAATCTCTTGATGTGTTGTAAACTTGTAATGGCTAGTTACGATGTAAATGCACTCGTTTCTTTTCTTATTTTGTTATATTATAACAGAAGATTTCATTTCATAAACATATTTTGTGCATATTAATTAATAAAATACCTAGGAAATTAGTTAATACGTATATATAGTAGTAGTGACTAATTTGTAGTCCTCGATCAATATCAAATTGAAAATAACACACATACACACATAACACATTCATAAAAAATTCGAATCAAAATGTGAAGACCTCAATTGATTAGCCAAAACCTAATATATATATATATACGCAATTACGCATAGACTCGTTTCTATTCTTGGTTGGGACTCCAGACTATATTGATTTCCGTTCTAGGAACAAATTACAGAAAATAAATAAACAAAAGTGAGAATTGACTAGAGGTAGTATTAAAGACTATTTAAATTAAATAAATTAAATTAAATTAAATTAAATTTGTTAGTAGGTAGTTCATAAAAGTTGATTGCAGCCTCTCTGACTCGGACATTAGGATATAATAATACATCAATCTTCTTCTAGAAGGCCGCCTAAATGTTAATTAGAAATTAACAATAAAATTGAGCACGATGTAAGTCAATCAATTGTAATTAGTGTTGGTGCTAACTCAAGCTTTGTATTTAAAAAAAGTTTAATGATATATCAATGTTACTTAATTGAAATTTAGGCTCAGATCCACATCCCAAAACATAAAATTGATTATTGACAATGTCAATTTTATTAACCGGGCATCGGCATCGAGCGATATTGATCGATGATTCATACTTGCGACAACCTTGACATAAGATGAATCACTCAATAATTTCAGCGATGCGTTGTCCACAATGGAACTACCCAAACCAATCTGGACTTGGGGAATCTTGAATCGAGAAGCATTCAATTGTCGCGCGCACTGAATCTCGATGCAACCGTGAACCGGTTTCTCTTTACGTGCGGAATCCGGACTGGACTTCTCTATCTTCTCAACCTTCTCAACTACACCAAAACAAGAAGAAGAATGTAGAATCTTCTCCGAAGAATCATCAAATCCTTCCTCGACTCGATCACAGTCAAGAATCACAATCTCTTTCTTATTGCACTCTAAAACATTCCCAACTAAAGTCTTGGACAGAGCATACGGCGGCTCGAGGGCGGTATCGGGAAGCAGCGCAAAGGGTGGTGGTGTTGTACTCGACTGCTGCGGTGGAGCCAATGAGTCGTAGGGGACTAAATCCGACGGCCCCGGTGAAGCCTTGTTATTTCCTGATGGAGGAAGGTGCTTAACGAGGTCCCCAAACCCAAAAATTTGAGAGCCGTAGGGCTGCGCAGGTTCAGGCAGCTCGGGAGGAATCATGTTGTCGATGCTTCGGTCGGCTGCAACAAGGTGAGACTCCATCCTGTAGCAAGCTTCCAACAATTGTTGAAGTTGTGCGAGAGTCGGATGTGCCGTGGTGGTGGTTGGACAAGGTGGCTGCGGCGCGGGTTGATTCCATCCTGAGTTATGGTTGGGGGCAGCGGATGATCGTATGCCGAGACCTCGTGGAAGGGGCGTTGTCCCGTTGTCTCCCAGTAGGCAGGTGGATCCCAACTAGTGGGTTGTCTGAGCGCGGTGTGGTGTGGCTGCTGAGGCGGTTGATAAGGTTGAGAGTATCCCTGCTGCATGCACAACCTTGGCGGGTCCCAACAAGAGGGCGGTGGTGGCGAGTACAAATCTGTCTCGTAGGACGATGGTTGCTGACACGCAGTTTCCTGGCGCAGCCATGGCGGATCCCAAGAAGTGGGTTGACGGGCTTGGTAGGGATGGTGTTGTGGGTGGAGTCTCCCATCCTGTGGATATGGATATGATGGTTGTTGATCTAACGCTCTGATCGGATGGAGCAGGGGTTGAGGTACGGGCTGTCATGGGTGGTAATCCGACTGCCGGAGTTGATATCCGGTGTAGCCGTACGACATGTAGACAACGATTCGGAGGAAGATCTCTCAATGAAAGCACCAATTGTTAAGGATGAAGTTCCTTAACTCGTAGATTTTGCGTCGAACGTCGCAGGAGCTTTTGCCCGTCGACCAATCCGGCGTCAAAATTAGGGTTTTGTGCGTTTTGCATGTTTGAAAGGAAAGAGAGTAAGAGAAAATAAAATAGAAAGATAATTGATATTTCTTGAATGAATAATATGAATAACAATGTCCACTATTTATAATAGTGGATACTAACTTAATGAGCAAGACAAAAGATATGGAAAAAATATGCAAATCTATAATTAACTTACTAACTAAATAATAATAATAATCATCATCATCATATCAAGGGCATTGTCTCACAAGTCAACAACAATGCCTTTAAATTCCAAATGTTACAAATTATAACCATTAAAATAATATAAAAAATAATTATAAATATAATCATGAAGTGATTTTTCGTCGAATTTCAAGAGTTACACGCTTGGTGTTATAACGATTAGGAATGTGATTACTCGTATATTCGGCTATTCGCTATATATGGTACTACTTGTGTATTGTTTATATATAGTTGTCCATTTTCATGTTAGTTTTCTACTAATAGGATATCCTCGTTCCATTCTCTACTACTCCTTTCGTCCCTCAAATTTTATCATAATTTGACTGGCACGAGTTTTAAGAAATGTAATAAAAAGTAGGTTGAAAAAGTTGATAGGATGTGGGTCCTACTTTTAAAGTATTAGTTTTATAATAAAATGTGAGTAGAAATAAGTTAGTGAAATGTATGGTTCATTACCAAAAATGGTAAAAAATTAAATGTGACAAATTTTATGGGACGGACGGAAAATGAAAAATGTGACAAAATTTCAGGGAGAGAGTAATTTTCGCATTGTGATATTTGTCACGTTAGACCCACAAAATAATATTTTTATAGTATATGTTAAATTTCAGCCAAGCACGTGTAGGGTCATAGAGAAGTAAGAGAAATGACTTGGAAATTTCGGTAGGAAGCATACTTGACATTGAGAATGTGCAGTTTTCTTGAATTTGAGAAAAAAGATAGCCGCCCCCCATGAAACTAGTTTCTTGTTAAGAATACAACGAGCTAATTTCAACTAGCTCGATTCGTGTGGCACCAAAAAAGTTGTTTTTTGTTTTTTGTTTTTTGTTTTTTTTAAGTATAAATCAAGAATTGACGATGAATTAATGTGCCCAAGGTTTTGGAAAATTATAGTCCTACACTATTATAGGTCATGTGCACGCGTTCACCAGACTTGATGCACACGGTAACCTTCCATCTAGAAGATCATATTATTTATTTGCACAATTTGATGTTACCAATATTCAACAAGAATTAAATAAAATTATTATTGAATCTTTTACATAGGAATACAATAAATGGTACAGAATAAATTAATGGCTCCAAAATCTCGATTTATATCTTGCCTTTAGTTCTATGTAAGATCATTGATTTTATTTTGTCTATTATTTATAATAACAATTGAGAATTGTTAGGGAGTTTAAACAAAATCTGAACAAATCGGATGTCTTAAAAGGTGTGAAACGCTTTCAGATCAAATCAATTTGGCGGTTCTACCCATATTTGATCGGATATAATTCAGGTTTCGAAGATATTCGTATGTTGATTCTATCCAACTTTGAAACTAGAAATTGATCATAAGAAGAGGCTGAAAACGAAGAGTCGCGTCTCTTCGTTTCACAACTGTTTTTAACAGTTTTTTGCGGGAATAGGAAATTGCAAAATAGTCCTTCAACTTTCGGAAATTACGTTTCCGGATGAAATTTCTGTACAACTCAACCCCAGCCAGGGGCTCTTCCCCTTGGACACCGCCAGGGGCTGCCGCCCCTGAACCCCCGTCTAATCATAAGGAATTCAAATAAGTGTATACTCCGCACTTCCAACTTATTTGATGTCTCATTATGATCACGTTGATCAATCAAGTTAATCCAATTACACTAAAATATCCAATAAGAATTAAATCAAATTCCGTAGGCTAGTAAATGGGCGGAACTAGGGCTGGGGAAAAATAGCGAAATACCGGTCTTATCGTACCGAAAAAATATCGAAAATACCGAACTTTTGGTATACCATGATTTTCGGTACGATATAATACCTTACCAAAATCTTTCGGTAAGTTAACGGTATGAATTTTCATATACCGCGGTATACCGCCTCATACTGAAGTTCGGTATGTACCGTAAATTAAGGTATATACCGTAAAATATAAATTTAATAGTATAAAATATATTTTATAGTATATTTTTAAAATTATAAAATTTAGTGTGAAATATTAATATAATTATGAATAAAATATATGTAATATATATTTTTAAAAATAAAATATAAATAATATTCTAAAAACTCAAATTATCTCTTTTCATTGATGTTGAAAGTAAGGTATACCGCAAAAGTACGGTATACCGAACTTTGGTACGGTATACCAAAAATGAGGTACTGCATCGGTATGGAAATTGGTCATACCGAAAATAAGGTATACCGAAGTTCGGTATACCGAAAATTTTGGTTAAGTAAATGTATGATTTGTTTACATACCGAATTTGCGGTAAGGTATACGGTATGGTGGTTTCGGTAAGGTATACCGTACCTACCCACCACTTGGGGGAACTGTCATTTATTTACATTTTCTATTACCGGGGCATTGGGGCAGTTGTTTTTACATTTGTTTACATTTTCTATTATGTTTTAACATCAAGCATTGTTTTTCCTTTTAGGTGGTCAAATTATTTAGCAGCAATTCAACCATTGGACTTGAGCGTTCTGGACTTTGAAAACTGAATCCATTAGTATTGGACTAATAGTCTTATTTTAGATTTTAAAAAAAACAGTGATGATTTAAAATAAAAATAATACTTAATGATACCAGTTAAATATTTTGACTGATGTATGAAAATGAAAACTCGTTTTGATTCAACGACATATTCAAACTATCAGACTAAAAATTCAAAACAGAAACTATCACTCATGTATACAAAACTAAAAAATTTAAGCTTCTAGTAGATAGTGATATGACTAAAATTATTAAGTACTACTAGTATTAGTAGTACTACATAAAATGAGGCATTAGTAAAATGAGGCAACTTTAGTACTCCGTATAAATAAAAAATATATAAGTGACGATGGAAAATCTAATTTATCTACCAACTGTTACAGCGAATATTATCAAGTGCTCAAATATTAAGCTTTTTATGTTAGGATATGGTGATATCAAATACTACTACCAAAATCAAATATTTTTTCATCAAAATCAAACCCAATAGATCTAGATATAAAATAAAATGACAATATATGTTTCCCGCCCTAATAAGAGAGCTATTTGCGCAATCCCAATTCCAAGCTGCTTCACTATTTCATCTCTCTCTCTCTGATAGTATAAGCACAAAATCTGAGTGCTGCGTAGGTGACGTTCATAATGTCAGCGGCAAAAGCGAGCGCGAAGCGAGTTTCCGAGTCGGAGAATTCGAAGGATCGGCGAAAGAGAGTCGTTGTTGAAGATGATTTTGATGCTGCAATTTCTGAGTAAGCATTTCGCGAGGAAGTCTTCTTCTTAGCTGATTTACTGTAGTTTTGTTATCACCAAACATTTTGTCAAAAGTATTGCTGAAGTTCTCTTCTAAGTGCAGTGATATTAAAGGTATTATGAGCGCTCTTCAGCAGATCAAGGCGAAGGCGCAGAAAGATGATCAGAAGAAGAACGAAGAGACAATTTCTAGGTGAAAAACTCCGGAACTTTATTGGCGATCTAGGTTGAGTTTTGATGTGCGTTAATTTGATCATACAGAAAATAGTTTCAAATTATGTTACGCTTAGCTCTGATTGGTGTTAATTTTATAGAATTTGCAAATGATTGGGGATTTACCTTATGATCTAAAGCTGATGGCCTGACTTTTGCTGAATTTGAAATTAGTAATAACAATTATGTGAAACATTATGCATTGAACGACTATGAAACATGTGGATTTGCTACCAAGTACTTTACCTCGTTTCAATCGGACGTATGTGTAAACAAACTACATAGGCTGGAAACAGTTTTCATTTATTTGTTCAATTTCATTATACTAGTGAGTTCATGTATGTTTGTTACCTAAGATACTTCCCCATATAGCTCACAAACGGATAGTTGGTGGTAATCTTTGGAAATGTGGATCGACTGTCAGTAGAAAGAATGAAACTCATCTCATACATAGTCACCTCATTTCTTTTAAATGAAGATAAGTGGACTCATTTTCTGTTAATTGGTAGTAAGGAGATAAGCATGAAATAAGACTTCTGCAAGTGCTATTTTCCTTTAGAATTAGGTATGACATGTGGCTGATAATGTTAATGAGGCCAGGAGTAATAAGTAGCTCAATCAACTTCTGATGTTCTGGTTTCAGTGTGTCTGCAGAGATCAAAGCTAGTTTGGATGAGTTGAAATCAAAACTTGAGAAAGACAGGTGACATGAATATTATTTGGACAATTACACTATCATCATAATATTCTGGATATTGTCATTGCTCGGTTAAGCTCAAGAATACTTCCTCATAATGTTTGACAGGCAAAGCTTTGCTAAGGGTCTCATGAAGAGCTCAAAAGAGGTCCTGACGTGGAGTATACAAAAGAGAACTAGTTGGATCTTGTCAATACCTTACCACTTCCATCATTGAGACTTTAACTGGATGTATTTGCATCTGTGTAGTGTGAAAATTTACTGAAGAGTAAGGCTGCCAAGTTCCAAGAAGTTTATGAAACACTCTGCAAGGAAAAATCTTCATATGTGCAAGGTTTGAAAGGTAATCTTCCTACATCTTCTGTCTTCAGTTTATGCCTTCTCTGCTGCTTGATTAGTAACTTCTAAGTTCAGATTTTAGATGATTGGAACAACTGGATGTAGGGTGTTGGTAATTGAAAGGAGATTTAAGTATCAGCTTTCTACAATGTACGAGATTGAATGTTTGTCTGAAGCCAGGTCTTTTACTGTCTTTCCTATTTGGTACTCTATGTAAGGCTAAGGAAAAACGATTTAAATAGTTAAAGGTTCTGTTATATAGACTTGTAACCCCTGGTTAACATATTCATTTTAATCTGATGTTGTGATAACATTGGTCTAATCCGATAACCTGAATTATTAATGATATTATTAGAGTGACTTCTCACACTGTTCATGAGAGCTACACAAGCTACGTTAACATATAGTAGTGCCTATTTGTCTGCATTGGCTCTGTTCTGCAATAATTGTCTCAGTAAAATAAACTTTGGAACCATATAGCATTACCTGAAACATTGATTGATATTAATATGTTATCTCCAACTTGGGTATTGACAGAAGTAATTTCCAAATATGAAGAGGACAAGGAGAAGTTATTTCTGCGATACGAGCAAATGAGTGAGCGAAGGAAACTCTGTCACATTCCCCATTCTACATACTCCTATAAGATAGCATGTTAGAATAATTGCTAAAAACTGGTTATAGGGAAGAAAGAGAAGAATATGATATCTGAAGTGGAGAAAGCAAATGCAGCAAGAATAGCTCAACTAGAGGAATCCCTCAAGAAGAAGAAACAGGTGAAATAATTGGTGTTGCCTTCTTCTGTGCTCATTGATATCTTGGATTATAGAATGAAGTATCAATGGAATGTTCTTTTGTGAGCAGGATGATAAGACCTTCAGCATTTTGAGAAAGACACTGGGCTCATTTCTTGGAAATGCTTCAGATGAGGACTTCCCTCCCGATGACTGAGTAATATCACTTCCATTGGTAAACTTTTTATGTATGGCAACTGTGAATCTTCTGAAAACTCCTCTCATGAACGACTACCTCTCAGTTTACTATCTTCTTCTGCTCTTGTGCAAGCCTGTTCTTGAGAAATATTTGACCTTTTGCAAATGTCATGCATATTCATAGATTTTGAGCATTACATCTTTATATGGCTGTGTTTTCTTGGAAAGAAAATGGGCTAGTTTTACGATGGGTTGATGTAGCCCAAGTGATATTTTAAGTATTTGTTGACAATTCTATTTTACAATTGCTTCGGTCCATAAACAATTCACGGTAACTATTTGTATGATGCACACAAAGTAATTTTGTAAAGTCTGTAACCTCGTGTGCATCAACGAATGATGATTGTCAACTGTCAAGTTACTTAAAAAGTTGGCTCTTAAATTATGTGATAGATTGTACCACCTTTAATCATTTAAATATACATAATTAAATTATAAATTACGGGTGGACTGAATTTTGTGTCATGTAATCATGAAGTCCGTAATTTGATAGTAAGGTGTGTAGTGAGACATAATGAACTAAAGAATGTGATACTGTGTTGGTCTAGTAGTAAAGTTATTCAAGTCTATTGCTTTGCAATATTTAAAATTTTATGAGTAAGAAATCATTTGCGTTATGTTAAGCCTATGCTAAATGCGTATTGTATATTAAGCCCATTAGTTCATATGAAGATGTGGCACCCTCTTTAGTTTGCTAGAAAGAAAATGCAACTAAGATAAGACGAGTCAAATTTGGAAGCTTTGATACAAAAACATTACATAATTAATGAAGACTAAGGGCCCGTTTGGTAGCTATGTCATGTTTCGACTAGGCATTATACAATTCATCATACTTATCATAGTTTCAAGTAGTTAAGAAATATATATTGGGTGTTTGGTAGATTAAGATAATTGTGAGTTATCTTATTTAAGTGTTTGGTTCAACAAGTCACAAATAAGGATTAAAATTGTAATGGTCAAAATTATCCTCATTAATTTTATTTAATTACTTAATTATCCTTATGTTGCCCTAATAATTCCAAATGCACAAAAATGAAATCCATAACCAAATTAGGCCTGGGATTATGCGTCATCTTCGGCAGCCTCCCCCTCGCCGTCGCCGCCGAGCTCTACTACCTCCTATGGCGAAAGAAGAATCAGCAACAAACCCAAACCCACAAAAAAAGATCCAATTTTTCACACATTCTCCAATTCTGCAGGGGGCCCACCTCCTCCTCCGCCGTACACGAGCCGCAGTCCAAAGACCTCTGGCTGAAGAAGCCGTTTGCGGAGGAGAACATGGGGAGCTTCCCGCGATTTCTGTTCACGATCGCGGAGGAGACTAGGGAGGATTTGGAATCGGAAGATGGGGGCTTCAATTTGGGCGATTTGCTGCATATTTTGGAGACGCCGTTTCTGACACCGGCGGCTTCGCCGGCGTTTGGCGGGGAGTGGAAGGGGGGTGAGAGAATTGTGGAAGAACTTCTTGTTCACAATTATAATTTTTATCCTTATTTGTGAAGTGAGGATTAGGAAGAGACGTTAGTTTTGGAGTAGGGCTCGAAAATTTTAAATTATGGGTAAAAATGTATTTTGCAAAATTAACTAGGTATCCTTGATATGTAACATGTCAAAATGGGTGGTTACATATGTGACTGAAACATAGATTTTTTAATGGGCTTTGTGCGGGCCGGATACAGAACACGGGCTATTAAGTTTATTAACATAGCTACCAAATGCACAAATAAACCCGGATTAATCCTCTTATCTAATCGTAACATAGCTACCAAACGGGGCCTAAGTATCTCTGAATATAATTATCAATACTAGATCGCAAATAAACAACATACGGTAGTTGATATTGTAGGTAAAGCGCCGTACAGTCTCAACCTATGGCCAGGTAGTTGAACCGACAATTGCGACACAAAAAATGATTCAACTCAATTTAAAAATCATTTGTACATCAAGCTCCATGTCGTCATACAAATCTGTGCACAATTTAAAAACTTTCATGACACAACCCTTCAATAATTCAAACAACACACAATTAAATTTTAAATATACCAGGGGGGTAATGACTAATAAGTAACAAGCTACGGTAATAATTAAGAAAAGGGGAAATATTGGAGAGTTCAGGAAAATGCCACAATTGGCGAAACATATGGGGTGGCTACCATTAGGTTACCTAGAGATTGACCCTCCATTACAAAATATAACCCCCCATTCATCTGCCTTTCCTAACTCATCTTCTACTTCTTTAATATCCACTCAAATCTTACAAAAGAAACCATTAAATTTTTTGTTGCAACAATAATATTTCAGAGAAAGCTATGGCCTTTTCCAAGAACATCCCAATCTTGGTGTTGAGGCTGGTGGCCTTGGCCGCCACCGTCTCAGCAACGGCAGTGATGGTCACCAGCAGTGACTCGGCCACCGTCTTCAACATGAAATTTGAAGCCAAATACTCCAACACTCCCACCTTCAAGTCAGTTATTATTAGTTCATTTTGTCACATAACATAACATAATATAATATACTCTTTACTTTCATTAATTAATCTATGATATGATATTTGTTGCATGCATGCAGGTACTTTGTACTGATGAATGCAATTGCAGCTGGCTACACTCTTATATTACTCTTCTTCCCTTCCAAGAGCTCATACGGCCACTTCATCTTGGTGCTTGATTTGGTAAGTATGAGATTTTGCAATTTGGATTATACTATATACATATAGATGAAGAAATTAATGAATTGATGTGGGTTGAAGCAGCTGATTTTGGTGCTTCTGGATTCGAGCATATCGGCATGTTTGGCGATAGGGCAGGTGGGGAAGAAAGGAAACAGCCATGCCGGTTGGCTGCCAATATGCGACCAAGTGCCTAAGTTTTGTGATCGCGTGACCGGAGCTATGATTGCTGGCTTTGCGGCTCTGCTTGCTTATTTCCTCATACTTCTCTACTCCATTCATAATGTTATGAATCTTTTCACTCTCACCAACACTTAAATGTGTCCTTTTCATGTCACTCTCTCTTCACCTTATTTCCATCCCTTGTATTATTTGGTAAATTTGGGACCATGCTGGTTGTGTTTTTGTTGGCTTTCATCATTCAGAATGATCATGTATGGATGGCAATATAATATTACTACAGGTGTGTGTTGTGGCTATTTCTATTTATTCGAAGAATATTTATCTATTGTTTACAAAATAACAAACAAATGTTTTCTTCCTCAATGGATTTTTTAAAAAAATCGTTATTTCTCCAAGTCAATGCGAAAATAAAAATCTCGCAGAGTAGCATCATTTTTATTTTGAAGAAGCTAATGTTATACTATGTGTAACGATGAAACAATTAATAATCTTTTAGTAGATTTATTGGGAAATGAGAGAAAGAAAACACGGAAAAAAAACCCAGTATTAAAAAATATCGAAGATTAGAAATAATCGAACTTAGCTAATTAAATTCAACAAATCCACACCATACAATAAAAAAAGGAAAAAAGAAAATTGAAGAAGAGAGAGAGAGTCTTAACAGAAGATTATAACCATGCACACAAGATGAACGAATGGTCAGCCTTCCCAAGTTGAGATAGCTGAAACGGTTTGAGTTGAGATTATCAGCCTCAAATGAATATCGCACAACATTCATTCTTGCACAAAGGGAGCATCTCAATTGTGTTGTGACTTGTGAAGCGCAAGAAAAAAATATACGTGGTGAATTTTGAGTTACAGAAACAGGTTTCCGCAATGAGTTCCAATCTTGTGTTGAACCCCTTCTTGTCCAACTCCGCCATTGGAGAATCAACAAAACCTCCAAAAATTCTTTCTTGCGTGGGCCCATCTCTTCGAATTCGGTGCTCATCAGAATACTCCGTCGCCACTGGTATTCACTATAACTTGCCTTTCTTTATTTGATGAGCCAACAACTCGGATATTTCTGGCTGGATTTACATGCTCTGTTAGACAAGGGCAATTTACTGTACTGTCTTAGCTGATTTCAATTTTGGCAAATTAGTTATGGTTTCTCCAAGAGATGAATCTATGACCAAAAATGGATTGGTAGGGTGGTTCTCAATAACCCAATTTTGGTCTATATTTTCTGGTGATAACTGATTTCATGTGTTCCGTTGCAAGAGTTAAAAATATAAAGAAATTCCTATTTTGGTATATTATCTCCAACTTTGGTTGTATAAAACTTTTGCATGACTCCTTGAATCATTTCACTACAGAGGTATCTGGAAAGAGTGCTTCACTGACTGGTGGAGCATATGATTTTGGTAGAGCTACTACTTCACTTACTCAAAAATTGTTGTCTTCTCCAAAGAAGGTTACTTTGGTTCGGCATGGTTATAGCACTTGGAATAAAGAAGGTAGAGTTCAGGTTTGTTCCCAACTACTGTCATATATTACTATGACAACTATGAGTCTATGTTTATTTCTGAATTTGGGTTCCCTTTTGTCTTCAAACTCTGCTTGTCAAGTTTCTTAGTGTCAGTAATTTTTTTAATAAAACATTACATTTGTTGGAGTTAGTTCTTTGTTGTGCAACCAGCTTGATTTACTTGTTTTAGTAATACATGACCATAATCTTGGAAAAGTATCCAGTGATGAACTTATACATCTATGCACTTCTGTTTGTTAATAGCCTCTTGAGTGCTTATTATGTTGTCATCCCTGTAGGGCAGCTCAAACCTGTCAGTCCTAACCGAAGAAGGCATTGAACAAGCCAGAAAATGTCGGACAGCTCTGTCTGAGATGCACTTCGACCAGTGCTTCTCAAGTCCAATATCCCGTGCCAAGGTTTGTTTTCGCTTGATTTTCCTCCAACTGGTTTATAATGCCTGAGCCTCTCAAGCTGTGAGTTTGCTATGCAGTCTACTGCTGAAATCTTATGGCAAGGGAAAGAGCAGCCTTTGATTTATCTCGATTCGCTGAAGGAGGCTCATCTGTATTTTCTGGAAGGCCTTACAAATGGTCTGTCTCATATAGCCTCCTTTGATCTTCCATGAGTATGTACATATGTCAAATGAGAAAGTAGTATAACGATTCAACGTTAGTATATCACGTTACTTATAGTTTGGAGGCAGTGGATGCCAGGAAACTATATCCCAAGGAGTTTGTACAATGGAGAGAAGATCCCTCCAATTTATGCATCAATGGAGTTTATCCACTAGAGAAGCTGTGGGAGAGAGCTCTTGAAGCTTGGTCGGAAATCTTACTTACACCGGTATATTATAATGTTTGTGCCGGATGAATTAAAATCTTCCATGCATATAATTATATTACATGTGTTTGATGGCCAGGGAGAAAGTTCATTGGTTGTTACTCATAAATCAATCTTGAGGGCAATGATCTGCACAGCCCTTGGGCTTGGCCCAGAGAGGTATACAAGTTTGGAAGAGATGTTGGTTTGTTTGTTTGATATATTGAGTTCGAAAAGAAATGTTGAGGAAAATGTTGTTGTTGTTGTTGTTGAGGTTCCGAGCAATGGATGTCAACAACGGTGGATTGTGTGTTTTTAGCTTTAACAAGAACGGGGAACCGATGCTTAAAGCCTTGAATATGACTGCCCATATGTACACCGATCACGTCTATCATTACTAGGTACTTCTTGATACTACTTTACAAAAATCGACTTTGATAACGGTAAATGTATTGCGAACTCTAACGTCCCCACATCGGTTGCATAAGACATCTAATGCCCAGAGTATTTGTGTAAATCAAGGTGCTATAGTGATGATGAAGATGATGGTTCCTATTGACATTATGCAGAAAATTGAAGGCAGCAGATTATAACAGGATGAAGGGAATCTATTATGAAATTCGGCTCTCCAACAAAATAGCTTCATGACAGTAGGTTATTGTTGTTGTAATATCTATTTTTGTTTATGGGACTGTACATGCTCAATCTGTCTTTATCTATTCATTTGTTAACAGGCACCATTTTGTAACTTTTTGCATTTGCACACTGAAAAACACACATCCATACTCTATGTTTAAAACCATAATTTACCATAACCTGTTTATACAGTTTAGTTAAATGCAGAGATGGCTTAAGTGAAAATCTCAGCAAGTTCTTGCAAGAATCCAACTACATTTCTACACTCAATAACCTTTCAATCTTATATATCTGAGTTCCATATCACACCAATAGAAAAGAGCAGACTATATACTATCATAATTTATGAAAAAAGATGATGTACGTAAGTACGTTGTTAAAAGAGATTCATAACATCACATTTATAATCTTAAAGAATACGTGTGTATTAAATATGAGTAACGAGTTTAGAGCAAGCTACGAGCTGCACCCAATTCTACGACAGCCAACAAAGTATATGATAACAGTAGCTGTACAGTATATGATACTTTCCCAAACTAAAACACCAAAATCGAAAGGGTGAGCATGCAAGCACCAATACAAAAAAAGAAGAAATGTGTTTGGAATCATTTAATTACCAAATAATTTATGCAGAAACCACAGGGATTTTCTGATATGTGGATCGATTTGGTACAAGGCATTGGCCGCCATAGCGCTGCTGCAAGTAGATTATAACAGCAAATACAAGACCACCAACCGATATGACAATATCCCAGGCAGTCGAGTAGTAGTCCATTCTTGGATTTGCGTATATGTAACTCAACGACCAATTAGAGCTACGGGACCTGTAGAGATCATACGCATGTGGCAGTAAGCGAACAAATGTAGTTCCTACGTAGAAAGATGGGGCAAGAGCCTTCTCCTTAGAATCAGAGAATACATTGAACAGAATCTGAGGGAGCAGGAAGCCATCCAACATCAAACCAGCATATGATTTGAGGTCGCCCCAAGCAGATTGTCTTCCCAAAACCGACTTTCTTATAGGTGGACGAACCAAGCAACTAAAGCACCAGCAATATACAATGGCAAACACAGATAAACAACTTTCTTGTCAGTTATCCATTGGTCTTTTTGGCTTCCATCACCAGATCTTGAAGAAGACCAGGTCATTTGGAGGAGACGAAATTCGAGTA
Organism: Salvia splendens; assembly: GCF_004379255.2. Taxonomy (NCBI): domain Eukaryota; kingdom Viridiplantae; phylum Streptophyta; class Magnoliopsida; order Lamiales; family Lamiaceae; genus Salvia; species Salvia splendens. The sequence continues at coordinate 30,270,466 of NC_056039.1, forward strand.
GGAAAGCTATCATCGTTATTACCCTCACCAACACCTCGTGGACTTCCACCCATCCATCACTACCAAAGTAAACATTCTTATTGTTGCGGCTCGTTGTGAAGAGAGCTTCAAAATTCAAGAGCAATGGGATCAAATGCCCTAAGGTGAGCACAATAAGCATTACCACAGAAATGAAGGGCAGGACATCAGCATGCCTCTTAACATGCAATAGTTGCAGACCAATGAAGATGCATGAAAGCGTGTTGGAAATCAAAACCATTGTGATCTCCAGATCCATTCTCCATATGGATTCTTTCGCTTGGCCATCATAAACTGAATGTGAAAATATTTCAAATGTTTCAAAGTAAAGTTGGTCAGACTTTTCTCGCGTGCTTTCAATGGTTCCCCTCACAACACCTGCAGCTCTTGCATTAAGCGTAGCATACTGTATGTCGACCAGAATCTCACAATCCAATGATGAATTTCTCCCTACTCTTGCTTTAGGTGGCCCGACATGCATGCATCCAGTCATGCAAAGGTGCCCCCTTTTGGAGTCATATGTCCCTTCAGCAGAAATATCAAATGATTTTATTTGCATATGTTCATTGCTGAGCTTGAAATAGCGAGAAGATACAACAGTCAGTACATAGCTGACGTTAGTAATTGCATCACTAATGTTTTGCTTTTCTTGTTGGGATCCTCTTCCAAAGGCCGAAGATAACTGATAGGGTGTATTAGCTACATAAAGTGGAGAAGAGTAACCCCATAGATCATTCACTCTCCGATTTCTGGCAACCATGTCAAATCTCATATCAGATGATAATGCATTAGGGTACTTCCTCCCCAGCTCTTTATGCATCATTGTCTTATTTGCACAACATCTCCTCGTCTTCTCAATCTCTGTATACTCATATCTCAGACGTGCCACCCTGATATGCCTATTCTTTATACTTGACAAGGTAACTCTGCCAAAATAACCCGACTCATTGGCACTCCTAGTACTCCACAGCTCACCAACAACAGGGCTCCGCTCCCTCAAAGTCCACCGAGCTGGAAATCTCAAACTTACCCTGATCAAACATTCCCCAACAAAGCCCTCGTCCCCATCACTAAAAATACGGCAACCAACCATGTTAAGCCTCTTTCTCTTCCAATCCCATCTCCCCTCCGTAACCAAAGTCACATTTGGTTCAAAGGGCAGCCCATTTCCATTATGCCCCATATCCCCAAACCCCAACAAGAACCTCACTCTACCATCCCCCAAACACTCTATTTCGTTGAAGTACATAACACTCGGCAGGAGACCACCATTTGCTCTTCCAAGAAAATTGCAATTCCCAGTTTTGCAGTCCTTTTCATACTCCAGCTCAACAAATCCAGCAGACACAACATAGGCACACACCTTCTGCCCCAAATCCTTCACTGCTAAAGAAACATTTGCCAAATTATCCAACTTCGAAAACACATTTCTTTGGCTCTGTGTATCAATCAACTCGTACTTATAATTCCTCAAATTGACACCCAATATCGAAACGGGCTTGAGGTTAAAACCACTTGTGTCGTTCACATTCACACTCTCCAAAGTTCCGTTAACCAAACTAGTGAAAATACTGGAGGAATTCAAGTAATCAAGCTTCAAAACGACATGGTTGTACCTCAGCTTTCCGAAACCAGAGCCGACCATACAGAGCTTCCCCGATACCGAATCCCAAAACCCTTTCAATGAAAAAGTGACGGAATTCCAGGAATTACCCGGAGGCAACGGAATCCGCGGCGGGCGGAAATGCACAAGGCGCAGCCCGCGGCGGGTGAAATTGAGGGAGCGGCCGACGCCGTTGAGGCTCAATACAGCTTCAATTTGGAAGACAGCTTCGTTGGCGGTGCGGTACGCCTTGTGGGAGGAGAAGGTTAGGGAGGCGGGGACTCCCCTCCTGCAGTCAGTTGTTTTGCAATCGAGATGGACGTGGCGGAGAGAGAGGAAGCTAGGGTTGAGGAGCGGGGCATTGTCGGCCGGAAGCAGGGGCTGATCCGGTAGGACGTCGCCGCAGCGGTCGGAGTAGGATATATCGGCAGAGGCGGGGGTGAGGAGGAAGAGAAGGGTGGTGGCCGCAAAGTGGAAAGCGATGAATCGCGATATGCATTGGGAAATTGAGGAGAAGTGGAATCGTGTAGAAGCATTTGGAATCTGTGACGGTGGAATCATGGATGAACAACAATGGGAAACCAAGGAAAAGGGCATCAATTTTGACTTTTATCACTTACCAAAATAAAAAAAAAATATGGAATCCAAATTCCAATTGGTTAATTTAATTATGTCTATTCAGTTGCTGAACTGAACTTACTCGAGATTACCCCCGAAATAGTCTATGCTGGGAAACCAACACTCAAAAACTCATAAGTCAAGACTCAAAAGTCATATCTACTCAACCAATCAATATTATAAATTCAATTTTATCTAATTTATGAGGTTGTAAATTACATAATCCTTAAAATCCATGAAAGATTTAGGCCGTAGCACTCTTTCATAACCAACCAGTTTGTTGGGCTTTAAATTTTTCAAGGCCCATTACTATCAAGTCCTTAGAGGACTGCGCTCGTATAACTTTTTTCCAAAACCAAGTGGGCAGACCAGCTAGGAAACAGCATCACTGCAGGAGGCGGCAGCCGCATCCATTTTAATTCTTATAATTAATTTTTACTTATTAAAATTATTTTATTTTCGAAAACTATTTTAAAAATATGTAGTGAGGGGAGTGTTATATTGCTAACTATAATTAAATAATAGTCATTAGATATTCAAATCAAAGGCCTAGATCATGAGCCTTGAAATGTCAATACGATCAACAAAAAACGACAATAAGAGTATTAAGGTCAATTTACAATAAATTAATTGTAACTAACTTTTGAAAAATATCACATAACTTTAGAACGCATATAACTTTCTCGATTTAAATTATTTTTTTGCGTAAAATATATCAAATTAACGATAATTTCATAAGGATTCTAACGAGATCTCACTTGCATATGTTCCGATGTCAGAATTTGAAAAAAAATTCAAAAATTTTCAATTTTTTCGTACAGCTACAAATGTCAATATAGTATATAAAATATGTCAAAATAATACATGTAAAATGTCATTCTTAAAACAATGTGTTGACATTCTCAAAGCATTTTGTTGAGGGCACCCGCAACGCGTCTCGCGGGTGTCCCTTATCTAGTCCCTCTGAGACGAGACGGGCGTGGGACGCGTTGCAGCGTCCCGTCTCGTCCCCAGCCCGCCGAGACACCAGTCCTGCCGAGACGGCGCGCGAGACAACTCGCCACGCGCCTGCGCGACGTGGCACGCGTTGGAGCCACGCGTGACGCCCACTCGCCGGTCCGCGAGTGGGCGTCGTCACGCAGACGCAATAAATCATTTTTTAAAATCGAATTTAATAAAAAAAATTAAAAATAAATAACGGTCATATGACCGTTCAACGGTCATTTTTTTTAAAAAAATATTTTTTTTTCTTTTTTTTATTCTATAAATACTCCTCTTTCACACACACACAAACACACATCTATTCTTCTCAAATCATCTCTCTTTCCACTCCAATTTTCATCTCAAATCATCTCTTTTATTCTTTTCTCAAATTTAAGTCATTCATGGATCCATTTGAGCAAATGCGTCGAATAATGGAAGAATCGCTTGAAGAAGATCGACGTAGGGAGGCGGAGGAAGCCGCGCTGCCCCAAAGACGATCCCGGACTTACATCCATCGTAACCGGGAGGAAGCCGCCGCAAGGTTAGTACATGACTACTTTTGTGATAACCCGGTATGGGGAGATACCTACTTACGTCGCCGTTTCTGCATGCGGAAACCGCTATTTCTCCGCATCGCAAATACATTGGCAGCCCGGGAAGAGTTCTTCCAAGAAAGGTTCGACGCCGTTGGCTGTCCCAACCACACGACGCTGCAGAAATGTACTGCAGCAATCCGTCAGCTTGCTACTGGACAAACGGCGGATTTGTTCGACGAATACCTCCACATTGGAGAAAGCAATGGGAGAATGTGCTTGATGCAATTCTGCAAAGGCGTCCGGGCAGCCTTCACCGACGAATTTCTCTGGAAGCCAAGCACGGCAGATTGTCACTTTCTGCTCCACCTTCACGAAGAAGTGCACGGATTCCCCGGGATGCTTGGCAGCGTCGATTGCATGCATTGGCAATAGAAGAATTGCCCTGTGGCGTGGAGGGAGTCATACACGAGCGGCCACAAAGGCACCCACCCCACTGTTATACTCGAGGCCGTTGCCGACTACCGGCTATGGATTTGGCATGCGTACTTCAGGGTCCCCGGATCGAACAACGACATCAACGTGCTCAACCAATCCGACATATTTGCCGAAGTTTTGGATGGTAAAGCGTTGGCCATTAACTTCATCGCTAACAACCGACGGTATAAAATGGGGTACTATCTTGCCGACAGCATCTACCCGAAGTGGCCAACCTTCGTGAAGACGTTCAACAGGCTGGTGAACGAAAAACATGCTCTTTTTACCCAGAAGCAGGAGGCTGCTCGCAAGGATGTGGAGAGGTCGTTCGGGGTTCTCCAAGCGCGCTTCAACATTATCAAAGTCCCGGCTCGTACGTGGTTCGTGGAGAGTATGGTTGACATCATGTATACGTGCATAATCTTGCACAACATGATTGTCGCCGACGAAGGACCTGAGGCGGGAAATTGGTTCGACCCTGAAACCCCCGAAAGCTCTACCGCAAGTAGTCCGCCTCGCAGTGGAGTGCATCCGTCTTTGCAAGATCGGTTGTCTATTCGGGCAAGGATACGTGATTCTACCGCCCACGCCCAACTCTAAGAAGATCTAATGGAGCACATTTGGGAAAAATTTGGCAACCGGTAGAGAGAGTGAGCGGAAGAAATTAAATTATGTATTTTTCATTTTTTAAGGATATTTAATTATGTTTTTTTTTAATTTTTTAAGAATTTTAAGTTGTAATTTTATTTTATTTAATGAAATTTGTTTTTATTAATTGAATTTGTTGTAAATAAAAATAAAAAATGAAATTGAATGAATAGTTAATGGATGAGATGGTTAAGAGACGGATAAGAGATGGAGGGTTGCAGGTTCTATCTCTTAGTTAAGAGATGGAGTGAAAAGTACAGTAGGACCCATGAATAGTTAAGGGATGAGTCGGTTAAGAGACGGATAAGAGACAGCGTTGCAGATGGCCTGATATTTTCAAAACACTATATTGACATTTTTATCCAAAACCCTAATTTGGTAGTTTTTTTATCTATTTCAATTTAATTAATTAAAACGAAAATTACACGTGGTAAATTTTAGACCACTAGATTTCTAAATTTTATGGTTTTAAATTAGTTATAGTTAGCAACTAGAGAATGAGTTAGCAATTGATCACTAATACTCCATCTGTCCCATTAAAAATGAAACATTTTCCTTTTTTGGTTGTCCCATTAAAAATGAAACGTTTCCTAAAATAGACATAACTCTATCTCTACTTTCCCCTCTCTCTTACTTTACTCTCTCTTCTTTAACTCACAAAACAACACTACATAAAATCTCATGACGGAAAGCAAACGTTTCATATTTATTGAGACGGAGGAAGTATATATGTAATCATGATGGCACATACTTAAATTTGGATTAATAGTATATTTATGAGTGTGTTAATTAAGTACTTGTAACATCACGAAGTTTGACTAAATTCTTATTTAACCCGCACTTTTTAAAATTTGAATGATAAATATGAAAACTTATTCACATTTTACTAATTTTTCCACTACTTTCCTTCATATTTTTTAAAACTTGCACCAAATTATATAGAGGGAGTATTAATTATGTTTCGACTTCATATATATTATGGTTACATGATAGGGAATAATATAACCATTTTTTCCATAATATATAGGAAGATGTTGGACCATGGTTTGGGAAAAATAGTACTCCCTCTGTCCCATTTAAGATGACCCCTTTCATTTTTCACACATATTTTGAAAAAAATCATAATAAATAGTTAAAGTGGAGTAAAAATAAAGTAAGAGAGAAAATAATGTAGAAGGAAGTCTCTTCCATATTATTCTCTCTTAATTTACTTTCCATTCAATTTAACTATTTATTATAATTTTTACAAAACACATGCTAAAAATGAAACGGGTCATCTTAACTAAGACGGATGGAGTAATTGGTAAGATTTTTGTGCAACAACTATGAACGGTTGGGTCTTCAAACTAAAATAAATGTTTTTCCATATACTCTTAACATGAACCATGTGACAAAAAAAGTATACACGGAGAATATACTTGTAGTACTACAATAAATTTAAATAAGGCCGACTGAAACGATTAATAGCATATGATTAGTCATCATAATTCACATGTAGATTCATATATTTGGAAAACTCAGATTGGCCGATACAACTTTATCGCTTGCTTCTGGTTTTATATCTAGGCGGACTTGACCGTATATCCCTACCAAGATTTTTAGGGAGTAAATAATTTACAATTATTGAAATTTTTACCAGAAAAGAAATATTTTTATTACTGTATAGTTGGATACAATTCTCATTTTTTTACAAATTAATCCGCAAGAGCCTTTCTATACATGGATTGCAAATACAAAACCAGTCTAGATACAGCAGGACCTTTGTGATCCTCACTCAACTATTGATTTATATATATCCAGTGAAAGGGATACGCACAGTAAAAAAAAAACACTGAGAATTTCATACGACTGCAACAACCGGTCTCTGCAGATTCTCCATCATCAAGTCAACGGTGAGCAACGATCTCCCGGGCCGGGCCGGGCGGCCGGAGTAGCCCGAGGAGAAAGTTTGTTCGGACGCCAAGCGCTCGCAAGTCCTGAGCCACTTGGCTTGCATATATCGGTGCTTTCTCCACGGAGCCAAGTGCATCTTCTTCTCCTTCATGCACCTTTTCGCTGCCCCGCACACGATCTTAAGCACCGCCATCAGCCTCTCCATCTTCCCCACGAATATCTCCGGAAGCTTCTTCACCATTTTGTTGTACTCCTCGTTTGCTCGGGCCATCTCGAATTGCCCTCTGAAATTCAACTCGATTATCACCCTCACTTCCTTCTTCGAATTCGACCCCTCTATTACATCCAAAAACGCGTGCTCCCCTGCATCAACCAAAACCCCCAAATGTTACTACTACTCTACTTCTTTTGTTCAATTTCATACGAACACCAAATAATTTTAAAATTGAAGTACCTGAAGGAATTTCGGGTGAGCTCTTCCATTTAGACTTGCAAATTGCACTATTGTACCCCGAATTCTGGAGGCGGCGGCATATCTCCGCCATTAGACATTTCCGGCAACCATCGGCAGCTCTGCCGCATTCGCAAACCCCGCAAGCTTCTTTCACTGCTTCTTTGGTGATATTTCGGATTTTGGATTCCAAAGAGCTCGTTCTGCATATGGTAGACTGCAGGATCCAAAATATCTAATTAATCAACGGTAGCTCTAAGCTTTGCCTAATTCAGAGATTTTACACAGAAACGAAACCACATTCCTATCTTCTTCACAACGACGGACGAACTTGCACTTTATTGAATCAAAAGATTAGGCAAAAAAAGAGAAAATTTCCAAAACAAAAAACTTACTTGCAATAATTGATGTTGAGTTTCCCAAAAATTGTCGTCTTCCGCCCCTGGATCTTCATTTTCGTTTTCGTTTTGATTTTCTTTCTCATCGTCTGCATAATCATCAAAAATGTTACTCAGCCCCTCGCATTCTTCACTCAGGAACTGGAAAACGGTGTCGTCGGACAAATTAATGGTGGTTTCGCCGGAAAACACAGATTCCCGGCCGTCGCAGGTCAAAATCCTGTGGTTTATAGGAACTCTCGACATTTGGATATCCACCACCCAAACCCTACAAAATTTATTTACTCCTAAAGATTTGTGATAATTCAACGAACCTTGGAGGTGATTTATATATACCCCAGATCTGGGCCCAATCAGCTGACGTGGAAATAGAAGCGGAGGGGAGGTGCACATGGATATCATGGAACCCTCCACAGGTTAGAGCATCTCCAATGGTCGGCGTCACCACCGGAGCGCCGATTTTTCGCCCACGCCGGTTTGACGCCGAACCATTGGAACCGGCGTGGGCGAAATCGGCGTCAAAATCGGCGTCGCCATGCCGATTCCCGCGCTGACGCCGGTTCCCACGCCGATCCTCACGGGCGCCATTGTGGCTCCCGGATCGGCGCCAAACCGGCGTCGGATTTAAATATTTTTTTTTTTTTTCGCAAAACACAATATATACGCGCGTTGAACCTCATTTTCATTCGCACCACTTGTTTTAACGAGTACTCTCTCTCTACCTTACTTTCTGTACAAGATCAATAACGAGCAATGGAGAACAACTACGAAGGTACTCCAGTTAATCCCGGGGGATGGTCTCAGACTCCCCCGGCTCCCGGTGTAGGGTCTCAGACGCCCCCGACTCCCGGGGCAGGGAGTGCTGGGACCGAATCAGGGCTGGCGTCTCTCGATTTTCGGGTTTGTACGCCAACGCCCTCCGCATGCAGACCAGTGGCCAAACAGAGGAAGACTGCAGGAGGATTGCGGAAAGAGCCTACCCCGATCCGGATAAGAAGTACTATGAGTTCACCTACTGGAACTGCTACGTTGTGCTCAACGAGTCGGAGAAATTCCGGGCAGGCGTCGACGCTGGCTGGCCGAAGAGGCAGAGACTGAACTATACCGGAGATTATAGCGGCAGCAGCGGTGGTTCGTCAGACCTCCCCGAGACGGCCCAGGAGGTCCCGACTCCTCGGTCGTTCGGTCGCCGACCTCGCCCGGTTGGGCAAAGGCGGGCGCAGCAGGTTGCGAGGGGGGGCACACCGAGTTCCCAGGATGTCCATTCGGCATCCCCCCTCGGCAGGTCTACCGAGGAGCTCAAATTCTTCGCGCGCCAACAAACGCGCGCTCAAATGGTGAAGACCTTAGCCGACTTCCAAGCGGCGGTGGACCCCGAGGTGAAGGATTTTCTTCGCGTATTGCTCCAGAGCCAGCGTGAAGAACTGGAGGCGATGAGGAGGGACACCGGCGGGAATAGCCGCGGCGTAGGTGGCGACGGAGGCGGCGGCGACGGCAGTGAAGAAGCGTTGGGCGACGACGGAGACGAGGACGGCGGCGATGAGTGATTTTGTTTTACTTTTTTAAATTAATGTACTTTTTACTTTTTGTAATTTTTTTAAATTGTTGTACTTTTTTTTAAAAGTAATGTACTTTTTAAATTTTAATATTATTATTCGAATTTTCCGTATTTGTCTCGTAAATTAAATTATGTATGTTGATACAATTGTAAATTAAATTATATAATTGTTATTAGTGATGTGGATAGGTAGTGTGAAGGCTATTTGATGGCTATTTGATGTCCAGTTGATGTGGCAAGCTGATGTGGCAGGAGAATTGTAGTGCTGATGATGTGGCAGTGTGAAGGCTATTTGACGGCTATTTGACGTCCGCCAGCATTGGAGATGCTCTTAATGTTGCCTCGCCTCGAATGGTCCAATTTGATAGACCAAACATAGAGGATCCACGTCACTCAGGGGTAATAAATGCGATCGGTTCGGAAGCTACTGGATATACTTGCATATTCTTAATTTAAATTTTTATTCGATATTTGTTTCTATTCTATCCTATTCCAGTAGGACCCGGCCCACCACTTTGACGTGGCGCAATCTAGGACGTCGGTTTCTTGGGTTTATCTCATTAGGTGGAGCCAGCACCTAGAATCATTGTCACTACTTACGCGGCGCCAGGTTCATGGTTTTTTGCGTCTACCTTCTTGCTTACGGGATTACCCCTCAGTTGCCGCATATCTGGCTACGTGACAAGGGGTATACAAGTCATTCATGCATCAATCATTTTTTTCAGATTGAGAGAGTATACGGTTGTTGGAAATAATTGATTTTCGGCTTCGAGTTTCGCTTTTGTTAGTGAAATTATAGATAATGATTTAGAGGATTATAGGCTATAGCCTTATGCTAATCCAAATTACGAATTTCTCCCTTTTTGTCTAAAAAATTATCTATACTGTCAAATTAATAAACATAGTAAGATATAAATAACATAAAAGTAGTTGAAATGTACTACATGTCCTATAGAAATAAGTTAATTGAGGTGATACGGATTCTAATGTATAATTGATAAAATAAGAGAAATACATAAAAATAAGCTAATTGAAATGTCACGAGTTTTAATGTATAATTGATAAAATAAGAAAAATATAAAATATTAAAGAAGCAATTGGCATGTTGTTTCAATTTAGTTAATAATTTGTTTAACGAATATGTAGCATTTATATATTGACAGAATTGATGGTCTGATGACTAGACTTAATTAAAGGGAAATTACTGTACTAATGGTCAAGGAAATTAGGCTGAAGGCTTATCAATCCCATGTACTCCGTTAATAAATTAATAACGATAGTATTCTTATATTTACTCCGTCTGCCATTAAGAGTCTCATTTTTTGGCGGTATGAACATTAAGAAGTGTTAAAAAAAATGAATAGAAAAAAAGTTAGTGAAATATGAGTCTCACTTTTATATATGGAGTATTAGTTTTAAATGAAATGTGGGTGGAATGAATTAATGATATGTGGGACCTTATTACTCCCTCCGTCCAGCAATAGCAGTCTCGTTTTTCCATTTTGGGACGTCCGGGAATAGGAGTCCTGGTTCTACTTATCATATTTGGACAATTTAAATACCCTCCCCTTCTCACTAATTTACTCAATTGCCATTAACCCCTCCCCCCCCCCCACCCAGCAAGAATTTCACTCTCTCACTCTCTCGGTCTCACTATCTCACCCTTATTCCCTCTCACTCTCCTCTTCCTCCGTGGAAACCCTAATTCACGCATCCTCCTCTTCCTCATCCCAATCATCGTCTCCTCCTCTTTCCCACTCTACCCTAAATGGATGATGTACCCTTTGAAACCCTATCCCACATCTATGGGTTAGATTCAGCAGGAAATCGTATTGAACTTCCACGTTGGCCTCGTCTGAATCCGACGCCGGAGTGGACCTTCGACACGTCAAAGGGGTCGATCCCGACTCCTATTGTAACCCACATTTCTCCTATCCTCACATACTCGTGGGAGGCAGGTGATTCGATGTCCACCGTAGTTCCTGAAACTTTGATGGTCGAAGTCCCTCCCTGGACCGATTCCCAGCTCTCTATGTTCCTTGAAACCCTAGATCTGGAAGCTATGCCGTGGAAGGTGTCTAATTCCACCATAGTTTCAGACACGCCGGAGACCATGCTCGATTCTGAGCTTATTGTCCCTGATACGCCGGGTTATGAAAGTCCTGACTCCACTATGGTCCATGAAACTCTGCGGGTGAAGAGGCGGAGGCGTCCTTTTGAGAAAGATGAGTGGTTCAAGGAGTTCCTCTTGATTCTCTTGCCCGGCATGAAAGATCTCCTCTAATATTGTGAGTTGTGTAAGAATCACCCCCTATCTAGGGTTTGGAGATTCTGGCTTGGTCTGTACTTAGGGGTTTTCATAGGGTTATTTTGTTATGTTGATTTAGCCACCCCCATTTTTGATTAGGATGTTTAATCTTTCCCTATATGATGAAATTAGTGATGGTTGACCGATTATGTTGATGGAATTTGTTGTTGGTTGCTGGAATTTGTGCATTCTAATGTACTGTGGTGATTGTGTTTTGATTAAGCCATCCCCAATTTGGGTTAGGAGGTTTAAACTACTGCTATATGATGAAATTTGTAATGTTTGGCCGATTAATCTATTGTTATATGGTGAATTGTTGCTATACTTGATGGAATTTGTTGTTGGTTGTTGGAATTTGTGCATTCTAATGTACTGTGGTGATTGTGCTTTGATTAAGCCACCCCCAATTTGGGTTAGGAGGTTTAAACTACTGTTATATGATGAAATTTGTGATGTTTGGCCAATTAATCTACTGCTATATGGTGAATTGTTACTATACTTGGTGGAATTTGTTGGTGGTTGCTGCTGTTCTGATGGGGTATATTTGTGGTACTTATTTTATGTGAAATAGCCACCCCTTGATCTGGTTTGGAGGTTTTTCAAACTATCCTATGATGAAATCTTTCTGAGGTGCTTTCATGATGGTCAATTGTTGCTATACTTGCTGTAATTTGTTGTTGGTTGCTGTTGTGCTGATGGTGTATGTTTGTGGTGCTTATTTTATGTGAAATAGCCACCCTTGATCTGGTTTGGAGGCTTTTCACACTGCCCTATGATGAAATTTTTCTGAGGTGCTTTCATGATTGTGAATTGTTGCTATACTTGCTGGAATTTGTTGGTTGGTTGCTGCTGTGCTGATGGGGTATGTTTGTGGTGCTTATTTTATGTGAAATAGTCACCCCTTGATCTGGTTTGGAGGCTTGTGTCCATGCCCTATGATGAAATTTTTATGAGGGTATTATATCATTATCCTGAATATGTGCATTACATTAGGTTTGCACTATGTCTATACACCAGAAAAACAAAAACATCAGACCCTAACCCAAAAAATAATAGGGGCTGACCAACACACCAAAAAAATCAGACTACCATATGCCATAAACATTATGGCCTGACCAACACACTAAAAAGATCAGACCACCCTATTCCATAAACATCACTTTGGCTGACTTAGAAGCCAAATGCATTTGACAGAGGGCCAATATCATACATTGACCCATCATTGTTCTCTAGCATTTGTAAGTAGTGCAGCACATCTCTCACAATATTCTCCTCCATTTCCAGCACATTGGGGAGTCCCAAAGTTCTTTGTAGTCTATCCATGTTGATGTGTGGAACTTTGTAGACATTTCCACCTCTGCACTGTAGGATTTCAGTGAGGCAAGCCTGCAAGCTTAGGAAAACTTTGCTGAGAGTTTGTGGTAGGGCTGGCAATTTTCGACACGACACGATAATCCGACACGAATCCGCACGAAATTATTGGGTTTGGGTCAAGTCTTATTGGATCCGTGTCCTTATCGGGTTGACCCATTAAGAACCCGATAATTTCGGGTTGGGTTCGGGTCGGATGCGGGTCGGATACGGGTAACCCATTAAGAAATAATATTATTATTTTTATTATTATTTAAAAAAATATATATTACTTTAATTTTTTAATTTCTTACAAATTAGGTTTAAATAGTATAAAATGAATTTTAATTGTGTAAATTAGGTTAAAAATTAAGGTTTAATCGTGTAATATTAGGTTTTAATCGTGTAATATCAGGTTCGGGTTGTTATCGTGTCGTGTCAACCCATATTATATCGTGTCGATAACGGGTTCGTGTCGGGTGCGGGTCGTGTTCGGATTTGAAGGTAACAGGTCGGGTTCGTGTTCGGATTTACAGTTTCCTTAACAGGTCGGGTTCAGGTTTGGCCTTATTGGGTTGGGTCATTATCAGGTTGACCCGATAACGACCCAATCCGCACGATTTGCCAGCCCTAGTTTGTGGAGATAGCTCTGCAAAAGAGCTACACACATTCCCCACAAGTTCATCCACAGTCTTGCATGGTTTCTCATGCTGCAGTGATTGTATTGCTCTAAAAAGCCCAGGTCTAAGATGTTAGTGTCAGTGGAATTAGTTGGTTGACAAATCAGTTGGATTTTAAATCTATCTGAATTGGCAACAGCCTGAAAATCTGGATCCATGGCAGTTATGTGTGGGGTTGCATTATCTTGCTGAATGTAAATGTCTTTACTTGCCCAAACAGGCCACTTGGCCTTAATTGCAGGTATAATCTGGCATAAAGAAGAATAACATAGCTACATGATGATTTTTATTGAGTTATTAAGATCTGATAGAATGAAAAAAGTTGCATACCTTGTTGATAAGGCAGTCTCTCATCACTGCCTTTGTGACTAAATTGATTGCTTTGGTTTCCATGGTCCCTCTAGGCCTGTTCTTTGACTTCCTTTGTGCTGGCAGTACTTCAGTGAAGGGAATATTCCCACTTTACCATCATAAGTTGCCTGCCCATCCATACCAAACTGTGGTCTACTAACAGCACACATAAACATCACTTTGGTGATGTATCTCTTGGATTTGCATTATCTATATGGCTCATCCTCATCCTGCAAAAGGTAGTACCTGTCTCATGCCTTGGTCATATAGAACCCTTTTTCATCTATATGCACTACATTGTGCATGCTTTGATATTGAACTCTACCTTGAGCAATTTGTGGCTGAAGTTGATTAAGACTCCTCTAACTCTTGCTAGCTTATTTATATTGGTGAGGGAAGGTTTGATTGCATTTGTATGTGGCCGTAGTTTACCTTGCTTCACCCACTGGCCTAATGTGCTCTTGCTCACATTCAATTTTACTGCCATTTTTCTCAAGGAAGATCTTTCAAAAGAGTAGATAAGTTTCTAACCTTTTCTTCATCAAGATCTAATCTGTCAACATGATGGTAGCCTCTAATCTTTCCTTCCATGATTGCAGGTTCTCCCCTTTGCATCTGCTCCTTGGCTGCCTTCCATAGCATGTACACTGTCTTCCTACTGATGCTAAATGTGTCTGCTGCCTCCATTAGAGCCCCTCTTGCGAGCACTCCATCATGATTGTGCTTGAGTAGAAACTGCAACACATTGTTCTTGATGTTGCTGTTCAAGTGTAGGGTCTGCCTCTGCCCATTATCCATCCCTATGATGAATTTTTTTTAGGGATTTAAATTTACACAAGTGTTGGGAGTTTTTTGGGAGATTTTCAGATTTGGGGTTGGTAGGAGATGTCTGAAATGAGTGTAGGTGATGTATTTATAGCAGATTTAGAGTTGTACTTTTAGGAGTTCAAATTTCCCTCAAACTCTTTGTAGAGAGAAATTTGAATTTTTCAGTTCCCCCTTGTATTTTGAGCAGATTTGAACTTAATGTGCTGAATTAATAATTGAAGGCATTCTGTTTATGTTGAGTGTTCTTTTTAAATTAAGTTTTAAATTTATGTCCATGCATATATTGGAAACATGAAATTAAAAATGTCGTTCTTATTAATGACATTGAAACGTCCAGCAATAAATGTGAATGAAAAAAATTTGGCAGCTTCTTCTCTATGTAATGCAACGTCCAGCAATGAAGCAAAAAGTTAAACACAATTTAGGTGGATCCCAAATTCCACTATCACACACTATTTATTACACACTCCAAAACTTTCTTAAAACCCGTGCCCTTTAGAAATGGGACTGTTATTGCTAGACGGAAGGAGTATCATTTATGATAAAAGTGAATCGGAACTGCTATTTGCAAACTGAGTAAAATGAAAAAAAAAAGATGCTCCTATTTACAGACAGAGTGAGTATTATAGTTATGTGAATTAACTAAGCTTGCAAAGTGCAGGTATAACTCTGTACTCTACTACTCCATTATTTATCTCCAGGCACATGCAGTGGATTAGAGTAACCTTGCGTCATCAACAGTGGCCAATTAAAAATTAAATTGAATATATAGTTGGTAATTTGTTCTCTTATGGAGTAAATGAATTCTTTACTCCTTTTTCGGAGAATATAAACGTGCCTCATTGTGTTTAGGGGAATATTAATAAACGTAGAGGGTAAACGAGCCAACCAATTTTGCTATTTTTTCTTGTTAACTCTCACACTTTTTACATTAAAATATTATTTCACGGTTATATATATAGACTATAGTACTCTAGTCTCCAATAATATGCATAGTTGCATGGTCAGCTTCACGAGTAATGTGATAAAAAAAAAGCATATTCGAATAACTCAAAATAAGATCAGACAACCTGTGTTTACCTTTTTAGTGCGGATGGCTTATTACAAAACTAAGCGTGTATTTTTAAATTGGACTATTGTCCCCTGAAATTACAAAACTAGGCTTAAATTTGTTATTTTTCACAAATTTAAATTTTGATTGCAAAAATCACGAAGTTATGTAGTGTAGTTAATTTTCCACGATTTGAAATTAATTTTGACAATATTTAATTATTATAATAATATTATTGTTATAATAGTAAAAACTAGTAGAAATTTATAAATAATTATTATTTTATAGTATTAAATTAATAACTAATCAATATAGTCTTAATCAAAATTTTAAATTGTGAATTGTAATCATAATGATAAAGAGTTGAATATTTTTAGTTAGGTGTTTCAACCCTAAAATGAGTATAAATAATTTAATTAAAAATATTCAATTGATTTAATTACTTTAAATAATTAATTTAAATTAGGTGTTTTGTTATTGATTTATATTATGAATGCAAATAGATGTATTTATAAAACACTAAAAAGAAAGAAGAAAAAGAAGAGAAAAGAAAAAAATAGGAAACATAAACTAAGGAGAAAAAAGAAAGAAAAGAAGATAAAATACTAAAAAGAAAGAAGAAAATGAAGAAAAAAGAAAGAATAATAAACTAAAGAAGATAAAAAGAAATAAGAAAGGAAGAAAAAAAATAACATATTTGGTTCTATTTAATTGAAATTTCCAAAAATGTCCTCCATAATAAAAAAAATCACATGTTTAGTACCTATGGTTATTTTTGTCGTGAGGTACCAAAAACGATATAAAATAAAGATCAGGTATCATTTATGTGCGAAAGTGAAAGATCAGGTACCATTTATATAGTTCACTCTATTAAAAAAGCATCAAGAGACAAAGAGAATTAATACAATGGATGAAGGACCAAAAACAAAAGTGAACTTAATCCTTAAAGACTAGGGCGGAGCTATCGCACCGTGAAGCCGGCCTCTGATCCCACCTTGATCTGCCAGTGACTCGGTCCCTGATTCTCTATGGCTCCTAAATCATCTCTAAGTCTTCTTTTAAATTACTATCGAGTCTAGATGATTCTCTTATATTGAATCGATCTACCTTATCAAACGGAGCCTCATAATTATTCTTTTTGTCAATGTAACCAAAACGGTTGTTTCCAATTTCTTTGAATGTATATAAAATGTATTTTATGAAAACGTAAAAATGTAAGTTTGTTTGGTTTTCTTTTCCTTAGACAGTGACATTTTAGAAAAGGTAAAAAAAATTATTGCCCTCTTGGTTGTAAAATAAAATACTAACAAATGATTTTACGCCTTATACAGACAAACACCATGCATCACATATTAGTTTACTAGTAACTACGAATAAATTTGATTGGAACTATCATGATGCAGTTCTAGAATATAAAATCTGAAGGTTAACTAAATTATATTTTTGATTTTATTTATTTTCTAGTTAGTTGAGTTAGTAGATGAAAAATTTCCTTATACCAAATTAGATTTCTTTTTTTTTAAGATTTTATTTTTCCATAAATTTTAGATTTTTCATTTTCTATATAAAGGTTGTTGTTGGACTAATAAGATAAACTTTGAATATTAATTTTTACTTTCAGTTTTTATACTTTGGAATTCTCAATAAGTTTATTTTTTTACTACACATCAATCATTCTTCTTACTTCTCCCTTTTCACTAAAATTAAACATGGGATTAAATTTCATGCATAGTTAATTCTTTTGATCATTTGCATAGCTATTATTAATATATCAGAAGCGTTTGGTTTTAAGGGCACCCGCAACGCGTCACGCGGGTATCCCGCGTTCCATCATGGAGGAACGGGACGGCGGCGAGACGCATTGCAGCGCTCCGTCCTGTCCCCAGCCCGTCGCCATCCCGTCCCGCGTTCCGTCCCTCTGAGACGCGTAACGCGACGTCTCGCCACGCGCCGAGACGACGTGGCGAGCTCCCAGGCCATGCGTGACGCCCACTCGCTGGCCCGCGAGTGGGATTCGTCACGCTGATGCAATAATTCATTTTTTTCTAAATTCGAATTTAAATATAAAAAAATAATTTAAATATAACCTATTTCATACTCATTTCACACACAAACACACATATATTCCTCTCAAATCCTCTCTATTTCCTTTCCAATTTTCATCTCAAACCAACTTTGTTTTTCTTCTCCCAAATTTAATCAAACTAATGGATCCTTTTGAGCAAATGCGTCAAGAACAATCACTTGAAGAAGATCGACGTCGGGAGGCGGAGGAAGCCGCGCCGCCCCAACGACGCTCCCGCACGTACATCCATCGTAACCGGGAGGAAGCCGTCGCAAGGTTAGTACGCGACTACTTCTGCGATAACCCGGTTTGGGGAGATACCTACTTTCGTCGCCGTTTCCGCATGGGGAAAACCGCTATTTCTCCACATCGTGAATACTTTGGCAGCTCGGGAAGAGTTCTTCCGGGAAGGGTTCGACACGGTCGGTCGTCCCAGCCACACGACGCTGCAGAAATGTACTGCACAATCCGTCAGCTTGCGACTGGACAAACGACCGACATGTTCGACGAATACCTCCACATTGGAGACAGCACTGAGCGAATGTGCTTGCTCCAATTCTGCAAAGGCGTCCGGGCGGTCTTCACCGACGAATTTCTCCGGAAGGCAAGCACGACAGATTGTCAGTTCCTGCTCGACCTGCACGAACAAGTGCACGGGTTCCCCGGGATGCTTGGCAGCGTCGATTGCATGCACTAGCAATAGAAGAATTGTCTGGTGGCGTGGAGGGGGTCCTACATGAGGCCACAAAGGCACCCACCCAACCGTTATACTCGAGGCCGTTGCCGACTACCGGCTATGGATCTGGCACGCGTACTTCGGGGTCCCTGGGTTGAACAACGATGTAAACGTGCTCCACCAACCCGACCTCTTCACTGAAGTTTTGGATGGTAAAGCGCCGACCATCAACTTCGTCGCCAACAACCGCCTTTACAAAATGAGGTACTATCTCGCCGACGGCATCTACCCGAAGTGGCCAACCTTCGTGAAGACGTGCAACAGGCCTGTGAACCCAAAGCAGGCTCTTTTTGCGCAGAAGCAGGAGGTTGCTCGCAAAGATGTGGAGAGGGCGTTCGGGGTTCTCCAAGCACGCTTCAACATCATCAAAGCCCCGGCTCGTACGTGGTTCATGGAGAGCATTGTCGACATCATGTATACGTGCATAATCTTGCACAACATGATTATCCAAGACGAAGGACCCGAGACGGGAAATTGGTTCGACCCCGAATCCCCCGGAAGCTCAACTGCATGTAGTCCGCCGCGAAGTGGAGTGCATCCGTCTATACAAGAACAGTTGTCTATTCGGCCAAGGAAACACGACTCTAGCGCCCACGCCCAACTCCAAAAGGATCTAATTGAGCACATTTGGGAAAACTTTGGCGGAGGAAATTAAATTATGTTGTTTTAATTTTTTAGGATTTTTATTTATATTTTTTAATTTTTTACGAATTTTCTGTTGTAATGTTATTTTATTGTTAATGAAGTGTGTTTTTTATTAATTGAATTTGTTGGAAAAAAAAAATGAAATTGAATGAATAGTAATTTAAGGGACGGAGGGTTGCAGGTTCCGTCCCTTAGTTAAAGGATGGAGTAAAAAAGTACAGTGAGACCCGCAAATAGTATTTTAAGGGACGGTATAGTGACAGCGTGGTGGATAGCCTTATAACATCTTATAAATAGGGGATTTCTAATGAACCCCATCTTATTTTTCTTTCCATGAACCAAGTCGTATTAATAATTGATCACAAACAATTATGCTAAAGTCAACTATAATATTAATTGCAACCGTTGCAATATATATATATATATATATATATAGGGATGTATTCATTTCCTTTTCCTATATTTCCTCCTTTTTCCTTCTTAATATCAGTCATTAGATTAGAGAAATGGACGGTCCAGATCAACATTGGGTAATTAATCCCGTGTTGCATTATTTGTCCTATTTTGTGCATTATGAGGGTACAATAGTAATATAATAATGGCTGGAAACCGCTACGAATAATGCACCACATGGTCACGAGTAATGCATATAATTGCCTATATAATGCACAATATGTGAACTGCAATGCATACGACAAGATGCGCTGTGTTATGATGTTTGACACACGTTTCTTGTTTCCCCTAAGGGTTTAATAAGCTTAGGGGCTAGGGTATAGTACGTAGACATGTATGTAATCTTCACATGGTAACGAGTAATGCATATAATTGACTACATAATGCACAATTTGTGAACTACAATGCATACGAACAAGATGTGCTGTGTTATTATGTTTGACACACGTTTCTTGTTTCCCCTAAGGGTTTAATAAGCTTAGGGGCTAGGGTATAGTACGTACGCATTAATAACAAATTATAAAACGATACAAATAATTCACCAAATTGTCACGAGTAATGGATGTTATTAACTATATAATGCACAATATGTGAACTGCAATGCATACGAATAAGATGTACCATGTTATGATGTTTGACACACGTTTCTTGTTTCTTAAGCTTAGGGGCTAGGGTATAGTACGTAGACATTACTAAATGCACGTATGTAATCTTCAATCCGTTGATTAACACATATACACAATACCTCTAATAATGCATAATATACTGAGATAATGACAATTAACAGCTGCATAATGCACTACCTAAACCAAATAATGCACATACGTATATTCCAATAACAACAATTTGTTAGTAATGTCTACGTACTATACCCTAGCCCCTAAACTTATTAAACCCTTAGGGAAACAAGAAACGTGTGTCAAACATCATAACATGGTACATCTTATTCGTATGCATTGCAGTTCACATATTGTGCATTATATAGTTAATAACATCCATTACTCGTGACAATTTGGTGAATTATTCGTATCATTTTATAATTTGTTATTAATGCGTACATACTATACCCTAGTCCCTAAGCTTATTAAACCCTTAGGGGAAACAAGAAACGTGTGTCAAACATCATAACACAGCACATCTTGTTCGTATGCATTGCAGTTCACAAATTGTGCATTATATAGTCAATTATATCCATTTCTCGTTACCATGTGAAGATTACATACGTGTCTACGTACTATACCCTAGCCCATAAGCTTATTAAACCCTTAGGGGAAACAAGAAACGTGTGTCCAAACATCATAACATGGTACATCTTATTTGTATGCATTGCAGTTCACATATTGTGCATTATATAGTCAATTATATGCATTACTCGTGACCATGTGGTGCATTATTCGCAGATACCAAAATGTGGCAGTTACTTTTCCGTCAAATGTCAATAATAACCCTGTAATGCATACAACCACCTTCTATAATGCAACACGGAACCAGTTTTATAGAATCAATCTGATCCGTTGATGCCTTAGATCTAACGCGTAATATTAAGAAGGAAAAATGATTTAAGATGTGAAAAGGAGAATAACGCTCCCCTATATATATATATATATATATAGGGGAGCGTTATTCTCCTTTTCACATCTTAGATCCTTTTTCCTTCTTAATATTACCCGTTAGATCCAATTCATCAACGGACCACCTTGATTTTTAAATTATAGTTCCGTGTTGCATTATAGGTCCTTTCTTTATGCATTATGGGGGTAATATAGGAATTGGGTGAAAATTGAACCGCCATATTTTTGGCAATCGCGAATTTTGAGGGATATGAAATCATCCGTCTCTTCAACCTCCCCCATTCATCACTCTCTCATCAGATTCCACTCGCCCCACTCCCTCCACTCTCTAAAACCCTAGTCGTTCTTCAAGCGTGAAGAATTGACAGCAGCCAACCCAGATTTCGGCGATTCAAGTCTACCGGTGATTTCGTCTAACCCAAATCGACCATCGTTGACTCGTTTCGTGTTATTTTCAACAAATCGATTAGGTTTGTTTGACCTGCGATTTTGGGTCTTTTTTGTTTTGATTTTGTAGTACCGGAAAATAAAAAATGTAGCTTCGCTTTTACCTTGTTTGTTTAAATTCACAATTTCCTACTTATTCGTCTACGGTTGCCTATGATTATCACGGGTAGTCAATGAGATGTGTTGAACAGGCATGGATTTAGGTCTCTTATATTTTTGTTGTTTGGCAGATCCAAAATGTCGAAAAGAGGACGTCCACGCTCGCAAGCATCACAGGGTTCATGTATATTGGCGTCGCTACTTGTGCTTTTCAATATCCTATTTGTTACAGAGGATTCAGTTTGATGATTGCATATAAAATGTTTAAATGTGAATTTACAGTGATAATCATTTGATTTATCTTATGCATTATGTGCTTGGTTTGTACGCATCAGTCGTTGTTATTGCAGTTTTTGTTGCATTTTAGAGGTGTATTTAGTGGAATGAGTGATGTACCGACTAATAGCAAGAATTTTTTTTTTCATTATATGACTTAAATTGTGCATTATGTACCATGATATATGCATTACTGAAAGTATATTAAGCATTATTAACCGTATAAGCTGTGGCAGTGTAATATGAAAATGTGATTGTGTATTTGATGTGGTTTATTGTACTTGTGGACTGATTCATAGTAGTAAATAAGCTATATATTTTCTGTATCTTATGCATTATGTGTAGATAAGGAGGTGTATTTGATGATTTGATGTGCGATAATTATTTGCTTTATCTTATGCATTATGTGTTTGGTTTGTATGCATTAATCTTTCCTATTGCAGTTTTTTTTGCTTTTGAAAGGTGTATTTACTGGAATGAGTGATGTACAGACTAATAGCAAGAAAATTTTTTTTGTTCATTATATAACTTAAATTGTGCATTACATACATTTTTTGTGCATTTTCTGTGTAACACATGTGCATTTTTGTGTTTAGACAATGCATTATTAGTAATTTTTAATGCATTATGAGGTTGTGTTATGCATTATTTCATATGATATATGCATTAATCTGTAAAATGCTAGCAGCATTATGTATTCTGATTTATTGATAATGTTTTGATGTATTACTTTGTTTGTTCCATATCAGAGAAGCGGCTAAGATCAGACATTGACAATGCAGTTGACGATGTTATTCCAGTTGACGAGAATTATGGTTTGGAGTGAGTCTTGGTTCGGCTATAGGGAGATCTTGGTTAATGGGTTAACTGATATTCGAATAGATGTTTCAATTTAAAACTGTACTTTTTCGCAACTTAATAAGTGCGTTTGGATATTAGCTAATGATTTTGAGACTGCGTAAATTGTTCGTATTCAGCATTAAAGAGTGTGCATTGTGTTTTACAATCTGTGCATTACTCCTTTATCAACTGTCATTATTTGCAATATAGTGTTCGTTACGATAATAATTGTGTATATGCAAAGTCTGAGCATTATGTGTAATTATATTGTCATTATTTACAGTTAATTATGCATTATAAGAAGTATGCATGGTAAATTTAAAGTGGATATAAACGTTGCGACAGAATTCAGGGGTGCATGGTTTATTTCAACTGGATATAAATTCAACATTAGATAAATTAGTGCATTATTTGATTAAAACGTTGCATTATTTACCAAGAAATTATCATTATTTAAAATTTTGTATTGAATAAGACATATCAACGGGCTGCATTATTTATTCCAATAAGTGAATTTTTTAATTTAATCATTTCGCCAGAATTCAGGGGTCCATGGAATATTAAAATCGGATATCAATTCTGCAATAGACATTTTAATGCATTATTTTACTAAAACATTGCATTATGACCTAGAAAAAATAAAAATTGGGAACAACAAAATAATTCATCAGAACACAACTGATACAAAGTTGACTTCTTTAAATAAAAACCAAACGTTACATTATGACAGATATAAAGTTCCAATAACAAAACAAAAACATGACCTAGTGCAAGACACAAGAAGTTGCTATATGTACGTACTATACCCTAGCCCCTAGTCTTATTGAACCGTGGGGGGAAACAAGAAACGTGTGCCAAACATCGTATCACGGCACATCTTATTCGTATGCATTGCAGTTCACATAATTTGCATTATACAGTCAATAATATGCATTACTCGCTACAATTTGGTGCATTATTCGAATTGTTTTACAATTTGTAATTAATGTGTACGTACTATACCCTAGCCCCTAATCTTATTAAACCCTTGGGGGGAACAAGAAACGTGTGCCAACATCGTAACACGGTACATCTTGTTCGTATGCAATGCATATCACATATCAATTATATCCATAACGGGTTTCAATGTGGTGCATTATTAGTAGCTGTTTACGATTCGTTATTAATGTGTACGTACTAAACCCTAGCCCATAACCTTATTAAACCCTTAGGATAAACAAGAACCGTGTGCCAAACAACGAAACACGGTAAATCTTATTCGTATGCATTGTTCGTGTGCCAAACAACGAAACACGGTAAATCACATTCATTACATATCACAAATAATGCATTATAGAAACTAAACTACGCATTATACTATACAAAATATACATTATGTGCAACACAGACGAATTAATGCAGCTCGTGTATTTGGACAATGTTTTTTAGACTATGAACATACTACACCCTAGCCCCTAGGCTTGTTAAACCCTTAGGGAAAACAACAAACGTGCGCCAAACATCGAAACACGACACAACTTAAATTAAACGGTTCTGGGATAAATGTTCATTACATATCACAAATAATGCATTACAGAAACAAAACTACGCATTATACTATACAATATGTACATTATGTGTATCAGTAAAAAAACTACCTACGCGCTATTCTCTGCAGACAGTGCATGTGACTTCGTGAGTTCACTGCATTCAATAATAGATTGTCTCTTTGGCACTGGAGAAACTAAGCAATTGGGAAGAGAAGTCCAGTCCCAACAAAGACTTTCCCAGGACTTAGCACTTAGCAGTAAGACCAATTTGCAGATAAAAAACAAACCTGCTTACTAGATATTGTAAAAACACAACCACTTGCATAGAGATAGGAAAAGCTAATCAGAAAATGGTATCCATTTACAACCTTGGTATCCTTTATAAACAACCAAATGTTGGATACGCTTGGAGTATGCCAATGCAGCATCGTATAAACTGTAAAAGATCCAAAAACCTAGTTATTGTGTAATGATATCCAATAGCATAGAAATTATAGTAGAAATAACATAAAACAACAGCAGGTAATAGATCCCAGGAAAGATTGCAATTACCTTGAGGAGTCTGCGAAGCAAGTTGCAAAAGTCAGTGCATTTATTCGAGCTAGAGGAACACTGATATAAAATGGAAAATGTTGAGAAAATTACAAAGGAGAAAATGAATACTCCGTATGTCTCATGCAACACAATCAGATAATCAAACGACATCATTTTTTCGCTCGACGACGATCAGACGATCGACGACGATTTCCTCGGCACGAGAGTCTCGTGGCTGAATCGAGTGGAGAGAGACAGCGGAAGCCGGAGCTTCGTGTTGAGGATTAGGAAGAAGGATAAGCGGAGGATTCTGAAACCGAATCTCCAGCACATCCACGCGGTTTCCGATGAAATTGAGGATAGATGGAACGAATTGAGGATTTACAACCACATGGAAGAGAACCACAAATTGAACGTGATCTGCAATCAAAATAACTGCTGAGTTTGGAAGAGAAAATTATGGGATTTTCCATAACAACCGCCAACGTTAATTCCCTAAACTAGCCTTTTCACAATTTTTAATGAATTAATTTAATATAATCTGGGATTAATTTGGGCGGTTAGATCCTTATAATGAATGGCCGAGATTAAGAAGGAAATAGGAGAAAAGATGCAAAAAGGAAATGAATACATCCCTATATATATATATATATATATATATATATATATATATATATATAAACCCTATATATATATATATATATATATATATATATATATATATATATATGGTCATGTTAAAGTCCTTTTCTATGCTTAGATTTAAGTTCCAATTTGATTTGGATCGTTGGATCTGCTAGATGAACGACGCTGATTTAAGTCCTACTTAAACATTCCGTAGTTCATTATTTCGTTTATTTCGTGCATTATGAGGGTGAATTAGTAATTTTACGTTCTAAAATCTGAAGAAAATGAGGAGCCGCGATTTTAGCGGGATACCCCCACTACTTTCCATCTACCGCCTCATTCATCAGAAACCGTATTTACTCCCGCTTCTCTCTCCAAAACGTCTTCTCAAATTCCATTCAACTAGCAAACCCTAGCCGCCACCGCCATTGTATTCGCCGGTTAAACTGAAATTCAAGCCGTTTTACAGTCGATTTGCAGGCTTCGGTTCTGTTCTAACAATACTCCACCGAGTTTTAAGAAGAGGTAGGGTTTTCCGATTGTTAATTTCGTGTTTCAATAACCCTTTCTTCAAGATTCGCTAGTAACACAACACCCACACCACCATTCAGCCGATTAACACCAATCCGACGTATTTGTTAATAAAATCAATCTCCGTTTTTGTTTGGTTGGATTCCTTCGCAGATCTTAAAATGACAAAAAGAGGACGACCAACCAATTCACAGCAATCCCAGCAAGAGGGTGAGCTTTTGTCTGTAGGTTCAATTCGAATTACTTTGTATCTTTGGTTTGTAATCCCACATGGAAAAACATAATTTGTACATTATTTGCATAATTGTGTGCATTAATGTAACTACTGTATCCATTAGTCGTATGCTGGTTGATTGTATTTGTATAAAATTATTCAATGTTGGCGTGTTCATTACTGTGATGGATATGGACATTATATGTGTATTTTGATGGTTTGAAGTTGTCGCGGAGTTGGTGTAATCTGTATATGTGCATTCCCTGTTATGATAAATGGTTTATAAAATCTGTTTGTTCATTACTTGATATAAACTGTACATTATTTGTCAATGTGACTACATTATTTTAACATGTAAATGCAGTTTGCTCATATCTTTTTTAATTTGTCAGATAATAAGTGTAATATTTGTGTTTTTAGAATCTCAATCCATTATTGTTAATGTGTGAGTACATTGTGAATGTTGTTGGTTGGATTTTAGATTGTGAAAGAGTAAATTCAGAAACTGTTTGTTCGTTACGTTATTTAAACGCTTCATTATTTGCCAATGAGACAACATTATTTCAGATTCTGAATGAATTATGGTCGTTTCTGTTTTAAATTTGCAGATGACAAATGTGATATTTGTATATTCATTAATTCATATATACTCTACATTATTTTTATATGTCAATGCATTATTTTCCTATATCCTTGAATTACCTGTATGAGTACATTGTGAATGTTGGTGGTGGGGATTCTGATTTTGAAAAAAGTAAATAGAAAATACGTTTGTTCATTACTTGATGTGATGTCTTCATTATTTGCCAATGTGACAACATTATTTTAATCTGTGAATGCATTATGGTCATTTCTGTTTTAAATTGCCAGTTAACAAATGTAATATTCGCATATTCATTAATTCATATAAACTCTGCATTATTTTTATATGTCAATTCATTATTTTCATATATCCTTGAATTACCTGAATGAGTACATTGTGAATGTTGGTGGTGGGGTTTTAGATTTTGGAAAAAGTAAATCGAAAATCTGTTTGTGCATTACTTGAGGTGATGTCTGCATTATTTGCCAATGTGACAACATTATTTTAATCTTTGAATGCAATATGGTCATTTCTGTTTTAAATTGACAGATAACAAATGAAATATTTGTACATTCATTAATTCATATAAACTCTGCATTATTTTTATATGTCAATTCATTATTTTCATATATCCTTGAATTACCTGAATGAGTACATTGTGAATGTTGGTGGTGGGGTTTTAGATTTTGGAAAAAGTAAATAGAAAATCTGTTTGTTCATTACTTGATGTAAAGTCTTCATTATTTGCCAATGTGACAACATTATTTTAATTTGTGATTGCATTATGGTCATTTCTGTTTCAAATTGACAGATAACAAATGAGATATTTGTATATTCATTAATTCATATAAAGTCTGCATTATTTTTATATGTCAATGCATTATTTTCCTGTATCCTTGAATTACCCGTATGAGTACATTATGAATGTTGTTTGTTCATTACTGGATGTAATGTCTTCATTAATTGCCAATGTGACAACATTATTTTAATATGTGAAACCATTATGGTCATTTCTATTATAAATTGGCAGATAACAAATGTGATATTTGTATATTCAATAATTCAAGTAAACGCTGCATTATTTTCATATCTCAGTGCATTATTTTCCATATCCTTGGATTATGTTTCTAATTGATGATGCAAGTTGCTGTTGCTTGACAGGGACCAAGCAACTAAGAATGAACATAGAGGATGCGGTAGATGAGTTACTCCCCGTTGGAATTGCACAAAAATTCCGGGAGCGACTAGCGGATGCATCCACAAGTAGTGCGCAAACCGAGTCTGACGATGAAAAGAACAAGGGAAGGAAGGATGACTATTTATACTGCCGGCGTACACCAGCCGAGTTCTTGGCATGCTTGAAGAGTCTAACACCGCAAGCTTCCTTCGAAGCCAAGTACGGCAAGACACCATCTCTTCTGGTAAGTAATAATCTTACTACAATAGGCTGGCTTATGGTTTAAATAATTCATGTTAGAAAAAAGAACTTAACAATTTTGTTTGGTGGTCCAGAAAAAATTCTTTGCGGAAGCACTCACGAGGTGCAAAGTTTCTAAGATGGCAACCCAAGTCCGAAAGTGCAAAACACAAGTGGTCACCATGCCATGGAGGAACAACAACGTCGTTGACGAGGGAGGGATCTATGTCATGCGGCACATGGAAACCTATTTCAGAGAAAGGGAAAAGGACTGGGAATGTGGCCTCAGTGCGAGTGAAACTAAAAGCGTGGAGATGTTCCGCATCAAATATGCAAGGACTCTCCTAACGTGTATTTACAACACAAGAGGTGGTGACAACCAAAAGAAGGCGACGCGTTTTTAGAAAGAGAACCCGAAAAACGTCAAATTTGAGAACTGGGTCGACCAATACGGTCTTGAGTGAGGTGTGGTATGCATTATACAATTGGTGGTAGGACAATTAATGGCAACGTTTAAGCAAACTAGTGAATTTTATCGTTATCTTTTTTTTGTAAAGTACAGTTCTTCGAACATCTATTAGTATGATTCTTGGGACCAAAAGGCCTTTGCCAGTGTTATGTGTTTTTTACATCGTGTACAAAATTACCAGACATCACTACTTAAAAATATCAAATGAATACATATTAATGAATTCAAAGTCATAAAATTTTGTAAAAAATGAACAGTAATTGGAATATAAGACACCTAGGTTACAAGATGATTTACTCGGTAAATAACAACCAAGCATTCCACATATACGCAATGTATGGACGTCAAAGTAAACCAAACATCATGAATAACGTTCTGCATTCTTCACGAAACATTCGATTGTACATTATATGTGTTACTATAATGCATTATTTTCTATTTTACATGCATTATATTGTGTGCATTATTTTGATTGATATGTACATTATAGGCACCTTTTAATGCATTATGTTTTTTTATTCATAACGGGACTTCTGTACTGAGAACTGAATATAAGAACTTATCATATGCATTATTATGTTATGTTGGTTCATCATGTGCTTAATATTACAGCATTATTTTGATCCAAAAGTAGATTTGTTGGTGAAACAGTGTCTTTCAATAAAATTGTAATTCCTGGGTTTAGTTAATTTTGATGCAACACAAAGATGTAACAGACGAAAAGAATAGGAAAATAGACGCATATAAAAAAATAAACCGGCTACCTAAATCCATAGAATACATCACATCGTACTCGTGCATTCAACTGATCATCGTCGATGGACTTCTTATGGCCCTCCCTATTGCATACGACGTAATACCACGTTGTAACTTCGTCCACCTTCCTCACACCTTGTTTGCGCGTGTCAAACCCGACGGCCCTAGCATACACATCATAAAACGCGAGTGCAAACTCTAATGTTTCGAACCTCTGACCAACTACAGGCTTTAATTGCTCAGAACATGCAGGTACAACGCGTTCTGTTTACAAACACGACACAGTATACATGTTCAGGTAAAGATAAATTATAGAGAATATACTTTACATTATATAACCTAAACGAGTGCATTACATAAGCATACTTATACATTACATGTATAATTATTTATACCTAGTCATTCAACATTAAATCAAACACTAAACGGATGGCACCAATTCGCGGACATACGTAAATGTTTGGAATCGCATATTATACCACAAACCTGGGCCAAGAAATCTGCAACACTACGGGAATGATTGAAAACCAATTTAACATGAAATAACAACACCTATAAGCTTGAATGAACCGTAGCAACAACAAAACCATTAAACAACTAAAATGATTCAATAAATCAGTACCCAATCACACAAACATGAAACACGAATTCGCTGATTTAAACATATTGGGTCGTGCGGCTGAATTTCCAAAAAAAAATTGACAGCAACCAAATCAATACACATGGGCGAAAATTGCAATATTACCTTCTTCCATTGATACTCGAAACACCGGGGATGAACCGTATTCGTTAGATTTAGATTCAAAACAGTTGTTCACCAATGACAGAAACTTCGATTTGCAAAAGGAACTCGGCTACACGCGGGATTATGGACGCAATGAACTAAATCTGGAAAAGATTTGCTGATAAACTGCAATCAGCGTGGAGGGAGGAATTCACGCCTCATACCATAACTAACTAGAAGAGAGAATTTCAATTTTACCCTTCACACGTAAAAAACGCATGCAATCTGATAATTGGATCAACTTATTTTGTCCATTAGATCGGCTGAAATAAAGGGTGGAGATTAAGAAGGAAATTGAATTTAATAGGTAAAAAGGATTTGAATACAATCCTATATATATATATATATAGATCTAGGTTCTACACTTAAGAATGGTTCTATCTTTAACGAAACCCTATATATATATATCTTTAACGCAACCCTATATATATATATATCCTCTATTTTGAACAACTACATACGTACGCCCATTTTACATATTGGTATTACTAATAAGAAAGGAAATGTATATATTAGTGATCAATTAATGATTTGTTAATATATTATGGCTAATTGATCGTCTCTTTCAATTAATATAATAATTAATTGATATCTAATTAATTAGAGAAAATATGTCTTATAACAAATTCATGTATTATATGAAAAATTCAATTCTATTTAGAATTTCATCATATGTCATATATGTGAGACATAAAACTTACAATGTATGCTGCATAACATGATTTAGAATATAAAAAAAATGTAATCGTTTAAACAAGAAAATCCGTTGTCAATTGACTAGCATAGAAAAGGAGACAAAGAAATGTTTCATGTATTATGTGAAAAATTCAATAGTATTTTACAATGTATGTTATATAACGTGATTTAGAATAAAAAAACACAATCGTTTAAACAAGAAAATCCGTCGTCTATTGACTAGTATGGAAAAGGGGAGAAAGAAATGTGACATGAAAGGATTTGAATTTTATTACATGAAACAATTTTATTACAAAAATAGACAGGCTGTCCAAGATAAATAATAACTGAACACGTGATTGTGATGATGGTGTGCTGGTTTTATGTTGCATATTCAATACAAGTATGCCTTATCCTCACATATCATTCATTGCTAAAACTACCTACCCATATATACCCAAAAATTTGGTCCCATGAAATTAATAAATAGTGGAGTACCAATCTTTTCATACGTACATGAAAAGTGGATCACACCACACATGATTGGTTAAAATTGGAATAGTCGATTTCCTTGATCACAGCACATATGATTGGTTAAAATTGGAATTGTCGATTTCCCCCAAAATTAAATTGATATATTTTATTTTTAAATAATAGTAACCAGTTTTGACAGACTTAATTGGCACTGCCTAATCGGTTCTATCAGTCCGACTTCAGTTCCAATTTCAACATATCAATGTAATTTAAATCTTGAACAAATGGTTAACAATAGGTTTTGAAAATTATGAAAAGGTAGGAAAACGTGAAAAGCAAGAGAAAATTGTAAAAAATTAAGAATCACCAATTTTTAATCAGAATCGGAACCACCAATTACTCATTCGAAATCGGACAAGTCAACTGATGGTTCTTAAACCGGCAACACCTTAGATGGCTTAGTTGGTTTATCTCTATTGGTGTGAGACTATCAAGATCCGTGAAGTCACTCTTCTTTACAAACTCGAGAAATATTGGTGAACTACCATCAAATGATTTTTAACAAATACTTATTTTTTTACTATCATTTTTTCAAATATTTATGCTTGAAAAACTGCTAATAAGCGCATAGTATTATTTTTCTAATAGAGCTTATTGAATATTGTGAACCTTAATTTACTTTTATCTGATTTTTGACGTCCAACAGCATTTTCTCTGACTGCAAAAGCCACAACTATAGTGCAAGTCAGTGTAGTACTAATGTTATTAACTAGGAGTACTCATTGTTAATTGAGTGTATTTGGTTTCTAGTCCAATGATCAATGTTGATTATTCCATATAAATATAATATTCGACGATAAACTTTTACAAGTAATGTGGGTTGGGCATTAATTTATGTATAGTAACTCACCAATAATCCTTTATTCCTTATTTTCATGATATGTAATGATGATGTAACATAAACAACTACTCAATAATTCTGGAGGATTTATCAAAATTCAATAAATCCAATAATCCAGTATCTTTATTCCTTATTTTCATGATATGTAATGATGATGTAGCAATATAACATAAACAACTACTCCATAATTCTGGAGGATTTATCAAAATTCAAAAGGGAGAAAGGATAATTTGATCAAAATTCAAAAGGGAGAAAGGATCATTTGATCAAAATTCAAAAGATGGGACGATAATTTGAGGGGGCTTCATTATTATTGTCAGTTCTACATTTTGAGTGTTCATCATAAATATTCCATTTTTTATAAATCGATTGCACATTCTACAAATTAATTTCATTATTATTTTATTACATATAAATGAATCTATACTAGTAATTCATAATTTACTAGTAATTTTTTTATATTTTTTATATAAAATATTCGTTGGTAGTAAACCACCAAAATATTTGTTACGTTTGTAATATTTTAATTACTGAGTCACACAAGTTGAGGAGGCCTAACATGATGGATTATTGAATTATTGAAGTGGTGGAAAAGGAAGTATATATAATTATTAATTAATATCATGGTGGATTGAAAAAGTTCACTTAAATACAATATATTTTTCTCAACTGAACAAAAAAGAGTAAAAAGGCGATAATCCTAAAATAAGATAATATAAATTATTAAGAGGTGATAATTACTGGATGGCGACCTGCAGTGTTACAGTTATCTGTAATATCAGTATTTGACGTATACCCACTGCAAAGCCAAATGGATAATTACAATATACTCCACATAGAAAATTTATATAATTGCAATATACTCCACATAGAAAATTTATAGTATTGCTTTCAGTATTTCATTTCGTTTTCATAGTTCGACAAAATGCACACACAAAATTTACAAGGAATTCTATTTTAAAAATACTTCATTGTGTTAATTTCTTGTACTAATGTTAAACAACAAATCGTTTGTTATTGGTTCATATGTCATACCCTATATATATATATATATATATGATTTGGTCTGCATTTCTGGATTTAAACACATACTTATTTTGATCATCTCCCTATATATATATATATATATATATATATATATATATATATATATGTTATCCATAAAGGCGGTGTTCGGTTCTAAGATAAAATAATAGTACTAAGATATAATCTACGATTTGAGTTGTGAGATTATTTTAGTTATAGGAGATTAGCTATGACTAATTATCTTATGATTATCCATTTAGGATTGAATTGTGGGATTAAATCTCATAAACCAAGCACACTACAAATTAAATTTCGGATATAATTTTGCAAACCAAACACTTATAAGAGAATACAGATTGATCCACAAGATAATGCATATCAATATATAAGTACGTATTTGAAGAAAATATTTCAATTTTGTAAGACTAATGGTATCTATCAATATATTAGTGAGTATATTGATTCGTATACATCTTGAATCCTGACCTTATATCCAACAATAGGAATTAATCACTTGATTATTTTATTAAAAAATGAATTAGTCTTCTATCTATCAGCCACAGTTAGAGATGCTCAAGCTTTATGGTTCCGATGGTTAACCACGAAACCTGAACCGTGAGAATTTTTTTGAATCGAAACCGTCGATTTGAGAAATGCGGTTTGGTCCAGGTTCTAAAATTTCCGAACCAAAACTGCGGAAACCGTGAAACCGAGCCGGAACCGCAAAAAACCACCGATTCGGAAACAAAATTGAAACCAACGGTTTTGAAACCGGAACCGTGAAACACCTCACGGTTCGATTCCGGTTTGGAAATTTTCAAAACCGAAACCAACGGTTCTGAACCATAACCGCCGGTTCCTGAACCGTGGCATCTCTAATCACATCCTTAGGCCATCCACAATGAGGCACCCTAAGGCGCTCTCTATGGCATGTCACGTCATCAGTTTTATCCTCCTACCTCCCACCTGCAATGGCGCGCCCTATATGTTTTACTATTGTTTTGTTAATTAATTTAAATATTTTCAAATATATAATGCAAACTAATTTAAAACCAGAACGAGTAACTAAAAACCGGCGAAGATTGCATTAATTACACAAAAGTTACACGATTCAAGTTGGCTAATCTACGCAATTCCCAACTTCCGGCGCAACTCATCGATCAACCCCCGAAGATATTCGGCTTCGGCGGGGTCCGTACACTTCTTGAGGGCCTTGTGCGTCTGCAACAACATCTTCTCCATCGAGGCTGTTGCCAACGACTCATACGCGGCGGCCGTCCGGCTCGGGGTCGGGATCGGGACCGGGATCGGCGATGGGGCGGCGGCGGTCGAGGATGATGTCGCCGCCGCCTTCCCTTTGGCCTTCGCAGCCTTGACGCCTATGGGACGCAGGGAGGACATCGGTGTGCCGAAACTCTCAATGTCCTCGTACGTCCGGTTGAGGTCCACCGGAAGAGTTCCGCTTTCGCTGCTCGAGTAACCACCAGCTTCGGTGGTCTTCGTCCTCTTTGTCGCACCAGTGTGCAGAATCCCGCCTTGGAACTTCTGCTTGTCCCTCAAGAGCGCCCAGATGGCCTCATGCTTGAAGTCGCCGTACAGGGTTTGGTATGACAACAGCGCTTTAGCGCGCACGTCGGTCAAGCTCTCGCCGCGAACAAGTTTACTTGCTTCTTCACCTGATCCCAGTGCTTGCGGAGCTGCTCCCGTTGGCGCTTGGACGAGCTCGGTGGCTTCACTGCATTGTAGCGCTCGAAGATGCGCTCCCAGTATGCCACCTGCCTTTGGTTGTTCGCGAATATCGGGTGCTCCGATATATCCACCCAACACATCGCCAATACGAGGGTTTCATCCGGCTGGTAGTTCGTACGGCCGGGGGCGTACTCTTCACAATTGCCCGGAGGAGGTAACTTTTCCGCGCGGTGCCGGATCCGCTTCTTTTTGGCGGGGGCGGAAGCGCCGGCGGACACGGCGGCAGCGTGGCGGGAGGGGGCGACGGGTCGGTTTGGAAACGGCTCCATGTCATCCAAACCGTACGATTCTGTAGTGAATTCAGGATCGTACTGCTCGTTGGCGTCGAACGACCGATATTCGTCGGGTTCTGTACCCGGCCAACGCGCCTCACCAAACATCGGACTATTGGGACTTGAATCCATTTCCTTACAAATGAATGTGGGGTAGGGGTATTTATACAAAAAATAAAAAACGCGTGTCATCGTCCGCCGATCTCACAATGGTGCGCCCGATGGCGCGGACGATAGGCCATCGTCTGCGCTTCTTCCGCGGACGATGCATCGGGCGTGGGCGTAGGGCGCGAACGATGGCGGGCACCCACAATAGAGGGATCGTCCGCGCCCGAGGACGACGGCCATCATCGGGCGCGCCATTGTGAGTGTCCTTAGATTGGAAAGATCTTATTTTAATTAATATGACAATCTTTGTGCCAGGCCATCCTCTTTTATAGCCTTTCCAATTTCCATAATGCATAGTGCTTTATATTTTGAATTTTTCAAAGGTTTTTAACTTGTGACGTGTCAACTTTGATCCATTTACATCCGAATAAATTAGTTCTACACACAACACTGACGCTATATCATATTACATGCAAAATGTCTCTCAGTCATCTTTTTATTTCAAGTAGAATTCACAAATTGAAAAAAATGTTATATATATATATCCTCTAAGAGACTATGATCAGCTAACTTATAGATACTTGTAAGATTAATATGACCAAGCCTTGGTTGCAAAAGAAGTTCTCTTCTTTTTTAATTTATCAATTTTACATTAAAATCCATTTTATTTCTTTTTTAATTTATCAATTTTACATTAAAATCCATTTTATTTAATGGAGTATCGATTTTTTTTTATGGAAGTACTATATGATGCAAATCAAGAAATAACATTGCCTAGACATATACAACTGAAAAAGTTAATATGGACCATAAGTCATAACCAACCATTAGCTGGATCGGCAGATTCAGCACCACCATTTACATATTAGGTAAAATATTTGCTAAAAATAGCTTGAATGCAAAATTGTGTGGTCTCTCAATCATTAATTACGTGTAGTGTAGCTTTAGATTTTAACCAAATTGGTCCCCTATATTCAGGTTGTACGCATGCTCGCGACGAGCCAAAATCACCCCCCTAAATTCTGGACAGCCAATTTCGAGATGACAACAAAAATAAAGAAATGGAGTACTACTTTGTATTTGGGAAATTATTCAATTTTAATTATGCGTTTTGCGAACTTAATGGAGTAGTACTATTAGGGCGTGTTCAATGTTTTAGAAATAGGGAGAAATGGGCCCATTTCCAGTGAATTATGGGCATTCAGTGTTTTTGGGTTATTTCAATTGAGCCCGACCAGAAAGAGACGGCCCGCACTGTTCATCTCAGTTTTTGCCAAAAATCATTTCTTACAAAGACGGTAAGATTTGATCTTGCATCGGGAAGCACTCCCAGAATTGAGCAAACTTTTACTGAATCGCCCCTCTCATTTTTTTCACCTCCCCCCTTTTTCTCTCTCTCTTTCGATCGCATTTTTCACTTCCCCCCTTTCCGCTGCGGGAACCCTAGAGGGAATACTCTCCCATTTTTGGAGTAGATCGTCAGCACCTGCTCCGATTTGGTGGTAAAATTTGGGGGTGTCGATGATGAATTATTTCCTATGTGTGCAGGGTTGAAAGCAATGAAAACGTTGTTGCGTGTGAATTATTTCTACCCATAAAGATTATTTCTACCCATAAAAAGATATGGATTGCATCTGCGTTGGTTTGAGTAGAACTCTGTTGAATCACTTCAATTCAATTGTGTTCATGAGTTGATGTTCATTGAGACTTAAACTCGGTTGATTTTCTGGTGAAATTTGTGATTTTTTTTTCTTCTTTCAGTTTTGACTAATCAAGGTTTGGGAATTTATATTTGTAATTGAATTCTGAAGTAGTTTTTTTATGCTAGCTATGTCATTCGATAAAGTTCAATTTTGGTGTTGATCATGGTTTGGAGATTTGCAAGTTTCTGCTTTCTGATTTGGGGTTAATTAGGGTTCACTTAATGCCATCAATTTTTTAAACTCAAGTTGGATTTTAGGAGTTTGAGGAGTTTTGTTACAATCTGAAGAAATGCCTTCTCTGAGCTGAATATTAGTATGTTGTTTGGCTCTGTTTTTAGCTGACGTAAAACAATTATGTAAGTTAATATTTTGATGTAGTTATGATTATTGTACATTAATATGTAATTTTAGGTGTATCGAAAACAAGGTAATTTGGAGAAGATGAATTGTTCTCTTAAATCTCAAGCACCACATCTAATCTTGATTTAATTTACGGCTCAAAATATTCCATGGACTAAAATGCTATACACAATGCCCCACTAATAATTTTTTATATCAATTAAAATAATTGAGTACTACTAAACCACTATTAATATCAGTAAAAATGCTATTACTACTACTGACATTTATTATTAAACAGAAAGAAAAAAAAAGGGTGACGTATCTTTGAACTATCATTTTATCCTCTCAAACTATCATTTTATGATGCAAAAGTATCATTTTATTATCCAAAAAATCTAAAACTATCATTTTAAAACAAAAGTATCATTTTATCATTTGAAACTATCATTTTATCCCCTCAAACTATCATTTTATGATGCAAAAGTATCATTTTATCATCCAAAAAATCTAAAACTATCATTATTAAACAAAAGTATCATTTTATCATTTGAAACTATCATTTTATCCCCTCAAACTATTATTTTATCATCCAACAGTATCATTTTATCATCCAAAAAATCTAAAACTATCATTATTAAACAAAAGTATCATTTTATCTCCTCAAACTATCATTTTATGATACAAAAGTATCATTTTATCATCCAAAAAATATAAAACTATCACTATTAAACAAAAGTATCATTTTATCATTTGAAACTATCATTTTATCCCCTCAAACTATCATTTTATCATCCAACAGTATCATTTTATCATCAAAAAAATCTAAAACTATCATTATTAAACAAAAGTATCATTTTATCCCCTCAAACTATCATTTTATGATACAAAAGTATCATTTTATCATCCAAAAAATATAAAACTATCACTATTAAACAAAAGTATCATTTTATCATTTGAAACTATCATTTTATCCCCTCAAACTATCATTTTATGATACAAAACTATCATTTCTTAACAAACATTTGAGAGAGAACAGAACCAAAAATGAAAACACAGAAAAATGGATGGTTCATTTCAGAGAGCATCAATCACCTCATTTTATAGAATCCAAAAAAATCAATTACATCCATGTGAAAGATAACCTGAGATATAATTGGGTACTCACCGCAACAATTTGCTCCCACTGTTCATCAGTGCAATCAATCTTATTGTCACCATCAGTATTGAATCCAATTCCAGTACGCGAAAGGATTGATCTGAGGAGTCCATAGCTCTTCTTCCAGGCTCCAATCTTAGATTGGATGTGAGGGGTTCCCTTCAAATCAGTGGTGGGGAACTCTTGACGAAGGCTATCCTCGACTTTGGTTAGGTACCCCGATCTAAATCCGTTGTCGGATTTCCATCCACTAGCCACCAAGCCTAGTAAGCTTGTTGCCAAAATCTCCTCCTCACGTTCAAGCCACATTCTCCGAGTACGGTCACCCTTGCGATACTTCTGCCGAGGTGTGTGGTGAAGACCTAAATCAAGCAAAACCGAAAATCACAAATTTTGGAGTACACGGCCATAAATAAATGGATTTTATCTGTAAGGGTAGGCACAACAAATACCTTCGCTTGCAGTTACACTTTGTTGAACCATGAAACTACTCCTCGACCCAAACATCTGGTCCTACAACCCAACAATAACATGACAAATCAGACCTCAATTCTAGCAACAAAATAGGCGACAAATGCTTCGCCGAAGCACATAAATCGTAACCTACTTAACCTGTGTATTCAGTAAGGGAAGGAGTAAATGGAATACCTGCATTTCGACAAAACCCTAGAGTGATTGCTCGCTGAAATTTTTGCTACTTATTGTGTGCCTTCTGCCTGATTTTTGTATACGCTGCAAAGGGTTAAAGATACCCACTCTGCCGCGCTAATTTTGATTCAGCCGCGTAAATTCAATTTTTTCATACTTTTAGGGGCAGATCCGTCTTTATCTAATTACATTTAAAAAAATGCCAAATTTGTGATGGTAAATGTCGGCCCATATCTAAAACACTGAATTACAGCATATGTCCACCAATTTGGTGGGTCCTACAATATCAATTCTAAAGCAGATTTATGTAGGACATCCCATTTAAAATACACTGAACAAGTCCTTAATTTTAAAACAATCAGTCACATGCTACAGTATAAACGCATTTAGATTCTTGAATAATTGAGATTGCAAATAAACAATCTTACGCACTATATTTTTCATTTTAAATTATTCTATTAAAAATAAAATATTTTCTGAAATATAAATTTTACTATTTTTACTTTTTATCTCTTTACACAATAAAACGTTAACACACGTGGTTGTGTGTGATTATTAGGTAGAGCACATGAAATTTAATAGGTAACATAGATTTATTGCAATCACTGGCTTTTCTCCCCTTCACACAATTCTCTATTGTACCAAACACGTGTCTATATACGAAAATAGGATCAATTGAAAGATCTAGATAAAGGAAAGGAGAGGAGAGGAGAGGAGAGGAGAAGAGAAGAGAAGAGAAGAGACAAGAGAGTCCGAAGATTAAATTTAACTAGTACTAGTACCAGTTATCAAATTAATTGTTTCTGAAAATTTTAATCAATTTGGAAGTTCAGTTTAAAAAAGACCAGTTTAAAAAAGACCCGGTCTCAATTTGGAATATTATTGATATGTTTCTGTAATTTTGGTCCATAATTTTTTGTGTTTTGGACGTGGTTTTATGGCAGTTGGAATAGGTCACTGAAAATAGCTAGTGGAAATTCGGATGATAAAGAACGTAATTTTCCATGTTAATTTATAAAATAATCTAAACCACCAAACATTTTACTATTTTTTTCTATTTATTTACTAGACAATATAAAATCAATTCTAATTACTTTAGTAATATCTTTTATATGCAAAAAACAATACATTTGATTTCTTATTTTATATTTTTCATATTGCATTTGGTCTTCTATCTCTCATTATTCTTCTTTCTCCCACTTAACTTTAAAACACCACATTAATTACTTAAATCATAACGTCTCACCGTGTATGTAACATTACAATTTAGTACCCATTATTTCATGTATGAGAATAAAAAGTCTCACAGAAAATTTTTTGAGATCGAAATATTGATGTGGCAGCCGAAACTACACGTTGATTGCGTGATCGGCGTGTAATTTGAGCAATTAACATGTAATTTTCATTGTCACTTCGATATTTTGATTGCTGCAAATTTTTGCGAAAAATTTTATTCGAAAAAGTGATATGATCAATAATTTATGTGAACTACGTAAATGATAGAGACGTTTTAAAGTAAAAGCACAAACGATGAGACAAAATTGACCATATACACTATACCCTTATTTTTTTTAAAAAAAATAAACCTTTATTGCATGAGGAACGTGTCATGTAAGTTTGATCAAATTATCAATTTGTCAAAAATAACACTAAAACTATGACTAAATAGTAAATTAGACCATCCGCAGCGGTGAGCAGCATGCTCACCGCCGTCCTTGCCGCTGGCAAGGACAGAGCTCGTCCGTTGATGCGCCCTGCCGCTGGCAGGGTGGTGCTCTTAGCTAAGAGCACGTCCGTGCCAGCGGCAAGAGCACGAGGTGGCGACGTGGCAGCTTCTGATTGGCCCGTTGATTTATCATTTTTTATTATTATTTTTTTAATAAAATCGAAAAAATCTGAAAAATTCAAAATTAATAAAAAAAATATTTTCTCACTTCCTTATAATATATATCCATTTTTTCCACACTTTTAATTTATTTTTTTTTCATTATTTTTACCCCAAAATTCATACTTTCATCTATAAATACTCTCATTTCAAACACAAAAAATGACACTATACTAAACAACTCTCTAAATCTCAATTTTTATGAGTTTAATTATGTAATTTTTAATTTTTAGGAGTTTAATTATGTAATTTTTAATTTTTAGGATTTTAATTATGTAATTTTTAATTTTTAGGATTTTAATTATGTAATTTTTAATTTTATTTGTAATTTGTAATATTTATTGTGGTTTTTAAATGAATTTTAATATTATGGAAATGTTTTTGTTTAATTGAATTTTATATTAATTGTGCTCGTCCTTGCGGAAGAGCACAGTTGTGGGTATTGTGCTCTTGCCAGAGAGCAGGCATGAATAGTACCGCCCGGGCCCACAACCGTGCCGCTGGCAAGAGCACGGTTGTGGATGCTCTTAGTCTAAAAAACGAATTCATTTTCTCTCTCTTTCTTTTTTAATCCTTTTACGCTGAAATAGTCATACACGAAATATACCAGCTAGCTAGTTTTAATTGATTCCATATTGAGTCCAAGAAACTGTTTGGAGTTGGTATTTCTCTGTCGTGGGCTTGATTTAATCCACTAATCCAGCCCTTTGAATCACTAAAAAGGATAACTATGGCCCAATAGTTGACAATGGATTTAGATCAATGAGTTAGATAGAGGTCCCCAAACCGAACCGAACCGGACGAACCGGCCCGGAACCGTCACCGGCGGTTCCGAACCGGAACCGTCGGCGGCGGTTCGAACCGTGACCGGAACCGCCGGTTCCGCCTGGCCGGTTCAGGTTTCCTATTTTGACAAACCGTAACCGGCGGTTCCCGACAACTTTTCAGGCTACTTCCGACCTACACATAGCCTTTTCAGAAACCGGGTCAGAACCCGCCGGTTTTCATCAGAAAACCGTTGACGAAACCGGCGGTTCCTGACGAAAAACCGGCGGTTCCGCCGGATTTTCAAAATTTTGAAATTTTAAATTTTTTTTTTAAATTTAATCACAATTTTCCCCTATAAATACCCCTCTCCTCTTCATTTCTACTCACCCAATTCTTGTGTTAATAAGAATTTCTCTTCTCAATCTCAATTTCTCTATTCTCCATCCTCATTCTCTCAAGTTGTTTACTTTATTTGCGCTCATAATTTACTCACGTTGTTCACGTTATCATATTCACACAATCACACTACTCTCTATTCTCCACTTTCAATTTTCCATAAATATCATGTCTTCATCTCGTTGTGGTGGTGATCGGGGCAAGGGAATTGCCCAAGATCAAAGTGATACTCGTTGTCAACGTGCCCCTACTAGAGCACAAGTTGCGGAGGAGGTGGGAAGGCGAGCCGCTCTTCGAGCGCAAGTAAGTTCTAATATGTTTTTGTTTTTTGTTAATTCATGTTTATTAAATTCATAATTTCATTTTTTAAATCTATGTGTCTATGTGTTTTATTTTTGTGTTAGTATTTTTACTTAGTTGTATAATTTTCGTAGGAGGAAGAAGATCGAAATGTGGCCTTGTTACTTGCCCTCGCCGACGACGACCAACAAGGGGGGCATTCACATTCGGCTTCGCGTTTCGAATACGATGTGAATCTATCGTCGGACGAAGGCGATGATGGATCGCATCAATTCCCTCCTTCTAGCACCGGCCAAGTTGGCGAAAATAATGAGGAGGCCGATGCTCTTCCTACTTCAGGACAACAAAAGAAGAAGATGTCACCAAAGTTGAAATCCGTCATTTTCACCAAACATTACAAGAAGGTCCCAGTGGTAATTTCAAATTCTAATGATCCGACCACTACCGTGGAGACAAATGAGTTCAAAGCATATTGCAACTATTGCGATAAAGTCTATCCATTTAGAACCGGTGGGGGATATGGTACTCTCCATCGCCATTTGAAGACAAAACACCCCGTGGAATATGGGCATACTAAGTCCCAAAGCCAAATAAACTTCTCTTCCGGCTCATCGTCTCAAACAGGTACGCCTCTATTTAAATATGATCCCAAAAATGTTTCCGATGCTATGGTAAGATGGGCGGCAATGAAGCATTTGCCGTTTAATTTTTTAATGACAAAAAATATGAAGTTACTATGCAAACCGTTTTAATGTTGCTACAAAAAGAATTCCCCCCTCAACTGCTCAAAGATCTAACAACCGACAGTTTTTTGATAAAAAAAAGAGAAGTTGGAAAATTTCTATCCAACTTGGGGCACAAAGTTAATATTTGCTCCGATGTGTGGACGGATTCTTTCCACAGAAATTCTTACATGGGAATTTCATGTCATTTTATAAACAATAGTTGGTCTTTAAATAAACGTTTAATTGGTTTTAGACAATTTTCTTCCCCACACACCGCACAAGCAATTGCATCTTTAATTATTCAAGTTTTGAATGATTATGAGTTATGCAACAAAATATTTTCGGTTGGTTTTGATAACGCAACCGCCAACACTGCAAGTATACCCGATTTAATTGCGGCTTGCTCCCCGGTGGTGGTAAGTATTTTCACCAACGATGTATTTGTCATATTTTAAA
Organism: Salvia splendens; assembly: GCF_004379255.2. Lineage (NCBI taxonomy): Eukaryota > Viridiplantae > Streptophyta > Magnoliopsida > Lamiales > Lamiaceae > Salvia > Salvia splendens. The sequence continues at coordinate 30,314,375 of NC_056039.1, forward strand.
CTTATGTGTACAAGATGCTTTGTCTTTATGGCAAAGACATATTCAACCTATTACAACAGTTGTATCCTTGATCCACTGGAAGCCTCAAATTGGCAAGGCGTGGAAGAAGTATTGGCACTAGAAGAAAATAAGGTACACAACTTTTACTTTAGACGTGTCTACTAGATGAAACTCTACATATGATATGTTGCATTCTACATTAGAGCATATAGAATATTTGGTTGATTTTTATAGAACTTTCCATGTTGATGATTTATATCTAACTTCTTCTTGTTGGGATCAAAGCATGAGTTTATTTAAATTATTCAAAGGTTTTAGAAATGACACCGTTGAGTTATCGGGTGTGTATTATTGCACATCCGTTCGTGTTTTAGAATATTGCATGTACATATCACTTGGTTTTAAAACTGCAATGAAAAATTCCGCAAATAATCTTGAATTAATGTGTGTTTTATATTACATGGTTGAAAAATGGCTCAAGTATTTCAATGAGATCCCAACGGTTTTTTTGATTGCAAAAGTTTTGGATCCAAAATGGAAACTAGTTGGTACTTTAAAAATTTTAGAATTTTATTATAACAATTTGGCTTCTATTGATCTTAAACCACTCCGAGCTTTGCAATCGAATGACGAGGACGACGACAACTACATAAACCTAGCCCAAACATTCCAAATAAACCTCCCCCACCTCCCAACCCTGCAAAGAAGTTTTGAGTTCGACTTGCGGGCTCTCTTTCACGATTACGAAGCCAAGTACAACAGTACCCACCAAGTGAGACCTAGACCCCTCCCCCGTCAAACACATAACTTTGGCTTCTTCCAAGTTGATGACCCCGATGCCCAATCCCAATTGGCGGACCTATACGACTTCAGCAGCAGAGGAAGGACGGCAAATTCGGTAAGTGAGTTAGATTTATATTTTGACTCACACTTTTCATTCAATGAGGAAGAAGGAGGTCCCGTTCCCCAACAAATCGACGTCCTAGATTGGTGGGGATCACACGAGAAAGATTTTCCCAACCTTGCATCAATGGCCAATGAGATCTTTTCGGTTCCGGCTTCCACTGTCGCCATCGAGTCCGCCTTTAGTGTTGGAGGCAACGTCTTGGACGACAGAAGAAGTAGACTCAACGGGCAAAACATGGAAGCCACCATGTTACTTGATGATTGGTGCTCCGCCGAAATTAGAGACCAAGAACCGGATTGGGACAATCAAGTAGTACAACCATACCAAGACAACTTCCCCGACGAAGAAGAATAGGCCAATTCCTCCGATCAAGCCAAATAGGTAAGCAAGGTAAGAGAACTACGTGGACTTTGATTCCAAAATGCAATTGAGCATTGAGGATACGTAGGCATCTCAACTTAAATTTTAAATTTAAGTTGAGCACAAGTCCTTTTCCTTTATTTCTTTTTTCTCCCCTTTGTTTCGAATATGTAATTTGTAAATTGTAATCAAGACTTTAAGTCTTTTGTAATTTATAATTTTAAAGTTGTATTGTAATTTTAAAGTTGTAATTTGTAATTTTGAAGTTGTAATATGTATCAATAAAATTGCATTTGTACATCGCTTTATTCTAATTTTATTTATGCAAGTATATTTACATTTTTTTTACTTGAATTACAAATTTACAATGTAAAAAAAATACCTTGAACCGCCGAACCGGACGAACCGGCCCGGAACCAGATAGGAGCCCGCGGTTCCGACGGTTCACGTGAACCGCCGGTTCACGGTTCAGGAACCGGAACCGCCGAACATAGGACGGGCCGGTTCAGGTTCATGCTTTTCTTGAACCGGAACCGGTGGTTCCGAACCGTGAACCACCGGTTCCCGAACCGTGGTGACAATGAGTGTTATTGAGTAGTCGTAGTACGAGTAGACGAGTAGTAATCTTTAAATTTAATAAACTATTTTCTTTCTAGTGAGATAGGCTCATTTTTTAATAATAATATTTTAAAATATTTTTTTCTTTTTAATTCTCTCATCCTTATTAATTGAGCATTAAAATTTGTGCATCTTCCACAAGTTCATATTTTTAAGAAAAAAATAGGAGTACTATATTCAGTATCCATACAATGACACAAATATTTCAAATTAATTTAGAGCATCTCCAATGCACGGATGTCCCATTCGGACATCCACTAGGACTTCCCAAAAACACCTCATGCCACGTCACTAGGACTTCCCATCCCACTGCCACGTCACTAGGACATCCCCTTCACAATCCGCCCTTCCCATCGCCCTTCCCACTAGGACTTCCCGCAATAAAAAAAATCACAATTATTTATAAACGTAACGGAATTATAATTTTGACACGGAATACGGGAAAATTGTGAATGCTTCATTAAAAAAAATTACATAATAAAAAGAAAAAAATTACATAATAATAATAACATAATACGGGAAAATTTAGACTCGGCTCACTCCGCGTTGTCCTTGTCTCCCGTGCCGCCCTCGCCGTCGCCCGTGCCGCCGCGGTCGTCCCCGCCGCTAATCTCGGCGCCATCATCTCCAATGGGTGGCATCCCCAAATCGCACCGACATCCATCGATGACATCCTTCAACATCCTTTTGTACACAGGATCTGTCGTGCTATGCCACCTATGCATGGTCCGGACCAAACTAGTCGTTATCTGCGCGCAGGCGAGACGATCGTACTCTTCTGGGGGAGCAGGGCCTCCGATTGGACCTCAAACGACCAGCTACCGCTGCTGCTTCCCCTAGCCTTCCGCTGCGCAGCCTTTTGCCCAATCGGGCGACGACGCCGGCGGGAGTCTGATTGAGGTAGCGGGGACACTTCCTCGGCTTCCGGGAGCTCGTGCGAACCAGCACTGCTGCTGTATTCACCGGAAGCGTTGATCTTCGTCCGCTTCTGCCAGCCCGACTCGACACCCCCACAAAACTTTTGGAAATCCTTCACCACGAGATAGGCCTCCCACTGGTCGAAAGCTTTGAACTTCAAGGATCTGTCGGGGTACTGCGCCAAGGCACGGTTCTTCACATCCTCCTCGGACATACCGCTGGTTGCCTGGCGGAGATTGTTTTGGTAGAGGCCGGCAAATCGACTAAGCTTAGGCCTCAACCGCTCCCACTGTTTCCGCCATTGTTCGGGCACGCGACACTTCGCCCCAGCCGGTTTGTGTGTGAGGTAGGCTTCAGCGACGCGATGCCACGGTCTGTCAATATGCTGGTTAGCACCGACATAGGGATCCTCGACTATTGAAACCCCCCAAGCCTTCGAAAGCGCGACGTTTTCCCACACGCTCCAGACCGTCCTCTTTCCCGTATCCTCATCATCCTCCTCCTCAGCCACCGTTCGCGAGGAAGAGCCCGTGGCTTTCCCCTTGCCCTTGCCCCTGCCACGGCCCTTGCCGCTGTCCCCATATCATCGGGAGTCTCCCTGACTGCAGATAGCCCCAATTCCTCAAAAGAGAAAGTATCCACACCGGTGAACTGAGTCTCCGGAACAAAACTGGAGGGGGTATCAGTAGACAACATATCGATAACCGGCCGATAGACATCGTCCGCTAGTGGTTCAGGGCCCCTGCCACCCCCTCCCCCAGGCATGGTCTGCATCATCCCACCCATCCCCATCATATTTGGGGTCATGCACCCCATCCCCATCCCCATCATATTTGGGGTCATGCCCCCCATCCCCGCTGCTCTGGGCATCATACCACTCATACCACCCATCCAATTGTACATATTGCAGTAAGGGGACATCATACCACCCATCCCACCCATACCACCCATACCACCCATTCCACCCATCCCCGACATTGCCGGAACCGTTGTCGCATTTCCGCTAGAGTTTCCCTCCAGTTCGGCGGGAAACGTCGGAGTCTGCGACTCGCTCGTGGCGGGGGAGTTTCTGTCGTTCTCCTTTAAGTAGAAATGAAATTTGTAGTAAAAGAAGAGAGAAACTTGTTAACACAAGTGGTGCGAATGAAATGAAGTTCAACGAGCCGTATATATAGAGTTTAAAAAAAAAATACCGGACGTCCGACCCACGCCATAATGGCGGACGTCCGCCCGCCCGTCGCCCGCACGTCCGAGGACATCCGACGTCCTTACGGGACGTCCGTATCCGAGTTGAAACGCCACAATGGCGGACGTCCTGGTCGCCCGTCGCGGATGTCCGACCGGACGTCCGCCATTGGAGATGCTCTTAAAGCTTTCAGAACGTGAATTATTTTATTCAAGAAAAACACAACACAAATTTACAGATTGATTATGGCCCAAAAGTCACAACAAATAATGGTGATTAAGTTGGTAAAATCATTATATTGTGAAAATGGAATCGGGTAAGAATTTAATTTTGTACACACGACAATATATTGCATAGAAACTCCAACTTTCGATTGGATTTCATTAAGACTCCCATTGTTCTTTTAATTACATAGAAATCGAAGAAAAAAGATTGATATGGATAAAAAAAAATAAAAATAAAAATAAAAAATCGAAGAATGAAAATTGAAAATGAGACAATAATGTGAGGGAGTGATCAGGGTGTTGTTTATAACAGACAATAGTCACAATATTATAATTTTAATACTATAATTTCAATCTATCTTAGTAATAATATTACCTACACTTTTATTATAACCTTTTATCTTATCTAGATATGTCACATGAAAATGACTGACGAGAATATTAGTTTTGATGCGTTTTATCTTTCTAACTAGACCAGTTAAGTACAGCACAACACAACACAACACAACACTTTTTAACTTTTTACTAGTTTAAGATATGGACAAGAGATGACCACATCAATAATTAAGAACCAATGAACCATATATGAATGTTAATAGTATTAAATTGAAATTTTATATCACGTATATATTTTCACTTTATATTTCATATCTATGATACAATTATTCTTAATTGTATGCCACCGCCATTGTGGACCGCAGCGCAAAATTTTAATCATGAATTACATTAGGTTTTCTGGTCTCTCTCTCTGCATATGTACAAGCTTAAACAAATTTTATTTTTAATATTTTACTAAGTTTCTGCTGTCTGATTGGATTGGAAAAAGGAAGCAAAATTCTGCCTTACCACTTTATTTGGATCCCAACTCGCTCCACTTCCTCACAAGATAGAAAATCTGAAAAGTAAATAAAAGAGAGTATGATCAAGAAAAGTTAAAGGCAAATCATGTTATACAATCTAAACTATTAATTCAAAGCGAGAGTGTGATACACACCGCTTCTCCAACATCTTTAATATAGTTTTAAATTATCCAGTATATGATATTTATGTTTTATGCACAAATGATCTAACTCTTTTTTAAATTACTGATACTTGAACCTATAACCAAATAATTAAAGAGTAAACTAATATGAGTTTGAATATAACATATTTATATTGAGAACAAAATACGATATTAATATTTGAAATAATAACTGATGTGATGACGTACAAATGGGTTCACTTCATAGTAATCAAGAGCTACATATTCAACAAGTCATTTTCATAAAGGAAACTATAGAAATAATATTACTCCCTTCGTCCTGGCTAATGTAACACATTTCTTAGTCAACACGAAATTTTATGAGTTGTTAGTTAATGTGGTTAATTGAAAAAAAACAAGTGATTGTAAGTATTAAATAGAGAACGAAAAAAAGAATTGAATATTTAATTATTGGGGAAAAAAGTGGTTGGATGTATTAATTGAAGAGAGGAAGTTATCAAAAATAGAAATGTTTCATTATGATTGGCACAAACTAAAAAGAAAATATATCATCTTAGTTGGGGCGAAGAAGTAATTGAAATTTTTGGTCAAATTCTTATGTCTCACAATTTCGAAAATCGGCAGAATAACCGTGAAGTTTCGCACGGTTTCAAGTTGTCTTACATTGAAATATTTTGATTTCCTATATGAGTGAAATTATTGATGTGGTATTTATATGGAGTATGTCTTAAATTGATAATGTGTTTGACTAGTGACACGTACATGTTTCAATGATGAATGATGACATAAATGACAATAAAATGTCATTTTTGATTTTATAAATATTAAAGTTAGTGAAAAATACTAAAATTCAGCCAAAATTTATAATTCTAAGGATAAATATCCTGGAAATTTTATGAATTTAGGTACCAATGATCCTAAAATTTATGATTTTTTGGTAATTTTCCTTTTGAAAATGAGGCCAAAACCCCTCTCTTTTTACCACTGCAACTATTATTCCCTCTAAAGCTACTTTAGAAAATGAGGGGTCGTCACTACTTTCGTCTTTTAGTTAAGGAATATTAAATATTGCCATATTTGTTAGTTTTCCACAAGACTTGGGACCGTACCCATTAATTTAAATATATTAGTACACTAATGTGAAACACACATGTGCTTCGTCTACTTGTAAAGTCTCGTAAATTTTAAATAACAATTGGTCCTCTAAACAAATAAATATTTGAATAAATAATATATGTAGTTTCGTAACAATATTGAAAACAATTGTACAAGTAACACATGACATGTATAGTTCATTTCAAAACCTTGGATGATAGTATATTAGTATTAGATGCAAATTAGCTAAACTCGAGATAATGAAATGGTCAAAAATCTTGCCAAAATGGGTGCCACAAGAGGCCCATTGCTCATCCCTTTTCTGCTCAAGATATTCACCTTTATCTTCTCAATCTTCACCATCACTCATTTGTAGCAAAACCCAAACACACATTAAATAATACTCCACACACATCCCTCATTGCATTTGGAGACAGAGATGGATCAAAACCCTATTTCTTCAAGGATAGTCATAGACAGAAAAACTATAGAGAAAAACCGGAGAAATGAGATGAAGGCCCTCTACACCACGCTCAACTCTCTAATCCCTCCTCAATCTAAACCTAGGGTTAATCATGATTACTCCTTAATTCATTTATTCTTGCTCGGTTTCCAATTTAGAATCTTAACTATATTTGAGTTTTTGTGTGTTAGGATATGGTTTCGCTGCCGGATCAGCTACAAGGAGCGGCGAACTACATAAAGATGCAAGAGGCCAAATTGGAGAAGATGAAACAGAAGAAAAATTGCCTTGTTTGGAGCAAAGGAGGGCCTAACAATTTACCAAACATCGATGTTCGAGTAATGGGTTCAGACCTACAAGTGGTGCTCGTAACTGGACTCAATTCTCATTTCATGTTCACCCAGATCATACGGCTGCTGCATGAACTAGGAGCTCAAGTTGTCGATGCTAGTTTTTCTGTACACAACGACGCCGTTTTCCACACTATTCATTCCCAGGTAGTATAATAGTAGGACTATATATATAGCTTTGTTATCTATATTTCTCATTGTCTACTTTTTTGTTTTATTTGTCAAGATTGGAGATCAGTTTGAACAGAATCATGCAGCCGCGAGGATTTCGGAGAGATTGCAGAAATTTGCCTATGATTGTATTTAAATGTTTATTCAAGCATTTGAGGTGTTGAACGAGCTGTTCATTATTGTGTGATTTTGGGAAGAATTTGGTGTAAGGCTCTAGTCTCTTCTTCAATTAAGCTCATTGATTTGATTTTATTCTTGCCATCTGAATTTATTGTGGTTCCAAAAAATTAGTACTAATGTGAATGTCTAGTACCTGCATAATACATGTTTAATAACCCTATGGTGTCATGGGAATTCATTTTTTGATCACCATCCATCAACATATATATAAGGGAAAATGTTTCATGGTTGGCATGAGACCTAGAAGATGTGTTATCATATGAAATGATGTAACTAATTTTTTTCATCATCCGATTCTTGCTAGTAAAGTCATATGAGGTCCAGACCTAATTATTTATCCCACTAATTCTCCAGGTCATAGTATAACTATAGAAAATATGAAAAATATAGATATCACTTGTTGTACCACATGAATTGCATGTCAACATGTTGGAGTATGAATTGCTATATTGTACTAGCCAATTACCAACAATATAAATAGTGGATAGAAAAATTTCATGTGATGAAATCAGCATATATTTATGTGATGTAATTAACCTGTGAGGTAAAAGTTTAGAAATCCTTTTTTTGTTTACCATAATTCTGTAGAGCATGCGTGTGAGCAGAACTTCTGCGAGTAATTCAGATTGATTATACCTTTACATTGTTCCAATAGATGTTTCCACATACGTGCATATTTCAAACTAAATATATACGCCATATACAATTCAGAAAGTTTGATGCCACTCCTTACACTTTCGATATCTGACTCTGCAATTATATATAGTCCAACATCAGATCGAATAGGACGAGGATGGCTTTATTTTTTTTAAGTAGATGCATTGCCAATTATGTAATGCAACATCAATGTTTGTGTGAATTAGATAGAGTAGCTGATTAATTTTATTATAGCAGTATAGTGGGAGATATTTTTACATAGACATTGGTGACAGCACAGACATTAAAGGAAGGGAAAACGACCACTGTTGATAAAGAGCTGATCCTCTTGTCCAAAAATGAAATTGATTAATTAGTAGAAATATTGTGAAATGACAAAACCATGTATATAGGGCACTCCAATTATTAGAATCGAAAAAATAACGAAACAAATGAGGATAATTGTACATCAAATATATAGCTTTTATCAACTCTTATTCTAAAGTGCATGTGCAGAACAGCACATGCATGCCTCTTACACACACACTCTCACGGCAATGGAGTATTTACTTTTAGTGAGGAAAAAACAAAAAAGTTTAATCACTTTGATGCCCCCACTTGGGTCACAAGCCCCCGTTACAACGCACGGCGGTATTGTAGTGTAAGTTTTGCCAATATATAGGCAAGATAATATTGTATTCTAACCGATGTGGCATACATCACTTGTCTTCAATTCGTTCTGTTTACTTTTGGTAGAGCATATTGCATAACCTTAATTTTGCTGTAAAACAGTATTTAAAAGTTAACTTGAATGAGTACAATCTCGATCATTCACCTTTGAAAATTACCACTGCAAATAAAATCACAAAATAAAATAAAATAAAAATAATTAGGTTAAAAATCAGATTCTCCAAGTGTCTTTTGCATAGTTTTTTGACTTGCAAGTTGCAACACTACTCGTGTACATCCCGCCGCTTCATCTTTAGCAAGAAACTTGTACATCCGAGCACATCATGATTTCACGTTATAATTATAAATAATAATTATAATGTTCATTTATCAAAAAATTATTAAAAAAATGAAATTAGATATTTAACGTTAAACATTCCAAAACACAAGCAACTAATTTAAAAATAAAATTCCAATGTACCAAAAAATATAGTGTTAAATAAATTCAAAAATAAAAATTACTAGAAAAAATTTGACCTTGTGAAATAATGGAGGACTCTTATTTATTTGAGGCCGTATCTAGACAGGCTTTGTAGCAATTGTCATTTATCAATAAATGTGTATATATATATCCCCTTTAAGCCACCGTATTCAGGATTCTGCCGCCCTATTACGTATACTACACTACTATACATAATTCAGCACATAGAAATTATGGTTTTTATTGAAATTTCAATAATGAATCTCATATAAGTTTTCACTATTTCACAATATCATCACTTCAAGGATAACAATAAAGAAAATTCCTTGGAAACTTGTACTAACAGGTTGATAAATGCTCCTATGTATATCCTATGCATGTGAAGTGGGATGCCATCTGTCTTCTGCACAATTACACTAGCTAAAGCTCTTCTAATTAACACCAAACAACATTAATTCACCAAACTCTTTTACTACAAATAAATTGGTCCCCTGCAACTGTGCTCCTCAGCTCACTTAACATCATGCCTTCTGTTTCTTTGTTCAATTCCTTTGTCCTTTCTCTCCTCCTCACCGCCAACGCCACCCTAGCAACCCACCCTCATCCGTCTCCTTCACCACACCAGCATCACCCCCCTGCCCCGGCCCCGTCTCACCCTCCCGTGAGGAAGATGGTGGCTATTCAAGGCGTCGTCTACTGCAAGTCCTGCAAGTATAGAGGAGTCGACACTCTCACGGGAGCCACTCCTCTTGCCGGTACCTATCGCTACAACAAATTTATCTTATGACACAAAATTAGATACGTTGAAAATTTTGAAAATTAACCAAAATTGAGGGTGCATAGAAAGGTCCTTAAGTTGAGGGCATAATTGTCCACTAAATCTTAATTTTTTTTGCTTTATTTGTATCTCTTAATTTATTTATAAATACAAATTAGCGTCCTTAACTGTATATTTTCAAAACGCAAGAAAAGGCAAAACTCCACCTTGATTTAAGTTTATGGTTCAGGTGCTGTGGTGAAGCTGCAATGCAACAACTCGAAGACGGGCATGGTGGAGACGAAGACGAGCGACAAGAACGGCTACTTCTTCTTCATGCCGCAGAAGCTGACCACCTCTGGGTCCCACAAGTGCAAGGTCTTCCTCGTCTCGTCTCCCTCCGCGGCCTGTAACGTCCCCACCAACCTCCACGGTGGCGCCCTCGGCGCAATCCTTCTCCGCAAGCCGGTTGATGCCCCGCCCAAGCCGTTGCCGTTTGAGCTCTTTACGGTTGGACCCTTCGCCTTTGAAGCCGCCAAGAAACTGCCATGTCACTACTAGTCAATCAAGCTATCTTATTTTTATAGAGGATTTTCAATTGGTTTGTGTCTGTGTTTATGTTCTGTTAGTACGTCGGCGTTTCGTGCTTTAGTATGCTTGTTCTTGTAGTTGTATAATGCTAGTACTAATGAAGCGTTTGGATTTGCATGGCTACGTTAAGTCGTTAATAAAATGTAGTAGTAGTAATTAGTTTTAGAACCTTTATAGTGGGTTTAGTTATGAAATCAAAAATGGAATGGCTGTGCTTGTGTAATTGTGTTGGTTTACGAAAGCAGACATAGGTGCATGATTTAATATTGATTGGGTTCAAGGGTTTCATTCTTATGTTTTAACTAGTAGTTTTAAATATGTAAAATTCCAAGTATTACAAAAATAAAGAACTTATCTTTATAATATTATTAATAATCATCATAGTAAATCAATATAATTAATTATCAAGTTTAAAGAATTACTACAATTAAATGTAAGTGAAACGAAGAAAATGCCATAATTATAATTTATATTCTATATAATTGAAAATTTGGAATGACACTTGGTAGAAAAAAAAATGCCATAATTATAATTTATATTCTATATAATTGAAAATTTGGAATGACCCTTGGTAGAAAAAATGCCATAATTATAATTTATATTCTATATATATAAAGCACTTATTCAAAAATGAAGAGAGTATGTGTAAATTGTACTCCCTCCGTCCATTAAATATTGTCCAAGTTCGACTCGGCACGAGATTTAAGAAATATGATGAAAAGTGAGTTGAAAAAGTTAGTGGAGTGAAGGTCCCACATTTATATATTAGTTTTATAATAGAATGTGAGTATACAAAATTAGTGGAAAGTGAGGTCCATTTACCAAAAGTAGAATAAAAGCAAAGTTGACAACTTTTCACGGACGGATTAAAATGGAAAAACTGGACAACATTTCACGAACGTAGGGAATAATTATGGTACTTTCAAGTTTTTTCTTTGGAATTCACGCAGGCGACAAGGTGTAATAACAATCTATCTACTGTATTATTTTATTTTGTTTTATTATCAATTATTTTTCATTTAATGTGAAGTGAGAAATGAGACTCTTTAATTTCAATGAGACGGGTGGGTAATTAATTCTCATTTTCTATATAATGATGATAGCAGAAAGCCAGAAACAGTAATGACTCTTGTTGTTGAACATTTTGTTACACTAGTAACTATAGTAGCTATAATTAACTGTCATACGTGGATACTGAAATATATGCATTGTGTTTCAATAATACTACTAATTACAATAGATAGTCATTCCACCTAATTAATTAGTGACGAAGCTAAAATTTTGAAGCTTGGAGCCCAAATCACTCTTAAAAGTTGTTGAGTATTTTCTGGGTTAATTTCGTCAAAAATAGTTATCCTATGAGTTGTAGGAAAATGCATGAGATAGCAGAAAGAAGCGAAAGAGAAATAATAAAATAATGAGTGATGAAATTAGATATGAATATGATGATTATCATTAAAATTGCACATTTAAAAGATTTTTTCAAGGTGTGTACAAAAAGTGTGTGTGAAACAAAAATCAAAAAGTTAGTGTAAGTAAATCAGAAAATAAATTTGAGAATAAATTAGAAAATAAGAGTAAAAATCATGTATGTAAAATAAAAAAAGGAAGTAAAATTAAAATAGAAATGAAATAGTAAAAATAAGAGAAAAATAAAATCTTGTCAAAGTAAATTGATAAAAAAAACTATAAGCAAATAAATATAACAAAAATTGGATATGTAAAGAAAAAGCGTGTAAAAAAAAACGAGTGTAAGTAAAGATAAATTGAGAGTAAATTATATAATAAGAGTAAAAACTAGTAGTATATATTTGAACAGAAAAAATAAAAGTGAAAATCGTGTATTTAAATAAAATTAAAGTAGATGTAAAATAGAAAAATAAAAATTGCAAGGACGTATCACGTATGTCAAGAATTTAAGTCACACGGGATTGATAGGAATCATTATTGATCCTTTCAAATAAAAAGAAAATAAATAATAATAATCATAAAAGTAGAAATATGGAATATTAAACCAAAATATCCTTTATTATGTATTTTACCATTAACATAAAGTGTAAAATTTAAATTTATAAATAACTGAAATGAGCAATATCACAGGCAAGTCGTCACATCACATGCATTGCGGCTGCCGACTACTAAAATGAAGACTTCTAATTAGAATTGTATTCTCAAAAAATTAAATATACTTTTCTTGTCCGTGTAGAAAATGAAGACTTCTAATTTTTTTAAATCTTGTGACTAATTTCTCAATTGTATATTTGTACTTATTCTCCCTGTAAGGATCTGTGAATGGTGAAGAGCAATTGAGAAACCAAGAAAACTCTTATTGAAATTTGAGAGATACAATTTTAGCTAAGTCACAAACTCAATTAGCTAAACTAACTACTTATACAAGTATTTGAATATAACGGCTAGTTGAGATCAATGGCTCAGATTTGATCCCATCTAACTAACTCTAATCCTACGGCTACTGAACATCCTCACGATTATGAGCTTGATTAAGCTCCTGGGCCGTAGCTGAGCTTCTCATGACCTTTCCCACAGCTGATCCATCAACACCTCACAAACTCCACCTTGATGGTTCAACTGTCAAGTAATCTGTCCTCTCTGCAGATTCACCATCTTCATGCAAAAGTCTAATTTCGATCTTGGCAAAGGTTTTGTTAACATATCTGCTGGATTCTCAGCAGTAGCAACCTTGAAGACTTTCACTTCTTCATCCTCAATCTTCTCCCTTATGAAGTGTAGCCGCACATCAATGTGCTTGCTTCTTTCATGGTAGACTTGATGCTTTGCCAAACATAATGCACTGTTGTTGTCACAACCAATGCTTATAGTTTTCTGGTCTATACTGAAATCCTTGAGAATTCCCTTGAGCCAACATCCCTCCTTCACAGCTGTTGTCAATGACATGAACTCAGCTTCTGTGGTTGACAAGGCAACCACTCCTTGAAGACTGCTCTTCTAGCTTATCACAAAGCCGAATAGAGTGAACAAGTATCCTGATTGAAATCTCCTAGTATCCAAGTTCCCTGCAAAATCAGAGTCACTCCAGCCTACTAGAGCATCATTATCAGTTACCCTTTCTCCATCAAACAAAATTCCAACATTAGCAGCCCCTTTCAGATACCTGATCAGCCATTTCAGAGCAGACCAATGCTCTTTCCCATAATTTGACATGTATCTGCTGGTTAAGGAGATTGCTTGTGCTATATCTGGCCGAGTACTTATCATTGCATACATAGCACTTCCAATAATATTAGCATAAGGGATATTATGCATTTCTTTCTTCTCTTCTTCAGATTTTGCAAAACCTTTAGGTTGTGCCATGCATATGGTTTCCTTCAAATCACCATGTAGAAAAGCTGTCTTGACATCAAGTTGTTCAAGCTCCCAATCCTTCTTAGCTACAATGGCCAATAATATCCTTATTGATGTATGCTTCACCACCGGGGAAAACACTTCATCATAGTCAATGTCATGCTCTTGTGTGAAGCCTCTAGCGACAAGTCTGGCCTTGTATCTGACCTTATCACCATCAACAGCTTCTATCTTCTTCTTGAAGATCCATTTACAGCTTATTACTCTCCTTCCATCTGGTTTCTCCACCAGCACCCAAGTGCCATTTTTAAGTAGTGAATCTATTTCATCCACCATTGCTTGCATCCAATTCTCCCAATCCTTGCTCTGTACAGCCTCTTCATACGTACCAGGCTCAGAATACTCTATGTCTTCTGCCACCATCAGACAAAAGAACAAATACTCAGCATCAGAATATCTTGTTGAAGGCTTATAATTTCTCTTGACTCTATCTCTGGCTAGTCTCCAACTATCTGGTGCAACTGGACTGGAAGTTTGTGCCTGCTGTGGAGATTGTACAGCATCAGCAATCTCAGGCTCTTTACACTGTTGAGCTCCCTCATGTTCCACTTCAACCTCAGAAACCTTTTCATGCTCAATCTCTGAAACTACAGTTTTTTTCTTGAAAGGCAACTCATGCTCCCAGAAAATGACATCTCTACTCACAATAATTTTGCCATTTCTAGGCTCAACACACCATAGCCGATACCCCTTCACTCCTGGCTGATATCCAACCATAATGCACTTGAGAGCCCGAGCATCTAGCTTGCCTTGCTTTACATGTGCAAAAGCCAAGCAACCAAAAGTTTTCAGATTTTCATAGCTCCCAAATCTCCCAAACCATCTATTATCTGGAATATCTCCACCTATGCTAGATGAAGGACACTTATTGATGAGTTTCACTGCTGTAGAAGCTGCCTCAGCCCAGAATCTCTTCTCCAATCCGGCTGCAAGCAACATACACCTAACCCTTTCAAGAATGGTTCGGTTAAATCTCTCAGCCACCCCATTTTGTTGGGGGTTCATGGGGACTGTCCTATGCCTCTTGATGCCCCTAGCTTTACAGAAATCATCAAACTCTCTTGATAGGTATTCCAAGCCATTATCAGTCCTTAGACATCCAAGCTTCAGCCCTTTCTCAGCCTCTACTTCAATACACCAATCTTTGAACTTGGAGAAGGCCTCTGATTTCCCTTTCAATATGTAGACCCAGGCTTTCTTGGAGAAATCATCAATGATACTCATATAATACTTGCCGCTGTAGTTTCTCTGGATATTTCCCTCAGAACTTTATCTCCGAGACATAACACAATCGTGCTGAATGCTTTCGCTTCAATCTCCGCATCTTTCGAATCAGATTTTCCATCCGAGGCCTCTGCCTCCTTTCCATCCGTCGTCTCCTTCGCTCCTTTCGTCAGAGCCGAAGATAGACCCTGCTGCGTAAGCATAGCACGCACCTTCATCCTCCACAAGGCAAAATCGTTCTTGCCTGTGAACTTTTCGGCTTCAAATCTTGATGCCATCTCTTCGTCGCGGATTCGATTCCAACCGGAAAATGTATCGGAGAAAATTTCAGCTTACTTTCTTCCCACCGGACGGCGCCAATTGTAAGGATCTTTGTGAATGGTGAAGAGCAATTGAGAAACCAAGAAAACTCTTATTGAAATTTGAGAGATACAATTTTAGCTAAGTCACAAACTCAATCAGCTAAACTAACTACTTATACAAGTATTTGAACATAACGGCTAGTTGAGATCAATGGCTCAGATTTGATCCCATCTAACTAACTCTAATCCTACGGCTACTGAACATCCTCGCGATTATGAGCTTGATTAAGCTCCTGGGCCGTAGCTGAGCTTCTCATGACCTTTCCCACACCTGATCCATCAACACCTCACACTCCCTAATAAATTTCAGTTTATCCCATCTCCGTTCACGGCTTCACACTACTAAGAAGACCATATAGGCCTACACCAAACAAATCCCTCTATTCTTTAGCCCATTACAAATTCATAGTTTTGGGGCATATAATGGGCCTCGATTCATAATACTACCTCCGTCCCTGAAAATTTGTCTTATTTTTCCATTTTCGTTCGTCCCCCAAAATTTGTTCCATTTCAATTTTTTCTATTTTTGGTACTGCACCTCATATTCCACTAACTCATTCCTACTCACATTTTATTATAAAACTAATATATAAAAGTATGACCCACAATCCACTAACTTTTTCAACTCACTTTCCATTACATTTTTTAAAATCCGTGTCGGGTCAAAGTGGGATAAATTTTTGGGGACGGAGGTAGTAATAAGCAATTTCCCAACCACCTCATCTCCAACAACATTAAAATTGTTTTAAAAACAGATGATTGGTTTGGCCGTTGGGTTAGTAAAATTAGGGGATGCAATCCATTCCTTATAAGGATGTGTTTTTAATTATAAATCATGAAAGAGTATCTCATTCTTGAGGCAAAAACTTAGCTACAAATAAACAAGGAGTGCTAATTTATATTAAAAGAAAGAATTAATATTACATAATTGAAAAAAAAAATTACATAATTAAAAACTAACATAACTTCGGTATGGCATCATGTTGAGTTTGGTGGTATTACTCGACCACATGGAAGTCATTGAAATTTAAGTATGACAACAATTGTGTATTGGCTTTAGTGGTTTCATATCTAAATTGATCGAAAAATTTCACTCAACACAGGGAGAGTATTCCAAAAGTAGAAAAAATTAAACTCGATATCTATACATATATAAAAGTTGAGTTTTGGGACGTTTTGAATAATAATTTTGTGCAAGGAAGATAAATGCAAATAAGAAAAGCTGAGGCATTACATATGCATATAGGAAGAAGTAGAGGGGCAAGCTTCATTTGTATCACTAAGCAATTTTTTTACAGCAGGCTAATCACACAAATAATGATATTATTAGGAGAGCCAATTAATTAAGAGCATTAAGTTGTGCGTTTTATAATAATTATGCCATTGATAATTGCCATTGATTATTTAAAAACGGCCATCATATTAAACTGTGCTTATTATAATGATTATTGCCATTGATTATTTATAAGCCTAACAGACAATGAACGGACTCATAAGAATTTACATAGAAATAAGAATGATTAATTGAAATGAAGAGACTCTTATGTAAATCCCTATAAATTTTCATTGCCTATTAGCAACATCAAAGCTTTGCATTGATATATGTATTTCATCTCGAATTTTGTTTTTGCAGTGTAATTACAGAGTGAAATTTGATATGCTTTCCCTTCGACCTTCGTAGCTTTCGTGTGCATAATGATTCTCTGAATTGTAAAAATTTCTTCTCTCTCTCTTAAATTTCGGTTTGCGTTATTAGAGATCGCATGCCAAATGTGAATGGGTTCGTGCAATTTTTTCTTGTTCTTCCTAAATTTGTTGTTGAAAAAATTTATGAGATTTTACTATATTCAGGTAGAAATTTAGATAATGGATAGAAAGCCAGAAAGAGAGTGACATACCTGATTTGAATGGACGAGGAACAGAGGAGGACTCTGATGAGGACAACGAGCATCTTATATTAGATTAACTTTGTATTTAAATTGACTTTATTTCTATAATGGACATTCAAAATTTTATTTTATTAAATTCTCAAATATGTGCAATGGTATTAACTTTTGCAATCGAGAATAGTTAGTGATATAAACTTTTCTACAACTAATTGTGAATTAATTTGTGACACAAACTCCTAAAATAATTAAAAATCGGACATGCGAAAGTGGATCAGTTGTAGGATATAACTTTTTTATCTTTTTAATTAGGGATAATATCAGTTTGATATAGAATTTTTTTTATCGTTGAAAGCATATTAAAACTGGAATTCCGATAAATAAGACATAATCAAGAAAACTTTTGTTATAACTCTAAAATAGTTACGCACTTTTAGCCATTTATTCTATCTACCCTAAAGTTATAAAATCAAATAAAATTGGAGGTGAAATTAGCTTCCTAAGGTTTTAAGAATCATTAAATCTGACTTTGTATTAAAATGATATCGATTACTTATGTATTTAAATAAATTTTCCCTTTACATTATGTATTCCAGAATTTATATAAACTATTATACATGTTTATTAATACTAAATATAATTATAATTTTAAACCCATATAGTACGTACCCTAAAACTCGTCTTTTATATGAATAAGTTAGCTAAATTAGATTATTCGGCCATTTAAAAAAAAAAGCTTGGAATATTGATATCTAACCATATCATTTAATTAGGAGTATTTGAATTATCGTTAATTTATTTCGAAATAATAACTATGGCCCTTTTATGTGCAAATCATCCCAAAAGTCAAATAAAAAATTTGTGGTTGCCACATTAATTCTCGCAATTATATATTATGCGTTTAAATGAACAATACTCATCCCTATAAATCTTTTCTCTTGAATTCTCAACACTCACAATGTCTTATGTTTGTTTTTTAATAAATACACACTATAATCAAGATATGAAAAAAGAAAAGAACAAAAACAATGCACTTTTATAACTTTTGTCCATAATTGCATCGAGAGAAGACTTCTTTCCACAAGACAAATTATGTTGTTGTAGGCACCGACAAAGTTGATGGAGCTCCGAGAATCAAGCAATATAGTGGTCCTAAAATACACAAAAAAATGTCAAGAGTTTGAGAGATGAGGGAGAATGCTTTTATTGGTGTGTAATCCATACACAACTTGATACTTTTTTATAGGCACAAAATAAGAATATAAAAAGACATGAAATTAAATCTCTATAAATAATAAAATTAAGGTAATGAATGTTATAAGAAGTGAAAGCCAAAGCGCTCCCCATGATCACATTCCATTACTCACGCCATTTGATGGAGTGTGATGACAATAGGAGTAAAACTAAAATTGAGGAATATGGATTGTTAATGAGCTTACTATTTAGGGTATTAGGTACTGGTATTTTAGTTTTAAACATTTATGTAAATGAGTTATAATTATTTGACCATTCAAATAATAAAAATAATTTTAATTTATATATAAATTTTTAATTAAAATGACATTATTTTAAATTTGTTTAAAACTCTCCTTTTATATATAGAGTTATAATTATTTGACCTTTCAAATAATAAAAATAATTTCAATTGATAGATAATTTTTAATTAAAACAATATTATTTTAAATTTTTCCAAAACTACCATTTTATATATGTATATATAGATATATTTTAAATATCCAACAATAATAATTATTTTATAAAATTATTTCAAAAATAAGAACATTTTTTTGAAAATTATTAAAATATACCAAAAGACTGAAAATCCCCAACTGTGTAGCATATGAAATGTAAAATTAATTTAAGATATTGTTTATCAAAAGCTATAATTTAAGATTGCACTGGTGAGACACTTCCTATTAGAGCTTCATTTCATTGCAATAGAGTGACCCTAAAACCTAAACCCTTAACCCTAAAACCTAAACCCTCGACGTGACAGGCTGTGGTGGGGGTGTGGTTCGTGGTTCAGATAGCTCTCTCTTGAGGGCCTTTTTGCACGCCCCTTGTAGATGCGTCGGCCTTCGAGGCGGAGCTTTTGGCTCTTCTTCATGGGTTGACGATGGCTATGGAGTTCTCTTCACAGGTTTGGACCATGAATTTTACACAGGTTTTAAGTATGTTAATAAGGTCAGAAAACTGAATATTAAATTTAAAAATTGATTAGCATTCAAAGCTATAATGACAGATTTTTTTTCTTATAATGTAGGTAGGGTAATATTAATTGTGGAATTTAAATGTTGAATCACAAAAGACATTTAAATGTTTTTATGATAATAGAAAATAATAAATTATTATGTATATTTCAATAAAATTAGAAGTTGGAAATATTTTTTTTATTTTTATGATAATTAGGCGAAGAGTTAGTGAGAAAGTTTATGAAAATTAATACTAATACATATCTTCATATAATTGAGATGAAGGTAACGGTTTAGATCCAGGGTTCAACGTTTAGCTTTTAGGGTTTATGATTAATGGTTTAGGGTTCAAGTGTATCGAGCCATTCTAATTGATCTCAAATCTAGAAGCTAAGAAGGTTTAGGGTTTAGTATTTATGGTTTAGAGTTCAGAGTTTAGTGTTTATGGTTTATGATTCAAATGTATCGATTGAGCGACTCTTATTGATCCAAAACTCTCTTTTATATGTGTATAGATTTGCACAAATTAAAAAAAAACAGAATGTCATCATGTTTTTTTAATTAAAATTGCACTTTCTTGATATGTGCATATAATCGGATTTACACCCAAGATTCAGGTAAAAAAACCTCTACTATCAGTAAGGATTATCAAGTATGCCAACCTAGTGTAAGATATCGAATACAAATCTAAAACCCCCAAAATAGAATAAGTGATCAACAAAGTAAAATTGAACTGGGGCGGAGGGAGAATTTTATTGATATTTGACTCATTTGTTGGTCATGATGAGTATATCTTAAAGTTAAGGGTTTAGAATTTAGGTTTCAAGGTTTGGGTTTTTAGTGTATAGGGTCACTATATTGCAATGAAATGAAGCTCGACTAGGAAGTGTCTCACCAGTGCAATCTTAAATTATTGCAACGTAAACTTACTCCTACAATTATAATTCAACGGTTAATTCATATTTTCACAGGATTAAAATGCTTTTTAATTTTAAGTCTGATATTTAAATGTCAAGATAGTTTATTAAAATGTCAACACAAATATTTGTTAAAATTTTAATATGATCGTATTGACATTTTAAAAAAAATTAGCATTTAAACGCACTCTTGTGGCCATGTGAGGTTAACGTGATTGAAAAAGTATAATCCAAAGTAAAAGGATGTCGAATATTCTTTTGTTTATCATTTCACAAATTTTATTCCGTATAATGAAATAAATATGAAGAAATTAAAATGACCCGTGCATCCCACGGGCGTGATACTAGTTATCGCGATAAAAAGAGAGAAGTAGAATGTGAGAGTGTGCATGAATTAAGTGAGGATTAAGTGTAGTTATAGATGTAAAAAATCAAAACTAATTAAACATTTAATTTAAGTTAGATTGTTTATCACAATTGAATATGTGTGTGACAAATTATTTATCACTAAGTTTAATTGCGCAAACAAAATAGTATTTGATTAAGTTAAATTGTTTTATCAATCATGTGTTATTACTTAAACCGAACGTCCACGTAATTTACAACACATTCGTAATTAAAATAATAATGCGATCTTGATCCGTCGGACAATCCAATATATGCAACAATCGACATAATATTGATTGATTTTTTACTCTTCAATAACACTGATTGCCATTGTGATTAATTAATTTAATCACACCCTAAATTATTAGAGTAGTCCGTGCTTTAAAAAAGTTAATTTACCTAGCAGCTATTCCCAAATTACTATTAGTCCGTGCTTAAAGAAAAGTCAATGTTTACCTATTCCCAAATTAATATTAGTGCGTGCCTAAAAGAGTCAATGTTTACATTCCCAAATTAGACCCCCAAATTAAAAATCGTGTTTTAAAAAGTCAATATTTATTATTTATATATTCCCAAATTAAAAATCGTGTTTTAAAAAGTCAATATTTATTATTTATATATTCCCAAATTAAAAATCGTGTTTTAAAAAGTCAATATTTATTATTTATATATTCCCAAATTAGAATCTTATTCCAATCCTCTGTGTGCATTATTAGTAGACGAAAAATATTAAAATGCAGTGCATTCATTTGGATGCCACTCATAATATTAATCTATCCTTCGTATTGTTTTTTTTAAATAAATTACTCCCTCCCCCATATAAGTATAACATAACACATCACACGAGATTTTACAAATTATGATAGGTGTATTTAAGTAGAAATAGAAAATGTTATTAAATGAACTAAAAATAAACTTGCATAAAAAATATTTGGATGTTTTAAATGGAAACAGAAAAAAATTTAGGTTGCTCTATTATTTTCAAATATACATAGACACTATACTATTATTTAGAGCATCCCCAACGGTGCTCGTTAGGGAGGACGTTGTCCGTGCCGATGGCGCGGCACGCTGCTGTCCGCCGCTGCACTCTTGCCGACGGCGCGCCATCGAGCACGTCCGTGCCGCTGAGCAGGGCGACGTGGCGCCCTCTCATTCGTCAACGGCTTAGCCGTTGCAATTTCTATTTTTTTTAAATCGAAAATAATATTAAAAATTAAAAAAAAATTGGATTCCCAAAAATATAGCCGTTTTATTACTGTTTTTTGTGAATTTTTTTTATTTTTAAAAAAATTTTAATTCCTAACATCATCTATAAATACACACATTCATCATCTATTTTCACATCAAATTATCTCTCATTCATATTTTTTCATGCAACTCATCTACATCTTTCTCTCTCACTCATACCCTCTCTAAATTCAAAAATGAATTTCAGCGATATCATGGCGGAAACGGAGCGCGAAGAACAAGAATACTATGAACAATATCATGCCGCCTATGAAGCCTATGTCGCCGCCGCTACCCCCGCCCCTACTCCTCGATACCCTAGATCAAATCGCCGCTACATCCCCCGTGACCGGGAAGGGAGCCCACTAAAGGCTCGTTACCGACTATTTTTCTGGCGAGCCGCGGTTTCCGGAAGATTATTTACGGCACCGTTTTCGCATGTCAAAACGGTTGTTTATGCGTATTGTCAACACATTGTCCGCCCGTGTTGAATACTTTCAATCACGTAGAGACGCAACCGGTCGGCAAAGTCTCTCGGCGTTGCAGAAGTGTACTTGTGCCATCCGACAACTTGCTACTGGGCAAACGACTGACCTCTTCGATGAGTATTTGCATGTGGGTGAGTCAACTGGAATCGAATGCCTCAAAAATTTTTGCGACAACGTTCGTTCTGCTTTCGATGATGAATTCCTTCGGGCACGTACCACCGAAGATTGTCAACGGTAGCTTCATCTTCACGAAACAGTCCATGGATTTCCCAGTATGCTTGGCAGCATTGACTGCATGCATTGGTAGTGGAAGAATTGTCCGAATACTTGGAGGGGGCAACACTTAAGCGGCCACAAAGGCGGCAACCCAACGCTTATCCTTGAAGTGGTCGTCTATGGATTTGACATGCATATATCGGTGTGGCCGGATCCAACAACGACTTGAACGTGCTCTATTCTTCAGCACTCTTCAATGATATTTTGAATGGTGTAGCACCGGCGATCGACTTCACCGTCAACGGAAATCCATACCACATGGGTTACTATCTCGCCGATGGTATCTACCCAAGGTGGTCAACTTTTGTGAAGACGCTCAACAATCCGCAAGACCCGAGATGAGTTCTTTATGTGCAGCGTCAAGAGGCTGCTCGGAAAGAGGTCGAAAGAGCTTTTGGGGTCCTTCAAGGCCGATTCAACATTGTGAGGGGCCCGTCTCGGCTGTGGTACGTCAAGAATATTGCCGACATCATGTACACGTGTGTTATCTTGCACAACATGATTATAGCTAACTTTAACGACGAGGATGAAGCCGGAAGCTCAACCACAAGGTCTACCCCACGCCAAGATATGCATACGACGATGCGCGAGAGGATCCAAACAAACATACAATACGCGATACCAAGACCCACACTGAGCTACAAGATGACATAATCAAACACATTTGGGCGAAATTCGGCAACGAGTGTGGGTTTTTTTATTTTTGGGATTTAAATTATGTAATTTTTATTTTTTAGACTTTAATTATAAAATTTTTAATTTTTTAGTAATTAGTAATAGAGTATTTTGGATATTTTTAATGCATTTTAATATTGTGGAAATGTTTTTGTTTAAATTGAATAATAAAATGATGAGACCCTTGAGCATGTCCTTGCGAAAGAGCATGAATGAGGGTGTTGTGCTCTTGGGGAAGAACAAGGAGTAAAAAATTAATAAATGTGGGGTCGGGCTCACAACCATGCTCTTTGACAAGAGCATGGTTCGGGAGCCGGTTTCCGCCGGTTCCGGCCACTTTTCAGAGGCTAGGTCGTAGGGTCAGTGATTAGGCCTGCAAAACCGGTCGTAAACCGCCGGTTTTCGGTCAGAAACCGGCGGTTTTCTGACGCAACCCGTGACCAACCCGCCGGTTTAGGGTTGAACCGCCGGTTTCGGCGGTAAACCGGCGGTTTACGGCAGATTTCAAAATTTCAAATTTTTTTTTTCATCCAATTTTACTCCAATTTTACTCCTATAAATACCCCCACTTCTCCTTCATTATTCCTTGCCTCATTCCTTGAATTTTCGGAATTTCATTCTCAATCTCCATTTCTCTATTCTCTCCTCATTCTCTCTAATTGCGCAAGTTTAAATCTACACTTTCTACTCACTAGTCACTACTATATTTGTTGTGCTCATAATTTACCACTTCTTTTATACGTCTTAATACATATTTCATTCCAAGTCCATATTACTTTTCATTTATCAATATATTCAATATGTCTTCTTCTCGTGGTGGATCCGGACGTGGTGATCGGGGCAAAGGAATAGCCCAAGATCAAAGCACTACGCGTCCCTCAAAATCTCGACGACCTAGTCGTCGAGATGTTATGGAAGAGGTTTCCCGATTGGCAGCCGAACGCATGCAAGTAAGTAATGAAAAATTTGTTTTCCAATTCACATGCACAAAATTTCATTAATTTTTTTTTGCGTTCATACTTTTAACTTCTACGTACATAATATTTGTAGATGGAAGAAGATCAAAGGACCGCCATGCTACTTGCTGAAATGCAACAAGGTGGGGGTAGGGGAGGTCGTTCCCAACAAGATGAGGAGTTCGACGTTACTATATCGTCGGACTCGGACAACAACGAGGATAGATCGCATTCTCGTATACCTTCTAGCACCGGAGGAAATGAGGAGATGCATGGTGCCCCTGCACCCGCTAACCCGACAAAAGCTTTGAAATCGGACATTTTTGTCAAACACTACAAGAGGGTCCGGGTGGTGATTCCAAGTCCTCACGATCCGAACTCTCAAGAAGAGACTTCGGACTTTCATGTTTACTGCAACTATTGCGATAAAGTGTACAAATGGACCGCCGGTGGTGGATATGGCACCCTCCGTCGCCATTTAGTGGCAAAGCATCCGGTAGAATGCGGCACTGCCTCTACCCAAAGCCAACTAAACTTCCAACCCGCCGGCTCGGGTTCGTCAGGTGCGCCTCTATTTAAATATGAAAAAAAGAATTTTGATGATTCAATGACTAGATGGGCGGCTATGAAGCATATGCCCTTTAATGTTTTTGATGACAAAAGTTTTGAGGTTACTATGCAAAGTGGGTTGAATGTAGCAATCAAAAGAATAGGTAGAATGACCGTGCAACGATCTACCGTTCGGCAGTGCTTGGAGAAAAAGGTAGAATTATCACGTTATTTAGTTAACATGGGCCACAGGGTGAACATTTGCTCAGATGTTTGGACGGATTGTTTTAACCGTCATTCATACATGGGTATTACGGTTCACTTTGTGGACAACAGTTGGACTTTGAACAAGCGTTTAATTGGTTTTAGAGAATTTGAAAGTCCACACACTGCACCCGAAATTGCTTCTTTGATTATACAAGTGTTGAATGAGTTTCAGTTATGCAACAAGATATTTTCTATTGGTTTTGATAATGCAACTGCCAACACCGCAAGTATTGCCGATTTGATTGCGGCTTGTACACCGGTAATTGGAGGTAAGTATTTTCATCAAAGATGCATTTGCCATATTTTAAACTTATGTGTACAGGATGCGCTTGAATTATGGCAAAAGCATGTTTCTCCTATTAGAAATGCAGTTAGATTAATCCATCAAAAGCCAGCTATTGGCAAAGCATGGAAGAAATATTGCCATCAAAAGAATGTCAGGTACACGAATTTTACTATGGATGTGTCTCATAGATGGAATTCGACATATGATTGTCTGAATTCTACTTTGACACATAAAGATGCTTTATGTGATTTTTATAGAACTAACCCCTACCGTGATTTATATCTTTCGCATAGTTGTTGGGATAACTGTTTGGCTTTATTTAAATTGTTCAAATATTTCAAAAATGCTACTGTTGAATTGTCGGGTGTTTATTATTGCACTGCTGTTCGTGTTTTGGAGCATTGCATGTACATATCCCTTGGTTTTAAAACTGCAATGAAAAACGCTTCCTCTTCTCCCGAGTTAATATACGTTTTGTATTATATGATTGAAAAATGGCTCAAGTATTTCAGTGAGATTCCTAACGTGTTTTTGATTGCAAAGGTATTGGATCCAAAATGGAAATTAGCAGGTACCACGAGAATTTTAGATTTTTATTATAACAATTTGAGTTCAATTGATCTTGGTCCCCTTCAAGCAATCCAATCGGATACCAGTGACGAATTTGGAGTCGACCTCTCAGAAACCTTTCAAATAAACCTCCCGGACCGGTCAGTTGTGCAACAAAACCTCGAGTATAACTTGCGCACTCTCTACACCGAATATGAAACCAAGTATAACACCACTCACCAAGTCAGAAGACCCCCTCATCCACAACATAACTATGGCTTTGCATTTCAAGCCGATTATGATGACCCCGATGCGCAATCCCAACTAGCCAACCTATACAACTACAGCACCGGCGGAAGGTCCTCAGGTATGGTCAGTGAATTAGATTTATATTTTGAATCACTCTTTTCCTTTGGTGATGAAGGGCATACTCCTCCCGCCCAAATCGACGTCCTCGATTGGTGGGGAACCCACGAGAAAGATTTTCCCATCCTTGCTTCAATGGCCAAGGAGATTTTTTCTGTTCCGGCTTCCACCGTCGCCGTCGAGTCCGCTTTTAGTGTTGGCTCGCGCGTTTTGGATGAATCAAGAAGTAAGCTCTCGGCGAAAAATATGGAACCCGTGATGTTACTTGATGATTGGGCCAAGCTGACGTCCGAGAACAAGAAAATGATTGGAATGATGGTCAAGAGGGATCACAAGATGAATTCACCGGGGATGAAGATTAGGCCAACCGTCAACCGCCGCCGGCCAAGCCAAATAGGTAAGTAAGGTAAGAGAACTACGTGGACTTTGATTCCCTAATGCAAATGAGCAATTGGGATACGTATGCACCTCAACTTAAATTTTTAATTTAAGTTGAGCTCAAGTCATTTTTCTTTTATTTCTTTTTTTTCCCATTAATTCCTACTTTAAAAATATGCAAATACAATTACATAATTGTATTTGTATATACTCTAGTTGATGAAGTATATTTCTCTATACGGCTAAATGAGGGAAACTTTTGACAATTCTACTATAATTGTTGATTGTTAGACGAAACTCAACATTTAAAGTTGAATTGCTAAAGGTGTCCTTAATTTAGTTATGTAGAAAGATCTTCTTCGCCGGTTAAGAGTATATATATAATACACTTATACGTTTAAGAACTTCAACGTCGTTTCTTGTCATTTGTAATTAGTTCTTCACTAGTAGTCTCATTTGTATTTAAATTTTGTTTAACACTTCAAGACCGCCATATGTTTTCAATTTGTAATTGTTGTAACTTGTAACGTGTAATTTGTAAACATGCAATTTCAATAAAATTGCAACTTTAGCCGTATTTTTTTCAATTTTATTTACTCACATTGCATACAAAAACAAACTTGAAAAGTGTAATGTAATTTGATTAAAATTGAAAAGTTGAAAAATGCAAAAAAAAAATCGTGGAACCGGCTAACCGGCCCGGAACCGGCGGTTTTGAACCGCCGGGTAACCCGCCGGTTTTTTGAACCTGAACCGGAACCCTCCGAAGCTAGGCGGGCCGGTTCAGGTTCGTGAATATCTCGACCCTTGAACCGCCGGTTCGGGCCCGGAACCGGCGGTTTACGACCCTTGTGCATGCCTAATTGCAACCAACATAAATTGGGGATGTTTGATAGATTGATTCCAAGATTATAAATTATCAAAAATAAAAGTAATTAAAAAAGGAGCATAAGAGCATCCGCAGCGGTGCGTCTGTCCGTGCTAGCTGCGCGGCATCTCCTGCTCGCAGCTGTTCTCTTGCCGCTGGCGCGGCGCTGCTCGATGCATCGAGCACGTCCGTGCCAGCGAGCCACTGGCGTGGCGCGTTCTGATTGTCCAACGGCATTTACGTTGGAAATTCATTTTTTTTAAAAATCGAAAATAATACCAAAAAAAAAATATTTTCAGATTCCAAAAAATATGGCCGTTTTTTTTATCATTTTTCTTGAATTTTTTTGATTTTTTATATTTTTTATTCCCAAAATCATCTATAAATACACACATTTATCATCCATTTTTCACATCAAATCATCTCTCATTCATCTTTTTTCATACAATTTATCCATATCTTCATCTCTCACTCAAACCCTTCAAATGGATTTCACCAATCTCATTGCAGAAGCGGAGCGCGAAGAACAAAAATACTATGAACAATATCGTGCCGCCTATGAAGCCTATGTTACCGCGAATACCCCCGCCCCTCCTCCTCGACCAACTAGATCAACTCGCCGCTACATCCATCATGACCGAGAGGGAGCCAACGAAAGGCTCGTTTCGACTATTTTTTTGATCAGTCGCGGTTTTTGGAAGATTACTTTCGGCGTCGTTTTCGCATGTGAAAACACTTGTTTATGCGTATTGTCAACACATTATCCTCCCGTGTTGAATACTTTCAAACAAGTACAGACACAACCGGTCGGCAAAGTCTCTCGGCGTTGCAGAAGTGTACGTGTGCCATCCGACAACTTGCTACTCGGCAAAAGGCTGACCTCTTCGACGAGTATTTGCATGTCGGTGAGTCAACTGGAATCCTTTGCCTTAAAAATTTTTGCGTCGGTCAGCTTTCGGTGAGGAATTCATTCGGGCACCCACCACCGATGATTGCCAATGGTTGCTTCGTCTTCACGAAACAGTCCATGGTTTTCCGGGTATGCTTGGCAGCATTGACTGCATGCATTGGAGGTGGAAGAATTGCTCGATTGCTTGGAGGGGGCAACACTTAAGCTGCCACAAAGGCGGCGGCCCAACACTTATCCTTGAAGTGGTCGCCGACTACCGCCTATGGATTTGGCATGCATATTTTGGTATTGTCGGATGCAACAACAACTTGAACGTGCTCTATTCTTCACCACTCTTCAATGATGTTTTGAATGGTGTAGCACCGGCGATCGACTTCACCATCAATGGAAATGCATACCACATGAGTTACTATCTCGCCGATGGTATCTACCCAAGGTGGTCGACTTTCGTGAAGACGCTCAGCAACCCGCAAGACCCGAGACAGGTTCTTTTTGCGCAGCGTCAAGAGTCCGCTCGGAAAGACGTCGAAAGAGCTTTTGGGGTCCTTCAAGCCCGATTCAACATTGTGAAGGCCCCGTCTCGGCTGTGGTACGTGAAAAATATCACCGACATCTTGTACACGTGTATTATCTTACACAACATGATTATAGCTGACGAAGGACCGATGGCGGCTAGCTTTTATGACGAGGATGAAGCCGGAAGCTCAACTGCGAGGTCTCCCCCACGCCGATGTGTGCATACGACGATGGGCGAGAGGATCGAAACAAGGAACACAATGCGCGATACCCGAGCCCACATTGAGCTACAAGAAGACCTAATCAAACACATTTGGGCGAAATTCGGCCACGAGTGGTGGGTTTTTTTAATTTTATGAATTTAATTATGTAATTTTTAATTTTTAGGATTTTAATTATGTACTTTTTAATTTTTAGGATTTTAATTATGTAATTTTTAATTTTTTTTGTAATTTGTAATAGTATTTCGGATATTTTTAATGCATTTTAATTTTGTGGAAATGTTTTTATTTAAATTGAATAATGAATGGTGGGACCCTTGAGCTTGTCCTTGCGGAAGGAACAGATGTGGGTGTTGTGCTCTTGCCTAAGAGCAGAGAGTAAAAGTGGGTCCGAGCCCACATCTGTGCTCGTTGGCAAGAGCACGGATGGGGATGCTCTATGAGATGTGATCCATATAGATAGAAGAGATAAACTGGATATGCGACAGAGTTGTGGGTGGATTAGTAGGAAAAATGGGAAAAACAATGCAAGTCGGCTAAGTTACAACTAATTTAGAGCATCCTTAATGCTAAGGGGCCGGGCCGCACCTGGGTCTCAGCCCACGTCACCAGCGATGGAGGAGAGGAAGTTCCGGCCCAGGCCAGTCCCGGGGCCGCAGTTGCAGCCTGAGGACGCGCCCGGGTCCGGCCTGGCCAGCATTGGAGGTGCTCTTTTTCTGATCCCGGGCCCCAATTTCAGGTTTCTTTTGCATTTGGAAGAGGAAGGAGGGAGAGGGGGAGAGGAAGAAGAGGGAGGAAGAGGAAGAAGAGGGCGACGATTTCTAGTTTCTTTTGCATTTGCACCCCTAATTTTCTCTTTTTTTTTTGCATTTTGAAGATGGATGAAGAGGGGCGAGAGTAGAGATGCCCACCGGTTCCAGTTCCGGCAGTTAACCGGCGAACCGAAATCGTGGCAATTTCCTTGAATCGGAACCGTCGCAATTCGAAACGCGGTTAATCGGCGGAACCGTCAGTTCAGGCATGGAAACCAAGGCGTCAGGGAGGGGGCAGCTTTTCATGCGTTAAAACCGGCCGATTCCGGCAGTTTTTGGATCGAAAACCGGCGGTTAACAGAGAAAACCGGCGATTAACCGCCGGTTCGATGGCTTTCGGTGATGGCGCGGGACACGAGGCGACATGGCGCAGCTTTTGGCAGACAGTTTGTTGACCGAACCGGCGGTTTTGTTGTTGAAACCGGCGGTTCCGACGGTTTTCCGCCAAAACTGCCGGTTTTCCGACAAATTCAATTTTCTTCCATTCCCCCCCCCCTTTTATCTATAAATACCCCCCTCTATCCTCATTTAAATTCACCTCTCTCTTGTGTTAATAAGAGTTTCTCTCTTCAATTTCTCAATTCTCTCTGTTTGTCTCCAATTTCTCATTTGTGCTATTGTGCTTCCATTTAATTACTCAAGTGCTATTTGTATATGTATTGTATCGTTGTCCGTTACAACTCAAATTCAATAAAATTGATATAATTTTCACCTTATTTGTCTTATTTCAATTTAAAATATCTATTGTCTTGTTCCAGTTTATTGTATAAGTCCAAATTTCAAATTAAAAAAAATCGCACCGCGAAACCGCCGGTTTTTGAACCGGAACCGTGTAAACCGCCGGAAAACCGGCGGTTCCGAACCGGAACCGGAACCGGAACAGTGAAATAGACTCACGGTCCGGTTCCGGTTCCGACTTCGACCAAACCGGAACCGCCGGTTTTCGAACCGTGGGCAACACTAGGCGAGAGGAAGGGGAAGAAGAGTAATTTTTTTTGTATTTTTTTATGTTCTAATTTAACATTTTAGTTTATAATTTATTATTTTTGAATTAAAAATAAATTTCTCGTGTTATAATTGTTCAACGTTTTTTTACGCGTAAAATAGATGGTAAATTGTTAATAGTGCATTTTAATAGTTGTGGCCCGAGATGAGACCTGCAGAGTTAGAACAGTTGTGGCTTGAGGCTCAAATTTAAAAAAATGATGACATGAAAGGAAGTTGGGGCTTGAATTGAGGACGAGGCTATCTTAGGAACACCTATAGGAAAATTGGTGACCCGTGACCGGTCCATGGAAGTTTACACTCGAAGTAGATATTTGTAAAGACATTTTTTTCACTTTAGAAAAACTAAATTTTAAATTTGAAAATTTTCACAAAAGTTTCTGATTTTTGAAATAAAGTACTACCACTTTAGAAAAACTAAATTTTAAATATGAAAATTTTCACAAAAGTTTCTGATTTTCGAAATAAAGTACTACTCCTTTATAAGTTGTTTTCGACAAGATGAAAGGGATTCTTTTTTCTTGCTTTTCTTCTTTGTTATCTGGAACAATGCTTCTTTTTTTTTCTTCTGGAAAAGATATTTTTAATATTGATATACATGCATTTCATTATATACACCTGTATATCATGTGTAATGACAGTATATTTATGCACATCACAAGTGGAGTATAAAATTGACTAAAGATTATTCAGAGATACAATTGTACTGAAACTACTCGAGATAAATTTTTATCACAAGGAGAATGTCAAATCTCAAAAAAGTCTTATGCGACATTATTCCAATATTAAATACGAGGTCATCCAAATACAATTCATGAAAGTCAATTATAAATCTTATTCCCGAAACAGTAAACTCATGTAGTAATATATGCTATACTGTATTACTGGAAGATAATTTAATTTTATAATTATTAATATCCCTGAAAAGAATTGGACCCAGTATCATAGATAACCACATATAACCAGTAGACACATAGTTGAGAGTTGGATTATTTAAAATTATTAGTATATGTGAGTGACTGAGTGGTAAAGTAGGTCTTACTATTAAAATTATGACTGAGTAATAGAGAAGATAAATTGTTGAAGAGGTAGAAGTGAAAGGGACAGCAATTAATTAGTGCAGCATTGTATACAAAGTCTTAAACAGTAGTAATCTCGACGGTCTGCATTGAAAGCGCCATTTAGAGTCAATGACAAATTTTTGAAACTTGTTTTGACATTTTCCTCCGCTTCCTCTTTTTTAATTATTGTTTTTAATGTCCTACTATTATTTCCCCACTACCATCAATCTGAAATTCCATTTACCGCAAATAATACTCTGGTTCCAGTTGGATTTCTATCTTTTTTTATTTATCAATTTAATCATATGCTTAAAGTTTTAAACATTTTATCAATAAATCTAAGAAAGTTCAATTTTCGATATTAAAACATCTACGCTTTTGAAAATAGTACTATGTCAAAATTAACAATATCCAACTATCCTAAACGTTGTAACTTATTTCCCTTCTCCAATTTGTTCGTGAAGTAACATTTCCCCCTTCAATTACTTTTATAAAAATATTGTTTGTGAATTGTGCCCGTATGATTTTGTGCCCACCATTTAGTAGTCCTAACTGAATTTAGGATAGATTACTGTAAAGGATCGATCATTGTCAAATTGTAGTTAATTCCGCAACCGTAAAAATTATTATAAAAACCACGAAATTTTAATTTATTCTCAAATATTTCAACACGAAAAAAGTTGTTCGCTTACATATAATTAATTATTGATATTTTTCAATCAAATAACATCGTTTTCTTTATGAATAGACGACATCGTTTAACTCAGCAGCAAAGATTTTCACAGATAATTTATGGACTTTCATATAATATACAATTCCACCAAACATTTTCGCAGTGAAATAATTGAAAATCAATCCAAAATATATATTTCTCCTAAACTAATTTTTAAAATTATGGAACATACCGAATTTAACCATGAATTTTTTATCCACTTTTCAAAAATAGAAAAATACAAATCTTAAAGTTGACGCTGTAAGTACGGTTAGGGTTTGTTTGAAACGAGCGCAAAAAGGTTTCTTACCAACCAGAAAAAGTTACAGTCCAGTGATGCAATAACACACAACCTAATCTTCAATGAAATCCTTCTCTCTCCCACTCTCTCTGTTAAATATCTTCTCACCCATAACAGAGTAACAGCAACCTCTCTCTCCGTAACCTAGGAAAATACAAATACAAACCCACTAGCTTAGCTAAAATGGACAAGTCTTCTTCCCTAATTCAAGAATCCCAAATCCCCTCCCCCAAAATCCACAGCCCCACCGCCAATCCCCTCCGCCACCGCCCCTCGCCGCCCTCCTCCTCCATCCCCATCACAAGATCCGACCCCAACAACCCCTACCCGACCACCTTCGTCCAGGCCGACACCTCCTCCTTCAAGCAGGTCGTCCAAATGCTCACGGGGTCCACCGAGCCAACCCGCGAGCCCGTCCGCAGCCCGATTCCCCCGATGAAGACCGGCCCGAGAAAGGACAAATCCTCCTCCAAGCTCTACGAGCGCAGGAACAGCCTCAAGAACTTCAAGATCAGCCCGCTCGCCCCGGGCTTCCTAGCGGGCTACTCGGGCTCGCCCCGACCCGGCACGCCCGAGTCCCTCTCCCCGAGCATCCTCGATTTCCCCTCGCTCGCGCTCAGCCCCGTCACGCCTCTCATACCCGACCCGTTCAACCGCGGGGCGAGCAACTTGAACACCGTGGCCGAGGACAAGGCGATTAAAGAAAAAGGGTTTTATCTCCACCCCTCGCCCGCCAACACCCCCAGGGATTCAGAGCCCCGCCTTTTGCCATTGTTTCCGGTCACTTCACCTAGACTTGCCGATTCTTCTTGAGTGAGTTCTTGTTTTTTTTCAATCAATTTTCATTAAATTGGTAGTTGTGTTTTGATATGTCGCGTACCATTCATTCTCATGTTGTATAATCAGTCACAAAGATTTGATTTTGGGATGAATCCATGGAAAAATTTGGAGGAAGAGTAAATTAAATTAAGCAACTCCATTGAGTCTCATGTATGATGTGTAATTAATTAATTAATGGATTTTTCTCTCTTTCTATCTTTCTATTTTTTTTCCTAATTAATTGCTTACCCGCCTTTTTCAAACTTCTTTTATTCTCTCGAGATATTAATTACGCTTATTTTTCTACGCATGTTCAAGAAAGTCGTCGAGGCGACTGACATTGTTGCTGATACGAAACTTTATTAGGGAATAGAAAATTAAAAAAAAAATAGGGCACATGATTAGAGGAAAAAGAAAGGGTATTTGTTGAGTGGGGTTTAACCAAAATGGATTAGCTGTCAGCGAAAGAGTGAAAGGAGGGGGAAAGGAATCTTGACTCATTTGTTGCATCTCCTATGTGGGGTGGGACGAAGATGCCCATTTTGACATCGAGGTTTTACTATGAGCTTATCATCAAAATGTTACTACTCCTTTGTCCTCTATCTCTCTATAATTAATGAGACAATGATGCCAAGCTTCTTGACTTATACTCATTTTTGGCCTACATTTTAAAGTAGAAAATAAATTGGACAAATTAAAGTAAGTTGACGATGATATCAACATAAAACGGTCTTTTGTTGAGGCATTCAATTTGAATTAATTACTTCCGGCTTGGCCATCCAATTGAATTCTTTCAGGGTTTCTTGGCCGTTGATGGAGAAATGCATGACTTTGGTTAAGGCTTTTACATGTTGGAATTAATGGTGGTTTTTTTAGTAAAACATGCAAATTAAAGGGGTGATGGATGGTCCCAAAAATGTAGTTGATCGTTTAAATTGGGTAGGATACTTCAATACAACTTTTGAAAAAAAATGGAGTGGGGGAGAAGATGATGATGTTTCTTTATTTTTGTGTGCCCGAAACGCACTCAAGGATCTTTTTTGACTCTAAGGTGATTGAATAGTGGGAGGGAGAAAAGTGTGACTTGTTGTGATGATTCAAGCCAAGAAAGAGATCATCAAATAATTAAAAGGGACAGCCAGTTTGAAAGTAGGAAGAAAAGCAAGAAAACAAGGCGGTCTTTCTGTGTTTTTTATTTCCTTGGTTTGTTGTGCTTGTGGGTCCACTTTTCTTTCTTGCTTCTTCAACGATATTACTGATTCAATGTGAGTGGATCTAAGAGCATTCGCAACGCGTCTCCTTACCATGACTATCTCGTCTCAGCGAGATGAGACGGCATCGAGACCGCGTTGCAGCACCGCGTCTCGTCCCGGTCTTGGCGAGCGTCTCGTCCCAGCGAGACGGATGGCGCGCGCTGGCGCTAGGCGTGACGCCCACTCGACGGCCCGCGAGTGGGCGTCGTCACTACTGATGCAATAAATCATTTTTAAACTGCCGACGCAATAAATTATTTTTTAAAAAAAATTGATTTAATAAAAAATAATAAATAATAAATAACAGTCATTTTTAAATTTTTTATTTTTTAATTTTTTTACTCTATAAATACTCAGTTTTCATCCTCATTATACACACAAACACACGTCTATTTTTCTCAAATCATCTTCATTTCCTCTCAAATTTTCATCTTACCTCTCCATATTTCATCTAAAAAATGTCCGGCGACGGAAACGAGGGAGGCTTCCGGCGGATATGACTTGAACGAGTTTTGCGATTGGGGGGGCATGTACAATGTCTTGGGTGGTTCCGGTTCGTCGACGTCGGGCACCCAAGGCTCGTCGACGCCGACGGCGTACTAACCACCCTATTTTGATGTAGATGCATACTCTCGTCCCTCCGCCCCAAGGTATTCGCAGAGTTTATCCCAAATTAGGGAGGATTATCCGGATGAACCCAATCTGGAAGGAGGACGAGGCTGTGGAAGCTCCAGGGGTCGCGCATTCGACGCCGTGGAGGAAGAGGAGGAGGCGGCCGAGGAGGAGGATATAGGCCGTCATCCATACAGCCGGGCGGACACGATGACTCTGTTCAAAGCTTGAGTCAGCGTCTCGTACGATCCCATCGTCGGGAATCAACAAACCCGCAAGTGTTTTTGGGAAAAGGTCACCGCCGCCTACAACGAGAACAAGCCGGCTCGGTCCCACCGCCGCACCCTGAAGATGCTCTGCAGTCATTTTGACCGCGTCGACAGAGATGTCAAAAATTTTGCGGCATCTACAAGAATGAAGCAGCTCAATACCAAAGCGGAGCTAGTGGAGCCGACATTATGAGAGCGGCTTTGCGAGTCTTTTCTAACGACAACGATAAAGAATTCAAACATGTCGATGTTAGGGAGGCCGTCAAAGACGTTGAAAGGTGGGCCGGCGGTGTCCAGTCCAGCCAGGGCTCGAGCTCGAAGCGCACAAACACATGGCGGGTGACCAATACTCGTCTAATGAGGGCGGGTCAGGCAGCACCTCACAAGAGGTTGCCTCACAAGAGGTTGAGGGCACGACCACCGATGCAGGGGCTCCTCCCGTGGGCGCCGTCGGCCGCAAGGGACCAAGGCGGCGAAGGCGGCTAGAGGGAGGAGGGGCCGAGGTGAATCAAGCCAGGCGGGCTCGGGCTCGGTCTCGGGCTCGAACACCCTATTGTCCATGTACTTGACCGTCATGATGGCGGACACTTCCTGCATGACGCCTCCACAATATCAAGCCCATCTTGTCGGAATTGAGTATATGGCAAGACAAATTGGTATTCCGCCTCCAGGTAGCTTGAGTGCACCGCCACCGCCTTCGGGGGATGATTCGCCGGCGGAGTAATTTTTTTAATTTCTATAAAATTGTATTTTAAATTATGTCTTTTTTTATTTATGTTGCCACGAATTTAATTATATATTTTTTTAGGATTTTAAGTTGTAATTTTATTTTATTTAATGAAGTGTGTTTTTATTAATTGAATTTGTTGGAAATTAAAAAAAATGAAATTGAATAAATAGTTAAGGGATGAGATGATTAAGAGACGGATAAAAGATGGAGGGTTGTAGGTGATGTTTCTTAGTTAAAAGATGAAGTGAAAAGTACAGTGGGGCCCATGAATAGTTAAGAGATGAGACGAATAAGAGACAGAGTTGCGGATGACCTAATTCTCCTAACGATATTACTAATCCAAATAGTAGTAGTAGTAATAATTTTCTACTATTGATCGAGTTTGGAAAGTCATTTCCTATGAGATTGGTTGAAAATTTCTAACATGAATAGTTAACTTTCTAGTCTATATGTATAATATGTACTCCCTCCGTCTCACCTTAAGTGGATTGATTTCTTTTCGGCCGTTATTTTGCAAATATGATAATAAATAGTTAAAGTAGAGAGAAAGTAAAGTAAGAGAGAGAATAATATAGAAGAGAGTCGTATCTACATTATTCTATTACTTATTTTACTTTCTCTCCACTTTAACTATTTATTATCATTTTCCCCAAACACATGCTGAAATACAGTCAATCACTTGAGATGGAACGAAGGGATTATATATATACGCATTAATTTTTATTAATATAACGAAATAATAAATAAACAAATTGGAAAGTTTAAGTTCAATATAAGAGTTATTCTTAATTCCAAATATGTTTTGAAATTTATCAAAATATTTTTATATTTTTCATTTTAGTTTTACAAATTTTAAATAATAATCACATATCTTTTAAAAATAATAATTTTTGAAACGATATGAATTTTAATGTACGATTGTTAAGTAAGAGAGAGATTGAAAATAAATGATTGAAGTAGTTAGTGGAGAAATGGTGTCTTACCTTATTAGGAAAAAAACAGTTTTCTTAAATAGAAAATGCATAATTTTAATGGATAATAACAATTTTTAAAGAACGGAAAGAGTATTTTTAACATGTCAATATTCATTATAATTCATATATATTAAATCATTTGATTACTCAATATATCTAACATTTTTTTGATCTAATGTCCTATTTTTAATTTTTATAATAGTAATACTTAAATGTGTTTAAGTTTATGTTTGTTATATGATTAGTGTATTTAATTTTTGTTATATATTATATTCCACGTCTCATTAAATATGCAACATTTAGGAATTGACACGATATTTTATGTAGTATTGTTTTGTGTGTTAATGAAGAGAGAGTAAAGTAAGAGAGATAAAAAAATAGAGATAGAGTTGTTTCTATTTTAGGAAATATTTCATTTTTAATGGGACAATCTAAATGAAAATGTTTCATATTTAATAGGACAGAGAGAGTACTATATTCATATTGGACTAGCCTAAAATTCATAAGTTGAAAGTTAGGATTGTAAATATAATAAAATTTCAACCTAATTGGTCTACACCTAATTAATTTACTAATTGGTTTAAACTTAATTAATTTACAATCTGAATAGCACTGACCCAAAATCTGATAAGATGTCTTGATTGATATGCCTAGATGGAGTAAAGTTTTATTAATACGACGGGATAAAAACCAATTTACTTGATAAATTCTTCCTTACTAATTACTACTGCTAATTTGGAATTTTGAATCACTCATTGAAGTTAAAACGCAATATCAATAGCCATATTCTTTTAAAAAAAATTAATACTCCTATTACTAAATATCAAAAGAAAAATATTCCTATGCGATAGTTCGCGGACAACATTTGAGAAGCAAACTACTAAAGTGAAAGTAACAATATATACATTATCTGAATTAGAAGTTTTTAGGGTCCGTTGCAATATGACTAAGATTATTGATTGGCAAGAGGCATGTCATTTATTTTAGGGCATCCACAATGAGACCGGGTCCCAAGTCCCTTCTGTGTCATCATTTTTCTTATTTTTTTTTACGTTGGGCCACAACTCCATAACTCTTTCAGGTCCCAATTCAGGACACAAACATTAAATTACACTATTCACAGCTGCTAACTATTTAGTGTAAAATTAAATACGTATAGCAATTATAACACAGAAAAATAGTTGTGCAAATATATATATCAATTTTTGAAAAATTGAATTTGTAATGTGAGCGTTTTTGCATCCAATTGAAAGGAAATTTTGTGAATATAGGTCGAACATGACACGACCCCAAAACTCATCTCAATATTTCTTATAACCTCGCTTGCACTGCTGGGTTGGGGATGGGGCAGAAGCACGGACACTGAGGGGTCGACGGCTGATAGAAGATATTTTCCGGTGAATCTGGGAGGTCGACGATGGGGTTATACGGATTTAGAGCATCCACAACGGTGGTGGCCCAACCCGCGT
Source organism: Salvia splendens (assembly GCF_004379255.2). NCBI lineage: Eukaryota > Viridiplantae > Streptophyta > Magnoliopsida > Lamiales > Lamiaceae > Salvia > Salvia splendens. Next base: position 30,353,867 of record NC_056039.1, read on the forward strand.
CCGTCCGCGCCGCTGGCACGGACGTGTCTCACCGCCGCTGCGCTCGCGCCGTGCCAGCGAGCAGGACACGTGGCGCGCTATGCCATTGCCTTTAATTTTTTTAATTAAAAATCGATTTTTAATTAAACAAATCAATTAAAAATAAAATAAAAAATTTCACTTTCCAAAAAAAATATATCCGTTTATTACCGTTTTTTACCACTTTTAATTTTTTTTTTATTTTTTTCCCCCAAAAATATACACTTTCATCTATAAATACCCCCACTTTCACACCCAAAAATTCACATCAAACTACACAATTCTCATCTTTATTCTCCCATATCCATTCTCATATTCATTCTCCCATATCCATTTTCATCTTCATTCTCTCATATCCTACAACATAACAATGTCCGGCCAAGGCGATGACCACCCGCCCTCTCACAGTTGGAACCCCGAATGGTTCGGTTCACAACCGTTTCCTAGTCCGGAAACGGAATATTCGGCCCCTCCTCAAAACCAAGATTCGGGCGTTCCGGGTGGCTACCGGCCATATCCAATCGACGACCAAGGTGCCTCCGAAGGGCGATAAGGGTGGACACCGAAGCCTAGGCCGACCGCCCCTCCCAAACTCCTCCTCCTCCTACTTGCGGTGTCCGCACACCGTACACTCCGGCGGAGATGGATAAATTGTTCAAGGCGTACTTGGAAATCTCCGAAGATGCGGTGGTTGGCACGAACCAATCCGGCGATCCCTTTTGGTGGCGCGTCTCTCGCCGGTACAATGAAAACCGGCCGCCGGGAACGATCGAGCTCAACGAGAGTATGGTGCGCAACTCCATCGGCCGAGCCAACGAAGAAATTGGCAAGTTCAATGGCTATTTCCTCCAGGAGACGAGGAATGCCGGGAGCGGCCGGAGCGAGGTCGACATCATCACTGCCGCGCTGAGCACCCACCAATCCATGAACGACAAGTCGTTCAAGTACCTCAACGTTTGGCAGGGCACGCAGACGCACCCGAAGTATATGGGAGGCGTAACATCCTCCTCTAGCGGCTCCTCCAAACGGTCAAGGTAAATCCCTATCCGACGCCGGCTCCGAAGAAGTTGCTAGCCAATTCGCCGGAGCTAACTTGGGTAGCCCCGACGCCGGACCAAGTGATTCCCGACGCCGACCGCAAGGAAGGAAGAAGGTGGCGGCCGACCGCCGTCGCGCCGCGACTCCATCTGCCCCCGCTCCCGAACCCGCTCCTTATGCGCCACCTCCACCCCCGAACAACTCGCTGTGGATGCTCTTAGGCCAACTCAGTATGGCTGATAGGTCAACTATGACCCCCACACAACTTCAAACGCACGAGACCATGATATTGAGTCTCCAAAAACAATTGGGGTTAGTGCCGCCGGATGAGTAGTCTTCCCTGGGTAATATTAGCCAATAATTATGTAATTTTTATTTTATTTGTAATTTGTAATATTTATTGTGGTTTTTTAGTGAATTTTAATATTATGGAAATGTTTTTGTTTAATTGAATTTTAAATTAAATTGTGCTTGTCCTTGCGGAAGAGCACAGCTGTAGGTGTTGTGCTCTTGTCAGAGAGCAAGCATGAATAGTGGCGCCGGGCCTACAACCGTACTCGCTGGCAAGAGCACGGTCGTGGATGCTCTTAAAATCTTTAATGATTGGGATAAGCTTTTAAGTCTGTACAAAGATTAGTTTTCGAGGTCACCTACTAAATGCAAGTGTACATCATTGAAGTAGAGAAATTCAAATTGAAGAAGACAAATCAAATCAAAATTGACTTTGCTTTTAAAGTTTGAGTTCATTACTTAAATTTCTGAAATAAAAATATTTGACAGCAGTGGGACTTGAATCCGAAAGCCTAAATCTGGCGCCTTAGACCACTCGGCCAAACTGTCCTTGTTTATTTCAGAGCATAATCTTGCATTTAATTTACTTTTATTTTGTCAAATACTACGTGTTAAAATTGATGTAAACACACTACCCGTTGCGGTACAAACGTTGTAACATTTGTTAATTATAATTGTCAATCGTTTGAGGACGTCCACACTCCTTACAACTCTTGTCATAACAAACATAGTATACATCGTTCGATAATACAACATCACATTGTTGAAATATGATGATTGGGGTTAGCTGAGCTCGATATTATTTCAAACAAGACAGTTGGGGGGAATTGATCCAATCAATCTAAGCGGCCAAGGCGCCCTTTCCCTCTAGTCGAATGGTTCAATGCGAGGGTCATGCTCACTAGCCATTATCATCCCGGTGCAAAGGCAGGTGGGGCACATTACCTATAATCAAACCAAAAACTAATTAGTAGAAAAAAACTCAGCAAACTCACATCAATGATCAAAGTAGCTAGGAAACTACATAAGTTCAATCTATCCAAGAATTCTTATTCTTTCACAAAGGTATACAACAATACAAAAGTGAATAAAAACGCAAACCACGCAATTTCCACATGTGTTTCAATGTTAAAAAGGCTACATCATATTAAAACCATCAAGTTTCTTCCTGAGATTTGTTTGCATCGAGGAGGTAACATTAGATATGGCATAGAAGGTCATTTCCATAGCATCAAAAGCTCAATCATTAAATACAAGCGAATTAGTACTAGCCGTGGATAAGGAAATAATGTAAATCTTTTCCAGCTTATGGCAAAAAGAAAGCGAAAGAGTCGCATATATCCATCTAAAAAGAGTTCTTTTGCTTGATTTTATTCTTTGTTCTTTTTTCCGAACTGTATGGATCATAAACCAGCCGGAGAGGTGAAGCATATGATAGAATCACATAATTAAATACCTTTCCAGAACCAGAGCAATTCTGACACCTTCTAGTAGTTGGTGCATTCAACGGACGATCAGTAGCGCTTGTCACAATTGGTTCAATGGACACACACAGACCGCTTGCTGAACAGCGGGCACATGACAAGTATCCTATCCAAAAATATAAGAAAGGATTAACCATTATCTATGAAATAAGTCAAGAAAAGGCTTGGACCACAACACTTCAAGTATGCAAAAGATTACGAAGTAATGATGCAGTTTGAGTCTACAGATTTCTCAAAGTAGAAAATATTCGTTAGACTGTAAATAGTTATCTTTGAATTTGGCCAACTGGAGAGAAAAGATCGAAGGCCCAACTAGCATAGAGATAAACTGTTTCAACATTTCTTTACTCATTTCAAATGCAGCAAGAGAAAGTCTTAAGATACCAAGTATTAGTGCACAAAGTTACATGATTTTGCTATGTTGGAACGTTTAGCATTAAGTATGGCACTAACAAGAAAGTCGTGATTTAAGCGTTCCTAGTTTTGGGGTTGATAATTTAATGTAAATAATTACCAGTTCCATGACAATATTTGCATCTTTTCTTCTCTTGCTGCTCAACATTGTTAATCTCTAGTAGCATCAATGCTGAAATAACCCCCACCGCCCCACCTGAGAACGAGGCTACAATAGGATCTACCTGACTGGAACAATAAGAGCAATTGTTACACAATTCCATTCAAAATCAGATTTAGCTCAAGAGTAACAATACTGTGATAACAAGAACAGTTTTGGTTTAAAATTTAAGCATTCGTGTACCTTAGTTGCATAGGCAAATGCATTTTGCTTATAAAGTCTTCATACGAAGTTCCTCCTATACCCAATTTTAGCTCAAGCTACAACGTAAAAAGATCTCATATTTTCAATTCATCCCTCTGAACAATACATAGAATCCCCATCATTTCTTGCATCAATCACAAGAAACAGAACAGGCAGAAACATTTACGGAACGCTGCTAACTTAGAAACTTACAGTTGGTGCAATGAGACCCCCAAATACAATAATTCCAGATATGAACGAAAAGCTTGTCAAATACAGCTGCTTCAGTGTCTTTGGGGTCTATTTCAAGAGAACGGATAACTGTGTTAGGTACTACTGCACAAGAATTCAAAAATACGACGTCACGCAACTGGATTGGTAAGATGTTTTCCTTTCGACCAATAGGTTGGGGATTCAAGTCACCTCAATAAAAGTATAGGATATTTAGAAAATATGGTAACATCAAGAAAAAGATAACGTAGAACGAAAATAACAATTGAACCGGGAAAAATATGAGTATGTTATAAATGGCTTGTGCCATCGCGAAAGGAAATCTCACAGGAAACAAGTAAATAAATAATGAAGATGAGCTGAAGTTCAATAGTAATGCAATCATCAGGAAAGTTACTAGATGAGGAAGAAAGGGAATTGATGATGGTATATCCGGCATCTCATTTTCATCATCAGGCTCCCATTCCATGCTTTTAATGCGTTGTTGGACTCTCAGCCTCCTCAACTGGAGTGAAAGAAACATATAAATATTAGAAAAGGGGAGAAAAGCAACAAGAAATAGATTGATTAGGGGGAGCTTACATACTTCTTCCATAAGAAGAAAAATTTTATTGCGTCGGCTTTTAATGTTATCTTGGATCTCCTGCAGCTGCATCTGAACAAAATCCTGGACAGTCTCTGGCCCTTCTATAATGCAGAAACTGCTGCAGCTAAAAAAAAATAATCTTAGTCATACGACACAACAGCCGATTACAAAGAGGATTTTGACAAGAATTATCCACTACTACAGAAACTATTAATATCCTCAAAGCAATTCAGAAATGAAATTCCGCAGAACCAATTCTCAACCCAATTAACCGTTCCTAGTGATGATAATATATAAAATTAAAAGAAGAATTGAGGAGAATTAACCTTGCGGCGCTGTCTCCAGGAGCACTGGAGGCATCATTTGGAGAAGATGAAGATGCAATGAGCTTGGTTCTAGAGCAGGAGGAGAAGAGGCGTTTTGGATATGCGGAGAAGATGAGAGGTTTGCCGGAAAAATTAAGGTTGTAGTTGTAAGCATGGGGCAGGGGAGCATAGAAAGAAGCCATAATGCTTTAGCAGCTCATCCAATTCTTAGATAGAGAAAGAGAGGTCGGCGTGGACAGGGGATGGGCGGGTTTGATGAATTTGTCTGAAACCACTGAAGACGTTCATGGAATTCTTTAAGGAATCTTTTAACTGGAAAAACCACTCGTCACCCCCTACCTTTCCTAAATATTTAAATCTCCACATTTTAAATATTAATAAGTATTTAAATGTCCATACTTTACATATTAACAATTATTTAGTTCCAAGTCTTTGGACTCCAAATAAACAAATCAACAAATTAATAATTCAGATATCGATAAGGTAATTATTCTAAATAGATCTGTTTCTATCCTCTTGTGATTTGATTATATCTTCCATTAGGATGAACAGTTTCAGTTTATATCTCTGTATATAAACATTAGGATTCAACTATTTTTTTATTTGATTTTTGGAAATTTTGCTTCCATAAGTTGTTACTGTTGTTGGAAAACTTTGAGACCTTGATTGTTCTTTTATTTAACATTTAAAGCAACTGTATGCTAACCAGTATATTCCTTACAGCTATCATATGTCAAGAAAATCCAAAATGCTTCAGTAAATTTGGCTCCAACTGACCACATATCCTTGAATAGTTAAGGCAAGACAACGAAATTTACTCATCTTATACAATACACTTACAAATTGGAGAGAAGTATGCATGCATCAGTCACAAATTACTACTACTAGAATATACAGTGAAAAGAGACAATGAGATATGCTACAAGAGGAAGAGTCTAAGCAAAGCATGGTATGTTCTTGCCGGTGGTAGAAATGCTGTTCACGTAGCTGAGAGACAGCAACACTTTGTTAGACACGAACATCCCGCCTACTAGAGATATTCTGCTTATGTTGTTGAATTATGTTTCCTCCAGCAACAACAACTGACAGCCATTTTCTTGTCAATAATAGCAGACTTGTGATGAATTATTGAATTTGAAACAAAGAGTTGCATATTAATTCTTAGCCCCAGAGCCAAGAGCACTAGCTCTTGCAGCTGAGTCTGAAAATTGCTTCCTCAAGTCTGCTCTTTTCTTTCTTCTTGCTGTGCCAGGGGGAGCCTGAAAATTACGAGAAAAAGGACCACACATCACAAGAAATTAGAGAAATTTCGGAAATCAAAATTGATATGGCAAAATGGTCACAAGTAAAGCAAACAAAATATGATCACCTTTTGTTCTGCCCTCATGGCCTGCTCAAGGTTGCTCATTGAAGGAAGCGACCCACCTTCCATAATATTCATCAAGTTCTTCATTCGTACACGCATTTGGAAAATTTGAGCAACAAGTTGACTCACCTATAAATGAATACAGACAGTCACAACAAAGATAGGCATGGGAGAGAGAGTAATATCATTTCTAGCTATCAACTTATCATCCCTCCATATACACCTGCTGCTCTGTTTTTCCAGATTCTTGAGCAACTCGTTTCCTCCTTTCAGGCGATTCTGCCAATAGTTCTGGTTTTTCCCTCTCCTCTGCATTGAGATGAGTAAAATCAGATACAGTCCTCCACCAGCAGAGGCAGCATGCACCAGGAACTCAACAATTCAATCAACACCATTTATTTGTAAAAAAAGGTTGTTCAATGAAATCTAGCTTGATTAATGGGAGCAATAAGAGAATTAGAAAGATGCTTAAGTTCCAATAATCTGGCCACTTAACATTCTTAGAAGACACATAAATCAGCCAAGATGCTCTATTCTTCCTCGTGATTGTGTAAAAGGAGGATGTTGGAAGAAAGAATGTAAACAAAATTAAGTTTTGGTAAAAGGAAGAGAGGTAAATTACCTGGGGTCATTGCTTCTATCATGGACTCCATTAATTGCAAATTCTTTTCTGCATCTCGAATTTGTGCGGGAGTAACCTGTTTGAATACCATTATTTGGAGATTGATTATGATCCTAAAATGCCTCATAGAAACTTATAATATCTCTAAACATCTCTTTGCATTTGATGAACATGGATAAATATTTACTGGACTTTGTCTCACTTGCTTTCTAGTACCTTTCCCATGCCTGGAATCATTCCAATTACACGAGACATTGAGCCCATCCGTGCAACTGTACGAGTTTGCTTCAGGAAGTCATTGAAATCAAATTTTGCACTCATTATCTTCTTCTGCAAGTCTTCTGCCTCTTCTTGTCGCATCTACCCAATTCATCAGAAGCCGAGTAATGGTTTTGCAGTATAAATAAGACATATATATATACATTTCAGATGATGGAGAATATGGTACTTACAACTTCTTGGGCTTTCTCCACAAAAGATAATACATCACCCATTCCTAAGATACGTCCGGCCATGCGATCTGGATAGAAAGGTTCAAGGTCGTCCATACGCTCCCCCCTTCCCACAAGCTTAATTGGCTTCCCTGATACCTGTATCAGGTCCAATTGCCCATTGGTAATTAAACTTTCAAACCAATAAAAAATCTCCAAGTATTCTTGCACCAATGTATACAAAGTACTCAAAATTGAAATCAAGAGCAACATCTCTAGACAACAAGTAGCAGAAATGAGGTTGGTAAAGTTGCATGGATTCAGCAATGGCTGAAAATCTATACATACAAGAACAACTTGCTCATATATGTAATCATAAACAAAAATACTCAAAATCCTCTACTTCTTTAAAACTTCAATTCAAGAGGTTTTAATCCAAGACATGAAAATGCAAAATGGGAAAGGAAGCTACAAGAGATAGAGATGTCTGACCTCTTTTACACTCAAGGCTGCTCCGCCTCTAGAATCCCCATCTAGCTTTGACAAAATGGCACCAGTAATTCCAATTTCAACGTTGAATGTTGTGACCAATGCTAAATAACAGAAAAGGAAACTATAAGTAAAATATATTTATCTTTCTTATAGCAGGAAACGCTGCATTTGATCGCTTAAGTAACTGTCAAACCATGATTCTTAAAAATTATTAGCATGATAAGGAGAACGCACATTCTATGATGGGAGTTCAAGAGGAAAATTCAGATAGATAAGTACACAAAAGGTAGTAGTGATCAAGAAAGATTTATAGCTAAAGAATTTTCTGCAATATTTCTGTCAAGAAGCAAGAATCTCTAACCCTGAAACAGCTCGATTAATATAAATAAGGAGGATTATATACGTTGAAGCACGCTTCCAATGGAAGGGCTGCTTCACTTTTTAACCAAACAATATATCCTGTTAAAGACTATGTGAAACATATATACCAGCAGCTTCTTGCCCAGTCATTGCATCCACAACAAGCAAAACCTCGGTGGGATCTAATACTTTTTTAACATCTTTCAGTTCATCCATCATAGCTTTATCTATCTGACAAGAAAAAGAGTTTTCTTATTGATTTAACAAAGAATAATTTTTCATATGTTTAATTTATCATAGCTAATGAGCGGGAGCCTTACCTGAAGTCTTCCAGCAGTATCCATTATAACTACATCTACATTCTTCTTCCTGGCCTCTGCCAATCCTTGTCTTGCTATTTCGGCAGGTTTAATATCTGTTCCAGCCGCATAAACTGGAACTCCGACCTTTTTAAAGCTTACACGTCAGTATTGAATCAAGTCAGGAGCACAACTATAAAGATAAGAGACACTCATACAAACCAGAAAGACTCTCTCAGATTCATTATTGAATATAGCTAGCCAATATGCTACAGAGTATATGCTACAGAGTATATGTTTCCAGTGATGTTATGACATATTTTTGCATACTTACACGTTCACCCAAGACACTCATACAAACCAGAAAGACTCTCTCAGATTCCAGTGGTAGGCTTGCAATAGAGGCTTTGCGGGAAAAAAGCTACAAATAGTTCATACTATTCTTTGTGGGGAAAAACTTGTCAAAATAAAATACAACAAATATCTTCATGAATCATGCATGCCTAACTTTACTTCGGATAAGCTTGAAGTCCCATATCAAGCAACCATATATAAGGGCAATAATAGTTGCTTTGCAGGTGAACTATATGGGACCACCATTTATTTTTAAGTTTTCAGGTAGGATTGATGTGGTTAATCAGAGTCGCAACTAATGAGATAATTGAATAATACTATAAGTTAACAAGAACCCGGACAGGATAAAAACACCGACATCAATCTTCAATGTTAATTCACTTAATTATTTATCTCATTCATCTAACCGCATTGAGCATATAAATGCCAACTTATGATGTGTAAACTATCATTGATATCTCATTTGGCAGTTTTAGTAAGTTATATATTGTCAAACATCCACATACCAGCTAGCTGCGTATTATTAGGCTATCTGATGCTCAATGATTTGAAAGGCCTTCTCAAGATGCACAAATGCATCCACATTATCACCTTAGCTTAATTTGACCTCATTCTCATTTCAGGATGTACTAATTTTATGTGAAAGGAGATGATGAAATATATTATTGACAAAGAATTTAACACTAACAATGGAATCTTAAACTTGGAAAGAAAGCTACTTCCAGAAAGCTACCTGTTCTCCCAGAATAACCAGCTGGTCGATAGCAGCAGGTCTATATACATCCCCGGCAATTAGCATGCAACTCTTCCCCTGTTGATCATATCATTATAGCTCAAGCAAGGTCAGTTCAAAGCCAAACATAATTTAGACTGTAAAAATTTGGAGGGAGGAGAAGTCTGCAAAAAAAATATGGATTCAAGATGATCACCAGCTTTTTCAGATATAAAGCTAGTTTTGCACTGACAGTTGTCTTTCCAACTCCTTGCAACCCAGCCAACAATATGACAGTTGGCTTGGTTTTTGAAAAGACCAGCTCAGAAACTTCTCCTCCCATTAGTTTTACTAGCTCATCACTAACTATCTGCATCGGTTACACAAATATAATGATCATTTAAGGGTATTGTTCAACATTATGAAATTTTCTCTATAATTTTCTTCAAATAACACATAAATGTCAACATACAAATTCAACCAAAGCAAGGCCTATATGCGTATGAAAGTTCATAAAAGACCTATCATACCTATTTTGACTATAAAACTATGACTTTCCAATAAAAATATAATGTAAATGCACTTGAAAATAAAGAAATTAGAAATGACTAACTCAATGCTATTCAAGACCAACTATGGCAGTAATTAACGCATATACCTTCACTAATTGTTGATCTGGTTTTACTCCTCGAATTAATCCAGTACCAACAGCTCGATCGCTAACTGCCTGCACAAATCTTCTAACAACGGGAAGGCTGACCTGCCAACAATGAATAAAATGTATGTGGCACACAGATTGGAAATCACAATGTAATTATCAAACAAAAAATAAGTTTACGTCTGCTTCCAGAAGAGCTCTTCTAATGTCTCTCATAGGTTCCACAATGTTTTCCTTGGTCAAGACCTCTGTATATCAGAAAAGTCAAAAACAAAATTAGTTAAGTATGGCATCCCTGCATATAGCTTCGTATTTAGAGTTGACAAAACACAAGATCGTCATTAACATAACATTAACAAAAGTGGAGCTTATTTCGGCTTGTGACCTTATGCACTAGTTATAGCAGTTGCCTAGGTGATTAGCAGGATCTAAGAGCAACTCTAGTTGTTGTCACAGACTTGGTACTCGTGACCTAAGGTTTAATACGCGAGATGTGTGTCGATAAAACACACAAATCGTGGCTTGTATACTAATGCATCTCATCAAAACTAGTTAAATAAGACTAAGGAATAGCCTTAGGAAAGGAGTTGAGGCCAATTGCAAAGCTTAGGCGACAAACAAGATATGGATTCCGCCATGTCAATACATGATTAGCAGATGAATACTCCAATTGAATGTGTAAAAATAGCATCATCAAATCAGGAAAGCCAGAAATAAGCGAGAAACCTTCTCCCTTGAGCTTGTTCCAAGCGGATTCTAGGCCGCTGGTGAGCTGCCCAAACATCTCCGCTCTCACGACGCCTCGCATTTCCCTTCTCTGAACGGCGCTGCTCCTAGAGTTTATAACACCCCACACCTCTCTCTACATCATCAAATATAAATAAATTAAGAGTCGACAAACAATAAGTAGAGTCGAGGAAGCAGCAAAACCCACCGCGAAGGAGTTGCCAGCGGAGAATGAGAGCGATTGCGGCGAACAGTAGCTCCTGCGGAGTGGCAATTGCGGGATTTGGAGAGAGGATGTACCCGGGAAATGGCGGGAAGCAACGCCAGAGATCACCTCCATGATTGCAGCAGCTTCCAAGCGAGATTCTGTTATCCGCTATTTTATCTCATCTCATTTTATTTTATAATCTGGTTATACTAATAAAAAAACAATACCTCTAACAAATTAACCTATACTATTGCATTAAAGTTTTTTTTAAAATTTATATACCTCATTTTATTGCTTATTTGCTTGTGTATAATCTAAACTTATAGTCCAACTGTCCAAAATCGAATGAATTAGATCATAGCAAAAATATTTTATCCCCAAATAAAAAAGAGCCTGAAAGTAACACGAAAATATATTGGTTTGAAATTATATTTTATTTATATTTTGCATAAAATGAAATTGATAATATCAGTGCGGACCGTTGATATATAGGAGTAGTTGCCGCCTATTTTTTAAATTTCTTTAGATTAATTATAGTTTATAATTTAAACCGATATTTTATTTTACAATCACAATTTTGATTTACTCAGTATTTCACAATCTGAAGATTGCCAAAGTTGTTCCTTCAGCTTTTTGGATAGTTGCATATAGTAATAAGTTTGGATTATCAAATTGGCATTTAAATGTTTTTCAGTCATGATCGAAATAAATTGTTGATTGGATTAAAAAAGTTCAGCACCGTTGATCATTTTTCAAAAGCATATGATATGATAGTACAAATAAATCGACTTTCACAAGTAAACTTGAGAGGAACCTAAGTACTAATACTATCATTGTAGTTTAGTGACCAAATAATTTGAAGCCTTTTTCTCAACATAGTACTACAACAATGCTTTATAATCAATCCTTCAATTTTTTCTTACTTTATTCTGTCTTAAACAACAGTAGTCCATCTGTCTACAACTTGAGGAGCATCATTCATCCTATAGTTTCATCAGCCACAATATCTTTTCGATCGTGATTCGATTGGGGTTGTGGTTGTGTTGCATCAACTTCCATCGAAAACTGAAGGGTGTTGGCAAGTATATAAATCTCATGTATATAAATCTCATGGGCCATTCCTCTGGATTTCTATCAGATACATCACTAACCGAGTCATTAAGGAGTTTTAGATATTTTATTTGTTGACGACATCTTTTCCCTAAATCCCCTTGAAGATCGAGATCAAAACACCATCGGATATCAAATGATTCGAGGTGTGGACAACCGTCAAGGATGAGTTTAAGTCCTTTATTTCCCATCCAATGAGCAAAAACTTGAAGATGGCCTAGATTAGGCATGCTTTTGCTGATTGCGAGAGCATACACATGCCAGAGCCGATCATTATGAGCATTATCTTCATATGTGGGAAGCTTGCTCTTAAATCCATTGCACGAGAATGATTTCAACAATGGGCAAGAATTACCAATGGCGGCAATGCGGGGGGCAGAAATCCCTGGTCTAATAGTAAGGTAGAAATCCATGGTCTAATAGTAAGGTGCAATTCTTCCCGCGTTCTTCCCGCTGTCTAAGTTTTGCAACCATTCTAGTTGCACAATCTCCTGATATGAAAAAGCAAGTTTCAAGTTTAAGTGTCATTTGAGATTTGATGATCTGTAGAACAACAAATGATTAGATAATTTTAACAAATAAAAGGAAGCTACTTTACAATGCTTATGTGATATAAAATCAAGAGAAAATGTTCAAAAGTGGGTCTTTACCCACATTTTATTATAAAACCACTATAAAAATTGGGTCTCATATTTCACTAAAAAGCCACTATTCTTTATATTTCTTAGATACCGTGCCCACAATAAGAGTGAGTCCTATTGTGGAACGGAGGGAGTATAATTTTACCGATCGGAGATGTAGTCCATGAGTGCATCGTCACCGAAGTCCTGGATGGTGAGGTCGACCAATTGTCCCTGGCTACGATCCACTATGCAGCGGCACATAGCATTGTACTCGTCGTTGAAAATCCCTTGCCTAGGGTTGGAGAAATCGATAACTCGCCACAGGGCGGGATCCTTAGAAACCTTCCACAATGTATCCTTATAAACCTTCCACCATGCAGTACACACTGCCTGTGCACTTCTGAGCATCTGCTCAGCCCTCAATCCACGGAGGTGATAAAACTAGGAATTGTATTGTATTGTGTTTTTTGTAATACACTTGATCATCCTATTTATAATGCTAGAGAAATAAATACTCCTAGGAACTATACACTTGGAATTATAACAGAATTAATGTTATATTCCTTGAACTTGTAAGATGTCTCTTTCCAATAGTCTTGATACTCCAACTTTATTATTTCCAACACTCCTTGAGACCCCAACTCATTATTTCCAACACTCCCCCTCAAGTTAAGTAACGGGATTTCCGATACTTAACTTGCTAAGAGCTTCTGAAAAATCCTTTGCTCCAACTGCTTTTGTCAGAATATCTGCAAGTTGTTCTTTTGACCTAACAAATGGGAACTCAACAATTCCATCTTCAATATTCTTTTTAATGAAGTGTCTATCTACCTCAACGTGTTTTGTTCGGTCATGTTGAACTGGATTCTCTGCGATACTGATTGCAGCTTTATTGTCACAAAAAATCTGACAGGTCTTCTGTGACAAAAGACCAAGCTCATCCATCAATCTTCTGAGCCATAAGATTTCAGTTAATCCATTCCTGATTCCTCTAAATTCAGCTTCTGCACTTGACAATGCCACGACCTTTTGCTTCTTACTTTTCCAGGTGACTAGATTCCCCCCAACAAATGTGAAGTACCCTGAAGTTGATTTTCTGTCAATCGGATTTCCTGCCCAGTCAGCGTCGGTATAGCCGTGGATTTCAAGATGGTTGCCACGTCTAAACATTATCCCATGATCAAAAGTCCCTTTGAGATATCTGACAACCCTCAACGCTGCTTCAAGGTGATCATCTTGAGGTCGGTGCATGAATTGGCTTATCACGCTAACAGCATAAGCTATATCAGGTCTGGTATGTGAAAGATAAATCAATTTTCCAACTAGTCTTTGATACCTTTCCTTATCTGCCAAATTAGCTCCTTCCGTGATTTTAAGTCCATGGTTGACAGCGATTGGTGTGTCTGCCGACTTGCATTCCATCATACCAGTTTCTGCTAGGAGATCTAATGTATACTTCTTTTGATTTATGAAGATCCCCTCATTTGATCTTAGGACTTCGACTCCCAGAAAATACTTGAGTGCTCCCAAATCCTTCATTTCAAACTCTCTTGCCAAATTCTTCTTAAGTTGCTCTATTTCTTCACAATCGTCTCCTGTGATGATCATATCATCAACGTAGATTATCAGGCACGTGATTTTATCTCCTCTCTTCTTCGTGAATAGAGTGTGATCTGCATTACTCTGTAGGTAATCGTACTTCTTCATGGCTTCTGTAAATCTCCCGAACCAAGCTCTTGGAGATTGTTTCAACCCATATAAGGTTTTCTTCAATTGGCAAACCTCTCCATCTTCAAAATCATCTTCGAAACCTGGCGGAGCTTCCATGTAAACTTCTTTTTTTAATTCACCATGCAAGAATGCATTAGTAACATCGAACTGGTACAAGGGCAAATCCTTGTTTGCTGCTATAGAAAGCAGAACTCGAACAGTATTCATCTTTGCCACTGGCGAGAAAGTTTCGGAGTAATCAACTCCATAGGTTTGAGTGTAGCCTTTAGCCACGAGCCGAGCCTTGTACCTCTCGATGGTTCCATCGGGTCTTCGTTTGATGGTGAAGACCCACCTGCACCCCACAATTCGCTTCCCTTTTGGTAGCCGACACTTTTTCCATGTCTTATTTCTTTCTAGAGCTCTCAACTCTACCATCATTGCTTCTCTCCAGTGTTTGATCTTCAGGGCTTCTTTCACAGTTTGTGGGATTTCTTCTTCTCCATATAGGGCTGCCTCAAAAGCTCTTGCCAGTCTTGTCATATTTGCCTTTGCCACACTCCCTACTGGATATTTTGCTTGTTTACTTGGTCTCTCCGGTGAGTATCGTTTGGGAGGAACACCACGGTTACTTCGGGGTGGTAAGATATACTGCCCCGTATCTTCGTCTATGACTTCCTCCATTCTTTCTTCTGTAATTACAGGGTCAGCAGTAGTAACAAAGTTTTCAACATGATTGTTTACCTCAGATATCGGAGGGGGCGGTATTGGAGCGCCACCATGAACCACAGGTTGAGATGTGTTTAAGACAGGTTCGTCGGCAGTATTATTTGGCTCTGGTGGACCTTCAGTGGGATTATGGTTATTCGGCATAAGTAGCCAACTTATCGAGTCAACACTAGTAATTTCCCTCTCCCCCTGACTGGTAAGTTGGGTGTTATAGAAAAACTCAGATTCTAAGAAGGTGCAGTTCATTGTGGTAATCACTTGACGAGTTTTTGGATCATAACACCTGTACCCCTTCTGATTGACACCATACCCAATAAAAACACATTTGGTTGCACACGGGGATAGTTTTGTTCGCTCATGTTTTGGAATATGAACAAACACTGAACACCCAAAAATATGAGGTTTGAGGGATAAGGCAGGAGGAATTGTAGTCATGCTGGATAACATCTGGATAGGATTTTTAAGGCCAAGGGCTTTGGTGGGGAGACGATTGAGGGTGTAAATTGATGTAGCCACGGCTTCAGGCCAGAAAAAATTTGGTACTTTGGAATCTAGGATGATGGCTCGGGTCATTTCAAGGATTATACGGTTTCTCCTTTCGGCAACTCCATTCTGTTCGGGGGTGTAGGCACAAGAGGTTTGATGGATGAGGCCATTATTGGTGCAGAATTCTTTCATCTGAGTATTAACATATTCCCCCCATTGTCAGACCTAAGGATTCTAATTTTTGTTTGAAATTGGGTAAGAATCATGGTGTAAAAGTCTGAAAATTTGGAAAAAAACATCTGATTTATTTTTGAGAAAATACACCCATGTCATGCGAGTGCAATCATCAATAAATAAAACAAAATATCGAAAACCATTTCCCCCCACAACTGGAGATGGGCCCCACACATCAGAATGAATTAAGGAAAAAACATTATCAACTCTAGTGTTTTTGGGTCTGAAAGTTTTTCGATGGCTTTTAGCCAAAACACAAGTTTGACAGTGCAAAACAGAACTCAAATCTAGATGCGGAAAAATAATACTTAAATAACTAGTAGACGGATGCCCTAACCGCCTATGCCATAACCAAGCTTCCCGTTCTGAATTTCCATGAGCCAACATTCCTTTGCCAGTTTGAACCGTCTCATCCACATAGTATAACCCATGATACTCAGTGCCACGCCCAATAGTCTTCCCCGTCCGGATATCCTGTAGACAACAAAATTTTGGATTTATTAGAAGGGAACAATTGAGTTCTCGTGTAACATGACTGACAGATAACAATTTCTGAGACAAAGCTGGCACAAAGAGACAATTAGGGATTCTCAATGATGGTGATATTTGAATGGTTCCCGACCCCTCAACAGATATAAATTCCCCGCTGGCTGTTTCAATATAAGTCCTTTTCGATTTAGTCAACTCTCCAAAATCAGACCTATCATATGACATTGTGTCTGTTGCCCCACAATCAAAAATCCACCCTTTTTCATTTTTTCCATCCACTTTTGCGACTTGACATGCAATGGAAATTTCTGGGGTATCTCTTAATACGGAAAAACGATTTTGGATTGAGATTGGGTTACTATGGTATTTAAGGCTAGTGTGGGGGTCAACATGAGATTTTTTATAAGTATGTGGGTTGTCATGTAAGAGGGTGGGGGCAGATTTATAAAAAAGAAAGGTGGAAGGGTTTGAGGGCAAAGTCAAATCCTCAAACCCTTTACCTTCAATTGCTCTCGTAAATGAGGCAGAGCCTCCCGCCGCCTCAGCTTCTCGGTCGATTCCTCCTCCGTTCACGCCCCACCATCCACCGCCGGTCGAGATTTCCATCGGTTCGCCGCCTTTGTTTCCGGCGTGAGTAGCCCCTTGGCCAAGGCCGGCGACTTCTTCTCTCCCCACCGCCATTCTTCCCTTGCCGGTTGAATTTCGGTTCAGTTTGTGTCCATCCTCCCACCATTCTGGAAATCCCACCAATTTGAAGCATGTTTCTTTGGTATGCTTTGTCATCCCACAATGGGTACAATACAATTTTGATTTGTCGATTCCTCTCGATTTGAGGAATTGTTGCGTGATTGTGGTGGTGGAGGTGGTCCTCGATGGGGCGGCGGTGGCTGTGGTGCTCTGTTCTGACCGCCAAACTGAGGCGGTGGGGCTCCCTGACGAGCACCGAAGCCGGTGCCTATGTCGGCGTTGACGTTGGTGGTACTATCTGAGGGTTTCCAGACTCTGGCCCGAGCTTCTTCTTGTTTGATGAGGCCGAAGGCAGTTTCAGCGTTTGGTTCATCCTTCAATATTTCTCTTCTGAGGTTGTCATATTTGTCATCCAATCCGGCAAGAAATTGGTAAAGCCGTTTAATTTCTTGTTCCTTTCTATAAATGTTGATACCTTTGTCGCAACAATCATACGGGCAAGGTTTTCGAGCATCCGTGTTCACCCACAGATTTTGTAAATTGCTCCAGTAGCTTTCGAGGGATTCATTTCCTTGAACTAATTTGTTTGTCTTGATCTCGAGGTCGTACACCTGCACAGGGTCAGCCCTGACTCCAAATGTAGTGTTGAGGCTTTTCCACATCTCCTTCGCTGTCTGGTGTTGAGCGAATTGAATCACCAATTTTTGATCCATATTCTGGATCAACCATGAGAACACTGTGAAATCTGCCTCCTGCCATGTTTTGAACTTTGGGTCGTCGGTTTTTGGAGGATCTTCATCTCCTTCAAGATGATGGAGTTTTCCTCGACTGCCAATGTTGACTCGCATTATTCTTGCCCAAACAGGGAAGTTTCTCCCATCGAACTTGAATCCAGTTGAATCCAAGCCCCTTGGCCTAGCGGTAAAGGGTGCTGGATACCGCGTCCATCTTGGAGGTCTCGAGTTCGAACCCTGGGTGGCGTAATTTATCTTTCCTCCTTGTTATAGGAGTTGATTTGTAATTTCCTCCTTCATATATATGATATAAATATATGAAGTTAATTTTTTAAAAAAAAAAAAAAAAAAAAAAAAAAAAACTTGAATCCAGTTGAGACGTTTTCAAAGGTGTTTGTCATGTTGATTGATACTCACTTGATTTTGGCTGTTTTTGGGTGTAGGTTTGAGAGATTTCTGCCGGATCTGTAGTCGAAAGGTTTGGGAAGGGTTTGAACAATGATGAATTTAATTCTGA
Source organism: Salvia splendens (assembly GCF_004379255.2). NCBI lineage: Eukaryota > Viridiplantae > Streptophyta > Magnoliopsida > Lamiales > Lamiaceae > Salvia > Salvia splendens. The sequence goes on from NC_056039.1 coordinate 30,372,145, forward strand.
GTTCGATTGAACCACAGAACTGTTTCTGCTCTGATACCATGATAAAACTAGGAATTGTATTGTATTGTGTTTTTTGTAATACACTTGATCATCCTATTTATAATGCTAGAGAAATAAATACTCCTAGGAACTATACACTTGGAATTATAACAGAATTAATGTTATATTCCTTGAACTTGTAAGATGTCTCTTTCCAATAGTCTTGATACTCCAACTTTATTATTTCCAACACTCCTTGAGACCCCAACTCATTATTTCCAACAGGAGGCACTTCTGAGCATCTGCTCAGCCCTCAATCCACGGAGGCAGAGGAGAGACTGAGGATGATTCAAGCAGAGGAATTTTGTTAGGCAAAAGGACGTTGGTCTGCATCCAACCGGAACCACTTTGAAGCTTGGCCTTCCAAGTATCCACTAAGCGCCTTCGCTTCATGGGAGGAGTGTCGTAGTAGTCGAAGTATTCGCCGATGCTGTAGAGGCCAGCGGGGTCGTTGCCATCGGATTTACGAGTATGAAGGCGGATCTGAGATGAAGCAGCATGGTTGATGGAGATGTGATAGGGAAGAGGAGGTGGATTGCGATCGGGATGGATATGAGGGTTATTCTCCAAGGGAAAGGAGTGATATAGAGAGAATAGCTGATCAAATCGTTCCATGGCTGAATGGAATAATATAAGAAGGAAGTATTTTTATAGAATGCAAAACATAAGTTTCAAATCCATGGGAAATCCTAACATACATTAGACGCTCCAAAGATATTATCTTTTAGATTTAATATCATATTTAGTGTAGATTTATAATTATCTTTAGTTTAGATTTATTTTTATCTAGTTGGATATGTTTTTTTAGTTCTGATAGCATCGTTGTTAACTTTGAAGCTTAAACATCTCCTACTATAACTATGCAATTTTGGGGTTCAATGAAATCTCAGGTGCAATTTTGGTCATGTTCCACCCAACACCTGAAAGGATTTGAGTGCTTCTAAATGAAATATGATTTATATTTGAAATTTATTCCTTGTACTTGTCAAACAGGTCTCATAAATTTGGAGAGCTTAAATCATGAATTAAAGATGAAGGGAGTCTTCATCTTTCAGGAATAAGGATTTGTACCTACTTCTTACTGAGAAAATATTGTTTATTCCTGAAGAATTTGCATGATTGGATGCAGATAGAATGTTTTTGGTTACAAGTTCTCTTTACTTAAATTCGAGTTCTTTTAGTGTTTTCGGTTTATATTTTGAGTTGAGAGAGTCCAGGCAGGTTGTGCTTGATAGTTGGTGATTAAATTCCATGAAGTTGATATGGATTGAGAATTATGCAATCGTGAATCGTATATAATGCGAGTTGAATTTAGGAGGAAATATACCTGCTGTTGTGTTGGAATTTAGATGGAAAATCAAAGAATGAGACTCCTTTTGATTACAAATTCTGCTCTCTTGAAATTGTATGAATTTGGTGGTGAATATTTGTTTTGTTTAGTGTTTAGGAGTTTGTGGAGATTTTTTTTTATTATATTTTATTTTATGAATAAATAAATAGAATATTATCAGAATTTATCGTTTACATTATACTCTTGAGCATACCCAGGGAAAAACATCAATAACTAGCCAACAAGGAGACTAAGCATACCAAAATAACATGGAAGATACAAAAGATCAACAAATCGAAGCATACAAAGATAACACCATCTTGAGACAACCATTGTAACCCAGTGTGGACGGGCCTCGTTAAAACCCCTTAGGAATAAAATTTCATGGGAAACTTCCCAGGGGGAGAGAGAGTTCATGGAGATTCTGATACATGCATACACCGTTGGATTTTGTTGGGAGTTAAATGAATGGTGGTTTAATTTGATAATGGCATTGATTTGGTTGGAAAGTTAATAATTGGGAGTTGGGACAGTAAGTCAGTAAGTGTGTCATTGAATTACAAATAGGGGAAGAGAGATTGCCGATCGCGTGAGGCAGAGGAGGAATCTGCGCCGACACTTTGTGGCTAGAAGAAGCTGATTGGGCCCAAAAGATGTTGTCTCCATTTAATTGGACTCTTTTATTTTGATGTGGCTCAAAGCCATAATTATTCTGGACTTTGATTTTTGTATATTTGGGGTTGGCCCAAATATGATTAATTATGTTTCTTGTCTTACGAAGTCTCACGCAAGACTTGAATTAAATTCCATCGTCTTTCATAGTAGTAAAATTCCAACTAGATACATTGAAACACTCATGGATGCGATGAACGGCACTCAATTAATGCGACTCATAGAATCAAAGCATGAATACATAGATTAGAGAGCGTGATTCAAATATAAACTGAAAACTGATAATAAAATAAGTCGACCTAAATGTAGGAAGAGAAGAAAACGAAGTTGAGGTGGTTAAGTATCGCAAAAGAAGATAGTTTGAAATAAAACAATTACTATTAAGGATTTTTATACCCCATTTGTTCTCTTGAAAGAGAACGTACGAGCAACACATCCGATCAATTTTTATGTTTTTGTTTCGCCATTAAATATATATATTTTTTTATAAGTGAATTTTATATTTCACTACTCATATTACTTATATTTTTGTTAAAATCAAGATATAAAAAGAAGGATCCATTTTTCATTAATCTTTTTATCTAATGTTTTTATAAAATTAAATTACATCATAAAATTCGCATTAGTTAAATATAAAATATTTAATTATGGACGGGAAGAGATAGAGATAGAGATAGTTAAAGATTAATCGGAAATCCAACCCTCAATTACATGCACCGTAAATATGCTTAAAGTAGGGTTATATAAAAAGAGGATGAGGATAAGTGTTTCAAAGATAGGAAAGTTAAATGCACGTGGCAGCTCACAATACAGATGTCCAACTGTTGCTCCGCCACCTTCCTCCGCCATTGCACTTGCACCTTATAACTATTCCCCTCTACACCATTCTCCAACCCCAAATCAAGTTCTGAAGTAAAAACCAAATCAATCCACCAAAGATGGCAGCATTGAAGAACGCTCTTCTCAGCCTCTCCAAGTCGTCGGAGCTCTCCCAATCCCTCCCCCTCCGCCCCACCGTCTCCCGAGTCTGCTTCGCCACCGCCGCCGCCTCCAGACACCAACAGGTACTACTACACTCTCAGTCTCCATTCATCAATCCCTTCCCTCCCTCTCCAACTCACACGAAACCCCGTCTCAAGGGCCGAAACATGGCCGGCCGCAAAGAGTACAGCCCCTACAACGACGAGGAGCCGCGGGACGAGGTGAGGGAGACCATGGACAAGGCCAAGGAAAAGACCCGAGAGATGAAGGACAGAGCTAAGGAGACCGCCGACTCAGTGAACGACAAAACCAAGGAAAACCTGGGATCCATGGCGGATAAGGCTTACGAGATGAGGGAAAAGACTGCCGACGCTGCAGGAAACGACGAGGCGACGGACAAGGTGAAGGGCGCCGCGGAGACGGTGGCGGACAAGACAAAAGAGTACGCGCAGGGGGCCAAGGAGAAAGTGGCGGATGCGGGCAAGGGCGCGTGGGGGGCGGCCAAGGACACCACGAAGAAGATCAAGGAGACGGTGGTGGGGAAGTCGGAGGACGATGATTATATAGAGGATCACGTGAAGAAGCCGGCCCGGGAGCACCGGGGTGAGAAGGTCATGGACGAGGATGTGGTGGACGCGAGGCGGCGTCGCGCGGACGAACACGACCGTGGAAAGCTTTGAATTTTCTGCTTAGAGCGACTATAAGCATCGAATAATTTTCTGTAAACGATCCATGTATGTTTCTTTGATGGATGCGGTCGAAGCGTCATAACTTAATATACTTTTTGTGTTAATAGTTTGAATATCCTTAAGAATTGGTTTCTTTTGATCGATATGTGGCCACTATTTTTTTTTAATATAGGTGAATGAATTTAAATTTGGATGTCGCGTTACGGACAACTGGAACCCAAAATTTGAAAAGTGATTTAGGTATTCTTTGTTCAAAAATCTAAAATATGATAGGTTTTGTAGTACTATTACAACTACTATATATCTATTCTATTTTAGGTTTCAGAGTACCATTAAAAAATTGTCTATAGTTGTCAGGCGTATTTTTTGTATTAGTGACACCGGAATAAGCTAAGCTACAACATGTTTCCACTTAATCACAACTGATATTAGTAACAATATTCTTTTAATAATAAATCTTGTCATCTTTAATTAGAGAACTCCACGATGAAATTTTATATTGACAATAGATTATTTTTAACATAAAGGCAGAGTTTTCAAATTAAATTACTGATATATTGTATACGATACCAATTCAATCAATTATGCAAAATTTTTTTTTGAAATAAATCAAAATATAAATATTTATAATTAACATAACCAAAATTGCAAATTGATCTGACATGAACGATAAAAGACGAGTTTTGCCATTTTGGGACGTCTACCAATAAGTGACACATTTTCTTTATTATTTTTAGTAAGTAGCCCCAACACTCCACAAACTTATTACACTCACATTTACTATAACATTAATATATGAAAACGAGACCACATTCCACTATTTTTTTTACTCGTTTAAAAATAATCATAAAACAAAGTCAAAATGTGTCTTTTATTCACGGGTGGAGACAATATAATTTTATTAATAATAGAAATAAGGTTATTAATGTTATGCGAAAAAGTATATGGCTCTAAAGAAAAAGTAGAAATGAGTCAATTTGAGTGTGCGCGAAAATAAGAAATTGTAATAAATAACGGACAAAAGTGGAAATAACGTGAGATAAGACCGAATAAATCTCTCCAACTCATCCAAACAGCGACTAAGGCGGTAAACAACTGCACCTCTATATTACTCCTTTTATTTGCAAAATAATTTTTTTGATTTGTCATTTTAGCGCGCCCCTGGTTTAGAGTTTTATTTATCTTTTTTCATTTTAAGTAAATGGATTTCACACTCTCGATCCACTGAATATTATACTTAAAAAGTAAAATTTATATTATATTAACTTTTTTCACTCATTTTTTTCACAGTTTTTAAAACATACATAAAATCAAAGCATGTCTTCAAATTGTGGACTACTTCCTTAATTATAATATGCATGTATAACACCACAAAAAATTTAAATTATTGAATAACATGGAGCCCATGTTCCATAGTGTATATGAGATTTTATTGTTGAAAATAATTATTAGTACTTTCATCCGAAAATAGTTGAGACATTTTTTTTTAGTATGAGATTTTAAGAAATTAATTTGTTAAAGGTTAAAGTGGAAGGAATAAAATATGAGAGTGAACGAAAGAGTAAAGTATGAGTGAGAATAAAATATTTACAGAAAGAAATGACTCAGTTACCTTGAAACAATTAGAAAAGAAATATGACCCAACTACCTTGAGAGGGACGGAGTATGATATCCCAATTTTAATGAGACAAAAACATAAATACTATTTTCTGTCGTCCTAAATATAAGTTACTCACTTCGTCCCCTATTATGTGTCTCAATATTCCATTTTAGTTGGTCCCATATTAATTAATTTTTCCATATCATTTTTACCACTTTTGGTAGTGGGACTCACATTACTCTAACTCATTTTCACTTACATTTTATTATAAAACTAATTTATAAGTAGAACTCACATTCCACTAACTTTTTCATCCAACTTTCTATTACATTTCTTAATAACCGTGTCGAGTCAAAGTAAGACATATATTGGGGGACGAATCATTCAAATAATATATAGAAACTTTAATTCAAATTATTATGAAAATAACATTTGTGTTCTATACAGAATATTTCTCAAAATTCATGCAAAAATAAATAAAATTCATATTATAGACGATGGTAAAAGTATTTATTGGAGTACTATTAAACATATACAAAAAGCAGTCACCGGAAAAGTAATGTATACACGTTCATACCTCGCCATTTCATGTTCTAATTCATAAGGAAAATTTAGAGATCAAATGATAATAGTAATAATTTTGCTATAATGAGATCTGCAATATTCATATTCATATTCAACACATAACATTTGATAACCGGATATATTCGATACACATATTTCGTCCAAGGGCCCGTCCACAAAATAAATAAATTAATCAATTAATTAAATTAGTCAGTTAATTTAGTTGAGAAGAAATAATCGGAATTCCGACGAGGCCAGGTGATGTCAGTACAATTGAATTTCAACACAAAAAGCTTAAAGTAAAGGATGAGGGAGAGCCATAGGTGATTAATTATCTTTATGGTTAGCGGAAGACAATAAAGCTGACACGTGGCTCTCCGCCACCACGAGGCAGCGGAGCCGCCGGCCGGCCGCAATCCCTCTGCAGGGTGGGTGGTCCCCCCTCCAACAGACATTCTGATCTGAGGTTAGTTAATTTCATGGATCGATCCATCCAATTATGCAATTTCATTTTATGATTCTTGAATTATCAGAGAGAGATGTCCGTACAAAGGCGCCGCTCTTTTTTATTCTCGCCTTTTTCGTAAGTGTTAAGCTTAAGAGTAAAAATAAAAAAGAAGTGGTAAGTTTTTACTTTTTTTTACCTTTGTCTCTCTCCCGGAGGAGACTGGGGATATAATGGAGAGAGAGAGAAATATTCATAAATTTGGTTTGCCCTTTCTATAGAAGAGGAGAAAATTAAACCTCATGCACGATTCTCCTAATCCCAACAAACAACTCGAGATTGAATTCATATCTCTTCCGTTGAATAATCTCCTCATGCACTCAATCCCCTCTCTATATAATTCCCCTCACACACACTCACTGTTCTTCACCCACACTCAGATATTTTTATGGAGGAGCACCGGAGAAACGATCTCCAGAAACAGCCGGATCAGCCCCGCCTTAAGCCGCCGGAGATGCTGCCTCCCCCGCCGCAGAAGTGCCCCCGCTGCGACTCCACCAACACCAAATTCTGCTACTACAACAACTACAGCCTCTCCCAGCCGCGCTACTTCTGCAAGTCCTGCCGCCGCTACTGGACCCACGGCGGAACCCTAAGAAACGTCCCCGTCGGCGGCGGCTTCCGCAAGAGCAAGCGCCCCCGCCCATCCCCCTTCGAGAACGAGGATCAGCCGGTCCTCGCCGCGATCCCGCCTCACACTCTGGCGGCCTTGAGCGCGGCCCACATGAGGCAGCCTTTCCCTCCCGCCATGGGGGCCGGGCCCACCTACTACCGAGGCGCCACCTTCCTCTCCACCCTCGCCGCCATGCAATCCGTTCCCCCCGGAATCAACCAGGCCGCCGCCCGCGGCCAATACAATGCTGTCTCTCTGAGACCCCCGGCGCCGCTGCCTCCGCCTCCTGCACCACCGCCGCAGCAGCACCAGTTCCCCCTTCAGAATGATCAGTACAACTTCCATCGGCAAGACAGCTTGACTAATCCGGCCCGCCCGCCTAGGCCTCAAACTTTCATCAACACCAATAGGGGTACTCCTGCCGCACCAGCAACCACAACCACCTCACCCGGCACGAGCTTGAGTTTTTGGAATGGCGATGGCGATGGCGACAGCGATGACCTGGCCGGGCTTTCCTTCGCCGCGGGGTTTGATCCGTCTTCTCCATGAATTTTGGATATGTTCTTCATTTCTATTGCATGTCTTTCGTTATATTTAGGTTTCGAATTATTTTCGATCCCCTTTTCTTCAAATTGAGTTTTTGGGTTTTATTTTCTTGAAAAAAGAAGAAGAAGAAGATGGGTGATTTAGGTTGCAAACATTTATGCACAATGTTGTAATTTACCATCTTATAGAGATTCAGAATAGGTTGGGTTGGGTTGGGTTGGGTTGGGTTGGGTGAGGTTGCTTGTTCAACTTTTTGATCAAAAGTTTATTGAGTTTAATGTTAATGCCTTTTGCTTTTCCGTTGCTTTAATTCAGTTTTGACAATTTAGAATCCTACTTTATCACTTGTGAGAGCATGAAGGAAGTGAGATTATTGGTTTTGTACGAGTTGTTTATATTTTAAGTAGGTGTTGTTTCGTAGACTGTAAAGTCGGTAAAGGAAGTCATTTAAACCAAGATAAGAGAATAATGCATGAATGGATGAGCTCTATGTCAGTCTAAAGCTAAAGCTAAAGCTAACACCTAAAGCTGATTGATTAGATCGATTATTATGTAATGTCGCATGCATGCGCCTGCCCCTTAATTCCACCCACAAATAAACCTCATACCCCCTAATTACTTGCTAATTTACATTAGACCGCATGTAACGACCCACTTTTTGAATCCTAATTTTCGAACTCTAAAGTACTTGCATTTAATGTTTTTAATGTTGCGAAATCCGTGGATTAATTGTTGTTGGATACTTTTCGTGACCTAATTTTGAGTTGGAATTTTGACTGGGTCAACTTTGTTGAATGTGATGTGAATTTAATTGTTTTTGAATAATTGATAATTTGTTATGAGAGCTAGAAATTTGTGAAATAAATTCCTTTCCGTGAAGAATATTTATTGGACTCAATTTCGTGTGAGATCCGATAAATTGAATAAATAATACAAAAATCCAGTCTTGTGGAAAATAAATTGAGGGCTGCACAATTTAAATAAAATACAAAGGACCGTGAATCAAACTAATTTAATTAAATCTTTTCCTCCTTGACTTGGTAACCAAGACTTTCCTTAGTTCAAATTTTAAATAAATATTCTGCAGAGATTTTTCCTCTCCTCCTCCGTGATCTGCAAATAAAATTCCAAAGAAATAAAATTAGTCAATCCTAATTAATTTTTGAGAAATTAATTACCCATATTCCATCCCCCTTCCCACGTTTAAAAAAACGTATCCCACTCCGTAAATCTCTTCCAAATCTAAACCACAACTAACTCCCAATTATACTCCCATGTTATGAAGTATAAATCTTCATACCCTATCTCTCCGCCTAACACCAATTCTGCAGTCACCCTCAATTTACTTTTGAATCACAAAAATTTCTCAAGGCGGCAGAGAAGAGATAGTTCATCATTCTCCCTCTCTCAATCCTAATTCCACCGAGGTAACCATCCATCTTTGTTCTATCTCACTAATGCCACCCTATTCAAATCAGACTCATGGAATATCTTTTAACAGAGAGGAAGCAGAGAGTTAGACAAGCTATTGTTCAAGCCACGCACGATTCAATCCTTTCGCTTGGTAATTTCAGAAATCTACCATCTCCTTCCTCACAAATATTTTTCACACAATGACGTACAAATCCCCTTCTCTGGCAGGAACCGAGAACTAAAATCAGGGAAAGTGTCATCATCTATTCTTTCACAATCTGTCAGCAAATTGAAGGTATACATTTTCCCCATCCAAATCCAATTCCATACTTGTGCATCTCATGAAACCAGTAACCGAAGCAAATCAATAATTCGAACAAATATAAAACAAAGAACCGAACTTTAATTTGTGAAACCAAATTAAGAACTTATCTTCGGGGCCGCCGGAGTGGCGACGCAGCGGCTACTGCAGCGCCGAGCGACGGCTGTGGGTGAGGGCGTCGAAGCTCTAGTTTGCTGTTCAATTTTTTGTTGTGAATTTGAGAGAAAGCCGACGGTATGGAATGGGGAGTTTTGTTCTTCATTGTTTATTTGTACTGATTTCTTTATAAGTATTTTTAGTTCTTAGTTTCTTTAAAAGAAAACGGGATGTGAGGGTACGTGTAAACAAATGGGAGTTTTTGAATTCTTATTAAATTGTTTTTACTTGAATTGTGTTACTAGTTCAAAGAGGAGGTGGAAAGTGACAATATTACTTTGGGAAGGGAGTATGTGTACGTGTGTTTTTTTAAAAAAAATAAAAAAATAAAAATGGGAGTGTACTCTTTTTCTTGTCTTTCATTGAAGTCGGGAGCTTCACTTTTTATTGAGGCCTATATTCTTTATTTCTTGTAGGTTGCATTGGAATTGATTAAATCATGGTGAGTCTAGTACTTTTTGAGAAAATTTGAAATCTTGATAGAGAAAAATAATTTGAGACATAGGATGCATGCATCTTATTTATTTATTTGGAAAGTGTGTTGATTTATATGTTATGTGAATTCTAAAGGTGATATTTCGCAAGAGAATCGTGATCGCAAAGGAAAGAAAATAATTTCGGAATAAGCACTCGAGGTGGGCTTTCCTTTAAATAAGGACAATGTCCAAAAAATTTTATCGATGGGAATGAAACTATGTTTATCATGCCGTGATTTGATTTTAACGTGCCTATCTGATGTGGCTTTTGCCTTTATTATTTAAATCGAATTCGGGTCATCGTAGGGCCGCAAACCCTACTTGGATTAGTGTACACCTATGGTAGACCCGGTCTAGTGACTTGGTTTGTGGCCACATTCCATGTCACGTATGTGCAGATATGGTTAACGTCTATGGGAAAATGACTGATCAGTCGACTTTTTACAATGGAAATGATTTTGAGTGCCTCGGGCATTTCTAAAGCTAAACCCCGATGGTTACTTATGGATGGCATGATAAATACTATTTTGATAATATGTTTTCGGCATAAGTCCACTGAAGATTTTTATGGTACTCAGCCCTGCTTGTGTTTTCCTTATGTGCAGGTTGAGCGGCGACGAGCAATTGGTGGTGTTGAACAATTAAAATTGAAGTATTATTTGGTTATCTTTGAACTACGAGTGTCGTTGTATCTCCACACATGACGTCACTCTTTCTCTTGAACGCTTCCGCTGAGACATTGTTTTTTTCCATCATTTATTTAGCTTTGAACCTAATTATTTGGATATTTGAAAACTTGATATCTTTTGGATAATGTCGAACCCTTGGTCATTTTTTTAAAAAATATTAATTATTGGTCAAACTCTTTATTGAAACTCTAGTTTCCTACGCCTGTTTATTGAAACTCTAGTTTCCTACGGTCGTGACACCGTAAGTATAATTGAGTTACTAACCTCATACTAAATAGCATTCTCCTATTTGAGTTGCTCATTGGGTTAGAGATTGGTTTAAGACTTTAAGTCCTTGTCTATAATTCTTTCAGAGTCATGTTTAAGTTTGGTGAATATCCATATATACACAATCGAAATACGAGAATAGAGTTATTTGTTGGATTGTTGAGTCTCGTATTATACGTTCTTATCTATGGTTGTTCGAGAGACTAAACAAGGAGGACGATTTTTATTTAGTCTCTTCTTTTTTTTTCCTTTCCTCCTATTTAGTCTCTTCTTTATCTCCCACAACATTTCTTAACAGATTTATCGCCGGTTTATAAATTAATCGGCGAGGATCCTATCACATCCCCTACTTAACAAATTTGTAGCCTTGTTTAATTTGTATAGAATCAACCACGAGTTGAGTTGTGTTGTGTTGTGTGTGTGCATGTGTAAGCTTTCACCTCTATCAGAGAGGTTTTTTTGAAGTCACTTTGATGACAAATTTAGGTGGAGTTAAAGGGGTGACCAACTTTACTATCGACCAATAAGGACCGGTAAAACTCCAGTCAATTCGGTCATTAGAATTGTCGTTAATCTCACGCTATGGAACCTTTGCCCCAACCCTTTAGCATTTGACTTCACTTATGTCCATTCGCCATCCTTCACCTGTGACTCGTCGCACCACCTCTACCTTCCGACATCGACAACAACCTTTTTCACTATGTCTAAATCCATAAGCTCTATTTTCTGCCTCCATTAATAATTGGTCAAAAAGATACATGTTTTATACTATTGAAGCTCTATATATTTAAGCATCCGTCTACATCTGAACTGTACCATGAACTATATGTATAGTTATTAATTAATAAGTTGGCAATATTTGTATAATTTACAGAGGACTCATTCGTAATGTTGTTCACATATATGCCTTCTCATTATTCCCACCTAATACACTAGAATTCAATGACGACAATGCTGGGACGGGTAGACACCTAAAAAATTACAAACTTAATTTATTAATCAAGTCCATCATCAAAACGTCGAAGGTTTCATTCTCATTTTTCAATTATGGTAAATAAGAGCATCCACAGTGGGGCGCCCTAAAGCCCGCCCTATGCACCGCCACGTCAGTATTTTATCCTCCTCCCCTTCCACCTGCAATGGGCGCCCTAAGCATTTTACTATTGTTTTGTTAATTAATTTAAATGTTTTCAAATATATAAATGCAAACTTAGAAAAAACACAACAATTAAATAAGAATGGCAAAAAAATCATTGATTATAAAAAAAAAGTTACACGGGTTAGAAATAAAAAAATTGACTATCCTACAAAAGCCCCAACTTCCGGCTCAACTCATCGATCAACCTCTGGAGGAATTCGGCTCTGGCCGGATCCGTACACTTCATAAGGGCGTTGTGCGTATCCAACAACGTCTGTGCCATCGAGGCCGTTGCCAAATCCGCATAGGCAAGTGTCGCCGGGGTCGGGGTCGGGATCGGCGATGGGGGGCGGCGGCCGAGGAGGATGTCGCCTTCGCTTTCCCCTTGTTCTTCGCAGCCTTGACGCCTATGGGACGCCGCCGAGAGGACATCGGTGTGCCGAAAGTCTCTTCCTCCGTGCACGTCTGGTTGAGGTCCACCGGACGAGTTTCGCTTTCGCTGGTCGTGTTACCACCAGTGTCGGTGGTCTTCGTCCACTTCGCCGCACCGGTGTGCAGAATCCCGCCTTGGAACTTCTGCTTGTCCCTCATGAGCGCCTAGATGTTGAAATGCTTGAAGTCGTCGTACATGGACTGGTACGACAACAGCGCTCTATCGCGCACGTCGCTAAAGCTCTCGCCGCTTCCCTGATCCCTCGAGCACTTCTCGTACTCCGCCGCGAACAGGTTGACTTACTTCTTCACCTGATCCCAGTGCTTGCCGAGCTGCTCCCGTTGGCGCTTGTACGCGCTCGACGGCTTCGCCTCTTTGTAGCGCTCGGCGATGCGCTCCCAGTACGCGAGCTGCCTTTGGTTGTTCGCGAATATCGGGTCCTCCGATATATCCACCCAACACCTCGCCAAGACGAGGGTTTCATCCGGCTGGTAGTTCGTACGGCCGAGGGCGTACTCTTCACAAGTTGTCGGAGGTGGCAACTTGTGCGCCCGGTGCTTGGTCCGCTTCTTCCTGGCGGGGGCGGGGGCAGCGGAGGGGGCTACGTCGGCGGCGACAGGGCGAGTTGGAGACGGCTCCATGTCGGAGAGACCGTACGAATCTGTACTAAACTCCGGATCGTACTGCGTGTTGGCGTCGAACGACCGATATTCGCTAGGTTGTGTACCCGGCCACCGTGCGCCATCTCCAAACATTGGGCTACTAGGACTTGAGTATCCACCGGAATCCATTTTATAGAGTAATTTGAGAGTTTAAAAGTTAATCGAAAAGTTACAATTGAATGGTGAAGCTGGGGTATATACATAACAAATTTTTTGAATTTAAAAAAAAAAACTAAAACGCATTGCATCGTCCGCGTCGCCCACAGTGGGCGGACGATGGCGCGGACGATGCCCTATCGTCCGCGGACAAAGCGTCGGGCGCGGACGGAGTAGGATTTAATGTTAGGCTCTAATGACGGAGTAGGATTTATTTATATCGGTGTAGCTGGGGTGGACGCAGAAATTTATTTTGTTAGATGCTAAAATTCAATTCGAAATTTGGAAAAATAATTACCCTATGTTTCATTGTGATGATGGGAAGTTTAGCACAATCGATTGATAAAAATAAATATTCAACAATTTAATATAAATAAAAATAATAAACAAAATAAATTGAGTAGGGGGATATGATCAATGAGATAAATAATTAGAAGATGAGTGGTAGAAATTAGAGATATAATTTGGTTGTCACTTAAAGCAGCATGAATGTCGAAAAATGGCAATGTAAAAAAAAGTGGCGGGGTGATACCAAATCTCATGGTCGTTGCGACAACTACGCTAGGGTTTTGTAAAGAAATTTCACTTTTTTCCCTCTCCTTTCTATCACGACGGTTACAGAGCCATTTTTAATCTTCTTTAATGTTTCTTTGTATTTTTTGCTTCTCCATTTTTCACACTTGGGCCCCACAGTATCTTCGTCCCTCCTCGTAATACAACTTTTTACAAAATGGAGTTAATAAAAATATTTAAAATAGGGTATAATGTGCGCTTAATCACGATGATGCTGAAGGAATGGATTAAGGAGACTTATGTTTGGAGCAACTATTTTTCTGTATTTCAATACATTAAATGATTCAATATATAGTATAATTGATTCTTGTGTGAGTCCGCACAAAAAATGTACTAAGATTTTTGCAGATTTAAGAAAAATTCGATCAATTATATACTGTTGCATCAGTCCATTAACGAACGCGTCATATTAATAGAGTAAATTGTAAAAGAGTCGAGTAGATTTCTATATGATGAGTGGAATGAGAGAGAGATAGTTGTAGAAGTCTAAGTTCCATTAAAATCCCTATATATAGAGAGAGGTGAAAATTATTGGTGGTGGAGAGAGCAATGTCAAGATGATATAGCCCATAGGAGCCAACAAGCTAAAATAATTAAAAAGGCGAATTAAAAGCATGACATAGATATGATTGTGTGGGAAAATCTCTCTTTTTTCATTAATTGCAACTTTAATTTTCTATACTTTCCAAGGGATTGGTGACAAGTGCTCCAATGGAACAATCCAGTGTCGACCTTTACCACTAACACTCCATCTACATTACTTCGCATTGAATTCTGGGCAATATTTTTTACTAGTCATTTCGTCCACATATAAAGGGGAATTTTGATCCATCAAATATTTTAAGAAATATACTAGAAAGTTGGTTTAAAAGGTTACCAAAGATGAATTTTTTTATATATATTTGTTTTTTAATAAAATATGACTGAGATATAATTGGTGAAATATGAGTTCATTACCAAAAATAGCACTTTAAAAAATAAATGAAAAATTTATTAATAGATGAATAAAAATAACAAAATGAAAAGTTTATTGGTGGATGGGGGGAGTATTTCTTTCCAAGTTCTTTGTTATATAAATATATAATATTTCTTCATTTATTTATGTGGAACGCATGATTTAAGGGCATCCGCAACGCGAATGTCTCGTTCCATCCGGAGGGATGCATGAGACGGAGGCGGGAGCGGGATGCGTTGAAAGCGTCCCGTCCCCCCGAGTGTCAGTTGGCCGAGGGATGGGGGGAGGGGTGTGAATTTGTGAAAAATTATATTTTGTGGTATATAATCTTTCACAGTAGAGAAGTAAATTTTGTATTGCTTGAAAGAGTTGTGGATGGCCTATGAGCCCAACCGTCTCGATGACTTCAAGTGGTACTGCAAAACTCAAAATACCGTAGAAAATAGCTCCTATGGTACTGCAAAATTCATTCTATTTTAAGTTTTCAACAAGGTATAGTTGTTTTGGGGTTTGCACTATAATAAACCTAAATCACTTTTTCAACAAGATACACACAAAATTAGAGACGCTGCGTCGAATTCTTTTAAAAAATAACCAAAATTGAGGCGCAAAGAAAAGCGAAGTTGAGGGCTTAACTGAAATCTAAAGCGTCAACTAAACTGAAATCTTTTGCTTTTCAGGGACACTTTCGTTTCCGTTCCTTAATTTTAGTAGACACAAAGATTGAAAACATTTTTAAAGTTTATATAGTGTATTTAGAAACACAAATCAGCATACTTAATTGACTAAAAATGTCCTTAAACAAACACACACCACGTAACATAAATATAAGCATATTTGAAGAACCAGATTTGAGAACAAATCATTTCAAAAGGAAAAAGAGAATGATGTGTACCCGAGTATCTGATATCAATGCAAAGTCATGTCCAAAGATCCGAACAATGTTTGAAAGGCAAAAGGATGATGATAGTGACAAGGAAATGAAAAAATGAGCATAATCGAAATGGGAACATGTTGAACGAGGTCGGAAAAGGGCTCCAGACAATCGAGGGAAGTGGAATCAATTGGGTGGGAGCCAAGAGACTCGTTATACTAAGGAGTCACATTAAGAGTTCTCCAACTGTCCAACACCACAACATTAGCAAGCACATGTTGTGCTTGCTAACTTTGGCGCCATTTTATGCTAGCAATTTTGTGGCACTAGTGTTGTGCTCACTATAATGTGCTTAATATTGCATGCTTGCAAATGTAGTGACCACATGTGCTATATGAACTAGTGTTACTAGCACAGTTTCATGCATATCAGTGTTCGGTGATATTATTTTTTTTAAGTATATCTCATTATTAATTAGATATTTCATTCGGAAAACATGAGAAAAGAATATATTAGAGACATGAATGGAGTGCATTTCCATCTACATTTGTCCTATTTAAGTTCGCTGTAAAACTTTAATTCAAAAGCAAACTTTCACCTGAAAATGACAAATCAATATGATGAAGAGCACCCGGCATTATTTGGTCGTCGGTCTTTGGTCAATTTGATTCTGTTATATGATTATATACTTTTTATTTAGCCAATCACATATAACCATTTTACACCAATTTTAAAAGTCTTTTTGAAGCCACACTGTTTTGTACTTTTTGGTCATGTGTAGTGCCGATCGATATGATTTTAATCCACTTGATATATCCACACACACTTATTTACATATAGTTTTGTGTAAATAATTATCTGAATCATGCACTATATATCACCCCCTACGTGTCACGGCTTTCGAATTCTCTTCAACTTTAAGTCTTCAACTTCATCATTAATATCATTAATCAAGCTCATAATGTACTCAACTATCCTATGTATATAAATTAATTATGACAAGTTATTTTTCATTTCTTTTTTATTTGTTGTGCTGAGCAATTTAGTTTCTTAAAATGCGCTCCTAATCTAAATATAAGCGAGAATTCTGAGATTCATTTGGTGCAATCCAGACTTGGAATTGAATCACGAATTAATATTCAAATCGAACATATTGTACATTATAATTTTCCCATTTACTTACGGCCTTTTTTTACTTGAATTGATCTAACATTTTACTTCCTTTTCAAAAGTGATGGAGTGATTGAGGATTTGTGCTAGGAAGGTCATTAAATTAGTTACTATAACTGGAAAGTCAGTGGGCCGGAGTTCTCATAATTAACTAATTGCATTGTATTTTGTAGAAATATTAGAAAGATTTAGTGATTAGTACATGTGGTAGTGGGGATGTTACGAGGATTAGCAAATCCAACGAACCACATCATCTTTAAAAGTGCTGAATCATGCATTGTCAAATTCAAGGGAAAAGTGTCACGCATCTAGCAAGGTGTCTTTCTTTTGTGCTAATATTTTTCGATAATTAACAGATTACTTGATCTATGGTATAGTTCAACGTTCTTAATTAGAATTAAATAGCATATTTGTTTGATTCTTTATGCGTCTCAACTTCTACATTTATTTATTAACAGTATTCTATCTTAACTCCTTGAACACATTTACATTCATCCAGAGACCAGAAACAGAGATGTATCCACCAAAAATCTTCAGTATTTAATGAAAGAAAATAAGAAAATACTTTTGTTTGATCATCTCCAGATATATATAATCAGAATAAAATAAAATTAAATTAACTTTTGAAATATAAATCACGAACCAATAATTCATTGTTGAGCATGTATAAATTTTCTTGTAAACTGTACAAATTCAAAATTTTAAAATTATCCATTTGGAGATTCGAATTCAAGATCATGAATTCATTCGATAAGGTGATGAATCAATCATAGATATTCAAAATTTAATGAATTAGAAAATCTATGATGAATTTATCACATTATTGAATGAACTCATGGTTTTAGTTTAAATCTTAAAGATTACTAAATTTTCAATTCTCGGATTAATATAATTTTCTAGAAAATTTATACATGTTCAATTGGACTCCCTTATGGACTAGTACTATTACTTTATTTTAAGCCCACCCAAAACTAACAAAGTATGAGGCTAAATTTGGAGCGCCCCAGCCCAATAAACGATTTCGATTTCGATTTCGATTTCAAACTATGATTTTGTCATTAATTATCTGCTCCCATATGCATATTGTTGGCAAATAAAAATAAAGTGCCATTTAAACATAATAGCATAGGTGTAAAAACTACAAATCTAGTCACTCTAGTCTTGCATGCGTATTTCCTTTTCTAAACATAGACCAAAAACATTCATATATAGGCAAGACTATTGTTATGTTTTTCTTTTTACATCACTTTCCTTTTACGTATTTGCCCATAAATTACCAAAAATATTCATACATATATGATTTTGGTTTCATTTGACAACTAATGTGGATGTGAATGGAATAGCATTGATGGCCAAAAATGATGAAAAGGGAAATTCCACTTGAATTCAGAATTTCAACATGAAATGGAACAAAAAGACAAACAAAACTAGAGACTTTGTACTTTGATAATAATGATGGTATTGAAACTTTTATCTAATGCGCATTGATAGTGCAATTCCTACGCAGTTAATTAATCTATATATAAAAATAAAAATAAAAACTTGAATAATTGATAAAAATGTAAATGAGGGGGTGTTTGGTTCAAGTTGGGGAATAAGAACCAATTCGAGAAAATTAAAAGGTGGATTTTTCTGATTCAATTTATTCAGATTATCACAGCCTAAATTGAGTTCCCACACTCGTATATATATTACGACTTCATGATTCCTTATTATTAATGCGTTTCACATATAGTAGTAAATAATGGTGTTTAATTTGGTTTGATGGAAAATATAATAGTGAGTATAAGTTAAAATAGATTTGTTTAAGATTAAATTAGTTCTAAACGTGGATATTATGAGATGGTTAATGGGGATATATTTATCATGAAAGGTTAAGTATTTGACAAAAAGAGAATCAAAACAAGAGAACATGTTATTCACTAGTAAGCATACCAACAAACGACCCCTAGATGAATACATTATGCGTATTAACGAAGTAGAGCAAAAGTAACATACAAATGAAACATTAGTAAATCTCTTTGTCACTTTACTTGATCATCCTAGCTATATATATGGATGCTACTACATGAGGTTTTTTTTTAATTTAGATACAGTATTAGGTAAAAAGCTACATGGGATTATTTAACTTTTTTCCCTCGAATTCAAAATCATTCAATAAATGGTTGTAATTTTTTTAATTAAAAATATAAATATCTTTACCACTGCCGTTTTTACTGCAGCCACCCACATGACGACCACTGACTACATCAACTATATCTTATGACTGATATTCATGGAATTAAACCAAATAGTAGTATTAAATAGCTGCGTGGTTCCATTAGTTATTTAAACAAGTAAAATTACATAAAAAGTTTAGCTACGTGAACTACTAGGAAAGTTTGTGAATTAAAAGAATCCAAATATATGCGTTAAAATTGAAAACGAAATAACCACAATATCTCTCTTTCTTGTATACCAAAATCCAAATAGTCCCCGAAAACCGAAAATAAACAAATTCTTGAGACACTTTACAAATTTTGCTTCATCTAGATGTAGATGTATAAATCCAAAGTAAACCCCAATTCTAAAAACATGTTACATAAACTAAACACATACACCAAAATGAAAAAAAAATGTCATGATAACATATATACTTATAATACAAGGTTCACCTATCCATATGTTCGAATATGAGAAGAAGAGGATCCGAGGTTCCTCTCAGCGCAAAATAGCCTTCCATGTCAAAAATATATCAGGCTGAATTTTGTTTTGCTGCTGACATGATCCCTCCTATCCTAATATTCTCCACCCAACCAGTTAATGAATGAGATTAAAGGAAGAACAATGGAAGCTTCTAGATCAGACCAATGGTTGAGGGGTCAAACCAAGCGCCGGCGCTGCTTGTGCTTGTGTTCCACACGTGATCAAACGAATTAATCTGATCGATAGGGTTTGTGTTTAGGCTCGGAGTTTGGTTCGGGTCCCAAGACAGTCTATCATCGTAATGGAGCAAAGATGCCATTGTTGAAGATCCGAAGAAGACAGAATTGTTTGCAGCTGATGCGAAAGGCGACGAAGGAGCCACCTGGATCGGCTTGGATGAAAACCCTAACCCGAGACCGTTGATTCGATTTTGACCGAATCCGGAATCATCTGAAGAAACCCTAAAACTGGAAAGGGGAAAGTAGAGCTCGGAGGAACTAGCATTGAGGCTGTGAAACAAAGGGGGTAGAGGCAGATCTATCTGCGGCAGGGAGGTGGCAGAGTGGCGCTTGTTTCTGCGGCAGCCGCCGCCGACGGGGACGTTGCGGAGGGTGCCGCCTCTGGTCCAGTAGCGCTTGCAGGATTTGCAGAAGTGGCGAGGCTGGGACAAGCTGTAGTTGTTGAAGTAGCAGAATTTGGTGTTGGAGGAATCGCAGCGAGGGCAGTGGAGAAGGTGAGGAATATTTGGCTTATTACCGGCCATTGCTTTATTTGGTGTGGAGCTTTTCTGATCATTCAGTCTGACCAAATAAAGAGAAAGAAAGAGTTGGAGATGGGGAGGTTTTAGGGTAAATGTTAACTACACAATACGGATATTCTAGGACAAAAGCTATAAAACAAAAGATGGGAGAGAGAAGAAGGGAACCAACCTGTGGCCATTGATTAGTGGTGGGAGAAGAGCTGATCTTCTTGTCACGCTTTCCTACCATTGCTCGTTCGTCTTTCACACAAAGAGGAATCTTGTTTTAAACCAAAGAGTAGCAATATCAAGACAAGGAGCAGCTGACGATGTTTTAATTTCAAGCCGTGAATGCAAATTAGAGTTTAATTTGCTTCTTCAACTAGTACGTAGTTAATTAGTTTCGCGTGAGGGCGCATCACTTCAATTACTATTGAGTTTTGACACATTTTCCAGAAAATATTATTTCTTATTTTGATATTTCAGAGTGTCCACGTTTAAAGTCTCATTTACATTTTTTTAATTCTAATTAAATAGACCTCGTCGTTCACCTCACTCATTATACCCACAATCTATTATAAAATCAATATATAAAAGAGGGGTCAACACATTCCACTAACTTATTTTTCTATTTTTCTTTACAAAATCAAATAATTTCTTTAAATCGGTACAGAGTCAAAATGGGACTATAAATAGCGGACGGAGGGAATATTCCTTTTCAAAGACCCTAAGATGATCGTCCACAACAGTTGGCTTAACCAGCCCAAATTCGTCCCACTGGGACGGGATGGTCTAGGGTCGTCGTTGCGGATGAACCATCCTGAAGGGCTTCTTAGTGTGGAGGGAGGAGCCCTTATTGGCCTTACACGTGCCCTCGTCACGTGTCGCACGGTGACGCTCGTTCTCCATCCACGAGTTGTCGTCGTTTTGGCCGTGTTAAAATTGATTTTTTTTTTTTGGTATTTTAAAGAATTTGGGAAAAAATAAAATTAACACTGTAAAATTTTTCCACTTTCTCAAATATTATCATTTTTTATGTTTTATTTTTTTTATCCTTCATTTCATCACACAACTTTTTTTACACTTAAAAACTATTCTCTTTTATTTTTTCTGCTTTATTCAGTCCGCAAATAAGAGTCCCCATTCATTTTTACTATAAATGGTAAAAGGGTTTTATATTCCACTAACTCATTCAACTCATATTCCATTTAAAAGTAATATATACACTTGGAACTCATATTCTACTTACTTTTTTCCACTCATTTTTCTTAACATTTCTTAAAATCGTGCGGCCAAGAAATGAGATTTTTAATGGCGGACGGAGGGAGTAATATTGTGTTATATAATGTAAAAGTATGTAATATGCAATAGTAATTACAAAATAAATAGTATAACGAAATATTTATGTGTGAATTAATAGAAATATAAATTCATAATGGATTCTAATGATTTGATTTGGTAATAAGAAAGTAATATGAATTGAAGTCGTTTAGTACACTGTTATGATATATACGTATAAGTACGTTTGAATTCGTATTTCCTAATTCGTTACTTACTAAAAAAAATAAAAAAAATAAATAAATAAAATAAAATAAAATAAAATAAAATAAATAAATAAATAAATAAAAACTTACTAAAGAGAAGAGAAATCTAGGTGGGCTGGTGGGTTCTCTCTAGGCCTAGTAGATAGATGCTATCACTATAAAGATGGGCTAAATCGCATTTGGCCCAAAGCTTTCCATCTAACTAATTTGTGCAAGATGAAAAGAAAAGGCCAACACCAGTACAAAGGAAGATAGGATACCTCTTTCAATTTTGTGCAAGAATCAATTCAATATCGATTGACAGACCGGTTCGGTTCAGTTATAACCTAACTGGCCGAATAAGCAGCTCACTCGGCAGACAGACCTAATTTTAAATATTCTGTGCTGAATGCACTACGGATTAAGCATCATTTATTTGGCAATTACTAACCATATCCAACTCTATTCTGTATTTAATTCTAGATGGAAATAACTCAAGACCCTAATCACTTTTTATGGTGCAATTATTTTGTTTTTCTATGGGAGGATATAACATATTCATGTCATTCTTCTGACATACACTTTGTTATGTATGTGTTGGCTGAATCCAAACTCATATTTCAGTGGCATGTTTCTAACTTTGTTATCTATAATTGCAATTGTATCATTGCATATGGATTTGGATACGTAGTGGATCTTATGGTGAGATGTCTGTCTTACACAAGACTCTTCTCAAATATATAGTCATATCAATGATTTCAAAGTAATATGATAAAATTTGTTACAGATTTTCATTGTTACATATTTTCATTTTTGTCTGTTTCACAAAATTTGTCACGTTTCACTTTCCATTTTCTATTATAGTAGTACTATTTCTTAAACTATGTCGGGCCAAAATGTGACAAACTTTATTGGATAGAGGAAGTAATAAAGAGAAGACTATCATACTACAAAACTAAGCTAGACTCCTAAGATGTTGCCCACTTGAACAACTGACTCTAATATGGCTAAGGCACGTCATACCCCAGAACTGTGGCCGTGTCGCCCAGTTGCGCAGCGGGCACGAACACCAGTACACCACACTCTCACGGTGTACACGCGACATCCCAGATACCGCTCGTCGCCTCTCTTTTCCTGATGGGCCCACTGCCTATTGAAAAACCTGGCACCCAACCAAGAACCCGTAACCAAAATCCCCACTTTTTATCCTCCACCACAGTAAAAACCCAATTTTGGGGAGGCCCTAAATCTTTGTTCGACAAAACAATGCAACTATTGCACCGTCCATCACAAGAAAAATCAAAGATTTGGACGTAGCATAAGCTAAACAGCTGTCCTCGTACAAATGGGGACCAAAACAAATAACACAGTACCCACAACTTTATGACCTAACAAAACCTAATAATATTTGTACCGAGACATTGAATTGAAACTCACTACTTCCACAATAAAAATGGCCAAGTCCCCACTTTGCTTCAAATTCACTGGCTCCTAGCATCCAAAACATCATGTGGGAAAATATATAATATACTGTGACAATATAATAAATTTGGAAAACACGTGTCTGGATATGAGTGGGGAGTAAAATATACAATTATTGAACTTCCCACTTTCCAGCCAAGAACCTAACAATACAATGTGGGGAACCCTCTTGGACAACGACCACCAAAACAAAGATGAAAATCATTACTAGGCGGAGTAATTTCTAAAGTGGCAAATAATAATAATTTAACGCTTACCATCTTCATTTTCTATTTATACTAATCTAGGGTAATAACGAGGAAGAAACCAAGAGCTTAAAAGTGATCCACAGAGTGACATGGTATTAACTATTAACCGTGTGAGGTACACAAAATTTAACCGTCTCAGATCAGAAAAGGCTCTGGTATGAAAATACCTTAGAAAAATCTCTGAAGTTGAACCGATTCCTGATTGGCTGAGAAGCTTTTCAAGAACAGAATAACATGATAAATGCATGTGTAGGAAGATGAGTTGTATAGTCCAAGCTTTATATCAAGAAACTGATGTAGGGTCACATAAAAGAGTTTTATCGAAAGATTAAGAGTGGTCTCAAATATATCTTTTACGTCAATCGGGTTGCAAATTGTTACACTTTAGCATGCTTTAACACCAAAATTGTTACACTTTAGCATGCTTTAACACCAAAATTGTTTTGTACAAAATTAGACTACGCATTCAAGAAAAAAGGAAAAGGGAAAAGATGGCATCAGTACCTGTGGTCCTGGCCTATTTCTGCTCTCTCTTCAACCAGTCAAGCTTGACTTATTCACCTTGTTTCACTTTTGTCATCTGGTTACTATTCTCCGGGCATTCACTCTCCAAGGTTCTACGCCAAAAGAATGGAAACCGACAGGGAAGTAGGGAAAATGATCATCCAGGAAACTGAATTCGACGAGGAAGGTGAAGATGACGAAGACATCGGAGAAGATAACAAGAAAGAAGGAGCATTGACTCCCTCCAAAAGAAGAGCATCTAGTGCAGGAGGATCGACACAGCGTTCTTGTCAGGCAGAAGACTGCACTGCTGATATGGCTGATGCCAAGCCTTATCATCGTCGACATAAAGTTTGTGAATTTCATGCCAAGGCGGCAGTGGTTCTTCTTTCTGGCATAAGACAGCGTTTCTGCCAACAGTGTAGCAGGTTTGTTCCTAAAATTTGCAATTGAGTTGAGTTCTATGCATACATGTACATATCATAAGGATAGAAAAACATGAGCTTTTGTTTCAGTTGTCCGGGTATGGATAGTGGCAAATCATGTACTGCTCAATTCGTACACTAGAGGAATATATGAAAAGAATCTAGGTAGTAAGACCACAGTTCTGCAGAGAAGAGCTATAATCATTTGAAGCGATAGATTCAGCAAGACTTATCCTGTGCAGTAGAACTCAAAATCTAGCGCATCTAGCTGCGAAAGCTAACAGGGTGTACTAAAGAAAAATTACAAAGCAGAAAAACCTGTAGATCATGCTACTTATAACATATATGTTCATCTAGGGCCATGCCGCCATGGTACCCTATAATCCCCAGCTGGAAAACAAACACCTCGTAAATTGTCAAGGACAGTCTGATGCCTAACTTAGCCGGGATAGAACAACATATGTATGAAGAAAATAAGATATAATATGTGCATCCTATTCAGTATTCACTCTCTCACCATCATGTGCAGGTTTCACGAACTATCAGAGTTTGATGAAGCTAAAAGAAGTTGCCGCAGGCGTTTGGCAGGGCACAATGAGCGACGGCGCAAGAGTTCATATGATTCTCACTGAAAAGAGATGTAATCAAATAATTTAGTCTCTAAGAGGACTGAAATTCACACAATCCAGATTGATGAGGATGGCCTTATAATGGGCCCTACTCCTGAGGATTCAGTGTGCTCTCTATCTTCTGTCAATTGCTGGATTTCTTTCCACGAAGAACCAGCTCATTCTGTATGAGTCAAATATTTTGAAACCATTTCTTGCCCTTGTGGTTTGATTGGTATTGACAACATATGTGTCATGCCACACAAGGAAGCTTTATTTATCTTTACTTTGATCTTTTAGACCTATCAATTACCTAACTTCTACATCCAATAAGTGATGTATGAGATCTAGAACTTATCATGAACATTCCTAAGCTTGGTTTCAGAAAATGAGTTGAGACATAGATCCTTGACATCAAACCAAGGACTTAATGTTATTAAGATTACCCTGAGTGCTGGTATGCTTCTTCCAGATGTCTGAAAAAAGATATCATAACAAATCATACCTCAATGTCTTGGCTATAATCCAGGACACAAATACTAGCAATCACATGTACCTGCCTGCAATCACAAGTAAATTACCTTCAAGCTGATACACCTTTTTCTCTAACTTATACCAGGCTTCCAATAGGATATGTAAAATTATAATAGACACGTCAAAATCAAGAAATTTAACAGGCAACTATTTTCTAGAACAGTGATAAGATTATATGAGCACAACCTGAATAAGAGATACAACCAATATTCAAAATCACACCATCATAAGGATTAAGGACTCATAAATACTTCCACACCTGCAAATCTTTTAAAGAATGTATACTAGCAATTAATCTTCAACAGATGTAAAGAGTATGTAAAAGAATCAAGTAAAAGTGAAAATTTTGAAATCACATGCTTATAAAATCATATGGGCTGTGCTGCAATCTTCCCTTGTTCTTAACCAATGTGACAATATTTTAAGACTTTTAAACATTGAGCTATGCAGCTAAAAATAACTCCAATCAATGTGACAATATTTTAAGATTTTTAAACATTGAGCTGTGGTTAGTAATTCTTGATTGTTGGCCCTTCTTGACATAATTCTAGTAAGCACAGTTTAGCCCCAGCCATATAAGCATGAGTCAAGGACTGCATTCCTGCCAAAAAGGCCTCCATAGGCCAACCTCAGTTGCAATTATCCATGAAAATGGCTGAAACACATTATACCTTTTCAATAGTCCGTGCCTTTAAGCCTTATAGAAAATCTCATATATAACACAAGAAAAAGTTTAGCTTGCACAAAATTAGTCCATGAATTTGACAAAGGAGGACCTGTGTGCTTTGACTATTGAATCCATATGTTATCAACTGAAGAACATGTTTTATACAAATGTTTAGAATGTCTGGTTCATGTATGTCATAACATGGACAAGCGTAGAGTTCGTACTTCCAAGACAACCAAAAACATTAACATTTAGAGAAGATAATTGAAACACGGAGATTTGTTTCGAAAATCCCTATCTTGAAATGGCAAAGTATAAATGAGAGCAACTCCATAGTCCAACCAACAAGTTTTCGGTTAAAACGGATTTCAAAAGACCATCTGATCTATCAAAATTTAGAGACTGCAATATTAAAGAATAAAAAGAAAATAATACGTTGAACTGAACACATCCAGAACAGAATTTCATATGCACTTGTCCATGATATATGCTTAGTCCTTACTAGTACAAACTGATCCAATCATTTATAAGCCGAGTATGATTGGACCATAATAGATTTTTTATGTAAATTTTATAAGATCACTTTGAGACTATTGTGCAATATTGGGAGTAATCTTGGTGGAATCAAACTTAGTACTGATAAAAAGTAGCACCATCTCTTTTAGAGTAACCAGAAATATAATCAGCAATTATGTCCTCAGACGGCACACCAGGCTTAATCATGCTTGATCCCCAGAATTTTCATAGCCAGTTCCCATGTGACAATAGCAGCAGCGTTAGCGGGAAAGGCTCTAACTATTGTAGGACCAAGTCCTGTATAGCATCCTCTGATTCCAGATCTCCGATATATCTATCAGTGAGAAAGAATTACACATTTATTGCTAATGTACGGCAGACCTGAAACAGAACCTTGTTGCATAACTATAATAACTTGCATACCAATTCAAGAACCTGGACTGGATTTCTTGTATGGTTTTTGTCCGGTGAAGTTTGGATTATTGTCTTTGCAACATCTAATGGTAGAACAGCAGACCAACACTAACATTTGCAGAAATGATTAAAGAAATTAGAAGCAAAAAAGGATGGCGCAGATTAACATAGAAAACCATCAAAGTAAAGCCACAAAGTCAGAAAGAGCAATTAATTGGAACACTTACAGCTATCCCACCAAGACCGCCACTAAAAATTCCAACTCCGACATCAATCACATGGGTTAGATCAGAGGAGGCATCCCTGAGTGGTTTATGCATGTAATAGCTCACGTACTCATAGGTGCTAAAGAAGACAGCATTTCCAATAAATTCTCTAAGAAACGTGGCACCTCCTCCACGGAAAATGCCTGTAAGCTGAGGTGAAATTATCTCAGCTAGAAAGTAATTCACTGTATTATATCAACTGAGTATCATGTTTCTCACCCCTTCGCTTTTTACAGTTTTAAGGGCACAATCGATCGGACTGCTGTACCGACTTGTACTTTGAAGGAAAGAGTCAGCGCCTTGAACTTGCATTCTACACTGAAAATCCCACAATCACACCAATGATGTGACCATCTCATAAAAAATGTCAAGCTTCTGACTTTCACTTACCTTTACCAGCTCGGATGGGCAGAGTATAAAGCTAACAACACCTCCAGCAAAAGCTCCTGAAGGAATTATGGCAAGAAGCTGTGGCTTTCCACTTTGTGTTGTTCCCTTCAAAGGTACCCCAAAAATCAAAATGAAACATGAGAGAGAGTATTCATAAGCAACCTGTAAAGTTGTAACTTAACTACTTTTCAGTATCATCAGCAATTAAGCATCAGAGCACTCTAAAGCATGAAGGGTGGTAAGATTCAAAATATATTAGCATAACAAACCTGAAGAAAGTGTTTTGTCTGGGAATAGATTCCAAAGGCTAGTGAACTTTCAAAGGCCATTCCCACAAAAGAAGACGTTGCGCCACGATAGAGCCCTTTCACCTGTCATAATAGAAAGAGTTGGCCACACAAAAAAGAAGCAAATACTAACATAGACAACTTGCATCAAACCCATGAATCACCTAGAACATGATACGAGACCACGACATACCAAGCACTGAAGTTGAAGCAATGAAATGAAATTGTGGTATTATGATAACAACAGGGTGCACTAAGAATTTTTATTGGGTGGACAAACTTTACTGCTTGAGATAACTCCGGTGACCATCATATACAAAGTAAAATAGGGGAATCAATATTAGAAAAATAAAGAGAATCTTCAGCCACATAGCATGCTAACTCAAAAATAAGTAAATAACTTTGAAATGTGTGAATCAAAAATAAAGGTCTCACAGGGATTCAAGAGGCATACTCCTTCCGTCTTCAATATTCTTGTAGTACAGTGCAAACCATTCTTGTACTTGATCCCCTTAGCTTCAGTATTATGTTTTTGCAGCTTCACCTGCTAATACAGATCAACAAGGTCAAAAAAGATAGATACCAAATGATGGACTGACCTCAACCTCAAGTTCTCCTAAATAACAGTGGTGCAAGAATGTGTATTTCAGTCCATTGAAAATAATCGAACTCCTAAATTTCGAACTCTGATTGTCATTAGTATTTATGCAGGTTGAATACAAAGATCAACTGTGTATATTTTAAATGCTAACTCGTTCAAAGAGATCAATTCTCAGCAAACTAAGTTTATTTCAGCGTAGATATTATCTAAACCCTCTACTAAACGAAATTACTAAAGGATCAGTTCTCAACCAGCAAGTCAACAGAGATTGGGTCGCAAACACCAGGGTGTTAATCCAGAAAGCAATCTCAATAGATTAAGGAATGTGCGTGTGGGTGAGGGAGAGAGGGACCTTGACGGTATCGAATGGATGACCAACAATGACAGTGGCAACTCCGGCCAGCATACCTGCAACATACTCCTTGTAACCCGACACAAAACCCGCATTCTCCCCCATTTCTGTATTCTCTTATATGAACACTCTCTCACTCCAGAAACTCAAAATCCCGTGACTAATCTATGAGAAACCGCATTGGGCAGTATCATCTTCTCGATTGTACTAACTATGCGATCAGATTCTCACGGTTGATAAAACTCTGGCGGCGGCGGAGCGGCAGTGGAGATAGGTCGGCAGCTGAGAAAGACGGTTAGCGCGCTTTGGTGGAATTTTGTCTGGTGCCCTGATTATAAACGGTTAGCACGCTTTTGCTTGAAGCCTAGAACCAATATCAATAGACAATAAGATAGATACTTGTGTGCGTGACTTAAAAGGTTTCGAGTTCGAGTCCCCCGTACATAAACGGGATTTATTTTAAATTTATTTGCAAAAATAGGTGTTCTTTCTACCAGATATGGAATTACACCAATATCATGCGATTGTATATATGACTCGTTTTGAGTGTCCGGTGTAACTTTAGTTGACTGTAATATCCTCGTTCATTCTCATTCCCCCGTGCTTTTCCTTCCTTCGCCTCTTTGACTGGAGAAAGACGATGAGTACGGCGTCTCTTCTCCCTGGTATGGTGCAATGGTGGCATTAATTTTGGATCAGATCTAGTACAATTTCTCTTTGGGTTCTAGTTAGTTTGAGGCTATTCTCTTTGGTACAGTGACTTCAGTCCAACGTCTCTTCTCGTGTTATTAAGGTTGTGACCATTTCCTGGGATCTCAACCATTGGTCTCATCCAAGTAATGATGTGCCGTTGATTTATTAACCATTGGAGAAGGCAATCTTCTCTCTTTAGAGACCTCAAAATTTGGATTAAAGTGAAGCATGTTTAGCTATATAAAGAGACCACCTTTGGACCAAGCACAACAAATGGTAATTCTGAAGCCTCACAAAATGAAAGTAGCTTAAAGAAATGAATTTTTCACACAATAACTGTTACATCAATCATCTAAATGGATCAACATTGCCACATACGAGTGATAACCCGGTAAGTATGATCACCATAACCGATGACAAACTTAACCATATTTTATCAATTACAACAAATAAAGTTTCCAAATATTTGGTACTAATATTTATTGTTTCGATGGGAGTGTATAACATCTTTCATTCGCTGAAGAAGAGTCATTGGACGATTACAGCTTACTTGGTATAAGGTCTGTAGGTACCCTGTGCTGTGCTGTCGTCTTCAGCAACTCGTTTCTGTCAGCTATAAATTTGGCAAAACGAGAACCCTTTATACCTTTACCCTTGTCTTCAGCAGGAAATTTCAGTATATCTGGCTTGGGGTATACAGGTGGCATCAACGCCCATATAGACGAAAGGTGCTCGTTAGGCTTGTCAAGTTCTTCTAAAACCGCAAAATTCTGCATATCTGGAAAAGAGGAAGAACGGATTTTCATCAAAATCAATTCGAACCTCATTGTTAACAAGAAGCACAAAAGATGGTCCAGGAAATAATAGCCTTTGACATAGATAATGTACAGCAAGTAGGATTGCCCTAGCAATTTTTCTTCAATATCTACTGATTTGTTTGGGTTGTTCATCACATTTTACCATTACTGATTTCTTAAACTGAATGAAGAATGCAAATTGATACCAAATTATGATTTAAAAATATAACCTTCAGAGAACTTCAAGATGGGCTTAAGCGCTGCACATGGGATGCTGAAGTTCAAATGTGGTATAACCGTTCCTCCACCATGCTTGGCATTGCTAGCAAAGAATTCAGTAATAAAATTTAAGGTCAATGATCCAGAATACAAACAACTACGTAAGAAAAGATAAAAAAGGATCAGAGAAGGGGGGAGGAATAAAAGTATGGTGAGGGCAATACAGACTTCAAACCAACTTCTACTCAACAACTATTGACAGTAGTCACATGCAGTAGCAATTGTAAAATGATTTAATTTTAAACTACATATCTCAAGAGAAAACGAAAAGAAGAAAGAGGCCTATTCCGGATCCTCTGGCAGGTCATAAACATAGCTAGTTAGCTGGAGAAAAAGTGTCCCATTGACATGTTAGTTGTCCATGAAGAACACATACCTTGTGACAAGCCCAATCATGCAACCATTTGAGTTGACAACTGCACCACCACTACTGCCAGGATGGACTGCTGCAGTTGTTTCAAGCATGGCCGGGAATCGCTCACATGAGTTCAGTTTATTGGATCTGGTCTCTGGAGATCTAGCAGCTTCAATTACTTTAGCTATCACACCAAGGCAAGCAGATGGAAGGAAATCTGAATTTTTTCAAAAATACCAAACCTTAACTGAGGGTAATGGGATGTAGAAGTGACACTGAGAATTAAAAAAATACAGCACCAAATACTATAATGACTATTTACTTGCTACATAATGTGCTTCTAAATGTACCGCTGGGCAATAACTCAACACAGAAGATTGGCAGTACAGTTAATGAATAGGAAAAACAAAACATGCAAAAGGCATTATAGATTGTCTTAATCCAGAAAATGGAATAGGAAATTCTCGTTATAGCCTGTTGGGCTTTGGAATTATTAGCAGGTGAGCCCACAGCCGACGATGCACTGGCCAGACTGGTGGTGATGAACACGTTGTGCTGTAAGTCAAGCTGTTCACCTTGTATATAAGTTAGTAGCCCTTTCTTAACCAAAGCATAAAAGTTACCAGGTGCCAGGTGGCGCCCCGCACAATTAGTTTTTTCTCCTCATTGAGGACTGAGGAGGGCTAACAGAACTAACATAGCTGATAGCCCACAACAAATTTACATAAATAGATTAATGATCTAGCACATAAAACTAGCCAGAAGAGCCTTTAACATGCCAACGTACAATTCACTTTCTCCACATAAACATCAAATTTATATACTTGGAAAAACAAGGCCAAAGATATCAAAACAAATATGAGGAACAGTTTTGTATAAGCATCGATCAGATAGTTAATAGGAAAGCACAGGTGGGAAACAAATATTACCACAACGAGGCCCAAACAATCCATGCCCAATGACAAATGCCTCTGATCCCGATGAGGGGCAATCAACATCCAAGGAAATGGGACAAAGCTGATCAGGAGCTATCTCAAGCTGCAGTAGTGCAACATCTAAGGGGCCTTTGGAGACATAGACTATCGTAGCATCAGTCCAAATCCAGGGATCCATATAGTCTAAGCGCACGCGTATATTTCTGTGATTTATTTTGGCCAAGCTGAACCGAGAAAGTCCATCATCATTTTTCAAAGAAATGTCAGCTGCTTTTAGATTTGTAGCAAGCAGATTCTGACTTGATTTTTCAATACTAATTGTCTCAAGCCTCGTATGAACATTTGGAATAATAGAACCCTCTGATCTCCTCTCCTTTCTGTCACTAGTCGAAGCTGCTTTTCCAAATCTCCATGGCTCAAGTAGATGAGCGTTTGTAAGTACGAGACCTTGTTTATTGAGCAAAACACCAGATGCCCATGATCCATCATCAGTGGTGATAAGACAAATTGAAGACATAGCCTTTTCAACTGGAGACAAAATCCGAGAACCAAATGGACTCAGCTCTTCATGAGAATGATTAGGAAGTTCATAGTCTTTGGGTAATAAAGTTTCAACAGCATTGACTCTGTCTAAGGCACTATGAGGCTTCTGTAGCAGCAACTCACTGCATGCAGAGGCAATGGCTTCCCATGGAATCACCATCTGTCAAGTGTCAACCAGAGACATATATGGAAATAGTTACAGTATTCAAACGATAGACATGGTTCATTCTAATTAAGAGGATGGTTGGTTGTGCCAATAAGCTCCTTAAACAACTTATAAGTTGTTTGGAGCTTGTAAGCTCTTGGAAAGTGTTTGGCAAACTAAGCTCCTAAACCACTTATAAGCTGTATAAGTAAGATCAAATAACTTATAATCTCTCCAAAAGATAGTTCCTCAACCCCAACTTATTTTTGCACGGATCTTATAAGCAACATTTATGTTACAAAACACCCCCTAAATATAAGTTCTTTGACCCAGCTCACATTGTTTTGTTATTACAAACATATACCTTTCCAATTTCATATATCTTCGGTTTTCTCTCTATAATTAGGACTTTTTCTCTCTAGCTTGTGAGTTTAACTATCCACACACTTTGACAACTTATAAGCTCTTGAGATCTTACAACTTATAAGATCTTGAAAAATCTTATAAGTTGTTTCCAAACATCCCCTAAATCTTAACCTGTACAAGGCACATCCTAAAAATGGTATCTTCCCCCAAGACTGACCAATACAAGTCCTGCATAAACAAGGGAAGAGGGATGATCCTGCACACCTGAACTTCAGTGCCGCTAATCTTTTGCCGCAGTGGTCTCGTCAGAAGACCAATCAATTGCGCTTGTTCACTGAAAACTGGGCTACCTTCCATTCCTGAGATATTCAAGGTTAATGCTATCAGAATCAGAAAAATAAAAGAATCAAACAACTTTGACGAGCTTGTTGCTCACACCAGGAAGACATCTAATATCAGCCATCAATAAAGAACTTGTTGAAGAACTAGGTGGGTAGCTGTTGCCAATTGACCCAACTGAAATACTGCACTCAGACAAAGATAGAGATTACAATTATAAGTTATAGCAATCCAGAACTCAATCACTACTTGAGAGTTGAGATTCAAAGTGTACTCTATCAATTACTAACCCTAAAGCTAAAGGTCGTCTACATATTGTACTATTATACATCCAACAAACAGAACCGTTTCATAGACATAAGGCAACAATTGTGCGGAAAAATTGTTCCTTAAGTTGCCACTCCAGGCAGGTATGAATTAATAGAATGGCATGGAAAGACAAAGCACAATCATGGAGCAAGTATAAAGAAGAAGCAATAATTACTTGTTAAAGAAATGTAGAGGGGATAATATGCCAAAAGGAGATCCCATCGCCAGAAGAAGATTGCCCCTCTTTGGAATAGATCTCTGCACCTTCAGGGAATTCTGGAAAAAACATACCAACACCTTTACAATCAGAACTAGGAAATGGTTTTCAATGATACGATGGTGCAAAATGACCACTTAGCATTTGTACTGGGCATGAAATATTTATATGAAAGTAATAGAATAAAAATCATACAGGTGCAGAAAATTTGGAGGGAACTTCTAGCAGGGCAATTCTTGTAGCTGATTGCCCCAAGAGATTAGGACTGTTTGATCCCATACTCCCAATGGGCAAATGGTTCTGGAAGGGTGATTGCTCAACCTGAAATCAGCAGTTGATAGTTCCTGTTACATAATACACCATCTATATTGTCAAATATCAATATGCCTTTCCCAGACAAGGACGCCAATCTTTCATTTTTTAAGGTCCAGAAATTCAAAGAACAAAGTGTCATTGTCAAAAAGCTTTCAGAATTGTCGATCTATGCATGACAGAATAGGATGGACTGGAAGCCCACAGGCATAAAGATCTCGCGAGGCAAGATGCTCATCTTGTGGAAGCTTGCAGTGTTAATCAAGCATTATAACTAGCTTCATAAAACTAAACCCTCAAATGCATTGATTAAGCCAGTGTCAGTTGCTACACCAGTGGAAAACATGGCAAATAATTGGAATAACTAGCATACAGAAAGGTTTCAACTGCAGATTTTGTACTAGCTTAGGTTAAAGTCCTACCTGCCCATGGCAATGGAGTGAATATGAAGTTTATGGGAGCTTCATTATTGTTGCAGCAGAAGTCAAGATATAGAATCTATTATGCCTTTCATAAGCTACATGGGTTGCAGCAAAAAGCTAGAGCTCAACTTGAAATGAGAATTTTAAACAATATGAAGTGAAGTTATGATCCATCAATTTCTTGTCTCAAAAACAATTTCAGGAGATCACTGTCCATATTGGTTTTTATCAAAAACTTAATATATGTTAACAGAAAGGTGAAGAAATTACCTGTTCGTGGGAGCTGTCAACATGTTGAGGACGGCTATGAGAGGCTAGAGACCAACCAACTTCCCAACTATGTTCCGGTGAACCGCAAGAAGCTTCAATTAGAGATTGGACAGCAGCAGATGTATGTGGAATGTCAAGCTTCAGAGGAATATGTACCACTATTGTGAGGAATCTTGTTGATGATATTTAGATTAAACTAAGCACTTGTTACTGAGCATGAAAAGTCTGAAAAAAGCAGCATCCTTGAAGAATGACTTATGCACTCAACTTGTTGTACTACTAAAAGATTATATATTGAATACCTTGGTAGCTTATTGTTCCTAAACCTTCAGAATATCTAACAACAAGTGTCCTAGATAATTGTGTACCATCTTTAGTAGTTGAGCTGGACGCCAGGGTAAAGACTCGACGTTGCCATCTACCATAGACTTTGCCTAATCATCAAAAAACCCATACAGCTATGTCAGCCAGAATTACACTATCATCCAATGATTTGCTAGAAAATTATATCTCTAGTACAAAGTTGTGCACCTCCATTAGTATATCAATCTGAACACCTGGTATCAAACGAGGCTTCTTCTACAAAATTGAAGAATAACTGTCAGATAACAGAATGACAATTTGATACACCATAATTTCTGCACATATATATGTGAATATATCAAACCTCTGAACTGCTTTCCTGGTATGACTGAGATACAAATGGTTCGACCACAGATGCAGCTGTCACGACCAAGACTCTCTCTGACAATTCCAAGTTACTGGATGCTGGAAAAACCATTCCTGAAGCTGACAACATAGTTTTGCCAGAACTACAGAAACAGAAAACTTAGCTTCAAATTTCAATTAACAAGTAAACAAAAACACAACAGATATTACTTGAAATAGTTAATATATATCTAACTATACATCAAGCACTCATGCATCGATACAAGTCAATCGAAACAATTCCACACCATAACAAGTTATGCGGCATTAATATTATGAGACTTGGAACTTACTTATACTGGTGGAAAGCATGATTTCGCATCTTCAGACCCTTCGGGTCCTGAGAAGAACCAAGGAACAAAAAAATATTATGACAACAAAAATCAAACAGTTTTGAGCAAAAATAAGAAATTCACGGAATTTGGAATCAACAAAAGGGCTGAATCTCAATATCAAAGCCAACATAACCATAAAAAAAGCGTTGACTTCAATGAAAGATTGAATGAATAATGGATACTATAATACACAGAGATATGTGTGTGAAGAATGACTGGGAAACTCACGGGGCCTTGAACTCTGACCATCACAGCGAAGTTGCGAGCAAATTCAGCAACTTCAGGGAGACCCATGCCGACAAGCTCAGAACCAAGGGTCTATCCGTGAAGTTGCATAAGAGCACCGCGCCGCCTTCTTATCTAGGGATTTCAGTGATATTTAAAAAAACAATCAATCGATAGTTTAGTTTAGTTTGAGTGAGTGAATCGGTAGTTCGCATGCACGCATATCACACGAGTTGACTGAATTGAATTGGGGGAAATTCCAATTCTCGAGGCATACCCGGAGTAGACGACGACGTTTGCCGGCCCGCCGCAATTCGCCGTTGCTGGGAAACTTTTCCTTCGCTTCTGGCCCCTTTTTCCCATAATCTGATATGAGACTGGAAATTCTTGAAGTGAAGTACGGTAACATCACCTGTGAAAAAAACTAACCACCATAAAAAGTTACATAAAAAGTGGAGTAATTAATGTAGTAATTGATTACGAGAAATAATGTGCACGAATAATATAATGTTTAACTATTACTCCGTCCTTTAAATTTTATCACATTTTTTCATTTCTGTCCATCCCATAAAATTTATCACATTTCACTTTTTACTATTTTTATAGTGTCTCCAATAACTTTTTCAACTGACATTCCATTACATTTCTTAAGACTCGTGCTCGGTCAAAATATGACAAAATTTAAGAGACGGAGGGAGTACATATTTTTTAAAGATGGACTAATAAAAAATAGTTTATATTAGGATCATAATAACTAAATATACTTTTATGTGTAACTTCCTTCCTTTCGATTAAATATCCCACTTCAATTTGATATGAATGATAAGAAATATAAAAATAAATAAATGAAAAATACTAATAAATATAGATCTTATTTTTATAAATTTTTCTTTATAAAATAAGATAATAGAGTCATAGTTTTATTTATAAAAATTATAAAAATATAATAAACATCCTAATATGATAATATAAAATATTTAATTTAATAGTGTTTTCATCTCAATGTGAATATTTGGTAGCCAATCTGTGAAACTATTCCCTAACGTTGATAATCTGTACTGATTTTTAATTATACTAAATATACATTATATGTTTGCTGGTGCTAATAAAAAAAGCATCAATTACTTCATATGTATTTTGACTTCAGATGTATTTTGACTTAACTTTGATAATCTGTACTGATTTTTAATTATACTAAATATACATTATATATGTGCTGGTGCCTGGTGCTAATAAAAAAAGCATCAATTACTTCAGATGTATTTTGACTTCGAAGAGTAGTTGTGCCTGAAGGATTCCATCTATTGAGATCTCTTTGAATTTCTTTGAACTTATCATTTTCAAAACTGATTTTTCTCCATTGAATCAATTGCCAAATTGTTGTATTTTATAAATTCTCATTGCAACTCTTGAAATGGTTTGTACTCCTCAGACATGTGTAGATATGGACCTGTAAAAGAAATGCTAAAATAGTAAAATGTGACATGTACACATTCTTCCGCCATCACTATAAATTTTATCTTCGTTTGACATGATTAATTTTTTTTAATACCAAAACTTTCAATATATGACAACATAAAATATCTTACTAACGGATCGTAGTGCAGTTGGCAGCGCGGAGCTGTAGTGACTTTTTAGGTCAAGGGTTCAAACCCCACCACCCACTAGGAGACTTTCAGTCTTAATCCACAAATCCGATCGAGAAGGATTAGTTAGGTTCTGCCAAAGGCGTATTTGGTACACACACCTATTGTCAATAAAAAAACAAAAAAAAAACTTTGCTCTCTAATTTTTTGCAATTGCACTCAAACAGCCCCCCAGTAAATTGATGTTCAACAATGAGGGGTGTGCATTTGGGTTTTGGTTCGGTTTTTTGCCAAAACCGAACCAAAACCTAACCGAACCCAAAAAATCAAAAAATCTGAAGAAAAAAAAAATATAATATTAATATATATATATATATATATATAAAATTTATTTTATATATACTAATAGAATATGTATATATGATATAAAATTAATAATACATATAATATATATTATATAGTAGAATATATTAAAAGAATATATATATATAATTCTGTTTTTCGATTTTTTTTTTCGCCCGAACCGAACTGAAAAACCGAACCGAATTTCAAAATTTCGGTTTGGATATTCAGTTTCCGATTTTTTTGCTCACCTCTATCAACAATGAAAAGTAGCTCGTTTGAGAGAGGATTACTTGCTCGATGTACTTGTCTCAGTAATATTATATCTATCCATTACACTACTATCAGACTCCAACAAAATGAGATTGCAATTCCAAATCTTTTTCATTTATTTTTGAAGTATCTCCATAATATTATCAGTGTATATCTTAGCAAATTGTGATTCCAAACTCCAGCGCACAAGTAATGAGCCTGCAATTTGTTGAATATTCAACTTGATACTCTTTCTAAATTTTATCGACGATACAAATTTCATATTGCTCAACAAAGCTTTTCAAAGTACTCAAATTAATGTAATTATCGAAAAACATGTGCATTGCCTCACTTCTTTGAGTCGAAATCATGTCAACCCAAAA
Organism: Salvia splendens; assembly: GCF_004379255.2. NCBI lineage: Eukaryota > Viridiplantae > Streptophyta > Magnoliopsida > Lamiales > Lamiaceae > Salvia > Salvia splendens. Next base: position 30,411,022 of record NC_056039.1, read on the forward strand.
TATATGCTTTGAGTATGTTGACACCCAACTTTGCCTAATATAATAGTACTACAAGTTTTTGATCCAGCTGTTTTTCAGTAAGGTTATATTTAACTTGGAAATGAAGTTAACTCTTTTCAAATTTTGGATTACTAAAGCTACCGTATATTACACTATTGTAATCCAAACAAGTAATTTCAAAATAAACTACAACTTTAAATTTCTTTGAGCTCTTCGAAACAATATGCCATAAACAAAAGCAATGAATACTATTAGGCAATACTCCCTCAATGCAATTGTAATGCTTTCATCTTAATCATTCAAAATTGTCATCAGCTGGACATCTCCCATTGCATCCAGTAAATTCCAAAAAATATTTAAATAATTTTGCACGCTCATAGCTCAATAGACATCATCTTAATAGAATAGAGTGGTGTTGATGATTAACCACGACTACGGTTTAAAAAGACATTGTATTGATTCACGAGACAAGTTGTGTCAAAGCTCACGACATCACGGAAATCTTGGAATGCAGCTCGACTCACATATGAATCCACATGACGTGGCGGAGTCTAAAGTCATCGTCAATATCGAACAGATAAAAAAAATCTATCATTTTGTTGCAACCTCTTAAATATATGTTGAATAGCATTAGCATCTCAATCTCCAAGTCTTAACATCCGCAGCTTTTCAACATAATCTTTGATATCTTTCACCGAAGCTCTTAAATGGGTGGTCTGCCAGCAAGAACTTTTAACATTCTAACCCTCTCACATAAAGTTAATCCTGCATGGTAATGTGTCTAAATGGACCTTAAATTAATTGACAAGTGCCTATGTGCGACATAAATTCAGACCTTTGTGGATGTGACTATTGCCATTATTATATCTCAAATATCAAAAAGAAATCTACAATTTTTTTTATAAGAAGTTTGTCTCTGGACAGTGAGTTGAGGAATAGCATCTCCAACAACTTCGACTCAAGATTATCATGCGAACCCGGTGACTCCACTTTCAACTACTTGTTTGAATGCGATAAAACGGGACAATGACAATTGGTAAACTTCCAAATTTTGCAATGAACATAACCATTATTTAAATCTACAAATGTCTAAATTTAAGAAGGCACATAGACATTTGTTAAATAATTTGAAGGTCCATTTGGAATGTTAGAATGTTGGAAGTTTTTGCTAGAGGACCACCTAATAAAGGAGCTTCAGTAAGAGATTATAGAAATCATGTTGATAAGATGCAGAGGTTAAAACTTGGAGATAAAGATGCTAATGTCATTCAGCATATATTTAAGAAGTTGCAACAAAATGATCGAGCCTTTTTTTTATTTGTTCGATATTGGCGTGACTCTAGACTCCGGCATATCATGTGGTTTCATATGTGGAATCGAGTTGCATACCAAGATTTTCATGACGTGATTGGATTTCAATAGAGTGATACATGGTAGCTTTAGTATTCCAGAATTCGAAAAGAGTAGGCTTCATTTAAAGTTAAGTATAAACTTGCTAGAAAACAGCTGGATCAAAAACTTATACTGAAATAAGGCAAAGTTGGGCGCCAACATACTCAAAGCATATCCTTTGGGTTGACATGATGTCGACTCAAGGAAGTGAGTCAATGCATGCATTCTTCGATAATAACATTAATTCAAGTACTTTGAAAAGCTTTGTTGAGCAATATGAAATTTGTATCGTCGATAAAATTTAGAAAGAGCATCAAGTTGAATATTTGACGAAGTGCAGGCATATCACTAGTGTGTTAAGAGTTTGGAATCACAATTTGCTAAAGTGTAAGCTGATAATATTATGGAGCTCCTTTAAAAACAAATAAAGAAAATTTGGAATTGCAATTTCATTTTGTTGGAGTCTGATAGTAGTGTAATGGATAGATATAATATTGCTGAGATAGGTAAATCGAGCAAGTATGCCTCTCCCAACAAGCAACATTTCATTGTTGAACATCGATTGGTAAAGTAAGACAAAGGAGAAGGGTAGTTAAAGTACTATTAGTGGATAGTGGGACTCACTTTATTATTAATGTTCAATGAGTTGTAATGATGGACTATAGTGGTATAAGTTAAAAATAATCTGATGTATATGAATAATGAGTTGGTAAAAACTTTGCATAAATGGAAATGCCATATTTTATGGGACAAACGGACAATATAAAAGAAACTATTATGAGCATTTGAAATTCAAGGTATGTACATAGCCACTGATATTTGAAAACATGCTTCACACAAGACAATCCCAACAAAAAAACATTATCAACTAACCAGCTTATATTTGTTGAAGGGAAGCGATGTTGTGCCTCTTTGTCATGCGCAAGATCCAACTAAAGAGTTCATATTCATGGTAAAAGGAAATAAATAAATAAATAAATAAATAAAAGAGTGTCAATCCATTCAAAGAGATGTGCTAGAATACCTTTATTACTCTGTAATTAGCAAAAAAAACATAGCAATGAGCGAATCATATCCTTTATTACTCTGTAATTAGCACAAAACTATTCCTGCAAAATAACAATATTTAGAAATACTTATATCCTAGAATTATTTATCAACAATGCTCAAAAGTTTGAGGTAGCTCAATAGCATGCATATGTACAATATGCATAGTTGGACACTAGAAATCATGGACTCAGAACTGAAAAATACAGAGCTATAAGCCTCCATAACATCATTAATCCTCAAAATGTGAAAGGGGAAATTGAGATCACATCAACCACAAGGCCAAAATTAGCAAACAACAATAAAAACTGCAATAATTTTATCCTATAATAATCAAGTAATTCTACTTACATAGGAACGCCAATAATATTTTGAATCACTCTGGACCGAATGTGCTGCTCCAAATACCTGAGCGTAGCACCAAGCTCGACCTAATCCAGCTCTATTTCCATACCAATCTCCACAAACGAATCAACTAGTTCAACACACAGAAACCAAAATTTCATATATCCAATCATACAATTGCAAATCTATTTCATCATTCCTGGATAATGCTAACAAGATGAATTTTAAATCCAACACTAGGGCAAAATTAAACGCATTATTTATAGAATCATAGAAAACCGATATAAAAAAGTGTAGTTGGCTGCTTGGATGAGAAGTGAGATTCATTGGATTAGTTCGAGCGAACCACCATTGATAGCACATAACGGCTGCTAAGGATGTTATTCAAATTATTTTTTGCTTTGTGATTAGAGAACGAGAAAGTCGAAGAAGAATATTTACCTTGCGATTAAAATTTGGGGTTCCTCCCGTAAAAGAAGACATGGAGTGACAATGTCTTCTTCCTGCACCACCCAATCCACCGAAGGTCCAAAGAATTAATCCTTGTTTAAATGGAAGAACATTGAATTTCCTCCGTAACTTGGGTACCATGCGCACTTGTGCAGTCAATTGTTGGGACTTGGGAGGGTATAAATTGAAAGAGCGGCGACTGCGGTTTCGAGATATCATCATGAAACGTTTTCTTTTCTAATTAAAAAATGAAACATTTTCTTTTATTACCCTATTAAAAATGAAATATTTTTTAAAATAAAAATATTACTATTTATATATTTTTAAAATATTTCTTAAAATAGAAATATCATCATTTATATATTTTTTTCTCTCACATTTTATTTTCTTCGTTAACTCACAAAATATTAGTACTACACAAAACTCATATTGAAAAGCTAACATTTCATATTTAATGAGATTGAAAATGAGATTGAGAGTAGTAATTATTTTTTGGAAAACTATTTTAATATTCATCCGCATAAGTACAACTAAAATGTTGTCGAAATTGTTTGTGCTACTAAAATATAAAAATACTACGAAATTACTTTTATCTATTAATCTTTCTAATATTAATGGTTTCTGATGATTTACTTAACTAATTATATTTAACTACTAATTTAAATATCTTTTTCAAGTTTATGTTTAAATATTTTTACAAAAATTATAATTATGTGAACTATCACTAATATGGAAATCAGTAAATGATGTTAGCGATTCTATTCTTTATATATACATCAATTTACGTTTTCAATCTTTTGTGTTACTTTGAATTTGTAATGCTAGAATTATTTTTATTACTGTCAATATCCACAAAAAATAGTCTCGTTTCTTAAAAAGTAAATCCTCCCTCTCATACTAATTTTTCTTCCTATTTATCTATGTATTCTCCCTTTCTCTCTTACATTACCAATTTCTCATTAAAGTCTATGTCGTCCACAAATGGGACTATTCTTTTGGGTAGGGAGAGTATATAATTGTATGATACTTAATATAACTGTCACTAAATGACTCTCATTATGACATTTATTTCGAAACGTAGCAATAATGCTTAACATTAATGTAATAACAGGCTGGTATATAGGTTGACTATCTGTAATGTCATCTGTATAAAGTGACATATATAAGATGTAGTATTAGGCTATTTTTCTAGTAGTGATACTGATACCATGAAGATTAAGACCACTGTGACTTCCAATTTTGCCTTCTGACCATTTGTGTACTGGAAAGGTCCAATCTGCAGTTAATGTGCCAATACAAAGGAAAATAGGTAAGTGGCGGGGCTACAATCAACAGGCTGTCGATTGTTGGTTTAAAACAAATTTGCAAACCACACTTACATCAGCATATTCACTGTTGTACATCTAATATGAAGGGACATATAGAACGTTAAAGCTTTCATGCTAGGTATTGGTCTTCCCTTCGGGGATACAAACGGTGGTCTGCAGATTATCACCACCCGCTGTTTTGTGGGAGTTTTCCATGTCAGAGCAATGGGAAACGGAAAGCTCTCGTTAACCTGCACACGTAAAGAAAGGGTATATTTAAGCATTTATGTCACAGAGTTTGAACAACGGATTACATGAACGTAGAAGATAAAACAAGAAGGTATAACTATAACTGCGAATACATTAGAAGACAGAGCCAAGATAGGAATGAAAATGCACCTGGAATTCCCTAACTTCAAATGTAGGACTAAGAAAGCATAGCCTATGGCAACACATGTACTTGCCTTCATTCTACGCCTAGGCTCCATCCCGAAGAACTCAGTCAAGGTCTCAATCATGGCAGGGACTTGGGACCCTGAGCCTACTATTTCAACTGAGTGTATATTCTGAATTGTCAGTCCAGCAGCATCTGCTAGAGCCTGTTCCAGAGGCTTCTTCATAGGCTCCAGAATTGAGGTTTCAAACTCCTCTCTCTTGATATATAGCCTCTTTCAACTTCAAGATTAGCACTAAGCATTTTCTTCAGCGTTGACAAGGCGCCGCCGCACTCTGATAAACATCAATCTTATATTCATCCTTGAATTTTGCAGCAAAATGTGGTACAGAGCTTGATCAAATCTCTTCCACTTCCAGAAACCATAGGCCAAAGCAGTAGCATCAGTCTCGTGAATAAGACGAGAGGGTGTAAACCAGCAATTGCACATTCCTCCTCTGGATATCAGTGAAATAAACAGGTATTCCAATGCAACAATCTACAACAGCTGGAGTTAAGTTCCCTTCAGTAATCGAGAAAGGCAATTGACTCTAGATCACGCTGCAGCTCTGGATCAGAAAAATGGCATATTCAATCAGCCTCTTTATTTGAGATATTATATTTTTTGAATTCATCAATGATGATGCGGTTGCTGCTGTCCCTATGAATCGCAGCCGCTGTTTGTCTCCAAAGGACACAAGTGAAAGAGTTTCCAGCTTTGATTCATCATTAGGCCCTGTGATGGGGTACGAACTAAACAACTAAACCCTAATGGCGAGCCCAATAGCAGTGACGGCCCATTAGCCCAAAACCCAAGAAAGAGTATCAGTTCGGCACGACCAAAGAGTTCAGTTCGGTTCGGCACAACCAAAGAGTTCGGTCGCAGCCTACAGCTCGGTAAAAGCCAACCAATCAAGCTCTACTCTCAGATCGGCAAAAGAACCAATCAAGCTCTACTCTCAGATCGGCAAAAGCTGATCGGCAAAGTTCAGCAGTTCGGTCTCAGTATTCGACCGAACAAGGAGATAGTGGACCCATGCAGGACCTCCACGACCTCCACTACACCCACGATCTATCTAGTGGTATGAAGCAGTTGTCAACCTGCAAGCCACGATCTTGGTTCAAATGTATAAATAGAACTTATAGATCAGATAGACAAGGGTTAAGCTCTCTAGATATCGAATCTCATATAGCAAGTCAGTATTGTAAGTTGTAATCCAGATCAAGCAATACAAATTTGCCCTCCTTTCTTCCCGTGGACGTAGATTTACCTCAGTAAATCGAACCACGTAACTTTCTGTGTCGTGATCTATATTTATTACCTGCATTTATTACCATCAAAAATTCGCCAATCATCACTGGCGCCGTCTGTGGGAACCAGAGAACCAAATCTGTGATAAAAGCGATTTTTTGATCCTCTTCCACCAAAAAAATGCATACCAGATCACATAATACCCGTGCTTCCGTCCGTGATAACCATGAGGAAGCTAGTCCAGCCCGTCGGTCTGGAAAACAGCCTCGTGAGAAATCTGTCTCCAGTCCTCACGGTGAAGGAACAAGCCACTCCAGAAGTCGTCGCACCGAGTCTTCCCAGCAGCCCGATTTGAACGAGGCTGTCAAGTTGTTTTTGGCCGAGAAGCAGGATGAATTCTTAACATTCCTGTAAACAGGCCAAAAGCCGGAGACGAAAACGGCGGATTCTCCCTCTCCATCTAGACATGAAAGTCACTACCGCAGTAGTGTCGCATCTCCCCGGAGAAAGAATCCTCACCACCGACATGTTCCTCTTCCTCCTCGTTACCGGAATCACAGGAGAACTCCATCTCCACCATACCGAAGAGATGTCGGGTTCGCCATGTATGGAGCGCTGAAGACTCCATTCTCGGATGATATCACCCGAACTCCGTTGCCGCAGAATTACCGAACTCCGTCAATGACTTATGACGGGTTAGTGGATCCTCATGATTTCTTGGGACGCTATCAGTATAATATGGTGAACTAAGGTCTCAATGAGGTTCACATGTGTAAGCTGTTTCCCGAGCTGCTCATCGGGAACGCAAGGAGGTGGTTTGATAGCCTCCCTCAAGGCAGCATTAGATCTTACAGAGATCTAATGGATGCTTTTCATAGGAGATTCTTCCAGAAAGCGGAAGCCCGAATCACTTCGGCTCAGCTGCTTTCTATTCGTCAAGGTCGCGATGAAAAAATTAGCGACTTCATGACGAGGTTCCACAAGGAATGCCTACAAGTAGATGATCTCAATGATCTACTTGTCATTTCGGCATTCCAAAATGGAATACTGCCAGGAGCTCTCTACAGGAAGCTCGTTGAATGCAGTCCGCAAACAGCTCAAGAGATGTGGGACATTGCGGACCAGTTTTCTCGTGCCGATGAGGCAGACCGTCGAAAACGGTCTTTAGACAGCTCATCTAGAGGAGACAAAAAGAAGCCCGATCATAGCGATCAGAGGCTTCCTCGCCGAACTCCTTTTGAAAGAATTCAAAGGGCACCGGTACAAGGCAGATTGGGACCACGTCTCGATCTTGAGAAACCGCCCGCTCAGTTCGTACCATTGAACAAGTCGAGAGCGGAAATTTTCGAACTGCATTCCGATATGTTCGAAAAGCCAAAGCGGATGACGAAATCGGCCGCGCGCCGAAGTCAGGATAATTATTGCTCCTTCCATCAAGACCACGGTCACGATACCGAGGAGTGCCGACATTTGGCTGCAGGTATTGATGTTCTTGTGAAAGCAGGGACGTTAAAAAAATACCAAAGCAAGCAGCCGAAAAAGAACAAGAAGCAGAGAGGTGCGAACTGCGCTCCTCAGGATCCGAAAAGGCAACAGGATCCCGAAGACGATGACGAGCCGCAATATGATGGAGTAATCCAGACTATTGACGCTCTCCCAGCCGGGAAGACTAAATCGTCCCTGAAGTCAGAGCGCAGAGGCTTCAATCGAGAGGAGCCAACGCATAAAAGGCTGAAGCAGGACGAAGTGATTACATTTTCAGATGCCGATCCCGTCCCGGTCATCTCTCCTCATCAAGACGCCATTGTCATTCAAGCCGGAGTGGCAAACAAACTGATCCACAGAGTGTTCGTGGATACAGGAGCGTCAGTTAGCATTCTTTTTAAAGAATGTTTCGATAAACTGGAAGTGGATCCAGCTCGGCTCAGTCCGGCTCCGCTTCCTCTGAAAAGTTTCGCCCAGGAGGACACCCGCCCTGAAGGTATTATCAGCCTTCCGATTACGGTGGGAAGAGCGCCTACAAGCTCCAGTACGATGATCGAGTTCTTTGTGGTAAAAGCTCGGTCCCCGTACAACATTATACTGGGAAGAGACTGGCTCAACACAGTTCGGGCCATTTGCTCTACTTATCACCTCACCATCAAGATCCCCACTAAAGGAGGGATAGCGGTCATCCGAGGTGATCAAAAGAGAGCAAAAGAGTGTTTGCAGATTGCGCTTAAAAGTGCCGAGCAATCAGATCGGCACCATCAAGCATAGCAATCACAGCAGCCGGAGTCAGAGGCAGGCGAAATGACCGAAGTCACACCGGAGCCGAACTCGATGGAAGTTCGGTTATATGAAGATGATCCATCCAGAACGGTGAAGATCGGTTTCGCGGGAACACCTCTACTCCGGGAAAAGACCATCCAGCTCCTCAAAGAGTACAAAGACGTCTTTGCGTGGTCGCCGTTGGACATGACCGGAGTGCCCCCCGAGGTAATTACACATCGGTTAAATATTGATCCTTCAGTCCGGCCTATAAAACAGAAGCAAAGACTCTTTGCGGCAGAAAGAAGTCAAGTCATCCATGACGAAGTCCGCCAATTACTGAAAGCGGATGTGTTATTTGAAGTGAAATATCCTTCTTGGGTGGCCAACCCTGTGATGATCAAGAAAAAAGAGGGAGGATGGCGGATGTGCATAGATTTTACCGATCTAAACAAGCACTGTCCTAAAGATTGCTATCCCCTTCCGAACATAGATAAAAAAGTAGAAGCTTTGATAGGCTTCGAAATTTTTTATTTTCTTGATTTATACAAAGGATATCACCAAGTTTTAATGGATGAGAGTGATGCTTCAAAAACGGCTTTCATTACTGACTTCGGCATTTTTGCTTACAAAAAGATGTCATTCGGTTTAAAGAATGCCGGAGCCACATATCAAAGGATGGTTGACAAGCTATTTCGGCACCTAATCGGAAAAGAGGTTGAAGTGTATGTTGACGACATAGTCGTTAAAAGCAGAAGCACTTCGGAGTACGAAGACAATCTCAAGTCCACTCTCGACGTGCTCCGAAAAGCCAACCTCAAACTCAATCCCCAAAAATGTACCTTTTTGGTAGATTCGGGAAAGTTTCTAGGTTGTTGGGTTTCAAAGGAAGGACTCAAGGCAAATCCGCTAAAAGTTCAAGTTGTTCAGAACATGGCAACGCCGAAGTCCATACATGATGTGCAAAGGCTAACTGGATGTCTAGCCGCACTGAATAGATTCCTTTCCCAAGCAGCCGAAAAGCAAATGCCGTTCTTCAATGTGTTGAAGAAGGCACCAAAGTTTGAGTGGGGAGTCGAGCAGAAAAAGGCTTTTGACGAGCTCAAAAGTTATTTAGCCGAGCTTCCTATTCTCTCTGCTCCAACAGATGCCGAAGTGATATTCTTATACTTAGCGGCATCAGATCAAACCATTAGCGCGGTGCTTGTACGAGAAGAAGGCCTAAAGCAGCTTCCCATCTACTTTACAAGCCGAGCATTAAGAGGTCCAGAAACAAGGTATCAACCTCTGGAAAAAATTGCTCTGGCATTAGTAAATGCAGCAAGGAGACTGCGGCCATATTTCTATGCTCACAAGGTATGCGTCTTAACCGATCTTCCACTTCGGCAAGTTTTGACTAAGCCTGAAGCATCAGGCAGAATTGCCAAGTGGGCCATAGAGCTGGGAGAACACTCAATAGAATATCTACCTCGGAAAGCCATCAAGGGACAAGCCTTGGCAGATTTTCTTGCAGAGGCAAAGTTCGATCAAGCAATCCCTGTTATTGCCGAACAGAAAAATCCTGCCAATGACGAACTAACACAGCCCCAGGAATCCGAAGTAGAGCCGCCGGACTGCTGGAGTGGATTCGTAGATGGAGCTTCGAATAAGACGGGAAGTGGAGCTGGTATTCTACTTATCGCTCCCGACGGACACGAGGTAACTTATTCACTTCGGTTCTTATTCCCAACTACTAATAACGAAGCCGAATACGAAGCCCTCCTTGCCGGACTTCAATTAGCGCAAAGTCTATTTGTCAAATCTCTCAAAATCCATTGTGATTCACAAGTCATAGTGAATCACATGCTGGGTACAAGTGAAGCCCGAGATGAGAGGATGAAAAAATACTTGGACAAAGCGCAAAGCATTAGCCGAAGTTTCTCTTATTTTCGGATAATCCGCATTCCCAGAGCGGAAAACAGCCGAGCAGATACTTTAAGTAAGTTGGCCTCATATCCGAGCTCAAAGGTGGAGGAATTACTACACCGAAGCATTGATGAAGCTGAGGTACATTCAGTAACCAGCTCGCCGAACTGGATGGCGCCGATCTTACAGTATCTAGATCAAGGACAACTGCCCGAGGATAAGAGAGAAGCTCGGAAAATCACATGCCGAGCACTTCGGTATGAACTTCATGAAGGAGTCCTATACAGAAAGTCCTACCTTCAACCGTTATTGCGATGTGTAGGACCAGAAGAGACGGACTACATCCTTAGAGAAGTTCATGAAGGATCTTGCGGTAGCCACATCGGAGCTAGAGCTTTAGCTAAAAAAGTTCTGAGATGGGGATATTATTGGCCAACTTTGGTACAAGAAGCAGTGCAGCTCGTCAAGACATGTACGAAGTGCCAAATCCATGCAAATATCCCAAGGATGCCGCAGACCGATCTATGTGCTATGCAAAGCCCTTGGCCTTTTATGCAATGGGGCATAGACATAGTAGGACCACTACCACAAGCTCCTCGGCAAATGAAATTCCTTATCGTTGCCGTGGATTACTTCACGAAGTGGGTGGAGGCTGAACCATTAGCTACGATAACGAGCTCGAAGGCATTGGATTTTGTCTGGAAGAACATAGTTTGCCGATTTGGCATACCCCATATCCTCATTTCGGATAATGGGACTCAGTTTACCGACAAGACATTCAAGAATTGGTGCCAAGAGCTGAATATTCAACAGCGGTTCACTTCGGTCTCTCACCCACAAGCAAACGGACAAACGGAAGTAACAAACCGTATTCTGGTGAAAGGTTTAAAAGCTCGGTTAGAACAAGCCAAAGGACAATGGGTAGAAAATCTTCCTCAAGTCCTATGGTCTTACCGAACTACACCAAAAACCTCAAACGGTGAAACTCCGTACAGTCTGGTGTACGGCACTGAAGCCGTGATTCCGGTTGAGATCGGCATACCCAGTCCCCGAACTCTTAATTTCTCAGCAGAACTGAATGAGGACGGACTGAGAGCCGAACTAGATCTTGCCGAAGAAAGAAGAGAATTGGCCTGCATAAAAGCAGCCAAGTACAAGGAGCAAGTAGCCCGGTATTATAACCAAAGGGTGAAAAAGCTGCAATTTCAAGTGGGAGATCTCGTCTTGAGAAACAATGAAGTAAGCCGAGCAGAAAAGCTAGGCAAACTCGAACCCACATGGGAAGGTCCATATCGGGTGTCAGAAGTCCTCGGCAAAGGGTCTTATAAATTGACTCACATGTCAGGAGAACAAGTACCCCGAACATGACACATTTCCAACCTCAAGAAGTTCCATTTGTAAGAGACAGTCCGGTCAGTCAGTCTTGTGTCTAGTTCGGTCCTAGGGGTATGTGCTTTCTTTGTTTTTTACTTGTTTTTCATGCTTGTCGTTTTATAAAAGTTTAAAACCTTTTTCGTCTTTTTTATTTGTCTTTATGTGCGTTGTCTCTCTATGTGCGTGTCGTCTCTTACAAATGTTACTGAGGTATCTTGTTCTTTAAAGGCTGATCCCCTTTTTAGAACATGTATTAAAGACAATTGTGAGTCCAAGCTTCTCAGGAAGATACAAGACTCCACAATTCAGCTTAAGAAACAAGCAGTTCGTCTGAAACGAACTGCAAAAAGGGAAAGTCCGATCCGAGCGATAAAACTCGCCAAATTAGGACAAAGGGAAAGTCCGATCCGAGCGATAAAACTCGCCAAATTAGGACACAAACCAAGTCCGGTCAAAGAAGATTTTACTTCATAAGACCACTTCGGTTAACAAAGGGAAAGTCCGATCCAAGCGATAAAACTCGCCAAATTAGGACACAAACCAAGTCCGGTCAAAGAAGTTTATTTCATAAGACCGAGGACTAAGTCCGGTCAAAGAAGTTTACTTCATAAGACCGAGGACGAGTCCGGTCAAAGAAGTTTACTTCATAAGACCGAGGACGAGTACAATAAATGAAATAAAAAATCGCTGAACTGTAAGTACGCAGTGATAGAAGCGAAATAAAATCGCTGAACTGTAAGTACGCAGTGATAGAAGCGAAATGAAAAAAATTTCATTTATTAAGTCTTGTTCGGCATACAACTCCGCTGCCCTACGAGAAGGCGTTACGCTATTACAAAGGACTATTCTACTGTCCACGGTTGCTAAAGTTGAGCCACCTATTCAAAAAATCCTCGTGAAGCCGAGTTCGGGCGTTCCGGGCAGCTGAAGAATAAGCAGGTCGACGAGATGCTCTGATCGACCTACCGCCTCTTCCCTGAGTCCGGGAAGTTCTGGCACCTCGGCGGCGAAGAGTCTCTTCACGAAGCATTTGTTGATCTTGCTCACTCATAATCACAGCTCCTCTACGAACTTCAGTCCGTCCTTGTCTTGACGTTTCCGGTTGCTCCTGAGTCCGTTCTCGTCTTGACGTTTCCGGTTGCTCCTGAGTTCGTTGCTGATTTGGAGTAGGATTTTGAGCAAGTGGATCAGAGGTTTGAGCTGGAGTGTGAGCATCTGTTGGCGGGAAATGCCTAAGGAATCTCTCGATTGAAGGACGCCGGGAAAGAATGATGTCGTACCGAGAAGCCCAGCGCCGCAATGATTTCACAACTTGTTGGCAAGCCGAGCTCTCCAGCGCATTGTTCCTCCGGAGTACATGAAGCTCCTCCCACAGTTCATCAACTTGATTCTGAACTTCAGATATGCTCATTCCCCCGCGTCCGCAGATGAAATCCTCATATGCAGTCCTCTCAGCGACGACAATATCCAGCTCGGCCTCCAGATCCTTCCTTATGGACTCTAAGTCCTTATTGTCGGACTCCAGCTCCACTGAACGAGCCAAGAGTTCGTCATACTTCATCTGGTCCTCTATGGCTTTTTTCTCAGCTTCGTTTAAAGCCGAAGAGTATAGCCGCTTCCAGTGAGGTACCTCCAGCTCCTTAGAGTTAAAGAATACAAAGCAGCTAGGTCAGTTCGGCATTTCAGCTTACCGAGCAGGCAGTAAACCACAACAGGAGTAAAAGAGATCAAGAAAAGCCATACGAAGACACGAGTGTAGAAAGAAAATTTTTTCATTCATAAGAAAAAAAATTTTTTACACAAGGAGGACTTCAAGGCCATTTTACAAGAAGGAAGAAAGAAACTAAACTAAGAGAAGGGAGATGAAATCATACTCCGCCAGTTTCATCTCCGGCTCCCCTCCGGGTTTCAGCTTCTCCCTCCTTGTCCACCTCGGCTTCAGCCTCAGCCTCCCTACTCCCCCCAGCCTGCTCGGCGCCCCCATAGCCGATCTGCTGCACCTCCTGCTCGGCCTGCCCGTCGCCGGTCTGCCGATCCGGCTGCTCGGTCTCCTTGCCGGCCTCGTTTTCCTGCTCACCCTCTCCTTGGAAAATTGGAGCGGGTGAAACAGGTCCCAAGGAGGCAAAGATGGCCTCCATGTTCTCGTCCCGGTCAGCTCGGCAATTACGGACTCGGTCAGCAGAAAGCAGGACCGAGGAAGACGCGAGCTCGTCAAGGAGCGGCAGACTCTGGAGACGAGCTGCAATTTCTCAGCCATACAGCGGCAGGACGACTTCGGGTCCCTGCTCAGCATTATCGGTCATCAGTTTCAGCAGATCACCGACAAAGGCCGAAAATTGATTGCTCAAAAAGAGTTTCTCCGCGAAAGCACGGAGAGCCTCCCCTTGGGCAACCACGGCAGCAGCCTCCCTCTGTTTCGACTGCTCTCTCTGGATAATGAGCTCGTTTTTTGCCCGCTGTGCCTCATCCTGAGCCGAGATCCTAGCAGCCCTTGTCTTCTCAAAGTCTGCCCTAGCCTGTTCGGCCTGGTGACGAGCAGCAGTCAACTTCCTCTGCATCTCAGCATAGTCGCTGGACGCTTTAGAGAGTTCAACTGCGACGAGCTTGCTGAGCATATCGTTCCTCTGAAAATGGAAAAAGGAAAAAGTCAACCGAGGGGCCACAAAAAATACAGGAAAAAAGCAAGGCCAGAAAATCAACACTATCCACACCCTATCACATCCCCTTGTACAGCCTCTCTTAATATAATGACCAATTAAATGAGAAGCTAGATAAGAACAAGAAGTGAGGGTCAGGATTTGCGACGTCAAAAGCACAGACTATAGCTACAACCTCTTCATTTTCCTTTGAAGATTGGAGATGATCAACTAGCTTTGAAAGCCGGTTATTCCTGGAAAGTTTGATGTTGTCCCAACAATGACCACCATGCCGGCCATTACTGCGCACGCCACCTCGTCCCCAGGCAAAAACTTCTGTACCTCCAATAATTCCAGCTGAAGCACTTAATAATTCTCTGTTGGTTTCAGAATTATTATCATCAGAACCTCCATCTGCATTTGCTCCTGATGTTTGTGAAGTCCGAGTTCCACGCCGTCTTTTATATCTCTTAGATTTGATGTCTGGAGAGCGTTCATCAGCTGATGACGAGTCTTTGCTACCATCATTTCCATTAGTTCCATCCTCTTCATCAGATCCTTGGTGATCAGCTGTCCGATTTCGCCGGCCTCTCAAATTTCGATAGTTGCCCTGTCGCCTGACAAACGCTGCTGCTGTAACTCTGGCTGATGTTCGCTTCTTTCCTAGTGCTTCAGCTTGCCGACGAAATGTTTGGGAAATAGAAGCTTGTATCTGTCAGCACACAGAATCACTAAGCCAATTGTATTTGGTTTGTAGGCAATTCTTAACTACAAATGCTGAGGAGCAACAGTTTACTAGTCATTCGTGGAGAATAAGTATAAGCACATAATTAGGATTTGTAGCCAAAAAGGGGGGGGGGTTGAGGGGATCCAGGCATCTTTAAGGAATACAGGCTACATATATTTAAGCTATCTAGAAGAAAGCATAGTGTGTACATATGATTGCACTGCATAATCCACAACCAGAAGACACCTCAGTCGAAAACTGAGAGAAACTCTACCTGCTTATTGCGAGCATTCTCCTCCTCATGGAAAGCCAATTCCTGAAAGAAACAAGAAGGATGTCTTGATGAAGAAAATAAAATTTTATATTGGAAAATAAGAGGCAAAGCATTTCTCAACTAGTACCTCCTCCTCATATTTATCAATATCAGGATACAGAGTGGCAATTAGGGCATCATAATTCGGATCATCTCTCAAGGATCTGCGGCTAGCACAATGTGTGCGGCAAGCTGGACATTCGTTGTTGCTGCATCAGTAAACAGCTAATTAGAAGGCGAGAAAAATCCAATCTTCATACCATATATAGAACATGGAAGCAAGTACCCTAAGCGCATGGATTTGTCAATGCATTCTCTGCAGAAACGATGTAAGCATTCCATGACTGTCCTTGTCTTCCTAATTATACCTGTGCAATGAATAATGAACGGCTATGAATTACTTATGTAGGGAAAGAGAGATGGGTGGCACCAAATATATTACCATTGTCCATTCCTGGCCACATTATTAGCAAGACAGCATTTTCAAAGTAATCAAATAGCCAATATTAACATGTGACATCTGACACTTTGTTTGCATAAAAGAGTTTTTATATGCAGATGTCACAAACTGAGATTCAAGTACTGTACCTAAACATATAGGGCACTGCACTTCCTTGCGTATTTCTCCCAACTTCACCGTAATAAATCTGGTATAGAACAAAATACGTTTCAATAGTAGTTTACACACATTGCAACGTGCAAACATGGCCTAACATAGATTAGTGCAAACAAAAATATTATCTGCCACATTGCGGCAACTGTGGAAGTCATTAACTCCTCTAATTAATATCTCCATACTGTAGTTGGGTATTTTATCTCCATCCCAAACATAAAATGAAAGTGAATGCCTTTCTGATTCTGAATTCCTAGTTTCTGCAGCAATGGACACTATACTATAACGCGTATTTAATCTTAAGAACACAATATCATGTCACATGATGGGACAATGATAGGTCCAAATCTATCACAATTACAAACAGCTTCACAATTTTCCCAAGCAAAACAACCAAGTTTCCTGTCCTCGCATAATCACATTTATTTTCTACTGCATTTGGCTTTTCAATATAGAACATGCTCATTAACATTTCATAACAACTAGACGCCACCACCAATTAATTTGGCCACACCAAGGAAAAGCATGGTTTACTACTTAATTATGTGCATGACAATCACAATGCAACTGCTACACTTCCGACTAGGACGACATAAAAGACTTCTAATATGCTTAGAAAACATAAACGGGCCCGATGCTTCTCATGGACATCTATTACAGCCGATGTCTTCTAAGTGAGCTCCTTCTCCACTTCTAGAAAAATATCAGAGTGGTGAAAAAATTATATGCTGGATGACCATGCCAGATTGTGGAGCAGCAAGAGCAACTAACTTTTGTTGCCATGAAATTACTATTGAGAAAGACAAATACTATTGTACGGTGACAAATAATTTCAATAGTTAAGCTAGCAAGTACTTTTGGTCCACATGAGCAGGAAACTACACGACCTAATCAAATACAGAATCTTGATTTCTGGACGAAATTATCAGTAGAAAACCCAAAGCCATTAACAAAATTGATTTCAATTTTATCTTGTAAGAGTTCAGAGATGAATTGCGGATTTCATCACAGGAGATTAGAATGTCAAATTGCTTCATGTATTTGCCAGACCTCTTCCTCCTCCGCGAACCAAATCGTAATGAATAACAAAAACATGCAGATCTCAAGCTATACCAGCTAATTCACACATCAAACCAGGCCAAAATTCGCAGCACTGGCAAACCGGACAGAAATTATACATAAATAATACGAACATCTATCTATACGCCTGCATCAGTGTTCGTGCGTGTCTGTTTATGCGAGTTCGCATATGGAAAAGTAGAGAAAAGGAGAGGGAGAGAGAGAAAACTGAGTTACTCGTCTTTTTCTGCATCACTAGAGTCAGAGCTCTCGTCGGAATCTGAGAATCAAACACACGTAAAAATAAATAAGTAAAAGAAAAATACATATAGGAGATTCTGATTGCTGGCCGAAGGTCGAATTCACTGGAAACTAAAATAGAACTTGTGCGAATACGTATACATTAATAAACATCCGAGGACGTACCGCTAGAGTTCACGGTCTGCTCTTGGTTGTGATTCTCGCTTTCCTGGAGCGAATCTTCGGGTTTTTCTTCCTCGAGCGGTAGCGGAGGAGAAGGAGGCGGAGTGATGGTCTCGGTCGGACGCTTTTGGGCCGGCATTGAGTTGAGTTGGTGGAGGAGTAGCTTCGCGGCGGTGGCGCGGTGGAGAGACGGAGTCAGCGAAGAAACGAGGAAAATCGGAAATTGAGTGTGGTGTGGCTGCTTGTAGAAATGGGTGCGTTTATATATATTTCTAATTTGAGGCGATATATATCAACCGGTCAATCAAGAGCATCAGCAATGGTGCCCGTCCCGGTGAAATTTCGATCGGCGTGCCGGAATTCCACAGCGGACGTCCGCCATTGTGCATGGTATGGACGGATACGGAATTCCACCGAGGATACCGTAGTTCCGCGGCGTTATGCAGAATTCCGTCGCGACGGGCGTGCGGACGTCCGCGCGGAATTCCCGTTTATTGCATTAAAATTTTTTTTGGGAAGTCCTTATAATGTGACAATGCAGTGGAAAGTCCGTATAACGTGGCAGAAGGTGTTTTTGGGAATTCCGCATAGAATTCCGCCGGGAATTCCGCGTTACTGCTGATGCTTTAAACAAATTATATTTCAAACAAAATTGTCTATGTGGTTACTTTCTATTTTGACTAACATTTATACCATTCTCTAGTTATATAGGTACCTCACTTAAACTCGTTTGTGTTATAGTGAAACATGAATTTATTTATTTCTCAAATTGGTTGTGTTATGGTATGAGATATGAATTAATCAAATTTATATCAGCTTTATCAAATTTTCGCGTGAGCGTTCTCGGTACTACTGTGTTGTAAGTTAGGTAAATTTGGACTAACTCGCGTGCAAACTCTGATAGATATGGTAAAGTCTAAAGCGACTAAAAAAATTATTATTCTAATTTTGTTGAGCGTTTTGTTATTATTAATTTCACAAATAAATATTAAAAAATATGTTATATGTTAGTATTTTATTAATTTTTAAGATGAATGAAAAATTTAAATATTCAGGATGCGAGAACCCACTCGGGTTGGCACTTGTCATGCTATTTATAAACGAGTCATTCGAGTTATAAAATTCTCAACACTAACTTGGGTTTTACGGTTTCGGGCTAACTCGTCGGGCCAATCGGGATCAATTTTTTTGATAATAGTAATATTTTTTTTATTAATAATTTTATATCTATATTTAATAATTACACATACAAATTAATGAGTGTTATTTCAAACTCAAAAAACTAATATGTACCTCATATATACTATATGAAAATATATTTATGATGAGTGCAAAAATAAAATAATACTAATATAAAAATGAGTATAACTTCCAAATAACGAATAAAAAATAATTTCAAGTGTGTTTGAATAATAATTATTGGACTAATTTTTAATAATTTAACAAATATAATGAAAATTGAAAATTAAATAATGATGATAATCTTATTTGGGTCAACCCTATGGGCTCGGGTTAATTTTAGGACAACCCTATTAGGAGGTGGGCTATTGATTTATGGTTATTCAAATTATGCTTTTTTTAGTTATATAGTATTTTGCAATTCTAACCCTATAAAATTGTCGGTCTACTTGAGCCAACCACGAGTTTCGAGTGACATTAGTACTCAAAGCCGCTGATATATTAGGTTAATTTTAGTTAACTTGATCATTCTTATTAATTTAAGTTACACTAGTTTCTTTTAAGTGTATCATCTGTAATATAAAATTGAAGAAATCAATGTAATACATATTAGCTTCGTTCATTCAAAACAGAAACTATTTTCATTTTGGGATTTCTCTTAATAATTGAAACTTTTGAATCTTTCTATTTTAAGACATGACAAAAACTATTTTCATTTTGGGATTTCTCTTAATAATTGAAACTTTTGAATCTTTCTATTTTAAGACATGGACCAACAATCTATTAACACTATTTTCATTACTTTTTCTCTTTCTCTTTTTTACTTTATCTATTTTCTTTTAATCTCTATTACTTTATCGATTCTTCTTTCTTACTTTATCAACTTTGCATTAAAATTTGTGCAGTTTCAAAAGTTCCTTTTTTTCAAAGACGAAGGTAGTACAAGTTTTATATAAGAGGTCATGCTTTATAATGGCTTATATCGTATATTTATAATAGAAAACTGTAATATATCATATAAATAAACATATTAGTACCAATATAGTAGCCATCTTTTATGTTAGGGATATTTGTTCTTAAAATCATAAACTTTACATCAATGTTTGGTATTTTTCCATGAATTATAAAAATAGTGTTAAATATCACAAATTTCAAGATCACTGTTTTTAATTCTAATCCGCCCCAAATTAAAAAATTTTGCATAATTTTGTCCAACGTGGGATAAACTGTCTTAGCACAATTCAGCTTGCGATGGAGGGAGTACTAGCATTAAAATTTAAAAGTGTTCCAATTGAAAGTTCACCAAGAGTCCACGATTGGGCCAAAGCCCAAAAATCACGACCCACTAAAGAGCCTAAACGGCCCGAACATTAAGCCTAGATATGGGGCAGTTACTTTTCGGTGCTGAGGGCCCGACAATTTGCATGGCAACCCAGCCTCGCAATCACGTAGCCATATTTCGCACACCAATTGCAGAAAACTCCATAGATTTTGTGAGCGCTTTGCTAATTTTCCGAAGACTGGTTTGATAACTCCACTCGCGAGGTGAGGTTCTTCAGCAGAATTCAGGGTTCTGCGTGTTTAATTTTTTTAAACACTTTCCGAAATCTGAATACAGAATACCAAAGCCTTTCGATCGAGGGCTTTGAAAATTGCGTTTTCCCGTGATTCTGGAAAACATTTTTGAAGCTATAGTAGTCGGCTTGACATGTATATGAATATGATGCTAATCCACAAAGCAAAATTCTTAAAATCACAACCCAGTGAGGCTAAAGTATTCAATTCTTGTGCAGACTAATAGAGTATCAATTTATTCCATCTCTTTGTTCTGACTGAATTTGTTTGGATTTTGTGCCCTAGGTTGTGAGCTCATTGTTTTTTGTTGGAGTGACTGTGCTGCAAATTGTAACCACCAAGCAAACATGAGTGTTGTTGCTGTTGCAAGGCAAGGAGTATTGTTGCAGGGTGATGATTGGCGAATTTTTGATGGTAATAAATGCAGGTAATAAATATAGATCACGACACAGAAAGTTACGTGGTTCGATTTACTGAGGTAAATCTACTTCCACGGGAAGAAAGGAGGGCAAATTTGTATTGCTTGATCTGGATTACAGCTTACAATACTGACTTGCTATATGAGATTCGATATCTAGAGAGCTTAACCCTTGTCTATCTGATCTAAGTTCTATTTATACATTTGAACCAAGATCGTGGCTTGCAGGTTGACAACTGCTTCATACCACTAGATAGATCGTGGGTGTAGTGGAGGTCGTGGAGGTCCTGCATGGGTCCACTATCTCCTTGTTCGGTCGAATACTGAGACCGAACTGCTGAACTTTGCCGATCAGCTTTTGCCGATCTGAGAGTAGAGCTTGATTGGTTCTTTTGCCGATCTGAGAGTAGAGCTTGATTGGTTGGCTTTTACCGAGCTGTAGGCTGCGACCGAACTCTTTGGTTGTGCCGAACCGAACTGAACTCTTTGGTCGTGCCGAACTGATACTCTTTCTTGGGTTTTGGGCTAATGGGCCGTCACTGCTATTGGGCTCGCCATTAGGGTTTAGTTGTTTAGTTCGTACCCCATCACTACCCCCCCGAAAAGCGAAGTGAATCACTTCGGCATTTTGGATGAGTGTAAGGGGGAGGCTGACGTCAGGGAACGTGCCATGCGCGTGTCTGCATTAAATGCGATAGCAAATCCGGCCGTTGAATCCAGAGTTCGTCATACTTCATCTGGTCCTCTATGGCTTTTTTCTCAGCTTCGTTTAAAGCCGAAGAGTATAGCCGCTTCCAGTGAGGTACCTCCAGCTCCTTAGAGTTAAAGAATACAAAGCAGCTAGGTCAGTTCGGCATTTCAGCTTACCGAGCAGGCAGTAAACCACAACAGGAGTAAAAGAGATCAAGAAAAGCCATACGAAGACACGAGTGTAGAAAGAAAATTTTTTCATTCATAAGAAAAAAAATTTTTTACACAAGGAGGGCTTCAAGGCCATTTTACAAGAAGGAAGAAAGAAACTAAACTAAGAGAAGGGAGATGAAATCATACTCCGCCAGTTTCATCTCCGGCTCCCCTCCGGGTTTCAGCTTCTCCCTCCTTGTCCACCTCGGCTTCAGCCTCAGCCTCCCTACTCCCCCCAGCCTGCTCGGCGCCCCCATAGCCGATCTGCTGCACCTCCTGCTCGGCCTGCCCGTCGCCGGTCTGCCGATCCGGCTGCTCGGTCTCCTTGCCGGCCTCGTTTTCCTGCTCAACCTCTCCTTGGAAAATTGGAGCGGGTGAAACAGGTCCCAAGGAGGCAAAGATGGCCTCCATGTTCTCGTCCCGGTCAGCTCGGCAATTACGGACTCGGTCAGCAGAAAGCAGGACCGAGGAAGACGCGAGCTCGTCAAGGAGCGGCAGACTCTGGAGACGAGCTGCAATTTCTCGGCCATACAGCGGCAGAACGACTTCGGGTCCCTGCTCAGCATTATCGGTCATCAGTTTCAGCAGATCACCGACAAAGGCCGAAAATTGATTTCTCAAAAAGAGTTTCTCCGCGAAAGCACGGAGAGCCTCCCCTTGGGCAACCACGGCAGCAGCCTCCCTCTGTTTCGACTGCTCTCTCTGGATAATGAGCTCGTTTTTTGCCCGCTGTGCCTCATCCTGAGCCGAGATCCTAGCAGCCCTTGCCTTCTCAAAGTCTGCCCTAGCCTGTTCGGCCTGGTGACGAGCAGCAGTCAACTTCCTCTGCATCTCAGCATAGTCGCTGGACGCTTTAGAGAGTTCAACTGCGACGAGCTTGCTGAGCATATCGTTCCTCTGAAAATGGAAAAAGGAAAAAGTCAACCGAGGGGCCACAAAAAATACAGGAAAAAAGCAAGGCCAGAAAATCAAGAAGAGAATTCACCTCGGCGAAGTCCGTGGGCCATAAAAAGGGCTCACAGATATGTTCCGAAGGAGGCGCCAAGACCACGTCTTTCTCTGGCGCTCTTGGGGGCTTCTGAAGCTTCGCCTTCCCCTTTGCCGAAGTCGACTCCGGCTTCTTTGGATCCGAAGAGGTCTTTTGCCTCTTCGGATTCTTCTCGGCATCAGACGCCGAGCTGGTGGTTTTCGGCCTCTCCGGTTCCTTAGATTCGGAGGATTTGCGACCGAGCTTGTTTAGCAAGTTCACTGCCAAAAAGCAAGAAAACAAGGTTAGTTTTCGTCGTCAAGGCAGTAATGCATAAAAAAGAAATCCTCACCCTCAGTCTCGTCGTCCGAAGACGAGGAGTCGAACACGAAGTCGCCCTTGACTAGCTCAGACTCCAAGTACTGCTTCCTAATCATGGGAATCTTATTGAGCTCGGCCTCGAGCTCGTCCAACGGTTCTACCCGAGGATGAGGAATAACGGACTTCGGCCCTCTCCAGGAAAAGTCCGAAGCCGAAGTCCTATTATAAAAAAAGAAACGATTTTGCCATTTCGGCCATTTGGTTTTACAAAAGGCTCTAAAGGGCTGTAAAGGGATCAAGTAAAACCAAGATCCCTTCCTCTTAAACTGGAAGAAATTAAGGATTGCCCTCAGAGACAGATCCTTATCTAGCCTACGCAGTTCGGCAGCAAAGGCCGATAAGTGCCTCCAAGAATTCGGAGTCACCTGACCTAAAGGGAGTTGGAAAAAATCAAGAAGCTCTACAAAAGGTGGGGGAAGAGGGAAACGAAGCCCGCATTCTAAGCAGGCTTCGTAAACGGTGGCATAACCCTCCGGCGGCGAGTTAGCCCTATGATCGTCGTCGGGAATCACCACCTTCCCCCCGGGAAGAAGATATTTTCCGTGTAGGGATATCACAGTGTCCTTACTCAAGATGCTGTGAAAGTATTCTACGGTCTTCTCCCCGGACTCTTTCCGGCTAGAAGATCCCTTACCCCCTTTCCTACCGCTACCTGACTCAGAAGAAGAAGAAGACATGATTCTTACTCTTTGAAAGTCTGAAGAAGTTCTGAAGAAATTCTTGAAGGAGCGGAAGGAAATTTTGCGCAAAAGAGAGAGAATGCAGAAGAAACAATAGCAAAAGTGTTCCAATGATGGAAAATGGTAATATTTATCAGATTCACAGAGGCATTTCAAATCCGTAGCGCCGTTTCAAATCCCCCTTTTTCTGGATTCAACGGCCGGATTTGCTATCGCATTTAATGCAGACACGCGCATGGCACGTCCCCTGACGTCAGCCTCCCCCTTACACTCATCCAAAATGCCGAAGTGATTCACTTCGCTTTTCGGGGGGGTAGTGATGGGGTACGAACTAAACAACTAAACCCTAATGGCGAGCCCAATAGCAGTGACGGCCCATTAGCCCAAAACCCAAGAAAGAGTATCAGTTCGGCACGACCAAAGAGTTCAGTTCGGTTCGGCACAACCAAAGAGTTCGGTCGCAGCCTACAGCTCGGTAAAAGCCAACCAATCAAGCTCTACTCTCAGATCGGCAAAAGAACCAATCAAGCTCTACTCTCAGATCGGCAAAAGCTGATCGGCAAAGTTCAGTAGTTCGGTCTCAGTATTCGACCGAACAAGGAGATAGTGGACCCATGCAGGACCTCCACGACCTCCACTACACCCACGATCTATCTAGTGGTATGAAGCAGTTGTCAACCTGCAAGCCACGATCTTGGTTCAAATGTATAAATAGAACTTAGATCAGATAGACAAGGGTTAAGCTCTCTAGATATCGAATCTCATATAGCAAGTCAGTATTGTAAGCTGTAATCCAGATCAAGCAATACAAATTTGCCCTCCTTTCTTCCCGTGGACGTAGATTTACCTCAGTAAATCGAACCACGTAACTTTCTGTGTCGTGATCTATATTTATTACCTGCATTTATTACCATCAAAAATTCGCCAATCATCACCATGCAACAATACTCCTTGCCTTGCAACAGCAACAACACTCATGTTTGCTTGGTGGTTACAATTTGCAGCACAGTCACTCCAACAAAAAACAATGAGCTCACAACCTAGGGCACAAAATCCAAACAAATTCAGTCAGAACAAAGAGATGGAATAAATTGATACTCTATTAGTCTGCACAAGAATTGAATACTTTAGCCTCACTGGGTTGTGATTTTAAGAATTTTGCTTTGTGGATTAGCATCATATTCATATACATGTCAAGCCGACTACTATAGCTTCAAAAATGTTTTCCAGAATCACGGGAAAACGCAATTTTCAAAGCCCTCGATCGAAAGGCTTTGGTATTCTGTATTCAGATTTCGGAAAGTGTTTAAAAAATTAAACACGCAGAACCCTGAATTCTGCTGAAGAACCTCACCTCGCGAGTGGAGTTATCAAACCAGTCTTCGGAAAATTAGCAAAGCGCTCACAAAATCTATGGAGTTTTCTGCAATTGGTGTGCGAAATATGGCTACGTGATTGCGAGGCTGGGTTGCCATGCAAATTGTCGGGCCCTC
This sequence comes from Salvia splendens, assembly GCF_004379255.2. Classification (NCBI taxonomy): domain Eukaryota; kingdom Viridiplantae; phylum Streptophyta; class Magnoliopsida; order Lamiales; family Lamiaceae; genus Salvia; species Salvia splendens. Next base: position 30,436,144 of record NC_056039.1, read on the forward strand.
AGCACCGAAAAGTAACTGCCCCATATCTAGGCTTAATGTTCGGGCCGTTTAGGCTCTTTAGTGGGTCGTGATTTTTGGGCTTTGGCCCAATCGTGGACTCTTGGTGAACTTTCAATTGGAACACTTTTAAATTTTAATGCTAGTACTCCCTCCATCGCAAGCTGAATTGTGCTAAGACAGTTTATCCCACGTTGGACAAAATTATGCAAAATTTTTTAATTTGGGGCGGATTAGAATTAAAAACAGTGATCTTGAAATTTGTGATATTTAACACTATTTTTATAATTCATGGAAAAATACCAAACATTGATGTAAAGTTTATGATTTTAAGAACAAATATCCCTAACATAAAAGATGGCTACTATATTGGTACTAATATGTTTATTTATATGATATATTACAGTTTTCTATTATAAATATACGATATAAGCCATTATAAAGCATGACCTCTTATATAAAACTTGTACTACCTTCGTCTTTGAAAAAAAGGAACTTTTGAAACTGCACAAATTTTAATGCAAAGTTGATAAAGTAAGAAAGAAGAATCGATAAAGTAATAGAGATTAAAAGAAAATAGATAAAGTAAAAAAGAGAAAGAGAAAAAGTAATGAAAATAGTGTTAATAGATTGTTGGTCCATGTCTTAAAATAGAAAGATTCAAAAGTTTCAATTATTAAGAGAAATCCCAAAATGAAAATAGTTTTTGTCATGTCTTAAAATAGAAAGATTCAAAAGTTTCAATTATTAAGAGAAATCCCAAAATGAAAATAGTTTCTGTTTTGAATGAACGAAGCTAATATGTATTACATTGATTTCTTCAATTTTATATTACAGATGATACACTTAAAAGAAACTAGTGTAACTTAAATTAATAAGAATGATCAAGTTAACTAAAATTAACCTAATATATCAGCGGCTTTGAGTACTAATGTCACTCGAAACTCGTGGTTGGCTCAAGTAGACCGACAATTTTATAGGGTTAGAATTGCAAAATACTATATAACTAAAAAAAGCATAATTTGAATAACCATAAATCAATAGCCCACCTCCTAATAGGGTTGTCCTAAAATTAACCCGAGCCCATAGGGTTGACCCAAATAAGATTATCATCATTATTTAATTTTCAATTTTCATTATATTTGTTAAATTATTAAAAATTAGTCCAATAATTATTATTCAAACACACTTGAAATTATTTTTTATTCGTTATTTGGAAGTTATACTCATTTTTATATTAGTATTATTTTATTTTTGCACTCATCATAAATATATTTTCATATAGTATATATGAGGTACATATTAGTTTTTTGAGTTTGAAATAACACTCATTAATTTGTATGTGTAATTATTAAATATAGATATAAAATTATTAATAAAAAAAATATTACTATTATCAAAAAAATTGATCCCGATTGGCCCGACGAGTTAGCCCGAAACCGTAAAACCCAAGTTAGTGTTGAGAATTTTATAACTCGAATGACTCGTTTATAAATAGCATGACAAGTGCCAACCCGAGTGGGTTCTCGCATCCTGAATATTTAAATTTTTCATTCATCTTAAAAATTAATAAAATACTAACATATAACATATTTTTTAATATTTATTTGTGAAATTAATAATAACAAAACGCTCAACAAAATTAGAATAATAATTTTTTTAGTCGCTTTAGACTTTACCATATCTATCAGAGTTTGCACGCGAGTTAGTCCAAATTTACCTAACTTACAACACAGTAGTACCGAGAACGCTCACGCGAAAATTTGATAAAGCTGATATAAATTTGATTAATTCATATCTCATACCATAACACAACCAATTTGAGAAATAAATAAATTCATGTTTCACTATAACACAAACGAGTTTAAGTGAGGTACCTATATAACTAGAGAATGGTATAAATGTTAGTCAAAATAGAAAGTAACCACATAGACAATTTTGTTTGAAATATAATTTGTTTAAAGCATCACCAGTAACGCGGAATTCCCGGCGGAATTCTATGCGGAATTCCCAAAAACACCTTCTGCCACGTTATACGGACTTTCCACTGCATTGTCACATTATAAGGACTTCCCAAAAAAAATTTTAATGCAATAAACGGGAATTCCGCGCGGACGTCCTTGGGAGTGAACGCAATGGCGGACGTCCGCACGCCCGTCGCGACGGAATTCTGCATAACGCCGCGGAACTACGGTATCCTCGGTGGAATTCCGTATCCGTCCATACCATGCACAATGGCGGACGTCCGCTGTGGAATTCCGGCACGCCGATCGAAATTTCACCGGGACGGGCACCATTGCTGATGCTCTTGATTGACCGGTTGATATATATCGCCTCAAATTAGAAATATATATAAACGCACCCATTTCTACAAGCAGCCACACCACACTCAATTTCCGATTTTCCTCGTTTCTTCGCTGACTCCGTCTCTCCACCGCGCCACCGCCGCGAAGCTACTCCTCCACCAACTCAACTCAATGCCGGCCCAAAAGCGTCCGACCGAGACCATCACTCCGCCTCCTTCTCCTCCGCTACCGCTCGAGGAAGAAAAACCCGAAGATTCGCTCCAGGAAAGCGAGAATCACAACCAAGAGCAGACCGTGAACTCTAGCGGTACGTCCTCGGATGTTTATTAATGTATACGTATTCGCACAAGTTCTATTTTAGTTTCCAGTGAATTCGACCTTCGGCCAGCAATCAGAATCTCCTATATGTATTTTTCTTTTACTTATTTATTTTTACGTGTGTTTGATTCTCAGATTCCGACGAGAGCTCTGACTCTAGTGATGCAGAAAAAGACGAGTAACTCAGTTTTCTCTCTCTCCCTCTCCTTTTCTCTACTTTTCCATATGCGAACTCGCATAAACAGACACGCACGAACACTGATGCAGGCGTATAGATAGATGTTCGTATTATTTATGTATAATTTCTGTCCGGTTTGCCAGTGCTGCGAATTTTGGCCTGGTTTGATGTGTGAATTAGCTGGTATAGCTTGAGATCTGCATGCTTTTGTTATTCATTACGATTTGGTTCGCGGAGGAGGAAGAGGTCTGGCAAATACATGAAGCAATTTGACATTCTAATCTCCTGTGATGAAATCCGCAATTCATCTCTGAACTCTTACAAGATAAAATTGAAATCAATTTTGTTAATGGCTTTGGGTTTTCTACTGATAATTTCGTCCAGAAATCAAGATTCTGTATTTGATTAGGTCGTGTAGTTTCCTGCTCATGTGGACCAAAAGTACTTGCTAGCTTAACTATTGAAATTATTTGTCACCGTACAATAGTATTTGTCTTTCTCAATAGTAATTTCATGGCAACAAAAGTTAGTTGCTCTTGCTGCTCCACAATCTGGCATGGTCATCCAGCATATAATTTTTTCACCACTCTGATATTTTTCTAGAAGTGGAGAAGGAGCTCACTTAGAAGACATCGGCTGTAATAGATGTCCATGAGAAGCATCGGGCCCGTTTATGTTTTCTAAGCATATTAGAAGTCTTTTATGTCGTCCTAGTCGGAAGTGTAGCAGTTGCATTGTGATTGTCATGCACATAATTAAGTAGTAAACCATGCTTTTCCTTGGTGTGGCCAAATTAATTGGTGGTGGCGTCTAGTTGTTATGAAATGTTAATGAGCATGTTCTATATTGAAAAGCCAAATGCAGTAGAAAATAAATGTGATTATGCGAGGACAGGAAACTTGGTTGTTTTGCTTGGGAAAATTGTGAAGCTGTTTGTAATTGTGATAGATTTGGACCTATCATTGTCCCATCATGTGACATGATATTGTGTTCTTAAGATTAAATACGCGTTATAGTATAGTGTCCATTGCTGCAGAAACTAGGAATTCAGAATCAGAAAGGCATTCACTTTCATTTTATGTTTGGGATGGAGATAAAATACCCAACTACAGTATGGAGATATTAATTAGAGGAGTTAATGACTTCCACAGTTGCCGCAATGTGGCAGATAATATTTTTGTTTGCACTAATCTATGTTAGGCCATGTTTGCACGTTGCAATGTGTGTAAACTACTATTGAAACGTATTTTGTTCTATACCAGATTTATTACGGTGAAGTTGGGAGAAATACGCAAGGAAGTGCAGTGCCCTATATGTTTAGGTACAGTACTTGAATCTCAGTTTGTGACATCTGCATATAAAAACTCTTTTATGCAAACAAAGTGTCAGATATCACATGTTAATATTGGCTATTTGATTACTTTGAAAATGCTGTCTTGCTAATAATGTGGCCAGGAATGGACAATGGTAATATATTTGGTGCCACCCATCTCTCTTTCCCTACATAAGTAATTCATAGCCGTTCATTATTCATTGCACAGGTATAATTAGGAAGACAAGGACAGTCATGGAATGCTTACATCGTTTCTGCAGAGAATGCATTGACAAATCCATGCGCTTAGGGTACTTGCTTCCATGTTCTATATATGGTATGAAGATTGGATTTTTCTCGCCTTCTAATTAGCTGTTTACTGATGCAGCAACAACGAATGTCCAGCTTGCCGCACACATTGTGCTAGCCGCAGATCCTTGAGAGATGATCCGAATTATGATGCCCTAATTGCCACTCTGTATCCTGATATTGATAAATATGAGGAGGAGGTACTAGTTGAGAAATGCTTTGCCTCTTATTTTCCAATATAAAATTTTATTTTCTTCATCAAGACATCCTTCTTGTTTCTTTCAGGAATTGGCTTTCCATGAGGAGGAGAATGCTCGCAATAAGCAGGTAGAGTTTCTCTCAGTTTTCGACTGAGGTGTCTTCTGGTTGTGGATTATGCAGTGCAATCATATGTACACACTATGCTTTCTTCTAGATAGCTTAAATATATGTAGCCTGTATTCCTTAAAGATGCCTGGATCCCCTCAACCCCCCCCCCCCCTTTTGGCTACAAATCCTAATTATGTGCTTATACTTATTCTCCACGAATGACTAGTAAACTGTTGCTCCTCAGCATTTGTAGTTAAGAATTGCCTACAAACCAAATACAATTGGCTTAGTGATTCTGTGTGCTGACAGATACAAGCTTCTATTTCCCAAACATTTCGTCGGCAAGCTGAAGCACTAGGAAAGAAGCGAACATCAGCCAGAGTTACAGCAGCAGCGTTTGTCAGGCGACAGGGCAACTATCGAAATTTGAGAGGCCGGCGAAATCGGACAGCTGATCACCAAGGATCTGATGAAGAGGATGGAACTAATGGAAATGATGGTAGCAAAGACTCGTCATCAGCTGATGAACGCTCTCCAGACATCAAATCTAAGAGATATAAAAGACGGCGTGGAACTCGGACTTCACAAACATCAGGAGCAAATGCAGATGGAGGTTCTGATGATAATAATTCTGAAACCAACAGAGAATTATTAAGTGCTTCAGCTGGAATTATTGGAGGTACAGAAGTTTTTGCCTGGGGACGAGGTGGCGTGCGCAGTAATGGCCGGCATGGTGGTCATTGTTGGGACAACATCAAACTTTCCAGGAATAACCGGCTTTCAAAGCTAGTTGATCATCTCCAATCTTCAAAGGAAAATGAAGAGGTTGTAGCTATAGTCTGTGCTTTTGACGTCGCAAATCCTGACCCTCACTTCTTGTTCTTATCTAGCTTCTCATTTAATTGGTCATTATATTAAGAGAGGCTGTACAAGGGGATGTGATAGGGTGTGGATAGTGTTGATTTGGAACTAATGAACCTCGGAACCTCCATACACCGGAATAAGTTGATTGCTTACTGTGTATTAAATGTGAAATTTAAGTTTGTGAGTTTGTGTGATTGCCTCATCAACGTTTTTGCATGTTGCCATTTGATCTGCTAGGGGAACTTAAAAGGGTTTTATCTTCGTGTTTCAGTTGAAAGTAAGTCTGACACTTGTGTCATTGCTTGAGGACAAAATGCCCAGCCTGAAGCGACCTTACCTCTGCTGCAGTCCTCGTTCATCAGTTAGACACTTATGCCAGGTATTTTCTCCTGCGTTTTGCTGTGTGGTCTTTCATTTGCTGAAGAAAATTTTGAGTTCAAATAAAGTGGAGACCTGAAAGATTTTTATACCCGTCTCTTGCAGTATGTTGCTATGCAGACATCCACTGAAGCTAATGAGATTGAGATACTAATAATTAAAGATTTTCATCCTGTAAACAACTCTTCAAGTGTCAAAAGTGAGCCTGGCATTCTCAATACTTGCCACAATGAGTTGCAGCTTTTGAACGAGAATCAGACATTGGGGGAAATTCATGGCAGTTTTACTCAGCAGAATCTGGTAAGATTTGTTCTCTTGTGATGTACAAAGACTTCTTCTGATTCTATTTTGCGTGCATGATTTCACTTTAGCACATTAGATTGAACATGATGCTTGTGGTCTGCACACCCACCCGCTCACCTGCCCGTTAACTTGTTTGCATGGTTACCATCCAGGAATATACAAGAGATTATTAACTAGTGATGACCTATATCTGTTCAGGTTATTGCATACCGGCAGAAGGTGCAAGGCGCATGTAATTGACTGGGATGGAGCTTACATCTTTCTCTGAAATGAACTATGATGCAGGAAACAAATCTGCTTTTTTATATATTTAAAACTGCATATTTTGTGGATATTACATACCGATAAATTTATGACTCTTGTACAATCAATTCTAGTGTAAGTTTATATCTGGCGGCCTCACATTATATATATATATATATAGGAAGGAGGATCGGGTGAGCCCTACAAATATAGGAGGGAAATGAGAATCATTTTCAGCTCTTTGACAAAAAAAGGTTTATGTTGTATGCATTTTCCTTTTTGGATGAGTGTAACATATGTGTTTTGAGTCTCATCAGACGAAAATTTAATATCCTTTCGTTACTACCTTTCTCATTCTCATTCCTCACAAAATCTTATTTTCACTGTATTCCTACCATATATATATATAACAGTTGAAATCTATTTTACCAGATGAATGTCCCATTTCCAAATATTTTGATTTTCATTCATTCTTCTTCAGTTTCTATTTGTTTGCCTTGGCACAGTTTTTGAAAGGTAGTAACCATATTTCACGTCTGATCTTCCTTCTATTAATATTTGTGAAATTTTTGGAGAGTTACAGTTGTACTAGTCCTACTATAATCAATCAATAAGTAGAATAGAGAAGCCAACTCCAAAGAGAAAATCGCGTATATAGGCCACTTGGCCTTTAAAATAACGCAAATGTACCCATTTTGTTATCAATTCCATTTATGGGAAAAACGCCGATGAAGTTGGCGTGTTTATAAGTAAAAACGCCATTGAGATTGGCGTGTCTATACTGTAAAACGCCAACATAGTTGGCGTTTTACAATGGCACCGTATCTTGCTCGTATTTTTAACCAAAATACTTAAATTTGAACACGCCAATATTGATGGCGTCTTTACTAAATAAAACGCCAAGTTCATTGGCGTGTTTAACGTTAAAAACGCCAACCTGATCGGCGTCTTTACTAAAAGACGCCAACACCATTGGCGTCTTTGTTCAGAAGCATATAATAGCAGCAGACAGTCGCGAAAAATTAACCTCACAGACCAAATCCTTCGCAAATTTTCTCTAGCAGCGGCCAAATCCTTCGCAAATTCGTCCGTGTCTTTGTGATTTCGCCCTCCATTCATCAATCGGTGCTAGTTTTCCCCAAATTCGTCCAATTTATTCGGTTAGTATGCTTATCTTTTACATTATTAGAGTAATTGTTGGATACTTAGCTAGGGTTTGTAATGTGTTGCGATTTGAGTTGAAATATTGTGCATATGGATTATTTGTATGACGGTAGTGTTGATTATTATGTTGGATTGTTTGGGTTAAGTGAATTTGTGTATAAATTTGATTATAAACCAAAATCGTAGGGTTTGATAGCTTAAAAATTGGGCAAATTGATTTGGTTTATGTGGGTTTTGGTTAATGTCTTTTTTTAGTTTGAAATGTTAATTTTGTGTACATTGTTAGGTTGAAATTGAAATTGTTAGGTTGGTTAAACTAAAATTGGGTAAGTTGAATTGGTGGAAAATTGATGTATATTGTTTATTTGAACTGTTACTTTTTTGTAGGTGAATTGTGTTATGATGTTGAAGTTGTGTATTGTGAAATGTTTGATATAGGTGTTCCATTTTGTGATATTGTATTAAATTGTTTGTAATTATTGAATTTGTTTAGGTTTGTTTGTTGTTTAATTTGGAATATGAATGTTGTGTAGGTGATTTATGGCATCTTCTTCAACTTCTCGTCGTCGGCTCTTATGTGGTCCTGAGGACCCCTCCGTATTATATCTGCAGAGACAACACGTCTCTAATAACATATGGGCAGGAGTGCCATCGGAAGACGTACGGTGTAGAAGATACGAAGGAATCATATGGGATGTTCCCATAAATCCTCGTGTTTTGGCGGTTATAGATGAGATGGGGTTCGGCGGGATGTTGAGGTGTGGTCAACCGAAAGACATTGACCACCATCTTATCACCGCTTTGATTGAACGTTGGAGGCCAGAGACTCACACGTTTCACTTTCCAGTCGGTGAAGCGACTGTGAGCTTAGAGGACGTGGAGGTCTTATGGGGCCTCAAAACTGACGGTGAGCCTCTGACGGGTTACATCCCCAGTAAGGATGTCAACTATTGGAAGGATGTTTGTTTGGATTTTCTTGGCTTTATTCCAGATGCAGTTGATCTAAAAGAATTGAACTGGAAGCAGACAAGCTTATCAAATCAACTGCGGATTGAGTTGAGTGATGACCACGAGCAATACATGTACAATCAACGTGCTCGTGTGTATTGTCTGCTGTTACTGGGTGGTCTACTGATCCCGAACGCTACCGGTAATAAAATTCCCTTCTTCTACCTTCAGTTTTTCATGGATATAGAACAATGTGCTAGCTATAGCTGGGGAGGTGCGACTCTTGCCTGCTTGTACCACAATCTATGTGAAGCTGCACTTGGTAAGAGGACCGATGTCAGGGGAGCTCTTACATTGTTACAGCTGTGGGCTTGGGAAAGAATCCCAATTATTAGACCGCAGATGCTGAACCCCGCGCCCGTAGACTACTTACCAAAACTATCATATGGACCTGGTAAGGTGCGAAAATAGTTCATACCAGGCTGTGGGAACTGTGGAACTACTCTTTCTCGTACTGCTCTTCCTCCAATTGATGTTTCGCCAACCACTGTTTCTCCAACCGGAATGGATGTTCTTGGAGCAACAAATTGGTCCTCATCCGACGAAGCACCATCTGAATCTGTACTATCCGGATCGACATCTTCAGAATCATAAGGTGATTGTGGATCAAGAAAGTCGGCTTTATCAAGACCAATTATGTCCTCAACCACAGCTGGGTTGTCACTGTCCCCTAAATGCACGCCTCCAATATCAAAATCTTGTGTTGTATCGAAGCATGGTTCTTGGCCTCTCGTAGACGTACCAACATCAAAATCTTGTGTTGCAGCGAAATATGGTTCTCGGCCTCTCGTAGACGTACCAACATCATTACTCATGAGATGATGACTATGTTGTTGAGTAATTGACGAATACTCAACATACAATTCAATTTGACCTCCTGTAGTCATACTCTCACTAAACATTAGTGGCATGTATACTTCTTCTAGTAAAATACCTATATACGTGATTGAAGATCCATAGAATATATGACGTTTCCATACTATTTGAAGTTTGTTTTCAAATATGTTTATCCCCATTCTTTCACAAATTGTTTCCACAAGCTTTTCGTAGGAAATACTTTCATCCAACATAATCAATCCTTTTGCAAAAGGAGGATCATATGAAATAACTGTTCCGGGAATTATATTTCCACCCCAATATAAATGGACACACCACGTCATACTATCTGCATTAATGTCAAACACAAATATTGGTCAAAAATATTTCTTTACAGTACACTACAATATATACTATCATAACAACCTATCAAATATGGGTAAAAAATTAGATATACTACAACATATAATACCATAACAATTGGTCAAAATATTTCTATTAATTACAATACAATTTATAATACTATAACAATCCATCAAATAATTATATAAATTACACTACAATATATACTATCATAATAATCCATCAAATATTGATATTGGTAGACTAATGTTTGGAAGAATGAGTTAAAAATTAGTTATACTAACCGATTGCGAGTACTAATATTGGGAGTTAAAAATTAGTTATACTAACCGATTGCGAGTACTAATATTGGGAAGAAATGAGCGAAAATAGAAATCTACACGCTTCAATCCACCACCGGGTTAACCCGACCAAGGCAAGCGTTTTCGCGTTTTTCAGCTTTGGGAAGGTTTTTCGCGTTTTGGGGAGGGAGGAAATGTGATTAGGGTCTGCGATTTTGGGGGAGATCTGAGATATATGGTTCAACCGAAAAACGCCGATCATGTTGGCGTTTTTAACGTTAAACACGCCAATGACCTTGGCGTTTTATTTAGTAAAGACGCCATCAAGATTGGCGTGTTCAAATTTAAGTATTTTGGTTAAAAATACGAGCAAGATACGGTGGCATTGTAAAACGCCAACTATGTTGGCGTTTTTGCGTATAGACACGCCAATCTCACTGGCGTTTTTACTTATAAACACGCCAACTTCATCAGCGTTTTTCCCATAAATGGAATTGATAACAAAATGGGTACATTTGCGTTATTTTAAAGGCAAAATCGCCTATAAACGCGTTTTTCTCCAACTCCAAATGCACCTTTTTGTTGTCCGTTTCAAAGATCAGCAAGTTTCAACCATGCTTGCTCCTAGAGATGCCCACCGGTTCCGGTTCCGGCGGTTAACCGGCGAACCGGAACCGGCGGGTTCCGGTTCCGAACCGGAACCGTGGCAATTTTTCCGAACCGGAACCGTCGCAATTCGGGTCGCGGTCCGGTTCAGGTTCATGATTTTTCGAACCGGAACCGTCACCGAACCGGCGGTTCGGGACGGTTCGGAACCGCCGGTTAACCGGCGGAACCGCCGGTTCGGGCGCGTAAATCAAGGCGTCAGGGATGGGGCTGACGGCGGCAGCTTTTCAGCGGCAAAACCGGCCGGTTCCGGCGGTTTTTGGACCGGAAACCGGCGGTTAACCGTGAAAACCGGCGGTTCCGGCGGTTTTCCGCCAAAACCGCCGGTTTTTCCGGCGGTTTAGGCGGTTCCGGTTCGGAACCGGCGGTTTCGCGGTTCGGTTGTATTTTTTTTTTAATTTGAAATTTGGATTTATACAACAAATTGGAACAAGACAATGTATAATTCAAATAGAAATACGGCGAATAAGGAAGAAATGATATCTATTTTATTGAGTTTGAGTTGTAAGTTGTAACGGACAACGATACATTACAATTTACAATATGTATACAAGTATACAACATACAATAATGTAATATAAATTTGAAATTTGGACTTATACAATAAATTGGAACAAGATAATGGATAATTTAAATTGAAATAAGACGAATATGATGAAAATGATATCAATTTTATTGAATTTGAGTTGTAACGGACAACGATACATTACAATTTACAATACATATACAAGTATACAACATACAATTATGTAATATAAATTTGAAATTTGGACTTATACAATAAATTGGAACAAGAGTACAAGACAATGGATAATTTAAATTGAAATAAGACGAAGAAGGTGAAAATGATATCAATTTTATTGAATTTGAGTTGTAACGGACAACGATACATTACAATTTACAATACATATACAAGTATACAACATACAATAATGTAATATAAATTTGAAATTAAATTCTTCCATTTCCCCCCATTTTTTAATCTATAAATACCCCCCTCTATTCTCATTTACATTCACCACACTCTTATGTTAATAAGAGTTTCTCTCTTCAATCTCCCAATTCTCTCTCTTTGTCTCCAATTTCTCATTTGTGCTATTGTGCTTCCATTTAATTACTCAAGTGCTACTCTTATTACGCATTGTTATACACTTATACTTGTTCCCGTAGTTCTTCCATTTTTCCCTCCATTTCATGTTTTTTTATTTGTAAATTATATTACATTGTTGTATGTTGTATACTTGTATATGTATTGTAAATTGTAATGTATCGTTGTCCGTTACAACACAAATTCAATAAAATTGATATCATTTTCATCTTATTCGTCTTATTTCAATTTAAATTATCCATTGTTTTGTTCCAATTTATTGTATAAGTCCAAATTTCAAATTTATATTACATTATTGTATGTTGTATACTTGCATATGTATTGTAAATTGTAATGTATCGTTGTCCGTTACAACTCAAATTCAATAAAATTGATATCATTTTCACCTTCTTCGTCTTATTTCAATTTAAATTATCCATTGTCTTGTACTCTTGTTCCAATTTATTGTATAAGTCCAAATTTCAAATTTATATTACATTATTGTATGTTGTATACTTGTATATGTATTGTAAATTGTAATGTATCGTTGTCCGTTACAACTCAAATTCAATAAAATTGATATCATTTTCACCTTATGTTGTATACTTGTATATGTATTGTAAATTGTAATGTATCGTTGTCCGTTACAACTCAAATTTAATAAAATTGATATCATTTTCATCATATTCGTCTTATTTCAATTTAAATTATCCATTATCTTGTTCTAATTTATTGTATAAGTCCAAATTTCAAATTTATATTACATTATTGTATGTTGTATACTTGTATACATATTGTAAATTGTAATGTATCGTTGTCCGTTACAACTCAAACTCAATAAAATAGATATCATTTCTTCCTTATTCGTCTTATTTCTATTTGAAGTATACATTGTCTTGTTCCAATTTGTTGTATAAATCCAAATTTCAAATTAAAAAAAAAAAATACAACCGGAACCGCGAAACCGCCGGTTCCGAACCGGAACCGCCTAAACCGCCGGAAAAACCGGCGGTTCCGAACCGGAACCGGAACCGCCGGTTTTCGAACCGGAACCGGAACCGTGAAATAGCCTCACGGTTCGGTTCCGGTTCCGCCTTCGACCGAACCGGAACCGGCGGTTCCGAACCGGAACCGCCGGTTCGTGAACCGTGGGCAACACTACTTGCTCCTGTATCCCTACCGTAGTGCCTACAAATAAAATGAAATCATCACATCAGTCAAGTATCACAGACTTCACTATTGAAATCGTACTATTACTTAGGAATGACCTAATTTTACTATGATGGAGAAATAGTGATACGCGTTATATCTTTGGGAATATCCTCCATATCTCTATTATTTAGTTAATTAGTTAATTAGTGATTTTCTATATCTTTTCTATATAATTAGGATATTTATTTCTTGATCATTAAGTTAGGTTATTCCTATTATAAATAGAAGTCTTTGTTATCTTTTGAATCATTCATTCAAGAAATATCAATTCAGTTTATCCTTTATCGTTACTTTATCTTTTATTGTACTTTATTTTCCGCAAGTTCATCTCGTCAAACCCTAATTGACCGAGAACCCTAGGCTGCTCGACGGGAGGATCCCGCGAACGAACCTAACCCTTCTCCGGTGACTTCGCGCTGCCGGAACCGATACGAGGGTACTCGTATCAAATAGGACTGTTGAAATCACATATTTACATATGTAAGAATGTTGTGCTATTTTAATCAACTAACCACGATATATGCACCATACTCTAGTCTCCTCCATCTAACCATCAAATTAAACACATCGTCCCACTGCTGATCAAGAAGCACGATTTTCTCACTTTGAATTGCTTTTAGTTTCTTCTGGAATTAGTATGAATGAACATCATGTTTTACATATTATATTGCTCATATTTCTAATACAAAGTTATAAGTTTAGAGTTTAAACTTTGTATTTCTAAATTTACCCTATTATAAATTCAAACATGTGCTTTGATAGATTTTTAATTAAGATGAATGCCATTTTCAATACAGCATATGACGGACACTTGTTATTTACGCGTGAGTCATCATCTTGTATTTGAGCATTGAATGAATTTTTAGAACAATTATTAGACAGTTAGGATTTAGGAATGTGTAAGCAATGACACGATAATTCACATCACATTTATAACATAAGTGGTTGGTGCCTACTTCCAAGGCCATCCGCAATGCTGTCTCTTATCCGTCTCTTAATCATCTCATCTCTTAACTATTCGTGAGTCTCACTGTATTTTTCACTTCATCTCTTAACTAAGAAACAGAACCTGCAACCCTCCATCACTTAACTTACTATTCATTCAATTTCATTTTTTATTTTTATTTCCAACAAATTCAATTATAAAACACATTTCATTAAATAAAATAAAATTACAACTTAATATTCTTTAAAAAAAAACACAATTAAAAATCCTAAAAAAATGAAAAATACATAATTTAATTTCTTCCGCCAAATTTTGCCCAAATGTGCTCCATTAGATCATCTTGGAGTTGGGCGTGGGCGGTAGAATCATGTGTCCTTGCCCGAATAGACAACCGATCTTGCAAAGACGGATGCACTCCACTGCGAGGCGGACTACTTGCGGTAGAGCTTCCGGGGGTTTCAGGGTCGAACCAATTTCCCGCCTCAGGTCCTTCGTCGGCGACAATCATGTTGTGCAAGATTATGCACGTATACATGATGTCGACCATACTCTCCATGAACCACGTACGACTTTGATAATGTTGAAGCGCGCTTGGAGAACCTCGAACGCCCTCTCCACATCCTTGCGAGCAGCCTCCTGCTTCTGCGCAAAAAGAGCCTGTTTTTCGTTTACCGGCTTGTTGAACGTCTTCACGAAGGTTGGCCACTTCGGATAGATGTTGTCGGCAAGATAGTACCTCATTTTATACCGTCGGTTGTTAGCGATGAAGTTGATGGCCGTCGCTTTACCATCCAAAACTTCGGCGAAGAGGTTGGATTGGTTGAGCAAGTTAACGTCGTTGTTCGATCCGGGGACCCCGAAGTACGCATGTCAAATCCATAGCCGGTAGTCGGCAACGGCCTCTAGTATAACGGTGGGGTGGGTGCCTTTGTGGCAGCTCGTGTATGACCCCCTCCACGCCACATGACAATTCTTCCATTGTCAATGCATGCAATCGACGCTGCCAAGCATCTCGGGGAATCCGTGCACTTCTTCGTGAAGGTGGAGCAGAAACTGAAAATCTACCGTGCTTGGCTTCCGGAGAAATTCGCCGGTGAAGGCTGCACGGACGCCTTTGCAGAATTGCATCAAGCACATTCTCCCAGTGCTTTCTCCAATGTGGAGGTATTCGTCGGACAAATCCGCCGTTTGTCCAGTCACAAGCTGACGGATTGCTGCAGTACATTTCTGCAGCGTCGTGTGGCTGGGACGGCCAACGGCGTCGAACCCTTCTTGGAATAACTATTCCCGGGCTGCCAATGTATTTGCCATGTGGAGAAATAGCGGTCGCCGCATGCGGATACGGCGACGGAAGTAGGTATCTCCCCATACCGGGTTATCACAGAAGTAGTCGCGTACTAACCTTGCGGCGGCTTCCTCCTGGTTACGATAGATGTAAGTCCGGGATCGTCTTTGGGGCGGCGCGGCTTCCTCCGCCGCCCTACGTCGATCTTCTTTAAGTGATTCTTCCATTATTCGACGCATTTGCTCAAATGGATCCATGAATGTATTAACTTTGGTAGAAGAATAAAATTGGAGAGGAAATGGAGGTCATTTGAGAAGAATAGATGTGTGTTTATGTGTAATGAGGATGAAATAGGAGTATTTATAGAGTAAAAAAATAAAAAAATAAAAAAGAAAAATGACCGTTGAACGGTCATATGACCGTTTTTAATTTTTTTCTTAAATTCGAATTTTTTTAAAAAAATGATTTATTGCGTCAGCGTGACGAAGCCCACTCGCGGGTCGGCGAGTGGGCGTCACGCATGGCGCCAGAGCACGCCACGTCGCGCAAGCGCGTGGAAAGACAGCTCGCGCGCCATCTCGGAGGGACGGGGCGTCTCGGCGGGTTGGGGACGAGACGGGACGCTGCAACGCGTCCCGCGCCCGTCTCATCTCGGAGGGACGAGATGAGGGACACCCACCGTTGCGGGGCCCTTAAATGTAATTCTTAAAATAAAGACAATTTTTTGTTGTAAAAGAGTTAACTTTGAAGAGTGTGGTAAGTCCAAATTGTAGACTACGAGGTCAAGACATTATACAAAAACAATAATCCTAGTCCTTCCCAACTAGCTAAAAAAACACAGAAATAAAGTAAAATAAAAATACATACCCTCACTATGAATAATTTTTTATTTTGAAAAGTTCCAAAAATATTTGAGTCATTTTTATACTGTCTTTATCCTTTAAAATTAAAAACTATTTTCATGTTGGTCTGTCTCTTAAAATTAGAAACTTTCGTTTTAGAATTTTTTTGCGATATGGTGAAACTCATTTTCCACTAACAATACTTCAATAATTTTTTTATTTCTACTTCTCTCTTAATTTACCAATTATTATGCATTAAAACTCATATAATTCCAAAAGTTTCTATTTTAAAAAATGAAGATAGGAGTATATGATAATGAATAACACATTTTTTCATTATTTTCATTTTCACTCATTTCTTATGTTACTTTATTCTCTCTCTACTATATTTTTTTACTGTAATATTTTTTTTCTTAATCCCCATGCTTAAAAGAAACGCTTTAACTATTACTAAACAATAGGAGTATTGTTTGGTCATTCGCAAGAAACTTTTTCATTCTTATAATCTCCCTTAACCAACCACAGTAACATTTTATTTATTTAAGAGGTAAGAAGAAGATGAAATGCATCATAGTTAATCAAAACATATATCCTCCAACTAATAATAAGAATGTAACGAGTCACCACAACCGCAAAATCAAATGAAGAACAATTATTGATCATATTCTAAAAAAAATCGTTCTGCTCATTTGATTTGCAAATTTTCATAACAACAGTTAAAGTTTGAACAAGTAATTACACAAAGGCCAGCTAGGATGCAGATCACATTGGAAAATTCACCTTTACCGAACTCCATTTGAAAGTGACAGTAGATGAGTTTAGGCAGTAGCACCAATATTTGGAGTCGGTTTCAAGCTTGTTTCGGAGTCTCCCACATCCAACCTCGTATGCATCAACAAACCCTTTATTCAACACTCTTCTTTTGATACGATTATATCTTCCAAAATATCTCACATATCTCTATTATTATTATCGTTCCGTCTTTTATTTTTCTACAACTTACTTTTCCATCTTTGTTCATTGGTTGCTCGACGGGAGGATCCCGCGAACGGACCTTCAATATCCGGCGAATTCTCGCCAATTATCATTGATACGGGTTTCTCCGTATCATCTTTTCTTTCAGCAACTAAATTGAGGCATCAGAAAATTATTTTAAATTGTGACAGAGCTGTACACATCGAAATAGACAACAGAAAATAATGCTCTGGGAAGGAAAACCTCAAATCACAAAATTAAAGGAAAAATAAAAATATCGGATCCTAGCTTTGCATATAAAGCCCACAAATTATGGCAAGCTTACCTATCTGTCAACACAATTCCAGTAGTTCACCATGCCGAAGAAAATGTTCCCAGATGTTGCAGCAGATTTCCCCTCGAGCGAGTCGATTTCCTTCGCAGGCCTCATCAGCTCAAAAGAAAAAAAGGAAGACCAGGAGGTCGAATTCAGCCGCTCCAATGCTGGCTCGACGAATGTGAGCCCAAACAACTGTTCACCTGGTAAGTCAATTTCAAACTACCAGCAAGCGACTACAATACGGAGTTCACGGCATCGAGCTTCTAAGAAAGTACCTCTGGAGAGTTTCCTAAAAATTCCTCGGAGCAGGAGAGATGTGAAGCAGCCAAATCAGCAGAGTAGCAGCAGGAAGCAAGTTTCCCAAGCCAAAAGGAGAGCAAATGAGAAGCAGTCGGCAGGAGACAAAAGTTTCAGTCAGAAGCTGTTCTCATCATTTGCCACCCCGTGCAGAGATTGTCGTTCCAGTCAACCAACCCAAAGCATCAAACAACACAAGTTGCAGTGAGGAAAGTATACAACAACAGACTTCACTTTCCACAGCTAATCGATTCTATCAGCCGAGCTTGCAATTGCTAATGGCTTGTCAGCTGATCTGTTGCAGCATATCAAGATAAGAAAACATCACCAGATTTCCAGAATATAACCTTATCAAGAAGGAACCTTTTTTTTCTTAGGAGTAGTAAATCAGAACATTTCATCAATCAAATCATCAATATTTTGTAACCAATTATTGCATGACCACAAAAGCATAATGAAGCCAGTAATTAATGGAAGTAACTAAGAGGAGCTCATTTAAGGAAAATGACATAACTAATGCTTGTGAATACGATAAATTCATTGGTTCCTGAAGTGGGGAGAACTATTAAGTAGATTTCTTGACAAACCAAGTCATGATATTAACAGCAATGGATGTACGTTGCAGAGTGGCTCAACATTCAAATTCATTTATCCAACAACCGATGACCACAAGCCCATGAGGACCAATGCATCTACTTCTTTATTAACAATAGAAGAGATTAATTATACTTTCCTCTCTTTCAATTGCAAAACCAACATCCCAGAATTATCTCCTCCTATTTAAACTTACAAGGCTTCTATAGCAAACTTCATAGGATAGCATATTCAGATTTATGTGAAATCCGGATGTACAGTTGTACACCAAATTTCAGTGGTCTATGATTTCCGTGCAGTAAATGAGCTGTCAGCATAAGGTCAAAAAATATTACCTAGTATTAAATCCTACTCAGTGATCCCAAGGCAATAAGACAATTAACAGATATAAATGAAACTGGAAGAGCCCATGAGAGACTTCTTTGCTTCATACTAAATTACTAACCACACCAACAGAAGAACCTGATTCTCAAAGAAGGGTTTGCTGATGCTCTACCTGGTGCACATGCATTTTTTAGACTTCACATTTGATTGCCAATTTTCCATGCACCTTAATGAGTGAGTGTCTTTAATGAGAAAATCTGGACGAGTTTATGCTTATCTTGGTTGCACATGCACGGGGTGTAGCATCCTGATGACCCTCTACAAAGTCCCTTATTTTAATTTAGGGTGACAGCACAAAATTGACCAAATTCATGATAAACATTCATGCTAGAGGCATAACTAGGCCATACTAAATTACTAAGACGAAATGGCAATGGAAAGATTCATAATTAGATCATGTCTCTACTAATATTATGATAGCTCCACAGCTCTAGGTTTAGCAGCATTGAAGATAAGAGAACCAGCAGACAAGTTCTTCTACATTGTTTAGTTGTTTATTTAGTTAGGTATTAATTGTTAAGATATCCACATGTGAATTGTTTTCCATGGAGAGATATTGTTTAGTGTGTTAAATAAAGAGAAAAAAAGTAATTGAGTATATTAATGGAGAGAAAAAGGTAACTGAAATAATAATGAAGAGAGAGAAATGATGGTTGAGTGTATTAATTAGTGTTTAAAAAAAAGGAAATGTGACGTCTTATGAGACAAACTAAAAAAGAAAGTTTGACATCTACCTTGCGACGAACTGAATTTTATTTTACTAATGAGTACTCCCTCCGTCCCATTATATGTGAGGAGTTTCTTTTGGGCACGATATTTTAAGAAAATGATATTTATTGAGTGAAGTGAAGTGAAGAGAATAAAGTAGAGAGGGGAAAATGTAGGAGAGATAAAAAAGCAATGTTATCAATCTCGTATGGCGGCTTATGGCAGTTCGCCTAAAAACCGCCACAGGGATATGGCGTATTAGTATAGTGGATATAGCGGTCAATAATTAAATAAATAAAATAATACTTATATATTTATATATAATTCAAAAATTAGAAAATAATAAAAATATAACATCTAAAACTATTAAAACAATTAAAAAAGCATAAAATACAACTCTAACCTCCGTGTTTCTTGCATAATGCCCCATTCCTAAATGCAGTACACACGCAATGTTGTCAAATGGCAGATATGGCGGTGCTATGGCAGCGCCATGGTACTATGGCGTTTCCATCACCGAACGCCATGCCATAGCGTCATGGCACCGCCATATCTGCTATTTGATAACATTGTAAAAAAGAGAATAAAATAAGAAAGAGAGAATAAAGTAGGACAGATGGAATAAATTAACATAGATAAAAGTGTTGTTTTTTGCCAAAATAAAAAGGAAACCAATCACTTATGGTGAGACAACCCAAAATGAAAAGTTGATCACTTATAGTAGGACAAAGGGAGTATTATTTTGCTCCCTTTGTCCTTTGTCCAAAATGAAAATATGTGTCCTTTCTATTTTCGTCTGTCACATAAAAATATTAACATTTTTATTTATGGAAAGTTATCATAATTCATTACCCATATATATCAATTTATTTATAACTTATACAACTATTAAAACCCTTAATAATGTAGGTCCCACCATCAACTGACACTGCTTAAACTATCATTCTCATCATCTCTCTTACTTTACCAATTTTGTCTTAATTCTCGTGTCATATCATACACCCATATTTTTAAGGGACGGAGGGCTTAAACAATCCTTCCCCTCCTCTCTCTTACTTTACCAATTTTGTCTTAATTCTCATGTCATATCATACGCTCATATTTGTATGGGACGGAGGGAGTTAATTTTATTTTTTTTCTCTACTAAAAAAGTTTAATTCCGATTATAAATTTAATTGAATATAATACCTATTTTTGTAATTTAAAACTAAATACCTTAA
Source organism: Salvia splendens (assembly GCF_004379255.2). Lineage (NCBI taxonomy): Eukaryota > Viridiplantae > Streptophyta > Magnoliopsida > Lamiales > Lamiaceae > Salvia > Salvia splendens. Next base: position 30,456,828 of record NC_056039.1, read on the forward strand.
TATCTGTTTAGTACTCCCTCCGTCCCATAAAAGATCTCACACTTGTTAGATGACACGAGATTTTAGGAGGTTTTGTTTTGTGTGCTAAATGGAGGGAGAAAATATATTTTTTATATTTATATAAGAGTGAACTTTTTCCAAAAATAGAAATGTGGCATCCTTTGTGGGACAAACTAAAAAGGAAAGTGTGACATCTATTATGGGACGGATGGAGTACAACTAAAAAAAACGGATCGGACCAATTCGATGCCTTGTTCGGTCCTGTTTACATATAAAAACAAGTGGCTCTACAAACCACTTTGATTCGGATGAACCGGTGACTGGTCGAACCAATTTTCTTATTTTTTTCAAAAAAATCACAATTTGATGTCTGATGAGGTTTAAACACTTGACCTTTGGCTAGGTTAAAAACATTTTCACAACTTCACCTCACAAGCTCTTTTTTGAAATAATATGAGCTTAAATTATACTTATATTTTCCCTCATTCTCCTTTTGCCATTTAAGTCTGTCCCACAAATTTGGTCCACTTTTTATTTTCAAAAACCTTTTTACCACACATACAATTATATATTCTTATAATAATTAATTAATTTTAATATTAAAATTATAATCCACTAAATTATACTCCCCTCGTCCCAATATGACAGTAAATATGAAACGTTTGGTTTCTGGCACAGAATTTTATGCAGTGTTGTATTGGTGTCACAGGAAAATTCACTTTGTAATAATTAATTCAAAATTTGTCTTTTAGTCATTTCTTATACATGACAGTTTTCATAATTTTGGTATGTCAATACAGTATTGTAAAAATGTCTACTCAATGACTTGAATAACTAAATTTGATTGACATTGTACATTGATATTACATGTAGTATGTGTTGACATTAACTTGATTATTGAAAATATTAAAAAGTCAAATAAATTATCAAAATTTATAATGCGAACATATGCAATTAGGATCTCGTTCGAATTCTTATAAAATTACATTTAATTTGATATATGTTTTGCAATTTTAAAAAATATCTAGATAGTTATATGAGTTAAGAGTTTTAGATATTTTTTAATAGTTAGTTATAACTAACAAAATACAATTTTCATTAATACCCTCGACTGACATTATTTACACATCGAGTTGACATCGATACCCTCTGATTGACATTGTTAAAATAACTAGTTCACATTGCGTGGAAATTGATCATGGCCGTTTGTTTTCAAATCGAATGGACTAGATTTGGTAATAGTTATCAACCTAGTGTTAATAATATTTTTATGATTCACTAAATTATATAAAAAAAATTGTACAATATATACTCCTTCCATTCCATAGAAATAAGCTGAATTTATTTTTTCATCTATCCAATAGAATTAGTCCACAAAATCCATTTATGGAATTTATCCTTTTTTTTACTTTAGCATTTAGGGGTCCCACCATCCACTTCATCATTTCAACAATTTTTTTCTTTCTCTTTTACTTCACCAATTACACATTAAAACTCGTGCCATTTCCAATCAGTCTATTTCTATGGGATGGATGGAGTATTAAATTCTACTACCTCCGTCCCACAATAAGAGTCTATTTTTGCCATTTTAGCCCGTCCCATAATAAGAGTCCATTTTCACTTTTACTATAAATGTTAAGTAGACCTCACATTTCATCAACTCATTCCATACGCATTTCATTATAAAACTAATATATAAAGTTAGACCTCTTACTCCAGTAACTTTTTCAACTCACTTTTCTTTACATTTCTTAAAATCTGTGCCGAGTCAAATGTGTACTCTTAATGTGGGACGGAGGTAGTATATATATTTGTTAAGTATTTCGATTTGACCAGTGGTGTAACAACCAGTTGAACCGTGAAACGATGGCTTTGCCGGATCATCACCAACTCGATTTTAAACATTGATTTAGTACGAAGATATAGGCAATGTTTTTAGGAGCAATGTTGTCAATGGCAACTTATGGCTGTGAGCCCAAAAACCGTTTCAGGGATATGGCGTATCGATATGGCAGGACACAACAATTGATAAATAAATATATAAATTATTACTCCCTCTGTCTCTGAAAAGTGAACATTTGGTGTGGCACGGTTTTCATGCATAATTAGTAAAATAAGAGAGGGATAAAAAGAAAAAGTAATTAAAGTATTGTTAGTTGAGAATGAATCTCACCTCATTAGAGAGAAAAGAGTTTCCGAAATTTAAAAATTCATACTTTTCAGGGACAGGCTAAAAGTGAAATAGTTCAGGGACGGATAGAGTATTAATATATACTTCATCTGTCCTGCCGCAAGTGAACAACACTAGATTTTAGAAAATCATATTTATTGAGTTAAGTGAGAAGAATAAAGTATGAGACGGAAAAAGTATGAGAATAAAGAGAGAACAAAAAAATGGAAAATAAAGTAAAAGATAGAGAAAAAAGGTGTTGTAATAAAAATGTAAAATCTATACTCTTAAAACCATTAGTAAAGCATAAAGTCACAAAAAATCATATAATAATATGCCTAATAACCAAAGTCTTAGTTCAACAAAATATAAAGTCATGATAATTAATACTTTCTCGTCCCTCTGTAGTAGAGGCGTATCTTTTCAACAAGGGATTTTTAAAAAATTGTTTTAAATGAGTTAAGTAAAGGGAGAATAAAGTAGAAAAGAAAAAGGTAGAGAGGTAAAGAGAGAATAAAATAAGAGAAGAGGGACAACCCAAAAACAAATTCAACTTAGCTATAGAGGGACGGAGGGAGTAATAATAATAATGTCTTCATTAAAATTGTACACAATAGTCATCATTCCCAACAACATAGTCATCATTCCCAACAGCATAGTCATCTTCACCCTCATCTTTATCATCGACATCCATTGATTCATCTAGAGGGGCGTTGGCCGTGCTGGGCAAAGATGGAGGTTGGAGGATTGCGAAGATTCTAAAAGAAGTCAAGGGGCGGTGCTGGAGGGTAGCGGGCCTATGTCAGGCAGTGGTTGGTGCCACTACGGTAGAATTTGGGTAAAAGAGAAAAGATTTAGGGTTTACCGTTCTGATTTTTGAACTTAAATCTCTTTTTAATTGAAATATGGGTCAGATTATTTGGGTAAATGGGTCGGGCTATGCGTGTAAAAGGTCGGGCTGAAAAGTCAAAATTGACTGTCATGGCCGCCGGTACAAAAAACCCAAACAAATCGGCGTGGCAATGGCATTTTACCAAAATATGCCATGGCTAATAACATTGACTAGGAGCGAGGGGCGCTCCATGGCAATTAGGTGAAATTAGGGGCGCAAGATGAGCATGCGCCCCACAAATTGGGGCACACAAATGCTTCATGTTTGGATTTGTGTATGTACTGTAGGGTGGTTTAAACGAGTATAACACATATTGATGAGGGGGCAGAGTAACTCAATATAGGTTCTCCACGAGTTGGCACATTAATGGCGAAAATAGAGTATAGCACACATTCATGACACCTATGTTTCCAACCAAATATATAAACCATTACTTATCGGCCATTGTTTGAGAAAAGTAGATATACACGCTTAAACCTATGTGCAGATTTGTGCATGCTTAAACCTATGTGCAGATTTGTGCAAGTGCAGATTTGTGCAAGTTATTTACCAAGATTCTGTTTGGAAACTTACACTATATATATCTCTTGAACCTGATCTAGGTTTCTGAAGTTTCACCAACAAATTAGATATCTTAAAAATGAAGCCTTTGGTTTTGATAAAAGGAAAAAGCATAAAGGGCCCACCATGAAGGGTTCAAAATTTTCCTTTTGCGGAGAGTACAGCACAAGCATAATCATTCAACACTCTCAAATTTTGCCATAAATATTGAGATATCCCTGCAACGATAATGACCAGATATCAAGGATTGTTTCTAACAAGGTGTAAAATTTGATTTAAATACTTGTCAATCAATTTACTGAAAAGACTAACCTCAACTAGCTTTGCAAGTTTGGGCTGAGATGAAGAAAGATATGACTGGACAGATTCTTCTGTGCTAGGAATTTGGTGGGCTGGCAAAGAACTAAGAACCTTGTTGGCAGCCTTCCTAACTATCAATTTATGAGCATCTTTGCTTAGAAAGCCTTCCCGCCAAGATGGTTTCACTAATTCTTTCACAGATTCTATTAGTGCAGATTGGAAATATTTGAAAGCCTTCGTATCACTTTGCACATGATCATCTTGCCTAAAGTCAGCTTCAATATCATATTTTGTGCCTGATCCGCCAGCTTCAGATATTGTTCCGTCCACTGTTCCATTCACTGTCTTATTGTGTTTCACTTTTTCATCATTGCTAGAGCTCAATATATTTTCCTTCCCATTATCACCAGCAAGAACACAATTCAAAAGTTTTGCCTCCCCTTGAGGACTGCTTGACTGAACAGTTACATTCTTAACAGATGATCCCTGGTCAGAATGTGAAAAAATCGCCTGGATATCCGCAACATATTTCTGATCAGCACTGTTATAGCCACATTCTTTCAGCAATATGCTTCGAGTTATCTCATGAGATGGGCAGAAAGGAGCAGATGTCTGCCAATCAAAAGAAGAGAAAGTAGCCTCCAACTTGGGTGGCTTGGGTTCCTTGAAACTACCATCACGCAACAGAGAAGCTGATTCAGAACTAAAAGCTTGCGGAATACTTTGTTGCATGGAAGAGGATATGTGAGCATGATGCTCCAGACCATCTCTAGCATTTAAAATTCCTTGGACAGGAGGACTGCCATTGTTCTGACAATTATCCAGATACAAGTTGTGCCTGACACTCCATCTATCTTCCTGTGTAGGAGCACCTGGATAGGTACCATCTTCAGGAAGAACCAGCTTTTCTGTCTCACTACTTAAATTTGCGTCCCCACTTTGTAGGGGTGGAATAAATGCACTAGAAGATGCTGCTACAGCCACACAAAAAAATGGTTGGCTTATAATATCTAATGAACACAAAACACAAGCATACTTCACAGCATGCTTGTATCAGATGTCTTGCTACATAAAATATACAAGTTACCTTCCCTCCCCAAGGCTTCACTTTTTATCATCACTGCATCTGGTGCGTCCTTTATGTGAAGGAACCTACAAGACTTTCCTCTGATGCACCATCCTTTGGCATGAAATTCACACACCATCCTTATTTTTTTGCTCTCACGATCAATTTCAGCACTAGGTGAAGGATCCCTTAACCTTATTTTTGCAGCATGCAACCTGAGAAACTTATAGCTACCATCAGGTTACAATTCCATAAAGAATGACTAAAGGTGAGATGTGACTATAACTAAATCTCTTAGGTGCAATGTTAAAGTTGTATGACATCTGGAATTCAATAAGAAGTTTAACCTGGGTGATATGTTGCCAACACCTTCTAAAGCAGACTGGTCGGTTTTTTCCATGATTGATGCAGTAGCACTAACATTCTCCCCAGAAGCATTAACCACTGTGGATGTGGCATTAACATCTCCAATGGAATTAGAGGTTTTGGCATGATTTACTTCTCCACTGTCATTCAAAGGTATCTTTTCCTGATTGTATTTAGAGATTTCTCCCCCTGAGAGAACACCGTAAGTTATAGACGAATGTGGTTCGCAAAAGCAAGCGGAAATGGCTGATACAAGACTGAAAATATGATGTGGAAGTGGCATCAACCTAGAAATTTTCTACTTAAAATCACCCCTTGAGTCATAAAATGCTAGAATCCTCACCATTGCCATATAATTCTTCTTTTTCATGTGACTCAAAAGGTTTCACATCTCCAATTTTTGAAACCAAAAATTCTTCAGTAGAGGAACTTGATTGTCTATGGTCTTTCTGCTCATCAAGCTCTAGAATCTTACCAGTATCTACAATAAGAAAGAGAACAAAGACATATTAGATCAGACTGCACCAGACATGCTACCTAAAAGCATCCTGATAGTAGTATAACTAACAGATTTCTGAAGGAAGATATTATAGGACTGGTCGATGGAGTAATAAAGCATGACTGGACTGGTCAAAGCAGATAAAAGAAAAGGACTTCGATGTGGACTGAGAAACATCTCAGAAAAGTTTGACCATCTAAAATCAGAAAGAAATTCATAGCCAGTATCTCTGGACAGGCAAGCTACATTAAAAGGTTAAAGTCCATAATTCTAAAGCTTACATTTAACACTTCTAATGGGAATAAAATAGGTAAAAATATAAGTTTGAGAGTAGAGCTGTAATTTGGCTAGTAGGCCAAGTGGCCAACCAACTGACCACCCTAACTGCAACTTGGCTCATGGTCACACAGGCTTGCTGGCTCCACAGTCTCAAATTCCTACAAACGTACACTAACCCCAAACAATGCAAAGGTGTATAGATCGATAGCAACAGGATATCAACATGGAGGGGCAACACCAAATACGTGCTTGTCATGCAGCCAATATTGAGTATGGCATCTATAAATCTTACTACCTTCAAACTTTCTCTCTTCGTTTTCCTCATCAAATCGCATGCATGCGCCATGTGTATGAAAATATCATATACCTTCTTGTGTACCACCAACTCCTAAACAATACACCTTTGTCTCTCATTCAATGACAAATGGAAGGCAAATCTGTCTAATTCCAGCCACAACTTCTATCATCAAATCAAATCTTTTCCTGTTTCCTCTTTTTCATATCAAGAATTCCATCCTTTCATTTTCTGTTGACACTATACTAGAGAATTCTAATAGATGAAAATCATAGCACTGAGCTAAAACTAGCATTATTCCAATGAAGGAAAACAACCCGACAAGCCAAGGAAAGAGGTCAAGGGAAAGACCGGCAGGTGCACTACATTGAGGACAGACAAGGGAGTTCTAGAACAAATGTTAACAATGGTGGATGGAGGGTTATGGTAATTTGACAAAAAAAACCACCATATGGTTATGGTGGATGGTGGGTTGTCTTAATATGCCGAAAACCCACCATAAGGTTATGGCAGATGTCATAACAGGTTATGGTAGACGTGTGGTGGATTAAATAAGAAACAATTTATACATATAAGACTCTGAATATAAGTATTTATTGGGTCTTATTTGCTTGTATTTTTCAGTTGGTGTAAAGATTTACTATTTTTTATCAGTTGTGTCTCATTGCGAAAAGGAAAATTTATTGAGTTAGTTGAATTCATTGAGAGGTCAAGAGCAATGGCCAAGCCGCCAAGCACAGTATATAACTGATGGAGCTAGCAAAAGTCAATCGAGATCATAAAAGGCTATGAGAAGCTTCAACGTTCCCTAAATCTGATAAGGCTGCAGTCCAAAACATAAATCTTAATACTAATATAAACATGTCTCTCAAACTACGACTATAAACGGGAAATATGAGTGCTGCATTGTTTTCCAGACAAAGTACTTGTGTTGATTTATAATGAGCTCTGAAATTTCAATTGAGTATATAGTTCTGATAAAAAACGTTTCACTAAAACACACAACAACTGAACCAACAACAAGCACATATACACGCATGCAATCCGAAATTATTTCAACAAGGATAGCACCAGAAATAGTCACAAAAATAAGGAAAGGGCTCAATCATTGAAAAACAAAACTAACCAGTTTCCAGATTTTTTAGGCTCGAAGCAGTTAGATCCTCCCCAATTTCAACCTCCCTTCGACTTTCGACATGATCGGCTCCGACATCGTCTTCTTCCTCTACCTCTTCCTCGACTTCAATCTCCTCTTCCACTTCGATTTCCTCTTCGATTTCCTCTTCGATTTCCTCGTACACGATCTCGTACTCCTCATCATCTCCTTCTGGGATCGATGGTTTCGGCGAGACCATGGCGGAGGATGGAACCATTAGGGCTTTACAATGGCACAAGAGGCGGCGGCGGCGTACTCGGGTGATGATATTATTGATTAGTGAATTTGGTGTCAACATCGATGCCTTATTGCTTTATATAGGAGTACAAAATTGAAAATACTAAATAATAGTACTAATTTGCTATTGCTTAAGAAATTTTATTTTCAACTCTATAGATTAGGGATCACAATCTAAAACTTGTTTGAACTCAATAGATTGGGGATCACATTTTTGTGAGATCTTTTGTATTAGAATAAGAGGAAAAGTTCTATAAGCGCAAGCTTACCGAGCGCACATGTTAACTGTTTAGTTACTTATTCATAATATTGGCGCGCGTTTGCCGAGCGCACGTCGTTAACGGTTTAGTTACATATTTGTGACATTGGCGCGCAAAAGAGTGCGATCTCTTAAAATTTTTAGCGTTTTATAGATTTTAGGCGCGCACAAAATGCGATCTCTTAAAATAATTAGCGTTTTATAGCTTTCATTACATATTAATGGTATTGACTCGCATAAGAGCGCGATCTCATTATATAATTAGCGCTTAATCCGTTCAAATTATTTTAGAAAATAAAAAATGAAAATTATAATGGCACACTTTATATCCATCGCCAAATTTGTGAAATTGTGAAGGATTTAAGATTTTTTTAAAAAAAAGCAAGATAATGATTTATAAGTAGTGTTGTTTGACATGAAAGATCAAAATAAATGAGATTTCAATTGTGTAAATTAAGCAGGTAAATTGTAAAATGACATTTTTACTACTTTCAAAAAATGAATATATATGTATTTAATTCTATTTAGTATTATGATTTGATTGTTGACTTATTAAACTAGATTATTGATTTGTTAATGAATCTAGTGAAAATATATAATTAATCAAGTATTATTAGTTAAGAATCAAATAAAATGTAATGATTTTGAAACATAAAAAATGAAAATTATAATGGCACACTTTATATCCATTGCCAAATTTGTGAAATTGTGAAGGATTTAAGATTTTTTTTAAAAAAAGCAAGATAATGATTTATAAGTAGTGTTGTTTGACATGAAAGATCAAAATAAATGAGATTTCAATTGTGTAAATTAAGCAGGTAAATTGTAAAATGACATTTTTACTACATTCAAAATATATATATATATATATATATATATATATATATAAAATTCTATTTAGTATTATGATTTGATTGTTGACTTATTAAACTAGATTATTGATTTGTTAATGAATCTAGCGAAAATATATAATTAATCAAAGAGTTGTGATCAATTGAGATTTTTTAGCCTAATTGAGAATTGAGATGCCAGCCACTCAATTTTATTAAATGAGTGGTCCAGAATTGCCACATGAAAAATATTTTTAGAATAATTAATTATGAAAGGGCATAATGGTAATTTCATGGTACATTTTATTCAATAAAAACGTTTTTTAAAATTTAAATTTTTTAAAAAAAATTATTTTTTAAATTTTTTTTGTCATCTACATATATAATTCATGTCAACTACACACATATAATGTCAACTACATATGCAATTCATGTCAACTACACACATATAATGTCAACTATATGTTGTTGACATTTGATATGCAGACTATTGACATTTGATGTACAAGCTATTGACGATAATACCCCGAGTTGACATAATCTACTTGTAGTTGATATTCGAAAATGTTGTGGATGAGTGATTGAAAATACATCTCAATTTTCAATTAAGCTAAAAAATCTCAACCTAACATGACCCATTAATCAAGTATTATTACTTAAGAATCAAACAAAAAAATGAATACATATGTATATAATTCTATTTAGTATTATGATTTGATTGTTGACTTATTAAACTAGATTATTGATTTGTTAATGAATCTAGCGAAAATATATAATTAATCAAGTATTATTAGTTAAAAATCAAACGAAATGGAGTGATTTTGAAACATAATATTTCTATGTGAAACGGCAGCTTGTCGTGTGAGTGTATGTGTAATAAACTTCTAGGTCGAGCTACCAAGTCCAATGAATCCACTAAATACTAGGTCTAGGAACTCAAGGTGACACGGAAGACTCTGTCTATGAACACACAAACTCTTGCGTTTCAAAGATCCCTCAACACGTTATACTATAGATTAGCACAGAGAAGCAGGGGTCGATCCCACGAAGATGGACGAGTAAGAAAGCATCTAGAGACTTTGGTTTAGAAAGCGGCTGCTGCCACGCAAATTTGGGTTGACGTATAACTACGGCTAGACCTAGGCACAAAATCAAACACTAGACCTAGAAAACTGTAAACGTCATGCTGAGATCGAACATCCTTAGGGCTACGTAATTTTAAACTAACTTCCTAGACCGAGCAACAATTACCAACTGTAGCTAAACAGAACGCAAATAAAAGTGGGGACCAACTCCCAGAAATATCAAGTACGGAAGAAAAGCTGCAACTAACTAACTAACTAAGGATTTAACTAACAGCAACATGCATCTCATCGGCTAAATCAAATACGAATATGAAGAAAACAGAGCACATACCCAGATTCGAACAGAATATAGAAGTTCGGACGTCGGAAACTTGTGACTAGCCAGAAATAAAATAGATCTACATATACTAGACGGAATGAAATGAACACACGAAAACTAGGCATGAATCACGATCACTCTGTTTCAGCTTCAACGACGGGTGCTTAATCCACTCCGGATCCAAGCAATCCGGTCCCAACAACAACCAGAATCAAATCCATGATTCTCGATTCAACAGATCTGCTCCGATCAACACTAGATTCCAGCGAGTCTACTCAAACTCAGCAACCAACACGAAAATCAAACATCCAATTCAACATTCACAACTAGCTCAAGATAAATGACATCCATAATCGAAATCAACAGCAACTCAAATATGAAAAACAAAAATTTCATAAACAACGGAATTTCAACAGCAAACAGGGCCGAGCTTCGAGCGGGAAGCTCGGTGAAATTCACGACAGTAAAGTAAAATGAAAACGATTAAATTGTTTCTTCACCCTCTGTAAGGACGGTGTTACCCACTACTGACTAGCAAAATAAACCCGAGAACACCCCACGATTTCCCGATTAAACCCAAAGTATGTATAAGTGAGTGAGCTAGAGCTGCAATCTGGTCATAAGGCCTCCACCGAGAAGGTTCCCTCTGATTGCATGCTTTCTTCTTTATATAGGTGTGGACATAATCTTCTAGAAGCCTTCGTAGAAATCTCCATTCTACCATTCAGCCCCTTGATTTCCTCCGTCTTGTAATTTTTCTTCAAATTGCTCACTTATTCGTCAGTTTCCTTGGACCATGCAATTGTCTTTCTCTATTCCTGGATCTGGCGAAAACCTTCTACATACCTGGCTTAAAACATGTGTTAGACCCCGCAAATGAATGAGTTTCACCCCTATATCTATGCATGAAATTAGCCTTATCACTATGCCATAATATCTTTTTTTGTCATAAGTATAATTTATATTGCTACTAATTTACCCTGACATTAAATATCCTTATCTAAATAGTACATATCATTAATTGGAGATAATTTGAATCATGCATTAAAGTAACAAATTTCAAAAAATTTCAAAGGTATATATTTCATTCTTGTCATGTCAATTTAATACTATTATTTAAAAAAATTAATTCAGCGAATTAATTATTATAGTGTTAATTAACACACTACATAACTAAATCATTATATATAATAGTAAAATAATTTGATAACTTAAATGGCAATAGTATATTTTTCAAATAAATAGCAATAGTTTATTTAATAATTTTATAGTGTAACTTTTAGTTTTTTCTTTGTCTTTTGTGATATTCTTTCATAGTTTGTTCTTTTTCATTAAATCTTCTAAAATATTTTATCAATGCAATAGAAATGAAATCATTTATTTAATATATGGAAAATTTTTAATAATTTAATAATTTTCTTATTCAAAGTTAAATTTTATAATAACATAAAATAATCATTATGATGAAGCTTTTTCTGCATTATCTTTTTCATTGTTATGTTATTTTCATTAGCTTTTATTACATGTAATATTTTTTGGAGCTTGGAATTCTAACATTTAAAAAAACAAAAAGAATATAATTATATAGCTTTCAAATATTAAATAGATAAGTTGAAAATATATAAAAAAAATTTATGAGATTCAAGTTAACGGTTCAAAAATTAAAAATCAATGAATATTGTGTAATGCAAAAATAATTAGATGAATCCACTTTTATCATTTTACATTATTTTAATGTATCATATATCAAAGAATTAATTAAGAATTAAGAATATAGAGTATATATAGCTTTAGAATGTTAAATGTATGAGTTAATAAAAGGGGAAGAGATAAAGAATATATTATCCAATCATATTTTAAAAAGAGTATATGAAACACATATGTCATTAAATGCGTGAATAAAATGTGCATATAATAAAGACATTAATGCAAGGGTAATAAAGTACTTACTTAAAATAAAATTTTAATTAATACTAATAATTACCATTTCAACTCAATTATGGCATTGCCATAATATAAAAAAAAAACTTTTCCTTAATTAAAATTGAATATTGAGTGGAATAAGGTGTTTTGCTTCTTGGCTTCTAGCAAAGAACCGATTTTTAAGCCGATCCGAGAATATGGTCGCGTGGTATTCGGTAGAAGTGGGTTCTACGGAATGAGACAGCGCACCAGCACTCCATTGCAAGCCAAAAAGTCCACGAAAAGGAAAATAAGAAGAGCATATCACGGGTCAAATAGACTTGAAATTGGAGAGACAAATTTTCCATTTTTTTTTCTATTTTTTCACAGCAGTCGACATTCACTCCACTAGAATAAATTGTCAACTGTTTTACCTGCACCACGCTACAACTTCCCTTTCTCCAATAAGTACTTTAATATTACGGCGAAATCGTGGTCAAGAATTGAAGAATCTCAATCAACTCCATCCAAGATTGGGCACAACAATAAAGGGAAGGGATCCAAGACGGAATGTCATTCACTTTTTTCCTTGATTAACCCGAAGAAGCTTGTTCATTTTTGCTAATCTGAAGTCGGAGCAGCAATGCTGGAATTTCGGGTGCTCTTAGTCTTGACTGCCTTTTTATTTGCCCCGAAGCCTTCACTTGCTCGAGGTTCCTCTCTCTCACTCTAAAACACACTCACACACAACTACGCTTTGCACGCTTAGTGCATCTTGAAGTGATGTGGTCGATTAGTCAGCGGTATGTACGAACTGTTTTAGGGCGTTGAGTTAATCTGGAGCTTATGGGGTTATTTGATGTTATCAATTCGATGAAATGGGAGTAACTTGATTTAATTTTGGTTTTGGTTTGTTATTAAGTGTGTCGAGAGTGAGGATTTTGAACAATATTTTGTTGAAATGAGCTCTTGCTAGTCCAAGTTAGAAGCTTTTATAATGGTTGGGGGTGTTAGGACCTTTAGCACAAGCATGAAGCTTTTGGTTCTGAGGTCTACTTAGAGCGCCCAAGTCAATTGATGATTTTTCGTCAGTATGTGTTGATGAACTGTGGCATTTAGTAATTGTTGTCTTTTACAATGCATTTCCAAGTGAAGTTTTTATGAATGTATTATGTTTCTTGAATGTCTTCTAATAGGTAGGTGTTTATGCTTACTTAGCTATATAGCCCTTTTCACTTCACGAATTTTGTGTTTTGACAGCACCATATGCATTGCGAATAAGCTGTGGAGCTCGTGATGATGTTTATACTTCTCCAACAAATACTCACTGGTACAAGGATTTTGCATACACCGGAGGGATTCCTGCTAATGGGACCGTCCCTAGTTACATCTCTCCTCCACTCAAGACACTCCGACATTTTCCTTTGTCTGAGGGTACTGAAAACTGCTACAACATAAAGAAAGTTCCCCGTGGCCATTATCTTGTAAGGATCTTCTTCGGATTGCTTGCAGAACCTAGCTTTGACAATGAACCTTTGTTCGATGTCTCAATAGAGGGAACATTGGTTTATTCACTTCCATCTGGTTGGAGCAACCGTGATGATGAGCGTGCATATGTTGAAGGCCTCATTTTTCTAAAAGATGGAACTTCGACTCTTTGCTTTCATAGCACTGGACATGGAGATCCAGCTATACTTTCCATTGAAATTCTTCAGATAGATAATAGGGCTTATTACTTTGGCGGTGGGTATGGTCAAGGAACTATTCTCAGAACCGACAGGCGACTTAATTGTGGTGCTGAGAAACCAAAATATGGTGCTGATTATAGTGCAGACAGGTGGGGCGGTGACCGATTTTGGAATTCCCTCCCCACATTTGGTGAGAATTCTGATAAGATCCTATCTACTACGAAAAGCATCAAACAGAGCTCGCAGCCGCCCAACTTTTATCCAGAAGCTCTCTATCAAAACGCTCTCATCAGTACTGATACACAACTTGATTTAATGTACACAATGGAGGTTGAACCTACTAGGAATTACTCCATTTGGTTGCATTTTGCTGAAATAGATCCTTCAGTCACTGAAGCAGGACAGAGGGTATTTGATGTCCTGATCAATGGTGACCTTGCATTTCGAGATGTTGACATTGTTAGTATGTCTGGGGGCATAAACAGCGCACTTGTCTTGAACAAAACATATGCTGTCAGTGGGAGGAGTTTGACCATAACTTTGCATCCTACCAAAGGAAATCATACTTTAATCTGTGCTATAGAGCTTTTGGAGCTTGTTTTAGCTGAATCCAAAACGCTGCCAGCTGAGAGTAAGCCAAATACAAATCATATTTATCAAACCTGAGTTTCCAATTATATTCTGCATCTTATTTAACACACCTAGATTTACATCATGGTCGGGGTATGGAGATATGGAGTATTTCTTATGCAATCATCTAGCTCATGTCTTACATGATAGAATGGGTCTGCCTCTTATAAGAAAATATTTTTCTTCTGTTGAGTTTCAAAGTGATAGAGGAATTAGGATCTCAGTCAATATCTGTTAAGACATAATTTTATTCCCTGTAGTTATTTATGCATTTCCAGTTTTGGCCATTCATAAAAGTGAATGTGATTTATTTGCTTCCTTTCATTCAGGAAAAGGGATATCCTTTTTGACCAACACAATGTAGTAATTGATTAATTAGAGTACAATATTAGTCAATATTAATCCAGCACCCCCTGCCTCAACTTCTGTAAAAAAAAGGAAATTCCACAAATTCACCAGCTGGGCTGTGTAAGTATTAATAGCAATAGTGGAATCTCTAGGACAATGTTGATGACCAGAGATAACTCCCTTTTAATATTCTTGGGGTAGGAGGGAGTAATTCTTTTATGTATCTAATATTCTGTTTCCCCTAGCTTTGATGCTTACAGCTATCCTCGATTCTTAGAGAACTGGCACAATCATGGGAATGTAGGGGTGTGTGTAATATAAGATATTCAGGTGCCCCGGGCAAACTTCTTACTTTGTCGGCTAACTCTAACCCTGGAAACTCTACCCCGATCACGCAACATAGAAAAAATCTCTATCAAGATAACTTTCCTAGTCCAAGGTGTACCATCTGCATTCCAAATGGGCCAATAGTGACTCTTGAGTGTATCTACTGGAACATGCATACCTAAGCAAATGGAGCTTTTAAGCACACCAATAGTTGTCAGAGGCATTAATGGCAAAAACTTCTTCTTCTTTTTTTGGCGATACTGGCAGTGTGTTCTTTATTGGATGATGGCCATAGTTATTATAAAAACGCTCACTTTTCAAACCAATTGAACACAATCCTTTTTGTAATTGTTCATGGTTTCTTGAGACTGTCTTAGCTATCATGTCATTTTGTGCGTATTTTCATCCCTCTGGAATTGTAAGTGTTAAAACTTTTTTCTTGTAGTTGAGGCTTTGCAAAAGTTGAAGGGCGCTCTTGGTCTTCCTCTCCGTTTAGGGTGGAATGGTGATCCTTGTGTTCCCGAACAACATCCATGGAGTGGAGTGGACTGTCAGTATAACAGAAGTATCAGTAAACATGTTATTGATGGGCTGTATGCGCTTGATCCCTACCTTGGTCTTTTATATGAAAATAAATATAAAAATCTGCTCCTTTTTGAAGCAGAGATGAGATTTGTAAATGCCTTAGTTGTTAACTGGCCCAAATATAGGCCCATTGAAGTGACTGAATTACTTGATGCATTATTAAGCAACTGACAAAAATAAAAACAAATGTAATTACCAAGAAAAAAATGAACTAGATTCATATGGTTCTTACTAGGCATGCTTTGATCAGAACTATTGAATTCAAAGGTTGATACTTGAACCTGATACTTTTATGAGGAGGAAATATCTTAAGTTCCAACATACAGAAGTTTTTTTTTTGTCTCTAAAGGCTTGTTTGAATTTGAACCTTGATCGTATAAAATTTATCCACGACATGGGCTGTGTTCTCACTACAAAATTGTAGGAGATACCTTTACGAAAATCCACAGTAATAAACTGATAAAGGAATATCATGAGCTGCAGGTAGGATAGTCTCTTTTTACTTTTCTACTTATAGACTTCTTTTGCTATTTGAAATTGCCCCTTCTAGATCTTGGAAGATTACCTGGAATCATTTGTTAGATGATTATTTCTGGCAAAGAGTAACTGTGACTTTGACTAGATGCATACTTACTGATTTTGTGTTCAACAACATCCCTTCGTGTGTTTCTGTTTTAGCAATAAAAGTTTGAAAATTTTAACCAAATGCTTATCACAATAGTAGTCTAGTTGGATCGTTTTCTGGTTTTTATCAGAAAACCATTATTCCTAATGTAAATCGTACCATTCACTTATACTTTGTTTTCTCCATACATGGATCGAATTTAATGTATTCATTTTTTTTATTTGCATTGCGAGGTCAGAATTCTTGACAATCAGGGTTTGAGGGGTTTCTTACCAAATGATATATCTCATCTTCGCCATCTCCAGAGCATGTAAGTCAAATTGGGGCCATCTAGTTATGATAATAAATTATGCATAAATTGATAAGCAGAGTCTTGGGAGTTTCTTTTTATGGTACTGTGAATGATACTACATTTCTCCACTCGTCAGATATAAAACTCATATGCATGGCTTGATTTAGAAAGTCTTTAACATTGCGTTACAGTAAAACAAATGTTCTCACATTTTTCTCATATTTATGTAAATTGTGCGTTTACAGAAATTTAAGTGGGAACAGCATTTCTGGGGGCATTTCCTCTTCACTTGGATCAATTCCTAGACTGGAGATTCTGTGAGTAAAATTTACACCATTGTTAGCCTGGTTTGAGATTTATTTCTTTGGTTTCTCGTCTCTGAAGTGTGGAGAAGAATGGTGAAGTCTGAACTTGCTTATCTTTGTTGATATTTTATGTTAGTGGACAACGGTAGATGTTGCAGCTGTCATGTTTTCTTTTTCTTTACTCCATTTCAAGTAACCAAAAGCTATGGACTCAAAAGAATGAATGATCTTCAAAACAATTCTTTGATTTATGCCTGTTTGATAGGATTCCTATTTCCTAGTATATAAAACTTGGAATAGGTTTTAATTGCTATTAAGTTGTTGAAATGAGTTCAAAAAAGTTGGGGGCTTTGATTGTTTTAGTTTGATTGTACATAACTGTAAAATAGAAGTGTAAGATAAGAGTCTGCAACTTACAAACACTGTACGTGTATAAAGCAGAATAGCAACACACCAGAGTAGCTCCTGCATCCTTTGATAGATAACTTTTGATCCCAGATTAGACTCCTGATCTCTGAATAAACATTTAGGAGTAATAGAGTGTGCAGACCATTAAGAGGGGACAATGTGACAATATGATAAATGCAGTCAATCATTTTCTCCTTCATGATCTACTGTTGATAGATCATTTTAATACTACCTTCTACTTACTATCTCATATTTTGCACTGAATTAAATATGCTTAAATTACCTCATGCACTTAACAAATGCTGAAGCAAGATTTTTGAACAACAGTGATCTATCATTCAACTCTTTCAATGGATCCATCCCTGAAAGTCTTGGACAGCTAACATCACTACGGATACTGTAAGAAATTTCAAGATGTTACCTGATTACGCAATGAAAATTCTTGGACATGGACTAATCTGTTGCTATTTTTTCACAGCGACCTGAACGGAAACTCTTTATCAGGAAAAGTTCCAGCTGCACTCGGGGGAAGGCTCTTGCATGGAGCTAGCTTCAAGTATGTTGTACCTGTTTGTCAAATTTATATCTTCAGTCGTTATTAGATTGGACCATCAATTGAGTTTTCATGAATTTGGGCCATATGTTTCATGAATTCGAGTTAGACTTAGATGAGATGACTCTAACACGATTTATGCTGTTGGGCTGAATATATTTTACTACAACCTTCAGTATCATGCCTCTATGAGATAAGGCTTCTCTAGTTGTCCCCTAAGAATATTTCTGCTCATCTTTGTGCAGCTTTACGGATAACTCAGGCCTTTGTGGCATCCCTGGATTAGCAACATGCGGGCCACATCTTTCCGTTGGAGCTAAAATTGGCATCGGACTGGCATCCCTCGTGGCCCTTGTACTGATAGCAACTTGCTTGACATGTTGGTGGAAAAGGCGGCAAAACATTCTTCGTGCTCAGAGAATCGCATGTAAATATTTCTCTTGAATGTAGACTGCTTGGGAGCACATTAAATTTGGCAGATCCATTACTTCATTATTTTACGTGCTGATTTGTTTCTTTGCTCAGCGAGAGCTGCGCCATATGCAAAAGCGAGGACCCATTTCAATCGTGATGTACAAATGGCAAGACATCAAAGCCAAGAACATGCCAAGACAGCAGCTGAGAATGGGCCGAGCTTGCTGGCATAACTGACCAGCAACGAGACATATGTACGCATTAGTTCATGTATGATTTTGTGAATACGCAGAAGCCTTCCCATGCTACAACATCAAATCATACGTTTTACTTTGAGAAAGAGCTCGGAAGAGCTCAATGCAGTTTGCAGTCTGTGGAAGAGAAGTGATCATTCTTCACGGAACAACTCGGTAGATTACTGTAGTTTCTGATAATGATATACAGTTATATTTATATTTATATTTCTGACCAAATCAACAATATTGGTAACTTGCTACAGTCCAAACAAAGTACTTGATATATTGGGAAAGCATTGAAGTAACCTTGAACTTATCTAGTTAATTGGGTGAGTACTGAGAAGCTTGAGTTTTTTCTAGACGAACTATTTTTGAAAAACCCACTGCGGATACATGAATATATAGACCGTACTCTCTTTATTTCACTGCAAGAGATCAAATTTCTATTTTGGATTGTTTCACTCAAGTGATTGATATTTATTTGGCAAAAACCAATACCTTTTCTCTCTCTTATTTCATATGTTTATCTGTCTTAGTATTTTTTTTCTCTTATACTTTATTCTTTACATTTAACTTCATAAAAATAATTTTCTTAAATTTCATGTTAATAGGAAGTATTATGACAAGACGAATGAAGTTTTTGAATATGCATTCCATTTGTGAAAAAAAATTGTGCAAGAAATGCAAATAAGAAAAAAAAAACACATATGAAAGGTTAAAAATACATTTCAAGAGGGTTAGTAGGCAATATAGAAAAAATTAATTTTGATGATGGTCCAAAATGAAAAAAAAAAACTGGATTATTTTTTATGGCCGGATATAGTACTAATTATAAGGATCATGACTGTAGGGCTGGGTCGATACGATATACCGTATCAAAAATTTTATATTGTTATCATATCGAAATATCGATATGAAAGAATTTCATATCGTTATCGTATCGAAAGTATCGGTATACCGAATTTTGGTATACCAAAATTTCGGTATGGAAAAAAACTGTACCGTTACCGTATCAAAATTTTGATATATCGTACTGAACTTCGGTATACCGTTTTAAACGGTATATAGAAATTTCGTACGATATAACAAAATTTTATACCATTTCGAATACCTGTATACTGAAAAATATAATTTCAAAACTGAAAAACAAAACCAAAATATAATTTCAACACAATGAAATAAACATTGTTCATATCTCCATAATAAAAAAACAACACAACAAAACACCAAAAAATACCATAATCAAGTCAAGTCTGAACAAAATGCATTACAATAATTAGCAAAAATTATCAACATCTTGATCTTGAGCACCAAACCCTTCATTTTGTTGAAACCATCTAAAAATATTAACCTACATAAATTCAAGACTAAGAGATAAATTAGTACTAATTCAAAATGGAATTTCAATCGTACACAAATATAAGCATATAATTGAATTGAACAATAAATATTTTTTAAATATATAAATAAATTAAATGAATATCTATTTATAATTTTAAACTTTTAATCTTAAAAAAAAATTATATTATTATATTATAATCGGTATAAACGGTATGTATCGATAATTCAATATGTATTGATTTTCGATATATTTCTGTATACTGATATTATCGATATATATTGTATATTCGATATAAAACGGTATACCGCGGTATAAGAAAATTCATATCGTAATCGTATCGAAAACTAACGATACGGTATTGTATCGTACCGAAAATTTTAGTATACCGAAAATTCGATATTTTTCTGTACGATACGATCAATATACCATTTTTTCGTATATTTACCCAGAACTAATCATGAGAATTAAAATAAAGATAAAAATTATTCCCTCCGTCCCATAATAAGAGCCATATTTTACCATTTCTGTCAATCACAATAAGAGTCATATTTCACTTTACCATGAATGGTAAGTATGCCTCATATTCCACCAACTTATTCCACCACATTTTACTACTGTGGGAAAAATGTTCCATTAACTTATTTAACCCACTTTTCTTCATATTTCTTAAAACTCGTGCCCAAACCAAATAGGACTCATATTGTAGGACCGTGGATAATTTCTATGTTTGTTACCTCCTTTATTAGAATTAAATATCCCACTTTAATTCGATATGAATATAAAATAAATAAGTGGAGCCAACTATATGTTATCACCAAAATGTGTTATTCCCTCCGACCCATTCAATATGTTCATATTTCCCTTTTAGTTTGTCTCACTCAACATGCCCACTTTCTATATTTGGAAATAAATTCCTCCCTCCTCATTAAAATATTCAACTATCTTTTTCTCTATACTTATTTCACCGAAAAACTCTTCCTAAAATTCCGTGTCACTAAAAAATGTGGACATCTTAAGTGGGACGGAAGGAGTACATAAATAAGATCATTAACATGATCATTAGCTGAGAGAGGAGTAGGTGGAGTAGGTGGACTAGTTGGGAGATGAGGAGTTGGAGGAAGTGGACTAGTTGGCAGAGATGGATGTAGACAAGTTGAGAGAGGATGATATGTTGCTTCAGGTGGACGAGTTGGGAGAGGAGGATATGTTGCTTGGAGGGGTGGTGGTGGAAGAGGTGGATGAGTTGCGATAGGAGGATATGTTGCTTGGAGTGTGATAGGAGGATATGTTGCTTGGAGGGTGGTGGTGGAAGAGGTGGGCGAATTGGGAGAGGAGGATATGTTGCTTGGAGGGGGGGTGGTGGACGACGTGGATGAAAGGGATACAAGGCATTTCGGAGAATGGGTCTTGGCTGCACAGGAGGTATCACGAGAGGGGTGTACAACTAAATACCAAAATATCAAAATAAAAGATAGAGACGGTTCAAGATAAACAATAATATAACTAAATAGCGTTAATAACAAGAGACAGAGACAGTTCAAGATATACACTAGCTTTGACTAAATACTGTAAATAGCGACTTGCAGTCAAATGGCATCGCATCGCACTGATTCGCAAATGCTAGAGCTAAATCAGACATGCCCCTCTCCGCCAAATAAATATACACAACTTGTTCCAAATTATTGAAAAAAATGTGTCACTTAAAGCACAAATCACAACAAGCAATCAAAGGATTAATGATTCGAGAAAACGGCAATGACATTCTTGGGATCTTGGGAGAGAATAAGGTGAACTAAAGCACAAGCTAAATTAGTAAATCTAAAGCACACGAGAAATGAAAATGCAACACAAGCTAAATTAGTAAATTAAAACACTACATAAACACAAAAAGAATTAGGTGAACTACAGCAAGATATTTGATAGAGTATGAATTAAAACGCAACTTTGAAGAAGTAAAATGAAGAAGAGTTTGAGAGATTTACGAGTTCATGAGTGAATCTATGTTAAAGAGTATGAAAATTCTTTGCATAGAGAGTGGGAGTGAGAATGAGATGTATAATGTAGGGTTGGCCAAAACACCGAAAAACGGTATATCGCTTGTACCGTACAAAAAAATACCAAAAAAACATCAAATTTTCGTTATATCGTAGTTTTTGGTATGATATGATACCGTATCATAAGTTTTCGATACGGTAACGATATGAATTTTCTTATAACGCGGTATACCGTTGTATATCGATATATTCAAAATACTCATTCTGTCCCACAAAGTTTGTCCCACTTGGAATCTACCCAAAAATAGACACTAAATACAATCTTCAATCTCCTCAATGTGGGACCCTTATTCCACTACACACCTCCATTTAATACAAAGTCAAACAATTTCTTAAAACCCGTACCGGGTCAAACTGAGACAAACTTTATGGGACGGAGGGAGTATATTGAAAATCAATACGTATTGAATTATCGATATGAAATAGTTATATACCGTTACCGTATTGATATTTCGGTATATTGTACTGAACTTCGGTATACCGTTTAGAACGGTATATAGTACGCATCCTTGTCCTTGGCGTGCAACCTTTTCAGAACCTAATCGAAATCATCTTTGGAAATTCCAAATTTCATCGAGCAAGGATCAAACGTCATGCACCCAACAACTTCCCGTCGAGTGCAATTTCCCCAGAACTTACACATATAGTTACATACCTCCTTGTTTTTCTTCTTACGGCAATCATCCACTGGGCAATCAAACATGTGTTCTTTGAACCTTCTTGGGAGATTTCTAGTTAGTTTTGCCATAGAGTTTATTACAACGATATATGTTGAGATTTAGGTTTTTTCGTTGGGAAGCAAATCCTCACAGGGATGAAGAGAACGGGGGAAGACAGTGTTAACATTTTGAGACGAAAATTCAGCAAGGCCACCATATGGAAGGAGAAGGAGAAAAACAAAGGAAGCCAAAAGCATATGAGAAACCTTGTCCTTGGCGCGCAACCTAAGTTTAGAATGGTATACCGAAGTTCAGTACGGTATACCGAAATATCAATACGGTAATAGTATGTAGTTATTTCATATTGATATTTTCGATACGTACGATACAACATTTTCGATATGGTATATCGTATCGACCCAGCTATAGGGTTTACGGAAGAAGCTAGTACATATCGGCAGCCACCTCCCTCAAGTCACCATGGCTATTCCTCTTTCATTTTCTTAACTTTATCGGTGAATCGACGTGTAACCGCAACATTCTTGAGGTAGCTTTATTTTGCTATCATATTTTTAAAGTAGCATTTGGACGAAGGGCTGGCAGGTTCGAATAATTGGGAAGTGGTAGGATAATCATTTTAATTCTTGAGTAGTTGATGAATAAGTGGTTATTGTGTAGGTTTAAACATGTTTTGATAAATTATTTAGTTACTATTCAACTCTTGCGTAAAGATTTCATGAGGACTGAAAATACTCGTTAGATTTTATGGTTTTGATGACTGAATGTTTAAGCTAGATAAGATACATCGTAAGAGGGTGTTTGGTAGGGTTAGATAAGGTAAGATAGTTAAGTTATCAGCTTTAAATGGGCATTTGGTAGCCTAGATAAAATATAAGTGTGCCCGTGTTAAATACTCGACCCGATCAAATCAAGCACAAAATAACTATCTCATTCTAATAAATAATCAGTAAAAAACGAGGTGATTGTGTATCTATTTCTTCAAATTTATGCTCTTGACTTTAATAGCCCTCCCTCAAATTTCGATAATCTATTCCCGTCCCTTTCTAAGTAAATTGTGTGATAAGTAAATTCAATTAACAAAAAATAAATATAATAATGGCATACATGTCTTTTTCACACATATAACGAAATAATCTCATTTCATATCTTAAGCTATCAAACACTAAGGTAAAAATTGTGTTATCTTACAAAATTAAGATAAATCATTTCACTTTGAGTTATCACGTGTTAAGACGTATAGCCTACCAAACACCCCCTAAATGAGATGATTAAACATGAATGAAAATAGAATTTGATATAAAAGCATGAAGAGGATTAACTTATCTATTTTCATTCCTATATTCCGAATTCTTTAGCATATTTACCATAGCAAAAACCTACCTTGCTTTAACAATTTCAAAAGTAACTCTTTTGAGTCTAGAGGTCCCTGATTATTTTAATGGAAAATTTAGGAGTTCATTTACTATATATATAAATTGTTTGAACAAAACCACCATAAACTGTTGAAATTCTTGTAAACTGTCCTATTTTCGTATAGTTTATTCAAATTATTCCGAGTGCTTGTGCTAGAGGTAAAATCGAATAAGTAATTTTCAAATTAACTATATGGTGTCAATGTGCTCCTGGAATTTTATGATGAATTAAAGTGTAGAGACACTAATTACAAAACTTGTTTAGAAAATGTTGTCGGAAACTCTTTGAATTTGGTAGTCTATGGTAAAAAGAATCACTAGGAATTTTCGAGTGAATCTTTTTGCTTTGTAAACTAGACTTCCTGTATAGCATTTGAAAAAATTAGGTTAAGACTCTAAAGTCTTCTGAATAAATATAGAACGTTGATGAGAAATTAATCTAGTGCACATCCACAATAGGAGTGCACTAGCAATAGCCTAGCAAAATATTTCGTCCGTCACATCATCATGCCCTTCTCACAGCCTAGTTACTTCCCTAGTCAAGTAACAGCCTAGCAATAGCCTAGCCAATGTCCTAGCCAAACAAATAAATTGGCAAATACGATTTAATTCATTTTAGTTATTGGTGTTTATCAAGTATTAAAAAAATAAAATGCAATGAGTTGTAAATATAGAGTATAAATAAAAAAATTAAAAAAAATTCGGATAGCTGCACAATAGATGGCTAGCAATCGGCTTTCCGGTTAGTCCACGCCCGTCCGCTCCGCGCTCGTCCTTACCGTTAGCCGATCGCAATAGTGGACTAGCCGCCCGCCCTAGCTGCTAGTCTGTGGCTAGGGCGGCGCTAGTCCACTATTGTGGATGCTCTTAAATGATTAATTATGGAATTACTTTACGTCTAAGGTAATAAATAAAGCAAAGAGTTTAGCTTATAGTGGTATTATTTTTCTTTAAATTGATGTGTTATAATGCTATAAAGTAGCTACACCCAAATATTAGCAAAGAGACTAGAGAAAGAAGAAACGTCGAACGAAAAGGTTTGGAAATAAACGACATCTTGGTAGCATGCTCAACACTTAAATGACCTAATTTAAATGACCTAATTCCGTTATGTGCTTTATGCATATATGTTCTAAGAAAAATTATGTGATATAAATTCGATAATGGTTTGCAATAATGAGCTAGTTCTCATTCTCACTATTGAGCCCTAAGCTCTATGTCAATATTGTGAAAGTAAATATAACCCAGTCATGATGTTGTACTACTTTTCTAGCCAATGCATACTCTCCTTAAATAACAACCACCACCACAATAGTTATGAGGCAA
Source organism: Salvia splendens (assembly GCF_004379255.2). Lineage (NCBI taxonomy): Eukaryota > Viridiplantae > Streptophyta > Magnoliopsida > Lamiales > Lamiaceae > Salvia > Salvia splendens. The sequence goes on from NC_056039.1 coordinate 30,482,269, forward strand.
GAGGTGCGATCACTTGGCGATTCATCTGCAGCATCTATCAACGCTCTCCGACTCTCTCCATCTCTTTGTCCGACCAGAGTTATGAGCACCCTCTAAAGGTGTATTTGAATTCAGTTGTCTACTCAGGAGGGCCGCCTTCACTGGCGCATTTTGTGGACACGGAGAAGATGGTGACAGGGCCGAAGATACGCCGGGGTAGGTATTAGGTGGTGGCCGAACCAGAGTGAAGTACTCGTTGTTGACTATAGTTTAGGATGGTTCTTATTGATATGAAGAAAGTGAACATCTTGTGTTGGATTTGCACATTCATATACCATACCATCTGTTGGGAAATAAACACAGACAATCACGAATATGAAAGAGAATGAAAACCAGAAATTGTTTACCCAGTTCGATACAACGTGTATCTACGTCTGGGGGCGATGCCAAACCAGGGATTTCACTATATAATTTCAGAATAAGCATCATTTAACAATGAGGGAGCACCTCTATTTATAAGCAACTAGAGAGCCCTAATTCTAGTCAAACTAGGAAACATATATCACAAGGAAAAAATACTTCAAGGAAACAAATCCTAAACATGGTAGGAGATAAATTAGGCTCCATAATTAACAATCTCCCACTTGGAGACTAACAACTCCTAAACAACCATTTCCTCGTGATCTCATCCCTTCATCCGCTTAGCATCGCCTAACCTTCTCTTCAAGTTCCAAGGCCAATTGAAGCTATGCATAGCTTCAATTTCTCTAAGGTCACCACCTTAGTAAACATGTCTGCAGGATTCTCACTTCCAAGTATCTTCACAAGTTGCAGGATTTTCATCTCCACTAGGTGTCGGATGTAATGATACTTCAACTCCACATGCTTTGTCCTAGAATGAAATGCTGGATTCTCCGCCAAGAAAATAGCACTCTAACTATCACTGTAGAGTATGCTACTCTTGTTCTCCTTCCCAAGTTCATCTAAGAAACTCTGCAATCACACCATCTCCTTGCTTGCCTCTGTCGCAGCTACATATTCAGCCTCCGTAGTAGACAAAGCAACGGTCTTCTGCAACTTAGAAGTCCATGAAATAGCAGTACCACCATAAGTAAATACATACCCGGTTGTGCTTCTTCTCCCATCAAGATCATTGGACGCCAAGTCTGCATCCACATAACCTGCCAGCTCGACATTCTTGCCATTGAAACATAAGACACTTTCTGTAGTACCTCTCAAGTATCGAAGGATCCATTTAACTGTTTCCCAATGTTGCTTGCCCGGATCACCCATGAACCGGCTCACTACTCCCAATACTTGTGCAATATCAGGCCTCGTACACACCATTGCATACATAATACTGCCAATTGCTGAAGCATAAGGAATTTTCTTCATTTCAGCACGTTCTTCTTTTGTACTCGGCTACTCCTTCTTTGACAGCTTAAAGTGACTGCCTAAAGGCACACTTACTGGCTTCGAATTATCCATGTTGAATCTTTCCAAAACCTTACTAATGTAAGCAGCTTGCGAAAGATACAATTTTCCTGCCGCCTTGTCACGCTCGATTCTCATGCCCAAAATTTGATTAGCCTCTTCAAGATCTTTCATGGAGAATCGTTCAGACAATTGTCTTTTCAACTTATCCATCTCCTTTTGATCACCTCCTGTGATCAATATATCATCAACATATAATAACAGGATAAGATAGCTCTTGTCAAACCTCTTGTAGTAACAACAATGGTCAGCGTAGCATCTTTTATAGCCAATCTCCATCATGAATCCATCAAACTTCTTGTACCACTGCTTTGGAGCTTGCTTTAAACCATACAAGCTCTTCTTCAACTTGCACACAAGATTTTCCATTCCTTTTACTACGAATCCTTCAGGCTGTGTCATGTACAACTCATCCTCCAAATCACCATGAAGGAATGCTGTCTTTACATCCATCTGATGTAACAATAGATTTTCTGCAACTACCATACTCAACACTAAACGAATAGTAGTTAGTTTCACAACAGGAGTGAACACATCTGTATAATCAATACCGTATCGTTGCTCAAATCCCTTGACAACCAGCCTAGCCTTGTAGCGCTTGCTACCATCAGCTTCACATTTGATTCGATAGACCCACTTGCAATGCAATGCCTTTTTCCCTTTGGGAAGTTCCACAAGCTCCCATGTGCCATTAGAGAGGCAAACTCATCATCCATGACAATTTTCCACCTTCGTTTATCAGGGCCTTCTCCTGCCTCTGCATAACACTCGGGCTCACCACCATCAGTAAGTAACAAATAGAAATTAGAGGGCGAGTACCTATCAGGTGCACGTCGCTCTCTAGTCGATTTAGGCAGCGGAATAGTCGGTGGTGGAGTGCTTGGTTCTTCTTCAAGCACCTCTTCAGCATTCTGACTCTCCTTGCTCCCACTCGAGTTTGAGATGTCTAGCTCGACCACTTGTGGCTCAGAACTGCTGGGACTCGACGCCTCCAATCTATCCTTGTACAATACTTGTTCATTGAAAATGACATCTCTACTGCGAATAACCTTACGGTTCTGCTCATCCCAGAGTCTATAACCGAACTCATCGCCTCCATAACCAATGAACGTACACTTAATAGATTTAGCATCCAACTTACTTCTCTCAACGGAACTAACATGAGCATAAGCAATACAACCAAAGATGCGTACGAAAGATAGATTTACCTCTTTTCCTGTCCAAACCTCCTCGGGTATCCGAAACTCCAAGGGAACTGATGGACCTCTATTAATTAGGAATGCAGCTGTGTTGACTGCATCTGCCCAAAAACTCTTTGGCAATCCACTTTTCAATCTCATGCATCTTGCTCGCTCGTTCAACGTTCTGTTCATGCGCTCTGCGATTCCATTCTGCTGTGGAGTTCCTTTCACAGTTTTCTCCATGCGGATTCCATTCTCGGCGCAGTACTCCTTGAACTTTGCAAGTTCATATTCTCCTCCATTATCGGATCTTAGACACTTCACCTTCAGCCCGGTTTCAGTTTCAACAAGGGTTTTCCACTTCCTAAAAGCATCAAACGCATCGGATTTACTCTTCAGAAAATAAACTCATAGCTTTCGAGTAGAGTCGTCGATGAAAGTCATATAATATTCAGAGCCTCCTAGGGACTTCACAAGTGCTGGTCCCCATAGATCCGTATGGACCATCTCCAACTTCTGTGTCTTCAATTTTCTGCCTCCTCTTGAGAAACTCACCCTTTTCTGTTTCTCAAACACGCAATCCTCGCACAGGCCAACTTCAACAGTTTTCAGGCCAGGCAGTAAACCTCTTGAGCACATTATCTTCATCCCTTTCTCGCTCATGTGGCCAAGACGACAGTGCCACAAATCTGCATTATTTGCCTCACTTGCAATATCAATGCAATCTTTGGAGTTAGTTGTGGTATACAACGTACCCTCCTTCTTACCTCGAGCTACTATCATAGCTCCCTTGGTAATCTTCCAATTGTTGCAGCCAAACGTCACGGTGTACCCTTCTGCATCAAGCTGCCCAATCGAAATCAAACTTCTCTGCAATCCAGGAATGTGTCTGACTCCATTCAGTTTTATCACGGATCCATTGGACGTCACTACCTTCACGTTTCCCTTTCCCACGATATCTAAGGGCTCGTCATCAGCCAGATATACCTTCCCAAAATCGCCAGAAACGTAGTCTTCCATTATCTCCACATTGCTACAGGAGTGGAACGACGCTCCAGAATACCCACGATTCCATCGGACTACTGACACTCAAGACCAACGCCTCGCCATCGTCATCAGACATGGTAGCGTTTGCTGTCTTCTTGTTCTTCTGATCCTTATTCTTATACTTCTTCGGTGTCTCACACTGATTTCTAAAATGCCCAAACTCATCACAATTCCAGCATTTAACTTTATCCAAATCCTTCTTGGATTGGCTCCTCCCTCTGGAATTTGATCTTCCACGATTTTTCTTTCCCTTCGATCTGCCTCTCTGTTCTGTATTCAGTGCTGATCCCGAAGTAGAAGATTCTGATTCTCTCCGGCGAACTTCCTCACCAATCATCAGATCTCTTACTCTGTCAACTGTTAGGTTTGTCTCTGCAGCAGTAACTGCTGTCACTGTGCCAGCCCAACTCTCAGGCAGAGATGATAGCAAAATCAGGGCACGAATTTCATCATCGAATTTTATATCAACCGAGTTCAGTTGCGAAGTAATCATGTTGAACTCGTTGAGATGTTATTGCACCAGCTTTCCCTCTTGCATTCTAAAATTAAACAATCGCTTAATCATATGTACCTTGTTTGCCGTTGATGGTTTCTGATACATGTCCTCCAATATCTTCATCATCTCCTTTGTCGACTTTGCTGCAGTCGTGTGATAAGCCACATCCTTGGACAACGATAGCCTAATCGCGCTCATCGCTTTTCTGTCCAGCAGCTCCCACTCCTCATGTTCCATCTTTTCGGGTTTGATTTTTAAAGGCTTCCAGAGATCTTTACCGTACAGGTAATCCTCAATCTGCATCTTCCAAAATCCGAAATCAGATCCGTCGAACTTCTCTACAGCAATTTTCTCGTCGATCCCCATCGTGATTTCTGCCTCTTAAACCTTAGGCTCTGATACCAGTTGTTGGGAAATAAACACAGGCAATCACGAATATGAAAGAGAATGAACACCAGAAATTGTTTACCCAGTTCGATACAATGTGTATCTACGTCTGGGGGCGATGCCAAGCCAGGGATTTCACTAAATAATTTCAGAATAAACATCATTTAACAATGAGGGAGCACCTTTATTTATAAGCAACTAGAGAGCCCTAATTTTAGTCAAACTAGGAAACATATATCACAAGGAAAAAATACTTCAAGTAAACAAATCCTAAACATGGTAGGAGATAAATTAGGCTCCATAATTAACACCATCCAAATGTATTTTTTGTGGAATTCATATACGTAGGCAGATAGAATAACATATAATGAAGGTAGTGACTAGTGATTGATTGTCATAGAAGGGGTAGTACTTGTTGATTAACTCTAATGTAAATATGTACAACTAAAATACATAAATCTATCAAATCAGGAACTGATTTATGGATTCTTTATAGCACTCTTGCCAAAATTGTGAAGTTATACAATGGCAAGAGTGGTAGAAAGAATTGATCCCTAAAATCACGATAGGTATTACTCTCTTCACCATGGGGGATTAGCCTTCTACCAACCAGCAGCTCCCAAGAAACTAATGCAGAAAACATAAAAGAATACTAAGTACTATTTTCTATTAAAAAATAATACGAGAAGGAATATTCCAAATGTAATTGCTGATAATAGACAGTGATGGTTTGGCGAATTTTTGATGGTGATGAATGCTGGAAAATACAGATCACGACACAGAGATTTACGTGGTTCGATTTACTGAGGTAAATCTACGTCCACGGGAAGAAAAGAGGGCAGAGTTGTATTGCTTGATCTGTTTTCTACAGCTTACAATACAGACTTGCTATTTGATATTTGATCTCTAGAGAACTTAACCCTTCCTTATCTGATCTGAGTTCTATTTATACATTGAACTAAGATCGTGGCTTGCATCACCACTAATGATGGTTGTGAATGTCGTGGAGGTCATGGAGATCCTGCATGGGTCCACTATCCTGCATGAGATCCTGCATGAGTCCACTATCTCTGTGCTTGGTCCACTATCCTGCATGTGATCCTGCATGAGTTGACTATCTTCCAGTTCGGTCGAATACTGAGACCGAACTGCTGAACTATTGCCGAGTAGCTTTTGCCGATCTGAGAGTGGAGCTTGATTGGTCGGCTTTTACCGAGCTGTGGGCTGGGGCCGAACTCTTTGGTAATGCCGAACTGATACTCTTCCTTGGGCTTTGGGCTGATGGGCCGTCACTGCTATTGGGCTTGTTTAGTCCGTACCCCATCACTACCCCCCCCGAAAAGCGAAGTGAATCACTTCGGCGAAGCGAGTCACTTCGGCATTTTGATAAAGGTACGGGGGAGGCTGACGTCAGGGGACGTGCCTTGCGCGTGACTGCATTAAATGCGACAGTAAAATCCGGCCGTTGAATCCTGAAAAGGTGGGATTCGAAACGGTGCGATGATTTTGAAATCTTCTCCGAATCTGATAAATACGTCCTTTCTTCATCAGTTGAACACTTTTGCTATTGCTTCTTCTGCAATCTCTCTCTTTTGCGTAAAAATTTCCTTCCGCTTTCGAGAATTTCTTCAGAATTTCTTCAGACTTTCAAAGAGTAAGAACCATGTCTTCTTCTTCTTCTTCTTCTGAGTCAGGTAGCGGTAGGAAAGGGGATAAGGGGTCTTCTAGCCGGAAGGAATCCGGGGAGAAGACCGTAGAGTATTTTCACAGCATCTTGAGTAAGGATACTGTGATATCCTTACACGAAAAATATTTTTTTCCTGGGGGGAAGGTTGCGATTCCCGACGACCTTCATAGGGCTGACTCGCCGCCGGAGGGTTACGCCACCGTTTATTAAGCCGGCTTGGAATGCGGGCTTCGTTTCCCTCTTCCCCCTGCCTTTGTAGAGCTGCTAGATTTTTTTCAACTCCCTTTAGGTCAGGTGACTCCGAACTCTTGGAGGCACTTATCGGCCTTTGCTGCCGAACTGCGTAGGCTAGACAAGGATCTGTCTCTGAGGGCAATCCTTAATTTTTTTCAGTTTAAGAGAAAAGGATCTTGGTTTTACTTGATCCCTTTACAGCCTTTTAGGGCCTTCTGCAAAACCAAGTGGCCAAAGTGGCAACATCGCTTCTTTTTTTATAATAGGACAGCGGCTCCGGGCTTTCCTTGGAGAGGGCCGAAGTCCGTGATTCCTCATCCTCGGTTAGAACCGTTGGACGAGCTCGAGGGCGAGCTCAATAAGATTCCTATGATTAGGAAGCAGTACCTGGAGTCTGAGCTCGTCAAGGGCGACTTCGTGTTCGACTCCTCGTCTTCGGATGAAGAGACCGAGGGTGAGGAATTCTTTTTTGTGCCTTACTGCTTTTGTGGCGAATACTAACTTTGCTTTCTTGCTTTTTGGCAGTGTACATGCTGAATAAGATTAGCCGCAAATCCTCCAAGCTTAAGGAGCCGGAGAAAGAGAAGGCTATCAGCTCGGCGCCTGATGCCGAGAAGAAGCCGAAGAGGCAAAAGACCTCTTCGGATCCAAAGAAGCCGGAGTCGACTTCGGCAAGTAGGAAGGGGAAGACCCAGAAGCCCCCGAGAGCGCCAGAGAAAGACGTGGTCTTGGCGCCTCCTTCGGAACATATCTGTGAGCCCTTTTTATGGCCCACGGACTTCGCCGAGGTGAATTCTCTTCTTGATTTTCTGGCCTTGCTTTTTTCCTGTATTTTTTGTGGCCCCTCTGTTGACTTTTTGCTTTTTCCATTTTCAGAGGAACGATATGCTCTCCAAGCTCGTCGCCGTTGAACTCTCCAATGCGTCCAACGACTATGCTGAGATGCAGAGGAAGTTGGCGGCTGCTTGTCACCGGGCCGAGCAGGCTGAGGCAAACTTTGAGAAAGCCAGAGCTGCTAGGATTTCGGCCCAGGATGAAGCTCAGTTTGCCAAAAACCAGCTCGTCATCCAGCGAGAGCAGACGAAACGGAGGGATGCTGCCGCCGTGGTTGCCCAAGGAGAGGCTCTCCGTGCTTTCGCGGAGAAACTCTTTCTGAGCAACCAATTTTCAGCCTTTGTCGGTGATCTGCTGAAACTGATGACCGATAAAGCCGAGCAGGGTCCCGAAGTCATCCTGCCGCTGTACGGCCGAGAGATAGCAGCTCGGCTTCAGAGTCTGCCGGTGCTTGAGGAGCTTGCTTCGTCCTCGGTCCTGCTTTCTGCAGACCAAGTTCGTAGTTGCCGAGCTGACCGCGATGAGAACATGGAGGCTATCTTTGCCTCCATAGGGTCAGTTTCACCCGCTCCAATTTTCCATGGAGAGGGTGATACCGAGCAGCATGAGCGGCAGACCGGCGATGAGCAGGCCGAGCAGGAGGCGCAGCAGATCGGCTACGGTGGCGCCGAGCAGGCTGGGGAGAGCAGGGAGGCCGAGGCTGAAGCTGAAGCAGACAAGGAGAAGGAAGCTGAACCTCACCGAGAAGGCGGAGACGAAGCTGGCGGAGTATGATTTCGTCTCCCTTCTCTTAGTTTAGTTTCTTCCTTCTTGTAAAACGGCCTTGAAGCCCTTGTGTAGAAAATTTTTTTTCTTATGAATGAAAAAATTCTTCTTTCTGCTCTTGTGTCTTCGTATAGCCTTTCGTACTCTCTTTTACTCCTGTTGTGGTTTACTACTTGCTCAGTAATCTGAAATGCCGAACTGACATAGCTGCTCTATATTCTGAACTCTTAAGGAGCTGGAGGTACTTCACTGGAAGCGGCTGTACTCTTCGGCTTTAGACGAAGCTGAGAAAAGAGCCATAGCTGACCAGGTGAAGAATGACGAACTCTTGGCTCGTTCAGTGAAGTTGGAGGCAGACAATAAGGACTTAGAGTCCGAAAAGAAAGATCTGGAGGCCGAGCTGAATACCGCCGTCGCTGAGAGGACTGCGTATGAGGATTTCATCTGCAGGCGCGGGGGAATGACCATCTCTGAAGTTCAGGAAAGAGTTGACGAACTGTGGGAGGAATATCATGTACTCCGGAGGAACAATGCGCTGGAGAGTTCGGTTTGCCAACAAGTCGTGAATTCATTGCGGCGCTATGCTTCTCGGTACGACATCATTCTTTCCCGGCGTCCTTCAATCGAGAGATTCCTTAGGCATTTCCCGCCAACAGATGCTCGCACTCCAGCTCAAACCCCTGATTCACTTGCTCAAAACCCTACTCCAAGTCAGCAACGAACTCAGGAACAGCCGGAAACGTCAAGACGAGAACGGACTCAGGAGCAACCGGAAACGTCAAGACAAGGACGGACTGAAGTTCGTAGAGGAGCTGTGATTATGGGTGAGCAAGATCAACAAATGCTTCGTGAAGAGACTCTTCGCCGCCGAGGTGCTAGAGCTTCCCGGGCTCAGGGAAGAGGCGGTAGGTCGATTAGAGCATCTCGTCGACCTGCTTATTCTTCAGCTGCCGAGAACGCCCGAACTCGGCTTCACGAGGATTTTGTGAATAGATGGCTCAACTTTAGCAACCAGGGACAGTAGAATAGTCCTTTGTAATGGCGTAACGCCTTCTCGTAGGGCAGCAGAATTGTATGCCGAACAAGTTTTAATAAATGAAATCTTCATTTCGCTTCTATCACTGCGTATTTACAGCTCAGCGAAAAAATTTCATCGTGCTCGTCCTCGGTCTTATGAAGTAAACTTCTTTGACCGGACTCGTCCTCGGTCTTATGAAGTAAGCTTCTTTGACCGGACTCGTCTTTGGTCTTATGAAGTAAACTTCTTTGACCGGACTTAGTCCTCGGTCTTATGAAATAAACTTCTTTGACCGGACTCGTCTTTGGTCTTATGAAGTAAACTTCTTTGACCGGACTAAGCTTGTGTCCTAATTTGGCGAGTTTTATCGCTCGGATCGGACTTTCCCTTGTCCTAATTTGGCGAGTTTTATCGCGTGGATCGGACTTTCCCTTTGTTGCAGTTCGTTTCAGACGAACTGCTTGTTTCTTAAGCCGAATTGTGGTCTTGTATCCTCCTTAGAAGCTTGGACTCACAATCGTTGGCTTATTGTTGCAGTTCGTTTCAGACGAACTGCTTGTTTTTTAAGCTGAATTGTGGTCTTGTATCCTCCTTAGAAGCTTGGACTCACAATCGTTGGCTTATATATGTTCTAAAAAGGGGATCAGCCTTTGAAGAACAAGATACCTCAGTAACATTTGTAAGAGACGACACGCACATAGACAGACAAAACACACCTAGACAAGCAAGACGCACATAAACGAACGAGACGCACATAGACAAACAAAAAGCACATAGACAAAGTAAAAAAAACAAAGAAAACACATACCTCTAGGACCGAACTAGACACAAGACGGACTGACCGGACTGTCTCTTACAAATGGAACTTCTTGAGGTTGGAAATGTGCCATGTTCGGGGTACTTGTTCTCCTGACATGTGAGTCAATTTGTAAGACCCTTTGCCGAGGACTTCTGACACCCGATATGGACCTTCCCATGTGGGTTCGAGCTTGCCCAGCTTTTCTGCTCGGCTTACTTCGTTGTTTCTCAAGACAAGATCTCCCACTTGAAATTGCAGCTTTTTCATCCTTTGGTTATAATACCGGGCTACTTGCTCCTTGTACTTGGCTGTTTTTATGCAGGCCAATTCTCTTCTTTCTTCGGCCAGATCTAGTTCGGCTCTCAGTCCGTCATCATTCATTTCTGAGGAGAAATTTAGAGTTCGGGGACTGGGTACGCCGATCTCAACCGGAATCACGGCTTCAGCGCCGTACACCAGACTGTACGGAGTTTCACCGTTGGAAGCTTTGGGTGTAGTTCGGTAGGACCATAGGACTTGAGGGAGATTTTCTACCCATTGTCCTTTGGCTTGTTCTAACCGAGCTTTCAACCCTTTCACCAAGATACGGTTTGTTACCCTCCGTTTGTCCGTTTGCTTGTGGGTGGGAGACCGAAGTGAACCGCTGTTGAATATTCAGCTCTTGGCACCAATTCTTGAATGTCTTGTCGGTGAACTGAGTCCCGTTATCCGAAATGAGGATGTGGGGTAAGCCAAATCGGCACACTATGTTCTTCCAGACGAAATCCAATGCCTTCGAGCTCGTTATCGTAGCTAATGGTTCAGCTTCTACCCACTTTGTAAAGTAATCCACGGCAACGATAAGGAATTTCATTTGCCGAGGAGCTTGTGGTAGTGGTCCCACTATGTCTATGCCCCATTGCATAAAAGGCCAAGGGCTTTGCATAGCATATAGATCGGTCTGCGGCATCTTTGGGATATTTGCATGGATTTGGCACTTCGTGCATGTCTTGACGAGCTGCACTGCGTCTTGTACCAAAGTTGGCCAATAATACCCCCATCTCAGAACTTTTTTAGCTAAAGCTCTAGCTCCGATGTGGCTACCGCAAGATCCTTCATGAACTTCTCTAAGGATGTAGTCCGTCTCTTCTGGCCCTACACATCGCAATAACGGCTGAAGGTAGGACTTTCTGTATAGGACTCCTTCATGAAGTTCGTACCGAAGGGCTCGGCATGTGATTTTCCGAGCTTCTCTCTTATCCTCGGGCAGTTGTCCTTGATCTAGATACTGTAAGATCGGCGTCATCCAGTTCGGCGAGCTGGCTACTGAAAGTACCTCAGCTTCATCAATGCTTCTGTGCATCAATTCCTCCACCTTTGAACTTGGATATGAGGCTAACTTACTTAAAATATCTGCTCGGCTGTTTTCCGCTCTGGGAATGCGGATTATTCGAAAATAAGAGAAACTTCGGCTAATGCTTTGCGCTTTGTCCCAATATTTCCTCATCCTCTCATCACGGGCTTCACTTGTACCCAACATGTGATTCACTACGACTTGTGAATCACAATGGATTTTGAGAGACTTGATAAATAGACTTTGCGCTAGCTTGAGTCCGGCAAGGAGAGCTTCGTATTCGGCTTCATTATTAGTAGTTGGGAATAAGAACCGAAGTGAGTAAGTTACCTCGTGTCCGTCGGGAGCGATAAGTAAAATACCAGCTCCACTTCCCGTTTTATTCGAAGCTCCATCTACGAATCCGCTCCAGCAGTCCGGTGGCTCTACTTCGGATTCCAGGGGCTGTGCTAGTTCGGCATTGGTAGAATTTTTCTGTTCGGCAATGACAGGGATTGCTTGATCGAACTTTGCTTCTGCAAGAAAATCTGCCAAGGCTTGTCCCTTGATGGCTTTCCGAGGTAGGTATTCGATTGAGTGTTCTCCCAACTCTATGGCCCATTTGGCGATTCTGCCTGATGCTTCTGGCTTGGTCAAAACTTGCCGAAGTGGAAGATCGGTTAAGACGCATACCTTGTGAGCATAGAAATATGGCCGCAGTCTCCTTGCTGCATTTACTAATGCCAGAGCAATTTTTTCCAGAGGTTGATACCTTGTTTCTGGACCTCTTAATGCTCGGCTTGTAAAGTAGATGGGAAGCTGCTTTAGGCCTTCTTCTCGTACAAGCACCGCGCTAATGGTCTGATCCGATGCCGCTAAGTATAAGAATATCACTTCAGCATCTGTTGGAGCAGAGAGAATAGGAAGCTCGGCTAAATAACTTTGAGCTCGTCAAAAGCCTTTTTCTGCTCGACTCCCCACTCAAACTTTGGTGCCTTCTTTAACACTTTGAAGAATGGCATTTGCTTTTCGGCTGCTTGGGAAAGGAATCTATTCAGTGCGGCTAGACATCCAGTTAGCCTTTGCACATCATGTATGGACTTCGGCATTGCCATGTTCTGAACAACTTGAACTTTTAGCGGATTTGCCTTGAGTCCTTCCTTTGAAACCCAACAACCTAGAAACTTTCCCGAATCTACCAAAAAGGTACATTTTTGGGGATTGAGTTTGAGGTTGGCTTTTCGGAGCACGTCGAGAGTGGACTTGAGATTGTCTTCGTACTCCGAAGTGCTTCTGCTTTTAACGACTATGTCGTCAACATACACTTCAACCTCCTTTCCGATCAAATGCCGAAAAAGCTTATCTACCATCCTTTGATATGTGGCTCCGGCATTCTTTAAACCGAACGGCATCTTTTTATAAGCAAAGATGCCGAAGTCAGTAATGAAAGCCGTTTTTGGAGCATCATTCTCATCCATTAAGACTTGGTGGTAGCCTTTGTATAAATCAAGAAAACAGAAAATTTCGAAGCCGATCAAAGCTTCTACTTTTTTGTCTATGTTCGGAAGGGGATAGCAATCTTTAGGACAGTGCTTGTTTAGATCGGTAAAATCTATGCACATCCGCCATCCTCCTTCTTTTTTCTTGATCATCACAGGATTGGCCACCCAAGAGGGATATTTCACCTCGAATAATACATCCGCTTTCAGTAATTGGCGGACTTCGTCATGGATGACTTGATTTCTTTCTGCCGCAAAGAGTCTTTGCTTCTGTTTTATAGGCCGGACTGATGGATCAATATTTAACCGATGAGTGATTACCTCAGAGGGCACTCCGGTCATGTCCAACGGAGACCATGCAAAGACATCTTTGTACTCCTTGAGGAGCTGGATGGTCTTTTCCCGGAGTAGAGGCGTTCCCGCGAAACCGATCTTGACCGTTCTGGATGGATCATCTTCGTATAACTGAACGGTCATTGAGTTCGGCTCAGGTGTGACTTCGGTCATTTCGCTTGCCTCTGACTCCGGCTGTTGTGATTGCTATGCTTGATGATGCCGATCTCATTGCTCGGCACTTTTAAGCGCAATCTGCAGACACTCTTTTGCTCTCTTTTGATCACCTCGGATGACCGCTATCCCCCCTTTAGTGGGGAGCTTGATGGTGAGATGATAAGTAGAGCAAACGGCCCGAACTGCGTTGAGCCAGTCTCTTCCCAGGATGATGTTGTACGGAGACCGAGCTTTTACCACAAAGAACTCGATCATCGTACTGGAGCTTGTAGGCGCTTTTCCCACCGTGATCGGAAGGCTGATAATACCTTCAGGGCGGGTGTCCTCCTGGGCGAAACTTTTCAGAGGAAGTGGTGCCGGACTAAGCCGAGCTGGATCCACTTCTAGTTTATCGAAACATTCTTTAAAAAGAATGCTGACTGACGCTCCTGTATCCACAAACACTCTGTGGATCAGTTTGTTTGCCACTCCGGCTTGGATGACAATAGCGTCTTGATGAGGAGAGATGGCCGGGACGGGATCTGCATCTGAAAATGTAATCACTTCGTCCTGCTTCAGCCTTTTATGCGTTGGCTCCTCTCGATTGAAGCCTCTGCGCTCTGACTTCAGGGACGATTTAGTCTTCCCGGCAGGGAGAGCATCAATAGTCAGGATTACTCCATCATATTGCTGCTCGTCATCGTCTTCGGGATCCTGTTGCCTTTTCGGATCCTGAGGAGCGCAGTTCGCACCTCTCTGCTTTTTGTTCTTTTTCGGCTGCTTGCTTTGGTATTTTTTTAATGTCCCTGCTTTCACAAGAGCATCAATACCTGCAGCCAAATGTCGGCACTCCTCGGTATCGTGACCGTGGTCTTGATGGAAGGAGCAATATTGATCCTGAGGTCGACGCGCGACCGATTTCGTCATCCGCTTTGGTTTTTCGAACATATCGGAATGCAGTTCGAAAATTTCCGCTCTTGACTTGTTCAATGGTACGAACTGAGCGGGCGGCTTCTCAGAATTGAGACGTGGCCCCAATCGGTCTTGCACCGGAGTCCTTTGAATCCTTTCAAAAGGAGTTCGGCGAGGATGTCCCTGATCGCCAAAAGGAGTTCGGCGAGTTTGTCCCTGATCGCTGTGATCGGGCTTCCTCCTGTCTCCTCGGGATGAGCTGTCTAAAGACCGTTTGCGACGGTCTGCCTCATCGGCACGGGAGAACTGGTCCGCAATGTCCCACATCTGTTGAGCTGTTTGCGGACTGCATTCCACGAGCTTTCTGTAGAGAGCTCCGGGCAGGATTCCATTTTGGAATGCCGAAATGACAAGTAGATCATTGAGATCATCTACTTGTAGGCATTCCTTGTGGAATCTCGTCATAAAGTCGCTGATCTTTTCGTCGCGACCTTGACGTATAGAAAGCAGCTGAGCCGAAGTGATTCGGGCTTCCGCTTTCTGAAAGAACCTCCTGTGGAAAGCATCCATTAGATCTCGGTAAGATCTAATGCTGCCTTGGGGGAGGCTATCGAACCACCTTCTTGCGTTCCCGATAAGCAGCTCGGGAAACGGCTTGCACATGTGGACCTCATTGAGACCCTGGTTCGCCATGTTATACTGATAGCGTCCCAGGAAGTCATGAGGATTCACCAACCCGTCATAAGTCATCGACGGAGTTCGGTAGTTCTGTGGAAGGGGAGTTCGGGTGATATCGTCCGAGAACGGAGTCTTCAATGCTCCGTACATGGCGAACCCGACATCTCTTCGGTATGGAGGAGATGGAGATCTCCTGTGATTCCGGTACCGAGGAGGAACAGGAACATGTCGGGGTTGAGGATTCTTCTTCCTGGAAGACACGGCACTACTGCGGTAGTGACTTTCATGTCTGGATGAGGAAGGAGAATCCACCGTTTTCGTCTTCGGTTCTTGGCTCTTTTGCAGGAAGGCTAAGAACTCATCCTGCTTCTCAGCCAAGAACAGCTTGACAGCCTCATTCAAATCAGGCTGCTGGGAAGACTCGGTGTGTGGACCTTTTGAGCGGCTTGTTCCTTCATCGTGAAAACTGGAAGTAGATGTCTCCCGAGGCTGTTTTCCGGACCTGCGGGCTGGACTAGCTTCCTCATGGTTTTCACGAACGGTATTACGGGTAGTATGTGATCTGGTATGCATTTTTTTGGGGTGGAAAAAGGGTCAAAAATTCGCTTTATCACAAATTTGGTTCTCTGTTTCCCACAGACGGCGCCAGTGATGGTTTGGCGAATTTTTGATGGTGATGAATGCTGGAAAATACAGATCACGACACAGAGATTTACGTGGTTCGATTTACTGAGGTAAATCTACGTCCACGGGAAGAAAAGAGGGCAGAGTTGTATTGCTTGATCTGTTTTCTACAGCTTACAATACAGACTTGCTATTTGATATTTGATCTCTAGAGAACTTAACCCTTCCTTATCTGATCTGAGTTCTATTTATACATTGAACTAAGATCGTGGCTTGCATCACCACTAATGATGGTTGTGAATGTCGTGGAGGTCATGGAGATCCTGCATGGGTCCACTATCCTGCATGAGATCCTGCATGAGTCCACTATCTCTGTGCTTGGTCCACTATCCTGCATGTGATCCTGCATGAGTTGACTATCTTCCAGTTCGGTCGAATACTGAGACCGAACTGCTGAACTATTGCCGAGTAGCTTTTGCCGATCTGAGAGTGGAGCTTGATTGGTCGGCTTTTACCGAGCTGTGGGCTGGGGCCGAACTCTTTGGTAATGCCGAACTGATACTCTTCCTTGGGCTTTGGGCTGATGGGCCGTCACTGCTATTGGGCTTGTTTAGTCCGTACCCCATCAGACAGAAAATTAGAAATGGATAAAATGAGATGGAAAGATATAGATGAAGAAGCACCTGATATGGCGGAGGGAGAAAGGCGAATAGAGAGCTCGGAAGAAAAAATAGGCTCCGTGAAGGAACACCACAACTCCGGTGCACCCGAGCAGGAACAACTCCAGCATAGTTTCGCGTCTTGTCTGTACGCAGCTTAATGTTGAAGATGGACAAAAGGGAGAGAGGAACAGAGAGACGTGTTTTTATCCTTCTTTTATTCGATAGCGTGGCGGCGTGGACTTCACATCCAATGCCCGATTTTATCATGTGCTGCACTGCACTGCACTGCTGTGGATTAACTCTACGATTAAAATACGAACAGAAATTAATATCCGAGTCAATTAACTAATGACGGTCGGTGGCCGATTGATTTTGTGCTTCTGTATTTATTCTAAAATAAAATATTAAGTTAATGCCTGGAAATTTTTTTAAAATAATTGATTGGACGGACACCGTCCACTACTTTAGTAGTAGTACGTATTTAATTAGAACACATAAGAGCATCCACTATAGGAATAACACAGCAATAGCCCAACCATAGCCTAGCCACAAACTCCTCCTGCCACATCATCAATACTAAAAATCCTCCTGCCACGTCATAAATAGCCCAGCCATAGCCTAGCCACATCATAAATAGCCCAACCACATCAATAGCCACATCACTAATAACACAATATACGAAATTTAATTTACGAGACATATACGGGAAACATTAATAATACTATTTTAATTTTTAAAAAAAGTACAATAAATTAAAAAAAGTACAAAAAATTTAAAAAAGTACGTTAATAAAAAAAATTACATTCAAAATCGAAAAAGTACAGAAATTAAAATTAAGATCATACGGAGTTTGAGAACCGCTCGTCCCTGAACCAGGCTCGTTGTTCAGATCCATTTCTCGGTGTTGATCTTGTACAGAAATTAAGATAGAGAGAGTATTCGTTAATACAAGTGGTGCGAATGAAAATGAAGTGTAAATCGCGTATATATAGATAGTGTTTCGAAAATTAAAAATAAAAAATAAAAAATCCGCTGGGCTATGTGCTGGGCGATCCGGGCGCTGCAATGGAGCCGAGCGGATCGCCCAGCGCATAGCCCAGCGGTTTTTGACCGCCTAGCGCTAGGCGAAATTGATATCCGGAAAATCGCTCGGCGGTTTTCGGATCCTCCAATGGTTCGCATAGCGACCGCCTAGCGCCGGCGCTCGGCTAGGCGGTGCGCTAGGTGTCATTGTGGATGCTCTAAATAAATAAAAACGATAATTATACCACTCCAGTTTATGATGTAATTTATGTTGTGCGTTACTAAATGGATCCAACTTTCTCAATATAGTTCATTTACCAAAGCTCAATCATTAATTATTTGGTCATGAAGAACTGAATTTACAATTATGGAGAAAAATTAAAAAACCTTGTGATGGGGTACGTACTAAACAAGCCCAATAGCAGTGACGGCCCATCAGCCCAAAGCCCAAGGAAGAGTATCAGTTCGGCATTACCAAAGAGTTCGGCCCTAGCCTACAGCTCGGTAAAAGCCGACCAATCAGTTCGGCATTACCAAAGAGTTCGGCCCCAGCCTACGGCTCGGGAAAAGCCGACCAATCAAGCTCTACTCTCAGATCGGCAAAAGCTGCTCGGCAATAGTTCAGCAGTTCGGTCTCAGTATTCGACCGAACTGGGAGATAGTGGACCCATGCAGAACCTCCACGACCTCCACTACACGATCTATTTCGTGGTGGACCCATGCAGGATCTCATGACCTCCACGACATCCACGACATACTTAGTGGTGATGTAAGCCACGACCTAGTTAGTGGTGATGTAAGCCACGACCTAGTTAGTGGTGATGTAAGCCACGACCTAGTTATTGGTGATGCAAGCCACGATCTTAGTTCAATGTATAAATAGAACTTAGATCAGAAGGAAAGGGAGCTCTCTAGACATAAAAGATCATATAGCAAGTCTGTATTTGTAAGCTGTAAACCAGATCAAGCAATACAATCTTGCCCTCCTTTCTCCCCGTGGACGTAGATTTACCTCAGTAAATCGAACCACGTAATTCTTTGTGTCGTGATCTATATTCCTTACCTGCATTTACTACCATTCTGAAGAAATTCTTGAAAGCGGAAGGAAATTTTTACGCAAAAGAGAGAGAATGCAGAAGAAGCAATAGCAAAAGTGTTCAACTGATGAAGAAAGGACGTATTTATCAGATTCGGAGAAGATTTCAAAATCATCGCACCGTTTCGAATCCCACCTTTTCAGGATTCAACGGCCGGATTTTACTGTCGCATTTAATGCAGTCACGCGCAAGGCACGTCCCCTGACCTCAGCCTCCCCCGTACCTTTATCCAGAATGCCGAAGTGACTCGCTTCGCCGAAGTGATTCACTTCGCTTTTCGGGGGGGGTAGTGATGGGGTACGTACTAAACAAACCCAATAGCAGTGACGGCCCATCAGCCCAAAGCCCAAGGAAGAGTATCAGTTCGGCATTACCAAAGAGTTCGGCCCTAGCCTACAGCTCGGTAAAAGCCGACCAATCAGTTCGGCATTACCAAAGAGTTCGGCCCCAGCCTACGGCTCGGGAAAAGCCGACCAATCACTACCGCAGTAGTGCCGTGTCTTCCAGGAAAAAGAATCCTCAACCCCGACATGTTCCTGTTCCTCCTCGGTACCGGAATCACAGGAGAACTCCATCTCCTCCATACCGAAGAGATGTCGGGTTCGCCATGTACGGAGCATTGAAGACTCCGTTCTCGGACGATATCACCCGAACTCCCTTGCCACAGAACTACCGAACTCCGTCGATGACTTATGATGGGTTAGTGGATCCTCATGATTTCTTGGGACGCTATCAGTATAATATGGCGAACCAAGGTCTCAATGAGGTTCACATGTGTAAGCTGTTTCCCGAGCTGCTTATCGGGAACGCAAGAAGGTGGTTCGATAGCCTCCCCCAAGGCAGCATTAGATCTTACCGAGATCTAATGGATGCTTTCCACAGGAGGTTCTTTCAGAAAGCGGAAGCCCGAATCACTTCGGCTCAGCTGCTTTCTATACGTCAAGGTCGCGACGAAAAGATCAGCGACTTTATGACGAGATTCCATAAGGAATGCCTACAAGTAGATGATCTCAATGATCTACTTGTCATTTCGGCGTTCCAAAATGGAATCCTGCCCGGAGCTCTCTACAGAAAGCTCGTGGAATGCAGTCCGAAAACAGCTCAAGAGATGTGGGACATTGCGGACCAGTTCTCCCGTGCCGATGAGGCAGACCGTCGCAAACGGTCTTTAGACAGCTCATCCCGAGGAGACAGGAGGAAGCCCGATCATAGCGATCAGGGACATCCTCGCCGAACTCCTTTTGGCGATCAAGGACATCCTCGTCGAACTCCTTTTGAAAGGATTCAAAGGACTCCGGTGCAAGACCGATTGGGGCCACGTCTCAATCCCGAGAAGCCGCCCGCCCAGTTCGTACCATTGAACAAGCCGAGAGCGGAAATTTTCGAACTGCATTCCGATATGTTCGAAAAACCAAAGCGGATGACGAAATCGGCCGCGCGTCGACCTCAGGATCAATATTGCTCCTTCCATCAAGACCACGGTCACGATACCGAGGAGTGCCGACATTTGGCTGCAGGTATTGACGCTCTTGTGAAAGCAGGGACGTTAAAAAAATACCAAAGCAAGCAGCCGAAAAAGAACAAAAAGCAGAGAGGTGCAAACTGCGCTCCTCAGGATCTGAAAAAGCAACAGGACCCCGAAGAAGATGACGAGCTGCAATATGATGGAGTAATCCTGACTATTGATGCTCTCCCTGCCGGGAAGACTAAATCGTCCCTGAAGTCAGAGCGCAGAGACTTCAATCGAGAGGAGCCAACGCATAAAAGGCTGAAGCAGGACGAAGTGATTACATTTTCAGATGCAGATCCCGTCCCGGCCATCTCTCCTCATCAAGACGCTATTGTCATCCAAGCTGGAGTGGCAAACAAACTGATCCACAGAGTGTTTGTGGATACCGGAGCGTCAGTCAGCATTCTTTTTAAAGAATGTTTCGATAAACTAGAAGTGGATCCAGCTCGGCTCAGTCCGGCTCCGCTTCCTCTGAAAAGTTTCGCCCAGGAGGACACCCGCCCTGAAGGTATTATCAGCCTTCCGATCACGGTGGGAAAAGCGCCTACAAGCTCCAGTACGATGATCGAGTTCTTTGTGGTAAAAGCTCGGTCCCCGTACAACATCATCTTGGGAAGAGACTGGCTCAACGCAGTTCGGGCCGTTTGCTCTACTTATCACCTCACCATCAAGATTCCCACTAAAGGTGGGATAGCGGTCATCCGAGGTGATCAAAAGAGAGCAAAAGAGTGTCTGCAGATTGCGCTTAAAAGTGCCGAGCAATCAGATCGGCATCATCAAGCATAGCAATCACAGCAGCCGGAGTCAGAGGCAAGCGAAATGACCGAAGTCATACCAGAGTCGAACTCAATGACCGTTCAGTTATACGAAGATGATCCATCCAGAACGGTCAAGATCGGTTTCGCGGGAACGCCCCTACTCCGGGAAAAGACCATCCAGCTCCTCAAGGAGTACAAAGATGTCTTTGCATGGTCTCCGTTGGACATGACCGGAGTGCCCCCTGAGGTAATCACTCATCGATTAAATATTGATCCTTCAGTCCGGCCAATAAAACAGAAGCAAAGACTCTTTGCGGCAGAAAGAAATCAAGTCATCCATGACGAAGTCCGCCAATTATTGAAAGCGGATGTATTATTCGAGGTGAAATATCCTTCTTGGGTGGCCAATCCTGTGATGATCAAGAAAAAAGAAGGAGGATGGCGGATGTGCATAGATTTTACCGATCTAAACAAGCACTGTCCTAAAGATTGCTATCCCCTTCCGAACATAGATAAAAAAGTAGAAGCTTTGATCGGCTTCGAAATTTTCTGTTTTCTTGATTTATACAAAGGCTACCACCAAGTTTTAATGGATGAGAATGATGCTTAAAAAACGGCTTTCATTACTGACTTCGGCATCTTTGCTTATAAAAAGATGCCATTCGGTTTAAAGAATGCCGGAGCCACATATCAAAGGATGGTAGATAAGCTTTTTCGGCATTTGATAGGAAAAGAGGTTGAAGTGTATGTCGACGACATAGTCGTCAAAAGCAGAAGCACTTCGGAGTACGAAGACAACCTCAAATCCACCCTCGACGTGCTCAAAAAAGCCAACCTCAAACTCAATCCCCAAAAATGTACCTTTTTGGTAGATTCGGGAAAGTTTCTGGGTTGTTGGGTTTCAAAGGACGGACTCAAGGCAAATCCCTCAAAAGTTCAAGTTGTTCAGAACATGGCGATGCCGAAGTCCATACATGATGTGCAAAGGCTAACTGGATGTCTAGCCGCACTGAATAGATTCCTTTCCCAAGCAGCCGAAAAGCAACTACCGTTCTTCAAAGTGTTGAAAAAGGCACCAAAGTTTGAGTGGGGAGCCGAGCAGAAAAAGGCTTTTGACGAGCTCAAAAGTTATTTAGCCAAGCTTCCAATTCTCTCTGCTCCAACAGATGCCGAAGTGATATTCTTATACTTAGCGGCATCAGATCAAACCATTAGCGCGGTGCTTGTACGAGAAGAAGGCCTAAAGCAGCTTCCCATCTACTTTACAAGCCGAGCATTAAGAGGTCCAAAAACAAGGTATCAACCTCTGGAAAAAATTGCTCTGGCGTTAGTAAATGCAGCAAGGAGACTGCGGCCATACTTCTATGCTCACAAGGTATGCGTCTTAACCGATCTGCCACTTCGGCAAGTTTTGACCAAGCCAGAAGCATCAGGCAGAATCGCCAAATGGGCCATAGAGTTGGGAGAACACTCAATAGAATATCTACCTCGGAAAGCCATCAAGGGACAAGCCTTGGCAGATTTTCTTGCAGAAGCAAAGTTCGATCAAGCAATCCCTGTTATTGCCGAACAGAAAAATCCTGCCAATGACGAACTAACACAGCCCCAAGAATCCGAAGTAGAACCGCCGGACTGCTGGAGTGGATTCGTAGATGGAGCTTCGAATAAGACGGGAAGTGGAGCTGGTATTCTACTTATCGCTCCCGACGGACACGAGGTAACTTATTCACTTCGGTTCTTATTCCCAACTACTAATAACGAAGCCGAATACGAAGCCCTCCTTGCCGGACTTCAATTAGCGCAAAGTCTATTTGTCAAATCTCTCAAAATCCATTGTGATTCACAAGTCATAGTGAATCACATGCTGGGTACAAGTGAAGCCCGAGATGAGAGGATGAAAAAATACTTGGACAAAGCGCAAAGCATTAGCCGAAGTTTCTCTTATTTTCGGATAATCCGCATTCCCAGAGCGGAAAACAGCCGAGCAGATACTTTAAGTAAGTTGGCCTCATATCCGAGCTCAAAGGTGGAGGAATTACTACACCGAAGCATTGATGAAGCTGAGGTATATTCAGTAACCAGCTCGCCGAACTGGATGACGCCGATCTTACAGTATCTAGATCAAGGACAACTGCCCGAGGATAAGAGAGAAGCTCGGAAAATCACATGCCGAGCACTTCGGTATGAACTTCATGCAGGAGTCCTATACAGAAAGTCCTACCTTCAACCGTTATTGCGATGTGTAGGACCAGAAGAGACGGACTACATCCTTAGAGAAGTCCATGAAGGATCTTGCGGTAGCCACATCGGAGCTAGAGCTTTAGCTAAAAAAGTTCTGAGATGGGGATATTATTGGCCAACTTTGGTACAAGAAGCAGTGCAGCTCGTCAAGACATGTACGAAGTGCCAAATCCATGCAAATATCCCAAGGATGCCGCAGACCGATCTATGTGCTATGCAAAGCCCTTGGCCTTTTATGCAATGGGGCATAGACATAGTAGGACCACTACCACAAGCTCCTCGGCAAATGAAATTCCTTATCGTTGCCGTGGATTACTTCACGAAGTGGGTGGAGGCTGAACCATTAGCTACGATAACGAGCTCGAAGGCATTGGATTTCGTCTGGAAGAACATAGTGTGCCGATTTGGCATACCCCACATCCTCATTTCGGATAATGGGACTCAGTTCACCGACAAGACATTCAAGAATTGGTGCCAAGAGCTGAATATTCAACAGCGGTTCACTTCGGTCTCCCACCCACAAGCAAATGGACAAACGGAGGTAACAAACCGTATCTTGGTGAAAGGGTTAAAAGCTCGGTTAGAACAAGCCAAGGGACAATGGGTAGAAAATCTCCCTCAAGTCCTATGGTCCTACCGAACTACACCCAAAAAATCCAACGGTGAAACTCCGTACAGTCTGGTGTACGGCACTGAAGCCGTGATTCCGGTTGAGATCGGCGTACCCAGTCCCCGAACTCTAAATTTCTCTTCAGAAATGAATGATGATGGACTGAGAGCCGAACTAGATCTGGCCGAAGAAAGAAGAGAATTGGCCTGCATAAAAGCAGCCAAGTACAAGGAGCAAGTAGCCCGGTATTATAACCAAAGGGTGAAAAAGCTGCAATTTCAAGTGGGAGATCTCGTCTTGAGAAACAACGAAGTAAGCCGAGCAGAAAAGCTGGGCAAACTCGAACCCACATGGGAAGGTCCATATCGGGTGTCAGAAGTCCTCGGCAAAGGGTCTTACAAATTGACTCACGTGTCAGGAGAACAAGTACCCCGAACATGGCACATTTCCAACCTTAAGAAGTTCCATTTGTAAGAGACAGTCCGGTCAGTCAGTCTTGTGTCTAGTTCGGTCCTAGAGGTATGTGCTTTCTTTGTTTTTTACTTGTTCTTTGTGCTTGTTTTATAAAAGTTTAAAATCTTGTTCGTCCTTTTTATTTGTCTATGTGCGTTTTGTCTGTCTATGTGCGTGTCGTCTCTTACAAATGTTACTGAGGTATCTTGTTCTTCGAAGGCTGATCCCCTTTTTAGAACATATATAAGCCAACGATTGTGAGTCCAAGCTTCTAAGGAGGATACAAGACCACAATTCAGCTTAAGAAACAAGCAGTCCGTCTGAAACGAACTGCAACAAAGGGAAAGTCCGATCCACGCGATAAAACTCGCCGAATTAGGACAAGGGAAAGTCCGATCCACGCGATAAAACTCGCCAAATTAGGACACAAGCTTAGTCCGGTCAAAGAAATTTACTTCATAAGACCAAAGACGAGTCCGGTCAAAGAAGTTTACTTCATAAGACCAAAGACGAGTCCGGTCAAAGAAGTTTATTTCATAAGACCGAGGACCAAGTCCGGTCAAAGAAGTTTACTTCATAAGACCAAAGACGAGTCCGGTCAAAGAAGCTTACTTCATAAGACCGAGGACGAGTCCGGTCAAAGAAGTTTACTTCATAAGACCGAGGACGAGCACGATGAAATTTTTTCGCTGAGCTGTAAATACGCAGTGATAGAAGCGAAATGAAAATTTCATTTATTAAATCTTGTTCGGCATATAATTCTGCTGCCCTAGAAGAAGGCGTTACGCCATTACAAAGGACTATTCTACTGTCCCTGGTTGCTAAAGTTGAGCCATCTATTCACAAAATCCTCGTGAAGCCGAGTTCGGTCATTCCGGGCAGCTGAAGAATAAGCAGGTCGACGAGATGCTCTAATCGACCTACCGCCTCTTCCCTGAGCCCGGGAAGTTCTGGCACCTCGGCGGCGAAGAGTCTCTTCACGAAGCATTTGTTGATCTTGCTCACTCATAATCACAGCTCCTCTACGAACTTCAGTCCGTCCTTGTCTTGACGTTTCCGGTTGCTCCTGAGTACGTTCTCGTCTTGACGTTTCCGGTTGCTCCTGAGTTCGTTGCTGATTTGGAGTAGGATTTTGAGCAAGTGAATCAGAGGTTTGAGCTGGAGTATGAGCATCTGTTGGCGGGAAATGCCTGAGGAATCTCTCGATTGAAGGACGCCGGGAAAGAACGATGTCGTACCGAGAAGCCCAGCGCCGCAATGATTTCACAACTTGTTGGCAAGCCGAGCTCTCCAGCGCATTGTTCCTCCGGAGTACATGATATTCCTCCCACAGTTCGTCAACTCGTTCCTGAACTTCAGAGATGGTCATTCCCCCGCGCCTGCTGATGAAATCCTCATACGCAGTCCTCTCAGCGACGGCAGTATTCAGCTCGGCCTCCAGATCTTTCTTTTCGGACTCTAAGTCCTTATTGTCGGCCTCCAGCTTCACTAAACAAGCCAAGAGTTCGTCATTCTTCATCTGGTCAGCTATGGCTTTTTTCTCAGCTTCGTCTAAAGCGGAAGAGTACAGCCGCTTCCAGTGAAGTACCTCCAGCTCCTTAAGAGTTAAGAATACAAAGCTGCTATATCAGTTCGGCATTTCATTTTACCGAGCAGGTAGTAAACCACAACAGGAGTAAAAGAGAGTACGAAAAGCTATACGAAGACACAAGTGCAGAAAGAAGAATTTTTTCATTCATAAGAAAAAATTTTTTTTACACGAGGGCTTCAAGGCCATTTTACAACAAGGAAGAAACTAAACTAAGAGAAGGGAGACGAAATCATACTCCGCCAGCTTCGTCTCCGGCTCCTCGGTGAGGTTCAGCTTCCTTCTCCTTGTCTGCCTCAGCTTCAACCTCGGCCTCCCTGCTCCTCCCAGCCTGCTCGGTGCCCCCATCACCGATCAGCAGCACCTCTTGCTCGGCCTGCCTGTCTCCGGTCTACTGATCAGGCTGCTCGGTCTCACCCTCTCCGTGGAAAATTGGAGCGGGTGAAACTGGCCCTAAGGAGGCAAAGATAGCCTCCATATTCTCGTCCCGGTCAGCTCGGCAACTACGAACTCGGTCAGCAGAAAGCAGGACCGAGGACGAAGCAAGCTCCTCAAGGAGCGGCAGACTCTGGAGACGAGCTGCTATCTCTCGGCCGTACAGCGGCAGAACGACTTCGGGCCCCTGCTCGGCATTATCGGTCATCAGTTTCAGCAGATCACCGACAAAGGCCGAAAATTGATTGCTCAGAAAGAGTTTCTCCGCGAAAGCACGGAGAACCTCCCCTTGGGCAACCACGGCGGCAGCATCCCTCCGTTTCGTCTGCTCTCGCTGGATGACGAGCTGGTTTTTGGCAAACTGGGCTTCATCCTGGGCCGAGATCCTAGCAGCTCTGGCCTTCTCAAAGTCTGCCTTAGCCTGTTCGGCCTGGTGACGAGCAGCCGCCAACTTCCTCTGCATCTCAGCATAATCGTTGGACGCTTTGGAGAGTTCAACGGCGACGAGCTTCGAGAGCATATCGTTCCTCTGAAAATGGAAAAAGGAAAGAGTCAACAGGGGCCACCAAAAAAATACAGGAAAAAAGCAAGGCCAGAAAATCAAGAAGAGAATTCACCTCGGCAAAATCCGTGGGCCATAAAAATGGCTCACAGATATGTTCCGAAGGAGGCGCCAAGACCACGTCTTTCTCTGGCGCTCTTGGGGGCTTCTGGGTCTTCCCCTTCCCCTTTGCCGAAGTCGACTCCGGCTTTTTTGGATCCGAAGAAGAGGTCTTTTGCCTCTTCGGATTCTTCTCGACATCAGGCGCCGAGCTGGTAGCCTTCTCTTTCTCCGGCTTCTTAAGCTCGGAGGATTTGCGGCTAATCTTGTTTAGCAAGTTCACTGCCAAAAAGCAAGAAAACAAGGTTAGTTTTCGTCGTCAAGGCAGTAATGCATAAAAAAGAAATCCTCACCCTCAGTCTCTTCGTCCGAAGACGAGGAGTCGAACACGAAGTTGCCCTTGACGAGCTCAGACTCCGAGTACTGCTTCCTAATCATGGGAATCTTATTGAGCTCGGCCTCGAGCTCGTCCAACGGTTCTACCCGAGGATGAGGAATAACGGACTTCGGCCCTCTCCAGGAAAAGTCCGAAGCCGAAGTCCTATTATAAAAAAAGAAGCGATTTTGCCATTTCGGCCATTTGGTTTTACAAAAGGCTCTAAAGGGCTGTAAAGGGATCAAGTAAAACCAAGATCCCTTCCTCTTAAACTGGAAAAAATTAAGGATTGCCCTCAGAGACAGATCCTTATCTAGCCTACGCAGTTCGGCAGCAAAGGCCGATAAGTGCCTCCAAGAATTCGGAGTCACCTGACCTAAAGGGAGTTGAAAAAAATCTAGCAGCTCTACAAAGGCAGGGGGAAGAGGGAAACGAAGCCCGCATTCCAAGCCGGCTTCATAAACGGTGGCGTAACCCTCCGGCGGCGAGTCAGCCCTATGAAGGTCGTCGGGAATCGCAACCTTCCCCCCAGGAAAAAAATATTTTTCGTGTAAGGATATCACAGTATCCTTACTCAAGATGCTGTGAAAATACTCTACGGTCTTTTCCCCGGATTCTTTCCGGCTAGAAGACCCCTTATCCCCTTTCCTACCGCTACCTGACTCAGAAGAAGAAGAAGAAGACATAGTTCTTACTCTTTGAAAGTCTGAAGAAATTCTGAAGAAATTCTTGAAAGCGGAAGGAAATTTTTACGCAAAAGAGAGAGAATGCAGAAGAAGCAATAGCAAAAGTGTTCAACTGATGAAGAAAGGACGTATTTATCAGATTCGGAGAAGATTTCAAAATCATCGCACCGTTTCGAATCCCACCTTTTCAGGATTCAACGGCCGGATTTTACTGTCGCATTTAATGCAGTCACGCGCAAGGCACGTCCCCTGACGTCAGCCTCCCCCGTACCTTTATCCAGAATGCCGAAGTGACTCGCTTCGCCGAAGTGATTCACTTCGCTTTTCGGGGGGGGTAGTGATGGGGTACGTACTAAACAAGCCCAATAGCAGTGACGGCCCATCAGCCCAAAGCCCAAGGAAGAGTATCAGTTCGGCATTACCAAAGAGTTCGGCCCTAGCCTACAGCTCGGTAAAAGCCGACCAATCAGTTCGGCATTACCAAAGAGTTCGGCCCCAGCCTACGGCTCGGGAAAAGCCGACCAATCAAGCTCTACTCTCAGATCGGCAAAAGCTGCTCGGCAATAGTTCAGCAGTTCGGTCTCAGTATTCGACCGAACTGGGAGATAGTGGACCCATGCAGAACCTCCACGACCTCCACTACACGATCTATTTCGTGGTGGACCCATGCAGGATCTCATGACCTCCACGACATCCACGACATACTTAGTGGTGATGTAAGCCACGACCTAGTTAGTGGTGATGTAAGCCACGACCTAGTTAGTGGTGATGTAAGCCACGACCTAGTTATTGGTGATGCAAGCCACGATCTTAGTTCAATGTATAAATAGAACTTAGATCAGAAGGAAAGGGAGCTCTCTAGACATAAAAGATCATATAGCAAGTCTGTATTTGTAAGCTGTAAACCAGATCAAGCAATACAATCTTGCCCTCCTTTCTCCCCGTGGACGTAGATTTACCTCAGTAAATCGAACCACGTAATTCTTTGTGTCGTGATCTATATTCCTTACCTGCATTTACTACCATTCTGAAGAAATTCTTGAAAGCGGAAGGAAATTTTTACGCAAAAGAGAGAGAATGCAGAAGAAGCAATAGCAAAAGTGTTCAACTGATGAAGAAAGGACGTATTTATCAGATTCGGAGAAGATTTCAAAATCATCGCACCGTTTCGAATCCCACCTTTTCAGGATTCAACGGCCGGATTTTACTGTCGCATTTAATGCAGTCACGCGCAAGGCACGTCCCCTGACGTCAGCCTCCCCCGTACCTTTATCCAGAATGCCGAAGTGACTCGCTTCGCCGAAGTGATTCACTTCGCTTTTCGGGGGGGTAGTGATGGGGTACGTACTAAACAAGCCCAATAGCAGTGACGGCCCATCAGCCCAAAGCCCAAGGAAGAGTATCAGTTCGGCATTACCAAAGAGTTCGGCCCTAGCCTACAGCTCGGTAAAAGCCGACCAATCAGTTCGGCATTACCAAAGAGTTCGGCCCCAGCCTACGGCTCGGGAAAAGCCGACCAATCAAGCTCTACTCTCAGATCGGCAAAAGCTGCTCGGCAATAGTTCAGCAGTTCGGTCTCAGTATTCGACCGAACTGGGAGATAGTGGACCCATGCAGAACCTCCACGACCTCCACTACACGATCTATTTCGTGGTGGACCCATGCAGGATCTCATGACCTCCACGACATCCACGACATACTTAGTGGTGATGTAAGCCACGACCTAGTTAGTGGTGATGTAAGCCACGACCTAGTTAGTGGTGATGTAAGCCACGACCTAGTTATTGGTGATGCAAGCCACGATCTTAGTTCAATGTATAAATAGAACTTAGATCAGAAGGAAAGGGAGCTCTCTAGACATAAAAGATCATATAGCAAGTCTGTATTTGTAAGCTGTAAACCAGATCAAGCAATACAATCTTGCCCTCCTTTCTCCCCGTGGACGTAGATTTACCTCAGTAAATCGAACCACGTAATTCTTTGTGTCGTGATCTATATTCCTTACCTGCATTTACTACCATCAAAAATTCGCCCAACCATCACCTTGTAACTACATAAAATTTTGAAAAATATACATGATTTATTACAACTTCAAAAATCATATTAGCGTCCAATCCAGCTGGGAGGGGGTGGCGCCAAATTTATTTTTTTTCCAATTACTAAAATTTAAAATGCGTGGAGAAAAAAATGAGTTGGCGAAGAATTTTGGGGCGATTTTATTCACTCATATTCATTGTGGATTCTCTAATTAAACTTTTTTGCTTAAAAGTGAATGCAAAAAGTTAGTGGAATGCAGGTTCCACATTTATATATTAGTTTTATACATAATAGAATGTGAGTGTAATTAGTTAGTGGAAAGTGGAGTTCATTTATCAAATATGGAAAAAAGCAAAGTGGACAATATTTTACGGACGGATCGAAATGGCCAAACTGGACAACATTTCGCGGACGGCGGGAGTATATTTTAGTATATTATTTCTACTGGTGGACAATGGATTTGGCTGGGGAGTTGGGACCAGGCGCACTTAAATTTTTGTAAAAAATCTACCGCCACTTTGCCCACCTTAGGCGCGACGCGACGGTTGCGGCTCACCTAAGCATGCATGTTGAACCATAATTGACATACTAGCGGTCCAGTTTTAACATTTTCGGAATGTAAAAGCGAAAAGAATCTTGAAAATTGATAAAAGTCGACGATTTTGAAGCATCGATTTCTACCTAAAAGTTTGTTGGGCATATTATAATTCCATCTCTTCAAGAACTAAGCGCCTATATCCGACTATGTTCGAAACCAAAGATTTTTTAACCGACCATCTCTCAATTAAAAAAATACACTAAAAAATTCAAAACTAAAAATTCAACCCCTCGACTCACTCCAATTCCCTTTCTTCCACAACCCATTATTAAAATCGAAATATTCCTTAATCATAAGTTTGGAAACTCCCAAACCATCTTTTAGTCGTCTTGTGACCTGTCTCTCATGTCACGGTTGTAATCTTCCCGATCTTAATCACAAATAATGTATCCTCTTATTTTCATAATTTTTTTCCCAATATTCTTTATTTCTGTTCGATACACGGAATTAGAACTGAATTGGAATTGGAATTCTATGGAATTGAATTGGAAGGACAATTCAATTCCAAATCCTATGTTTGGTAAAATAAAGAATTGCCATGAAATTGAATTGACATGTTTGGTAAATATACACACAGTGCACACACAGTGCACACACTTCACATATTTCACACACTACACATACTTCACACATTTCACACACTACATGCATTTCACACACTATACATACACTATACACACAAAATACATACATTGCACACAAAATAAACACACTATATACACTATACACATGGTACACACACTTACCAATTTTATACGAAATACACACACACTTCACACAAACTAAAATTTCAAATTTAGTTCAGTTTTTCATTTTTTCGGTTTGATTCAGTTTAAACTTTTGAAAAATATTAGTTTTTCGACTCGGTTTGGTTTGGATAAAAAAAAATATCTAAAAGCTGAAAAAAAATTCAAAAATAGGATGCTTAAAATGTGTGAAATGTGAGTATTTTTTGTAGTGTGTGAATTGTGTGTAGTGTGTGTAGTGTGTGCAGTGTGTGAAACGTGTGTAGTATGTTTTGTGGATATATAGTGAAATTTTATGACTATTTGGATTTTGGAATTACAATTTTCTACTTTTGATATGAATTCAAATTGTGGAATTGGAAAATTTGGAATTGCAATTCAATTCCAAATCCAAATATTTTTGTGATACCAAACAACGGATTTGGAATTGGAGGCTCCAATTCCAATTCTAAGCCCTCAATTCTATGGTACCGAACACACGCTTAGTGTTTTCACCTGTTTAATTCTTAACACAACCTACATGCAACATTTTTTAATGCGATACACTGAGACGTATTAAAAATCATGTTTAATTTGTCCAGTACATAAAAGAGTAAAACAATGTCCTAAACCAATGAACATAAATCCTTTGTCATTATGAATATGCTTCTGTTACAAGTTCTTTTTTCAAGGACTAAACTTTTACAAGTTACAATCAAATTACACTGTGAACTCAACCATTCCTTGCCCAGATTAATATACACTTATTCAAAACCATTTCCTCACATCCCTTTTTTCTTTCGTATATGCTTATACATGAAGCATCAAAATGTCACATCTTAACCTACGAGACGTTTTCAGGAAACCACAGCTCAGTTTCAGTTAACAGAAGCCGAGATTGTTAAAATCATAGTATTAGCCAAGATATAATACGCTTTATCACAGCGGTCAAGACGCTCTTTGGATGGCCGGAAAGCTTACCACATTCACTGATCAGCTAATAGAGTCGACGTGAGCAGATCCTGCACGAAAACAGCTCTTCCAGCTGCCTGTCTCATTCTCTGTTCCCGCTCTTCGCAACTCAAGGAAGAGTGAAAACTGCAAGTAGTTAAAATATGACAAATTAGTGAACTTTGAAGACAAACAAGTTAACAACCCAGCCAACACATCAAGAATTTTTATTTGAAAAATCTAAATTTGATTGCTACCTTGATTTCCACATATGCTGAGGTGCCACATTTTTGGCAGTATTGTCCTCCAAACTTGACATCAAAGATTTTGAAATATCATCATTTTCAATTGTAGGGAAGTTCAAAACAAGAGAGGAGAGGAGATTATCAGTAACAGCAGTAGACGAAGCTGCACTACTCGATCGAAACCCACTGCCTCCTAGAAGCACCTGTAAATGGGCCTCTCTGAGATCCCTCCCCAGCAGCGAGAGCGCTTGACTGTTGGGGAAGGGAACTCTACGCAACCGGCCACGGCGGTGCATGTAGCTGTTAGTTAAAGACATCAAAACCATTTTCACAATTGTACAAAAATACGAACAATGGTAATTTCAAAATAAGGATATCTTGAACAAGTGTCCATGCTGCAATGTGAGATGACTTATCATGTCACTGGTAACTTTAACTGAACAAACAGGACAAACCTGCATGAAAGGGCAAATGATGTATGATAAAATAGTTCAAGAGGTAGTATATAATATTTTAAGCAAGAAAGATTCAATTAGAATCAGGATATATCAGTGAGATAACTGTGTGCTTGGATCACCAGATTATACATAGATATGTAATCTGTATGCACTACTTTTGAAATTTTAGTGTAGTCGACATGGCTGGCTGAGAAAATTGAAATATTTAGGCATCGATTGTTTCTCATGCCACGTAATACTGTAACAACTAATTGGTCGTGCATGACTACGAGGATATGCTTCTTTATACTCGACTCTGGATTCACAGAAACAAAGTATACCTCACATTTTTCTACATGGAAACATGCATCCTCTCATGCTGCAGCACCAAAGTCAGCAAGAATCGATCAATATAACTACTTTGAAAGTTTTTTGTCTAGTTGGCAGAGTTATAACAGGTGAGGACGGTTGGTTTTGAATGATTAGGGGTACTCATTGGTGGGTATTTTATGTTCGATACAGCTACACCGCCTAAAATAAGTGATGCGGATGGCATCAACGGACAAGTTGGTAAGTCGATTTCATGCAATTAGTTTCCATCTGAACACCATTAGAGAAGATTCGAAAGAGTGCTATACACTGTAACAATGCTGAATAATACTACTACTCTACAGTTATCTGAAAACAATCCAGGATAACTACATCCATGGAACTAAAACTCAAACAAAAGACAAGACCACAGAACTTTCCCAAATTAAACTAAATATTCTGATCCCTAAAATAGCCTTAAAAAACTCAACTTTGTCCATTCATTCACCAAACATTTCCATTAATTGACAACATACTTGTATGAAAGAGGATTACCAAAATTCACAAGCAAGATCAAGGATTTGGGCAAAGACCTCAACTTTTTCCAACAAATGAATCGAATCTACCAGGAAAATAATAGCAACTCGTGTAATTCGTAAACAAAAGCATCAAATACACAAAAAGAGATCTGGAAAATAAAAGAAACTCACGGTGGATTTGGATTCATACGAGTGCTCGGCCTCGAGATGTGAGCAAAGGGATGCTATATCCAACTCTTCGTAACAATACGGGCAAGGATAATCGGGCTGGGCCTCTTCCTCACCGACAAAATCTTCGACGTTAAACCGATCTTTAATAAAAAAATGAACATAAGATTCAACAAATAATAGGGATCAAAAAACATTTCAACCCAAATATTTCCAACAAACCCAATTGAGAGTGATGATTGCTCTGCATATTGAACTGCCTCTTGGCGGCGGCGAGGCGCATCGTCCAGAAATCCGAGTCCATGATTATTTCCACGGAGAAAAAGTGGGTCGACAACAAACAAGAAGGAGATTCAGAGATGGTGGTCTTATTTAATTTCCTAACAAATGAGAAAAATCGAGCGTTGAATTTGAAGGAAGGAGAATGGATTTCCCTTTACGGTTGAGCTATGGAATGGAGGGTTGGATTTTGATTGACCTATTAATTATTGTTAGAAGGTCTAATCTTTGGCATTGAAATATTAGTCGAGTGAAGAAACTGTAATTTTCGGACATTGAAATTTGAAATATGTTATCGAGTTGAGTGAAAAACTCCTATCATCCATTTATAGAAATATATTAAATAAATTGATATATTAGCGGATATATCGAATTAGTGTTTATGAGTCAAAAGGGATTAATTTTTAAATTTATTATTATTAAAATAATTAAACTAAATTATTTTTAAAAGAGAATGTATTAGTGTTTACAAATTAAAAGTACTAGTCTCAAATATATTCAATGAGTAGTGATATAGGGAAACCATTACTTAAATGAATAACTAGAGAACACGAATTTAGTTCACTATAAGAGTGATTTGGTTCACTACACAAATGAGTGAACCAAAACTCTATTATAGTGAACTAAATCCTTCATGGAGTAAATACTTCACTATAATGGTGTTTTGGTTCACTCAATGTTTTAGATTCATATTGTGAACTAAAACGCACATATAGTGAACTAGGTCGTTTTTATTTAATGGCTGAAATTTGTTCTTTAGTTATGCGTTTAATATTAGTTGTACTTTGATCATCTCCTTATACTCAAATTAGTAAAAATAAACTATTTTAAAAAATTAGTTATCTTATGGCTCACTCGTACTTCCTATAATTTAAAAAAGGTATATGTATGTAGTCCACTTCCGTATTCTCACACACTATAATGATATAATCTATACATTCCTCTCCTATTCATATTCATATACAAATAGAAAATTATTTATTGCAATGTTGAATGGGTTGTCACTTGTCAGGGGATTAATGATAAGATGAGTATTTATAGAAATTATAATATACTATCATTCTCTCTTACTCCTACAGAATGACTCATTTCTTAAATGATAGTACAAAATTTTATATAATGTTATTTATAATAGTACTTCATAGAACAAAATATAATGAGTGAAAATTTTTTTAATATTTTATAGTAACAAATTATCTTGATTATGATAGAGCAAAATTAAAAATGAGCCTATATAATATGAGTGAAAATAAAATTAGAAAAAACTAATGTTTTTTAGTAACAAATCATCTTAATTATTATAGACAAAAAAAACGAGCCTATTTAATATGAGTGAAAATAAAATTAAAAAAAAAACTAATGTTTTTTAGTAACAAATCATCTTGATTATGATAGAATAAAAATGGCTCATTTTAATTGAAATGGAAGAAGTATAAGGCCATCAACAACTCTAGCTCTTATCCGTCTCTTCTCTTCACTATTTTTGAGCCTTACTTTTTATTTTATCTCTTAATCAAGAGACATAACATCCTCCATTTATTCTCTTAACTATTCATTATTTAATTCGTTCAATTTTAAAATTCAACAAATAAAAAAAACATTTAATTTAAAATACCTAATTTAAAAAACTAAAAGTTACATATTAAAATCTTAAAAATTGAAAATTGCATTTGCATAATAGAATTTCAAATACTGTGTTGGCGGCTGTGGAGGAGGTTGTTGTTGCTACGCAAACGACAAGGTGGTATCAAAGGGAGTCCTAGTTGAACCCTCAGATGCTCAATTCCTTGGCAATGCACTTGAAATTAGAACGGCGTCACACGAAAAGCATCGGCTGTTGTGATAACGACTGGTTTGGTTCGCCTTATCCCTTGCCTCTAGCTCTAGCCGCCTTCGCACCAATCGGACAATGTCTCCCACCGGAG
This sequence comes from Salvia splendens, assembly GCF_004379255.2. NCBI lineage: Eukaryota > Viridiplantae > Streptophyta > Magnoliopsida > Lamiales > Lamiaceae > Salvia > Salvia splendens. The sequence continues at coordinate 30,517,957 of NC_056039.1, forward strand.
CTCGAGCCCCCTACATTGACTCCCTTGAACTGGCTAACGACCTCCTCGTCGCCGGGCTCCGATTGGCCACTACCACCACTTGAAGTGTATTGATCATCCACCATGTTCTTCGTCCGTTTCGAGCTGGAGTCCATGCCACTCGCCCACCTATCGATATTATGAACCTTAGCCCAAGTATTGTCATACTTGAAGGTAATAAGGTCTAAGATCACAAAATTTGGATGGAATTTGGTATTTCTAATAAACTTAAAACTTAGTCATTAATACCATAAAGTTATAGTATATTGTACCGAATTTCTACGAGTTTAATTATCTCCTAGTTTGAATTCGATATTGCACATCGAATTTTGTAGGTAGTTGTTACGTGTGTTATTTGAGTTTCAAATTTTCTATTAAATTTGGCCAAATTCAAAAATCATATTAACTTCGTAGAAAATACCAAATTTACACCAAAAAAAAATTAGGAGTAATATAGTATTCTCTTCGTCCAGCCATTAGGAGTTCCGGTTTACTATTTTAGTCTATCCGCAATTAATAGTCCCAATTCACTTTTACTAAAAATGATAGGCAAACTGGTAGACCACATATTCTACTAACTCATTCAACTCACATTTTATTATAAAACCACTCCATCCGTCCGCGAATAGGAGTCTCGTTTTTCCATTTTAGTTCGTCCACGAATAGGAGTCCCGGTTCATTTTTACCAAAAATGGTAATATGGTCTCACATTCCAATAACTCATTCCACTCACATTTCATTTAAAATCGATATATACAAGTGAGACATATTCCACTAACTTTCTTCCACCCACTTTTCTTAACATTTTTTAAAACTCGTGTCATCATGAAATGGGACTCATAATGGCGGACGAATGGAGTAATATACCGTATATAAAAATGAGTCTCATATTCCACTATCTTTTTCCATCCACTTTTCTCTATACTCACTCTGTCTCCTAAAAATAGGAACATTTGAAACGACACAAGTTTAAGTGTGAAATTGGTACAGAGAAAGATAGAAAGAAAAGTGTGTCAGTGGAAAATGAGTCTCACCTCATTAGAGAAAAAGATGTTTCCTTTAATATAAAGTTTCTAATTTTAGGGAACCGATAATGAAGGAGTTTTTAATTTTAGGAAAAGAATGGAGTTTTTTAAAATTCGTTTTGTACTCAAATGAGGCGGAGGTTGTATTATTTAACATATCAACAAAGAATTTTTACTTACGTATGTTGCGCAAGTCCATACACAAACCCGCGCCTAAAATCCAATTAGAACTCTATCACTCATATGTAACGTCATCATTTTAAATCTTACCACAAGCACCAACCAAACCTCTACTATTCGCTATTCGTGATCACGCAATTTACTGTTTAATTCATTATTTTTTATTTATCTCCAATTTCACATATTCAAATTAAGATATCTATAAAACCCCAAACCATATTGCATGTTGCATGATTACAACAAAACTTACATACACTTAAACCATAATTCCCAAACAAAATGAGCTTATAATATGGGGCGGTGCCACTAATATATGAACTACAAGAAAAAAAATTGTGCAATATACATTGCATCGTTTGAATTACATTCCTGATTCCATCGAAATAAAGCTGGAAAGTTCACGCCACATTCTAACAATCATCCATCTACAATAAAGAACAGAATTTCTTATGTTCAGCAGATGAAATTACAATGATTTTTTATCAATTCAATTAAAACTCAATCAAAAAGAAAATCAGTTTATGATTTTGAAGGTGCCTACTGCCTAGTTAATTATTTAGTCCTTTGCAATAATACAACTTCAACATATAGTCTAAATAGCTCAATTTGGAATATCTTCAATCTGAATATCGGCCCATGAACAGTTATCACAACCCTAGAAGGAAAAAGGGAGCCCAAGTCAAAAGGTCATTAACAAACAGATAGCAGTTAGCAAGGTAATAACATAAATAGCAGCATGGTATAGGGTAAAAATGAGCAGGTTGCATAATTCAAGTTAGTCCTATATGATTACAACTACCACATCTCAATAAATAGATTCCACAATTTTACATAATTCAGTCCCTTGGCGTTGAAACAAATAAAAAGCAACTCCTTATTTGATAAACTAGTAAAACACAAAAGGAATCCACAAAAAATTGGTCCATCTCTTGTGCTGAGCTCATTCATGACTCTATTTACCAGACTCTGTCCTAGAGCACATGCGAAAAATACGTCTTGGGACCATCCAACAATCATCATACCCCCTCAATGCAAGCTGATGAATACAGCATGTTATCTGTTATGAAAGTATGCAAAAGATCGATGATGACAACCATGCGAAAAAGAAAGAACACTAGAGTTTTACGTGGTTCGATCGTAAGATCTACGTCCACGGCCAAAGGCAATATGATTCAGTATATTGAGAAATATGCAGAGATTTACAATCACTCAAGAACTCTCTCCAAGAACTCAACACCTCTAATCTAATTCTAAACCAAGAACTAATCAAGTGATAGTTTGGAGACTCTTTTCTTGAATATCGAAGTAGCTGATTTTCTATTTCAGATGCAGCCTTCGTCTGCTTTATATCAGTCCCTTCATCCTCCAACGGCTCTCTTGAGATGTTAGTTATCAAATCAGTTATAACTGTTCCAACGGCTACTTCCCGTTTCTTGGTTTGCATCAACATGCCGAAGTGCTGCATGATGCCGAAGTGCTGCATGATGCCGAAGTGCTGCATGATGCCGAAGTGCTGCATGATGCCGAAGTGCTGCATGATGCCGAGCTCAGTAAAATACCGAGCTCAATGAAACGCCGAGCTCAATAAAACGCCGAGCTCAATAAAACGCCGAGCTCAATAAAACACCGAGCTCAATAATATGCCGAGCTCAATAATATCTTGAACGAGCTCAACCTCTAACATATCTGCAGCTGTTGAGAATGACATTGATTTTAGCTTGCTGCATCCATCGGTGATTGTGAGATTATACTCCAACAAACTCCACCTTAATCTCAGAATCAACAATGAATCATAATCCTCTGACAAAACCTCAAACTCATCACTCCACAAGTCCCACCAGCCCCAAGCAGTATTTAAACTTCATGGCTGGCAACGGCTTTGTCAACATATCAGCCGCATTATGCTCAGTAGATATTTTCACCATCTTGACTTCACCTCTCTGTATTTCATCCCTTATGAAGTGCATCCGCACATCTATGTGCTTACTTCTTTCGTGAAACACTTGGTGTTTGGCAAGGCATAAGGCGCTGCTGCTGTCACAGTTTATCTCCACTGTATCTTGCTTCTCCCCAAAATCTTCTAGGATTCCCTTCAGCCATATTGCTTCTTTCACAGCCTCTGTCATTGCCATGTACTCAGCTTCCGTAGTAGATAAAGCAACCACATGTTGTAATCCAGATTTTCAGCTTATAGCAGTGCCATTTAGGGTGAACACATATCCAGTTTGAGATCTCCTATTATCTCTATTTGATGCATAATCAGAATCGCAAAACCCCACCAGTGCTCCACCTTGATCCTTACAATCTGCTTTGTACAACAGACCATAATCTGAAGCACCCTTCAAGTATCTGAGCAACCACTTCAATGCTATCCAATGCTCTCTCCCATGGTCTGACATAAATCGGCTAGTAACACTTATAGCCTGAGCCAAATCTGGCCTTGTGCATAGCATTGTGTACATTATGCTTCCTATGATGTTTGCATAAGGTATCTTGCTCAGCTCTCTCCTCTCCGAGTCATTCTTTGGTTTCTGATCCATGCTCAACTTAAAATGAGCAGCCAATGGTGTAGAGACAGGTTTGAAGTCATCAGCCTGAAATTTCTTCAAAACTCTCTGGATGTAATTCCTCTGCAACAACCTGAGCTCTCTCTTTGGCCTATCCCTCAGTATATCCATGCCAAGGATTCTCCTTGCATTTCCAAGATCCTTCATTTCAAACTTGGATTCCAGTTCAGCCTTGATTCTCTCAATCACTCCCAGATCTGCTCCTGCCACAAGCATATCATCAACATACAAAAGTAGAAAAGCAATTGGTACACCATTCCTTTCTCTGATGTAAACACAGCTATCATACTGCGATTTTCTGAAACCAATACTCATCATATGCTCATCAAACTTGAGATACCACTGCCTACTACTTTGCTTCAATCCATACAAACTTCTCTTGAGCAAACACACTTTGTCTTCATTCCCAGCCTCCATGAACCCCTCGGGTTGATGCATATATATTGTTTCTTCAAGTTCACCATGCAAGAAGGCTGTCTTGACATCGAGTTGGTGTAACTCCCAATCATACTTTGCAACAAGAGCAAGCAATATCCTGATGGAACTGTGTTTTACAACCGGAGAGAACACATCATTATAATCAATCCCCTCTTCTTGAGTGAATCCTCTAGCAACAAGCCGTGCCTTAAACCTGACACTTTCAACTTCACCAACTTCAATCTTCATCTTGAAGATCCATTTGCAGCTAATAAGCTTTTGGGTCCCTGGATTCTTCACCAAAATCCAAGTATGGTTTTTGAGTAGTGACTGGATCTCTTCTCTCATAGCTGCAAGCCATTTCTCCTTTTCCTTACTCGACATAGCTTCAGCATAGGTGGATGGCTCTAAGCACTCCAATACCTCAGCAACACAGAGAGCAAAAAAACTCATCTCATAATCACTGAACCTGGCTGGCTTTCTGATCTCTCTTCTGTTTCTGTCCCTGGCTATAATATGTGATCTCTGATCATCATCAATCTGATCTTGTTGCTGGGGTTGCTGTGGACTTGAAGCTTTATGGGGGCTTGAAGCTCCACCTCCATTCTGATCATCTGGATCACTAGGTGGTGGCTGGCCATGCTGAACTTCTTGATCAATAGATATTCTTTCACCCATCTGATCCTCAGTCTTCAAGAATGGCATATGATGCTCATGGAAGACCACATCTCGGCTCACAATTATCTTCTTGTTCCCCTCTTCAGTGCACCACAACCTGTACCCTTTTACTCCATGTTGGTAACCAACCATCACACATTTCTGAGCCCTTGCATCAAGCTTTCCCTGCTTGCAGTGGGCATATGCTCTACAACCGAACACCTTGAACTGATTGTACTCTCTATCTCCACCATACCATCTGACATCTGGGATTTCATTTCCTATAGCTGATGATGGAGAATTGTTAATTAGCACTGCAGCAGTACACACTGCCTCCCCCCAGAACATCTTTGGCAAGCCTGATGACAAAAGCATGCATCTGACTCTATCGAGGAGTGTTCGGTTCATTCTTTCAGCAACTCCGTTTTGTTGCGGATTGGCCGGGACTGTCCTATGCCTTTGTATCCCATTTGATTTGCAGAAAGACTCAAAATCTTCAGATAAGAACTCCAGCCCGTTATCAGTCCTCAAGCACTTGAGAGTGGTGGATTTCTTCAGCTTCATCTCTGTGCACCATTCTCTGAATTTTTCAAATGCTTGTGACTTCTGCTTTAGGATGTATATCCAGACTTTTCTGCTATAATCATCTATTATCGACATGAAATACCTGCCTCCTCCCATAGAAGCAGGCTGAGCTGGACCCCATAAATCACAATGCGCATAGTCAAGAGGTAATTTGGAGGTGTGTTTACCAGCCTTGTATGGTAGCTTCTTGCTCTTTCCCAGAGCACAGTGTTCACATTCCTTGAACCTCTGATCACTTCCAGCCGGAATGACCCCTTTCTGGATCAGTTCTCTCATCCCACTTTCTCCAAGATGGCCGAGCCTCTTGTGCCACAGACTCATATCAGAGTCCTCTGCAAGATTCACTGAAGCAACAACAGTTTCTGCTACTAGATAGTATAAACTGTTTCTTCTCTCAGCAATCAGCAAGATTTTTCCATTAAGTGAGACATTCATATAGCCTTTTTCAGAAGAAAACCTGAAACCTCTAGATTCAAGCATGCCAAGTGAAATCAAATTCCTTTTAATCTTAGGAATGTACCTGACTTGAGTAAGCAGTTTTGTTGATCCATCATGAGCTCTCAATCTGATATCTCCAATGCCTTTGATGTAGCACATCTGATCATTTCCCAACATTACTGACCCGGTTGCCTCAGAAAGGTTTTCAAACCAAGCTTTGTTGGAACAAATATGAAAGCTGCACCCGGAGTCCATTATCCAAGAACTCTCTATCCCACCACTCACCACATTCATGATCTGGGGTGGATCTGTGTCTTCTGCAAGATCAGCCTGATTTTGGGTAGCCTTCTCTTCGTTTTGCTTCCTTTTCCACGAGTAGCAATCCCTTTTGAGATGCCCAGGTTTCTTGCAGTAATGACAGCTTCGCTTCTCCTCATTTTGCTTCTGATACTTAGGCTTTTGATTCTGATTGAATTTCTTTTTCTTGCCTTTGAAAGCCTTTACATTCAAGGCTTGAGTGCCACTTCCTTCATTTGTCGTCGAAGAGTTCTTTTCCAGCTCCTTTGATCGAAGAGCACACTGAACTTCTTCATATGTGATGCCAGATTCTGCATTCCGGCCAAACAGCATTGCATCTTTAAGATGCTGGAATGTTTTGGGAAGAGCATTCAAGAGCAAGATGGCCTTGTCTTCATTCTTCATGGGGCCATCTACATTCTCCAAATCATCCAGATTCTTGCTGAAATCATCAATCTGCTCTGCGAAGGGTCGGTCTTCAAGAATCTTGTATGAAAAGAGGCGCTGCTTCATGTATAGGCGATTAGCAAGCGACTTGGTCATGTACAGCGCTTCGAGCTTCGTCCATACCCCATGCGCTGTGGTTTCCTTCGCAACCTCGCGCAACACCTTGTCCGTGAGATTGAGAATAATGGCGCTATGGGCTTTCTTGGCAATCTCAGCCTTCTTCCTCACGCTCTTCTCATCGAGATCTTCTTTTTCTTTCCCCTTCGGATCAATTGGCTCGATTGCTTCATCGAGCCCTTGCTGGATCAACAGAGCCTTCATCTTGATCTGCCACAGACCAAAGTCATTCTTCCCCGAGAATTTCTCCGCTTCGAACCTCGTCGTCGCCATCGATATCAACTCCGATTGTGTTTCCCACAGACGGCGCCACTTGTTATGAAAGTATGCAAAAGATCGATGATGACAACCATGCGAAAAAGAAAGAACACTAGAGTTTTACGTGGTTCGATCGTAAGATCTACGTCCACGGCCAAAGGCAATATGATTCAGTATATTGAGAAATATGCAGAGATTTACAATCACTCAAGAACTCTCTCCAAGAACTCAACACCTCTAATCTAATTCTAAACCAAGAACTAATCAAGTGATAGTTTGGAGACTCTTTTCTTGAATATCGAAGTAGCTGATTTTCTATTTCAGATGCAGCCTTCGTCTGCTTTATATCAGTCCCTTCATCCTCCAACGGCTCTCTTGAGATGTTAGTTATCAAATCAGTTATAACTGTTCCAACGGCTACTTCCCGTTTCTTGGTTTGCATCAACATGCCGAAGTGCTGCATGATGCCGAAGTGCTGCATGATGCCGAAGTGCTGCATGATGCCGAGCTCAGTAAAATACCGAGCTCAATGAAACGCCGAGCTCAATAAAACGCCGAGCTCAATAAAACGCCGAGCTCAATAAAACACCGAGCTCAATAATATGCCGAGCTCAATAATATCTTGAACGAGCTCAACCTCTAACATATCTGCAGCTGTTGAGAATGACATTGATTTTAGCTTGCTGCATCCATCGGTGATTGTGAGATTATACTCCAACATTATCAGCATGATATTTATATGGCCTAAACAAGCAATAAGTATCCTAACAGATTCTTAGCAGAGTGATCAATGAAACACCCTAGTTCTCATCGTATAATAATTATATGGCCTAAATAAGCAATAATTCCCATCGTATAATAATTGGAAGACTAGTAAAATAGAATTTGAGGAAGAAAAAAACACGAAAAATAGGCCAAAATTATTGCACGGTTCTATTTCATGAGGAGTCTGGTGATATATGTGGCAATGACATCTATGTTAAGCATGGGGGACCTCCCTCCCCTGATGATTGGCGAATTTTTGATGGTAATAAATGCAGGTAATAAATATAGATCACGACACAGAAAGTTACGTGGTTCGATTTACTGAGGTAAATCTACGTCCACGGGAAGAAAGGAGGGCAAATTTGTATTGCTTGATCTGGATTACAGCTTACAATACTGACTTGCTATATGAGATTCGATATCTAGAGAGCTTAACCCTTGTCTATCTGATCTAAGTTCTATTTATACATTTGAACCAAGATCGTGGCTTGCAGGTTGACAACTGCTTCATACCACTAGATAGATCGTGGGTGTAGTGGAGGTCGTGGAGGTCCTGCATGGGTCCACTATCTCCTTGTTCGGTCGAATACTGAGACCGAACTGCTGAACTTTGCCGATCAGCTTTTGCCGATCTGAGAGTAGAGCTTGATTGGTTCTTTTGCCGATCTGAGAGTAGAGCTTGATTGGTTGGCTTTTACCGAGCTGTAGGCTGCGACCGAACTCTTTGGTTGTGCCGAACCGAACTGAACTCTTTGGTCGTGCCGAACTGATACTCTTTCTTGGGTTTTGGGCTAATGGGCCGTCACTGCTATTGGGCTCGCCATTAGGGTTTAGTTGTTTAGTTCGTACCCCATCACTACCCCCCCCGAAAAGCGAAGTGAATCACTTCGGCATTTTGGATGAGTGTAAGGGGGAGGCTGACGTCGGGGGACGTGCCATGCGCGTGTCTGCATTAAATGCGATAGCAAATCCGGCCGTTGAATCCAGAAAAAGGGGGATTTGAAACGGCGCTACGGATTTGAAATGCCTCTGTGAATCTGATAAATATTACCATTTTCCATCATTGGAACACTTTTGCTATTGTTTCTTCTGCATTCTCTCTCTTTTGCGCAAAATTTCCTTCCGCTCCTTCAAGAATTTCTTCAGAACTTCTTCAGACTTTCAAAGAGTAAGAATCATGTCTTCTTCTTCTTCTTCTGAGTCAGGTAGCGGTAGGAAAGGGGGTAAGAGATCTTCTAGCCGGAAAGAGTCCGGGGAGAAGACCGTAGAATACTTTCACAGCATCTTGAGTAAGGACACTGTGATATCCCTACACGGAAAATATCTTCTTCCCGGGGGGAAGGTGGTGATTCCCGACGACGATCATAGGGCTAACTCGCCGCCGGAGGGTTATGCCACCGTTTACGAAGCCTGCTTAGAATGCGGGCTTTGTTTCCCTCTTCCCCCACCTTTTGTAGAGCTTCTTGATTTTTTCCAACTCCCTTTAGGTCAGGTGACTCCGAATTCTTGGAGGCACTTATCGGCCTTTGCTGCCGAACTGCGTAGGCTAGATAAGGATCTGTCTCTGAGGGCAATCCTTAATTTCTTCCAGTTTAAGAGGAAGGGATCTTGGTTTTACTTGATCCCTTTACAGCCCTTTAGAGCCTTTTGTAAAACCAAATGGCCGAAATGGCAAAATCGTTTCTTTTTTTATAATAGGACTTCGGCTTCGGACTTTTCCTGGAGAGGGCCGAAGTCCGTTATTCCTCATCCTCGGGTAGAACCGTTGGACGAGCTCGAGGCCGAGCTCAATAAGATTCCCATGATTAGGAAGCAGTACTTGGAGTCTGAGCTCGTCAAGGGCGACTTCGTGTTCGACTCCTTGTCTTCGGACGACGAGACTGAGGGTGAGGATTTCTTTTTTATGCATTACTGCCTTGACGACGAAAACTAACCTTGTTTTCTTGCTTTTTGGCAGTGAACTTGCTAAACAAGCTCGGTCGCAAATCCTCCGAATCTAAGGAACCGGAGAGGCCGAAAACCACCAGCTCGGCGTCTGATGCCGAGAAGAATCCGAAGAGGCAAAAGACCTCTTCGGATCCAAAGAAGCCGGAGTCGACTTCGGCAAAGGGGAAGGCGAAGCTTCAGAAGCCCCCAAGAGCGCCAGAGAAAGACGTGGTCTTGGCGCCTCCTTCGGAACATATCTGTGAGCCCTTTTTATGGCCCACGGACTTCGCCGAGGTGATTTCTCTTCTTGATTTTCTGGCCTTGCTTTTTTCCTGTATTTTTTGTGGCCCCTCGGTTGACTTTTTCCTTTTTCCATTTTCAGAGGAACGATATGCTCAGCAAGCTCGTCGCAGTTGAACTCTCTAAAGCGTCCAGCGACTATGCTGAGATGCAGAGGAAGTTGACTGCTGCTCGTCACCAGGCCGAACAGGCTAGGGCAGACTTTGAGAAGGCAAGGGCTGCTAGGATCTCGGCTCAGGATGAGGCACAGCGGGCAAAAAACGAGCTCATTATCCAGAGAGAGCAGTCGAAACAGAGGGAGGCTGCTGCCGTGGTTGCCCAAGGGGAGGCTCTCCGTGCTTTCGCGGAGAAACTCTTTTTGAGCAATCAATTTTCGGCCTTTGTCGGTGATCTGCTGAAACTGATGACCGATAATGCTGAGCAGGGACCCGAAGTCGTCCTGCCGCTGTATGGCCGAGAAATTGCAGCTCGTCTCCAGAGTCTGCCGCTCCTTGACGAGCTCGCGTCTTCCTCGGTCCTGCTTTCTGCTGACCGAGTCCGTAATTGCCGAGCTGACCGGGACGAGAACATGGAGGCCATCTTTGCCTCCTTGGGACCTGTTTCACCCGCTCCAATTTTCCAAGTAGAGGGTGAGCAGGAAAACGAGGCCGGCAAGGAGACCGAGCAGCCGGATCGGCAGACCGGCGACGGGCAGGCCGAGCAGGAGGTGCAGCAGATCGGCTATGGGGGCGCCGAGCAGGCTGGGGGGAGTAGGGAGGCTGAGGCTGAAGCCGAGGTGGACAAGGAGGGAGAAGCTGAAACCCGGAGGGGAGCCGGAGATGAAACTGGCGGAGTATGATTTCATCTCCCTTCTCTTAGTTTAGTTTCTTTCTTCCTTCTTGTAAAATGGCCTTGAAGCCCTCCTTGTGTAAAAATTTTTTTTCTTATGAATGAAAAAATTTTCTTTCTACACTCGTGTCTTCGTATGGCTTTTCTTGATCTCTTTTACTCCTGTTGTGGTTTACTGCCTGCTCGGTAAGCTGAAATGCCGAACTGACCTAGCTGCTTTGTATTCTTTAACTCTAAGGAGCTGGAGGTACCTCACTGGAAGCGGCTATACTCTTCGGCTTTAAACGAAGCTGAGAAAAAAGCCATAGAGGACCAGATGAAGTATGACGAACTCTTGGCTCGTTCAGTGGAGCTGGAGTCCGACAATAAGGACTTAGAGTCCATAAGGAAGGATCTGGAGGCCGAGCTGGATATTGTCGTCGCTGAGAGGACTGCATATGAGGATTTCATCTGCGGACGCGGGGGAATGAGCATATCTGAAGTTCAGAATCAAGTTGATGAACTGTGGGAGGAGCTTCATGTACTCCGGAGGAACAATGCGCTGGAGAGCTCGGCTTGCCAACAAGTTGTGAAATCATTGCGGCGCTGGGCTTCTCGGTACGACATCATTCTTTCCCGGCGTCCTTCAATCGAGAGATTCCTTAGGCATTTCCCGCCAACAGATGCTCACACTCCAGCTCAAACCTCTGATCCACTTGCTCAAAATCCTACTCCAAATCAGCAACGAACTCAGGAGCAACCGGAAACGTCAAGACGAGAACGGACTCAGGAGCAACCGGAAACGTCAAGACAAGGACGGACTGAAGTTCGTAGAGGAGCTGTGATTATGAGTGAGCAAGATCAACAAATGCTTCGTGAAGAGACTCTTCGCCGCCGAGGTGCCAGAACTTCCCGGACTCAGGGAAGAGGCGGTAGGTCGATCAGAGCATCTCGTCGACCTGCTTATTCTTCAGCTGCCCGGAACGCCCGAACTCGGCTTCACGAGGATTTTTTGAATAGGTGGCTCAACTTTAGCAACCGTGGACAGTAGAATAGTCCTTTGTAATAGCGTAACGCCTTCTCGTAGGTCAGCGGAGTTGTATGCCGAACAAGACTTAATAAATGAAATTTTTTTCATTTCGCTTCTATCACTGCGTACTTACAGTTCAGCGATTTTATTTCGCTTCTATCACTGCGTACTTACAGTTCAGCGATTTTTTATTTCATTTATTGTACTCGTCCTCGGTCTTATGAAGTAAACTTCTTTGACCGGACTCGTCCTCGGTCTTATGAAGTAAACTTCTTTGACCGGACTCGTCTTTGGTCTTATGAAGTGAACTTCTTTGACCGGACTCGTCCTTGGTCTTATGAAGTAAACTTCCTTGACCGGACTTAGTCCTCGGTCTTATGAAATAAACTTCTTTGACCGAACTTGGTTTGTGTCCTAATTTGGCGAGTTTTATCGCTTGGATCGGACTTTCCCTTTGTTAACCGAAGTGGTCTTATGAAGTAAAATCTTCTTTGACCGGACTTGGTTTGTGTCCTAATTTGGCGAGTTTTATCGCTCGGATCGGACTTTCCCTTTGTCCTAATTTGGCGAGTTTTATCGCTCGGATCGGACTTTCCCTTTTTGCAGTTCGTTTCAGACGAACTGCTTGTTTCTTAAGCTGAATTGTGGAGTCTTGTATCTTCCTGAGAAGCTTGGACTCACAATTGTCTTTAATACATGTTCTAAAAAGGGGATCAGCCTTTAAAGAACAAGATACCTCAGTAACATTTGTAAGAGACGACACGCACATAGAGAGACAACGCACATAAAGACAAATAAAAAAGACGAAAAAGGTTTTAAACTTTTATAAAACGACAAGCATGAAAAACAAGTAAAAAACAAAGAAAGCACATACCCCTAGGACCGAACTAGACACAAGACTGACTGACCGGACTGTCTCTTACAAATGGAACTTCTTGAGGTTGGAAATGTGCCATGTTCGGGGTACTTGTTCTCCTGACATGTGAGTCAATTTATAAGACCCTTTGCCGAGGACTTCTGACACCCGATATGGACCTTCCCATGTGGGTTCGAGTTTGCCCAGCTTTTCTGCTCGGCTTACTTCATTGTTTCTCAAGACGAGATCTCCCACTTGAAATTGCAGCTTTTTCACCCTATGGTTATAATACCGGGCTACTTGCTCCTTGTACTTGGCTGCTTTTATGCAGGCCAATTCTCTTCTTTCTTCGGCAAGATCTAGTTCGGCTCTCAGTCCGTCCTCATTCAGTTCTGCTGAGAAATTAAGAGTTCGGGGACTGGGTATGCCGATCTCAACCGGAATCACGGCTTCAGTGCCGTACACCAGACTGTACGGAGTTTCACCGTTTGAGGTTTTTGGTGTAGTTCGGTAAGACCATAGGACTTGAGGAAGATTTTCTACCCATTGTTCTTTGGCTCGTTCTAACCGAGCTTTTAAACCTTTCACCAGAATACGGTTTGTTACTTCCGTTTGTCCGTTTGCTTGTGGGTGAGAGACCGAAGTGAACCGCTGTTGAATATTCAGCTCTTGGCACCAATTCTTGAATGTCTTGTCGGTGAACTGAGTCCCATTATCCGAAATGAGGATATGGGGTATGCCAAATCGGCAAACTATGTTCTTCCAGACAAAATCCAATGCCTTCGAGCTCGTTATCGTAGCTAATGGTTCAGCCTCCACCCACTTCGTGAAGTAATCCACGGCAACGATAAGGAATTTCATTTGCCGAGGAGCTTGTGGTAGTGGTCCTACTATGTCTATGCCCCATTGCATAAAAGGCCAAGGGCTTTGCATAGCACATAGATCGGTCTGCGGCATCCTTGGGATATTTGCATGGATTTGGCACTTCGTACATGTCTTGACGAGCTGCACTGCTTCTTGTACCAAAGTTGGCCAATAATATCCCCATCTCAGAACTTTTTTAGCTAAAGCTCTAGCTCCGATGTGGCTACCGCAAGATCCTTCATGAACTTCTCTAAGGATGTAGTCCGTCTCTTCTGGTCCTACACATCGCAATAACGGTTGAAGGTAGGACTTTCTGTATAGGACTCCTTCATGAAGTTCATACCGAAGTGCTCGGCATGTGATTTTCCGAGCTTCTCTCTTATCCTCGGACAGTTGTCCTTGATCTAGATACTGTAAGATCGGCGTCATCCAGTTCGGCGAGCTGGTTACTGAATGTACCTCAGCTTCATCAATGCTTCGGTGTAGTAATTCCTCCACCTTTGAGCTCGGATATGAGGCCAACTTACTTAAAGTATCTGCTCGGCTGTTTTCCGCTCTGGGAATGCGGATTATCCGAAAATAAGAGAAACTTCGGCTAATGCTTTGCGCTTTGTCCAAGTATTTTTTCATCCTCTCATCTCGAGCTTCACTTGTACCCAGCATGTGATTCACTATGACTTGTGAATCACAATGGATTTTGAGAGATTTGACAAATAGACTTTGCGCTAATTGAAGTCCGGCAAGGAGGGCTTCGTATTCGGCTTCGTTATTAGTAGTTGGGAATAAGAACCGAAGTGAATAAGTTACCTCGTGTCCGTCGGGAGCGATAAGTAGAATACCAGCTCCACTTCCCGTCTTATTCGAAGCTCCATCTACGAATCCACTCCAGCAGTCCGGCGGCTCTACTTCGGATTCCTGGGGCTGTGTTAGTTCGTCATTGGCAGGATTTTTCTGTTCGGCAATAACAGGGATTGCTTGATCGAACTTTGCCTCTGCAAGAAAATCTGCCAAGGCTTGTCCCTTGATGGCTTTCCGAGGTAGATATTCTATTGAGTGTTCTCCCAGCTCTATGGCCCACTTGGCAATTCTGCCTGATGCTTCAGGCTTAGTCAAAACTTGCCGAAGTGGAAGATCGGTTAAGACGCATACCTTGTGAGCATAGAAATATGGCCGCAGTCTCCTTGCTGCATTTACTAATGCCAGAGCAATTTTTTCCAGAGGTTGATACCTTGTTTCTGGACCTCTTAATGCTCGGCTTGTAAAGTAGATGGGAAGCTGCTTTAGGCCTTCTTCTCGTACAAGCACCGCGCTAATGGTTTGATCTGATGCCGCTAAGTATAAGAATATCACTTCGGCATCTGTTGGAGCAGAGAGAATAGGAAGCTCGGCTAAATAACTTTTGAGCTCGTCAAAAGCCTTTTTCTGCTCGACTCCCCACTCAAACTTTGGTGCCTTCTTCAACACATTGAAGAACGGCATTTGCTTTTCGGCTGCTTGGGAAAGGAATCTATTCAGTGCGGCTAGACATCCAGTTAGCCTTTGCACATCATGTATGGACTTCGGCGTTGCCATGTTCTGAACAACTTGAACTTTTAGCGGATTTGCCTTGAGTCCTTCCTTTGAAACCCAACAACCTAGAAACTTTCCCGAATCTACCAAAAAGGTACATTTTTGGGGATTGAGTTTGAGGTTGGCTTTTCGGAGCACGTCGAGAGTGGACTTGAGATTGTCTTCGTACTCCGAAGTGCTTCTGCTTTTAACGACTATGTCGTCAACATACACTTCAACCTCTTTTCCGATTAGGTGCCGAAATAGCTTGTCAACCATCCTTTGATATGTGGCTCCGGCATTCTTTAAACCGAATGGCATCTTTTTGTAAGCAAAAATGCCGAAGTCAGTAATGAAAGCCGTTTTTGAAGCATCACTCTCATCCATTAAAACTTGGTGATATCCTTTGTATAAATCAAGAAAACAAAAAATTTCGAAGCCTATCAAAGCTTCTACTTTTTTATCTATGTTCGGAAGGGGATAGCAATCTTTAGGACAGTGCTTGTTTAGATCGGTAAAATCTATGCACATCCGCCATCCTCCCTCTTTTTTCTTGATCATCACAGGGTTGGCCACCCAAGAAGGATATTTCACTTCAAATAACACATCCGCTTTCAGTAATTGGCGGACTTCGTCATGGATGACTTGACTTCTTTCTGCCGCAAAGAGTCTTTGCTTCTGTTTTATAGGCCGGACTGAAGGATCAATATTTAACCGATGTGTAATTACCTCGGGGGGCACTCCGGTCATGTCCAACGGCGACCACGCAAAGACGTCTTTGTACTCTTTGAGGAGCTGGATGGTCTTTTCCCGGAGTAGAGGTGTTCCCGCGAAACCGATCTTCACCGTTCTGGATGGATCATCTTCATATAACCGAACTTCCATCGAGTTCGGCTCCGGTGTGACTTCGGTCATTTCGCCTGCCTCTGACTCCGGCTGCTGTGATTGCTATGCTTGATGGTGCCGATCTGATTGCTCGGCACTTTTAAGCGCAATCTGCAAACACTCTTTTGCTCTCTTTTGATCACCTCGGATGACCGCTATCCCTCCTTTAGTGGGGATCTTGATGGTGAGGTGATAAGTAGAGCAAATGGCCCGAACTGTGTTGAGCCAGTCTCTTCCCAGTATAATGTTGTACGGGGACCGAGCTTTTACCACAAAGAACTCGATCATCGTACTGGAGCTTGTAGGCGCTCTTCCCACCGTAATCGGAAGGCTGATAATACCTTCAGGGCGGGTGTCCTCCTGGGCGAAACTTTTCAGAGGAAGCGGAGCCGGACTGAGCCGAGCTGGATCCACTTCCAGTTTATCGAAACATTCTTTAAAAAGAATGCTAACTGACGCTCCTGTATCCACGAACACTCTGTGAATCAGTTTGTTTGCCACTCCGGCTTGAATGACAATGGCGTCTTGATGAGGAGAGATGGCCGGGACGGGATCGGCATCTGAAAATGTAATCACTTCGTCCTGCTTCAGCCTTTTATGCGTTGGCTCCTCTCGATTGAAGCCTCTGCGCTCTGACTTCAGGGACGATTTAGTCTTCCCGGCTGGGAGAGCGTCAATAGTCTGGATTACTCCATCATATTGCGGCTCGTCATCGTCTTCGGGATCCTGTTGCCTTTTCGGATCCTGAGGAGCGCAGTTCGCACCTCTCTGCTTCTTGTTCTTTTTCGGCTGCTTGCTTTGGTATTTTTTTAACGTCCCTGCTTTCACAAGAACATCAATACCTGCAGCCAAATGTCGGCACTCCTCGGTATCGTGACCGTGGTCTTGATGGAAGGAGCAATAATTATCCTGACTTCGGCGCGCGGCCGATTTCGTCATCCGCTTTGGCTTTTCGAACATATCGGAATGCATTTCGAAAATTTCCGCTCTCGACTTGTTCAATGGTACGAACTGAGCGGGCGGTTTCTCAAGATCGAGACGTGGTCCCAATCTGCCTTGTACCGGTGCCCTTTGAATTCTTTCAAAAGGAGTTCGGCGAGGAAGCCTCTGATCGCTATAATCGGGCTTCTTTTTGTCTCCTCTAGATGAGCTGTCTAAAGACCGTTTTCGACGGTCTGCCTCATCGGCACGAGAAAACTGGTCCGCAATGTCCCACATCTCTTGAGCTGTTTGCGGACTGCATTCAACGAGCTTCCTGTAGAGAGCTCCTGGCAGTATTCCATTTTGGAATGCCGAAATGACAAGTAGATCATTGAGATCATCTACTTGTAGGCATTCCTTGTGGAACCTCGTCATGAAGTCGCTAATTTTTTCATCGCGACCTTGACGAATAGAAAGCAGCTGAGCCGAAGTGATTCGGGCTTCCGCTTTCTGGAAGAATCTCCTATGAAAAGCATCCATTAGATCTCTGTAAGATCTAATGCTGCCTTGAGGGAGGCTATCAAACCACCTCCTTGCGTTCCCGATGAGCAGCTCGGGAAACAGCTTACACATGTGAACCTCATTGAGACCTTGGTTCGCCATATTATACTGATAGCGTCCCAAGAAATCATGAGGATCCACTAACCCGTCATAAGTCATTGACGGAGTTCGGTAATTCTGCGGCAACGGAGTTCGGGTGATATCATCCGAGAATGGAGTCTTCAGCGCTCCATACATGGCGAACCCGACATCTCTTCGGTATGGTGGAGATGGAGTTCTCCTGTGATTCCGGTAACGAGGAGAAAGAGGAACATGTCGGTGGTGAGGATTCTTTCTCCGGGGAGATGCGACACTACTGCGGTAGTGACTTTCATGTCTGGATGGAGAGGGAGAATCCGCCGTTTTCGTCTCCGGCTTTTGGCCTGTTTGCAGGAATGTTAAGAATTCATCCTGCTTCTCGGCCAAAAACAACTTGACAGCCTCGTTCAAATCGGGCTGCTGGGAAGACTCGGTGCGACGACTTCTGGAGTGGCTTGTTCCTTCACCGTGAGGACTGGAGACAGATTTCTCACGAGGCTGTTTTCCAGACCGACGGGCTGGACTAGCTTCCTCATGGTTATCACGGACGGAAGCACGGGTATTATGTGATCTGGTATGCATTTTTTTGGTGGAAGAGGATCAAAAACTCGCTTTTATCACAGATTTGGTTCTTCGATTCCCACAGACGGCGCCAGTGATGATTGGCGAATTTTTGATGGTAATAAATGCAGGTAATAAATATAGATCACGACACAGAAAGTTACGTGGTTCGATTTACTGAGGTAAATCTACGTCCACGGGAAGAAAGGAGGGCAAATTTGTATTGCTTGATCTGGATTACAGCTTACAATACTGACTTGCTATATGAGATTCGATATCTAGAGAGCTTAACCCTTGTCTATCTGATCTAAGTTCTATTTATACATTTGAACCAAGATCGTGGCTTGCAGGTTGACAACTGCTTCATACCACTAGATAGATCGTGGGTGTAGTGGAGGTCGTGGAGGTCCTGCATGGGTCCACTATCTCCTTGTTCGGTCGAATACTGAGACCGAACTGCTGAACTTTGCCGATCAGCTTTTGCCGATCTGAGAGTAGAGCTTGATTGGTTCTTTTGCCGATCTGAGAGTAGAGCTTGATTGGTTGGCTTTTACCGAGCTGTAGGCTGCGACCGAACTCTTTGGTTGTGCCGAACCGAACTGAACTCTTTGGTCGTGCCGAACTGATACTCTTTCTTGGGTTTTGGGCTAATGGGCCGTCACTGCTATTGGGCTCGCCATTAGGGTTTAGTTGTTTAGTTCGTACCCCATCACCCCCAACACCCATAGTCTGATTTAGAGCAACAGCTATATACTTCTTATGCTGCGAGAGAATTAACGAGATCAATCCATGTCTCAAAAAGTCAGTATTTCTGACAAAGTAAAAACTCCTACAAAAGACTTTCAACTAAATTAAGCATTCAATTCCATTGAACCGCTCGTTCATAACTCAGTTCATGAGTAAAAACTCCTACAAAAGACTTTCAACTAAATTAAGCATTCAATTCCATTGAACCGCTCGTTCATAACTCAGTTCATGAGTTGCAGAAGCCAGATCCCTGCTTCATGCCTCTAGGCTCTAACTATTATAAACTGTAGCTAAAGCAAATCCAATAAAAAACTACTACTTATAATTATACCAAATGACATATTATTAGCAGTTTCAGGAAAATTACAAATTACGGCCACAAATCCCACAAAATTCAAGCATAAAGTATTATCTTCTTAACTCAAGTAACATAAATAATGTTAAGTCCTAGACTAAACACTTGGGAGTTTCATAACACTAAACTGCATGCAACAGAAGCTTTGCCATTGCCACGCAATTAGACTTGTTATATTTTAAGGTTATACATTGGGGTGAAACAGACAGGTTAATCAAATTTCAGCCAAAGTCGCAGGGCGAACTCAGGAAAACAGCCTCTGCCTTCTGTGCCTGCAAGCTAAGGCTAATTCTGAAGTTTCTTCTGTTTTCTCTTCTATCCCATCTCCCCAAGCCTACTTGAAATAGCTATATTGATAGTTATTAGTAATAAATATACTGTATACAGATATAGGGTTGACTACCTTATCTATCAATTGGTAGGCATATCATGTTAGATTATTTTCAACAGATAAGAGAATAAAATTTCTTCACCTCCTTTTCAAGACCTTCATCTATGTCCTTTCTTGCCCTACAAGATGAAAAGAATACACCTTTTCCATTTAGAGAGCTTTGAGCTAGACCTCAAATAGAAGAGTGCATTTACAGTGAAAAGAAGAGGCTGAAACGTTGAAAATAATAATTTGGTTAACTGCGTCCCTTATTCAAAGTTCCTACGGTTATTTTGTTCTTGGGAAAGAAAATCACAATTTATCTACTTTGTAAAGTGCAAGTAGGTTCAATTAAGGGGTAATTGAACCTAGCATTAAATGGTTAATGCAATAGCCACCAAATCAAACTGATCGACAGTCCTATTTTAGAAACCTAAGCACAGACTGAAAGCACAAGGCTTTATAATCATACAACAATCACAATCGGTGCTACTACTATATTAGATCAAGAGCTGGACGCATATAGCAAAAAATCATAGACCGCATATGTAACTAATTAGCATAGCAATTCACGTTAAACTCCGAGTTTCATCAGAAAATTTCGAGAGAAAGTTGCATTGAGGAAATGAAGAAGTTACCCTCGATAGTCCAAGCGTGGGTACGCGGAGCGACGGAAAGCATCGAGGTAAGCAGAGCTGAGGCAGTGGCGGTGTGGCAGGGCAACATCGAAGCCACGGTAACACTGCTCATCTCCACGGGTGACCTAGCTCAAAAGTGCATCTCAAACACCAAATTGTCGCAATAGAGAACTCCGTTTGGAATCATATATGCGGGAAGTCGAACTCAATCGACGTAAATTACCTGAAAATGCGAGCGGAAAGGGGATTTTGGGATGGGAGACGAAATGGAGAAGGAGAAGCCCTCGGCTTCACGCCGACGGAGATTCTGGCGGCGGAGCGCAAGACAGACCTGGCGGCGAAGGAGGCCATGACACAGTTATGCGGCGCCGGCGACAGAGTACGGTGGTAGGGCTTTATTCGGGTTTTAGCTCTGCCCAAGATTTTGCTTAAGCCCTAATAAAAGTGTTTTTATGGCCCAAAGTGAAGTGAAATTTCTGTACAGGAATTATAAAATTCTTATGTTTCGATTATTTTTAATGGGGAGATAAGTGTATAAAATTATACACTCGGCATATAATCCTAGTATTTCTCGTGAACTTTTAAAAATAATACTAAAAATAAAATATTTTATAAACTATGTTAATTTTTCTTGGCGGGTCGATTATTAAATTTAACTAGTATACGTGGCTTTATTATGTATCCTATTTGACATGGTCGACGAAATCGATGGACATGGAGGAAGAATTGAAATTGGAGCAAAGCCATTTAATTAGGTTTAATAAGATTGGAGTATTAGGCATCTGAGGCAATGTCATTTCATGTAAGTACAATTCAAAGTTTCAAACTATGCCTCGTATGTTCCACAACAAGCCGTACAACATTAAAGTCAGCTGAATTTTTTTTGGACCGAGTTGAGAAACTAGCATGGTTTGTTAAATTTTTAATTGTTAAAAACTTAAAACCACTTTAAAAAATTTTAATTTAAAAAATAGCAGGATCAGGTCATTGTCTAAGAATGAATCTCTTTTTTTATTTTTTAATGATTTTAAGAATCAATATCCTTTTTAAAAGTATGGGCGATAAATTTTTATGCATATTTTTTCTATCTTGAATGGAGTTTTAATAATATATCAATATCTTTAAAAAAATGCTCCCCTTCTATTAACAAAAGTCTTACTTTGATTGGCCCAAAGATTAAGAAATGTAATAAAAAATAAGTGAAAAAATTCTATTTTTATATATTTATTTAATAATAAAATATGAGTAAGATAAAATTAGTAGATTATAAGGCTCATTATTAAAAATAATAAAAATAAATGAGATAATTATTTATGAACAAACAAAAATGTCAAATTTATATAACTAATGATGAATGGAGAAAGCAGTTAATAAAAATAATAAATATACCTATAAAGAACATTTCAATGATAGTATTATTTATATACACAAGTCAACATATATAGATTACGGATTTCAATGTTATCACAAAATTGATAAAATAAAATAAAAAATGTGGAGGTTATAGAATAAGTGGATCATCTCACAATATGTTTGTTTTTGTATTATTAATATTTTCATAGAGAGTAAACTCAAAATGAGAGTTAAATATTGTTACCAACAAACACATTGGCCCTCAAGAGAACAGATTGTTATATACTCCTACTAGAGAAACACAGAATGAAACAATATTTTTAGAGAGATAATAAAAATGAGAATGTAGTATTAGTAGGCGTACATGGTTATTGGTATTATTACTATTGTTGAGATTGAGAGAGTAGTGTTTGCTTAGGCCTTCTGAAAAATCTTGCCAGCAGAGGAGTACAGAATCCCTGAGAATCAATATGGGGGCTATGGCCCCCACCATCATCTTCCTGCCCCATGCTCCCCTCTTTCTCACTCTGCTTATTACCGCAAATTGGCCTTATTCCGATCAACCTTCCCAGCTGCACGCTTTGGTCCGGGAAAAACGATGCTGTCGACTGCAATTCCATTCATTATACTAACAAATTCCAAACTCCAATTTTTTAAAATCAAAATATATATATATATATACCTCAGTATCCAGATCAGAGGAAGAGATTGAGGAGAAGCTCGGGATATGGCGGACGCGGGACGCTGCTGCAGCTGGCTGCGGCGGCGCCACCACCGGCTGGGATGCCGTCATCGTGAAGTTGATGTTTCCGAGCCCCAGCGGCCATCCGCTAGGTATCCCGTTGCCCTATTCAACTGATTAATCATTAAACCTACGGTAATAATTCGACATGATTCAGATATATACAAACCTCCATAGCGACGGCGGCGTTTGGCGGTGCAGTGAGACTGATCATAGAAGCATCATGATCCGATCTAACTCCAAAGAGAAGGGAGAGATATATGGATTAATATGGGAAATTTTCTTGTGTTTTTTTTTTGTTGCAGTCCGTATCTATTTATTTTGCATAGGAGGGTCGGGCCCCGCTAAGGGGAAGGTAACAACTCTTTAATAGTTTGTCGGAACTTGAGTTAAGCCACTGTTTTTATGTGCATTAGAGGTTGTTTAATGTGTTGGTCAAAGGCCAGTTTCAATTAACATGATCCACAAGCTTGGTTGTTAAGTTTTAAACATCACTTCAACACCCCACTAATTATTTGCTCATGTCTACTAAATTTTATTCAACTGTCTTATTTATTTTATTTGTTTTTTCTATTGATTACTAACATCTCCTAATCCAATCCTACCCACACTTCAAATTTATTACTCCCTCCGTCCCCAAAGAATATGCACTTTGAGTTTAACAATGATTTTAATGTAAAATTAGTAAAATAAGTAATAGAAAAATTGAGAGAAAAAAAATAAACAAAGTATTGTTAGTGGGAAATGGATCCCAACTCATTAGAGAGAAGAGAATTTTCAAAATTGGAAAGTGCGTATTCTTATGAAACAGGGGAACATACACCATGATTCAACTCTGTCGAGTTAAGGCAGGTAGTTGAATGTCTTAACTTTGTGTGGGGGTGGCCGTATTTCTCAACACAAGACGTCTCATTCAGCAATCACAGTTTATCTCATAATTAATAATTCCATAAATAAGGATGACTGGATGAGTCACAACGAAAACTTTTCCGACTGTATGATTTTAGTTTGATTCCACAGCATTCATTAATAATAAGTAGATCAATCAAAATTAAAAAATTTGAGATTGATTACGTACAAAAGGTAAAATGGTAAAAAAGATTATGTACGTGCCAAAAATTTATTGTCGCTAGCTAAATATTGTGCCACTATTGATGCATTTGGTGGTCGACAGCATTTGTGTTGTAACATGATTGCATTGTCTCTCCAAATTTACCGCTAATACATTTTTTTTTGCATCTCTGTAATCAGTGATGCATTTAATTTTGTAAATTAGTACTCCACATTTTATTCATCAGCTATTACAACAAAGTAATGCATTTGTGATTAATAAGTGGTCCATTCATATTGTAGAATCATTGTATTCGCATTGCTTGTTGCTAATTGATAAAGTCGTCGTTTTTTTCTGCACTCTTTTAGTTTTGTAATTTAAAATTCATACACAATTGCAAAAAAACATACATTGTGTACATCAATTTTTTTTCCCCATCAATGTAATTTTAGTAAAATTTAGTTAATTTTGACATGCTGAAATTATATGCCATTACTTTAATTTTGTACACTTAATTGAATGATACTTGACGTGTGACAAACAACATAATGTTAATTGTATCAAGACGTTGTATGACACGGGTAGTCTACATGCATACCATGTGCACCGAGTAAATTTCAGTCAATGTGACCGCTTTTACTCTAGGGGCAATTTAGTCTACATTTTATAAATACTTTGCTATAATGTATACAAATTAAATTGGTTAGATTTTAATATCCAAAATTTGTAATGTTTATGTCAAATTTTGCCGATTAAATAGCGGGTGTCGGTTTGTTCTTCATTCACATCTATAAACTTTAGTTCTTTTTTTTTACCAAACGGATATTAATTATCGAGTAAGCTGAAAAGTCATTCATCCATCTGTTTGTGATAACTTCCACAACAAATTTATTTCACCCAACTCATTTATGTGTAATGCACTCTATTGGTTGAATTTTTTACCTTTAATATTCGTAAATTCCCTTTCATCACCTAATTATTAAGTCCATTGAATCAAGTCATTGGTCCCATAATCAGAATATCCATCACTCGAAGATTATAGAGGTTGATAACATATGTGAATACATTAAAATTCGCCTTTTCCATATTAAATTGCTGTGAATGCTACATTTAGTAAGTTTGAATTTTAAGACAATGAATAGTTTGCGCACAGTTATGTATGAATGTCAATAAAAATTAATGAGTCTTGCATGAGACAATCAAATCATTAAATAGATTATAGATTGATATATAAATATTAACTACTATGATTTACTTTATAAATTACAAATAATAAATAAATCATAAACATATGGAATATGTACAAATCATGTCCTAGTAATACTCTTAGTCCATTTATCCCCCATATCTAGGCCCACTACTTTGAGTCCAACAAATAGTGACATAAATATGTATTAATGTGATCACGTAAAGGACTAAAAGATATGATATGAGTTTAGGAAACTGAAAATAATAGCATAAATTCAATCAAATGGGATAATTGAGAATTTTTGAAACTTCATAATTTGTTATTCATATTTTAAAATAATACAATGAATAAGTGCATTTCTAGCAATCAAAACCATATATTTATAGTCCAAATAAAGTACAGATTCCTGTTACAAAACCTTCTCACTTAACCATATATTTATAGTCCAAATAAACTTTTCATTTTTTCCATTTTTCATAAAAACCAAATAAACATTCACTTCTCCAGATTTAAAACCTCCATAATATCAATATTATATGCTTGTTATGAAGTTTAGAATTTAATAAATTTCGATACATATCCTCATACGTTTAATTTCTATACATATCCTCATACGTTTTTTAAATGTCTAAATTGATAAATTGAATTCTATATGACATTGGTCTTCCATCACAAAAGAAACAACTGCATTCATTAGTGCATATGGTAGGAGAAGGGCCTATTCGTGTGTTTTTCTATAAATGAACATAAATTTTGATGAGTGTTCTTTTGTTTGTTTTTATTATGATTGAACAAAAAATTTGATGAATGTTCTTTTATAGAATACAATGTTGGCTAAATTCATTAGTGGTAAAATGAATTAGTATAATCACGTAAGATTTTAAAGAAAATAAAAATAGTGATTTAAAGCTGAAATTATGCAATTAAAAGTATAAAAGAACATGAACCGTATAAATTAATTAGTATAAATTATGCAGTAAAAAGTATAAAAGTATAAACAGACTTTAGAATGCAATATTATAAGTCGACTGGGCCGGGTCTGAGAATAGGTCAACCCTAGAATGAGCTGAATATAGATTATAAGTGGGCCGGCCCGGTCCGAGTAAGCTTGGATTTGTTTTATTTATTGGGCTAAGAAATTGGGCTGATATTACTCTAAGCTCAAAACTCATTCAATCATCTGTTTGTGATAACTACAAATTTATTTCACCCAACTCATTTATGTGTAATTCAATCTATTGGTTGAATTTTCACCCAACTCATTTATGTGTAATTCAATCTATTGGTTGAATTTTACCTTTAATTTACGTCGATTCCCTTTCATCACCTAATTATTAAGTCCATTCAATCAAGTCATTGGTCCCATAATCTTCTCAATAAGAATATTGTAAATTTGAAGCAGTTATAGATTTAATGGTTTTAAAACATGGAGTACTTTCGTAGTAAAATATCAAACAATACTATTTCCATTTACAAAAAATAATCTAGATAGTGAATATTTAAAGTAACTTTTAATATACAATTAATAAAGCAAGAAATAGATAAATAGAAAAAGTGATTGGAGAATAGCTATTAAAAAATAAGACCAAAATTATTGAACATATACTTATTATGGATAAATAAATAGAGATTAATTTTGATGCACGATCTAAATATAAAAATATAACTATTTTTTTGAATTGACTTAGTAATAATAAGTGGTCCATATTTAATTCACTACAATATAATAGTATGAGTTAGTTACCGTTTGGAAGTCGTATGCATACGAAAATTAAAGGAGCAACTAATAAAATTAAAGGATGAATTGGTTGAATCTTAACATGAATAATCGACATATGGATATCATGCATATTCCACGTGGCTTAAATTGATGGAAAATTATGACCCTTATCAATATATGAGTATTAAACAAAATGATGGATGGAGACTGGGAATACGGAACGGAACGGACCCAAAAAATCCCGCCAACGCAACAGAAAGTGAAATTTTCATCCAAATATTGAACTCTTCCTATTTTTTTTTATTTACAATATGGAGTAGTAGCTAGTAATTTAGAAAGAAAAAATCAATTCAAGTAGCCTGTGACCTTATATTTCTTGAACCATGTACGATTTTTTGTTCGCACTAGAAACATCCGCTGTGGTTTGAATCTTACAGCAAAATATTCTTTCTGTTTTGGCACTAAATATGGGCACTCTGTTTGGATCGTTTTCACTTCAAATGGATCCAATCCTTCTTCGTTCATCCATAATTATATTATAATAAGGGTTAGTAGTCAGTAGATGAATTTAAATTTTTGAACTAAAATACATCGATTTTCTGCTATCTGATTTTTGTTAATACAAAACATATCTTTAAAAATACTCTCCGTAGTAGAATAAAAAAAAGACGAAATACATATATATTTAAATAGATACGTTAAGAATGAATTAATGATTAAGAACCCCTCCAATCGGAATTGAGATTTTGAATAAGTAGAGTAGAGAAGTAGGAGTACTACATAAGCTGAGATTTCTTAAGATTCTTGTCAGACACTGAAATGTTACTTAGTAAAGTGATTATGCAAGGTTGGCAAATCCATAATTAGAAGATGGAATGGAAGGTATGATTAATTACTGCAGTCTCGCAACTTGATCTCTTCATTCATCATTACAATTTCGCGTGACAAACTCAGACTGGATGGGCCTCCATTCTATGATCATGCCTTGTTTCTGCCCTTTTACTTTGTGTAATTTCTTTTATTTTTCCTTTTTTGTACAAGAAGTTAATTTGTTGTAATAAAGTCAAATTCCATGCTCCTTTAAGTCAAAAGAAAGGAAAAGAGTTAAAATAAAATAAAATAAAAGAGTTTCAGTTGGTAAATTCAGAAAATCAACTGGAATTCTCTCAATCTATCTATCAAAATTCAAAACAGTTAAAAAGAAAGAAAATAAAAGGAAAAAGAAAAGGAAACTTGAGCAATATTAAAAAGTGAATAAATGAAGATTGGTCAGTCGTCGGCCGTCATTAGCGGGAGAATTGAACTGCCATCTTTAATAAAAAAAGGAATTAGTACTTTAATTTGGGTACATAATATATTAGGCTATATTTGGATTGTGATCATTAAATTTGGTAAACAAATTTCTTGTTGGCACTCCATGTTCAAGTGCCCACTCCACTCCGGCGACCTTCTAAATCATAACTATCATTCATCAATATACATAAACTCTCCCAACTTGGTCCATCACTTTACACCATTATTTGCATCGACTTATCCCATCCATCTAAAATATTAGTAGATCATAGTATAATTATATGTCCAATTGTGTGGTTTAAGTTTTTTGCCTTGTCCCTGAAGACAATGTATAATTTTAATATTTGAGTAAGCCCTGACCCAAATACCTTAATTAAGATACCATAAGATTCTTTTAACTAGAGGTATTGGGTTTAATCTCGTCTGCGTACTTGTATTTTCCATTATACAGTGGCAATGGTCTTGCCAGAATGAGTACGGAGTAGTATTTTCTATTTTGTGTGATATATATAGATAATGAATCTCAATGTAGCTAAATGATTATATTTGTCACTATTGGAATACAATCTACTTACCTGGATATGTAATTTAGTGCTATAAATATAACATAATGTAAAGTTTAAAACTTGTATTTTGAATAAATATATGTATGCATGTTTTTATTTCTCCAATGAATTTTATTTTAGTAATTAAAAGAAGGGACAAAAGCAAAAAAGAAAAGTAGCCAAGAATATTGTTTTGAGAAAGCACTTGTACTAACTATACTTTTACTTTTAAAAGCGATTATGTACTCTTTCTCACTCCCTCAAATGACAATCAAAATTCTCCAACATTCAAAAAATGAAAATAAACTAGCAACAAAAAACCATTTTGGAAGTTGGGGAAAAACCAAGTCAAGTGCAAAAACAAAAACGAATGCGACCACATATTTTGAAAGTCTCTCTCACCTATCTATTACTAGTATTTTGAATTGCATTGATGAGCATCGCGATTCTGTTATTAAAATATTAAGAAATTAATTCAACAGGTTGACAAAAATTAATAAAACTCCCTTAGCTTGATCTATGACGAGATTTGCTTTAACTTTCATTTATCAATCAAATCATTACACTTTTTCTGGTATGTCTTCAACCTATCGAAAAAGTAGTGTCAGTGATCACAATTAACCACGCCAGTTAAATAAAAAAAAGGAGCCAAATATACAAATTATTTTAAATTTATAGTTAACCACGAAATCCATCTGTAGAAGTAGAAAACACTAAACCGCAAAAACAGCAGTGGTGAAAAATAAAAATCTTTGGGTTTGGTTTTCACTAAACACCATAACTTAAAAACACCATTAAAAGGAGCACTGTAGTTTAATTAAGTATCAAGGCATGTTGTCATCATCCTGGAACTGATCTTGGTTGTCTCCGTTGAACTCATACGCATTGCTTCCATAGAAATTTCTGTTGTTGAACTCATTCTGCTGGCGAGCTCCTCTCAAGGTTTCATAAGGGTGTGATGGATCCGCGAATTTTTGATGTTAGCAAATGCTGGTAGAGAATGAAAATACAGACACAAAGAATTTACGTGGTTCGATTTACTGAGGTAAATCTACGTCCACGGGGAGAAATGGGGGCAGGTTTGTATTGCTTGATCTGCCAAATACAGCTTACAACACAGACTTGCTATATGATTGTTTCTCTAGAGAGATTCTAACCTCTTCTATCAGATCTAAGTTCTATTTATATAATGAACTCAGATCATGGCTTGCGTCACCACCCTAAGTCGTGGATGTCGTGTAGGTTATGGCCTAAGATCGTGGGTGAAGCGTAGGTCATGGCCTACGATCGTGGCCTGAACTGACATCACGTGGTAGTGGGTGTGTTGGACATCCGGTATGGGTCCACTAACTCCTTGTTCGGTCGAATACCGAGACCGAACTGCTTTGGTTGCCGATCTGAGAGTAGAGCTTGATGCCGACCTGAGAGCAGAGCTTGATTGGTTGGCTTTTACCGAGCTGTAGGCTGAGGCCGAACTCTTTGGTAATGCCGAACTGAACTCTTGGGCTTTGGGCTGGCCGAGCTGTCACTGCTATTGGGCTTGTTTAGTACGTACCCCATCACTACCCCCCCCCGAAAAGCGAAGTGATTCACTTCGGCGAAGCGAGTCACTTCGGCATTCTGGAAAAGGGTACGGGGGAGGCTGAAGTCAGGGGACGTGCCCTGCGCGTGACTGCATTAAATGCGGCATTAAATGCGACAGTAAAATCCGGCCGTTGAATCCTGAAAAGGTGGGATATGAAACGGTGCGATGATTTGAAATCTTTTCCAAATCTGATAAATACCGTCTTTCTTCATCATTTGAACACCTTTGCTATTGGCTTCTTCTGCACTCTCTATCTTCTGCGTGAAAAATTTCCTTCCGCTTTCAAAAATTTCTTCAGACTACCTTCACCTTCAAAAAGTAAGAAAAATGTCTTCTTCTTCTTCTTCTTCGGAGTCGGGTAGCGTTAGGAAAGGGGGTAAGGGGTCTTCTAGCCGGAAAGAATCCGGGGAGAAGACCGTAGAGTATTTTCACAGTATCTTGAGTAAGGATACTGTGATATCCCTTTACGAAAAATACTCTTTTCCTGGGGGGAAGGCGGTGGTACCTGACGGTGATCACAGGGCTGACTCCCCGCCGGAGGGTTACGTCACCGTGTATGAGGCCTGCTTAGAATGCGGGCTTCGTTTCCCCCTCCCTTCTGCCTTTATAGATTTACTAGATTTTTTTCAGCTTCCTTTAGGCCAGGTGACTCCGAACTCTTGGAGGCACTTGTCGGCCTTCGCTGCCGAACTCCGTAGGTTAGGAAGGGATTTGTCTTTGAAGGCGATCCTTAAATTCTTTCAATTTAAGAGGAAGGGGTCTTGGTTTTACTTGATCCCTTTACAGCCCTTTAGGGCCTTTTGTAAAACGAAGTGGCCGAAGTGGCAAAATCGCTTCTTCTACTATGATAGGACCGCGGCTCCTAGTTTTCCCTGGAGAGGGCCGGAGTCCGTTATCCGTCACCCTCGGCCTGAACCGTTGGACGAGCTCGATGGCGAGCTCAACAAGATTCCCATAGTTAGGAAACAATACACGGAGTCTGAGCTCGTCAAGGGCGACGTCGTGTTCGACATCTCGTCTTCGGACGAAGAGGCCGAGGGTGAGGATTTCTCTTTATCTTTATGCTCTACTGCTTTAACGAAGAAAATCTGACTTTGCTTTCTTGCTTTTTGGCAGTGTTCATGTTGAATAAGGCTATCAGAAAGTCCTCCGAGCTTGTGGAGCCGGAGAGAGAGAGAAGGCTACCAGCTCGGCGCCTGATGCCGAGAAGAATCCGAAGAGGCAAAAGACCTCTTCGGGTCCAAAGAAGCCGGAGTCGACTTCGGCAAGCAAGAAGGGGAAGACCCAGAAGCCCCCAAGGGCGCCAGAGAAAGACGTGGTCTTGGCGCCTCCTTCGGAGCATATCTGTGAGCCATTTTTATGGCCCACGGACTTCGCCGAGGTGAATTGTCTTCTTGATTCCTTGGCTTGGCTTGTCTTGTATTTTTGGTGCCCTCTGTTAACTTTTTTCCTTATCCATTTTCAGAGGAATGATATGCTCTCCAAGCTCGTCGCCGTCGAACTCTCCAAAGCGTCCAACGACTATGCCGAGATGCAGAGGAAATTGGCGGCTGCTTGTCACCGGGCCGAGCAGGCTGAGGCAAACTTTGAGAAAGCCAGGGCTGCTAGGATTTCGGCCCAGGATGAAGCTCAGTTTGCCAAAAACCAGCTCGTCATCCAGCGAGAGCAGACGAAACGGAGGGATGCTGCCGCCGTGGTTGCCCAAGGAGAGGGTCTCCGTGCCTACACGGAGAGACTCTTTTTGAGCAGCCAGTTCTCGGCCTTTGTCGGTAGTCTGGTAAGGCTAATTGCCGATAAGGGCGAGCAGGGGCCCGACGTCGTGCTGCCTCTGTACAGCCGAGAGATAGCTGCTCGGCTTCAGAATCTGCCGCTCCTTGAGGAGCTCGCTTCATCCTCGGTCCTGCTTTCTGCAGACCGAGTCCGGAGTTGTCGAGCTGATCGGGACGAGAACCTGGAGGCTATCTTTGCCTCCGTGGGACCCGTTTCACCCGCTTCGACTTACAACGGAGAGGGTGAGGCCGAGCCGCTGGAGCGGGAGGCCGAAGTCGATCAGGCCGGGCATCCGGAGAAGGAGGCCGATCAGGAGGCGGAGGCGAGGCCGGCAGGAGGCGAGGCCGAGGCTGAGGTAGCCCAGGAGAAGGAAGCTGTACCAGACCGAGGAGCCGGAGACGAAGCAGGCGGAGTATGATTTCGTCTCCCTTCTCTTAGTCTAGTTTCTTCCTTGTAAAATGGCCTTGAAGCCCTAGTGTAAAAAATTTTCCTTGTGAATGAAAAATTCTCTACATTTGTCTTCGTATAGCTTTTCGTACTCGCCTTTACTCCTGTTGTATTTTACTATCTGCTCGGTACAGCTGCCGAACTAATATAGCTGCTTTGTACTCAAGGAGATGGAGATACTTCACTGGAAACGGCTGTACTCTTCGGCTTTAGACGAAGCTGAGAGAAGAGCTATAGCCGATCAGACGAAGAATGACGAGCTTCTGGCTCGTTTAGTGAAGCTGGAGGCCGATAATAAGGACTTAGAGTCCGATAAGAAGGATCTGGAGGCCGAGCTGAATACGACCATTGCTGAGAGGACTGCGTACGAGGATTACATCCGTGTGCGCGGGGGATTGACCATCTCAGATGTTCAGAGTCGAGTTGACGAACTGTGGGAGGAATATCTTGTACTCCGGAGGAACAATGCGCTGGAGAGCTCGGCTTGCCAACAAGTTGTGAAATCATTACGGCGCTGGGCTTCTCGGTACGACATTGTTCTTTCTCGGCGCCCCTCCATAGAAAGATTCCTTCGGCATATCGTGCCAACAGATGCTCGCACTCCAGATCAAACCTCTGGTTCCCTTGTTCAAAATCCTACTCCCAGCCAACAACGAACTCCGGAACAGCCGGAAACGTCAAGACGAGAACGGGGTCAGGAGCAACCGGAATCGTCAAGACGGGGACGGACTGAAATTCGCCGAGGAGTTGTGACTATGAGCGAGCAAGATCAGCAGATGCTTATTGCAGAGACTCTTCATCGCCGAGGTGTTAGGACTTCTCGGGCTCGGGGAAGAGGCGTTGGGTCGAGGATAGCATCTCGTCGACCTGCTTATTCTTCATCTGCTCGGAACAACCGAACTCGGCTTCCAGAGGATTTTGCAGATAGGTGGCTTAACTTCAGCAACCCTGGACAGTAGAATAGTCCTTTGTAATAGCGTAACGCCATTTTGTAGGGTAGCGGAGTTGTATGCCGAACAAGATTTGATAAATGAAATTTTGTTTTCGCTTCTAACACTGTATTTACAGCTTAGCGAAAAAATTTCATCGTACTTGTCCTCGGTCTTATGAAGTAAACTTCTTTGACCGGACTTGGTCCTTGGTCTGATGAAATAAACATCTTTGACCGGACTCGTCTTTGGTCTGATGAAATAAACACCTTTGACCGAACTCGTCTTTGGTCTGATGAAATAAACATCTTCGACCGGACTCGTCTTTGGTCTGATGAAATAAACATCTTTGACCGGACTTGGTTTGTGTTCTAATTTTGCGATTTTTGTCGCCGGGATCGAACTTTCCCTTGTCCTAATTCGGCGAGTTTTATCGCGTGGATCGGACTTTCCCAGTTAACCGAAGTGGTCTTATGCAGTAAACCTCTTTGACTAGACATGGTCGTCCTCGGTCTTATGAGGTAAACTGCTTTGACCGAACTTGGTCGTCCTAATTCGGCGAGTTTTATCGCGTGGATTGGACTTTCCCTTATCGCAGTTCGTTTCAGACGAAGTGCTTGTTAAGCTGAATTGCGGTCTTGTATCCTCCTTGGAAGCTTGGACTCACAATCGTTGGCTTATTGCAGTTCGTTTCAGACGGACTGCTTGTTAAGCTGAATTGTGGTCTTATATCCTCCTTGGAAGCTTGGACTCACAATAGTCTTTAATAATCGATCTAAAAAGGGGATCAGTCTTTAAAGAACGATATACCTTGGTACCATTTGTAAGAGACGACAAGCACATAGAGACAAAACACATAGGGAAAAAATGAAAAAGACGAAGGAAAAAAACTTTAAACCTTTTTTTTAAAACGACAAGTAAAAGGTACAAGTAAAAAACAAACAAATAAAAACACATACCCCTATGACCGAACTAGACACGAGACGGACTGACCGGACTTGTCTCTTACAAGTGGAACTTCTTGAGGTTGGAGACGTGCCATGTTCGGGGTACTTGTTCTCCTGACATGTGAGTCAATTTATAAGACCCTTTGCCGAGGACTTCTGACACCCGATATGGACCCTCCCATGTGGGTTCGAGTTTGCCCAGCTTTTCTGCTCGGCTTACTTCGTTGTTTCTCAAGACGAGATCTCCCACTTGAAATTGAAGCTTTTTCACCCTTTGGTTATAATACCGGGCTACTTGCTCCTTATACTTGGCTGCTTTTATGCACGCCAATTCTCTTCTTTCTTCGGCGAGATCTAGTTCTGCTCTCAGTCCGTCGTCATTCATTTCTGAGGAGAAATTTAGGGTTCGGGGACTGGGTACGCCGATCTCCACCGGAATTACGGCTTCAGTGCCGTACACCAGGCTATACGGAGTTTCACCGTTGGAGGTTTTGGGTGTAGTTCGGTAGGACCATAGGACTTGAGGGAGATTTTCTACCCATTGTCCTTTGGCTTGTTCTAACCGAGCTTTTAACCCTTTCACCAGAATCCGGTTCGTTACTTCCGTTTGTCCGTTTGCTTGGGGATGGGAGACCGAAGTGAACCGCTGTTGAATGTTCAGCTCTTGGCACCAATTCTTGAACGTCTTGTCGGTGAACTGAGTCCCATTATCCGAGATGAGGATGTGGGGTATGCCAAATCGGCACACTATGTTCTTCCAGACGAAGTCCAATGCCTTTGAGCTCGTTATCGTAGCTAAAGGTTCAGCCTCCACCCACTTCGTGAAGTAGTCCACGGCAACGATAAGGAATTTCATTTGCCGAGGAGCTTGAGGAAGTGGTCCCACTATGTCTATGCCCCATTGCATGAAAGGCCAAGGGCTTTGCATAGTGTATAGATCGGTCTGCGGCATCCTTGGGACATTTGCATGAATTTGGCACTTCGTACACTTCTTGACGAGCTGCACTGCCTCTTGTACCATGGTTGGCCAATAATATCCCCATCTCAGAACTTTTTTAGCTAAAGCTCTGGCTCCGATGTGGCTACCGCACGATCCTTCATGAACTTCTCTGAGGATGTAGTCCGTCTCTTCTGGTCCTACGCACCGCAATAACGGCTGGAGGTAAGACTTTCTAAAGAGGACTCCTTCATGAAGTTCGTACCGAAGAGCTCGGCACGTGATCTTCCGAGCTTCTCTCTTATCCTCGGGCAATTGTCCTTGATCCAGATACTGCAAGATCGGCGTCATCCAGTTCGGCGAGCTGGATACAGAATGTACCTCGGCTTCATCAATGCTTCGATGCATTAATTCTTCCGCCTTTGAGCTCGGATCTGAGGCCAACTTACTTAAGGTATCTGCTCGGCTATTTTCCGCTCTGGGAATGCGGATTATCCGGAAATAGGAGAAACTTCGGCTGATGCTTTGCGCTTTGTCCAAATACTTCTTCATTCTCTCGTCACGGGCTTCACTTGTACCCAACATGTGATTTACTATGACTTGTGAATCACAATGGACTTTGAGAGATTTGACGAGTAGACTTTGCGCTAACTGGAGTCCGGCCAGGAGGGCTTCGTACTCGGCTTCATTATTAGTAGTGGGGAATAGGAAACGAAGTGAGTAGGTTACCTCGTGTCCGTCGGGAGCGACAAGTAAAATACCAGCTCCACTTCCCATCTTGTTTGAAGCTCCATCTACGAATCCGCTCCAGCAGTCCGGCGGCTCTACTTCGGATTCCAAGGGCTGTGCTAGTTCGGCATTGGCAGAATTCTTCTGTTCGGCAATAATAGGAATTGCTTGATCGAACTTCGCTTCTGCAAGAAAATCTGCCAAGGCTTGTCCCTTGATGGCTTTCCGAGGTAGATATTCAATTGTGTGCTCTCCCAACTCTATAGCCCACTTGGCGATTCTGCCTGATGCTTCTGGCTTGGTCAAAACTTGCCGAAGAGGTAGATCGGTTAAGACGCATACCTTGTGAGCATAGAAGTATGGCCGCAGTCTCCTTGCTGCATTTACTAACGCCAGAGCAATTTTTTCCAGAGGTTGATACCTTGTTTCTGGACCTCTTAATGCTCGGCTTGTAAAGTAGATGGGAAACTGCTTTAGGCCTTCTTCTCGTACAAGCACCGCGCTGATGGTTTGATCCGATGCCGCTAAGTATAAGAATAGTACTTCGGCTTCGGCTGGAGCAGAGAGAATAGGAAGCTCGGCTAGATAACTTTTGAGCTCGTCAAAGGCCTTTTTCTGCTCGGCTCCCCACTCGAACTTTGGTGCCTTTTTCAACACCTTGAAGAACGGCAGTTGCTTTTCGGCTGCTTGGGAAAGGAATCGACTCAGTGCGGCTAGACATCCGGTTAGCCTTTGCACGTCATGTATGGACTTCGGCATTGCCATGTTCTGAACGACTTGAACTTTTGAGGGGTTTGCCTTGAGTCCGTCTTTTGAAACCCAACAACCCAGAAACTTTCCCGAATCTACCAAAAAGGTACACTTTTGGGGATTAAGTTTGAGGTTGGCTTTCTTGAGCACGTTGAGAGTGGACTTGAGGTTGTGCTCGTACTCCGAGGTGCTTTTGCTCTTGACGACTATATCGTCAACATATACTTCGACTTCCTTTCCAATCAGGTGCCGAAAAAGCTTGTCTACCATCCTTTGATAAGTGGCTCCGGCATTCTTTAAACCGAATGGCATCTTTTTATAAGCGAAAATGCCGAAATCAGTAATGAAGGCCGTTTTTGAAGCGTCAATCTCATCCATTAAAACCTGATGGTATCCTTTGTATAGATCAAGAAAACAAAAAATTTCAAAGCCTATCAGAGCTTCTACTTTTTTATCTATGTTCGGAAGGGGATAGCAATCTTTGGGACAGTGCTTATTTAGATCGGTGAAATCTATGCACATCCGCCATCCTCCTTCCTTTTTCTTGATCATGACAGGATTGGCCACCCACGAAGGGTACTTCACTTCGAATAACACATCCGCCTTCAATAATTGACGGACTTCGTCATGGATGACTTGACTTCGTTCTGCCGCAAAGAGTCTTTGCTTCTGTTTTATCGGCCGGACCGAAGGATCAATATTTAAACGATGAGTGATTACCTCGGGGGGCACTCCGGTCATGTCCAACGGAGACCATGCAAAGACGTCTTTGTACTCCTTGAGGAGCTGGATGGTTTTTTCCCGAAGTAGAGGCGTTCCCGCGAAGCCGATCTTAACCGTTCTGGATGGGTCGTCTTCGTATAGCTGAACTGTCATCGAGTTCGGCTCATGTATGACTTCGGTCATCGCCTCTGACTCCGGCTGCTGTGATTGCTATGCTTGGTGGTGCCGATCTGACTGCTCGGCACTTCTAAGCGCAATTTGCAGACATTCCTTTGCTCTCTTTTGGTCACCTCGGATGACCGCTATCCCTCCTTTAGTAGGGATCTTGATGGTGAGGTGATAAGTGGAGCAAATGGCCCGAACTGTGTTGAGCCAGTCTCTTCCCAGGATGACGTTGTACGGGGACCGAGCTTTCACCACGAAAAACTCAATCATCGTACTGGAGCTAGTAGGCGCTTTCCCCACCGTGATCGGAAGGCTGATAATACCTTCAGGGCGGGTGTCCTCCTGGGCGAAGCTCTTCAGGGGAAGCGGAGCCGGGCTGAGCCGAGCTGGGTCCACTTCTAGTTTGTCGAAGCACTCTTTAAAAAGAATGCTGACTGACGCTCCTGTATCCACAAACACCCTGTGGATCAGTTTGTTTGCCACTCCGGCTTGGATGACAATGGCGTCTTGGTGAGGAGAGATGGCCGGGACGGGATCAGCATCCGAGAACGTAATCACTTCGTCCTGCTTCAGCCTTTTATGCGTTGGCTCCTCTCGATTGGAGCCCCTGCGCTCTGACTTCAGGGACGACTTGGTCTTCCCGGCAGGGAGAGCGTCAATAGTCAGGATTACTCCATCATATTGCGGCTCGTCATCGTCTTCGGGATCCGGCTGCCTTTTCGGATCCTGAGGAGCGCAGTTCGCCCCTCTCTGCTTCTTATTCTTCTTTGACTGCTTGCTTTGGTATTTTTTCAATGTCCCTGCCCTCACAAGAACATCGATACCTGCAGCCAAGTTTCTGCACTCCTCGGTATCGTGACCGTGGTCTTGATGGTAGGAGCAGTAGTTATCCTGGGGTCGGCGCGCGGCTGATTTCGTCATCCGCTTTGGCTTTTCGAACAGGTCAGAGTGCAGTTCGAAAATTTCCGCTCTCGGCTTGTTCAGCGGTACGAACTGAGCGGGCGGCTTCTCGGGATTGAGACGGGGTCCCAATCTGTCTTGCACCGGAGTCCTTTGAATCCTTTCAAAGGGAGTTCGGCGAGGATGTCCCTGATCGCCAAAAGGAGTCCGGCGAGGATGTCCCTGATCGCTATGATCGGGCTTCCTCCTGTCTCCTCGGGACGATGAGCTGTCTAACGACCGTTTGCGACGGTCTGCCTCATCGGCCCGGGAGTACTGGTCCGCAATGTCCCACATTTCCTGAGCTGTCTGCGGACCGCACTCAACGAGCTTCCTGTAGAGAGCTCCGGGCAGGATTCCATTTTGGAATGCCGAGATGACAAGCAGATCGTTGAGATCGTCTACTTGCAGGCATTCCTTGTGGAATCTTGTCATAAAGTCGCTGATTTTTTCGTCGCGACCTTGACGAATGGAAAGCAGCTGAGCCGAAGTGATTCGGGCTTCCGCTTTCTGAAAGAACCTCCTGTGGAAGGCATCCATTAGATCTCGGTAAGATCTGATGCTGCCCTGGGGGAGGCTATCGAACCACCTTCTCGCGTTCCCGATGAGCAGCTCGGGAAATAGCTTGCACATGTGGACCTCGTTGAGACCCTGGTTCGCCATGTTATATTGATAGCGCCCCAGGAAATCGTGAGGGTCCACGAGCCCGTCGTAAGTCATCGACGGAGTTCGGTAGTTCTGTGGTAGGGGAGTTCGGGTGATGTCGTCCGAGAACGGAGTCTTCAGTGCTCCGTACACGGCGAATCCGATATCTCGTCGGTATGGAGGAGATTGAGTTCTCCTGTGATTCCGGTACCGAGGAAGATCAGGAATATGTCGGGGTTGAGGATTCTTCTTCCTGGAAGACACGGCACTACTGCGGTAGTGACTTTCATGTCTGGATGAGGAAGGAGAATCCTCCGTTTTCGTCTTCGGCTCTTGGCTCTTTTGCAGGAAGGCTAAAAACTCATCCTGCTTCTCAGCCAAGAACAGCTTGACAGCCTCATTCAGATCAGGCTGCTGGGAAGACTCAGTGGGACGATTTTTGGAGCGGCCTGTTCCTTCGCCATGAGAACTGGTGGTGGATTTATCCCTAGGCTGTTTTCCAGACCTATGGGATGGATTGGCTTCCTCCGGGTTCTCACGGGCAGGAATGCGGGTATTCTGCGATCTGGTATGCATTTTTTGGGTGGAAAAAATGGATCAAAAATTCGCTTTATCACAAATTTTGTTCTTCGTTTCCCACAGACGGCGCCAGTGATGGATCCGCGAATTTTTGATGTTAGCAAATGCTGGTAGAGAATGAAAATACAGACACAAAGAATTTACGTGGTTCGATTTACTGAGGTAAATCTACGTCCACGGGGAGAAATGGGGGCAGGTTTGTATTGCTTGATCTGCCAAATACAGCTTACAACACAGACTTGCTATATGATTGTTTCTCTAGAGAGATTCTAACCTCTTCTATCAGATCTAAGTTCTATTTATATAATGAACTCAGATCATG
Organism: Salvia splendens; assembly: GCF_004379255.2. NCBI lineage: Eukaryota > Viridiplantae > Streptophyta > Magnoliopsida > Lamiales > Lamiaceae > Salvia > Salvia splendens. The sequence continues at coordinate 30,557,535 of NC_056039.1, forward strand.
GCTTGCGTCACCACCCTAAGTCGTGGATGTCGTGTAGGTTATGGCCTAAGATCGTGGGTGAAGCGTAGGTCATGGCCTACGATCGTGGCCTGAACTGACATCACGTGGTAGTGGGTGTGTTGGACATCCGGTATGGGTCCACTAACTCCTTGTTCGGTCGAATACCGAGACCGAACTGCTTTGGTTGCCGATCTGAGAGTAGAGCTTGATGCCGACCTGAGAGCAGAGCTTGATTGGTTGGCTTTTACCGAGCTGTAGGCTGAGGCCGAACTCTTTGGTAATGCCGAACTGAACTCTTGGGCTTTGGGCTGGCCGAGCTGTCACTGCTATTGGGCTTGTTTAGTACGTACCCCATCAGGGTGGTTGCTGCTGAATCTCTCTGAGTTAGTATCGTAGTAATACTTCCCGTGTTCCACGACACGCGTGTCGCTCATCCCCTGCGGCTGCCTGTTGAAACTGCTTCCCCCGTTGTAGTTGGAGGCGGGGTTGCGGTAGCTTTTGAACTCGGTCTGCTCTTGCTGCTGCTGCTGCTGGTTGTAGAAGGAATTCTGCTCGCCGTTGTAGAAATTGTTGTAGGAATTCTGCTCGCCGTTGTAATAATTGTTGTTGGGGTTGGTGGAGAAGGTTCGTTCTTCGGTGAAGGAGGCGGGGGAATCGTTGAGGTCGGATTCGGGCTGGGTGACGTAGGCGACGGGGTTGTAGTTTTTGGGGAGGTATTTGTTTGGGGGTTGTTTGAATTCTTCGGTGGTGGAAGGGGGGTTTTGGCCGGATTCGTGGCCGTAGAGGCCGTAGCTGTTGTCGTTGTCAGGGAGGAAAGTGGGGTCTTGTTGATTGGTGGGAACTTCTGTGTTGGTGGTGGTGGCGGTGGTGCTGGGGATCTTGTTGAAGAATTGGCTTTCTCTTGCATGAGTGTGGAGGGAGGAGAAGAGGGAGAGGAGGAGGAAGATGGAGAGTTTCATGGCAGGGGAAGCCATTTGGCACAACAAGGATAAGACTAAGAGAGTGTGTGTGTATAGTGTTCTGAAGTAGATGTGGTTTCTGTGTTTTTATAGAGGGGAAGCCTTGTTTCTGTGTGTATGCGTGTTTGAATGAGTGAGGGTGTTAATAAATTCCACTGATTTAGTGGAAATGGGGTCATAAGAGCATCCGCAGCGGTGGCGGTTGGCGCCACCGCCGTCCGTGCCAGCGGCAAGGCGAAGGACCGCCACCGCTGCAACCGCGCCGCTGGCACGGCGCTGCTCGATGTATCGAGCACGTCCGTGCCAGCGGACGCACACGTGGCGGTCTCCCATTCGCCAACGGCATAGCCGTTGGTTTCAAACATTTTTTTATTTTTATTTTTTTAAAAATCGGATTTTTATTAAAAAAATCGATAAAAAAAAAAAATTTCACTTCCCCAAAAAATTATATCCGTTTATAACCGTTTTTCCCCACTTTTTAATTTTTTTTATATTTTTTTTACCCCAAAAATACACACTTTCATCTATAAATACCCCCAATTTCACTCCAAAAAATTCACACTTTCACTACACAATTCTCATCATCAATCTCTCATATCCATTTTCATCTTCCTCTCACACCCTACAACACCACTATGTCCGGTAACGACGACAACCCAAGCGGCTCTCACGGTTGGAACCCCGAATGGTTCGGTTCGCAACCGTTTCATAGTCCGGAAACGGAATATTCGGCCCCTCCTCTCACCCAAGATTCGGGCGTTCCGAGTGGCTACCGGCCATACCCAATCGACGATCAAGGTGCCTCCGATGGGCGCTACGGGTGGACACCGGAGCCTAGGCCTCGCGCCCCTTCCCAAATGCCGAATCCTCCATCTCGCGCCGGTGTCCGCACACCGTACTCACCGGCGGAGATGGAAAGATTGTTCAAGGCGTACTTGGAAATCTCCGAAGATGCGGTGGTTGGAACGAACCAATCCGGCGATCACTTTTGGTGGCGCGTCTCTAGCCGGTACAATGCACACCGGCCGCCGGGAACGATCGAGCGCAACGAGAGTATGGTGCGCAACTGCATCGTCCGAGCCAACGAAGAAATTGGCAAGTTCAACGGCTATTTCATCCAGGAGTCCCGGAATGCCGGGAGCGGCCGAAGCGAGGTCGACATCATCACCGCCTCGCTGAGCACCTACCAATCCATGAACGGTAAGTCGTTCAAATATCTTAACGTTTGGCAGGAGACGCGGACGCACCCGAAGTATAAGGGAGGCATAACATCCTCCTCTAGCGGCTCCTCCAAACGCTCACGGTCGGCATCCCTATCCGACGCCGGCGAAGAAGTGGCTAGCCAACTCGCCGAAGCTAACTTGGGTAGCCCCGATGCCCAACCAAGCGGTTCCCGACGCCGACCGCAAGGTAGGAAGAAGGCGGCGGCCGAACGACGTCGCGCCGCGACTCCATCTGCCCCTGCTCCCGAACCCGCACCCTATGTTCCACCTCCACCCCCGAACAACTCGTTGTGGGCCCTTTTGGCCCAACTCAATTTGGCCGATAGGTCAACTATGACCCCCACGCAACTTCAAACGCACGAGTCCATGATATTGGGTCTCCAAAAACAATTGGGGTTGGTGCCGCCGGATGCGTAGTCTTCCTCGGGTTATATTAGCCAATAATTATGTAATTTTTAATTTTTAGGAGTTTAATTATGTAATTTTTAATTTTTAGTATTTTAATTATGTAATTTTTAATTTTTAGGATTTTAATTATGTCTTTTTATTTTATTTGTAATTTGTTATTTTTATTGTGGTTTTTTTAATGAATTTTAGTATTATGAAAATGTTTTTGTGTAATTGAATTTTATATTAATTGTGCTCGTCCTTGCGGAAGAGCACAGTTGTGGGTGTTGTGCTCTTGCCAGAGAGCAGACATGAATAGTACCGCCCGGGCCCACAACCGTGCCGCTGGCAAGAGCACGGTTGTGGATGCTCTAAGGTGTCCACTATAAGGCGGACACGCCCAATAGCCTCGCCCCAGTTTTTGTCCATAGCCCCAATTTTATTGTCCATAGCCCCAAAATTTTGTGTCCGCCACTAAGTGGACACCTCCAATAGCCCCCAAATTTTATAATCAACTTTCATTTTATAATATTTCAAGTAATTATGAACAAATTTATCGGGCTCTTAGTGGATTAGAAGAAGCCGACTATACGAATTAAAAATAAAAATAAAATACAAATTAAAATTAAAATTATAATTAGAATTACACACTAAATTAAAATTAGAATCACACACTACATTGAATCTAGTACAAATCACTACCAAGTTTACACAACGCCACTACCTCCCCTACGTGCCCACACTTCTTCAATCAAATCAGCCTACAGTGTGTTATGTGATGTGGTCCTGCGCATATCAGCGAAGCGTTGGATCAAATATTCATTGCTCCATGGTACGCCCATCTGGATCGGCGCGGACGCGACACCGTGACTTGTACTTGCACCCTCTTCCGGCGCCCATCGCTCTGCCGCAAATCCTTCATCTTCTATTATCATATTATGCAATATGATACAGGCTAACATAATATTCGTGACATCATCTTCGTGCCAAACTCGTGCCGGACACCGTATAATAGCCCACCGCGATTGGAGGACACCAAAAGCCCGCTCAACGTCCTTCCTAGCACTCTCTTGTTTGCGCGCAAAATATTGTTTCTTCGGTCCTACCGGTTGGCGGACAGTCTTCACGAATACGGGCCACCGCGGATATATTTCATCTGCCAAATAGTATCCCCTACTGTACTGCGTACCGTTGGCTACGAAGCTGATTTCTGGCCCCTCCCCCCGGCACTCCTCGTTGAAGAGAGGCGACGACTGAAGAACATTGATGTCGTTGTTCGAACCTGCCACGCCGAAATACGCATGCCAGATCTTCAGACGGTAGTCCGCAACGGCTTCCAGTATCATCGTTGGATGTTTGCTTTTGAATCCAGTAGTGAACTGGCCTTTCCATGCCACGGGGCAGTTCCTCCACTCCCAATGCATGCAATCGATGCTTCCTAACATTCCTGGGAAGCCGTTCACCGACCCGTGCATATCAAGTAGGCGCTGACACTCATCCGGGTTGGGCTTCCGTAGAAACTCCCCACCGAAAATTTCCCGGATCCCCTTACAGAACTGCCTAAGCACCGTGAGGCTAGTCGTCTCACCCATCTGTAGGTATTCATCGAACATGTCCGCTGGTCCAGCGTAGGCAAGCTGTCGGATTGCAGCGGTGCACTTCTGTTGTGTGGATAGCCCGATCCGGCCAGCCGCATCACGCCGGAGGGTGAAGCACCGGTAACGCTCCGCCAAATTCGTCGCTATATAGTTGAACAGCCGCTGCGACATCCTGAATCTCCGGCGGAATATCTCGGGTGGATAACGGGGGTTATCCTCGAAGTAATCATCCATTAAATGTTGGTGAGCACCGACGTGATCTCGTGGGATTGTCCGCCGATGAGTAATGGTGCGAGGGATCGGATCCTCCGCATCCTCCGCCAAACGGGCCTCTACCTCCTGGGCGACCTGGTGTTGCACCTGTTGAATCAGAGCATTCCAGTTGTCTCTCTACAAATTGGTCATTTCCGACCCCAAATTGTAGTGAGAGAAATTTGTATAGATGTTGTGTTTGAATGGTGTGAAAATAATGAATGGAGTGGGGTGTATTTATAGGTGAATTGAAGTGTAAAAAAAAAAATTAAATTCGCATGCAACCGCCGCGACTTTATCTTCGTGCCACTATAGGCGCCGCGCCTATAGGCGCGGCTATAGCCCCCCCGTCGCGTCCTCGCCCCGCACACGGCGATTCCGCGTCCGCCGCCCCTCCCCCCACCCGCCGCGTCCACCCCCGCGGCCGACACCCTTCCCACTATAAGCCGCCCCGCTTCCGCCCCGCTCGCGGCTATAGCCGCGTCCACATTATAGTGGACACTCTAAGAGCATCATTAACACGTCAGGCCGGACCGCAAAAAGTGAGTCCCGGCCCGGGCACGGGGTTAGACGAGGCGGAGATGCGGCTTGGGCCGGTCCCGGGGTCCGGCCCCGACTTGGTTGGAGGGTGTCGGGACGGGCCGCGAACCCCCAAAATTTATTTTTTCTTTTTTTTTTTTGATTTTTTTGCCCATTTATACTCATTTCTTCAACATTCTTCCACCCATTTCTATCCTCTAAATTATTTCAATATTTATTGTAGGACTTGTAATTTTTTTTTTAGGGCTTAATAATTTTTTTTAGGATTTGTAATTTTTTTTCCTAGGATTTGTAATTTTCTTTTTTCGACTGAACAATAAATTTTCCCGGTTTGAATTGTTCAACGTATTGCATTTACGTGTAAAATAGGTTGAAGTTGTGAATAATATCATTTATTAGTTGCGGTCCGGGTTGTGGTCTGCAAGGTTAGAGCAGTTGAGGTTTGGGCCGCAACTGTAGGAGAATGATGATGTGAAGGGGACTTGGGGCCTGAAATGAGGATGGGTTAATGACGCCCTAATGTATAGGCAAGGATTAGGTCCCAATAGTTTTCACAAATATGACTAATTTAACAACTTATTTTCAAGGATAAATTGTCGAATAAAAACATGATTTTGTTTGGTCTGAATACTGGTTCGGCTCTTGACTTTAAAATTAGACAGAAAAACTATAAATTTGTATATTGTTAGAGATTATTCCACATCAATTATGTTATGTGCAATTTTATCATATATGGAATCTGAGAAATCATATGTGGACTGGTCAATTAAACAGTGTAATCTATTTGTTCAAAAAATAATATCGTTTTAATTAAAAATATGTAAGCATGTAGAATATTTGCAAACAAATTCAAAACTTGAACCTTACCGAACTTGAATTTATTGTTATAATTACTCCACATCTCTAGTGAACATTATTTAAATCTGCGCGATGTTATTTGCGAATAAATTCAAAACATGAATTTGATCAGACTTGAATTTATTGCTATAATTACATCTCTAGTGACAATTATTTAAATCTGCGCCTGTCAGCACTCCTCTATAGTGTATATGGGGGCACCATCAATTACTTCAACTATTATGTAGGATTATTGTATAAAATATACTACGATGGATGGTTTATGTATGAAATAAGCATTCCACAAAAGTTCACGTTTCATTATTATATGTATAATTAAGGATAATATATAACGCTGTAATTTTCCAAGAAAGAAGGAAGCAAAATTGGAATGTCCATGGAATCGGATCGTGTTTTTTAGATATTTTTAAATTAGAAAATAACATGTAATTAAGTACTCCATCCGTCCCTCGAGAATATGCACTCTTTCTTTTTTAATTCGTCCCACAAGAATATGCACTTTCTAATTTTGGAAAGTCTTTTCTCTCTAATGAGGTGAGACTCATTCTCCACTAACAATACTTTATTTACTTTTTCTCTCTACCTCGCTTACTTTATCAATTTTACATTAAAGCTCGTGCCGACTCCAATGTGCATATTCTTTAGGGAGTACTAATATAACTAATAAGCAGGCATATGGCGTATTAATTAATAGTACTAAGAGCATCCACTATAGGAGGAAAGGGGGCGGACGAAAATTTGGGGCGAGGGTGGGGTGGTCTATAGTGGATCGGACGTCCGCCCCGGGGCGGACAAGAAAAATGGGGCGAGGGTGGGGCGGTAGAGGCTTCGCCTCCTACGGGGCGAGGGTGGTGGCGGCGGGGCGATCCGGGGCGTGGCGGGGGGGCGATCCGGGGCGTGGCGGGGGGGGGGGGGGGGAGGGATCTATAGTGGGGCGACAGGCTATGGACGTCCGCCCCGTTTGAGTTTTTTATTTTTTAAAAAAAAAAATTTCGAAAATTATATCTATAAATACCACTCCTCCACTTCTCATTATTTTCACACCAAACATTCCACCTCTTCACACACATATTTTCTCTCACTATAATTTGTAGTCTGAAATGGACGATTTATGGAAGGACGCATGGAATTATCTGATCCAAGAGGTGGAGTACGAGGCCGAGGAGGAGGAAGCGGCGCGAGCGGCGGAACGCAATGCAGAAGTGGCGGAGGGCGCGATCCCTCGTGCGATTAGTCGTCGGCGGACCATCCCACGAGACCATACCGGAGCGTACTAACGTCTAATGGCTGACTACTTTGTGGATAACCCACGGTATCCACCTGAGACTTTTCGCAGGCGATTCAGAATGTCGCAACCCCTTTTCAACCATATAGCAACGAAATTGGCGGAACGTTACCGGTGCTTCACCCTCCGGAGTGATTGCACTGGCCGGATCGGGTTGTCGACGCTTCAGAAGTGCACCGCTGCAATCCGGCAGCTTGCGTACGCCGGAACAGCTGATATGTTCGACGAATACCTACATATGGGTGAGACGACTGGCCTCACGGTGCTTAGGCAGTTTTGTAAGGGGATTCGGGAAATATTTGGTGGGGAGTTCCTACGAAAGCCCACCCCTGCTGAATGTCAAAATCTGCTGGATATGCACGGTTCGATCCACGGTTTCCCAGGAATGTTAGGAAGCATCGATTGCATGCATTGGGAGTGGAAGAACTGCCCGGTGGAATGGAAAGGCCAGTTCACAACTGGATTCAAAAGCAAACATCCATCGATGATTCTGGAAGCCGTAGCAGACTACCGCTTGCGGATCTGGCATGCGTATTTTGGTGTTGCCGGTTCGAACAACGGCATAAACGTTCTTCAGTCATCGCCGCTCTTCAATGACGAGTGCCGGGGCGAGGCTCCAGAAATCTGCTTCGTAGCCAACGGCACGCAATACATAAGGGGATACTATTTGGCAGATGGGATATATCCCCGGTGGCCCGTATTCGTCAAGATAATTCGCCAACCGGTAGGACCGAAGAAACAATACTTTGCGCGGAAATAAGAGGGTGCTAGGAAGGATGTTGAGCGAGCTTTTGGTGTCCTCCAAGCGCGATGGGCCATTATACCGTGCCCGGCACGAGTTTGGCACGAAGATGATGTCGCAAATATTATGTTAGCATGTATCATATTGCATAATATGATAATAGAAGATGAAGGATTTGGGGCAGAGCGCTGGGCACCGGAAGAGGGCGCAAGTACAAGCAACGAATTAGCCTCCGCGCCGATCCAGATGGGCGTACCACGGAGCAATGGATATTTGATCCAACGTTTCAGTGATATGCACAGGAGCACAACACATACCACACTCCAGGCCGATTTGGTTGAAGAGGTTTGGGCACGTAGGGGAGGTGCCGGTGCAGTGTGAACACTATTATGATGTTTAATAGATTAATATTTCGTTGTATAATTTTACCCCCACTTTAATACAACGAAAATGTAGTGTTTAATTTTAATTTCTTCACTTATACCCATTTTTTATAACTACGTATAGTCTGATAAATATAATTACTTATTATAATTGAATTAGAATTAAAATTAAAATTAAAATTGGTTATTAAAATTTCGGGGCTATTGGAAGTGTCCGCCTATAGTGGGGTAGTGAAGGAAAAAATTGGGGCAATAGACAAAAAAGTGGGGCTGTAGACAAAAAAAGGGGCGGGGCTATTGGGGAAGGCCGCCTATAGTGGATGCTCTAACATGGTGCGAAAAGGAAAACTATCACACTTTATTTCACAGATTCTCCTATGGTTAATGATCAGTTCATTTGGATATTCTATTCTAATTTAGTATGCTAATTAAGACCTAGTTATCATGGTACGTTAATTTGGTGTGATGGCTTTCTTTTTTGGCATTATAAATCAAATATAGTATTTTCCAACAATACAGTACAAAACAATGCATATTAAATCAAGACCAATTTCTCGCACGTCACGACAGAATTCACAAATGACATTTTTATTGGAATAAAACAAATGACTTAGCAAATTGGAATTTTTAAGTAAAAAAAAATAGTACTACTATGTATTTATCGAGATATATCAAAATGTAAGTTATTTATTAGATTAAAATAGTATAGTAAAGAATGTAATCAAGATTTGCACTCTGCGTTCTATCAAAAGGCTGAAGGCTGCAGGCTGCAGGCTGCAGGCTGCAGGCTGCGTTGAGCATTAACATGGATAATTCCATAAATTACTCAAAGTAAGAAAAATTAAATTCCAAAAATTTGGGAAAGGTGAATGGAATAGAGTAGAATAATCATGCGTGGATTGTGGGTGGGACATGAAAATTATAGTCCTACACTGCATATATGGTTGGATAGAGATGTAATCAAATGCAAACTCTATATATTATATTTTGTGTTGACATTATATTGATATCAAAATCTTGAACTTTTATACTATGTTGACATTCTGTTAATGTTGTGTTGACATTGTATTAAAGAGTTTGAAGTATGTACAATAAATAGAGTTTGCATTTTATCACTATCCGAGTAGGATATATCTCCCATTCTATTAGAAATATCAAACGAGCCAATTTATTGAATTTCAGATCAGTCCTATTTTGATTGCAAGTTAATTGGGTTGATATTTTTTCACATTGAAGTTTTCAATCTAAAACGTTCAAGTTTTATACTATCTTTTATGGCTAATCAGACTAGAATCCAACGATGAAAATTAATCTATATATGCATATTTCATTCTTAATAATTCAAGACGAGTAATTTTAAGTTTTTGGAATATAGTAGGAATGATAGATTTGTTAGGCACTAATAGACATGCCCACCGGTTCCGGTTCCGGCGGTTAACCGCCGAACCGGAACCGGCGGTTCCGGAACCGGAACCGGAACCGGCGCAATATTCCCGAACCGGAACCGGCGCAATTCGGTTCGCGGTCCGGTTCAGGTTCAAGATATTTCGAACCGGAACCGTCACCGAACCGGCGGTTCGGGACGGTTCGGAACCGGCGGTTAACCGTGGAACCGCCGGTTCCGGCGCTTAAATCGAGGCAGGGGGATGAGGGGCCGGTGGTGATCTTCAAAAACGGTCGAAACCGCCGGTTTTTTCGGCGGTTAACCGGAAAAAACCGGCGGTTAACCGCCGGTTTAGTGACTTTCGAGGCGGCGCGGAGCACGAGGCGACAATGGAGCAGCTTTTGCAGACGGTTCGTTGACCGAACCGGCGGTTTTATTTCGGAAACCGGCGGTTTTGGCCCGGAAACCGGCGGTTCCGCCGGTTCCGGCGGTTTTCCGCCAAAACCGCCGGTTTTGTGAAAATTCAAATTTTTTTTTTTTTTTTTTAAATTTCAAATTCGAATTCTTCCATTTTCCCCCTCATTTTTTTCTATAAATACCCCCCTCTATCCTCATTTACATTCACCCCACTCTTGTGTTAATAAGAGTTTCTCTCTTCAATCTCTCAATTCTCTCTCTTTGTCTTCAATTTCTCATTTGTGCTATTGTGCTTCCATTTAATTACGCAATTGCTACTCTTATTACGCATTGTTATACACTTATACAGTTATACTTGTTCCCGTAGTTCTATAAGTTGTCTTTCTTTCTCAATTACTAAAACAAAAAAAAAATATATTATTCCATATTTCTACATTTCTACATACCATTCCAATATGTCTTCATCCCGAGAAGGTCGTGTTGATAAGGGAAAGGGAAAGGCCAAGAGGCCATCTCGGAGATCCGTTATTGATGAAATTTCTCAAATGAACATGGATGAGTGGCAGGTTAATATTTATTATCTACTAATTTCATTAATTTTGAATTACATTTCATTATTGTTCATAATTTTATTTTGTATTTACAATACAAATATTATTTTGTAGGCTCGAGAAGAGCAAGATGTGGCACATGCTATTGCTCTCTCTCGCTCTCAATACCAAGGCGATGCTTATGTTGGTACCGGTAGTGGTGCTCCCGGTCGCGGTGCCTATTCCCAACAAAGTCCAACCCCCGTGAATGTTGATGAAGACGATGATGATGATGATGATGACGACGAGGAGGAGGGGGAGGAGGTAGAAGAGGTTCAAGAAATGCCACCCCCACCACCACCAAGGAGTCGGCGTGGTCGTGGTGGTCGTGGACGTGGACAACCTCCTCAACCTCCTAGACCAGCTGAAAGGTCTTTAACCTCAAACATCTTCGTGAAACATTTCAAGAGGGTACAAGATAGTAACGATCCAAACACTTATAATGTGTATTGCAACTATTGCGAAAACGTATACACATTCCGAAAGGGTGGAGGGTACGGTACATTTACCCGTCACCTGGAGAAAGCGCATCCGGTCGAGTTTGGTATCGCTCCAACCCAAACTCAACTCAACTTTCAACATGGAGTCGGAAGTGGGACGACGGGTTCATCCCAAACATCAGGTATGTGTAGCAATACTCTTTTGAAATATGATCACAAAAATGCTCTTAATGTGATGTCTAGATTTGCCGTTATGAAACATTTTCCATTCAATGCTTTTGATAACGATGCTTTTGAGTCGAGTATGCGGCAAGTATATAATGCCGCTGCAAGAAAATTGAGTCGAACTTCAATGACGCGAGCCGTTGTTCGACAATGCATGGAAAAGAAGGCGCAATTAGGTACGTTTATTATTAACTTAGGGCATAAAGTTTCTATTTGTTCTGATGTGTGGACTGATTGTTTTTGTAAAAATTCGTATATGGGCATCACGGTGCATTTCGTTGATCACAGTTGGACTTTGAACAAACGTTTGATTGCATTTCGGGAATTTCCCGCACCACACACTGCACAAGCAATTGCTCAATTGATCATTCAAGTTTTGAATGAATTTCAATTGATCAATAAAATTTTTTCTATTGGTTTTGACAATGCTAGCGCTAACACTGCTAGCATAGATGATTTAATCAGTGCATGTTCTCCTGTTATTGATGGTAAATATTTCCATGTGCGATGTATTGCCCATATTTTGAATTTGTGTGTTCAAGATGCCATCGATTTGTGGCAAAAGTATGTTGATCCTATTAGAACTGCTGTGAAGTTGATTCATAACAAAGCTCCTATTGGTAGAGCTTGGAAGAGATATTGTCATGGTAAGCAATGCAGGTACACCAACTTTCGTTTGGATGTTTCAACTCGGTGGAACTCGACATATGATATGTTGGAGTCGACTTTGAACCACATTGAGTATTTATGTGATTTTTTTAGAAGTTGTCCTCATGTTCCTTCTGATTTGATTTTGATACCCGCTTGTTGGGACCACAGCATGGATTTATTTCGATTATTCCGCGCTTTCAAAAATGCCACTGTTGAGTTATCCGGTGTTTATTATCCTACTTCTGTGCGCGTTTTGGAGCATTGCATGTATGTGGCAATTGGTTTTAAAACTTGTGTGAAAAATACTCAATTCGTTGAGTTGAAGGCTATTTTGTTTTACATGGTTGAAAAATGGTTAAAATATTTTTCACGTATTCCAAATGTGTTTTTGATTGCAAAATGCTTGGATCCAAAGTGGAAGTTGCATGGTGTTTATAAAATTTTAGACATGTACTATGGTTGTTTGCACGCTTTGGATTTTTCTCAACTCCGCGAAATGGGCTTGACAAGAGGAGAATGCTTCGAACTAAGTATTCCGGATGTTGATGAAATCAAACATAGGTTAGATAGTGCACTTCGTTCTCTCTACGCGGAATATGAAATGCGGTATAACACCGCTCACCAGGTACGTGCTCCTCCTAGTCCTTCTACATTTGATTTTGGTGGAGGGGATTTTTCCAATGTCATGATCGATCCCGACGTAGTATCACAATTGCAAGATCTATACGGTACTACAACCAATAGGACTAGAGCGACTAGTGAATTAGATATATATTTGGAATCGCGCTCTATTTTTCAAGATGCAGGTCCTCCTACTCAACAAATTGACGTCCTTAATTGGTGGGGAACACATGACAAAGAGTTTCCGATACTCTCCATCATGGCTAAGGAGATATTCGCCGTTCCCGCTTCCACCGTCGCCGTTGAACAAGCTTTTAGTGTCGGCGGTTGTGTCCTAGACGACAAAAGGAGCAATCTCTCCGCCAAGAACATGGAAGCCACTATGTTACTTGACGATTGGGCAAAGGCGGACATGAGAGCACAAGAGCCGGATTTCGACTTCCGTGTAGAGAGTGATGGTGAAGAATTTTCTTCCGATGGCGATGACGAGGTCAGAAGCGATAGCACTCAACATTAGCAATGAGTCGACGGGGGCGGTGAACGGCGAGCACTGCCGACCAAAAAGGTAAGCAAGGTAAGAGAACTACGTGGGCTTTGATTCCTCAATAAAATTGTGGATACGTAGGCACCTCAACTTAAATTTGAAAAGTTTAACTTCGAAAGTTTAAGTTGAGCTCAAGCCCTTTTCAATTTTTTTTTTTTCCCCCTATTTCATAGATCATTCAGGATGCGGCTATGTTGTACTTGAAGATCATTAAAATATATTCCCCATTTGATAAATATCAAATGCGGAATATATTTTAATGATCTTCAAGTACAACTTAGCCGCATCCTGAATGATCTATGAAATCTTACCTTGGAATCAACCTTTTTTTCTTGCAAAATGTTGCCCATTTTCTAAGCAAACACATATCAGCACGCTATATACACATTGCTGCATTGATTGCTTTGGAAGATCAAATTGCCCCTATTAGAAATGTAGCAATGTGTATATAGCGTGTTGATATGTGTTTGCTTAGAAAATGGGCAACATTTTGCAAGAAAAAAGGGTTGATCCCAAGGTAAGAGAACTACGTGGGCTTTGATTCCTCAATAAAATTGTGGATACGTAGGCAACTCAACTTAAATTTGAAAAGTTTAACTTTGAAAGTTTAAGTTGATCTCAAGCCCTTTTCAATTTTTCCTTTTTCCCCCCCATTTCATTTTTTTTTAAATTTACCTTCCGAGTCCGACGAGGCGACGAGCCGACGCCCGACGACACTTGTAAATTATATTACATTGTTGTATGTTGTTGTATTGTATACTTATGTATTGTAAATTGTAATGTATCGTTGTCCGTTACAACTCAAAATCAATAAAATTTATTTCATTTTCTCCTTATTCGTCTTATTTGTGCTTGAATTATGCATTGTCTTGTTCCGATTTGTTGTATAAAGCCAAATTTCAAATTAAAAAAAAAAAAAAAAAAAAAATTGAACCGGCGAAACCGCCGGTTCAAAAACCGGAACCGCCAAAACCGCCGGAAAACCGGCGGTTCCGAACCGGAACCGGAACCGCCCGGTTTTCGAACCGGAACCGGAACCGTGAAATAGCCTCACGGTCCGGTTCCGGTTCCGCTTCCGCCAAAACCGGAACCGGCGGTTCCGAACCGGAACCGCCGGTTTTCGAACCGTGGGCATCTCTAGGCACTAATGTGTCAAAATCGAAAATCTATTCAAAATTTGATTATTAACCTACGCTTTAGATGTAAATTTAAAATCATCCCTTAATGTTTAAATGATGGTTGAAAGAATACAAACCAACTCCACCAACCCCATCTGTCTCCCTAGACAACCGTCTACTTTATTTTCTTATTTGAGCTCAAGTAATAAATGTTTTCAACCATGTTTTTATAATTCTGACTTAATGACTTTTAATTCGATGGGTTATGTTTGGTGCTATTATGGAAAAATCATCGCTGGGCTTATTCCAAAAATATTATATTTCCATTAATTATTTCGGTCATATTTAATAAATATCCAACAAATTATTTGAAATTTGGCGACTCAACTACTTGATTACCGGTTAGCAACTGCCACTTTATGTTGTTTTCGTCCTTTCAAGAATTGCATGTGGCGGTAATAAATTCAGTAAAGTAATAATGTCACATAATGAAAACGTCAAAAATTTGGGTTGTTTATTCCTCTGTTTTTAATTATTTGGATGAGGCTGCATCTTCAAAATTAAGAGATGCATAAATGATGGCATCTTACATCTCAATATTGCACACCCATTTTAACATTTGTGACTCTTAAGTCTTAATATATAGATCAACTGCATTTATTATGATTTTTTTTCGGAAAAAAAATTATATTTCAATCCCTAGATGCACAAATCTTGATTTCTTGATGTCCACTTTATTCGAGCTCTCCTCCCATTCTGATGAGAAGAGTTTTGTGTGGAGGTGCAAAATTGGACTATTTATTCTTTTACTAATATAAAGTCGTACGAGTACGAGCACGTTGTCGTCAATCTAGATTTAGTGTAATTACAAAAACACAAAAAATCGAAACCAAAATAATATAATTATGTCTAATTGTCTATAGTAGTGGGGCGCGTTTTGGTTAATCAATCAAATTACCAATTCTCAATTAGTTAGTTAGCAAGTGTTTGACCAATCAACCTTTTCCCAATTTGTCAAACACCTTTATGAAATCACATTTGCCTTTGTCTATTTCTTGGGCCAAGCGAAATTCTTGCGCGATTATCGGAAAATATTAATTTTATTGAAATTGCAAAATGAGCCACATAAATATTGTGTATATGAAATTGATGAATATGTTCTTCCTCTCATTTACGAATTATATGGTTTTTTGAAATGTAATTTAGTGTTACAAAATAATCTCCTCTATATACGTGATAGTAGTGTATAAACTTCCCACGTACCCCTAAAGAAAGAATTAATAAAGGAAAATTAACACATTTTTTCACAAAATTTGTCATTTTTTCAAATTTCTTAATTTGTAGTAGAAAATTGGTTCACAAAATTTCAACAATTTACAACCGTTTTGGAACACAAAATCATGACGCAATTTACGGAAGGCCCAAACATTGTTGTAGTATTTTTACATTTAAAAATGACTTAATAACTTCCAATGGTTAGTACTTTTGTCGAGAACTAGAAGCTTTACTAAACAGAAAATTATGGTATTGGTCTGTGCATTTGGTTAAGGTAGTCATAGTAAAAAATTAAATGATACTACATGTCTACTCGTTTCTAACAGCATGTTCATTGCTTGTCTGTTTTCTACTAAAGCACATAGAGTTGCCCCTTCCTATCAACACATCAGGTCCACACACTATTAACTATTTATCCATACTACTCACCAAATTAGAGAAATATTACTACCTACGTATTTAATGACTTTGAATTTTACCATCGTATGTTAGATGAAGTTTCCTTGGTATTCAATTTTCTAACTATTGTCGCTTTAGTTGGTCACACGCCAATAATTTGTATTTTTATGAGTTTTCCTCATAAAATAATTATTTTTCATTTTATTTCCACTTTGCCCATCATAATATATATTTTTTAAATCCAGCCAATTTGAAAAAAAAATAAAACTCCCACATGAAAAGGACCCATCTTTCTTATCCAAGCCCCTTGGCCTAGCGGTGAAGGGTGCTGGATACCGCCTCCATCCTGGAGGTCTCGAGTTCGAACCCTGGGTGGCGTAATTTGTCTTTCCTCCTTGTTATAGGAGTTGATTTGTAATTTCCTCCTTCATATATATGATATAAATATATGAAGTTAATTTAAAAAAAAAAAAACCATCTTTCTTCTTTTCGGTATAGGGAAAATATCTTCAAAAATATATTTCATTTATTTTATTTCTAGCAAAAGAAAAATGGAAGACCAGAAACTCAATGCTTAAATCACTTGCGATTAATATCTTGAAAGATTTTTCATTTTTCTATATAAAATTTGACAGATTGTTACGAACTCATCAACAATACCAGCTGATACCAGTGTGGAGACGGAGGTGCCGCATGTGGAAGAAGGGAGAACAGCGACACCTCCTCCAGAAGAGCCGGAAGACCGGGAAGAGGAAGAACGAGCAGCTGAAGCAGCGGCGGAAGTCAAGGGCGTTCGGAAGCTGAGGCCAAGAGACAGCATTAGAGCATTAGCAATGGGGCGCCCTATGGCGCGACACGTCAGCAGTTTTATCCTCCTACCTCCCCACCTGCAGTGGGGCTCCCTAAGGCGCGCCCTATGGCGCGCCAGGTGCGCTCTATGGCGCGCCACATCATCATTTTATTGTTTTGTTTAATTAATTTAACTGTTTTCAAATAACAAGTAACGAGTAAATAAAAAACGGTCTAAATAACAAACGATGAAGTTTTAATAAAAAAAAGTTACATCATTGAACTAATATAAAAAAAAACTATTGGGGCGGACGATAATCGCCGGGTTCTGTACCCGGCCAATGCGCCCCTGCGCTAAACGTAGGACTATTGGGGCTTGAATCTATTTCGTAGTAATTATGTAAATGTAAGTTTCGAAAATGAAATCGCGTGAAATGAAATGTTACAAATGAACGGTATTTATAAAAAAACGAAACCGCGTGCCATCGTCCGCGGTCGATCGTTCGCGACCTCCACAATGGCGCGGACGATGGCCATCGTCCGCGCTTTCCTCCGCGACCGAAGTATAGGGCGCGACTATCGTCCGCGCCCTATGGCGCGCACCCGCAATGGGTGCGGACGATGGATGGCGCGGACGATGCGCGCCATCGTGCGTGCCATCGTCCGCCCATTGCGGATGCTCTTAAGGGCATCCACAATGGGGCGGACGATAGGCCGCCCGATGCCTCGGGCGCGCCATCGTCCGCCACTGTGGGTGCGCGGACGATGGACGATGCCTCGTCCTCGCCCTAAGCTTAGTCCGTGGACGAAGCACGGAAGATAGGGCATCGTCCGCCCACTGTGGGCGACGCGGACGATGGCACGGACGATGCAACGCGTTTTTTATTTTTATTTTTAAAATTCAAAAATTGTGTTTATATAAATACCCCTACCCCACATTTCATTTGTAACCTTTCGATTCAGTTTCCACTCTCAACTTAAGCTATAAAATGGATTCCGGTGAATACTCAAGTCCCAATAGCCCGATGTTTGGAGACGGTGCACGTTGGCCGGGTACACAACCTGACGAATATCGGTCGTTCGACCCCAACACGCAGTACGATCCCGGTTTCAGTACGAATTCGTACGGTCTCTCTGACATGGAGCCGTCTCTAACTCACCCTGCCGCCCCTTCCCGTCGCGCCGCCGCCGCTGCCACCCCCGCCAGAAAGAAGCGGACCAAGTACATGGCGTACAAGTTGTCACCTCCGGCAACGAATGAAGAGTACGCCCCCGGACGTACGAACTACCAACCGGATGAAACCCTCGTCTTGGCGAGGTGTTGGGTGGATATATCGGAGGATCCGATAATCGCGAACAACCAAAAGCAGCTCGCATACTAGGAGCGCATCGCCGAGCGCTACAATGAGGCGAAGCCGCCGACCGCGTATAAGTGCCATAGGGAGCAGCTCCGCAAGCACTGGGATCAGGTGAAGAAGCAAGTCAACCTGTTCGCGACGGAGTACGAGAGGTGCTCGAGGGAGTAGGGAAGCGGCGAGAGCTTGAGCGATGTGCGCGATAGAGCGCTGTTGTCGTACCAGTCCCTGTACGGCGACATCAAGCATTTTAGCATCTGGGCGCTCTTGAGGGACAAGCAGAAGTTCCAAGGCGATATTCTGCACACCGGTGCGACGAAGAGGACGAAGACCACCGACGCTGGTGGTTACACGAGCAGCGAAAGCGGAACTCATCCGGTGGACCTCAGCCGGATGTACACGGAGGAAGAGAGTTCCGACACACCGATGTCCTCCCGGCGTCCCATAGGCGTCAAGGCTGCAAAGAACAAGGGGAAGGCGAAGGCGACATCCTCCTCGCAAGCCGCCTCCCCATCGCCGATCCCGACCCCGACCCCTACCCCAACCCTGGCGGCACTTGCCTACTCGGAGTTGGCAACGACCTCGATGGCGCGGACGTTGTTGGACACGCACGACGCCCTGATGAAGTGTACGGATCCGGTTAGGGCCGAATACCTCCACGGGTTGATCGATGAGCTGCGACAGAAGTTGGGAATTTTGTAGAGTAGAACTTTTTTTATATCTAACCCATGTAACTTTTTTTAATCAATGTAGTAGTTACCGTTTTTCATTTAATCGTTGTGTTTTTTTAATTAGTTTGCGTTTATATATTTGAAAACATTTAAATTAATTAACAAAACAATAGCAGAACCTATAGGGCGCGCCTTAGGGCGCCCCACTGCAGGTGGAAGGGTAGGAGGATAAAATGCTGACGTGGCGGTGCATAGGGCGGGCTTTAGGGGCGCCCCACTACTGATGCCCTAAGCCGCCCGAACGTTTCTAGAATTACGTCGCCAAGTAGGCGCGTAATGTCTTTAGAATTTTTGGATATTTTCTTTGTAATCTTTTATTTTATTTTTCTTATTTTTAAACATTATTGAGTCAAGCGTTTTATAAGCTCCGTCGGGTTTTCTTTGTTGGTTCTTTCCCGATGTATAGGATTAGGTCGAACCAACCCTAGGGTCCTAGATATATAAATAGGGCTATTCATTAATTCGATCTTTCAATTAATGAAGAATTATTTGCCTAAATTTCTGGCGTAACACAAATCAACCCTAATTCACTTCCGACGGAGAATCACTCCGCGCCAGTTCATTGTTGGCGCCGCCGCCCCTTCCATCTAGGACAATTTTTTCTTCGTTAGGAGAAGGAGTCATCTCTTAACACAGATGGAGAAAAATATGATGTTCTAGGTAAAAAAATTCCACAATCCAAGCAACTAATTATGAGGCGCAGATGTTGGTTGAATGTCACTAGCCCTTCCACTAAACACCAAATATTGCAGTAGTCTTCAACAATATATCTTCACATTCGGTGGAATACATTAATGTACACGGCTAATCTATTTGGAATTTGCGCATGATATAGGTGGGATGTGTATGTGTACAAATAATTTCGCACCATTCAACCCTCTTAATCTTCTTTGTGCACCTTTATGTCTTCCACTCATGATTGATCCATTATCATAACATCCAAATCGAGTTTTTCAAGAATATTGGTATGCTCTGTGAGAGCTCGAGTCCTAGTATTACCACCTTCAGATATTGAAACCCAAAATTCTTCTATAGTTGATAAGTTTGGTAAATTGAAAAGATATAATATCTCATTTATTTAAGAAAAAGTAATTAAGTATATTTTCTTAAAAAGTAGTAATGAATTCCAAGGAATAAGGTTAATAGAAAGACAAATAGAAATTAATATCAATTGATGTTTTGTGGGAAGAAAAGATATATACAATTATATCTTCTCAAAATTGAAAAAAATCTAAAACCTTCTTAAATACAGTACTTTTTTAATGGAGAATTGAATAATTAATTTTTTTAAAAATAAATAAATATAATAGCTATTCTTATTCTGCTTTACTTTTCTTTGGAATTCACTTTAACTAAAGACATAGAGTACTATGTTCCTAATTAAATAGTTAAAGTGAATTCCAAAGAAGAAGTACAATAATATTTTCCATTTTCCACCATCTTACATAATTTATAATATAAGAATATACAAAAATAAAAGGAAATATATTAAATTAAATCAAATGTTATACAACCAAAATAACATTATATTAATAATATATATTAAAATAATAAATATAGTTAGTGGACAAGTTAAAGAAGACTTGATTAGCCTTCAACCTCATTTTTAATTTTTTATTTTTATATTTGAATTGTTTCTTTATTGTTTTTCAAATTTGAGTTAAAGTATACATTAATTATATTTTATGATTCTAAAAAGGTAAAAAATTTATACATAAATCATTAATATATGACCATAATATTATTCACGTTTCATGTACTATATATGCGCTCAGGGGAGTGATCAATTGCTAACTCACTCTCTAGTTGATAACTACAACTAATTTAAAACCATAGGATTTTAGAAATCTAGTGTTCTAACATTTGTCACGTGTAATTTTCATTTTTATTAATTAAATCGAAAAAGATAAAAACTACCAAATTAGTGTTTTGGATGAAAATGTCAATATAATGTTTTAAAAATATCAACACAATGCTTTGAGAATGTCAACACATTGCTTAGAACATCTCCAAGGGGAGAGGTAAACTAATATAACTACCATATTTACCTTTATTTCATGAGAAATCATTCTCCAAGGGGAGAGGTATTTTAGAAGGTATTATACATTTTCTCATTTTGAAGAGGTATCTTTACCTCCCATCAATGGAGAGGTAAAATCTTATAACTACCATATTTGTCTTCTTTTTATGAAAAATCATTATCCAAGGGAAAGGGTATTTGAGAAGATATTAGACTTTATGTTTTTTAATGCATTTTGTACTATTATTTTATTTTTAAAAAATAATTTACCTTTCTATATATCTTTTCCCTTTGCAATGTGTTACTTTTTAAAAAGGTATATTTCATTTTTTAAAAAGGTATATATATAATATATCTTTTCTATATGCCTTCTCCCCTTGGAGATGATCTTATATCAACACATTGTTTTAAGAGTGACATTCTACATTTATTATATTGACATATTTTATATACTATATTGATATTTGTAGAAACAATTAAAAGTTTTTTATTTTTTTTTAAATTTTGACATCAGAACATATGCAAATGAGATCTCGTTAGAATCCTTATGAAATTATCTTTAATTTGATATATGTTGTGCGAAAAAATAATTTAAATCGAGAAAGTTATATGTGTTTTAAAGTTATGTGATATTTTTCAAAAGTTAGTTACAATTTATTGTAAATTGATGTTAATATTCTTATAGACATTTTTTTGGAATTGTATTGATATTTTAGGACTGATGCTCTAGATCCTGATTTGAATATCTAAGGATTATTATTTAATTATAGTTAACAATATAACGTTCTTCTCTGTGCTCATATAAGGAGTAGATGATCAGAAGGGATCGTCTAAAACAATGCAAACATAATTCATCCAAGTACATTAGCATTTTTACATAACAAATCTGGAAATAGAAAATGTATGAAGCTAAGAAATCAGTCATCTTGGAGAGAAATGGGAGCCCAAAACAAAAGCGAAAGCACCAAGAGATTAGGAACTAGAATTGGAATCAATGGATTCACATCGATCCCCAGCCTTCTCCGCCTCAATCTGGACCTCACATATCTCCTCCTCTCTTCTTCTCCCCACTCGCCGGCCGCCACCCCTTTCGCCAGAATCAGCGGCGGAGGCAATTGGTAAGGGCATCTGCACCGCCAAGAGGTCTCCGGCAACCCTAATCTTTGCCCCCTTTTGATGAACTGAGACAAGGCCCATCTCATGAGCGGCGGCGGCCATGAGGAGGAGCGCCGGCAGAGGAGCGGAGGGTAGTTCCAGTCGAGGTAGCAGGGGATTTGGGTGGCGATGAATAGCTGCGAGTGGAGCGGCGGCGCGTGAGTTGGGCTGGTTAGGATGTGAGTCAGCGCGTGGAGCTTCTGCTCCCAACTCGTATTCTCCATTGTGTGGATATGATCATATGATTGATAGACAGGATGCAACTATTCAATTAAATCCTATACAATTAATCATATGAAAATACTACTATGAAAGTAGGGTGTGTTAAAAAATTTATTATAAGGGCATTCGCAATGGGCGGACGATGGCACGCCCGATGGCGCGCATCGTCCGCGCCATCCATCGTCCGCACCCATTGCGGGTGCGCGCCATAGGGCACGGACGATAGTCGCGCCCTATACTTCGGTCGCGGAGAATAGCGCGGACGATGACCATCGTCCGCGCCATCGTCCGCCCCATTGTGGAGGTCGCGGACGATCAACCACGGACGATGGCACGCAGTTTCATTTTTTTATAAATACCGTTCATTTGTAACATTTCATTTCACTTGATTTCATTTTCGAAACTTACATTTACATAATTACTACGAAATGGATTCAAGCCCCAATAGTCCTACGTTTAGCGCAGGGGCGCATTGGCCGGGTACAGAACCCGGCGATTATCGTTCGTTCGACACCAACACCCATTACGATCCCGATTTCAGTACGGAATCGTATGGGTTGTTTGACATGGAGCCATCTCCGCACCGCCCAACCGCAACGGCCGATCCCGACCCCGCCGAGACCGCTTCCGCCCCAGCCAGAAAGAAGCGGAACCGGCAGCGGGCGCAGAAGTTGCCGCCTCCCGGTGATTGCGATGAGTACGCCCCCGGCCGTACGAACTACAACGACGACGAAACTCTCACCTTGGCCCGGTGTTGGGTAGATATATCGGAAGATCCGATATTCGCGAACAACCAGCGACAGATCGCGTACTGGGAACGCATCGCGGACCTCTACAATTCGGTCAAGCCGCCGACCGCGTACAAGCGCAAGCGTGAGCAACTCCGCAAGCACTGGGATCAAGTCAAGAAGCAAGTGAACTTGTACGCGGCGGAGTTCGAGAAGTTCACGCGGTCACAGGGGAGCGGCGAGAGCTTGAGCGACGTGCGCGCTAAAGCACTGTTGTCGTACCGGTCGATGTACGACGACTTGAAGCACGAGGCCATCTGGGCGCTCTTGAGGGACAAACAGAAGTTCCAAGATGGAATTCTGCACACTGGTGCGCCGAAGAGGACGAAGACCACTGAAGCTGGTGATTACATGAGCAGCGGCAGCGGCAACCACCCGGTTGACCTCAACCGGACGTACGTGGATGAAGGGAGTTCCGGCACACCGGTGTCCTTCCGGCGTCCTCCCGGCGTCAAGGCTGTGAAGGCCAAGGGGAAGGCGACCGCGACCTCATCGTCGACCGCTGCAACCCAAGCTCCGGTCCCGGTAGAGCTCCCGACCCAGACGGCTACCGCGTTTGAGTTGTTAGCAACAGCGTCGATGGCAAGGACGATGTTGCAGACGCACAGGGCCCTCAAGAAGTCTACCGACCCCGACGAAGCCGAATATCTCCGGGCGTTACTCGATGAGCTGCGTAGGAAGTTGGGAATTTGTCCGACTTAGTTTTTTTTTTATTAGTTCAATGATGTAATAAAACTTCGCCGTTTGTTATTTAGACCGTTTTTTATTTACTCGTTACTTGTTATTTGAAAATAGTTAAATTAATTAAACAAAACAATAAAATGATGATGTGGCGCGCCATAGGGCGCACCTTAGGGCGCCCCACTGCAGGTGGGGAGGTAGGAGGATAAAACTGCTGACGTGGCGCGCCATAGGGCGCGCCTTAGTGCGCGCCTTAGGGCGCCCCATTGCTAATGCTCTAAAACGATTTTTCACGCCCAACTCCAGCACCCGTGCGTGTGCAACTTTGATAATCGAGCGACAAGGGCATAGGATAGGCGTGGTGCTCGGTGTTCTACAATAGCGTGCGTGCACGCAGCGCGCAAGAGTATGCATATGGCGTTGCCATTACTCTTATTATCATCTACAAATTATCTTAGGTGCAACATATAGAGAACCTTTTTGTATGTACAAATTCATCTTATTCTATTCCAATTCCTTCTGGATACCTCCTAAGTAAAATAAAATATCGAATTAGATGGATTCATGATTGTTACGTCTTTGATTATCCATTTTGAACGAACATGTGCCATTTAATTCTTGAAATCCTCCCATGCTAGGAAGAAAACTAAGTCTCCAATGTAAATTTGGTATCAAAAAATTGGATAGAAAGATAGCAGAAAAAGTAAAATAGTTGGCAGAAAATTAATGATACATCTCTATCACTCGCATGTAAGGTTGTGTAGGTAATGGTAATAAATGAGTTGCCATGAAATTTTGGATCGATATTTATTTGAGATAAACACAGGTCATCGAGAGTCTAAATATTTGCCCCTTACCTCCCAACCCATTCATGCGTTATTTTCTTTGCACCAAAAAATTCGAGGCATTTAATGTGGTTGTTTGTACCCTGTCAAGTAAATAAACACAGTTCCAAATACGAATCATCACTTGAAATAAATTCATTACTCTGTAAATTATTCTTCTACGATGAGTAAATAAATGGAAAATTTGAACATTTCAATAAAAAAATCTCATTTAACACCCTCCAAATATAGTCGCCAAGGTTCATAAACACAAAAAAAAAAACTGTGTAAAAAAGGGGCCATGTATGCTATGAGACTCAAAATAGCGATGAAATTAAGAAGAAATAGTAGAGTATATAGCACTAAATATGTTCAGAAGAAGCAAGAATGATCAGGAGGGACATCTGCAGGGTTCAATCCTCCAAGCATTCTTGGCATATTCTTCGATTGTTCGGTCGCTGCTGAATTTCCCAGAACCAGCAGTGCTAAGGATACTCATGCAAGTCCATTTTTCTTTGTTCACAAACACTCTATCAGCCATAGCCTGTAGAAATGTGGTTCCAGTGACAAGACATACTTCATCTTAGAACTGACAGTCGGAAACTCAATGCAATGTTGAATACACCCAGCTTACCTGAGCCTCAAGATAACTAGAAAAATCAGCACCCAGCTTATAAATCTTTGTCGTCCTCCAGAGAGTCGCATAGTGAACTGAAGTACTCCTTGAAACCAAAATAACCATCACGAACCATACTACAAAATAACCATCACTTTGATAAGTAGTACTAGCAAAGAATAACTAAGATTCATTCCACTAGTCATCACGAGAATGGCATCATAATACTCTCTTCGTGTTTTGATTAGGGTGCTCTGAAGAGATGGTACTAAAACAAGTCACTTGCAAAAATGGTTGGACGGACCGGGGGTGGTGAAACAAATAAGTAACAGAGAGCTGTGCATACTACCTTACAACTCGAATAAATGGAATAGATACTCTTGGAGCAGGTTTATCTCCTGATTGTGGATCTTCATGTAATTTAGCACCAACAAGAAACTGAGAGAATGAGAAAATGGTTAGGTTCTCCAGATCTCTATGAAAAATTAATCAAAGGGATGCAATATATGAGCTCAGTTATTTTCCCCCCTTTCTCTCTTTCTTCCTTTTTGTTTATTATTATTCATGCAATACGAGCTGATACTACTAAGCAGTAAATTCACTTGAAAGGTATCCACAAGTCCAAGTTTGCAGGACCAAGAAATAAAAAGGACCCTAGCATCTATCAGCTCATATGACACAATGAAGAACTTGACTAACATTGCAACTATCAAAATAGATGCTACAAAGGGTTCACTTTTCTTGGTGGCATGAAATATCATATTGATCGAGACCATGCAACTAAACTCACTAGCATGGTCTCAATTCTCAACCCTAAGGTCAACAAATTGATCATTTTCAGCAGTTCAACATGCAATTCCTTAGACAAATTTCTTGGTAAAACTCTAAGCTGCAGCTCTATTTATTAAAGCATATTTATGACCCATGATTTATGTTCCACGTCAGCTTATTACAGCCTGAAAAGATACAGATAAATGAGAAACTAAAGATGTTAGACATATTTAAACATGGAAGTAAGTTCCATATAGCTTATCATACCATGTTCTCTGCTCCTATTTCTTCAATTATTTCAACTGTGGAACCATCTGCAGTGGCTAATAGCAAGCACCCATTCATGAGAAATTTCATACTGCCAGTTCCTGACGCCTCATGCCCAACAGTACTGAGAAAAAACACAAAATTATCAGGTAAGAGTATTTACAAACAGACATATGCAGCTAGTGTCTAAAAATGAATCTGAAAACAAGTAAATTGAAAAAAAAATATGTTATAGTCCAAAGTTACGAACGAATCAGATATAAATCAATAAATGCAGGACAAATCTAACCTCTTCTTGTTAATTGATGCCCAAACATAATATGCAAGCATAAGATGAAGGCATGGCCAGTTTTTACGTGCCTACTTTCAAATGGATGTATTCATATTTTCAGTATGTGTTTAGCTAAGTAACGAAGATAAATTTGAATTACATGAGGAGGGGAGCTAATAACAGCATCCCAATACAAGTAATCATAAAAAATACATCATTTGAAGATTTCAATAGCTTTCATAGAGTAAGTGAAACAAAACAAAAACCTCTTTATTCACTGCAGTTTTTCATGTGAGGTGAATAACAGAAATAAAACATGTTCTTTATTTTGCACCATGTTCCTGTGGTCAATTCCGTGACATTCTAGACATAGCTTCAAATACCCATTACGGACCTTCCTTATATTGGCACATGCACATCAAGCCCTGAAATTAGTTTGTACTTTATCAATGGATTAACTTTTCGCAGTCCAGTCGTTTCAGATTTCAATTGAACCAGCGATGAGAAGAATTAGATATAATTCAATAATATATACGCCGTACAAAATATGGAAATAGTGCAGCAAACCTGATATGCTGTGAAAGGTCACTGCCAGGGATAACCAGTTCAGACACAGACACATTATAATCCGGGATAAAAACCTGGAATGGAAGAAGGAATTGAATACAAACTTCTAATGGCCTTTCTTAAAGGAAGTAAGCAATTGAGTACACATTTTTGGCCATGGATATGTAAAGCAAGAAATATGTAGCTTAGAATTTTAACAGAGAGAAACAGTTTTCTCCATATGCATCATATATAATTGAATACAAACTTCTAATGGCCTTTCTCATAGGAAGTAAGCAATTGAGTACACATTTTTGACAATGGATATGTAAAGCAAGAAATATGTAGCTTAGAATTTTAACGGCGAGAAACAGTTTTCTCCATATGCATCATATATCATTCGAAAAAGAACTATATGTTATGCATGTATGGGGATGCAAGTGAGGACACATGAATGATACGTGTACGACATAGATAAATAAATAGTTTGACTGCATTTATTACAATGCATCTTGCAATAGGTTTGTTTTATATAATATGATCCATTTGAACTTAATTTGCCAAGTTTTAAGAATGAGTATACATGAGGATGGCATGCAAAAGACTCTAGTACTTAGTAGGTAGCAAAGAATTGCAGTCATTGACATACCACTTTGAGTAGATCCCCAACATCATCATCATTGTTAACTTTTTCTGCAACAGCATGACATAGCTTAATAATTTTCTTGGCAACTTCATAACCAGGAGCAGCTTTTCCTCCTATGATGCAGACAAGGGGTACAACTTTCTTTCTGTCACTTTTGTTCATATTCTTAAACAAGAAAAGATAAATAGAAAAGGTCAAATGACGGTCATTTGTGTCCAGCCAAGGAAAATATTAGCGACATGCAAGTATTACCGAACAAAGAACTGAATAAATAAATATATTATTCAGCTCATATGTACAGATAATCTTCTTGACCATGTCATCACATATTATTCCTATTGTACAGATAATCTTCTTGACCATGTCATCACATATTATTCCTATTAGTCAAGGAAACACAAAAGGTCAAAACAATACAGATAATCTTCTTGACCATGTCATCACATATTATTCCTATTAGTCAAGGAAACACAAAAGGTCTAAACAATATTCACACAATGTAAGAAACTATTCAAAACTTTCAGCATAAAAGGCTAATAATTTTATATGTAGAAGAGAACAAAAGAGACCAAATTGGTGAAAAAACAAAACCATGCGTATGCTCTTTATTTATTACTATAATTCAAGTTATTGGACTATGCTGCATAAAATGTGAGATACCTTAATGCAGTCATATCGATACACGATACCAAGTATATTCAGCAATTGTCGTTTGTATTCATGTATACGCTTTACCTGGACGTCAAACATCGCATCTAAGCTGACCTGAAGCCAAGATACAGCCACAATTGCTATTAAAAAGAGTTCAGTCAAAAGTAATAGAATTAACAAAACCAAGAAAACTAATGCATATAAGATCATTAATATTCTCAAACCTTAACCCCAGTCGAAGTTTCAATGTAGTCAGCAAGCCTCATCTTATTAATTGTCTTCGTCTACACAAAAGTGATTTATATCAGATCATAGTAAAACAAGATGGCATATTTAGTCCAGTTAAGTAGTATGCGCATAGGGCAGAAATTGCAGTACCATTCTCCACTCTTGTTGTAGGACAGGATTTGATGCATGCTCTTGTAAACCTGCTAAGAGGTCGACATTACGGATCCATGCTTCTATCCCCAGCCATTTTGAGATGAGAGAGCATAAACCAGGATTACTCACCACTATCCACCTTCTCTGAGAATTAAACACACCAGAAGTGTAACAACAAAATATAAGTGAACTGCTAAATTACAGGTCGATGAATGGTGCAGTAAAATAGAACTAGTTTTGGAAATGGAAATGGTTTAAGAAAGTAGAAAGGAAACAAAGTACGGTCAGGATGCACAGATCATGATAACCGGAAAATTTTGTAATTTGATATGTTCTCCACCAGGTTTTATAATGTGTTGATATCAACGTAAGGCAAAGCAGAACTGCATGTAGAATATATTGTAAGAAAATTCTGGAGTATTTGAAAAAGCATTTGCATTCAGGACCTTCGGAGCACCTCAAAGCTTGAGAAGGGAGCCTTGCTTATACTCCCTCCGTCCCCTAATAGGAGTCGTTGTTTGACCGGGTACGAGTTTTAAGAAATGTAAAGAAAAGTTGGTTGAAAAAGTTAGTGGAATGTGGGACCCACTTTTTTATATTAATTTTATAATAAAATGTGAGTGGAGTGAGTTAGTGGAATGTGGGACCTACTACCATTTATGGTAAAAATGAAGAGTGACTCTTAATGGGGGACAGCCCAAAAAGGAAATTAGCGACTCTTATTCGGGGACGGAGGGAGTATGAATTTTCATAAAGATATAGAATGTCGAAAGCTTGTGCTTGTGCCATCTAAAAAGTAACCTGTGTTACTCCATTTGTTTTATACTGGAACTTCTGAGACAATAGGTCATAGAAATCCTACCGAGTAAAAAACGGGTGACATGGATTAGAAAAAGGTAATAGAACTTGAAGGAGGAAAATAAAAATTTGATGGTAACTATAGATGAATGAACTTCCCTTATGCTGCATTCCTACATTAATATGTTTTAAATTCGTTGAAATGTATCACAAAATGCTCAGCATGACTTTAAGCTATCTATGCATTAAGACAAAGATCAACAATTCAAATCACAACGGATTGGAAGCCTTTTATGGAGGAGTGGCCAAGTGGAGCTCCGTTTATAAGGGAGAACAAAAATATTAGCACTCTGCAGATGTACAGATCATAAAAAACTAGGTTGCTTTACCCCTTGATACCCTTTAATCTCGTTGGTGTAAAAGTGCAACATGATATAAGACAGTTCATGCTATGTAGAGCATTTCATATATACCTAGCAAGTTTCTACCGTCGGGAAATTAGATATTTTTCCTACATGAGAGATCATACAGTAAAAAATAAGCATTCGGTAGCCACTATTTTCGAATGGTAACCTCTAATATACGTTCAAAATAATTAATTCATTGGCAAAAATTTCTGGACAAAACCTCCAATATTCCATTCTATATAAATAATTAGTGTAGCTATAGTTTCTGTCATCATGGAAAAATTTTCAGAACAAAACCTCCAATATGACTCGACATTTATACAAAACTTGCCATAAAGGAAATAGAATTTTGTGATGTTTCTCTAACATACCTTGAATAATCTTGTTTTAAGTAACTCAAAATGTACTTTGGATACTCCATTGACTGTGTGACTGCAAATAATTGATAAGTTTGCCATCCGGATACTCTGTCAGCCCAAAAAAAAGATATAAGCTGTACAGTAGCTACATGGTGCAAAACCATGGAATAGAAGTAAGTAAAAGGATAAAGACAGCCTGGGATTTACATTTGTTACAAAATGCTATTGCCATTAAGGAGAATTATACTACCTTCATTTGTATGAACTATTAAATCTGAAGGCATGCAGATGATCTCTTAATTGGAGGGTACCTCTTGGACATGCTATATTTGGATTCAGATTGCCAAGCATGATGATGAATTTTAAAATGTTATTGTTAAGAATATTACTAGTATGCTACATCGGTGGTGTGACATAGTCTAGATTAGTCTTATGTACTATATATATGTGGCCTATGTTGAGTAATAAAATATACCTACTACTATTCTCTACTATGTCTATATACTTCTCCACATATATCTATATTTTATTGTTCTACAGTAATATGGGTTTTTCTATTCATCCGTTAATCAAAGTATATGCAAATTACACATAATGCCAAAATGATCATATTCCATCTTCTTTACCTTCACAATCCCTTCCTCCACAATTGACATCCGCTCAAGTTTACTGTAGTCCTGGCCAATCTGTCTTTTCAAATCTTCCATGAAACAATGATTAATATCATACATAATCTGAAATCAAAGATGTGTAAGCATGCTTTTTAGTCAATATTCGATACCAGTACTCTATTAACAAGATTTATTTCATTGAATTTTTTTTTTGAGGGGAGGAGAAATCAAAGACAAAATTCGAACTTCAACAAATGCGAGGTAAAAAATAAAAATAAAAATAAAAAGGAACGAAGAAGTTGAAACCAGTATTGCTGCAAAAGCTACTCACTTGCAAATGACGCGGGAGAAGACTTCCCAGTAGATCCACAGGAATTTTCTCCAGCCCTTCACTGTTTACCGTGTGAGTCGTAAAAGAAAATGCTCGACATACTATCTCCCAAGCTCTACCCTAATCTAAACTTTCTTCATCAATAAGCACTCTCATGACCTCAACTATTGCAAGCGATGGGTGAGTATCGTTTATCTGAAAAGCAACCTGCAAAAACGAATTTAAGCACGTTGTCATGAGCCTCCTGCAGAAAATAATTCAAAATGAAAAATAAGGTAGGAAAACCAGAAGCTCTAAGCTTCAGTTACTATTAGACTTCCTTTCAGCGGTCAAGCTGCCTACAGGATAACAGCTCTAGCAAACATTCAATGTAGCAAAAAGTAGAACCAAATAACTCCAATAATAATAAAAAGCAGAATGAACAATTTCAATAAGGAGATTAAGTAACCATTCCTTTTCCCATCAAAATTAATAGATACTATATATGAGAACACAAGAAAAATGAGAGAGGTTAGAGAATTATCATCTATCATCGGTGAAAAATCAGGAATTTCAACCTTATCTGGAAATTCATCAAAGTAGTCATGAACATCTTTAAATCTCCTGATGATGCCTTGCACCGATGCTGAAACAAAGAAGTATTGCTGCCTTAGTCTCAATTCCTTCCCCTGAAATAGATTAGCGCCATTACTAAGAAACATCAGATCCAGTTCTAATGAAGAAAATGATCTATATTGGCATAAGTAGGTGTATGACTGGGGTCCAAAGGCTGATATAAGTATTGCCAGTGCTTTGATGGATATATGGTCGACAGGGTGGTGCTAGACATGTTTACATGAGGGAGCCAAAGAGGACAAAAAAAAAATCCTTGCTTTTTTTTTTTCTCTGGGGGCAGTGTGCTCAAATTATAAACTAAAGATTCCAAGTAGAAAAATTACGTAGGATTACGAATTTCAGTCATCCACATATGAAGCACCACTCTTGGTAAGTCAAAAATGTAATAGAGAAACTCAAGATCCAAGGATACAACATACATA
The DNA here is from genome assembly GCF_004379255.2 of Salvia splendens. NCBI lineage: Eukaryota > Viridiplantae > Streptophyta > Magnoliopsida > Lamiales > Lamiaceae > Salvia > Salvia splendens. Next base: position 30,589,683 of record NC_056039.1, read on the forward strand.
TTTTCGACAATTTACAAAAACATAGTTTTCCTTTTATAACAAAAAGAACACAGGAAATATTATCAGCATAGGCATTTGACCTGATAAGGACGATCATCTGGATACAGGACATAACTTATGGTTTCCGCCTTCTGTCTGTTTACAATTGCATTTATGTAGTCCCCAGTGTTGTATGACTCCTGAAATTTAAGTCCAATTGGCAAGTCATCGGCAACCAAACAATGAAAAAGGTAAGATTTAAAAAAAATAAAAGATGATCAAAGCTCAGAGCAATACATAAATACAAATTTATTCAGATAAAAGACTCTTCAAGAGTGGAAAAATGAACATCAGATCAGTCTTCAAGTATACTATCCTACATAATGGAACAACTAATTCTCAGATAAGAGTTATTCACAAGATGTGATTATGGCCACACAGTAAAACCATCACAATATCCTATTGATGTTTCTCGCCGCCTCATCACAGACGGAAGTAAAACTACATGGCGAACACACAGCCATTCACCAAAATATCCATTTAATTTTTGCAGATTGTCAGTTAGTATACGATACAATTATGAGTAGAACAAAATCAAGGTTACCAGGTCATATTGCCCACTTGGTTTAGCAGCCCATAGTCGAAGGTTAATGGCATTTCTTGTTCCATAACCAGGTATTGGGTTGTCATAAGCAACGGCTTCAACCTGTCATTTAAAGAAGATATTTAAAGTGACAGTAACAGAACTGTTACTATAAGAGTTCTAGAAATCGCATTTTACACACGTCGCTCCAAAGTTGTGACAGTCACGGATAGGGGAAAGACTTAATAATGCAACAATAATAAATAACTAAACACTTATATAGATGGTTAATCATAAATTCATAACTTAGAATCATCACAATGAAAAATAAACTCACTGTTTCTCCAGGTGTCCAGACTTTGTATTTGACTCCATTTGAGGCTTTCTCTTCAACCATGCCATAGAACTTATTCATAAGGAATTCAATCAAGTGATGGGAAAGTTTAGAAGTCTAAGACAAGGTAAATTGGTAAAATATTCCAGTACTATTAAATGAATAGCTTAAAAAACAGTAATAGTGTTTTCACCTTCACAGAATATGAAACTTGTATTCTCTCTATTTCCCAAGGATTTCCAAAGTTCAGCCAATAATCTGGTTGTTCGTGTTGATATCCATCTACGATAACCTGACGGAATAGATCATACTGATAGCGTAATCCATACCTGCGCACAAGTATATGTTGTCAACTGCACCAAGCCAGAATTTCTATTCTGCAAAATAAATTCTACTACTATGTCAGACATAAGTGGGAAACTATACAAAACTAGTTTCATAAATTGAGGAGACAAGGATTTTCAAGCACCCAACATGTGAAGTAAATAGTTAGATAAGATTGACATGTCACTAATCAATTTTACTTTGAATGAACTCAGATTTTATGTGTTAAAATCCTGTACCCCCAAACTGGATAATCCAGTGTTGCTAAAGAATCCATTTGGCATGCTGAGAGTCGGGCTAGGCCACCATTACCGAGTGCTGCATCTCCTTCCTGCAAATGAAATGGGAAACAACTTAACAATGAACTTTGAATTTCCAAATGAAATAAATAAGATGTAACATTAGCTACAAAAATTAATATACACATACATTTCATCATTATCACCAACTAACACATGAATCCTATGACATAACCAAGTTTCATGAGAGCTTTTATGGTGTCAAACGTCCTATATACCCATCAAATACTATGGTGCATGAATACATACATGCAAATTCAATGATCTCCAAACCAAGGATCCTGAAAAGAGGGTTTCCCAATAAACGGATGGTGTTGGAACATATACTTGACTTTGTCCAATTAAACTTGGTTTAGGTGTTTGTAGTCTGTGCCTGCACAGTCCGCCTCATTATAGGAAACTGTTACATGTTGGAGTATATTTGAGTAGCATCTTTGGTACAGCTGATGAAATTGAATATATAGAAAGTTACAAGTTCATAATTCATTCTTAGAATTTCATCCTGTTTCAACAATGAACTGTCAATCAAGGCCCAAATTCGTGCAAAAACAGCACAAGCAGAAAGAGGACAAAAGAGGGCTTTACTCTAATTTCCAATGGAATATGAAATAGAGGATCAGAGAATGGTAAATTTTCAAGACCTGCTCAGATAAAACTTCATATTCAAATCCAAGTTGGCTTAAAGCTTCTGCATACTCATCACGAATACCGAGATTGATGACACTGTTGGAAAGCGAACGACCTAAAGGAAATAATTCATGCATCAAGAATAGGTAGTCTTTAAGATCTGGGCACTGCTGACAAATAAAGACATACATAATGCAACAGAGACTTTTCGAAAATGCACGCACCCATAAGAAACTCGAGTGAAAGAAAATATAGGCGCTTTGGGTCTTGCTTCTTAAAATGTTGATGCGTGTCATGCCACCGCTCAATAAGACTATCTCTTACACTGTGAGACAGTGCCTGCACTGTTATAGAATATGGATGAAGAAGCGCTGCATGTACATGGAAGATTAGTGTGGAGATGCATCACACCAAAGCAAGAAGTGCAAGATTCAAAAGGTAGTTAGAAACGGCTGCTAGCCGTTAGTGGTTATTGAGCTCTCTGTTGTAACTGCTTTTCAAGAAGTGAAGTCTCGATCACTTCATTAGATAAATACATGATGTAGAGTTGTAATCAGAAAAAATAACATTCCTGAAGCAATAAAGAAATCCCTTTTTCTCTCCAACACAATAGCTCTACATTCTCTCTAGTTCTTGTTTCTTTCTCGATCAAACTCTTTAGTTCTTCAATTGGCGCCGTCTGTGGGAACTCCGAGAGGTGTGTTGATCGATCAAAGCTCGTAACAATGGCAGCAAAGCTCGAAGCAGAGAAGTTCTCGGGCAAAAACGACTATGGCCTATGGAAGCTCAAGATGCGAGCGGTTTTGGTTCAACAAGGGTTATCGGCTGCTCTGACTTCGGGTGAAGCAGATGGGAAAGCCAAGTGTCCGGTGATGGATGATAAAGCCCAGGCCAAGTTTGATGAAATGCAAATGAAGGCGCATAGTGCTGTTATTTTATGCTTAGGAGACAAGGTGCTTAGGGAGGTTCAAGGAGAGACAACTGCCGCTGGAATTTTAAAGAAACTGGATGAAGTGTATTTGGCGAAATCTCTCGCAAATCGCTTGTACATGAAGAGAAGGCTTTACTCTTATAGCTTCTCTGATGATAAGTCAATTGTTGAGCAGCTTGAAGATTTCTGCAAAGCTGTAGATGACTTGGAGGCAGTTGATGTGAAGATGAAGGATGAGGATAAAGCGATTCTGGTCTTGAATGCTTTGCTGACTTCCTATGATCAGTTAAGAGATGCGATTCTTTATGGTAGAGACACTGCAATCACCTATAATGAAGTCTATTCTGCTCTTATGGCCAAGGAGCTGCAGAATAGTGGCTCAAGAAAGGCAGAGTCTCAGGCTGAATCTCTCAATATCAAGAAATGGAATAAGAAGTTCCCAAAGAAGCTCGAGGAAGCCAAGCCTCAAGCCTCTGGATCAAAAGAAACGAGGTCTTGTCATTGGTGCAAAAAGCCTGGACACTTGAAGAAAGATTGTTTTGGCTGGAAAAGGAAAATGGCTGAAGAATCTAAGCCTAATTCGAATCTTGTCAGCAGTGAGGGTGAGGAGCCTGCTGAGGTTCTTAATGTTGATGAAAAGGTTGAGCATGGGTCATGGATTATGGACTCCGGGTGCTCATTTCATATTTGTCCAAATTTGGACTGGTTCTCTGAGATAAAAGAGTGTGATGGATCTGTACTACTGGGCAACAACAAATCTTGCAGCATCAGAGGGATTGGGAGCATAAAATTGAGGCTCAGTGATGGGTCTATTAAAATCCTTACTGATGTCAGGCATATCCCTGAAGTCAAAAGAAATCTTGTATCACTTGGAACACTTGAAAGAAAGGGATTTAGCTTTCTTTCTGAGGGTGGAGAAATGAGAGTATGCAAGGGACAACAAATCAAGATGGTTGTTCATAGGAAAGGCAGTCTGTACTACTTGGATGCTGCTGTGGTTATTGGAGAATCCCATGCCGTAGTTAATGAGGATCTCAATGCTTGACATCTTAAGTTGGGACATCCAGCTGAAGGCACCTTGAAGGAGATGATAAAGAAAGGATCAATAAAGGCAAGTAGTCAAGACAAAATGATGCAGTGTGAAGATTGCTTGCGTGGTAAATCAAAGAAACTTCCATATCCAGTAGGTGTTCATACATCTACCAGTCCCTTAGATTATGTGCATTCGGATCTTTGGGGCCCATCTCCTGTCAAGAGCCTTGGTGGGGAAAGGTATTACATGTCCATCATAGATAACTTCACAAGAAAAGTGTGGATATTCATCTTAAAGGAAAAATCAGATGCTTATGGAACTTTCAGAGATTGGTGCACACAGATGCAGGCTGAAAAGGGTTCATATCCCAAGGTGTTGAGGACTGACAACGGATTGGAGTACTTGTCCAAGGATTTTGATGCTTTTTGCAGAGAAAAAGGTATAAGAAGGCACAAGACAGTGCCAGCCAACCCACAACAAAATGAGGTGGCTGAGAGACTCAACCGCACTCTTCTTGAGAGAGTAAGATGCCTTCTGTCTTCATCAGGTGTTGGGAAGGAATTTTGGGCTGAAGCCGTGTCTACAGCTGCATATCTTATCAACAAGTGTCCCTCTACAGCAATAAAGGGGTCTATCCCGGATGAAATGTGGTATGGATCAAAATCAGATTATTCAAGGCTAAGGCCTTTTGGGTGTAAGGCATTTGCTCATTTGAAGCAAGGAAAGCTAGATGCTAGGGCCTTGAAATGTATTATGCTAGGCTATCCAAAGGGTGTGAAGGGGTATAGGCTATGGTGTATTGAGCATCAAAACCACAAGATAGTTATTAGCAGGGATGTAGTCTTTATTGAAGATCATATGCCATTTCTAAAGAGGGAAATTCCAGACAGGCCCCAAGAGATTACAGCAGATTCTGATATTACTTCTGATGATATGAGTCTTGAAGATAAGGAAGCAGGTGGAGCTTCTGAGAATCTGAGCAGTGGAGTTGATGATCAACCAGAAGCCACACCTGAGTATCAGATTACAAGAGATAGACCCAGGAGAAACACTAAGACACCAGCTAGGTTTGCTGATTATGAGATGATCTATTATGCACTGAGTATAGCAGAACAACTCGAGAATGCAGAGCCTAATACTTATCTTGAAGCTATGAGTGGACCAGAAAAGAATCAGTGGATACAAGCAATGAAGGAGGAAGTTGAATCTCTGATCAATAACAAAACATGGGTGTTGGTTGACAAGGCTGAACATAGGAAAGTTATTGGTTGCAAGTGGGTGTTTAAGAAGAAAATTGAGGCCACTGATGCAGAGAAAGTCAGATTTAAGGCTAGGCTCGTTGCAAAGGGATTCAATCAAGAAGAGGGAGTAGATTTTAATGAGGTCTACTCACCTGTTGTGAAGCACAATTCCATTTGAGTGCTCATGGCAGTGGCTGCAAAAAGAGATTGGGATCTGGAACAATTAGATGTAAAAACCGCCTTTTTGAACGGGGAACTTGAGGAGACAATTTACATGGATCAGCCTCTGGGATTTGAGGTACCTGGATCAGAAGAGAAAGTTTGTTTGCTCAAGAAAAGCTTATATGGTCTGAAACAGAGCAGCCGGCAGTGGTATCTCAAGTTTGGAGAGAGTTTGGCTGATCTTGGCTTCAGTAGATCAATGTATGACAGCTGTGTGTTCATCAAAAGGCAGAAGAACAAGACACCTATCTACCTACGTCTCTATGTAGATGATATGCTCATATCCGGAGCAGATTCAATGGAGATCAAAAAGGTTAAGAAGCAGCTGATGAAAGCATTTGAAATGAAAGACCTTGGTAATGCAAGAAGAATACTAGGCATGGATATAGTCAGAATAAGAAGTGAGAAGAAGCTGTGGCTATTCCAGTCTGAGTATGTCCAGAAAATCCTGAAGAAATTCAGGGTTCACAACATGAGGAGTACTTCAACTCCAATACCTATGCACCTTAAGCTGTCAAAGGAGCAGTCAGCAAAAACAGATGAGGAAAGAGAGGAAATGGATGCAATCCCATATTCTAATATCATTGGAAGTTTGATGTATCTCGTGATATGCACAAGGCCTGATATGGCTTATGCTATAAGTGTAACAAGTCGACACATGGCAGCTTATGGCAAACAGCACTGGAGTGCTCTAAAATGGTCTCTGAGATATCTGGGAGGTGCTGGCAATCTGGGGATTTTGTTTACAGATCAAGGTGGAGCTCAGGAGGAGGCATTGCAAGGCTACTGTGACTCAGATTATGCCGCGAGTATTGACACTAGAAGATCGCAAACCGGCTATATATTCACTTTGTTTGGAGCTGCTATATGTTGGAAGTCAAGTCTACAAAATGTAGTTGCTCTATCTACCACTGAAGCTGAGTATATAGCTATGACTTCAGTTGTAAAGGAAGGCAAATGGCTGCTTGGACTCGTTGGTGAATTCGGTTTGAAGCAGACTGGAGTTACTATACACTGTGACAATAATGGGGCATTGTGCTTAGTCAAACATCAGATGTTCCATGAGCGTAGTAAACACATCGATGTCAGGCTGCATTTTATACGTGATGAAGTGGAAAGTGGGAGAGTGAGGCTGTTGAAAATTGACAGCTCACAATCCCGCAGACATGTTGACAAAGCCTCTAAGAAATGAGAAGTTTAGGTACTGTTGCAGATTGGTGAATATGCATCAGATTGTGTTTTGAGCATTGCTTCATCATCCAGGTGGAGATTGTTATAGAATATGGATGAAGAAGCGCTGCATGTACATGGAAGATTAGTGTGGAGATGCATCACACCAAAGCAAGAAGTGCAAGATTCAAAAGGTAGTTAGAAACGGCTGCTAGCCGTTAGTGGTTATTGAGCTCTCTGTTGTAACTGCTTTTCAAGAAGTGAAGTCTCGATCACTTCATTAGATAAATACATGATGTAGAGTTGTAATCAGAAAAAATAACATTCCTGAAGCAATAAAGAAATCCCTTTTTCTCTCCAACACAATAGCTCTACATTCTCTCTAGTTCTTGTTTCTTTCTCGATCAAACTCTTTAGTTCTTCATGCACAATTATCAACCATAAACATCAAGAAAATTTTCTATAGAATTCCAAAAGGCGCCCAGGAATAATACCTGAAACGCTTCAAAATCATCAAAATTGAACCTGGACCTTGCCACCGTGTACTCCACATGATCTAAAATATCCTTCTGCAAACTCATCGGATCATTCTTCAAAAACCCATCCATCAATCCGAACATCTTCTCCGCCTTTGCTCTCCTTTTCCCAAAGACTCCAGTCCCGATACTGATTTCTTCACCACCACCCCTCTCCCGCCGGCCTGCATGAGTCCGGCAGAGGTATCACCAACACCGTCAATAGCCTCCACCAATGACTTCCTAATTCTCTCGAGATCTTCAACATCCTCAAGCTTCTTACCATCAAAGCTAGTAACATGAAAACTCTTGACAAAGAAGTCCCTTTCAAACTCAACTGAAGCTCCTTGGACTGTGAGACCAAGCACTTTGAAAACTCGAGTAATAACCCCTAGAGGCCCGATTCTGTTTCTCGCTCAGATTACAAAGACCGTCGAGCCGGCAACGTCATCGTTTGCGAATGCAACAGTGGAAGAACCGTCGCTGGCAAATCAGTAACTCGACTTGCAGTTGATGCCCGTGGGTGCTTGGAGATGACATTGTGCGAAATGAAGGCGTGCTTGAAGTGCTTGGGCTCGGAATTGAACAAAACTGAGCGGCGGTGGCTGAGATTTGGAGTTGATCGGATGTAGGGCTAAGCACATGGCAATCCGGGCGCGAGGGCGAAACTGGAGTTGCAGCCATCTCGACAACAATGACGGCGTGGAAATCAACAAGAGAGCTTCATCTGAATGATTTTAGTGGCGGAGAGCGTCGGGATTGGAGCAGAATTTGCGTGGGATTGAGAGCTTTTTGGCAGAAAGGTAGAGTGATTTTGGAGTGAGGGTTGAGTGCTTGCCACTGAAAGGGGAAATAATAATGATTTAATATGGAGGGAGATTTACAAACATTAGAGCATTCCCAACGGTGAGCAGCAGCTCACCGTCCGTCCTTGCCGCTGGCAAGGACGCGCTCCGCCACCATTGCGCTCTTGCCGCTGGCAGGGCGCTGCTCTATGCATAGAGCACGTCCGTGCCAGCGGCAAGAGCACAGCGCATCGACGTGGCAGCTTCCGATTGGCCCGTTGATTTATCATTTTTTTATTTATTTTTTTAAAAAAATCAAAAAAATCTGAAAAATTCAAAATTAATAAAAAAAAATATTGTCTCACTTCCTAATAAAATATATCCATTTTTTCCACACTTTTAATTTATTTTTTTCATTATTTTTACCCCAAAATTCATACTTTCATCTATAAATACTCTCATTTCAAACACAAAAAATGACACTATACTAAACAACTCTCTCAATCTCAATTTTTAGGATTTTAATTATGTAATTTTTAATTTTAGGAGTTTAATTATGTAATTTTTAATTTTTAGTATTTTAATTATGTAATTTTTAATTTTTAGGATTTTAATTATGTCTTTTTTATTTTATTTGTAATTTGTAATATTTATTGTGGTTTTTTAATGAATTTTAGTATTATGGAAATGTTATTGTTTAATTGAATTTTAAATTAATTGTGCTCGTCCTTGCGGAAGAGCACAGTTGTGGGTGTTGTGCTCTTGCCAGAGAGTAGGCATGAATAGTACCGCCCGGGCCCACAACCGTGCCGCTGGCAAGAGCACGGTTGTGGATGCTCTTATATTAGATCGTTGGGATTAGGAAGAGTTAATTATATCTAATCACGTTGCTAAGGAGGTGTTTGGTAGGCTAAAAGTCATAACATGTGATAACTCAAAGTGAGATGAATTATCTTAATTTTGTAACACAACACAATTTTACTTTAGTGTTTGGTAACTTAAGATATGAAAGGAGATGATTTGTTTATATGTATGAAAAGATGTGTATACCTTTCTTATATTTATACACTACATTATTTCTCCTTCAATTACATTAACTAACAACATAATTTCTGTCGTTTCGCACTGAATTTTCATGCAAATTGCATTCCAAAATTTATTACCCCTATTTTTGAGTTAACCACTTGAATTTTGTTGGGGGGTTGTTCGGGCATTTGCTCGTATAATCTCACCAAGGAGGGGGCCATTTTCATTGTTACTGTTCCAGCTGTTAAAATTAGATCCGCTTGTCTGGGACTCGATCTTTGGGGGGGTGGGGTGGGGTGGTGTTGTTGGGGGTGAGGGCTGGGTCGAACAACAATTTTGTGGTGGGGGGTGGGTTGAATTGCAGTTGAGGGGGGAGAGCGAGGGGGAGAGGGGTGTTAACGACAGCAGTACCGGGGGTGGGGGAGAGAGAAGAGTAGCAGTAGAGAGAGAGGGAGGGGAGGGGCCGGGGTGGTTGATGATAGCAGTGGTGTGGAGTGGGGGTATAGCAGGGCAGAGAGTAGAGAGAGAGAAAGAAAGAGGACTTGGGGGTATACAGGGGAAAGAGTAGAGAAACAGAGAAAAGACGGATATTAAAGTCAAGAACATAAATTTGAAGAGATAGATACACAATCACACCTTTTTTCACTGAATAATTATCAGATTGAGATAGCTATTTTGTGTTTGCTTTGATCGGGCTGAGTATTTAACACGGGCCGCACTTATATTTTATCTAGGCTACCAAACACTCATTTAAGAACTTAACTATCTTGCCTTATCTACCCCTACCAAACACCCCAAGAGTATAGGATATCTCTCGCCATATTTCAGATTAAATTACCATGCGCACACGCGTATAGAGAACGAGGGTCAAACCCTTCATGGACCAGGGTTTGATATGACCAAAGCGGATGGGAAAGGTGGCTAGTGAGGTGGAGGCTTGTGAGGGGCTAGAGGAGGGTCGCCACCTTCATAAGAAAGTGGGGTATGCATCAACAATAGTTATGGTTATGGTACGGTAGCGGGTAAGGATGGACCAGGGTGAAGGGGCGTTAGTGTGATAGGTGAGGTGGAGGCAAAGGGTGGATGAAGGTGGCGATGGTGCTATAGAAGTGGGGATGGTGTTTGTAGCTTAAAGTATAATATTATCTATTTCTATGCAAATATTAAGATCATTAGTTGGTGATATATTTTTTTCCTAAAAGATGCTAGTTATTCTTTTGCTAGTACATCATGTTTCCTTTAAAAAACCTAATAATCTATTCCCATTTTGATTACACATTCGATATAGGATGAACTTCTTTTGTTTTAATACAAACAAATTCCAACATTCATCGCCCTTAAAATAAAAGAAACATCATTGTATTCACTGGTAATCAATCATGATTCACCAAAATCAAAGAACTATCATCTTTAAAAAGAGAATAAGTTTATTCCACCCGATGAGAAGAACACTTAGAATCTACCATTTGAAGAACACTTAGAATCTTATCGTACTTTTGCCCTCCTCGGTAGTTCCGTATCAAGTTTTTTGGACGTTTTCTAGGATCACTCAAAAAATATAATGCAACTTATAGGTTTTTGGCTCTTAAATGTTTTTTTACATTTCGACACAACTTCAACCACACACCTTGCATCTATGCTAAACCAATGCTGATATGGTTCAACTAACATCATCACATTCTCGTTTATGGTAGTTGGACATAGTGTAAGGATTTACATGTCTTCATAAGACGTTATACATCACAATGTTAGTGATGATTTAGCGAATTTTTGATTGGAATAAATGCAAGTAATAAATGAAGATCACAACACTGAAAATTACGTGGTTCGATTTACTGAGGTAAATCTACGTCCACGGAAGAATAGAGGGCAAATTTGTATTGCTTGATCTAGCTTACAGATTACAATACAGATTTGCTATATGAGATTCAGGATCTAGAGAACTTAACCCTAGTCTATCTGATCTAAGTTCTATTTATACATTCGAACTAAGATCGTGGTTTGCAGCCCTGGTAGGGGGGTTGATAACTGCTTAATACCACTAAATAGATCGTGGGTGTAATGGAGGTCGTGGAGATCCTGCATGGGTCCACTATCTCCTTGTTCGGTCGAATACTGAGACCGAACTGCTGAACTTTGCCGATCAGCTTTTGCCGATCTGAGAGTTGAGCTCGATTGGTCGGCTTTTACCGAGCTATAGGCTGTGACCGAACTCTTTGGTTGTGCCGAACTGATACTCTTTCTTGGGTTTTGGGCTGATGGGTCGTCCCTGCTATTGGGCTCGCAAATTATTGTTTAGTTGTTTAGTTCGTATCCCATCACCACCCCCCCGAAAAGCGAAGTGAATCACTTCGGCATTTTGGATAAGTGTAAGGGGGAGGCTGACGTCAGGGGACGTGCTCTGCACGTGTCTGCATTAAATGTGACAGCAAATCCGGCCAGAGAATCCAGAAAAGGTGGGATTTGAAACGGTGCGACGAATTTGAAATGCCTCTGCGAATCTGATAAATATTTCCTTTCTTCATCATTGGAACACTTTTGCGATTATTTCTTCTGCATTCTCTCTCTTTTTCGTAAAATTTTCTTCCGCTTCTTCAAGAATTTCTTCAGAGACTTTCGACCATCAAAGAGTAAGAATCATGTCTTCTTCTTCTGAAAATGTTTCTGAATCAGGTAGTGGTAGAAAGGGGGGTAAGGGATCTTCTGGCCGGAAAAAGTCCGGGGAGAAGACGGTAGAATATTTTCACAGCATTTTGAGTAAGGATACTGTGATATCCTTACACAGAAAATATTTTCTTCCTGGGGGGTTAGTGGTGATTCCCGACGACACTCATAGGGCTAACTCGCCGCCGGAGGGTTATGCCACCGTTTACGAAGCCTGCTTAGAATGCGGGCTTCGTTTCCCTCTTCCCCCCGCCTTTGTAGAGCTTCTTGATTTTTTCCAACTTCCTTTAGGTCAGGTGACTCCAAATTCTTGGAGGCACTTATCGGCCTTTGCTGCCGAGCTGCGTAGACTAGAAAAGGATCTGTCTCTGAGGGCAATCCTTAATTTCTTTCAGTTTAAGAGAAAGGGATCCTGGTTTTACTTGATCCCTTTACAGCCCTTTAGAGCCTTCTGTAAAACCAAATGGCCGATGTGGAAAAATCGCTTCTTTTTTTACAATAGGACAGCGGCTCCGGACTTTTCCTGGAGAGGGCCGAAGTCCGTAATTCCTCATCCTCGGGTAGAACCGTTGGACGAGCTCGAGGGCGGGCTCAATAAGATTCCCATGATTAGGAAACAGTATTTGGAATCTGAGCTCGTCAAGGGTGACTTCGTGTTCGACTCCTCGTCTTCGGACGAAGAGACTGAGGGTGAGGATTTCTTTTTTATGCTTTACTGCTTTAGCGGCGAAAACTAACTTTGTTTTCTTGCTTTTTGGCAGTGAACATGCTAAGCAAGCTTGGTCGCAAATCCTCCGAATCAAAGGAGCCGGAGAAACAGAAAACCACCAGCTCGGCGTCTGATGCCGAGAAGAATCCGAAGAGGCAGAAGACCTCTTCGAGTTAGTCTTCGGATCCAAAAAAGCCGGGATCGACCTCGGCAAGGGGGAAGGCGAAGACTCAGAAACCCCCAAAAGCGCCAGAGAGAGACATTGTCCAGGGGGGTTATGGATCAGGAGTGGTTACGGCCACTTCGGAACATATCTCTGAGCCCTTTTTATGGCCAAATGACTTTGTAGAGGTGAATTTTCTTCTTGATTTTCTGGCTTTGCTTCTTTCCTATATTTTTTTTTTGTGGCCCCTCTGTTGACTTTTTCCTTTTTCCATTTTCAGAGGAACAATATGCTCTGCAAACTCGTCACAGTTGAACTCTCTAAAGCGTCCAGCGATTATGATGAGATGCAGAGGAATTTGAATGCTACTCGTCACCAGGCCGAACAGGCTCGGGCAGACTTTGAGAGGGCAAGGGCCGCTATGATCTCGGCTCAGGATGAAGCCCAGCGTGCCAAAGACCAGCTCATCATCCAGAGAGAGCGGTCGAAACAGAGGGAGGCGGTTGCCGTGGTTGCTCAGGGGGAGGCTCTCCGTGTTTACACGGAGAAACTCTTTTTGAGCAATCAATTTTCGGCCCTTATCGGTGATCTGCTGAAATTGATGACCGATAATGTTGAGCAGGAACCCGAAGTCGTCTTGCCGCTGTATGGCCGAGAGATTGCAGCGCGTCTCCAGAGTCTGCCGCTCCTTGAGGAGCTTGCGTCTTCATCGGTCCTGCTTTCTGCTGAACGAGTCCGTAATTGCCGTGCTGACCGTGACGAGAACATGGAGGCCATCTTTGCCTCCTTGGGGCCTGTTTCACCCGCTTCAATTTTCAAAGAAGAGGGTGAGCAGGAAAATGAGGCCGGCAAGGAGACCGAGCAGAAGGATCAGCAGACCGGCGACGGGCACGCCGAGCAAGAGGTGCAGCAGATCGGCGATGGGGGCGCCGAGCAGGAGGGAGGGAGGAGGGAGGCCGAGGCTGAGACCGAGGTCGACAAGGAGAAAGAAGCTGAAACCCACAGGGAAGCCGGAGACGAAACTGGCGGAGTATGATTTCGTCTCCCTTCTCTTAGTTTAGTTTCTTTCTTTCTATTTGTAAAATGGCCTTGAAGCCCTCCTTGTGTAAATTTTTTCTTGTGAATGAAAAAAATTCTTCTTTCTACACTCGTGTCTTCCTTATAGCTTTTCTTAATCTCTTTTACTCCTGCCTGCTCGGTAAACTGAAATGCCGAACTGACATAGCTGCTTCGTATTCTTAACTCTAAGGAGCTGGAGGTACTTCACTGGAAGCGGCTATACTCTTTGGCTTTAAATGAAGCTGAGAAAAAAGCTATAGATGACCAGATGAAGTATGATGAACTCTTGGCTCGTTTAGTGGAGCTGGAGTCCAACAATAAGGACTTAGAGTCCATAAAGAAAGATCTGGAGGCCGAGCTGAATACTGTCATCGCTGAGAGGACTGCATATGAAGATTTCATCTGCGGGCGCGGGGGAATGACTATATCTGAAGTTCAGAATCAAGTTGATGAACTGTGGGAGAAGCTTCATGTACTCCGGAAGAACAATGTGCTGGAGAGCTCGGCTTGCCAACAAGTTGTGAAATCATTGCGGCGCTTGGCTTCTCTGTACGACATCATTCTTTCCCGGCGTCCCTCAATCGAGAGATTCCTTAGCCGTTTCCCGCTAACAGATGCTCACACTCCAACTCAAACCTCTAATCCACTTACTCAAAATTCTACTCCAAATCAGCAACGGACTCAGGAGCAACCGGAAACGTCAAGACAAGAACGCCCTGAAGTTCGTAGAGGAGTTGTGAATATGAGTGAGCAAGATCAGCGAATGCTTCGTGAAGAGACTCTTCGCCGCCGAGGTGCTAGAACTTCCCGGACTCAGGGAAGAGGCGGTAGGTCGATCAGAGCATCTCGTCCACCTACTTATTCTTCAACTGCTCGGAACGCCCGAACTCAGCATCATGAGGATTTTTCGGATAGGTGGCTCAACTTTAGCAATCGTAGACAGTAGAATAGTCCTTTGTAATGGTGTAACGCATTCTCGTAGGGCAGCGGAATTGTATGCCCAACAAGACTTAGTAAATGAATTTTTTTCATTTCGCTTCTATCACTGCGTATTTACAGTTCAGCGATTTTTTATTTCATTTATTGTACTCGTCCTCGGTCTTATGAAGTAAACTCTTCTTTGACCGGACTTAGTTAGTGTCCTTATCTGGCGAGTTTTATCGCTTGGATTGGACTTTCCCTAGTTAACCGGAGTGGTTTTCGGCTTATTGCAGTTCGTTTCAGACGAATTGCTTGTTTCTTAAGCTGAATTGTGGAATCTTGTATCTTCCTTAGAAGCTTGGACTCACAATTGTCTTTAATACATGATCTAAAAAAATGGGATCAGCCTTTAAGGAACAATATACCTCAGTAACATTTATAAGAGACAAAACGCACATAGAGAGACAAATAAAAAGGACGAAAAAGATTTTAAACTTTTAAAAAACGACAAGTATAAAGAACGATAAAAATATGAAAGCACATAACCCTAGGACCGAACTAGACACAAGACTGACCGGACCTTGTCTCTTACAAATAGAACTTCTTGAGGTTGGAAATATGCCATGTTCGGGGTACTTGTTCTCCTGACATGTGAGTTAATTTATAAGACCCTTTTCCCAGGACTTCTGACACCCGATATGGACCTTCCCATGTGGGTTCAAGTTTGCCCAGCTTTTCTGCTCGGCTTACTTCATTGTTTCTCAATACGAGATCTCCCACTTGAAACTGCAGCTTTTTCACCCTTTGGTTATAATACCGGGTTACTTGCTCCTTGTACTTGGCTTCTTTTATGAAGGCCAATTCTCTTATTTCTTCGGCAAGATCTAGTTCGGCTCTCAGTCCGTCGTCATTAAGTTCTGTTGAGAAATTAAGGGTTCGGGGGCTGGGTATGCCGATCTCAACCGGAATTACGGCTTCAGTGCCGTACACTAGACTGTACGGAGTTTCACCGTTGGAGGTTTTTGGTGTAGTTCGGTAAGACCATAGGACTTGAGGAAGATTTTCTACCCATTGTCCTTTGGCTTGTTCTAACCGAGTTTTTAATCCTTTCACCAAAGTACGGTTTGTTACTTCCGTTTGTCCGTTTGCTTGTGGGTGAGAGACTGAAGTGAACCGCTGTTGAATATTCAACTCTTGGCACCAATTCTTGAATGTTTTGTCAGTAAACTGAGTCCCATTATCTGAAATGAGGATATGGGGTATGCCAAATCGGCAAACTATGTTCTTCCAGACAAAATCTAATGCCTTTGAGCTTGTTATCGTAGCTAATGGTTCAGCCTCCACCCACTTTGTGAAGTAATCCACGGCAACGATCAAGAATTTCATTTGCCGGGGAGCTTGTGGTAGTGGTCCTACTATGTCTATGCCCCATTGCATAAAAGGCCAAGGGCTTTGCATAGCACATAGATCAGTCTGCGGCGTCCTTGGGATATTTGCATGGATTTGGCATTTCGTACATTTCTTAACTAGCTGTACTGCTTCTTGTACCAAAGTTGGCCAATAATATCCCCATCTCAGAACTTTTTTAGCTAATGCTCTAGCTCCGATGTGGCTACCGCAAGATCCTTCATGAACTTCTCTAAGGATGTAATCCGTCTCTTCTGGTCCTACACATCGCAATAACGGTTGAAGGTAGGACTTTCTATATAGGACTCCTTCATGAAGTTCATACCGACGTGCTCGGCATGTGATTTTCCTTGCTTCTCTCTTATCCTCGGGCAGTTGTCCTTGATCTAGATACTTTAATATTGGCGTCATCCAGTTTGGTGAACTGGTTACTGAGTGTACTTCAGCTTCATCAATGCTTCTGTGCGGTAATTCCTCCACCTTTGAGCTCGGATATGAGGCCAACTTACTTAAAGTATCTGCTCGGCTATTTCCCGCTCTGGGAATGCGGATTATCCGAAAATAAGAGAAATTTCGGCTAATACTTTGCGCTTTGTCCAAGTATTTTTTCATCCTTTCACCACGGGCTTCACTTGTACCCAGCATGTGATTCACTATGACTTGTGAATCACAATGAATTTTGAGAGATTTGACAAGTAGACGTTGCGCTAACTGAAGTCCGGCAAGAAGGGCTTCGTATTCGGCTTCGTTATTAGTGGTTGGGAATAAGAACCGAAGTGAATAAGTTACTTCGTGTCCGTCGGGAGCGATAAGTAGAATACCAGCTCCACTTCCTGTCTTATTCGAAGCTCCATCTACGAATCCAATCCAACAGTCCGGCGGCTCTACTTCGGGTTTCTGGGGCTGTGTTAGTTCATCATTGGTAGGATTTTTCTGTTCGGCAATAATAGGGATTGCCTGATCGAACTTTGCCTCTACAAGAAAATCTGCCAAGGCTTGTCCCTTGATGGCTTTCCGAGGTAGATATTCTATTGAATGTTCTCCCAACTCTATGACCCACTTGGCAATTCTGCCTGATGCTTCTGGCTTAGTCAAAACTTGCCGAAGTGGAAGATCGGTTAAGACGCATACTTTGTGAGCATAGAAATATGGCCGCAGTCTCCTTGCTGCATTTACTAATGCCAGAGCAATTTTTTCCAGAGGTTGATACCTTGTTTCGGGACCTCTTAATGCTCGGCTTGTAAAGTAGATAGGACGCTGTTTTAGGCCTTCTTCTCGTACAAGCACCGCGCTAATGGTTTGATCTGATGCTGCTAAATATAAGAATATCACTTCGGCATCTGTTGGAGCAGAGAGAGTAGGAAGTTCGGTTAAATAACTTTTGAGTTCGTCAAAAGCCTTTTTCTGTTCGGCTCCCCACTCAAACTTTGGTGCCTTCTTCAAAACATTGAAGAACGGCATTTGCTTTTCGGCTGCTTGGGAAAGGAATCTATTCAATGCGGCTAGACATCCAGTTAGCCTTTGCACATCATGTATGGACTTCGGCATTGCCATGTTCTGAACAACTTGAACCTTTAGGGGATTTGCCTTGAGTCCTTCCTTTGAAACCCAACAACCCAGAAATTTTCCCGAATCTACCAAAAAGGTACATTTTTGGGGATTGAGTTTGAGGTTGGCTTTTTTGAGCACGTCGAGAGTGGATTTGAGATTGTTTTCGTACTCCGAAGTGCTTCTGCTTTTAACAACTATGTCGTCAACATATACTTCAACCTCTTTTCCGATCAGGTGCCGAAATAGCTTATCTACCATCCTTTGATATGTGGCTCCGGCATTCTTTAAACCAAATGGCATCTTTTTATAAGCAAAAATACCAAAGTCAGTAATGAAAGCCGTTTTTGAAGCATCATTCTCATCCATTAAAACTTGGTGGTATCCTTTATACAAATCAAGAAAACAGAAAATTTCGAAGCCTATCAGAGCTTCTACTTTTTTATCTATGTTGGGAAGGGGGGTAGCAATCTTTAGGACAGTGCTTATTTAGATCCGTAAAATCTATGCACATCCGCCATCCTCCTTCTTTTTTCTTGATCATCACAGGATTGGCCACCCAAGAAGGATATTTTACTTCAAATAATACATCCGCTTTCAGTAATTGGCGGACTTCGTCATGGATGACTTGATTTCTTTCTGCCGCAAAGAGTCTTTGCTTCTGTTTTACAGGCCGGACTGAAGGATCAATATTTAACCGATGTGTAATTACCTCGGGAGACACTCCAGTCATGTCCAACGGAGACCACGCAAAGACATCTTTGTACTCTTTGAGGAGCTGGATGGTCTTTTCCCGGAGTAGAGGTGTTCCCGCGAAACCGATCTTGACCGTTCTGGATGGATCATCTTCGTATAACTGAACTTTCATCGAGTTCGGCTCCGGTGTGACTTCGTTCATTTCGCCTGCCTCTGACTCCGGCTGCTGTGATTGCTATGCTTGATGGTGCCGATCTGATTGTTCGGCACTTTTAAGCGCAATCTGCAAACATTCTTTTGCTCTCTTTTGATCACCTCGGATGACTGCTATCCCTCCTTTAGTGGGGATCTTGATTGTGAGGTGATAAGTAGAGCAAATGGCCCGAACTGTGTTGAGCCAGTCTCTTCCCAGTATAATGTTATACGGGGATCGAGCTTTTACCACAAAAAACTCGATCACCGTACTGGAGCTAGTAGGCGCTCTTCCTACCGTAATCGGAAGGCTGATAATACCTTCAGAGCGGGTGTCCTCCTGGGCGAAACTTTTCAGAGGAAGTGGGGCCGGACTGAGCCGGGCTGGATCCACTTCCAGTTTATCAAAACATTCTTTAAAAAGAATGCTAACCGACGCTCCTGTATCCACAAACACTCTGTGGATCAGTTTGTTTGCCACTCCAGCTTGAATGACAATAGCGTCTTGATGAGGAGAAATGGCCGGGACGGGATCTGCATCTGAAAATGTAATTACTTCCTCCTTCTTCAGCCTTTTATGTGTTGGCTCCTCTCGATTGAAGCCTCTGCGCTCTGATTTTAGAGACGATTTAGTCTTCCCGGCTGGGAGAGCGTCAATAGTCTGGATTACTCCATCATATTGCGGCTCGTCATCGTCTTCGGGATCCTGTTGCCTTTTAGGATCCTGAGGAGCGCAGTTCGCACTTCTCTGTTTCTTATTCTTTTTCGGCGGCTTGCTTTGGTATTTTTTTAACGTCCCTGCTTTCACAAGAACATCAATATCTGCTACCAAATTTCGGCACTCCTCGGTATCGTGACCGTGGTCTTGATGGAAGGAGCAATATTTATCCTGACTTCGGCGCGTGGCCGATTTCGTCATCGGCTTTGGTTTTTCGAACATATCAGAATGCAGTTCGAAAATTTCCGCTCTCGACTTGTTCAATGGTACGAACTGAGCGGGTGGTTTCTCAGGATTGAGACGTGGTCCCATTCTGTCTTGTACCGGTGCCCTTTGAATTCTTTCAAAAGGAGTTCGGCGAGGATGTCCCTGATCGCTATGATCGGGCTTCCTCTTGTCTCCTCTGGAAGAGCTGTCTAAAGACCGTTTTCGACGGTCTGCCTCATCAGCACGAGAAAACTGGTCCGCAATGTCCCACATCTCTTGAGCTGTTTGCGGACTGCATTCAACGAGCTTTCTGTAGAGAGCTCCTGACAGAATTCCATTTTGGAATGCCGAAATGACAAGTAGATCATTGAGATCATCTACTTGTAGGCATTCCTTGTGGAATCTTGTCATGAAGTCGCTAATCTTTTCATCGCGACCTTGACGTATAGAAAGCAGCTGAGCCGAAGTGATTCGGGTTTCAGCTTTCTGGAAGAACCTCCTATGAAAAGCATCCATTAGATCTCTGTAAGATCTAATGCTGCCTTGAGGGAGGCTATCAAACCACCTTCTTGCGTTCCCGATGAGCAGCTCGGGAAACAGCTTACACATATGAACCTCATTGAGACCTTGGTTCGCCATATTATACTGATAGCGTCCCAGGAAATCATGAGGATCCACTAACCCGTCATAAGTCACTGACGGAGTTCGGTAATTCTGTGGCAACGGAGTTCTGGTGATATCATCCGAAAATGGAGTCTTCAGCGCTCCATACATAGCGAATCCGACATCTCTACGGTATGGTGGAGATGGAGCTCTCCTGTGATTTCGGTAACAAGGAGGAGAAGGAACATATCGGTGGTGAGGATTCTTTCTCCTGGAAGATACGACACTACTGCGGTAGTGAGTTTCATGTCTGGAGGGGGAGGGAGAATCCGCCGTTTTCTTCTCCGGCTTCTGGCTCTTTTGCAGGAATGTTAAGAACTCATCCTGCTTCTCAGCCAAGAACAACTTGACAGCCTCATTCAAATCGAGCTGCTGGGGAGGCTCGGTGCGATGACTTTTTGAGTGGTTTGTTCTTTCACCGTGAGAACTGGAGGCAGATTTCTCCAGAGGCTGTTTTCCAGACCTACGGGCTGGACTAGCTTCCTCACGTTCATCACGGACGGAAGTATGGGTATTATGTGATCTGGTACGCATTTTTTGGTGGAAGAGGATAAAAAACTCGCTTTTATCACAGTTTTGGTTTTCTGTCGTTTCCCACAGACGGCGCCAGTGATGATTTAGCGAATTTTTGATGGGAATAAATGCAAGTAATAAATGAAGATCACAACACTGAAAATTACGTGGTTCGATTTACTGAGGTAAATCTACGTCCACGGGAAGAATAGAGGGCAAATTTGTATTGCTTGATCTAGCTTACAGATTACAATACAGATTTGCTATATGAGATTCAGGATCTAGAGAACTTAACCCTGGTCTATCTGATCTAAGTTCTATTTATACATTCGAACTAAGATCGTGGTTTGCAGCCCTGGTAGGGGGGTTGATAACTGCTTAATACCACTAAATAGATCGTGGGTGTAATGGAGGTCGTGGAGATCCTGCATGGGTCCACTATCTCCTTGTTCGGTCGAATACTGAGACCGAACTGCTGAACTTTGCCGATCAGCTTTTGCCGATCTGAGAGTTGAGCTCGATTGGTCGGCTTTTACCGAGCTATAGGCTGTGACCGAACTCTTTGGTTGTGCCGAACTGATACTCTTTCTTGGGTTTTGGGCTGATGGGCCGTCACTGCTATTGGGCTCGCAATTATTGTTTAGTTGTTTAGTTCGTATCCCATCAGTTAGCTTCTTGTGTAGAGCTATTTGTCGCTCCACTTGGACAATTTCGCTTTGTTCGTTATGCATTACAATGTTAGCTTCTTGTTTAAAGCTATTTATCTCTCCACTTGCACAGTTTCGTTTTGCTCCAATTTTATGCACTTCCAACAAAAAAACACCTTTGAAATCCCCCTCTCTCTCTCTTTAATAACTGACATTATTAATTTTTTTTAAGTCTACCTTTCCCTCCTTAATTTCCTCTCTTATAAAAGAAGTTATCATGCAACTTCAACAAAACAAAATAAAGCTTTCTTTCTATGCATCAAAATTGCTTTCATGTGCTCATAGGAATTCGGAATATACAAATTGAACTTAACACCTTACCACTGATGATTTAGCGAATTTTTGATGGGAATAAATGCAAGTAATAAATGAAGATCACAACACTGAAAATTACGTGGTTCGATTTACTGAGGTAAATCTACGTCCACGGGAAGAATAGAGGGCAAATTTGTATTGCTTGATCTAGCTTACAGATTACAATACTGATTTGCTATATGAGATTCAGGATCTAGAGAACTTAACCCTGGTCTATCTGATCTAAGTTCTATTTATACATTCGAACTAAGATCGTGGTTTGCAGCCCTGGTAGGGGGGTTGATAACTGCTTAATACCACTAAATAGATCGTGGGTGTAATGGAGGTCGTGGAGATCCTGCATGGGTCCACTATCTCCTTGTTCGGTCGAATACTGAGACCGAACTGCTGAACTTTGCCGATCAGCTTTTGCCGATCTGAGAGTTGAGCTCGATTGGTCGGCTTTTACCGAGCTATAGGCTGTGACCGAACTCTTTGGTTGTGCCGAACTGATACTCTTTCTTGGGTTTTGGGCTGATGGGTCGTCACTGCTATTGGGCTCGCAAATTATTGTTTAGTTGTTTAGTTCGTATCCCATCACCACCCCCCCGAAAAGCGAAGTGAATCACTTCGGCATTTTGGATAAGTGTAAGGGGGAGGCTGACGTCAGGGGACGTGCTCTGCACGTGTCTGCATTAAATGTGACAGCAAATCCGGCCAGAGAATCCAGAAAAGGTGGGATTTGAAACGGTGCGACGAATTTGAAATGCCTCTGCGAATCTGATAAATATTTCCTTTCTTCATCATTGGAACACTTTTGCGATTATTTCTTCTGCATTCTCTCTCTTTTTCGTAAAATTTTCTTCCGCTTCTTCAAGAATTTCTTCAGAGACTTTCGACCATCAAAGAGTAAGAATCATGTCTTCTTCTTCTGAAAATGTTTCTGAATCAGGTAGTGGTAGAAAGGGGGGTAAGGGATCTTCTGGCCGGAAAAAGTCCGGGGAGAAGACGGTAGAATATTTTCACAGCATTTTGAGTAAGGATACTGTGATATCCTTACACAGAAAATATTTTCTTCCTGGGGGGTTAGTGGTGATTCCCGACGACACTCATAGGGCTAACTCGCCGCCGGAGGGTTATGCCACCGTTTACGAAGCCTGCTTAGAATGCGGGCTTCGTTTCCCTCTTCCCCCCGCCTTTGTAGAGCTTCTTGATTTTTTCCAACTTCCTTTAGGTCAGGTGACTCCAAATTCTTGGAGGCACTTATCGGCCTTTGCTGCCGAGCTGCGTAGACTAGAAAAGGATCTGTCTCTGAGGGCAATCCTTAATTTCTTTCAGTTTAAGAGAAAGGGATCCTGGTTTTACTTGATCCCTTTACAGCCCTTTAGAGCCTTCTGTAAAACCAAATGGCCGATGTGGAAAAATCGCTTCTTTTTTTACAATAGGACAGCGGCTCCGGACTTTTCCTGGAGAGGGCCGAAGTCCGTAATTCCTCATCCTCGGGTAGAACCGTTGGACGAGCTCGAGGGCGGGCTCAATAAGATTCCCATGATTAGGAAACAGTATTTGGAATCTGAGCTCGTCAAGGGTGACTTCGTGTTCGACTCCTCGTCTTCGGACGAAGAGACTGAGGGTGAGGATTTCTTTTTTATGCTTTACTGCTTTAGTGGCGAAAACTAACTTTGTTTTCTTGCTTTTTGGCAGTGAACATGCTAAGCAAGCTTGGTCGCAAATCCTCCGAATCAAAGGAGCCGGAGAAACAGAAAACCACCAGCTCGGCGTCTGATGCCGAGAAGAATCCGAAGAGGCAGAAGACCTCTTCGAGTCAGTCTTCGGATCCAAAAAAGCCAGGATCGACCTCGGCAAGGGGGAAGGCGAAGACTCAGAAACCCCCAAAAGCGCCAGAGAGAGACATTGTCCAGGGGGGTTATGGATCAGGAGTGGTTACGGCCACTTCGGAACATATCTCTGAGCCCTTTTTATGGCCAAAGGACTTTGTAGAGGTGAATTTTCTTCTTGATTTTCTGGCTTTGCTTCTTTCCTATATTTTTTTTGTGGCCCCTCTGTTGACTTTTTCCTTTTTCCATTTTCAGAGGAACAATATGCTCTGCAAACTCGTCACAGTTGAACTCTCTAAAGCGTCCAGCGATTATGATGAGGTGCAGAGGAATTTGAATGCTGCTCGTCACCAGGCCGAACAGGCTCGGGCAGACTTTGAGAGGGCAAGGGCCGCTATGATCTCGGCTCAGGATGAAGCCCAGCGTGCCAAAGACCAGCTCATCATCCAGAGAGAGCGGTCGAAACAGAGGGAGGCGGCTGCCGTGGTTGCTCAGGGGGAGGCTCTCCGTGTTTACACGGAGAAACTCTTTTTGAGCAATCAATTTTCGGCCCTTATCGGTGATCTGCTGAAATTGATGACCGATAATGTTGAGCAGGAACCCGAAGTCGTCTTGCCGCTGTATGGCCGAGAGATTGCAGCGCGTCTCCAGAGTCTGCCGCTCCTTGAGGAGCTTGCGTCTTCATCGGTCCTGCTTTCTGCTGAACGAGTCCGTAATTGCCGTGCTGACCGTGACGAGAACATGGAGGCCATCTTTGCCTCCTTGGGGCCTGTTTCACCCGCTTCAATTTTCAAAGAAGAGGGTGAGCAGGAAAATGAGGCCGGCAAGGAGACCGAGCAGAAGGATCAGCAGACCGGCGACGGGCACGCCGAGCAAGAGGTGCAGCAGATCGGCGATGGGGGCGCCGAGCAGGAGGGAGGGAGGAGGGAGGCCGAGGCTGAGACCGAGGTCGACAAGGAGAAAGAAGCTGAAACCCACAGGGAAGCCGGAGACGAAACTGGCGGAGTATGATTTCGTCTCCCTTCTCTTAGTTTAGTTTCTTTCTTTCTATTTGTAAAATGGCCTTGAAGCCCTCCTTGTGTAAATTTTTTCTTGTGAATGAAAAAAATTCTTCTTTCTACACTCGTGTCTTCCTTATAGCTTTTCTTAATCTCTTTTACTCCTATTGTGGTTTACTGCCTGCTCGGTAAACTGAAATGCCGAACTGACATAGCTGCTTCGTATTCTTAACTCTAAGGAGCTGGAGGTACTTCACTGGAAGCGGCTATACTCTTTGGCTTTAAATGAAGCTGAGAAAAAAGCTATAGATGACCAGATGAAGTATGATGAACTCTTGGCTCGTTTAGTGGAGCTGGAGTCCAACAATAAGGACTTAGAGTCCATAAAGAAAGATCTGGAGGCCGAGCTGAATACTGTCATCGCTGAGAGGACTGCATATGAAGATTTCATCTGCGGGCGCGGGGGAATGACTATATCTGAAGTTCAGAATCAAGTTGATGAACTGTGGGAGAAGCTTCATGTACTCCGGAAGAACAATGTGCTGGAGAGCTCGGCTTGCCAACAAGTTGTGAAATCATTGCGGCGCTTGGCTTCTCTGTACGACATCATTCTTTCCCGGCGTCTCTCAATCGAGAGATTCCTTAGCCGTTTCCCGCTAACAGATGCTCACACTCCAACTCAAACCTCTAATCCACTTACTCAAAATTCTACTCCAAATCAGCAACGGACTCAGGAGCAACCGGAAACGTCAAGACAAGAACGCCCTGAAGTTCGTAGAGGAGTTGTGAATATGAGTGAGCAAGATCAGCGAATGCTTCGTGAAGAGACTCTTCGCCGCCGAGGTGCTAGAACTTCCCGGACTCAGGGAAGAGGCGGTAGGTCGATCAGAGCATCTCGTCCACCTACTTATTCTTCAACTGCTCGGAACGCCCGAACTCAGCATCATGAGGATTTTTCGGATAGGTGGCTCAACTTTAGCAATCGTAGACAGTAGAATAGTCCTTTGTAATGGTGTAACGCATTCTCGTAGGGCAGCGGAATTGTATGCCCAACAAGACTTAGTAAATGAATTTTTTTCATTTCGCTTCTATCACTGCGTATTTACAGTTCAGCGATTTTTTATTTCATTTGTTGTACTCGTCCTCGGTCTTATGAAGTAAACTCTTCTTTGACCGGACTTAGTTAGTGTCCTTATTTGGCGAGTTTTATCGCTTGGATTGGACTTTCCCTAGTTAACCGGAGTGGTTTTCGGCTTATTGCAGTTCGTTTCAGACGAATTGCTTGTTTCTTAAGCTGAATTGTGGAATCTTGTATCTTCCTTAGAAGCTTG
Source organism: Salvia splendens (assembly GCF_004379255.2). Lineage (NCBI taxonomy): Eukaryota > Viridiplantae > Streptophyta > Magnoliopsida > Lamiales > Lamiaceae > Salvia > Salvia splendens. The sequence goes on from NC_056039.1 coordinate 30,615,380, forward strand.
GACTCACAATTGTCTTTAATACATGATCTAAAAAAAGGGGATCAGCCTTTAAGGAACAATATACCTCAGTAACATTTATAAGAGACAAAACGCACATAGAGAGACAAATAAAAAGGACGAAAAAGATTTTAATCTTTTAAAAAACGACAAGTATAAAGAACAATAAAAATATGAAAGCACATAACCCTAGGACCGAACTAGACACAAGACTGACCGGACCTTGTCTCTTACAAATAGAACTTCTTGAGGTTGGAAATATGCCATGTTCGGGGTACTTGTTCTCCTGACATGTGAGTTAATTTATAAGACCCTTTTCCCAGGACTTCTGACACCCGATATGGACCTTCCCATGTGGGTTCAAGTTTGCCCAGCTTTTCTGCTCGGCTTACTTCATTGTTTCTCAATACGAGATCTCCCACTTGAAACTGCAGCTTTTTCACCCTTTGGTTATAATACCGGGTTACTTGCTCCTTGTACTTGGCTTCTTTTATGAAGGCCAATTCTCTTATTTCTTCGGCAAGATCTAGTTCGGCTCTCAGTCCGTCGTCATTAAGTTCTGTTGAGAAATTAAGGGTTCGGGGGCTGGGTATGCCGATCTCAACCGGAATTACGGCTTCAGTGCCGTACACTAGACTGTACGGAGTTTCACCGTTGGAGGTTTTTGGTGTAGTTCGGTAAGACCATAGGACTTGAGGAAGATTTTCTACCCATTGTCCTTTGGCTTGTTCTAACCGAGTTTTTAATCCTTTCACCAAAGTACGGTTTGTTACTTCCGTTTGTCCGTTTGCTTGTGGGTGAGAGACTGAAGTGAACCGCTGTTGAATATTCAACTCTTGGCACCAATTCTTGAATGTTTTGTCAGTAAACTGAGTCCCATTATCTGAAATGAGGATATGGGGTATGCCAAATCGGCAAACTATGTTCTTCCAGACAAAATCTAATGCCTTTGAGCTTGTTATCGTAGCTAATGGTTCAGCCTCCACCCACTTTGTGAAGTAATCCACGGCAACGATCAAGAATTTCATTTGCCGGGGAGCTTGTGGTAGTGGTCCTACTATGTCTATGCCCCATTGCATAAAAGGCCAAGGGCTTTGCATAGCACATAGATCAGTCTGCGGCGTCCTTGGGATATTTGCATGGATTTGGCATTTCGTACATTTCTTAACTAGCTGTACTGCTTCTTGTACCAAAGTTGGCCAATAATATCCCCATCTCAGAACTTTTTTAGCTAATGCTCTAGCTCCGATGTGGCTACCGCAAGATCCTTCATGAACTTCTCTAAGGATGTAATCCGTCTCTTCTGGTCCTACACATCGCAATAACGGTTGAAGGTAGGACTTTCTATATAGGACTCCTTCATGAAGTTCATACCGACGTGCTCGGCATGTGATTTTCCTTGCTTCTCTCTTATCCTCGGGCAGTTGTCCTTGATCTAGATACTTTAATATTGGCGTCATCCAGTTTGGTGAACTGGTTACTGAGTGTACTTCAGCTTCATCAATGCTTCTGTGCGGTAATTCCTCCACCTTTGAGCTCGGATATGAGGCCAACTTACTTAAAGTATCTGCTCGGCTATTTCCCGCTCTGGGAATGCGGATTATCCGAAAATAAGAGAAATTTCGGCTAATACTTTGCGCTTTGTCCAAGTATTTTTTCATCCTTTCACCACGGGCTTCACTTGTACCCAGCATGTGATTCACTATGACTTGTGAATCACAATGAATTTTGAGAGATTTGACAAGTAGACGTTGCGCTAACTGAAGTCCGGCAAGAAGGGCTTCGTATTCGGCTTCGTTATTAGTGGTTGGGAATAAGAACCGAAGTGAATAAGTTACTTCGTGTCCGTCGGGAGCGATAAGTAGAATACCAGCTCCACTTCCTGTCTTATTCGAAGCTCCATCTACGAATCCAATCCAACAGTCCGGCGGCTCTACTTCGGGTTTCTGGGGCTGTGTTAGTTCATCATTGGTAGGATTTTTCTGTTCGGCAATAATAGGGATTGCCTGATCGAACTTTGCCTCTACAAGAAAATCTGCCAAGGCTTGTCCCTTGATGGCTTTCCGAGGTAGATATTCTATTGAATGTTCTCCCAACTCTATGGCCCACTTGGCAATTCTGCCTGATGCTTCTGGCTTAGTCAAAACTTGCCGAAGTGGAAGATCGGTTAAGACGCATACTTTGTGAGCATAGAAATATGGCCGCAGTCTCCTTGCTGCATTTACTAATGCCAGAGCAATTTTTTCCAGAGGTTGATACCTTGTTTCGGGACCTCTTAATGCTCGGCTTGTAAAGTAGATAGGACGCTGTTTTAGGCCTTCTTCTCGTACAAGCACCGCGCTAATGGTTTGATCTGATGCTGCTAAATATAAGAATATCACTTCGGCATCTGTTGGAGCAGAGAGAGTAGGAAGTTCGGTTAAATAACTTTTGAGTTCGTCAAAAGCCTTTTTCTGTTCGGCTCCCCACTCAAACTTTGGTGCCTTCTTCAAAACATTGAAGAACGACATTTGCTTTTCGGCTGCTTGGGAAAGGAATCTATTCAGTGCGGCTAGACATCCAGTTAGCCTTTGCACATCATGTATGGACTTCGGCATTGCCATGTTCTGAACAACTTGAACCTTTAGGGGATTTGCCTTGAGTCCTTCCTTTGAAACCCAACAACCCAGAAATTTTCCCGAATCTACCAAAAAGGTACATTTTTGGGGATTGAGTTTGAGGTTGGCTTTTTTGAGCACGTCGAGAGTGGATTTGAGATTGTTTTCGTACTCCGAAGTGCTTCTGCTTTTAACAACTATGTCGTCAACATATACTTCAACCTCTTTTCCGATCAGGTGCCGAAATAGCTTATCTACCATCCTTTGATATGTGGCTCCGGCATTCTTTAAACCAAATGGCATCTTTTTATAAGCAAAAATACCGAAGTCAGTAATGAAAGCCGTTTTTGAAGCATCATTCTCATCCATTAAAACTTGGTGGTATCCTTTATACAAATCAAGAAAACAGAAAATTTCGAAGCCTATCAGAGCTTCTACTTTTTTATCTATGTTGGGAAGGGGGTAGCAATCTTTAGGACAGTGCTTATTTAGATCCGTAAAATCTATGCACATCCGCCATCCTCCTTCTTTTTTCTTGATCATCACAGGATTGGCCACCCAAGAAGGATATTTTACTTCAAATAATACATCCGCTTTCAGTAATTGGCGGACTTCGTCATGGATGACTTGATTTCTTTCTGCCGCAAAGAGTCTTTGCTTCTGTTTTACAGGCCGGACTGAAGGATCAATATTTAACCGATGTGTAATTACCTCGGGAGACACTCCAGTCATGTCCAACGGAGACCACGCAAAGACATCTTTGTACTCTTTGAGGAGCTGGATGGTCTTTTCCCGGAGTAGAGGTGCTCCCGCGAAACCGATCTTGACCGTTCTGGATGGATCATCTTAGTATAACTGAACTTTCATCGAGTTCGGCTCCGGTGTGACTTCGTTCATTTCGCCTGCCTCTGACTCCGGCTGCTGTGATTGCTATGCTTGATGGTGCCGATCTGATTGTTCGGCACTTTTAAGCGCAATCTGCAAGCATTCTTTTGCTCTCTTTTGATCACCTCGGATGACTGCTATCCCTCCTTTAGTGGGGATCTTGATTGTGAGGTGATAAGTAGAGCAAATGGCCCGAACTGTGTTGAGCCAGTCTCTTCCCAGTATAATGTTATACGGGGATCGAGCTTTTACCACAAAAAACTCGATCACCGTACTGGAGCTAGTAGGCGCTCTTCCTACCGTAATCGGAAGGCTGATAATACCTTCAGGGCGGGTGTCCTCCTGGGCGAAACTTTTCAGAGGAAGTGGGGCCGGACTGAGCCGGGCTGGATCCACTTCCAGTTTATCAAAACATTCTTTAAAAAGAATGCTAACCGACGCTCCTGTATCCACAAACACTCTGTGGATCAGTTTGTTTGCCACTCCAGCTTGAATGACAATAGCGTCTTGATGAGGAGAAATGGCCGGGACGGGATCTGCATCTGAAAATGTAATTACTTCCTCCTTCTTCAGCCTTTTATGTGTTGGCTCCTCTCGATTGAAGCCTCTGCGCTCTGATTTTAGAGACGATTTAGTCTTCCCGGCTGGGAGAGCGTCAATAGTCTGGATTACTCCATCATATTGCGGCTCGTCATCGTCTTCGGGATCCTGTTGCCTTTTAGGATCCTGAGGAGCGCAGTTCGCACTTCTCTGTTTCTTATTCTTTTTCGGCGGCTTGCTTTGGAATTTTTTTAACGTCCCTGCTTTCACAAGAACATCAATATCTGCTACCAAATTTCGGCACTCCTCGGTATCGTGACCGTGGTCTTGATGGAAGGAGCAATATTTATCCTGACTTCGGCACGTGGCCGATTTCGTCATCGGCTTTGGTTTTTCGAACATATCAGAATGCAGTTCGAAAATTTCCGCTCTCGACTTGTTCAATGGTACGAACTGAGCGGGTGGTTTCTCAGGATTGAGACGTGGTCCCAATCTGTCTTGTACCGGTGCCCTTTGAATTCTTTCAAAAGGAGTTCGGCGAGGATGTCCCTGATCGCTATGATCGGGCTTCCTCTTGTCTCCTCTGGAAGAGCTGTCTAAAGACCGTTTTCGACGGTCTGCCTCATCAGCACGAGAAAACTGGTCCGCAATGTCCCACATCTCTTGAGCTGTTTGCGGACTGCATTCAACGAGCTTTCTGTAGAGAGCTCCTGGCAGAATTCCATTTTGGAATGCCGAAATGACAAGTAGATCATTGAGATCATCTACTTGTAGGCATTCCTTGTGGAATCTTGTCATGAAGTCGCTAATCTTTTCATCGCGACCTTGACGTATAGAAAGCAGCTGAGCCGAAGTGATTCGGGTTTCAGCTTTCTGGAAGAACCTCCTATGAAAAGCATCCATTAGATCTCTGTAAGATCTAATGCTGCCTTGAGGGAGGCTATCAAACCACCTTCTTGCGTTCCCGATGAGCAGCTCGGGAAACAGCTTACACATATGAACCTCATTGAGACCTTGGTTCGCCATATTATACTGATAGCGTCCCAGGAAATCATGAGGATCCACTAACCCGTCATAAGTCACTGACGGAGTTCGGTAATTCTGTGGCAACGGAGTTCTGGTGATATCATCCGAAAATGGAGTCTTCAGCGCTCCATACATAGCGAATCCGACATCTCTACGGTATGGTGGAGATGGAGCTCTCCTGTGATTTCGGTAACAAGGAGGAGAAGGAACATATCGGTGGTGAGGATTCTTTCTCCTGGAAGATACGACACTACTGCGGTAGTGAGTTTCATGTCTGGAGGGGGAGGGAGAATCCGCCGTTTTCTTCTCCGGCTTCTGGCTCTTTTGCAGGAATGTTAAGAACTCATCCTGCTTCTCAGCCAAGAACAACTTGACAGCCTCATTCAAATCGAGCTGCTGGGGAGGCTCGGTGCGATGACTTTTTGAGTGGTTTGTTCTTTCACCGTGAGAACTGGAGGCAGATTTCTCCAGAGGCTGTTTTCCAGACCTACGGGCTGGACTAGCTTCCTCACGTTCATCACGGACGGAAGTATGGGTATTATGTGATCTGGTACGCATTTTTTGGTGGAAGAGGATAAAAAACTCGCTTTTATCACAGTTTTGGTTTTCTGTCGTTTCCCACAGACGGCGCCAGTGATGATTTAGCGAATTTTTGATGGGAATAAATGCAAGTAATAAATGAAGATCACAACACTGAAAATTACGTGGTTCGATTTACTGAGGTAAATCTACGTCCACGGGAAGAATAGATGGCAAATTTGTATTGCTTGATCTAGCTTACAGATTACAATACAGATTTGCTATATGAGATTCAGGATCTAGAGAACTTAACCCTGGTCTATCTGATCTAAGTTCTATTTATACATTCGAACTAAGATCGTGGTTTGCAGCCCTGGTAGGGGGGTTGATAACTGCTTAATACCACTAAATAGATCGTGGGTGTAATGGAGGTCGTGGAGATCCTGCATGGGTCCACTATCTCCTTGTTCGGTCGAATACTGAGACCGAACTGCTGAACTTTGCCGATCAGCTTTTGCCGATCTGAGAGTTGAGCTCGATTGGTCGGCTTTTACCGAGCTATAGGCTGTGACCGAACTCTTTGGTTGTGCCGAACTGATACTCTTTCTTGGGTTTTGGGCTGATGGGCCGTCACTGCTATTGGGCTCGCAATTATTGTTTAGTTGTTTAGTTCGTATCCCATCAACCACCATCTTCAATTTTCACTTCAATTGTATATAGATGGTGTCAAAATGATTACTTAAGGATTTTAAATTTTTTGTACATTCATCTATATATCTGTCAAGTATGAAATTGTTCTATTAGGTACAAACAATTCAACATATTCTTTGCTAGGTAGTACAAAGTTTTTAGCTTTTCCCGGAGCTCATTCATACTCTATAACTCATGTATAAGAACATTATTAGATCCAAATCCTGACAATCTTTATAATCCTGACAATATAATCCCGGTACCATGGAATTGAGGGCTTGGAATTGGAATTGGAGCCTCCAATTCAAAATCTGTTGTTCGGTATTATAAAAATATTTGGATTTGGAATTGTATTGCAATTCCAAATTTTCCAATTACACAATTTGAATTCTATATCAAAAGTAGAAAATTATTATTCCAAAATCCAAATAGTCATAACATTTCACTATATATATCCACAAAACACAATTCACACACATTTCACACACTACACGCATTTCACAAATTTCACACACCACACACACTAAACATATTTCACACACTACAAACACTACACACATTTCACACATTTCACACACCACACACTTCACACATTTCGTATAAAATTTGTAAGTGTGTGCAATGTGTATAGTGAATATAGTGTGTTTATTTTGTGTGTATAGTGTGTGTAGTGTGTGAAATGTGTGTAGTGTGTGTAGTGTGTGAAATGTGTGAAGTGTGTGGAATATGTGAAGTGCGTGTAGTGTGTGCACTGTGTATATATTTACCAAACATGTCAATTCTTCATTTTACCGAACATAGGATTTGAAATTGAATTCCTTCCAATTCAATTCCATAGAATTTTAATTCCAATTCAATTCCAATTCAATTCCAATTCCAATTCCAATTCCGTGTACCGAACGGACCCTTATACCATAATGATTGTCGTTTGTATCTCCGCTTGCTTATATATGCAAGTTGTATCAACATATTCTTGTCATATGCTAAATTTGATTCTCTCATCAAATTTCCTTACGTAAAAATTTATTGAACTTAAAGGTGCCTTAGCGTATCGTCAAGATCTATTTCAAAAGCCTTAGGAGTTCTAAAATAAATTTAGAAAACGCTTCCTACTTTTGTCACACATTTCACGTGGGACAAACTCGTTATTTTACAACAAAGAAAATTCAAACAACAATAAAAATGAGTTACAAATGTTATAAATACATGAAACATATATATTAATGAAAAAGACTAACATTACTCTCTTTCCCAACTTAATTGAGGTGTACTTATTCTTATTTCAAATATCTCAATTTAATTGAGTTATTTTTTATAATAAAATATAAAACATCTAATTATTCTAATTTTACTCTCTCCATATTTGCTACTTACTTTATTTAATACTATATCTTCATAATATGGCGAAAAAGGAAACTGATTTTGATTGATCTCTAAGAGCATCTCCAATGGCGGAGTCAGCACGCCGATTTTTCACGGACGCCGGTGCTGATGCCGAACCATTGCAGCCGGCGTCAGCGAAACCGGCGCGCCTACGCCGATTCTGACGCCGACTCTCACGGCGCCATTGTAGGCCCCGAATCGGCGTCAGAATTTTGTTTTTTTTTTAAAAATTTTTCAAAACACTATATATACGCGCTTTGTACGTCATTTTCATTCGCACCACTTGTATTAACGAGTACTCTCTCTATCTTAATTTCTGTACAAGATCAACAACGAGAAATGGAGAACAACTACGAAGGTAGTCCAATGACGACCGGGTCTCAGACTCCCCCGGCTCCCGTGGGAGGTGGTTGGCCTCCGATGACCGGGTACTACAACATGTACCCGTGGCAGCAGATGATGCCACCGATGGTCACCTGGGGAAGTTTGCCGGCTTGGCAGGGGGTACCGCCGATGCAACCCCCTATACAGATGATGCCGGGGTGGGCACCTGGGATGCAGCCACCGGCGCAGCAGATGATGCCACCGCCGCAGGGGACGCCCGGGGGGGAAACGTCTATCGGTCGGCTTTTGATTTTTCCAGAGGTTGGAGGGGTTTCAGAGGGATACCGGCCAGAGTAGCGGCGGCGTTGGGGGCGACGGAGGCGGCGACGACGAAGGGTTGGGCGAGGACGGCGGCGAGGAGTGATTTTTTATGTATTTTTTTGTACTTTTAAATTTTTGTATTTTTTTAAATTAATGTACTTTTTTATAAATTATTGTACTTTTTTATAAATTTTAATATTATTATTCAATTTTCCTGTATTTGTCTCGTAAATTAAATTCCGTATGTTGCTACGATTGTAAATTAAATTATATAATTGTTATTAGTGATGTGGATAGGCTATGGGAGGGTGATTGCATGTCCAGTTGATGTGGCATGAGGATTTTAGTGCAGATGATGTGATAGTGAGAAGGAAATGGAATGGCTATTGCATGTCCAGAACCATTGAAGATCTAACTAGAACTGAAACTCAAGGTGTCTATTCAAGTTTGTTCCTTAAATTTAATGAAAATGCGGTTCACACCACAGCAGACCGGACCGGATTAGACCGGACTGACCATCTAGAATCTAGAAACTTCGACCTCGTTCTGGTCCATCCAACATAGCAGTGCTGATCTCCAGAGCCATTTCCCCTTTCCTATCTTCGACATTAAATCATTCTTTCTTTCACCATTTCGCGAATCATTCATATCGGGAATCATTTTGAATCTCCACACACCTTTTTCTGCACCTCAACAACGCACAATCGGAAGAATAGAGAGGAGGGATGGGCGTTGATTACTACAAGATACTGCAGGTCGACAAGAATGCCAAAGATGACGACTTGAAAAAAGCTTACAGAAAGCTCGCTATGAAGTGGCATCCCGACAAGAATCCCAACAACAAGAAGGATGCTGAGGCCAAATTCAAGCAGATTTCCGAAGCCTATGATGTATGCCAATCCTCTCCTTTCCTCTCCTCTCCTCTTTTTTTATTTTGGAATTAGGGTTCATTCATTCATCGCTTTAAATAATTATTCAATTAGGATTTTGAGTTATTGGTCGACCTTGGATTCGGATAGATCTGAAAATTGGTATTGATGTTAGGAAATTAGGTTTCGTAATTGGATCCAGCTATTGATGTTGCTGTTATTGCTTCCGCAGGTTCTAAGTGATCCTCAAAAGAGGGCTGTCTACGATCAGTACGGCGAAGAAGGTCTCAAGGGTCAAGTGCCGCCGCCGGATGCTGGTGCCGGCGGTGGTGGCGCAACATTCTTCCAATCAGGAGACGGACCAAACATGTTCAGATTCAATCCAAGAAATGCCGACGACATATTCGCGGAGTTCTTCGGGTGTTCAGGCGGCAGTGGAATGAGGGGCGGGCCTAGACGGTTCGGTGGGTCCGTGTTCGGTGAGGACATGTTCAGCTCATTCGGTGGTGGAGACGGCCGCCCAATGAGTTCCGCTCCCAGAAAGGCGCCACCGATCGAGAAGAAGCTGCCTTGCAGCTTGGAAGACCTCTACAAAGGAGCTACAAAGAGGATGAAAATCTCCAGAGAGATATCCGACGCCACTGGGTATGGAATTATTGCTGTTGAATAGTTTGTTCATTTTCTTATCCTAAATCGAATTCCAATTGCTTAAATGGCTGCAGGAAGACATTGCCAGTGGAGGAGATTCTGACCATTGACATAAAGCCTGGGTGGAAGAAGGGAACAAAGATCACATTCCCGGAGAAAGGGAATGAGCAACCGCATGTGATTCCTTCAGATTTAGTGTTCATAATTGACGAGAAGCCCCACAGTGTGTTCACACGAGATGGTAATGATCTAATTGTAACGCAGAAGATACCGCTGGCGGAAGCATTGACAGGATACACACTTCACCTTACCACCTTGGATGGAAGAAACTTGTCTGTTCCTATAAACACAGTCATCCATCCCACCTATGAAGAGGTGATTCCAAGAGAAGGGATGCCTTTGCCTAAAGATCCAACCAAAAGGGGCAATCTAAGGATCAAATTCAACATTAAGTTCCCAACAAGGTTGACGCCTGACCAGAAATCTGGAATCAAGAATCTTCTTTCTGCTTGATTACCCTCTTTTGTACTGTGTGTTTGCTGACGGCTGGTGTTTTCAAGGATATATACATCGTAGCTGCTAGTGAAAAACCATGTTTATTATTAATACATTTGCATCATATTGTATTCATTCTTTGTGAAGTTGTGATTCCTTTGAAGAGGATGGTGTTGGTAGCTCAAAAAATGGAACTAGTATTGTCATTTAACAGGTCTTGCAACATATGATGTGTAGTATTCCTAATTAATACCAGAGACAACTCAACGCTTTCTGCAGGAGAAAAAGGCTTTGTACCTCTATAACCATGTTCATCATCAGCTTCATCTTCGCTCACTGCCAGATGGTGCGGAATTAATGACCCCTTTCTGTGACTTTCCACGCGGCTGGCCTCCTCTATCGTGAGCCAGCTGCCTGTACCCAGAGCTACCAGGAACGTCATGAAGATGATCCCAATTTTCCTCCAGAGATCCATGTCTATCGAATCTCCTGGATTCAGCCCTCTGGATGTCTTTGGGTTGGCCATATCTTCATACCAAATTCTGTATGCCACAGAGAAGTTTGTTCCAAAGCATGAGTAGTGAATTCAATTTGAAAGCCAGCATGGGCAATCCTCAGAATTATCAAGTAAACTGAGGAATAGTTCACAAGCCAAGCAATGCAGTTAAAGAGAGAGTATTCCACATTTGCATATTCCAGCCTTGTTAAAAGGCAAGTTAGGGTCTAAAAGTGCATAATTCTCAAGAATTGAAAATATTATTTTTTTTTAATATTTATAATACAGTTACCATTTTGATAAATTTTTGCTATCCAACTCATGTCTTTAGTGGGATTTCTAAATGATTCATGCATCTACAATCATGGCTGATGCAAGATGTTTCCATGTGCGGAACCATGCTAATACTTCATGACTGCCATGCAAAGGGATTAACAATATATATGCAAACATGAAAGTGGTGGGTTTGGGCGATGCAGGACAGAGAGAGAGGGAGGGGTAAAGAGACACTTACGGGAAGAGCTTCCACTTTCTTTTCATCACGAGTCTCAGCCTTCTGACTCGGGGTGTAGAAGATGGATGCATCCAGCTCGGAAAAGCCTCAAGAGCGGCAGCAGCAGTAGTTTTTGGTATCCAAGGAAGTTGGGGTATGGATCCAGGGTGATCAGATTTGTTAACAGCAGATCTTGAGTCACAAAAACACAATAATTCTTCTGTTGTTTCATAATCTGCTGATAGGTAATCACGTTTTATGACAGCCTCTAACTGATACCGGGGGATTTTTCTTTTTTTATTCTAGACTACAATTAACATTCCTCAATTGTACTGGACTTTTTTTTTATTCCGCCTTTGGGAGAGACACATGACCCTCATGTGTCTCCTTTTAATGAAACGCATGACGGAGATGCGTCTTTCATAGAGACGCATGAGGGACATGCGTCGTTCAATTTTAAATTTTTTTTAAAGACGCATAAGCGTCATGCGTCACAGGAAAAGACGCATAAGCGTCATGCGTCGCTATTTTTTTTATTATTAGACGATGCATGAGCCTCATGCGTCTCTAAGTTGCATAAATCAGACGAGAGAGGCAGTAGCGGGCAGAACGCGAGAGATAGTTTATCTATTACAGTTGCAAGATCCATTTATTGGTAGATAATTTGTGAAAATCCAATGAATTGCTATCATATTGAGGTTAACTTGTTACGTAGGAATTATAAAGTTAGTATACTTACAAGGTTTAATAATAATTTCTAACAGTTTATTTAGACTTATCCCAACACGTACTATACTATAAAATAGCATGAAATCACATTTTTACTATCTTCTTTAGTCTATCAGTTAATACACAACTGATCAAAGTCTTCAATTCATTCAAAATGCACCAACAAATTCAATAGTTAAATTGAGAGTCACTACAACTTATACTTTAATTCCATTAGTCAGAATAGAATACAGAAAATATTCAAACAATTAGACCTTGTGGCCATCGACAGACAAAACATGTGCATTCATGCACAAATCTGATTCCATCACTCTCCTACAAAAAACTTGTCCCATGCCAGAGAGCAGCAATAATGAAGAAAAAGACACATAATTTGTCACATGTTTTTTGTCCAACACTGTCTTCACCTACACAAGTCCTGTTACAACAGAAAGAGTATGATTTCTCATAGAACGAACCAACAAATAAAGGTAAAATAAATATATGAAAATAAAAAATTGAAATGAAAAATACATGCACTGCAAATGTTAACAACTCCTACATAACACGACCGACTGTGCAATTTCTTAGGTCATGCCCCTCTACGCCGCAATTCCTGCACTTGCGGGGAGCTCTCGATTCATCTTACTCGCGGACATCCATTTGATTAAGAATCCTCCTTGTTCTGCCTCGTCCGCACTTTCGAGAAAGCAACTGCTCAGGGGTGACACGCAATTTCCATCCAGGTTTAGCCCAATAGTCTTCGTGTCTTGGTGCGTGAAATGGGCCACCATTTCCATCCAGGTTTAGCCCAATAGTCTTCGTGTCTTGGTGCGTGAAATGGGCCACCAGAGTACTGTGCTTCCCATGTAGCTTTGTGGTTGTGTTTATCAATGATTTCAAACATAGAGTTACATCTATCTCTAGCAACGATGCACGCATGTGAACAAGGAACTCTCCACATCTGTCACTTCCCACAACTGCACTTTGAATCCATAAACTCGACGTCCTGTCTGTTATTGCCCTTTGCCTGTCCATTTTCGAAACGTGGACGACTTAGAATTTGGTAATGGCCTAGTTCTCGGTCAAGTACTGAACAGTAATGTAGTTGCCCCTTCGCATCATATGCAGAAAGTTTGTCCCTCGCCCACGAGGTCAACCCACCTTCGGTATGTTGTATTTCTGTCTTTCTATCTGCCCACCATTGCACTGTTCTCCAAAATGTCAGATCAACCAAAGCTCTAATTGGCAACTCTCTTATACCTCTCAACACGTTGTTGTAGCTCTCTGACATGTTTGTTGAGGGCACCCCCATTTCAGTTCATCATCGTAACAAAGAGACCAGTTTTCTTTTTTGGCTTTGTTGAGCTCGTGTATCGCAACAAGACTTTCCTCCCGTAGTGCACGTCGCCTTCGCATGTATGTACGTACTTGAGTTGTGACACCCAATGCCCATACCATTCCTTTCACTCTAGCTCCCTTACCCTTAAGTTTCGTCAAGATATTTTTCCTCACATGGATCAAACAAAATTTGTGGTGACATATCGGCGACTTTTTCCATTCATCAGAACGCATAGCCTTAAGGATTCTTTTATGTCTATCCGAAATGATGCACACCTCCATTTGGTATTTCACCACATGAATTCTGACATGATCCAAAAACCACTCCCAACTGTCGTCAGTGTCTTCATCAACAACAGCATATGCAATAGGCAGACATTTCTTGTTAGCATCAACACCACAAGCAACAAGTAACTTACCTTTAAATCTTCCTCGAATGTGAGTCTCGTCTATTGTTAAAACTGGTTGGCACTCTTGGAAAGCATGTATAACACGAGGTGGATCATAACCAATACCCACTTGAGGAAGTTGAACTATTCTACTACCCTAATATAAACTCACAAATACTGGCATGATTTCTGCAAAAATATATATACAAACGAACAACAATTAGAGACAACTTTTTTCTATAAACCCTAATTTAGTAAGTTTAAATTAAATTTATTAGAAACCCTAATAATATGCAAATAAACAACAAATAAGGGAGCAATGTTGAAAGATTGAAGGAAACTTACCGGAATATGACGGGAAATCGCCAAAATCGCTGAGTTTGAGCCTGCTATGTGTTTCTGCTCTTTTGTCTCTCGCGTGCGTCTTCCTTTTTTGCCTCCCTCGCTACTGATTTTAAGCAAATTAGAGACGCATGAGCCTCATGCGTCTCTCCCTAAGACGCATGACACTCATGCGTCGTCCGTGAAATTAAAAAAACAAAAGACGCATGAGGGAGATACGTCTTTTATAAAGACGCATAAGAGTCATGCGTCGTTAAAAAAATTCAAAAAAATTGAGAGACGCATGAGCGTCATGCGTCTTTATGAAAGACGCATCTCCGTCATGTGTTTCATTAAAAGGAGACGCATGACCCTCATGCGTCTCTCCCAAAGGCGGAATAAAAAAAAGTCCAGTACACTTGAGGAATGTTAATTGTAGTCTAAAATCAAAAAAGAAAAAACCCCTTAAACCGGACCTGAAATTGTTCACAAACACCTATAGGAAATCTCAAAAAAAAGGAAGAACAAGAAAATCAGAAATATGAGGTGTCTAGTAAGACAAGAGCACAAATTAAAACAGCTGTCCATAAAAAATCATGGTTAAAGTAGAAGCATTGTGGTGTAAACACCTGTAGGAGACCGTCAATGCACGAAGTGTTTTGGAGCTCAAAGCCCCAAGAATTCCTAAGGTCTTCAGTCCAAGAAGAACGAAGGGCCTCACAGGGAACAACAACCTGGTCGATAACAATTAGGGTAAGCATATGGTTTTATAAATGTAACATGATTCACTAGAATGCTAAAAAAAGTTCACACTAACACCTCAAGTGAAATTAGGTTATGTAATAAATTATTGAAGACTCTCAGTTTAAAATGCTCAAGTGAAATTAGGCCATGTATCGATACTTGGTAACGATACACGGTACCATATTTAGTTCCACTAAGTAGTAGTAGTATACTAGTATGTGTATAGGGAAAAAATGGCACTACCATTCAGGACCTTTGGAGCACCTTGCAGATGTATTAGCACTCTGCAGATGCACAGAAAAGGTTTAGAAATGACAGGGAAGTCAAAAGCAACTCACTTGCAAATGATCCCAAGCTCTACCTGGACCTAAAATATCCTTGTGCAGACTCATCGCATCATTTCTTCAAAAATTTATCCATCAATCCGAACATCTTCTCCGCCTTTGATCTCCTTTCTCCCAAAGATTCCAGTCTCAATACTACTTCTTCACCACCACTATCAATAGCTTCCGTCAGTGACTTCCTAATTCTCTCAAGATTTTCAACATCCTCAAGCTTCTTACGCATCAGCAATGGCGGACGTCCGCCATTGTGCGTCCCTTCCACGGATACGGAATTCTGCAAAGGAATTCGCAGTTCCACGGAATTCCGTGGGGAATTCCATGCGGACGTCCGCCATTGCGTTGACGCCCGCGGAATTCCCGTTTAATGCATTAAATGTTTTTTTTCAGTTCCTATATATACATCTCGTTGAACTTCATTTCATTCGCACCACTTGTATTAACAAGTTTCTCTCTCTCTCTAAATTTCTTTTATATATCTGTAATGGCTGGTAGTGGTAGTGGTAGTGGTAGTGATGGTGGTAGTGGTAGTGGTAGTGGTGGTGGTGGGCATTATGAACACATGATGCGGATGATACACGCACATGTGCGGGAGGCCGCGGAGAGGGATGAACAAGCGGCCTCAGCGCCGGCGGTGCCTCGACCCATCCATCGTCGCACTATAGTGCCCCGGGATCACCTCGCTGCCCACAGGCGGTTGTACGAGGATTACTTTGCGCCGGAGCCACGGTTTGGGGAGAACCTATTCCGGCGACGATTTAGGATGCATCGGCCGCTCTTTATGCGTATCGTGGGTGCTTTGGAGCGTCGATACATGTATTTTAGGGTGTGGCAAGATGCGGCTGGTAAACCCGGCCACACGCCGATTCAGAAGTGCACTGTCGCAATTAGGCAGTTGACATACGGAGGTTCGGCCGACATGTTCAACGAGTACCTCTACATCGGCGAGACTACTGCGCGCGAATGCCTGAAGTATTTTTGTCAGGGTGTTAGAGAGATATTCGGGGATAGGTATCTTCGGAAGCCTACCTCCGAAGATTGTCAGGCTCTGCTGGATATGCACGAGAATCAGCACAGGTTTTCGGGGATGTTAGGTAGCATAGATTGTATGCACTGGGAATGGAAGAACTGTCCCGCTGCCTGGAAAAGAATGTACACTACTGGTTTCAAGGCCAAGAATCCCACGATGATCCTTGAAGCGGTAGCTGACTACCGGCTGTGGATTTGGCATGCCTATTTTGGAGTAGCCGGGTCGAACAACGACATCAACATACTCCAGTCGTCGCTCCTTTTCAACGACCAGTGCATGGGCGTTGGTCCGGCCGTCAACTTCGTCGCCAACGGCAACCAGCACAACATGGGCTATTATTTGGCGGATGGGATTACCCTATGTGGCTTGTCTTTGTGAAGGTGCCCAGCAGATGAAAAGAAGATATATTTTGCGGGTCGGCAGGAGGCAGAGCGCAAGGATGTGGAGCGGGCATTCGGGGTGCTACAAGCTCGATGGGCGGCAGTGAAGGGTCCCGCACAGCTGTGGTATGTTGACAGCATCGCCGACATCATGTACGCATGTATTATCATCCACAACATGATTGTCGAAGATGAAGGTCCAGCACTGACTGATTGGACCAACGATGACGCGGATGCTGCGGGCCCAAGCCACGGTGTGGCCACTGGCAATGTCCGCATAGGGATACCCTATGACGATGTCGATCGAGTCCGTGCATTCGCCGACATGTGCCAAAAACAAGCTCATGTTCGACTCCAGAACGATATTATTGAAGAATATGGCAGCGAAAGGGTCGTCGTTGATGTGGGGGTGGGCATGATTGAAATGTATTTTTTAATTTGGTGAAATGTACTTTTCTTTTTCTTTTTATTAATGGAATATTTTTCCCTATTTGTGTCGACTATTTAATTCCGTAAATATCTTACTTCCAGAAATTGTTTAATTTGTGAATTTTTTTATTGTGGGAATTCCGTGGGGAATTCGCCACTGTGCAATGGGAATTCTGTATGACGTGGCAGTGCAGTGGGAAGTCCGTATGACGTGACAGGAGTTATTTTTGGGAATTCCACGGGAAATTCCGCCGGGAATTCTGCACCACTGCTGATGCTCTTAGACTATGTTTATCGGTGGGTGTGGTCGACCGCCACCTCACCCTATAGTTTAAAAAAATGGAACAAGAGGCCACTCTCTCTTTGACCGAGCCCTCTTCCAAAGCCAACACCAACCGGTCTCCATGCTATTTCATTTCATCATCCAATGAGATGACACAATCTCATTGGTTCATATATATATATTTTTAAATTAATATATCTTTAATATATTATATTAAAAAATTATAAAAATTATATCAAAATTCATAATTTTTCTTCCTCTATAAATAGAGACCACATTTGCTATAGTTTTGCATTAAAAAAGTATATCTTTTCTCCTCCTATAATCCTTTTTATTTGATTAAATTTCATATTTTTTTAGTTTACAAAGCTCACAGCAGAGAAGCTCACAAAGCTCTGCTAGGTGATTTGATTGAGTATATATAGGCAAAATTCGGCAATTGCAATTGAATGTCTAGTTTTCATCTTATGTATAAGCACCAATCATGTATTTTCAATTTCGTATTTCAAACATTATAATTTATATTTTTTATTTGTTTGTTTTTATAATTTTTAGTTTGTCATTTATTACGGTTTTTTTATAAATTTACAATAATAAGTATTTCATGTAATAATAATATTGTTAAAAATACTATAAAAATAAATACTCCCTCCGTCCCAGTTTAAGAGTCACATTTTGCCATTTAAGTCTGTCTCAGTTTAAGAGTCACATTTAGAATCCACCATATTTGGACATAAAATTTAACCTCATTATTCATCAAATTTACACTCAAATGTCATTACTTTCATAAAAAAAATCTAAACATAAAAAAGTCAAAAGGGTCCCACTTTTCACTACCTCACTTCAATTATTACACACTCCAACAACCACTACCTTACTTCGTTTATTACACACTCCACCAATTTCTTAAAACTCGTGTCATAACTAAATCTTACTCTTAAACTGGGACAGAGAGAGTATATAATAGTATGGTTGAGTGGTCATTGATTAACCATGAAAATATGTGTAGTTGGGTTGGATGAATATTGATGATGTGGAAGATGATGTGGGGAAGATAGAAATGAATTAAATATTGAAAAAGTGAATGGTTGGGTTGGGTGGTTGCTGATAAACTTAAGTCTTATCATCGGAGCTCTTGACAAGGAAGTTGTTAAGGACCTAAATCCCTAACGTTCGGTAGAACGGAGAACAACTATGAAGAGATAAATCCGGCGCCCGTGAGGGTCGGCGGAGGACGAATCTGGGTGGCTGTGTGCGGGTTCAAACCTGTCAGGCAGCGACTGCAGATCAGATATACGTCCCGGTTGTGTGCGGTGAGATTCCGTCGGGCAGCAGGTGGCGTAGGGATTAAGGATTCAACGTATTATGCAAGGGACTTGGCCAAAATTATATATTCATTCAATGATTAAAATGATAACATCCTCTCCTATTTATAATACTGGAATACTACTACCCTAACTTATTGAATAAGAAAACAAAGATATGAAAAAGATATGGTGAATCAAAAGATACTAAATAATTGAGATTTCCTAGGGTATGAGGATCGTATCAACTCCCCCACGGTTGAAATCCACCTTGTCCTCAAGGTGGAAACCACGAAGCAACGAAGAGCTGAAAGAAGAAGCTTTGGCTACTTATCTCATCCGGGATCAAATGTAAATGTGCACGGACGTTGTTTCAATCTCCAATGACCTACTATTGCATATTCGATGTAAACCTCCTCAACGAGCATCCTCATGATCATAACCTAAAATGGTTTGTTATCAAGTTCCCCCATCCTCTTCACACCCATACGAGAGTATATGGACTTGTCTTTCAACCCATTAACAGTATCTTCGCGAGCATCCTGTAGCTCATCTTTATACCGATTATGGAGCTTCTCTGGTATTGAAGGAGACACGAGGGACCCTGTATCCGCGTTCCCTCCCTTCACAGATGTCTTTGGAAGACAACCATCGAAATCAAATATTGCAATTTTACCTGAATCATGAAGACCACCATCGGCACCAATTTTATCTACCTCTATAGCTCGTACTTCTTCATCTACTCCGTGCTTATCACAAAGCAAGGCCATCGACTGATTCGTTACACCGGCCACATCTAAATTAGATGCACCATGATCACCCACTCCGTCCACCTCTATTTCTAATCTAGAGTCCATTAAAAATGAACTTCCCAGATTGTCACTATGCTCCTCCAACACATCATCTTCGTCCGCATAACACAGGAGACGTTGTTTACACACGTGCCCCATTTTTGGGGCAATGCCAACACATTTGATGTAAATCAAATTGTACATTCTTATTACCCTAACTTTACATGATTTATATAGTTTGATGCTTGCAAAAGTATGTTTTGTGGTGTAGGAAGAGGAATAAATGGTGAAACTAAGAAGGAAGCTCGGATGGTGAAAAGGCTGTGCAGAAAGCTCTCAAAATTGGACACCCGTCCGGGCTAATTTCATGCCCAATAATACACCCGACCGGGTGATTTTCAGAAGGCATGTGAAGTCAGCAATGGGCGAATTTCAGTCACCCGACCGGGCGAGTTTTTATCTTCAAAATACCACCCAGTCGGGTAGATCAATTATAACTGCAATATTGCAGTTAAAGGCGGCAGTTTCCATTCCCAAGAGAAAAAAGGTGGCAGGATTAAAAAAGAGAAGAGAGAGAGAGTGAGGGGACGTTATTTTTGGCAGAGGGACAGTTTTTGGAGACGGCTTAGGAGAGAAAGAGGAGGAAGAGAGGAAGATTGGAGGTGCAATCATTCAACTTCCATCATCCCGGAGGAGATTTACTACCATCTACACATCAATCTCTTGAGTTCTATGGTTCTTCTTTATTGGTCGTGGATGTGTAACTAAACTCTTACGTTGCTCCTAATTTGTGAAAGATGTGAATTACTTTTGGATTCTATGGATTAATATTAATTTATGATCTTTTCTACGGTGCTTTTTACATTGAATTATAATTCCGGCCTGATTTATGATTCAATCTTGTCTTTTAGCCAATGTCTCTTTAACTTGGTTAAAAGGTGGAAACGTAGATAAAGAGTTTAAGATTCGTATAGTGTTCAGCGTATGAATCTTGGATAAGTTAATTTACATGTCGTTACAATAATTGTTGGATATTTACTATGCTTCTGTAGGAATGTTTAATTGATTTTGTAAATGAATCATGTACGTTGGAACGTAGAAGTTGGATTAGAGCTTACTATGCGTCTGTAGGAGTGATAATCCGACAAGTACGAATTTGATCTTAGTGTTCAGCAAGGTTAAATTCAAGCATTTATGAACATGTTCAGTGTGAGTAGAATGAACAAGATTATTACAACTTTCATTAGATTAATCGTTAATCCATAAGTTAATTGGTCCGTTAAGTTAATTCACATCTGGAGCATAATAGGAGCAACGCTCTCTATCCTTGAGTTTCTCTATTTTCATTCTTTAGTTTTCAATTTGTTTATTAATCTTATCAATCTCGAATTAAATAGCCTACGCCTCCCTGTGGATCGACACTCGAAGTACTACAATCGGCTCTGTATTCTTGCAGATTCGTTGTAATATTAGAGTCAATTTATTAAACTTATGTGAACTGTACCATTAATATTTGAACTCGAAAATTACACATCAACAATCCCAGACGTGAACACTCCTCCTTCTCCGCCTGAGAAACCCGAATTAAAGGGGGCGCTGCTACTCCGGAGCCCGTCTTGAACTCCCCTGTGTCGGCCTTGTACCAGGTGCAGACCGAGTCGGAGGGTGGTTGCTGGAGGTCACGGTTGTCCCTGTTCTGCCAAGGGCGACGAGTAGCAGCGAAAGGCCGAGGCTGAGAAGCCCTGTCTGCTTGGGAGTCAGCAAATTCCAACGTGAGAGCCATTGTTGTGGCTAGGGACGACGGGCGATGAAGCTTCAGCCGCTCCTGCCAATCTGGTTTAAGACCTACCACAAATAAAGTGAAGAGGTCCGATTCGGAGACTCCCTTAACCCGATTTAGATATTTTTGGAATGTGTCGTGGTACTCCTCCACCGTTCCTGTTTGTGTGAGCTTGGCGATCATGCCGTAATAATTCTTGAAACTCTGCCTATCAAAACGGTGTCGCACATCTTCCAAAAATTCTTGCCACGTGAAGAAGTCATTATTTGCACAATAATTAAACACCCACTCTGAAGTCGGGGGGTCAAATAACATTACCGCATAGTGTAATCGCCGTGCCTCCGGTATCATCAAGTGATCAAAATAGTAATGAACCCTGGACACCCACTTCGTTGCATCCGATCCATCGAAACAGGGTGCCTGCATCTTCACCCGCTCCGTTTTGTCGTACCCAGACGCGTGTGATTGGAATCGCTGGGGGGATCCCAACAAGAAGTTGGTCTGTCAAATTGCTGCTCAAAACCTCACCCTCTGCCTCGGTGATTTAGAGTACCCGGCGGACTCCAGCCACCACCAGCACGGCCTCGCCCGTCACAGCGACCATGATCCATCACTGGGCCCTCGCGAGAAAACTGGTTAGGGTTTCGTGTCTGATACCCTCTCTCCCCTGGATTTCGCCTGCGAAAACCCTCGTCCACCCAATCATCGCCGTCATCAAACCATAAGGGCGGTTCCACATCGCGAGCGATCGCGGGTTCAATATAATCAAACCGTCAATCTGCCTAGTCCCTCCAAGCTTCAAACTTGTCAAATTTCTCTATCAAGCGAGCCAGTTTGTGGCAAACCGAATCATCAGGACGCGCCTCATCCACGGGTCTACTCTCGAATTCATTGACCTCAAACTGCGGGCGTTGGTAATTGGCAGAATCGCGGCGGACAAGGACGCGAAAATCCGTTCGGAGAAGTATCAGGGCGATAAGCACCCCAGGGCGTCTTTTTGTTGTTGTTAAAGCGTTTCATGAGTTACACAAGATGAAAGCACCAGTTGTTAAGGACCTAAATCCCTAACGTTCGGTAGAACGGAGAACAACTATGAAGAGATAAATCCGGCGCCCGTGAGGGTCGGCGGAGGACGAATCTGGGTGGCTATGCGCGGGTTCCAACCCGTCAGGCAGCGACTGCAGATCAGATATACGTCCCGGCTGTGCGCGGTGAGATTCCGTCGGGCAGCAGGTGGCGTAGGGATTAAGGATTCAACGTATTATGCAAGGGACTTGGCCAAAATTATATATTCATTCAATGATTAAAATGATAACATCCTCTCCTATTTATAATACTAGAATACTACTACCCTAACTTATTGAATAAGAAAGCAAAGATATGAAAAAGATATGGTGAATCAAAAGATACTAAATAATTGAGATTTCCTAGGGTATGAGGATCGTATCAGAAGTCCCCTGCTATTCTAATAATTTGTAGAAGCCCGATTCTATTTCTCGCTCGGATTATAAAGACCGTCGATACGGCCACATAATCGTTCACGAAGAACCGACGCTGGAAAACTCGGTATCTCGACTTGTAGTTGAGTTGACGCCGGTGGGTGCTTGGAGATGACATTGTGCGAGATGAGGCCGTGATTGGGCTCGGAATTACACAAAACTGAACGACAGTGGCGGAGATTTGGAATTGATCTGATTTAGGGCTCAAATCACATGGCAATGCGGCCGCGAGCGGCAAAACTGGAGCTGCAGCATTTCGACAACAATGAAGGCGTGGAAATCAAAAAGAGAGCTTCGTATAAGTTATTTTAGTGGCGTAAAACGTTGGTATTGGAGCAGGATTTGGGTGGGAAGGAGGCTTTTTGGAGGGATGGTTGAGTGATTGCTACTAACAATGGAGGGAGATTTATAAACTTGGTACTTAGAAAACTTAATTAATTATATCTAATGAAATTGTTAGTCCATGGACATTGTATTAATATTATTTGTAGTCTATATTTTCTAAAAATCTTACCAAATTTCTCTGAACATTAATATAATATTATTGGAAGTACTTTTGCACTTTTAGGATATTATTAAAAAATATTCCAGCAAGTATTAAAGTTTAGGGACGTTTGGTGATATTTTTAAATAATAGAGATCACAGATAATATTACTACAATGTCCAAGAACTAAAATGTAGTTCTCTCTATTTATCTCTGAATTAGATTAAGCTAGTGCGCGTAGGTATAGAGAGTATACGTCAAACTCGACTCGAAGCGGAGTTTGACTCCGCCAGTAAAAAAAATGAATAGTTGACGTGTAAGGTTGAAGGTTCTGTGAGTGCTGGAGAAGGGTCTGCCACCTTTATAAGAGAGTCGAGTAATGCAACAACAATGATGTTCGTGACAATGACAATTATGGTATGGTGGCGGGCGAGGCAGAGGAACGGTGGAGGGTGGTAGGATGTGTTGCGGCAGGTAAGGCAGAAGAAGGGGTGGAGGAAGGTGGCGATGGTGTCGGAGGAGGTGGAGAATGTGACGAATGAACCACCACACACATAAGAATGTTTTTTCTTTATACTACCTCCGTCCCATTAAATATGCAATATTTGCTTTTCGGCACATGATTTTATGTAGTGTTGTTTTGTGAGTTAATGAAAAGAGAGTAAAGTAAGAGAGAAGAAAAAGTAGAGAGAGTATTGTTTCCATTTTTAGAAACGTTTCATTTTTAATGGGACAGACCAAAAAGGAAAACGTTTCATTTCTAATGGGATAGAGGGAGTATTAAATATGGTATTATTTGTTTCTTTGCAAATATTGAAATTATGATACCTTTGTCTAAAAGGATGCAATTCTTTTGCTCATGCATCATATTTTCCTAGAAATCTTCTTAAATGACTTGAGAAATTCCTTCCATTTTGATTACATATTCGATATGGAACAAATTTTTCCTGTGTTAGTGTAAACAATTTCAATAATAGAAACATCTTTCCATTCATGATTCATAACTCAAAAATTTTTTAACAGTTTATTCATAAATTCCACCCAAATTTGAGTTTCTGCCGCTACTATGCCTTATTGCCTGTATGTTGCTCTACTCCGTCCAAATTAGGGTTTCCATGTTGGTGCTCTACTTTGTCCATCCGAACCTCCGGCCAAATTAGGATTACTACGTTGATGCAACTCTGACCAGTCAGTTTAGGATTCGCTGCCTGATTTTTATCGTGTTAGGATATTATTAGATTTGATTTACCTTTTTTACGTAGGATATTTTTATATCCACGCATATTATAAATACGTGTCGAGTCTATCATAATATTTAATTAGTGAATAAATAACAAACCACTCTATCATTGATGTTCTTTATTATTTGCAATCTCAATTCCTAAAACTGTCCACACTTGAATGTTGGGCAAGGTTTCCGCAATGACAAACCCTCTGATCGGCGAGCACAACGCCTCTGATCGCCCCATAGAAATTATACCTATCATTATATCAAAAAAGTCGTTAGACTTTGAAGATAAATTAAAACAACTCTTCCTGCTTCGATCACATATTTCACATGGGACAAACTCATTCTATTTTAACACCGGAGTATAAATTAATCTATCAAAATTGGCTTTGTTAAATTTAATGAAAAATGCGGTTCGACCGGTATGGCAAATGAGTCCGGATTGAGCCAACGAGATTCTAGAAAGTTCCACCTGTGCTGATTTCCAGAGCCATTTCCCCTTTCCTATCTTCAACATTAAAATTCACTCTTTCACCAATTCCTCCATACTCTTGCTACATTCATATCACGAATCATTGTGAAGCTGCACGCACCCTTTTCTGCAATCTTCGATTCGAAGAGGAAGAATAGATTAGAGAGGGATGGGTGTTGATTACTACAAGATACTGCAGGTCGACAAGAATGCCAAAGATGATGACTTGAAGAAAGCTTACAGAAAGCTCGCTATGAAGTGGCATCCCGACAAGAATCCCAACAACAAAAAGGATGCTGAGGCCAAATTCAAGCAGATTTCCGAAGCCTATGATGTATGCCAATCCTCTCCTTTATTTGATTTTGGAATTAGGGTTCATTCATTCATTCATTGCTTTAAATTATTCAATTAGGATTTTGAGCTATTGATCGCCCATGGATTCGGATAGATCTGAAAATTGGTATTGTATTGATGTTAGGAAACTAGGTTTCGTAATTGGATCCAGCTATTGATGATGCTGTGATTGCTTCCTCAGGTTCTAAGTGATCCTCAAAAGAGGGCTGTATATGATCAGTACGGCGAAGAAGGTCTCAAGGGCCCAGTCCCGCCGCCGGATGCTGGTGGTGGCGCATCGTTCTTCCAATCAGGAGACGGACCAAACATGTTCAGATTCAATCCAAGGAATGCCGACGATATATTCGCGGAGTTCTTCGGGTTTTCAGGAAGCAGTGGAATGAGGGGCGGGCCTAGACGGTTCGGTGGGTCCATGTTCGGTGAGGACATGTTCAGCTCATTCGGTGGTGGAGACGGCCGCCCAATGAGTTCTGCTCCCAGAAAGGCGCCACCGATCGCGAAGAAGCTGCCTTGCAGCTTGGAAGACCTCTACAAAGGAGCTACAAAGAGGATGAAAATCTCCAGAGAGATATCCGACGCCACTGGGTATGGAATTATTGCTGTTGAATAATTTGTTCATTTTCTAATCCTAAATCGAATTCCAATTGCTTGAATGGCTGCAGGAAGACATTGCCAGTGGAGGAGATTCTGACCATTGACATAAAGCCTGGGTGGAAGAAGGGAACAAAGATCACATTCCCGGAGAAAGGGAATGAGCAACCGCATGTGATTCCTTCGGATTTAGTGTTCATAATCGACGAGAAGCCCCACAGTGTGTTCACACGAGATGGTAATGATCTAATTGTAACGCAGAAGATACCGCTGGCGGAAGCATTGACAGGATACACACTTCACCTTACCACCTTGGATGGAAGAAACTTGTCTGTTCCTATAAACACAGTCATCCATCCCACCTATGAAGAGGTGATTCCAAGAGAAGGGATGCCTTTGCCTAAAGATCCAACCAAAAGGGGCAATCTGAGGATCAAATTCAACATTAAGTTCCCAACTAGGCTGACGCCTGAGCAAAAATCTGGAATCAAGAATCTTCTTTCTGCTTGATTGCCCTCTTTTTCACTGTGTTTCTTGACGGCTGGAGTTTTTAAGAATATATATACATTTTAGCTGGTAGTGAATAAACCGTGTTTGTTGCTATGCATTCATTACTACATTTGCATTGTATTGTATTCAATCCTTATGAACTTGTGATTACAGTCATCATTAGGCCTTTGAAGAAGATACAATAGAGTGCAGGTTGATAGCTCAATAAATAGTAGTATGTCATTTGACATGTCTAACAAAATATGATTTTTTTGTATTCCTAATTTATATCATTACCAAAGGGAACTCAACGCCCTATGCAGGAGAAAACAATACCGTGTTCCTCTATAATTTTACACCAGACAATCTAGTTGGATTGCCGCATCTCTAAAGAATTACCAAAAAAATAAAAAGAATTTCTACCACTACGTCAGTTCAGTCATCATCGCTGTAATTGTCAGAAGCTAACGATTCAGAACCATCATCCTGGTTCCCTTCTCCATCTTGGTCAGAGTACTTGTTAAATTGAACGTCCTCCGCTACATTCTCACCATCCTCATCATAACCATGTTCATCATCAGTCTCATCAGCTTCATCTTCACTCATTGCTGCCAGCTCGGTGCTTCTGTGAGAGATGGTGTTATAGGTGGTTGCTCCCCATTTTCTATAGTGATAGAACTCGTTGTCTACATTAACATCGGAGTCACCATCAATGTTGTTGCTACTGTCATCATTTTCACCTTCGATGATTCTAGCACTAAAATCATGTGCACCCTCCTCCCTGCCAAAACTTTCTGGCTCCTCTATGGTATTCATGAAGGTGTCTTTGTCATACAAGTCGTCCAGTTTACTCTCTGCAACAACTTTCTTCTCTGGTCTCCTCCTCCTCACAGTTCGGGGACCACGTTGCTTCTGCCCAGGTGCACTCATTCCCTGCTGCAGAAGGAATTGAGTTAACGTATTACCTTGTTTCATGCTCCTCTTGCCAGACGGTGCAGAATTAATGACCCCTTTCTGTGACTTTCCACGCGGCCGACCTCCTTTACCACGAGCCACCTGCCTGTAACCGGAGCTACCTGGAACGCCACGAAGATGATCCCAATTTTCCTCCAGATATCCATATCTATCGAATCCCCTTGATTCAGCCCTCTGGATGTCTTTGGGGTGACCATATCTTAATGACAAATTCTGTATGCCACAGAAAAGTTTGTTACAAAGCATGAGTAGTGAATTCATTTAAAAGCCAGCATGAGTAATCCTCAGAATTATGAAGTGGAGTAATTCCGTAAGTAAACTGAGGAATAGTTTTTCAGCAAACACACAAATCAAGCGATGCAACAAAGCAGATATTCTACATTTGCATATACCATACGTGTTAAATGGCAATTTAGGGTGTTAAAAGTGCATAATTCTCAAGAATTGAAGAGATTGCTTTTTATTTATCTATAATAGTTAATATTATAATTACTACTACTACTTTGATGAATTTTTGTAATCCAAAACATGTCTTTAGTGGGATTTCTTAATGATTCATGCATCTTCAATCCTGGGGCAAGATGTTTCCACGTGCAGAACCATGCTAAGCAAAGGGTTTAACAATATATGCAAACATGAAAGTGGTGGGTTTGGGGAGAGAGA
Source organism: Salvia splendens (assembly GCF_004379255.2). Classification (NCBI taxonomy): domain Eukaryota; kingdom Viridiplantae; phylum Streptophyta; class Magnoliopsida; order Lamiales; family Lamiaceae; genus Salvia; species Salvia splendens. The sequence goes on from NC_056039.1 coordinate 30,643,260, forward strand.
GAGGCACTCACAGGAAGAGCTTCCACTTTCTTTTCAACATGAGACTCGGCCTTCTGACTTGGGGTGTAGAAGATGGATCCATCCAGCTCGAAAAGCCTCAGAGCTGCAGCAGCAGTAGTTTTTGGTATCCAAGGAAGTTGGGGTATGGATCCAGGGTGATTAGATTTGTTAACAGCAGATCTTGAGTCGTAAAAACACAATAATTCTTCAGTTGTTTCATAATCTGCTGATAGGTAATCACGTTTTATGACAGCCTCTAACTGATTAAGAACCTGTAATTGTTCACAAACGCCTATAAGATATCTTTACAAAAAGGAAGAGCGAGAAAAATCAGAGAAATATGAGGAGTCTAATAAGACGAACAAAAATTAAAATAGCTGGCCATAAAAAATCATGGTTAAAGTAGCAGCATTGTGGTGTAAACACCTGTAGGAGACCGTCAATGCACGAAGTGTTCTGGAGCTCAACACCCCAAGAATTCCTAAGGTCTTCAGTCCAAGAAGAACGAAGGGCTTCAGAGGGAACAGCAACCTGTTAGACGACAATTAGTGTAAGCATATGGTTTTATAAATGTAACATGATTCCCTAGAATGCTGAAAAAAAAGCACACAGTAGCACCTCAAGTGAAATTAGAATGGTCTTGATCAATCTGATTCTCAGTGGACTGTTTCTCCCATCCATCAAATTATTTTCACCGTTAAATTGCACAGGAAAATGTCCTTTTGCCACAATCTTCCCTTGATCCCAGTGGCTACAAGGGCAACAGTCCTCAGCATAAGTAGCAAGGCAAATGTCACAAATTCCCAATAATTGCGAGCACCTTTGCTTTCCACATTCTAGGGCGCGTACAATGGATGAGTTCAAGCATTCTTTCCACATCCAGTTCTGTAAGTCTTCATACCTCTTCATGAAGTTATTGCTCTCCTTTTCATTCTTGCCTACTTCAGTTCTGAATGAAAGTGATGGTTCTAGTGCATCAAAACTGGTAGTGCAAACTGCACTGCTAGGACTCTCAGCACTTTCAAAAGCAAAGCTAGAATTTAGTTCAACATCTCCTAGTCGATCTGTGTCCCCATTCAGGGACAAACGATTCCTTCGAACACTTTCCTTGAAACAGGCTTCGATTCTTTGCAACATTATATGCAGATGAGATTCTCTTGTTCCCCGAGTGTCCAAAGATGTCAAAAGAGCATCAAATGCCTGCAAGAAGTATTTAAAAATGTCACAATAGGAATGGTGTTGAGATAAAATAAACAAAAATGAGAACAAAATAGAATCGAAATACGGTAAAGATGGCATTTTTAGGGATAACCAAACTAAATTCCATCCGCACCCTTCACCAAACTTTCATTAGATAATAAGTACTCCGTCCCATAAAAATATGGGCATTGGGTATGGAACAAGAATTAAGACAAATTTGGTAACGTAAGAGAGAGGAGGAAAATGATAGTTAAAGTAGAGTTAGTGGATAGTAGGACCTACATTATTTAATTGATATAACTTTTAAAAAATGGAATGCACATATTTTTGTGGGACGGATGAAAATAGAAAGTGCACATATTTTTATGGGACGGAGGGAGTATTATAATGCTCAACTGAATCTCAACATAAAATCTAGGTAGCTATTATCCCAATACAGACATCTAACAGAATCCATCCTTATGCATAATAAGCAGAAAATTTCAACATGGCCTGCCAGCATAACACTCCTGGCTTCTTCCACACCAGGAGTATTACAAAGACACAATTACAGAGCATCTAACTAGAAAAAAAATATGAAGAGGGAATAGGAGCAGGGTGAATAAATTCGTAACTACCTCCTCAGAGTCAATCAGTCTCCAACAGCCATTGGGAGTTTCAACAAAAATTCTCCCTGAACCAGGATCAAGGCAAGAAGATGAAGCTATAAACTGCCAATAACGATTTCTTCTTCGATCTTGACCCAAAGGCAATGACCTGTAGACATATAGCTCTTCAGTTCTATGGCCTATAAAAGATTTAAGCTGCAACCTTGACCTCTCTGTTATATTTCCATTCTGCTGAGCAGGAGAAACAAAGTGACCCATGGAAGTGTCTGGATTATCCATGGTATTGTGAACACCCTCTCCGGCAACAGAAGACTCATCCTTCCCTAAAGTGGATAGGGATGGATAATAAACTTTATTTTCTGCAGCTAGTGGACTTAGACCGCCCTCTGTGATAGCATTGAAAGAAGAATCATACAACTTGTTAATAGTTTCTTCCCTCATTCGCCTTTTATCAAGCTGTGCTTCAGCCCACATCTGTTTTTTAAGAGCATTTGCAGCATCCATGCGATCCTGCAACCAGTTTTATTAATCAGAAATCACCACTGATATAAAGCCCTACTTCAACTGTAAACAATTGAAAGATATCCGAAGGACCTACCTCAAGAATTACACGAATTGAATTTCCTTCATTAGCAACACCAATCAAGGCAACAAGGGCACTAAGACGCTCTTGGACAGACAAATCAGAATATTCTCCTTCAGTGAGCCCTTGGACCCAGAGTTCGCCAGTTTTGCTTTCATCAATCTCAACATCTTGGTCCGGATTAGCCTCTTTAATAACTGCATAGACTGAAGTTGGTTAATATGTGATCTCACTTGAGCTTTTATATTTCAAGCATAAAAACCAAGTTGTAACAAAATGCAAAAAGACATGTAAATTCTCACCAGCTGTAGCAATCTTATTTTGCAGTAAACCATCATCAGGAAGCTTGCCTTTACCATTACCAGAGACTACTTGATTACATGCACCATTTTTATCTGCATCCAAAGGGATGGCTAGAGCATCAACTTCTGTACCATCCGCGAGATCACTTTCTGAATCATCCTCCCTTTCTTCCTCATCAGCATTTTGATCAGCTAAGAAACCATTTGCATATCTCAGTATCTTATCCTTGGCTGCAGAAATAACTGATTCAGCATCAGCAGGATCCTTTCTATAACCTGGCCGCACACAATATGTTGAAGGTGCAATTCTTTCAAAAAGTATTGGATCTCTCGACAAGGCAACAGATATTGAAGCTTCAGGTGTTTTGCTCGTTCTCAAGTCACGAAGTCCAGATTTCTACAATATAAACAAAATCAGATAGTTAGAAACAAAGCAAAAACCTAAGGCCTTCCCCCACCACCAAACGAAAAAGCACATTTTTTCCCCTTTTTTAATATGCTAAACACTAAAATCATGTTTGCTTTTATCACACTCTTGGGCATGGGTCAGGTTCACCAAAAACCTTTTGAACCCTTGAACCTCAATGCTCAATCAGATACCATGATTCCAATGGCATGTGGTTTGACATATTATTCAACATGTCAAACCACATTATCAATATGAGAATTAGAATATTTCAAATTTCAAATTTCAAATAATTCACCACAACATACTTCCTGTCCCCAGATGAAATACTGAAACCATATAACATACTAGTAAACTCAACTAGAAATCCATAAAACTGAAAGTGAAGCCTGAAAAGTGAAGACACAACCAAATAAGCACTATCAAATTCTAGCTATTACTTACTTGAATCTTCTCAGCAAGCTCGATAACATTTAGCCCTTGGCTTCCTTCAAGAGCAAGGACATGATAAGCTGCAAATTTAACTGTTCCTGGAGTCAACCTGTGCCTTGACTTGCGTTGGAGGCTGAGTCCTTTTTCTTGCATAATAGCAACAGCATTCACAGCTGCTGAACCATTTCTTAGAGTAGACACTATATCTTCACAACCTCTACTCTGAAAGATAACAAGCATATGTTAATGAATGCAGTTATACAGCCCAACACTACATTTCTTTAGTCCTGTGGCTAACAATTCATGACAAGGGACATGAGAGTGTTTTCAAGTGCATTATGTGCATAGCATTTAACAATCCATATGTGTGTGTTCACTGCTGACAAATAAGTCTATTTAGTTGAGTTACCCAAAGCAATTGCAAATTTTCAGATTTCCCATAATACATTACAACTTCCATCCTGGAATTGAAGTCTGGTATAGAGCAGTCAGATACAAGAAGGCTCATCGGAGGAAGAACAAACAAGATACCTCGTCATGATCATTCGTGGAAACTCGATCAATGGCCTTTTTCTTCAACTTTGGACCAAAACCAGCTGATAGAGCAAATTGCCGTAATAGTTCAGGCCATGTCAATGGATTTAAGTGCTTCTGCCAGTTTCTTATGTCAAAACCCCATAAATATGCCTGCAACAATGACCATATTATTAATGTAATAGCCATTGGAAAACAAAATCTGAAGTAAACAAAAAAAATGGGAAGCCTTTCCAATGGGAGTACTTACCCCTTCAACAATATGAGGGTGTCCACCTTCAGGGTTAACAGCACTATATTGGTTTGTACCTGGCCCACCTGAAGGAGTTCGCACAACATCTTCGATATCTTTTATGATAAGCTTTAGAAGTGCGGTATGTACTTCACCAAGTAGTCTTGAATCCTGTGATGAGGAAACAAGAAACCATGAATGTTTACAACAAAAACAACTCCAACCCTATCCCAGAAAAGGTGAAAGTAATCTGAGATGAATAATTTGAAAAGAAACTTATAAAACAAGTATGGTTATAGCTCTTATGTCAGCATCTAGAGATAAGAAGGATGAAAACGAATTAGTTAGAAAGGAAATTAAATAGAATGAACAAAATGAATTAGTAAAAATGGATATTAGCTAGTCAAGAAAAATAAAAGCATCCTAAAACTCACATGGTCATGAAAAGCCTGTATAAATTCATCGATGGTAAAAGGCCAAAGGCCAATAATATCTGCAAATGTCAAGCAGAATTTCCAAACCTGAAAGATAAATATTATTTCAGAAATTCGTTGAGAGAGCGAAGATCCCATCAACTCATTAAAGAGGAAGTATAGAGAAACAGGTGGCAGTATAGAAACATACCATCAAGAGGTTCCCAACATTTTCTTCTGAATCCATCCAAGGTTGAATTGCAAAAGGCTTTTTCAACTTTACAGTCTTTGGAGGGAATTCACACAAAGCATCTAAATGGAAGAAAAAATTAATAAATAACTCTTACAGCACAAAGCAACACAACCATAAGCACAACTCTCACTAGCACCATCCTAAAAACCCTGATGTTTCAATCATGACACACTTCAGTTTAAATTCTCAAATGCCGGTATTACCCTCAAACTAGTGTTAGGTCAAAATAGAAGAATAATCTGCAGGTTCTGAAAAAGATGAGCTAAACACACAATTTTTTTATTTAGAAGAATAAAGACACTGAGACAGAATGCAAATAATGTGAAGATGCTGACAAGAACCAATAAACATGGTAATCACTAATCAATTTCACGTCATTTACTTAAATATAAATGTAATGGAAAAGAAATGGTTCTAATATATCCTTTCTAGTTTCATTATTCAAGTTATATATATAAGTAGAAGCTTTTGCTAAAATGTCACCATCAAGAGAGAATTTGCTGAGGACTGTGATTCAATTTTATTTGAAAGATATTGTAGTGACCAATACCAACCTCGGAATAAGTCAAGATTCTGTAAAGTGTCATAATCAAGAGACAGAATTGAAGGTAGCCCCTTGCTTAAAGCAGCCAATTCCATTAGTTCAAGACGCTCATCCTCTATTAGCTCCAAGGATTCTTTAGCAATTCTCTTAGCTGTCGCTCTCTCCACTGCAGCTCTCTGTCTTGCTGCTTCCTTCTCTCTGCGACGCTCTTCTTTCTGTTGCCTTTTCTCCGCCTGGAATACCAATTGGAAAAAATGAAGTTTAATACTCACTACCACAATCAAGAAAAATAACAAGTTAGAAAGAAAATATGATATAAACATAAGATGTAAACATACGCGCATAAGTTCCCTCTGCATAAACTTTTCCCTCCGTTCCATTTCACGCTTTTCCTCACGCTGAAATTTCTCCTCCTGTTTCTGCTGCTCTCGCAAAAGTCGTTGTTCTTCCTTCCTTCTTTCACGATCTTGTCTCTCCATTTCTTTCCTTAGCTGCTCCTCTCTCTATGTGGATAGAATAACAGAGACAGGTGTCAATAAGTCTGAGGTTCAGGTTCTGAGTAGTTATCTCACAATGAACTAACCCTTAAAAGAAAATGAACAAGAGCCCAAACCTTTCGCTTTAACACATCTTGTTTCTCAAGTTCTTTACGAATCTTCTTCTCGTGGGATTGAACATCTCTTCCCACTCGAGAGTCGTCACTCTATATAAGGATCAAATAAAATAGCAGTTTGTATCAGTACAAGCATTCAAATATTTGGTTACACAAAAACCAAATAGAAAAGGACTACCTTGCGTTTCCTCTCTATATAAACATTGGTATCATTTGGTGTACCAAGATCTGTAGTCCTGGGAGACAAGGAAAGCTGCATCTGTCTGCCTGGCTGAGCATACAGATCTGTTCTTGAGTTTTGACCCTCAACGACATGCTCCCTGGAGAGAAGCCCATTTTCATGCTTAAGCGACAAACCTTTTGGGGGAGGACCATCAATGGCTGGGTCATATTGGTATGACTTAGTGACATGTCCATATGCATCAGTCCTAATCTTGGTCTCCAATGCTTCATGAGGGCCACTTGATGCAGCCTGATAATCAAGATTCTAAGAAAAATCAGCCATTTGTTTATTTCAGTGAAACAAAACTAGTAGAACTGCTGGTGTGTAGGAACAACACATATTAGTGACTTATGGCATTCAAGTCCGGTGTGGTAAACAGCAGCTTAATGATCATACCAGTGTTGTCAAAATGGCGCCCGGGTCGCTCGGGTCGCCCGGGTCGAGACCGTCACCGCCCCAACATGGGTGGGTTGATCGAGGTACGGGGTCGCCGCCGGGTCGCCCGGGTCGAGAGGGTCGCCTGGGTCGAGAGGGTCGCCACCGGGTCGAGATACAGGTAATTCCTAGACCTTTATTCTCTGAATCTTTTCCTTTTTAATGCTGATTTGTTTTTACTAAAATAAACATAAGTATAAAAGTAAAAACTTACCTAAAAGTCTGCTGATTTTCTCAAATCTTTCACACTTTTGCTCTGACTTTCACTAATCTCATCAGGAGCACACGTTTTTCTCCTCTCTAATCTCAGCAGTGTGCTCCTCTCTAATCTCAGTCTTTTTTCCTCAAATCTCTCACACTTATATTCTGACTGCACACGTTTTTTCCTCAAATCTCTCACACTTATATTCTGATTTTCAAAAATCTCTCACACTTATATTCTGACTGCACACGTTTTTATCTATATATATGCATGAACACCATCAAACTTTTCAAACCCTAAATTCATCCTCTTCATTCCTAAACAAATATACAGAGCCACCCTTCATCTATTCCTTCCTTTGTTTAATCAAGGTATTGTTCTAACTTTCATCTTCTTTTTGAATTTTGTGTGCAGATTAGTGGGTCTCTCGACCCAGTCGACTCGTCGACCCGCGACCCGAATTTTCACCTTATCGACCCGGTGCGACCCTCGACCCTAACAACACTGGATCATACTAACTCAACTGAATTGCTTATTGCAACCAACCCATCTAGCAATATTTATGTTCATATGACAGAGATAACATGCTATAAATTATATAAAAAGAACAGAGGACAAACTTTGATGTGCTTTGCATCGTACTGCCCATATAACTTGCTATCATAAGAATGTCTGTATCTGTCTTTGTGCTCCACTTGAACTGAAATATAAGCATCATAGAAATATGTAAGTTCAATTTTGTGAATAATATTGCTGTCAATACCTATAGTAGAAGCACAAATCATCAAGAACATGTATTTTGAAGAAGAAAAAAAGTCATCTTAACGAAACATGAGTGTCAACTAAACCTTGATACCTTACAGCCATGTATTTTTCAATGTTCTAGATATGATAAATAAGTTTGAAGACCAAATTTACCTATAGGTGCACCAAATGCACCAGGGGGCAATTCATCAAATTCCACTCCAAGAATTGGTCCATCCTCCCTCAAGGGCTCTCCCAACTGTGCCTCTACACATGCAATCACTCTATGCTCCATGATAGATCTAGGTGACTCATAATACCTAGTAGGCACCATAGGCGTACCATCTCCAACATCATACTGACTTGAACCTGACCCAGAGCCAGAGGCAGAACCAGAACCAGAGACATGTCCACTGCCGGGTTCAGCTGTCATCAGTTCTTCTCTAGGGGACTCAACAAATACCTTCCTTCCAACAGGTCCAGGAGTGTGTGATTTTATGGATGCCACACCCACCGATTCTTTCTTATCCTTCAGTCTCCTATGACAAAACCACATTTGCAACTGCCTATCCGTCAAACCTAGTTTCTCTGACAGTTCAGCACGGGTTGCCTCAGAGGGGTACGTCTCCACTGCATAATATTAACCATAAGAGCCAATACCATCACTCAACAGTAGATTTCAATTAGAACACACAAGCACGTTCATTATATCCATGCTCCAACGGAATGCAAACATTCCGTCCACAACAACACCTTGGTTTCAGAAATTAAGAGAAACTCGCAATTTAACAACCTGAAGTCTTCATCACTTAGTCTCACTAAAAACATTCAATCAGTGAAAGAAGGAAAAAACCAGACCGATGCACAAATTACACATGTTCAAACAAAAAAAAAACTTTGGAAATAAATAATAGTAGTAATGAACACCACTAATCATACTAGCATACATACACATCCTTGCAGAAACAAAACTTACTAACCCACAAAAATTATTAACTTTAAAAGAAAAAGCAAAAAGAAAGAGAGAGAACACACGAACTGCACCACAAACAGAGCAGAACAACATCCACCACATGACGGATAAAAGGATAACATACTGGCATAGGTTTTGTCGAGCATCTCCAACTGAAACGGCGTCTTCATCTGGCGCTTGGGGCGCTTAGAGCCCTCGGACGGGCTGTGATTCATGTTCCTATTGATCTCCCCTTCGGAACCAGCATCCATTAGAGATCAATCGGCAGCCAGAAACCCTAAAAATCAAGATTGCGCCCTCTCGGTTGGCCTTTGCCAGAGCCACTAGAAATAATAAAGCAATGAAATTAAAACAAACAACAACACAGGAATAGTCTATATCGCTCTCGGTTCTATCAAAATCCATCTTTTTTCCAAATTCGTTAAATATTTTTATTCGATTTAGTTTCGTGGTGTAGTTCTTTGGATTGAAATTTTGGTTTTATTTCCTTTTTGAGGGTAGAAGCTGGGACTTTCGTTCAAGGTTGTGGGGGTGTTTTGGGTATTTTCTGGCTTCCTTCATTTCTAATCTATTGTTTTCATGTGTAATACTCCTCGAATCTGAATTAAGCATAAAGGGCTTTGTTATCTAAATGGGCTTCGAATTGGGCCAAATTTACTTGTTATTCGAATCCAATGTTGACTATAATTGACTTTGACTAGTAGTACTAATTTTGATTACTTTTATTCTTCCCTTTTTCTTCTTTTATGAAATTTCATTAATTTTATCAATTACTGCACCTTTTTTTTCTGCTGCGGGAAATATGACAATTGCTTAATTACTCAAAATGGTTCTTATAGGACAATTTATATTACTATATTTTTTATTTAATTTCCTTGTAACTATCTTGGCGACAATTTCAAATATATTTTCTTTTTCGATTTTTATCATATGTTAGCCTTTTACGACTTACACAAATAAATATTAATATTGGACTGATAATAGACTAGTAGTGATTAATTAAACTAAGAGTTATTGTTGCATGAATAGGGCATTGATTTTTTCATGAACCAAAAGGTACGATAAACTGCATAATGATAGCATAAGTACAAATTAAACTCATGAAAAAACAAAAATAGAAAATTCTCTTATTTTGAATTGTCTAAGATTTGAAAATTCTCTTATTTTGAATTTTATCAAATTTTGGACGTAAATCACGGGTTTTAGTACTCCTATCAAGAAAACTTAACACTAACGCTGAAAATAGATTGCCAATTAAACATATTTCCAGTGTTGCAAATTTTCCATTACTATTTTTCAATCACCGAAAAGTTGATGTAGCATATTTTTACTAGAGTCCGCGTCCCCAAATTTCAATTGCACTACCTCCTTATTTTCATTCGGTCATTAGGGCACCCGCAACGCTGTGCCGTTGCGGTTCCTATGCCGTTCCGGCGGAACGGTTCCGCGGCGGCACGCGTTGCGGGGTGCGTTCTGTCGCCGTTCCGTGCCGTCGCCGTTCCTATGCCGTGCCGCGTTCCGTTTCGGAGGAACGCGGAACGGAACGTTCCGCCACGCGCCGAGGCGACGTGGCGGCCTCCCATTCGACGCGTGCAGCCCACTCGCTGCCCCGCGAGTGGGCTTCGTCCGGTGACGCAATAATTAATTTTTTTTAAAAAAATTCGAATTTAATAAAAAAAAAATTTTGCAACGGTAATGAGACCGTTTTTTTATATCCGTTTTTTATTTTTTTTTAATTTTTATTTTATTTATTTACTCTATAAATACTCCTATTTCATACTCATTTCAATCACAAACACCCATCTATTCCTCTCTATTTCCACCCCAATTTTCATCTCAAATCAACTATATTTTCCTTCTCCCAAATTTAATCAAACTAATGGATCCTTATGAACAAATGCGTCAAATATTGGAACAATCACTTGAAGAAGATCGACGACGGGAGGCGGAAGAAGCCGCGCCACCCCAACGATGCTCCCGTACGTACATCCATCGTAACCGGGAGGAAGCCGCCGCAAGGTTAGTACGCGACTACTTCTGCGATAACCCGGTTTGGGGAGATACGTACTTCCGTCGCCGTTTCCGCATGGGGAAACCGTTATTTCTCCACATCGCGAATACTTTGGCAGCCCGGGAAGAGTTCTTCCAGGAAGGGTTCGACGCAGTCGGCCGTCCCAGCCACACGACGCTGCAGAAATGTACTGCAGCAATCCGCCAGCTTACGACTGGACAAACGGCCGACATGTTCGACGAATACCTCCACATCGGAGACAGCACTGGGCGAATGTGCTTGCTCAAATTCTGCCAAGGCGTCTGGGCAGCCTTCACCAACGAATTTCTCCGAAGGCCAAGCACGACCGATTGTCAGTTCCTGCTCAACCTTCACGAAACAGTGCACGGATTCCCCGGGATGCTCGGCAGCGTCGATTGCATGCACTGGCAATGGAAGAATTGCCCGGTGGCGTGGAAGGGGTCCTACACGAGCGGCCACAAAGGCACCCACCCAACCGTTATACTTGAGGCCGTTGCCGACTACCGCCTTTGGATCTGGCACGCGTACTTCGGGGTCCCCGGGTCGAACAACGACGTAAACGTGCTCCACCAGTCCGACCTCTTGACCGAAGTTTTGGATGGTAAAGCGCCGGCCATCAACTTCGTCGCCAACAACCGGCTTTATAAAATGGGGTACTATCTCGCCGATGGCATCTACCCGAAGTGGCCTACCTTCGTGAAGACGTGCAGTGGGTCTGCGAACCCAAAGCAGACTCTTTTTGCGCCGAAGCAGGAGGCTGCTCGCAAGGATGTGGAGAGGGCGTTCGGGGTTCTCCAAGCGCGCTTCAACATCATCAAAGCCCCGGCTCGTACGTGGTTCATGGAAAACATGGTCGACATCATGTATACGTGCATAATCTTGCACAACATGATTGTCCAAGACGAAGGACCCGAGGCGGGAAATTGGTTCGACGACGAATCCCCCGGAAGCTCAACCGCAAGTAGTCCGCCTCGAAGTGGAGCGCATCCGTCTATACAAGAACGGTTATCTATTCGTGCAAGGACACGCGACTCTAGTGCCCACACCCAACTCCAACATGATCTAATTGAGCACATTTGGGCAAATTTTGGCGGATGAAATTATTAAAATTGTGTACTTTTATTTTTTTAGGATTTTAATTGTGTGTTTTTTATTTTTTTACGTTTAAGTTGTAATTTTTTTTAATGTTGTGTTTTTTTTAATAAAGTGTGTTTGTTTTTTAAAGTGTGTTTATTTAAATTGAATTGGGTTGGAAATAAAAAAAAATGAAATTGAATGAATAGTAATTTAAGGAACGGTTAAGGAAAGGAGGGTTGCAGGTTCCGTTCCTTAGTTAAGGAATGGAGTAAAAAAGTACAGTGGGGCCCTCAAATAGTGGTTTAAGGAACGGTATAGGAACAGCGTTGTGGATGGCCTTAGACTTACTGCACATGATTCAATTTTTTATCATTAAACCAATGCAGATTTCAATTAGATGAATTGATTTATATATATATATATGGGTGCATTATAATTATAACCCTAATTTCCGTAATAACCCTATAACTAAATCTGGACCACACATTTTTAAAATCACGTGGTCTAAATTCAAACTTAGATTTACTTCATAAAAAAAAGCGCGGGGGTAAATATGTCATTTCGCTCATGATAAAATTTACGTATCCAAATTTTGCTCATTTAATTTCTGAATTTCGCTCATTTTATCATTTTATCAGTCAGTCAAAAGTATCATTTTATCAACTCAGAGTATCATTCTATCCGGCAAAACTATCATTCTATGCAATAAACCTAACATATATCATTTTATCATTTTATCAGTCAGTCAAAAATATCATTTTATCAACTCAGAGTATCATTCTATCCGGCAAAACTATCATTCTATGCAATAAACCTATCATTTTATCATTTTATCAGTCAGTCAAAAGTATCATTTTATCAACTCAGAGTATCATTCTATCCGGCAAAACTATCATTCTATGCAATAAACCTAATATAATCGGCACAATACATAATATACAAACCTACAAAGTAGTAAACGTATCATTTTAACAACTCAGAGTATCATTTTTATAAGGTTACTGTCATTTTATCCGCTTAGATTATCATTTTATCAGGTAAAAGTATCATTTTATTAAACAAAAATGTCATTTTATACACCAAAAATACCTATCATTCTATCGGCTGAAAGTATCATTCTACCCGGTAAAACTATCATTCTATCGGCTGAAAGTATCATTCTATCCTGCAAAACTATCATTTTATCAGTTTTATGTCATTTTGTCACGTTAAAGTATCATTTTATCAGCTTATATGCAATTTCTTCAGCTAAACTATCATTTTTATAAGGTTACTGTCATTTTATCCGCTTAGATTATCATTTTATCAGGTAAAATTATCATTTTATTAAACAAAAATGTCATTTTATACACCAAAAATACCTATCATTCTATCGGCTGAAAGTATCATTCTACCCGGCAAAACTATCATTCTATCGGCTGAAAGTATCATTCTATCCGGCAAAACTATCATTTTATGCAGTAAACCTAACATTTATAAGCTAAAAGTATCAGTTTATCAACTCAGAGTATCATTCTATCCGGCAAAACTATCATTCTATGCAATAAACCTATCATTTTATCATTTTATCAGACAGTCAAAAGTATCATTTTATCAACTCAGAGTATCATTCTATCCGGCAAAACTATCATTATATGCAATAAACCTATCATTTTATCATTTTATCAACTCAGAGTATCATTCTATCCGGCAAAACTATTATTCTATGCAATAAACCTATCATTTTATCATTTTATCAGTCAGTCAAAAGTATCATTTTATCAACTCAGAGTATCATTCTATCCGACAAAACTATCATTCTATGCAATAAACCTATCATTTTATCATTTTATCATTTTACGTGATATTTGGCGAAATTCTGAAATTAAATGAGGGAAATGACAGTTTTACCCCCCGCGCTTTTTTTTATGAAGTAAATCTAAGTTTGAATCTCAAAACTATCATTCTATGCAATAAACCTATCATTTTATCATTTTACGTGATATTTGGCAAAATTCAGAAATTAAATGAGAGAAATGACAGTTTTACCCCCGAGCTTTTTTTTTATGAAGTAAATCTAAGTTTGAATCTCAACCGCATGATTAGAAATATGTGTGGTCCAGATTTAGTTATAGGGTTATTATGATATTTAGGGGTTATCATATAGGGAGATGGATGTATATATATATATATAGGAAAATGATCAATACAAAACTTGATCTCAATACAAAATCCAGACCAAATCCTGACCATGAGATTTGACAATCCAATGGTCAATAATTAAACAAAAACACGGAGGGTCATTGTAAAGCAGTTTTAGGTCATATTATAAACTTTGGGTTTGAGGTCATGTTAAGATCATTTCATGTCATCCTTACTATAATGACGGAAAAATAAGCTTACAATGACCTAAAAATGACTTTTGTATGCTTGGTTCTGCATTTTTGTATTAAGAATGGTTTTGCTTGGATCAAAACCCTATATATATATATATATATATATATATATATATATATATATATATATATATATATATATAGGGTTTTGATCTATGCAAAACTAGATTTAAATACAGAAACGCAGAACAATATCATAATTAGGTCACTTTTAGGTCATAATTAGGTAATTTTTAGGTCATGCTAACAAAGCATGACCTAAAACGATCTTAGCATGACATTAAACCCAAATATTATAATATGACCTAAAATTGTTTAATTATGACCTTCTGTGTTTTTGGTTAATTATTGACCATTAGATCATCTAATCCTAGGGCCAAGATTTGGTCTGCATTTCTGGATTTAAACACATACTTATTTTGATCATCTCCCTATATATATATATATATATATATATATATATATATATATATATATATATATATATATATAGGATTGTGATCAAGATAGAACCATTCTTAAACGTAGAACAAATGTCAAACGGAGGTCGTTAGATCTTTTAATCCAGTGGTGTTGATTTGCACAACAACTTCCCATTACAACCAAAACTATTATTAATGGGCGAATGCAGATAAGTGAAAAAATAAAGCATGCATGGACTCTTCTTCGTTTCATTCATTCTTCCATCAACATGTGAGTTTTTTCACATGTTGAGTCCGGAATGTCTAGTATTTCCTATAATTTTGCTCCGTCATCTAATGTTCCTTTTATATGATCATGACCTATATTTTCATCTATTATGAAATATTAGAATAAATTAAATTTTTGTGGTATAAAACATAATCCATGTGTTATGACTTGAATGTAATTATATTTTGACCCTATTTTACCATGTTTTTTGTTATGACACATAACATTAATTAGTATGACCCAAAGATATGTCTATATTTTTGGGTAATTTTTTTTTGTCGTGCTTGAATTGTAAAGGCATTTTTAGTATGGTTATGCCATATAATCCCTGTGTTATGACTTGAATGTAATTATATTTTGACCTTATTTTACCATATCTTTTATTATGACACATAACATAAATTAGTATGACCCAAAGATATGTCTATATTTTTGGGTAATTTTTTTTGTCGTGCTTGAATTGTAAAGGCGTTTTTAGTATGGTTATGCCATATAATCCATGTGTTATGACTTGAATGTAATTATATTTTGACCATATTTTATCATATTTTTTATTATGACACATAACATAAATTAGTATGACCCAAAGATATGTCTATATTGTTGGGTAATTTTTTTTTTGTCGTGCTTGAATTGTAAAGGCGTTTTTAGTATGGTTATGCCATGAGTAAAAACGGAACGTCAGTTTATATTTTTGAGTAATGATCCCATGATTTTCGCGAAAAAAAAAAACGGAACGTCAGTTTATATTTTTTTAGTTCCCATATTACCCTTTTATGCCTCAATTCGTTATTATTATGACCTAACAAAATGGTTGACAAGACTAAATCGTGGCCGTTCATAATCAGATCCTCCGTTCCAGATTTGGTCTGTATTTTTGTACTTAAGGGCGTATTTTGATAGATTAAGACCATATATATATATATATATATATATATATATATATATATATATATATATATATATATATATATATATATATATATATATATATATATATATATATATAGGTTCATGATCAATTGAGATTGTTTAGGCTAATTGAGAAATGAGATGCAACATCAGCCACTCATTTTTATTAAATGAGTGGTCCAGATTTTGCCACAAAAAAATATTTTTAGATTAATTTATTATGAAAGGGTATAATGGTAAATTTAGTTGAAAACAAATGAAAACTAACTTCTCCCCTCCCATTCTTCTTCCCTTACGCCTCCACCTTCTGCTCATCTCCTCCTCCACTCTTTTCCGACCCTTCTCGCTGATGCTCCGCCTCAAATCACGGCAGCGCTCCTCCTCACCCCGTCACCAGCTCCTTCCTCGCCGGAGACGCCGCCGGAGGTGGAATCCCTAGCTCGTCGTCCGACGCCTCGAGCAGATAGCCTAGATCCGGCCGCGATTCGCCGGAATCCGACACCAATTCGACGATTCCTTCCTCAACCTCTCCGGATTCGCCACAATCCGACGCCGATTCGACGATTCTTTCCTCAGCCGCTCCGGATCCGTGACTGGAAGTGGGAGATGTAGTGATTTCCTCCTCGAAACTCTTCATGAACGAGTCGAGGTCGTGGATGGAAGTGCAGAGATCGAAATCCTCGTCGATTCCGTCCAACAGATCCTCCCTCAGCCGCTCCACCTCCGGCGAGTCAATCTCCTCCGACTCTGTCTCCGTTTTTGTTATGGAATTATCAATTAAGCTATTGCATAGTTGTATACTATGATGCTTATAGAAGATTAAGTCAAATAGTTGTTATTTTTTAATTACAATAATTGTTTTTGAGTTGTTGACAATATATACAAGCTTTTGACAAGCTGTTGACATTTGATATACAAGCTGATACATTTTACTATAAGTTGTTGACATTTGATATATAAGCCGGTGACACTATGACAACTATAGTGCATATCGTGTCAACGGCACATACATGTCATGTCAACTACGGTACATATCGTGTCAACTACACATACAAGCCATGTCAACTGTGTTACAAGCCATGTCAATTACACGTACAACCATGTCAACTGCACATAGAAACCATGTCAACAACAACTATAAGTCATGTCAACTAGACATACAAGCCATGTCAACAATCCGACACATTAAAACATGAAATGACACTTATACCCCCGTGTTGACACATGTGATAGCTATTGACATTTAGTTAATCTTGTGGATTAGTGGCTGATATTGCATCTCATTTCTCAATTTAGCTAAATAATACTTATCAACCTAACAGGACCCCATATATATATATATATATAGGGTTGTGATCAATTGAGATTTTTTAGCCTAATTGAGAATTGAGATGCATTATTAGCCACTCATTTTTATTAAATGAGTGGTCCAGAATTTACCACATGGAAAATATTTTTACATTAATTAATTGTGAAAGGGCAGAATGGTAATTTCATCATACATTTTATTTAATAACTATTTTTTTATTTTTTTAAAAAAATTAAATTTTTTTTTTGATTTTTGATTTTTTTATTATTTTTATTTTTTTTGTCAACTACATATACAATTCATGTCAACTACACACATATAATGTCAACTACATATACAATTCATGTCAACTGCACATATATAATGTCAACTACATATATGATTCATATCACCTATACACATATAATGTCAACTATAAGCTGTTGACATTTGATGTGCAGGCTATTGACATTTGATGTGCAGGGCTATTGACATTTGATGTGCAGGCTACACATCGTAGTTGACATCGCGTGAAAATTAAAAAAATTAAAAAAAAATTTAAAATTTTTTTTAAAAAATTTTTAAAAAAATAAAAAAATAATTTTTTTTTAGTTGTTGACATTTTAATACGAGTTGTTGACATTTGATATTCTGGCTATTGAAATGAAATGACGATAATACCCTTAGTTGATATAATCTACTTGTAGTTGACATTTCAAAATGAGTGGCTGAAAATGCATCTCAATTCTCAATTAAGCTAAAAAATCTCAACCTAACAAGACCCTATATATATATATATATATATATTTAAAAACCAAAAACCTTAACTAGTACATCCTTTTTATTTTTATAGGCGTTCTCCAAGTTTGGCCCAAACTCACTTAGCCCATTATCCTAAAAACTCACATGACACTTATTGCCGTCTTTATATATACTCCCTTCGTCCAAGTGTCTCAGGTTTCTTTTTTCGTCAGTCCATAATTAAATGTTTTATTTTTTTAGTAATAAACCTCACATTCTACTAACTAATTCTACTCATATTTTATTTTAAAATTAATATCACTTTTTTCTACTCACTTTTCATTATATTTCGTAAAACTTGTGTCAACTTAGGACATTTAATCGTGAATGTAGGGAGTATATAGTGATACATAGATACAGAAAAGCTAATTTGTATTCCTTTCTCTTTAGTTTAATTTATCAAACGTTTCAATACAAACCAACCCATCAATGTTTGCATTAATCCATAAAATTAGAAGAAGAAAAAAAGATAGTGAATAACAACGATGAGACAGCAACATATATATTGAGCCGTAGGATTTAACAATCAGTGAGTGGAAAGCCAATGCCATGCCGCTTCGTAGGAAAAACCACAAAAAGCATGCTACACACAACTCCGATCCCAACCGGCAGCGCCGTGAGCACCTCCTTCATCCCCGCCGACGGCGCCGGCCACAAGCACTCCACCACGTTCTCATTAAACATCGCGACCGCCGCGAACACCAGCACCGACATCACCGCGTGCGCGAAGTCGATAAACTTGAGCTTATACCTCGCCGCCATCTCCGGCGGCAGAGTCGCCGATCCGTCGATAATCCAGAGGCCGTTAAGAGTGGCGAAGCCGTAGCAGAGGCTCCCCTTCTGGTCCTTGACGCTGTCCGTGAAGCTCAGCAGGAAGCAGGAGAGCGCGCAGAGGCCGAGGAGTGAAACCGTCATGGCCCGGGCGGCGGCGTCGCAGTGGCCCTGGTTGGAGAATATCGGCGCCAGGAGCTGGAAGCAGAGAGACGTGCCGGTGGGGAGGAGGTTGGCGAGGCACGCCGTGCTTTGAAACGTCTGGCTGATGGCTTGTTGGATGGGGTTTCTGTCTACTTCCGGTACGCCTTTGCTCCACAGTAGCGGCGCCTTTACTTCGTCTTTCTCTTCTTCCTCCTCGATTATCATGTCTTGACACGATGGCTTAATCTCCATTGATGTGTACAAATTAGTACTGAATTCTTGTGTTGTCTTCTCTTTTTATAGGTGGGGTTTGATGAATGTTTGGGATGAGTTGAATGGAAGGAAATTAGGCTTGCTTTGCTAGGTTGTTTTGGCTTGCAAGGAACAAAAATGATCGCCATGGTTTTGGTTTTTGTTTAAAATGAGCTTTGTTTGAAATAATGCAGAGTTTCTCTAACTGGATTTTAGTTGGGCAGCTTAACTTTGAGTGAGGTTTTTGTTTGCCGTTTTGGGGGTTGTGACTTGTGAGGAGGAAGATCACGTCGCCAATATTTGTTATCTTGTGTTGCTATCGCGTAGAAAGTATTGTTTCAATCTTAATTTCGGTTGTATTGCTGAGACGCAAAGTTTAAAATCACTAATAAATAATAAAATATTTAGGGCTTTAATTTGCTTGGGTTTTTTTAATAAAAATTAACTGGTCTTGGTACGACATATTGTCACTTAGTGTGTTCAATCAATATCAATAATAATTATAAAAAGAAAGAAAATAGAAATAGAGAAGTAATTTCTACAATTAGTATGATTGATTGGACACATGAGGTGCTGAATATGTCTAAACCACTTAATAGTTACTCGGTTTGTTGGTGACACTTAATTTAGTTATCGATAGTCTTTGCAATCGCTAGTACTACATCACCATGAGTTATGAGTCTTATGACATTTGAAAGTGTATTTTAGCGTATATAAAATATAGACTTTTTACGTAGTAGAGGTTTTCATAAATTATTGTGAGGGGGGGGGAGACAAGATTTAAAAACTGAATATTAGTAGTTTTGATAAAAGAATTCTATGTAGAAAATATGCACATATTAAGCTTAGCATATTCTTTTATTTATTAATTATTGCAACTCAAAATTAATCATAATTTAACAATTTTTAACACAATAACCAAGTTAATAATTAAATTCCATATCAATATTTTTAGTGTCACGGCTTTATTTTAGTGCAATAAAAACATGAACTAAGATAACATATGGAGTATTATAGATTTCCCACTGCTGTTATTTATAGAAAATTGGTTTTCATGGAAGCATAAAAAACATTTGTATTAAAAAATTAATCCGAACCACAATTCAAAAAACAACCCAAGAAACAAACACTTCGGCCCAGAAATACCTCAAACAAACCGGCCGAGAGCAAACTCAGCAACAATCCAAATCTGCTGTCCACACTGCAGCCACAACCGCAACGTCGCCGGAGACCATATATTGACAATAATGGACCAAAACAGGTTTATATTCACGTGAAATTGGAAAAACAATTACAACAAAATATGTGGGCTGAGATCCACTTTAATATTCCATAAGACTAACTTCTTGCTTCTTTTATTATTTTGGCCAAAGGTCCATATTGTATGTCTGTGGTTCTCCACCATAAACGACACTTGACACACAGATATATGTGAAATCTAGTAGTAGTAATATTTTAACAATTGATTTCCTAAAATAATACTACTACTATATAATTAATTAATTGTGCGGTTTCTATTTAGGATGTATAAATTCTCCAGTTGTACAACAATTCTCACCGAATATTCTAATTTAATTTTATCTAATGAACTGCAGTAGATGAGGTCTGCACTCTCTGCATGCAGTGGTTGTTGTTATTTTTAAGATAGTCAAATATTTGTAGCCATACCTTTTTTTCAAATACATACTGATATTATAATAGTAGAATACTAGCCTACTAGGAGTGCTACACTGAGATCTGCCATATATTTGTTGAAGTAATTATTATGTTATCCATAACTTAGTAGTAATAGTAGTACTAGAAAATTGTGAGACTCTAACGAGTCAAAGTCATAATTATGCATAATTATCATTTTTAGGTGGTTGGCGACTCTAATAAGACTATAATTAAGTGCTGGGGAAATTATTAATCAAATACGGAACACTAAAATTACTTATATAACTTTGATTTCATTTTCTTCTTAGAATGGCTAGGGTAATTATTCAAAAAGTAATTTTCTTAAATGACAACTGATAGTGGGAGAAGGCTATCATTGTGTCATTTCAAAATATTGAAACAACCGGCAACCACCAAATGGACGAACCTCATTCAATAACCCATTTTTGGTGTTTTTCGTGAAAATTTAATGGTAATAATAAAAGCTTTCAAAAGCCTGCATATGCTGCTAAAACAAAAGTAAAATATTTTCACTTATTATGTGATATGTTTGTGGGATAAGGAGACAAATGAAGCTACAATCTATAGGTGATGTGAGGGAAAGAGAATATGCACAAAAATGAATGCTAATTGAAAAGTTGTAGTACTAGTAGTATTTCTTTCCCATGCCTAATTATGAGAAGAGGGGCCAATGTTTTTCATCTGAAAATTTCTCATTTCTGTAGTGAAAAATCGATTGATTATCTGACTTTTCATTCCCCCATTTAGGGAGTGCTGTTTATTGAATCATAAGTCGATAATCATTTTGCTTCTTAAAAGTGCCGGTTTGGAATTCACGAATTCACTAAGTGCAAAGGCTACCAATAACATACTACTTTCTACTCTTGTCACATGAAATATTATTTTGGGTGTTATTTGTGAATACTCACGTTTCGTAAGATTTAATTAATTTGTCAAAACATATAATAATCAATAATCCAAGCATATAATAACTTCAAACAATTTTAAATTGAAAATTACATCGTTCAATCGTTAATAAATTAAATTACAAGAGAATTTCGAATTTAAAGTACTACTTTCACTTCGACCCACCATGAGGGGTAGACAATTGGATATAGTTATGAGGGGACTGAAACAAATGCATATATGACTCAGAATTTGTTTTTTCTAATATTGTAATATTTCAATTTTCTGTATTTCTGGTATATTTTGTAAAAACAAAATTATCACGTGCAAATTCTCCCATGCATTGATGCTCAAAAGTGATCGAAAAATCCATTCACAATTTACATGTAAAGTGTGGCCACATATGGAAATAGGCATCACTCATTGTCTCCCTAGGTTTCTTGATTCAATTGAACCATCAAATATTTTGCCAGCTGTTCATTTATTCTTTCCATCTCAATAATTTATAAGATATCATTTGTTCCATTTCTAGAGAAAGAAAACTCTACTACAATTTGGCGCAGTGTTGATATATAATTTTGACGTGCATGATTTGATTTCTCCCCTTATTTTTTGACGATTAATTTGGCTGCATGTAACTACCATCACCGATTATCATGTTGTCTTAATAGAAGCTGATCTCATGTTTTGCTGGATATCTATCTGGTGGGGTGTAAAATATATAATTATTTTTATGTGTAAATTGCATTTATATGCAACTAATATTAGTTACTTATCGAACAAAATGTTCAATATTTTACACTTGTTTGCAGTAAATCTCATTTAACTTTGCGATTCAATGTGATTACTGATTAGGATGAGTGAAGAGTTAGTTTGTGACTATTTGGCTTGAAATTAAATAGAAAAATTAATTTAGACTATAAAATTTTAAGAAATGCTACTATATATGAACCCTAATTGAATTCTGAATCATCAACATGAGTTTGAAATTAATAGCGTCCCACTATTAAAAATTAATAAATTAATACTATATTCTTTGTGAAATACTAACAATTAATAAATAAATTGAAAGTGTGCATTACTAAAATACACATAACTAATATAGCCATAAATTAATCAAGATCTCACCAAATTCTGACTTACAAATGAATTAAGTTTTAATGAAGTAAAGGATTGGACTACAATATTAATTACATCGGTGAGTGTGATATGTAAAACAAATCTTATAAAGTTAATGTGATCCCACCCACTTAATATAATTAATTTAAAGAAACTTTATATAATAAACTAAGCCGCATTTACACTTGTTAACAGCCTGTTAAGTGTGGCAAACATAGGTCATGTGCCCACGCCTCCCAACTTACAATCACAATAAAACATGTCTTTTTACACTTTTCAAACAACTTACTCAGATTCTATATATGCTCTTACTATAGTCTATTTCGAATTACAGTTTATTACTGAATTTTGTACTACAGTTTGGGGAATAAAGTGAAAAGACCCAATTAAACTTTACCGGGCATATTTATATTTCCTTGATTTACTATACTACCTGATGGAGTACGTACTAAACAAGCCCAACAGCAGTAAAGCCCATCAGCCTAAAGCCCAAGAAAGAGTATCAGTTCGGCATGACTAAAGAGTATCAGTCCGGCATGACTAAAGAGTTCGGCCCCAGCCTACAGCTCGGTAAAAGCCAACCAATCAAACTCTGCTCTCAGGTCGGCATCAAGCTCTACTCTCAGATCGGCAAAAGCTGCTCGGCAATAATTCAGCAGTTCGGTCTCAGTATTCGACCGAACTAGGAGATAGTGGACTCATGCAGGATTTCCACCTCCACTACACCCACGATCTATTTAGTGGTGTCAAGCAGTCATTAACTCATGCAGGATGGTGGACCCATGCAAGATCGCCACGATCTCCACGACATCCACTACCTAGTAAATGGTGCTGCATGCCACGATCTTGGTTCAATGTATAAATAGAACCTAGATCAGATAGATAAAGAAGTTCTAAAGAAGCTCTCTAGAGATAAAATATCAAAGAGCAAGTCTGTATTGTAAGCTGTAGAAAACAGATCAAGCAATACAACTCTGCCCTCTTTTCTTCCCGTGGACGTAGATTTACCTCAGTAAATCGAACCACGTAAATCTCTGTGTCGTGATCTGCATTTTCCTGCATTCATCACCATCAAAAATTCGCCAAACCATCACTGGCGCCGTCTGTGGGAAACAGAGAACCAAATTTGTGATAAAGCGAATTTTTGACCCTTTTTCCACCCCAAAAAAATGCATACCAGATCACATAACACCCATAATACCGTTCGTGATAACCGTGAGGAAGCTAGTCCAGCTCGCAGGTCTGAAAAACGGCCTCGGGAGACATCTACCTCCGGTTCTCACGAAGAAGGAACAAGCCACTCCAGGAGTCATCGCACCGAGTCTTCCCAGCAGCCCGATTTAAATGAAGCTGTCAAGCTGTTCTTGGCCGAGAAGCAGGAGGAGTTCTTAACCTTCCTGCAGAAGAGCCAACAGCCGGAGAAGACAACGGCGGATTCTCCCTCCTCATCCAGACATGAAAGTCACTACCGCAGTAGTGACGTGTCTTCCAGGAGAAAGAATCCTCAACCCCGACATGTTCCTGTTCCTCCTCGGTACCGGAACCACAGGAGAACTCCATCTCCTCCGTACCGAAGAGATGTCGGGTTCGCCATGTACGGAGCATTAAAGACTCCGTTCTCGGACGATATCACCCGAACTCCTTTGCCGCGGAACTACCGGACACCGTCAATGACTTATGACGGGCTAGTGGATCCTCATGACTTCTTGGGATGCTATCAATATAATATGGCGAACCAGGGTCTCAATGAGGTCCATATGTGCAAGCTGTTCCCCGAGCTGCTCATCGGGAACGCCAGAAGGTGGTTCGACAGCCTTCCTCAAGGCAGCATTAGATCCTACCGAGATCTAATGGATGCTTTCCACAGGAGGTTCTTTCAGAAAGCGGAAACCCGAATTACTTCGGCTCAGCTGCTTTCTATACGTCAAGGTCGCGACGAAAAGATCAGCGACTTCCTGACGAGATTCCATAAGGAATGCCTACAAGTAGATAATCTCAATGATCTACTTGTCATTTCGGCATTCCAAAATGGAATCCTGCCCGGAGCTCTCTACAGAAAGCTCGTGGAGTGCGGTCCGCAAACAGCTCAAGAAATGTGGGACATTGCGGACCAGTTTTCCCGTGCGGATGAGGCAGACCGTCGAAAACGGTCTTTAGACAGCTCATCCCGAGAAGAGAAAAAGAAGCCCGATCAAAGCGGCCAGGTGCTTCCTCGCCGAACTCCTTTTGAAAGAATTCAAAGGGCACCGGTACAAGGCAGATTGGGGCCACGTCTCAATCCTGAGAAGCCGCCCGCTCAGTTCGTACCATTAAACAAGTCAAGAGCGGAAATTTTCGAACTACATTCCGATATGTTCGAAAAACCAAAGCGGATGACGAAATCAGCCGCGCGGCGACCTCAGGATCAATATTGCTCCTTCCATCAAGCCCACGGTCACGATACCGAGGAGTGCCGAAATTTGGCTGCAGGTATTGATGTTCTTGTGAAAACAGGAACGTTAAAAAAATACCAAAGCAAGCAGCCGAAAAAGAACAAAAGACAGAGAGGTGCGAACTGCAATCCTCAGGATCCGAAAAGGCATGAGGATCCCGAAGACGACGACGAGCCGCAATATGATGGAGTAATCCAGACTATTGATGCTCTCCCTGCCGGGAAGACTAAGTCGTCCCTAAAAGCAGAACGCAGAGGTTCCAATCAAGAGGAGCCAACACATAAAAGGCTGAAGAAAGACGAAGTGATTACATTTTCAGATGCCGATCCCGTCCCAGCCATCTCTCCTCACCAAGACGCTATTGTCATTCAAGCCGGAGTGGCAAACAAACTGATCCACAGAGTATTTGTGGATACAGGAGCGTCAGTCAGCATTCTTTTTAAAGAATGTTTCGATAAAATGGAAGTGGATCCAGCTCGGCTCAGTCCGGCTCCACTTCCTCTGAAAAGTTTCGCCCAGGAGGACACCCGCCCTGAAGGTATTATCAGCCTTCCGATCACGGTGGGAAAAGCGCCTACAAGCTCCAATACGATGATCGAGTTCTTTGTGGTGAAAGCTCGGTCCCCGTACAACATCATCCTGGGGAGAGACTGGCTCAACACAGTTCGGGCCGTTTGCTCTACTTATCACCTCACCATCAAGATCCCCACTAAAGGTGGGATAGCGGTCATCCGAGGTGATCAAAAGAGAGCAAAAGAATGTCTGCAGATTGCGCTTAAAAGTGCCGAACAATCAGTTCGGCACCATCAAGCATAGCAATCACAGCAACCGGAGTCAGAGGCAAGCGAGATGACCGAAGTCACTTCAGAGCCGAACTCAATGACCGTTCAGTTATACGAAGATGATCCATCCAGAACGGTCAAGATCGGCTTCGCAGGAACGCCTCTACTCTGGGAAAAGACCATTCAGCTCCTCAAGGAGTACAAAGATGTCTTTGCATGGTCTCCGTTGGACATGACCGGAGTGCCCCCCGAGGTAATCACTCATCGGTTAAATATTGATCCTTCAATCCGGCCAGTAAAACAGAAGCAAAGACTCTTTGCGGCAGAAAGAAGCCAAGTCATCCATGACGAAGTCCGCCAATTACTAAAAGCGGATGTACTATTCGAGGTGAAATATCCTTCTTGGGTGGCCAATCCTGTGATGATCAAGAAAAAAGAAGGAGGATGGCGGATGTGCATAGATTTTACCGATCTAAACAAGCACTGTCCTAAAGATTGCTATCCCCTTCCGAATATAGATAAAAAAGTAGAAGCTTTGATCGGCTTCGAAATTTTCTGTTTTCTTGATTTATACAAAGGATATCACCAAGTGTTGATGGATGAGAGTGACGCTCCGAAAACAGCTTTCATTACCGATTTCGGCATTTTCGCTTATAAAAAGATGCCATTCGGTTTAAAGAATGCCGGAGCCACTTATCAAAGGATGGTAGACAAGCTTTTTCGGCACCTAATCGGAAAACAGGTTGAAGTGTATGTCGACGACATAGTTGTCAAAAGCAAAAGCACTTCGGAGTACGAAGACAACCTCAAATCCACTCTCAACGTGCTCCGAAAAGCCAACCTCAAACTCAACCCCCAAAAATGTACCTTTTTGGTAGATTCGGGAAAATTTCTGGGTTGTTGGGTTTCAAAGGACGGACTCAAGGCAAATCCCTCAAAAGTTCAAGTTATTCAGAACATGGCGATGCCGAAGTCCATACACGATGTGCAAAGACTAACTGGATGTCTAGCCGCATTGAATAGATTCCTTTCCCAAGCAGCCGAAAAGCAACTGCCGTTCTTCAAAGTGTTAAAAAAGGCACCAAAGTTTGAATGGGGAGCCGAGCAGAAAAAGACTTTTGACGAGCTCAAAAGTTATTTAGCCGAGCTTCCAATTCTCTCTGCTCCAACAGATGCCGAAGTGATTTTCTTATACTTAGCGGCATCCGATCAAACCATTAGCGCGGTGCTTGTACGAGAAGAAGGCCTAAAGCAGTTTCCCATCTACTTTACAAGCCGAGCATTAAGAGGTCCAGAAACAAGGTATCAACCTCTGGAAAAAATTGCTCTGGCGTTAGTAAATGCAGCAAGGAGACTGCGGCCATACTTCTATGCTCACAAGGTATGCGTCTTAACCGATCTGCCTCTTCGGCAAGTTTTGACCAAGCCAGAAGCATCAGGCAGAATCGCCAAATGGGCCATAGAGCTGGGAGAACACTCAATCGAGTACCTACCTCGGAAAGCCATCAAGGGACAAGCCTTGGCAGATTTTCTTGCAGAGGCCAAGTTCGATCAAGCAATCCCTGTCATTGCCGAACAGAAAAATTCTGCCAATGCCGAACTAGCACAGCCCTTGGAACCCGAAGAAGAGCCGCCGGACTGCTGGAGCGGATTCGTAGATGGAGCCTCGAATAAAACGGGAAGTGGAGCTGGTATTCTGCTTATCGCTCCCGATGGACACGAGGTAACCTATTCACTTCGGTTCTCATTCCCAACCACTAATAACGAAGCCGAATACGAAGCCCTCCTTGCCGGACTCCAGCTAGCGCAAAGTCTATGTATCAAGTCTCTCAAAATCCATTGTGATTCACAAGTCATAGTGAATCACATGTTGGGTACAAGTGAAGCCCGTGATGAGAGGATGAGGAAATATTTAGACAAAGCGCAAAGCATTAGCCGAAGTTTCTCTTATTTTCGGATAATCCGCATTCCCAGAGCAGAAAACAGCCGAGCAGATACTTTAAGTAAGTTAGCCGCATGTCCAAGCTCAAAGGTGGAGGAATTGATGCATCGAAGCATTGATGAAGCTGAGGTACACTCAGTAACCAGCTCGCCGAACTGGATGACGCCGATCTTACAGTATCTAGATCAAGGACAACTGCCCGAGGACAAGAGAGAAGCTCGGAAAATCACATGCCGAGCACTTCGGTACGAACTTCATGGAGGAGTCTTATACAGAAAGTCCTACCTTCAGCCGTTATTACGATGTATAGGGCCAGAAGAGACGGACTACATCCTCAGAGAAGTTCATGAAGGATCGTGCGGCAGCCACATCGGAGCTAGAGCTTTAGCTAAAAAAGTTCTAAGATGGGGATATTATTGGCCAACCTTGGTACAAGAAGCAGTGCAGCTCGTCAAGACATGCCCGAAGTGCCAAATCCATGCAAATATCCCAAGGATGCCGCAGACCGATCTATCCACTATGCAAAGCCCTTGGCCTTTTATGCAATGGGGTATAGACATAGTAGGACCACTACCACAAGCTCCTCGGCAAATAAAATTCCTAATCGTTGCCGTGGACTATTTTACGAAGTGGGTGGAAGCTGAACCATTAGCTACGATAACGAGCTCGAAGGCATTGGATTTCGTCTGGAAGAACATAGTGTGCCGATTTGGCATACCCCACATCCTCATCTCGGATAACGGGACTCAGTTCACCGACAAGACGTTCAAGAATTGGTGCCAAGAGCTGAAAATTCAACAGCGGTTCACTTCGGTCTCTCATCCACAAGCAAACGGACAAACGGAGGTAACAAATCGTATCCTGGTGAAAGGGTTAAAAGCTCGGTTAGAACAAGCCAAAGGACAATGGGTAGAAAATCTCCCTCAAGTCCTATGGTCCTACCGAACTACACCCACAACCTCCAACGGTGAAACTCCGTACAGTCTTGTGTACGGCACTGAAGCCGTGATTCCGGTGGAGATCGGCATACCCAGTCCCCGAACTCTAAATTTCTCAGCAGAAATGAATGACGACGGACTGAGAGCCGAGCTAGATCTTGCCGAAGAAAGAAGAGAATTGGCATGCATAAAAGCAGCCAAGTACAAGGAGCAAGTAGCCCGGTATTACAACCAAAGGGTGAAGAAGCTGCAATTTCAAGTGGGAGATCTCGTCTTGAGAAACAACGAAGTAAGCCGAGCAGAAAAGCTGGGCAAGCTCGAACCCACATGGGAAGGTCCGTATCGGGTGTCAGAAGTCCTCGGCAAAGGGTCTTACAAATTAGCTCACATGTCAGGAGAACAGGTACCCCGAACATGGCACATTTCCAACCTCAAGAAGTTCCATTTGTAAGAGACAGTCCGGTCAGTCAGTCTTGAGTCCTGTTCGGTCAATGTGCTTTCTTTGGTTTGCTTGGTCTTTGTTTGTCTCTGTGCGTTTTGTCTGTGTGTTTTGTCTGTCTCTGTGCGTGTCGTCTCTTACAAATGTTACTGAGGTATCTTGTTCTTCGAAGGCTGATCCCCTTCTTAGAACATATACAAGCCAACGATTGTGAGTCAAAGCTTCTAAAGAGGATACAAGACCACAATTCAGCTTAAACAAGCAGTTCGTCTGAAACGAACTGCAATAAGCCAACGATTGTGAAGTCCAAGCTTCTAAAGAGGATACAAGACCACAATTCAGCTTAAGAATCAAGCACTTCGTCTGAAACGAACTGCAACAAAAGTCCGATTCACGCGATAAAACTTGCCTGAATTAGGACAAGGGAAAGTCCGATCCACGCGATAAAACTCGCCGAATTAGGACAAGGGAAAGTCCGATCCCCAAATTAGGACAACGGAAAGTCCGATCCGAGCGATAAAACTCGCCAAATTAGGACACAAACCAAGTCCGGTCAAAGAAGAGTTCACTTCATAAGACCGAGGACAAACATCAACTTACCCCGTACCTTTATCCAGAATGCCGAAGTGATTCACTTCGCTTTTCGGGGGGGGTAGTGATGGAGTACGTACTAAACAAGCCCAACAGCAGTAAAGCCCATCAGCCTAAAGCCCAAGAAAGAGTATCAGTTCGGCATGACTAAAGAGTATCAGTCCGGCATGACTAAAGAGTTCGGCCCCAGCCTACAGCTCGGTAAAAGCCAACCAATCAAACTCTGCTCTCAGGTCGGCATCAAGCTCTACTCTCAGATCGGCAAAAGCTGCTCGGCAATAATTCAGCAGTTCGGTCTCAGTATTCGACCGAACTAGGAGATAGTGGACTCATGCAGGATTTCCACCTCCACTACACCCACGATCTATTTAGTGGTGTCAAGCAGTCATTAACTCATGCAGGATGGTGGACCCATGCAAGATCGCCACGATCTCCACGACATCCACTACCTAGTAAATGGTGCTGCATGCCACGATCTTGGTTCAATGTATAAATAGAACCTAGATCAGATAGATAAAGAAGTTCTAAAGAAGCTCTCTAGAGATAAAATATCAAAGAGCAAGTCTGTATTGTAAGCTGTAGAAAACAGATCAAGCAATACAACTCTGCCCTCTTTTCTTCCCGTGGACGTAGATTTACCTCAGTAAATCGAACCACGTAAATCTCTGTGTCGTGATCTGCATTTTCCTGCATTCATCACCATCAAAAATTCGCCAAACCATCACTACCGAGTCTCATAAAATTTACCAATTAATTTATGCTAACCGCGGGGTGTTAAAGCTTGATCTGTAAAGTTTCCTCGCTTAATCAAACTGTTTTAATGGGAGAGGAGAAGAGAAAGAGAGAGTGGGGTAGAAAGAATGAGATTATGATAATGAAAGTGGGAAGAAACAGGCTGAAAATGGGTTGGTCACAAAATACAGTCTGAAATATTGTTGCTCTATGCCTTAAAGTTTGTGAAAGGCCTCGTGATTGGGTCCCACAAAGATTCAATCTTCAAACTTTTGATCAACACTCACCAGCCACACTTAGTGTGTTACAAATTTAATCTTATTATACATAAATGTTAGTAAAGCCTTAATTAATTACGAATATATCATCATTGCTTCAGCTATAATACTAGTAGTATTGGACCACTAGTACTTGTAGCAAGTAGGTTTCAAGATCGCAATTGCTTTTTTCAATCTTTCTTCACTCTTTGCTCTTTTAATATGCATTCTTTTGTTCAAGCTTTTCAATATTTAAGCATGCTAAAGTTTATTCAGATTATAGATTTTGCAAAAATCCAGAACTTGATTATTTGGATTAAGATAATATGTCATCATATATAGTCTTAGGTTTTTGAGGTCTAACAAATTAACAACATCAGACCTAAAACTCGAGTAGAACAAGTATACAAATGCATTCATAAAACTATATACACACGCAAATTTATGTGACACTGTAATTTCTACAAAAAAAATAGACATTTAAGTAAAGTACGATCGGGACCTCTACCAAAAATATTCAAGTAGTAACATTTTTCTGTAGTTTGGCTTTAAGTTATGGCATCCAATCAATTCAGACACTCGACATTATACCATATGTGATTAATGGCAAGCATTTTGATTAAGAGATTGCACTTTGTTCAATCTCAAAATTGCGTTATTCCGACAAGCATCATGAGTTGGGAAATCAACGTTACACCATTAACGTTGTATAATTGCACTACTTTTTTGCAGGTGGATAATGATTATACAAAAATATAAATGTAAATAACGATCACATATTTTTTATTTTATTTTAAACAGAATCAACAAACGAATGACTGCAAATACTGGAAAAGCACATGTTTTATCGTTAATTACTAAAAAAATTGAAATAAAGCTAATAATTGTCGTTTCTTTTTCATAGAATGACCTAACACCTGTTTAGAAAGTGGAAAGAATACACTTTCCCTTAAAATTTAATTAGGTTGCGGCCATAATTAAAAGGGGTGAGCTACATTAACCTCTTTCATATTTACAGCAATTCACAAATATTTAAACAGGCTAAATTTGATGTAAAAAAAAGTCCAACGTGTATTACATAGATAAGTTGATATTGTATATATTACGACTTGACGGCTGTCAACTAATTGTGCCTTTAATTTTAGAGGTTAATTTATTTTGGCTTTAGGGGTAAATTGTCAAATAAATAACAAAATCTATTAAATTATGACTCAACCTATATTTTTTAAAATCTGAAAAAAAAATAACGGAAGACAAAGTTTTCTCAATTATCCCATCTTTTTTTGGAAAATTTCGCACTGATTTAGCAGCCAGGTTAAAAACATGTGTACAAATATCATTTCAAACTTAACTTTTTAGACAATGTGGTTTCGCTCAACGTCGTTTTATCCACATGTTTTAAATCAGTTGTCATATCAACGTGTAATCCTCAAATGGAAGGATAATATAATTAAGAAAATTTCATCTTAGTAATTTATTTTTCAGATTTTGAAAAGGATAGGATAACCATGCTTCGACCTTCTTTCGCGATTTATTTGGCAATTTGCCCTAGTTTTTTATACAAACATATTTCAGATAAGTATTCAATTATAGTAATTATTTCGTATGTGGTATATTACGGATACTTATGCAACTTGCTCATTAATTAATTATGGTAATTATTCCAGTTTCCACCAATATATAAATGCTTGCATGCTTTGATTAATGAAGAATAGCCCAAATTTGGGATAATGTCGTACTCTCAATAGCGAGGTTTATCATAACATCTTTAACTTAAAGATTAACCAGTGCAACAGTTAATTTACTAATATATAATTACATTTATTTACCATCATTTTATGTTTGTGCTTTACTTAAACAAAACGTTGAAAATAGTTGGTCGTGTCTTGTTATAGCAGATAAGTACAACTACTTTCGATAATCATATAATTACTGGTGCTTGATACTACAACTATAGGATTATGCAACTCCAAAAGATTGGCTAGTCCCATTGTTTCCAAAAAATGCGAAATTCTTATCTAATTCTATTTTTCTGAATGCAGTAAAATTTACTGTGACTTCATACGTTCAGTTTAATGATTTTATTATCTTTAATTTTAACAAAAAAATGTGTTTTTTAAATCAATTAGCCGAGAAAAGTAGCCAAGTATTCATCACAGCTCTTAATTTACTGCAGGGGATCTTTTGAATTTTACTACTCGTACCCTGTTTGATTTTATAACTTTATCAGTATTGTAATTGAGATATTGTAAATCAGTAGCACACAACAGTTAATACTACAATTTTGATATTATTTCATAATTAATCTGTAATAAATACTCCATAGATTAGGTGGTAAGTAGTTATTTTAGTGTACTTGAATTAACTTGACTGATCAATATTGTTATAATGAGACATCATATAAGTTGGGAAGTGCAGAGTGCACGATTATTTGAATTCATTATGATTAGACGTGGGTTCGGGGGCAGCGCCCCCGAGTAGCGGGGTCCAAGGGGCGGCAACCCCTGGCTAGAGTCGAGCTGTTGTGTAGAAAATTCATCCGGAAATATAATTTCTGATTGTCGAATGACTAATTTGCAATATAATCGGGTAATTTCTAGTTTAATCTCTTTAACTTGGGCTTTTTTAGGATATGGAACAATAATGTAGAGGTGGAGGAAGTAATAGTAATTTTTTGTGATCTCGCTTGATTTATTACATTATCAAACTTTCATAAGTTAACCAATTCTTGTAAGACCTCATTTCTCGTACTAATATTCTCTCTTATAAAAAATCTAAATAAAACACACGAATCGTTGAAATTGTTTGACTCACAATTCAACGTAGCTATATAACAGTCGATTGGAAAATCAAGACTATATTTTATAATTAATATTTTTTAAACTACGAATTCTTTGGCTGTACCTGAAATTGTTAATTACAAATCCAATACATTAATTGTCACAAAATTACAAGCCGCAAATTCCAACATATCTGTCGGCCGCAGTCTTCCAGGAAGTAGTGGAGTCTGATGCCATCTTCTTTGGTCGGGACTATATACTCAATAAATTAACTAATACTACTACATTTACAAATTACAATAATTTTAGAAGGAAACATCATTTTTTGTCTACGAACTTTGCCAGAGTATCATTTTAGGTCCGTGAACTTTGAAAATATCATTTTAGGTTCGTGAACTTTGAGTTAGTATCATTTGAGGTACTTTTTACTATTTTCAAGTTTTTTTGGACAAAAATACCCTCAATACCTTAAAGTGTATATATTTTTAATAAATTTATCATATGTTCATATTTTTTTTATAAATATCTTTACAATATATTTTTGACAAATTTTCTAAATATAATTTGACCTTAAATATTATCACTTAATTTTGTGACATGTAAGTAAAATTGCTTCTTCAATTTTTTATATTATTTTTTTTAAAATTGAATGAAGAACTTTCTTTAATAATAAAAAATTGAATAAAGATCT
The DNA here is from genome assembly GCF_004379255.2 of Salvia splendens. Taxonomy (NCBI): domain Eukaryota; kingdom Viridiplantae; phylum Streptophyta; class Magnoliopsida; order Lamiales; family Lamiaceae; genus Salvia; species Salvia splendens. The sequence goes on from NC_056039.1 coordinate 30,677,564, forward strand.
TTTTATAAATATCTTTACAATATATTTTTGACAAATTTTCTAAATATAATTTGACCTTCAATATTATCATTTAATTTTGTGACATGCAAGAAAAGATCTTTATTCAATTTTTTATTATTAAAGAAAAGTTCTTAATTCAATTTTAAAAAAAAATAATATAAAAAATTGAAGAAGCAATTTTACTTGCATGTCACAAAATTAAGTGATAATATTTAAGGTCAAATTATATTTAGAAATTTTGTTAAAAATATATTGTAAAGATATTTATAAAAAATTATGAGTATATGATAAATTTATTAAAAATATATACACTTTAAGGTATTGAGAGTATTTTCATTCAAAAAAAACTTGGAAATAGTAAAAAGTACCTCAAATGATACTAACTCAAAGTTCACGGACCTAAAATGATATTTTCAAAGTTCACGGACCTAAAATAATATTTTGGCAAAGTTCGTGGACCAAAAATGATGTTCCCTCTAATTTTTTTTTTGCAAAATGATTAACTCAACAGTTTTTGCTACATTTTGTATTGCTAATCACATTTATATTCATAAGTTTCTTATGTCATGTTATCAACCTAAAATGTTTTCCATTCTCAATGACATTACTAACTTATAAGGACAGAAATTAATGAACAATGATGGCATTCATATTACTCTTTCATGATAATTTGTTTGTACGTACAGTATCTAAATTTGATGTCACTCTATTTTTATTTCATGGCTTCTAGCTTTGAATTCGATCTCTACGAAGTATGAACCATAAAGTCAGTAGTTCATGCATATTTAATGAGTACTACTATATTTCATTCCATACTCGCTTTACTACTCTAGGCACATTGCCTTAATATCTTTAATCTATTCTATCAATTAAAGCATACTATGTTATGTAATTACTAGAACTGTTTAAGGTATACATCAATTTTTATATAAGTATAATCGACCCATCAAGAGTGATATGCCACCGACCATCTAGCAATACAAATCATGACTGCTGTGTATTTATGGTGTGCTACTCACTTTAAAGAAAATTCCGAAAGTTTACTTAACATAATCATTTTCCAATTTCAGAATAATTTATTTTGCTCTTGGAATTAAAGGTTGTGGTTGTACTAAAACAAGCTAACTTATCATTCTATTTATATTTTGAAAATTTCAAGAATCCATAAACGAACATGGCCTAGTTGATGTTGAGCCAACTTCTCGCTCCCATCTTCCCTTGTCCACTTTTCACTCCTGCGGCAACCACCTCCCACCGCCGGCAAAATGCTTCATCACCGCCTCCTATGCCTACTCCTATTAACCCTCACTTCATCGCCTCTAATCCTTTCCCTGAACCAAGAAGGCGTCTTCCTCCAACAAGCCAAGCTCGGCTTCGACGATCCCAACTCCGTCCTCGCCACCTGGAACCCTAGCGACGCCAATCCCTGCAAATGGACCGGCGTCGTCTGCGATCCCGCCACCCACTCCGTCGTCTCGCTCGACCTCTCCAGCTCCAATCTCTCCGGCCCCTTCCCTTCCATTCTCTGCCGCCTCAAAAACTTGATTTCCATCTCATTCTACGATAACTTCGTCAACTCCACTCTACGGCCTGACGACGTCGTTTCCTGCCAGTCGCTGGAGCACCTTGATTTGGCGCAGAACTACCTCACCGGCCACCTCCCTGCCACGCTACCCGACCTCCCCAATTTGAAGTATCTCGATTTGACCGGGAATAACTTCTCCGGCGTGATCCCGGACAGATTCGGAACGTTCCAGAAGCTTGAGGTGCTCGCATTGGTGGAGAATTTGCTCGATGGGACGATTCCGCCGTTTCTCGGAAACGTCTCGACGCTGAAGCAGTTGAATCTGTCGTACAACCCGTTTTCGCCGGGCCGGATCCCGCCGGAGCTGGGGAACCTCACCAATTTGGAGGTGCTGTGGCTCACGGAAACGAATTTAGTCGGTGAGATACCCGAGTCAATAGGTCGACTCTCCAGGCTCACCGATTTGGATCTGGCGTACAACTCGTTGAGCGGCGCGATCCCGAGTTCGCTCACTGAATTGACGAGCTTGGTTCAACTAGAGCTTTACAACAACTCACTGACGGGTGAGCTGCCCAGCTCTGGCTGGTCGAACATGACGTCACTTCGGCGGATTGACGCTTCCATGAACGATTTGAGCGGCAGCATTCCTGCCGAGTTGTGCGAGTTGCCGCTCGAGTCGCTCAATCTATACGAGAACAATCTGCGAGGTGAAGTGCCGGAAGGCATTGCTGATTCTCCCAATTTGTATGAGCTGAGGCTGTTCCAGAACCACTTGTCTGGACGGTTACCGCCGAATCTCGGTAAACTATCGCCGTTGAAGTGGATTGATGTTTCAACCAATAAAATTTCCGGTCCATTGCCGGAGAATTTGTGTCTCAATGGTGCTCTCGAGGAGCTCTTGTTGATTGAAAACTCGATTTCCGGCGAATTACCGGCGAGCCTCGGGGAATGCCGTAGCTTGTTGCGCTTGCGGTTAGGGCACAACAGCTTTTCCGGTGAGGTACCAGAGCGCTTGTGGGGGCTTCCACACGTTTCCTTACTTGAGCTCGCCGGAAACTCGTTTACCGGCGGTATTGCGAAAACCATCGCCGGCGCTTCCAACTTATCTCAGCTGATTTTGTCGGGGAACTACTTTTCCGGTAGTTTGCCAGCCGAGATTGGGCTTTTGGATGGTTTGCTGGAACTTTCGATCAATGATAACAAGTTATCAGGTTCTTTGCCGAGTAGTGTAGTGAATCTTGGGCAATTGGTGAAGCTTGATATTCACAACAATGGATTATCTGGTGAAATCCCTAGTGGGATTCAATCTTTGAAGAGGCTAAATGAGCTCAATTTGGCAAATAATGGATTTTCAGGGAACATTCCGAATGAGATTGGGGATTTAAGTGTACTTAACTATCTAGATTTTTCTGGAAATAAGTTTTCTGGCGAAATCCCTGTTGGGTTGCAGAACCTGAAGCTTAATCTCCTCGATTTGTCGAATAATCGCCTTTCTGGTGATATTCCGGCCATGTACGCCAAGGAAGTGTACAAAGATAGCTTCTTGGGGAATCCAGGATTGTGTGGAGACATTGATGGTCTCTGCAATGGAAAAGGTGGAATCCAGGAAATGGGGTATGTATGGTTGTTGAGATCAATCTTCATAGTTGCTGGATTAGTTCTGATTGTTGGTATGGTGTGGTTCTACTTCAAGTACAAGAACTTCGACAAGGCGAATAAGTCCATGGATAGATCAAAATGGACATTGATGTCGTTCCACAAACTGGAATTCAGTGAGAATGAGATATTGGATGTTTTAGATGAGGATAATGTGATTGGAAGCGGGGCGTCTGGTAAGGTATACAAGGTTGTATTGAGCAACGGTGAGGCCGTTGCTGTGAAGAAGCTCTGGGGGCGCCCCAAGTCAGCTGAGGATAGTGTTGATTTGGAAAAGGGCAATGGTGGTTTTGAAGCTGAGGTTGAGACGTTGGGGAAGATTAGGCATAAGAATATAGTGAAGTTGTGGTGTTGCTGCAGCACTAGGGATTGCAAGCTTTTGGTTTATGAGTACATGCCTAATGGCAGCCTTGGTGATCTGCTTCACAGCACGAAAGGGGGTTTGTTGGATTGGCCGATTAGGTTTAAGATCGCGTTGGATGCTGCTGATGGCCTCTCCTACTTGCACCATGACTGTGCTCCCGCGATTGTTCATAGGGACATCAAGTCGAATAATATATTGCTGGATTCGGAGTTTGGGGCTCGGGTTGCGGATTTTGGTGTTGCTAAGATAGTTGATGCTAATGCCAAGGGGAGTCACTCTATGTCTGTCATTGCAGGGTCTTGTGGCTACATTGCTCCAGGTTAGTTGGTCAGCTAGTTAGTTAGTTCCTCAATTTTGTTGATGGGATAATATCATAGTTTTGATGTAGAATATGTGAATATTGAAGTGACATTTCATTTCAGAATACGGTTACACGCTTCGTGTGAATGAGAAGAGCGACACGTACAGCTTCGGGGTGGTGATTCTGGAGCTGGTGACAGGGAAGCATCCCGTGGATCCAGAGTTTGGGGAGAAGGACTTGGTGAAATGGGTGTGCACCACGGTGGACCAGAAGGGCGTGGAGCACGTGATCGACCCCAGGCTCGATTCGTGCTTCAAGGATGAGATATGCGCAGTCCTTAACATAGGACTCCTCTGCACCTCTCCACTCCCCATCAACCGACCTTCCATGAGACGCGTGGTCACCATGATGCAAGCCATTGCCAACGGCACCCACCACAACGCCCGCGGGAAGGACGGAAAGCTGACGCCTTATTACTATCAAGACGCCTCCGATCAACCCACTTGAGGGGTGTGAAATAGTGAAAAATTGTTACTCCACATATTAGGTGAGGGATGTCTGCCAAAATGTAAATGAATCAACCACCAGAGGTTTTGTTACTCTGTTTGGAGATATTCTTACATTTATACCTTGTCTCATTTATGCACCTAACATGTTCACTTGCATCAATTGGGAATCTTGTTACAAAATTGATTTAGTCGTTGAATGATAAATTTTTACCTTAAATGGTAATGCACTAAAAAGGGGCCCAGTGCAAAACTCATCTTACAAAATACGAACACAGACTGCTTAATATTTTTGTCTTATAGTTGGAATTCTCCAATTGCAAAATACAAACCGTTAGATCTTAGGTCATCCACATCCGTGTTTCAATACTGTCGGTTAACCGTCTCATCCTTTCACTATTCATAGGTCCCACTGCACTTTTTACCTCATCTCTTAACTAAGAAACAACACATGCATCTCTCCATCTCTTAACCATCTCATCCCTTAACTATTCATTCAATTTCATTTTTTTATTTTTATTTCCAACAAATTCAATTAATAAAAACACACTTCATTAAATAAAAGAAAATTACAATTTAAAATCTTAAAAAAATAAAAAAACACATAATTAAAATCCTAAGAAAATAAAAAAAGCACATAATTAAAATCCTAAAAAATAAAAAAGACATAATTTAAAAAACTAGAAATTAAAAATTGCACCCTTAAATTATAAAAACTACTCCGTTGGCGAATCATCCCCCGAAGGCGGTGGCGGTGCCCGTAAGCTAGGTGCAGGCGGAATACCAAGTTGATTTGCTAGATACTCAATGCCGGCAAGATGGGCTTGATATTGGGGAGGCGTCATGCGGGAAGTGTCAGCCATCGTGGCGGTGAAGTACATGGACATTAGGGAGGGCGGCGGCCCTTGGGAGCCCGCCAGCTTGATTCACCTCGGCCCCTCCCCCTCCCCCTCCCTCTAGCTGCTTTCGCCGCCTTGTTCCCTTGCGGCCGACGTCGTGTACTGGAGGAGCCCCCTGCATCGGATGTCGGGAACTCAACCTCTTGTGAGGTGTTGCCTTCCCCGCCCTCACTAGACGAGTATTGGCCACCCGCCATATGCTTTGTGCGTTTTGAGCTCGAGCCCGTGCTGGAATCGACACCGCCAGCCCACCTATCAAGATGTTTGACCGCCTCCCAAACATCAGGAAATTTGAAATCTTTGCCGGTGTCGGATTTGAAGACTCGCAAAGCCGCTCTCAGAATGTCGGATCCACTGGCTCCGCTTTGGTATTGCTCCGCTTCCCTATTGTAAATCCCACAAAATCTTTTGACATCTCTGTCGGCTCGCTCAAAATGAATGCGAAGCATCTTCAGGTTGCGGCGGAAGGCCCTCGGCTTATTTGCGTTGTATACGACGGTGACCTTATCCCAAAAAACCTTGCGGTTTTGTTGATTCCCAAGGATGGGATCATTCGACGTACTGATCCAAACGTCGAACAGAGCCATCATCTCCGCTTGTGTGTATGGATGACAACCGCCTTCCTCCACCGCCTCCGGAGTGGGTTCCTCCGGAATATCCTCCCTAATTTGGGATAATCCCTGCATTTGCGAGCTCCTCATCCCCAAGGGAGGACGATAGCATGCATCAACTGGAAAAGATGGTGTTTGGTACGCCGGCGTCGCCGAGCCTTGGGTGCTCGGCGACGAACCGGAACCGGAAGCACCCAAAACATTGTACATGCCCCCCAGTCGACAAACGCGTTCAAGTCGTAGCCGCCGCCCTCGCCGTCGGAGTTTCCTTCACCATACATTTTTTGCAGAAATTGAAGAGGAAATAGAGATGATATAGTGTTTGTGAGAATGTAGTGTTTGTGTGGAAAAAAATGGTGGGGGAATTGTGTATGTGTGTAGTGTTATTTATAGATGAATGTGGGAAGAAAAGAAAAATAAAAGGTAAAAAAAACGGCCGAAAAAAAGGTCAATTTTTTTTTATTTCGATTTTTTTAAAAAAATTAATTAAAAATAGCTTAAATCGACGCCCACTCGCACAGCTGGTGAGTGGGCGTCACGCCCCAGCCGCTGCTCGCCACGTGGCCGACGCGCGTGGCTAGACAGCCCGCGTCCCGCCCCTTCCCCACGAGCTACGCGACGAGACGGAGAGGCTGCAATGGCGTCTCGCTGCTGTCTCATCCCGCCGGGACGAGACCGAGCCCGCAACGAGATGCCGCTGCAAATGCTCTTATTTCTACCTTCCCAAATACTAGGTATCTCTTTAAATAAATATTGGGGGATGAGACCGAGCCCGCAGCGAGACGCCGCTGCGGATGCACTTATTTCTACCTTCCCAACGGCGTCTCGCTGTTGTCTCGTCCCGCCGGGACGAGACCGAGCCCGCAGTGAGACGCCGCTGTAGATGCTCTTATTTCTACCTTCCCAAACACTAGGTATCTCTATAAATAAATATTGCGGGATGAGACCGAGCCCGCAGCGAGACGTCGCTGCAGATGCTCTTAATTATACCTTCCCAAACACTAGGTATCTCTTTAAATAAATATTTTCCTTCTCAAACACTAGAAACATTTTTATTTGTCTGTTACAAAAAATACAAAAATAAACATTTGCAGATAGCTAAGAAAATGATATCGCTGTCCAAACGGAGGGAAAGCGACGGGGTATATGTGCGTGAACATTAATCCAATGAGTTTGCTCTATCTTGCATTTAATATTATGGGTGCCTATATTTCTGGATTTCCTAAGTTGTGTAGAAGCATTTATGTGGTGATGTGGCTTATATGAATTCTCATTAATATCAAGAATGTAGTACAGGTAATTTGAAATCGTTGCAATCACTCAATTCATACATTTAGGTACACATTTACTGGCCGTTATTAATTTTAAGTCTATAAATGTACGCAGCCTTAATTTCAAATTCATTTCTCAACCGCACCACAACTGACGTGGCAATTTAAAATTGGTGTTGTTCTAGTATATAATTTTATTTTTGAAGTTCCATTATCAACTGTTTGAATCAAGTCATAGGTTTGTTTAACGATCTAGTGCACAACAAGACAACAATCAAAGACCCGAGATAATAAAACATAACAGCAAAAGAAAATAATTTATCAGTTCCCAAAAGCACCAACTTCCAAAGTGAAAAAACAAGGAAAAAGAAAAGTATAGCAGTTCAATGGCTACATGAACTTTTCTTAATAATTTCAAATGCAATAGCTGGAAATGTTGAATCGGATAGTTAATTAATCGTTTATGCGTTTGGAATTTTGTTGATGGTTAAATAGATCTATATACTTTCATTCTTCAAATTCGATACTACTACTATTAAATTAAACAGTCAATACAAAAATATACAGTTTCCAGTTTGCACACGGACGCATGCATATATATATACATACGATTTTTTGAAAAAAGGTTGAATCTTTTGAATGGGCTTTCCCATATTTATTAATGGACTTAGACGGAAAAGAGCTTAGCCCAAAACATAGTAGGCTGATTACAGATTCAAAGAGGCCCAATAGCTTTAATAAATACACTCTTCATTTCATTATAGTTCTTTTCTCGAACTTCTCTCTATTTCTACCATTTTCTATATCAGGTCCGGCAAGAAAATGAGTAAAATTATTATATTCTGTGGCATATTATCCTTCATATTAGTAGTATTAAATTTTATGTGTTTATATAAATTAATGTTTTGTGAGGTGGTGTTTTGGTAAAATCTTAAGTTTGTAAGTTCAAACCTTAACTCTATACTTTTTTTAAAAAAATCATTTTTTTGTTCTTTTCTTCTCTTTTCTTTATTTTTATTTTATTTTTATGCTATTTTCTTTTATTTTGTTGCATTTTTATGTCTTCCCCTTTTGTAGTAACATGTTTATATTTTTTGTTATCATTTTATTATTAATAAATTTCATATTTTAATTGAAGAAAGAGATTAATTTTATCATAATACATAGGATAAATTGAAATAAGAAATGAATAGAAAAAATATTGTGACACTAAAAAATAACGTTAAAAGGAACCAATATTGAATGGTGAATAAGTAAGAAATATAGATAAAAATCAAAAGTATCGTGAATAGAATTAAATGATATAAATGATTATAGTAACAGGTGAATAGCCTGATAGTAGTATTTATTTGTTCAAGTTCTTAAAATATGCTTTTTAATAATAAATTAAAACTAGATGCTGAATGGGATATGTGAAAAATTAAAATAAGGATGACCATAAAATGATTTATGCTAATCGAGTGTGGTCCCTTTTGAGAGAGAAATAAAAATTTGCGATTTTGGTTGAAGCGATGTGCAATTTTTTCTCAGATTTGCACCGTCACAACAAATAACACGTCACCGCAAACCACCTTTTTCAATGTATAAGATAAGATGTACAAGGTCCCCACCTAGTAATAGTACTCCCTCAGTCCCGCACTACTCGCACTTATTTCCTTTTTGGGCGTCCCAAGTTATTTGCACTCTTTCCATTTTTAGTAAAAAATTTCACCTACAGCCGTCATTTTTTACTTTCCTATACACTCATTCCTTAATCTCCGAGCCGAAAAGGAAATTAGCGAGTAGCCCGGGACGGAGGGAGTATTAAATAAAAGTTGGGAATGTTTAAACTTTAAAGTCAATATTTTGTTTATGCAATAAATATCGCAACTAAACAACTACTAATATAGTTCGAAAATCGAAAATTTGTAATTTCGTGTTTAGTTAGGTGGAAGTTGATGAACCGAAGTTGTTTGAGCAAATTGATTTATTTAATTTTACTAAATACTCGGACACTAGATTTTCTAACCTTACATACATAACTTTCTTTTGGTTTTCCTTATTTTTCTAATTTTTAAATATTTCTTCTTTTGATTATTGTACCCATTTGATCCTTGATTTGTAAGTTTGTGAAGAAGCAAAAGCACATGAAAATATGTTACTATATCTATAGCTGTGATACTAATTAATGATATAATTTCTAGTTAAAAAAATCCACAGACAAGTCTGAATGCAATAATGTATTCAATATCTTCTCATCATTGATTTGATGCTTCATCTAACAAATTCAATCATAAACCGTGCTACGTACAATCCACTTCGCTTTTAGTTCATTATTGCAATAAAATTTTCTCTATCAAATTAATGTAATCATACTATAACATATAGACTATACCTTGCCTGCCTTAGTAAATATTTTCAGTGTCGAAGGCGTGCTTAATTGAAAAACCAAAAAACAAAAAATCAATCAAGAATATTCTCTATTTACTTATATGGTCATTTGAATTTATTACTAACAATTAATTGGAGACCAACGTTTGACCAATTAAACATCTAATTGAGTACAATGCACTTTAAGTACAAAATAACTAGATAATATTGTACAATATAAAAGCCTTAATTAAGAGCAGCAGCTAATTGTTTGTCGTATAAGTTATGACGACAAAGCAATATAAGTATATATATATATATTTCAGTTTGATTGAAATGGAAATTGGAAGCAATCAATTTTGAATGGCTGAAAATAACCTAACATGTACTATATATGAGCTAGATTTCTACCTTCCCTTACCTATCAAACCTTATTTTTGAATCAATTTCAAATACTAACTTACATTTCAACCCCATTAATACCAAACCAAAACCAACTCATCTCTTCAGCCACACAACACTACTTCTCACTCACCAAAATAAAATCAAAATTTCCCCATTTCCCTTTTTTTTCAAAAAAAAAAAACACAGCAAGAATGAGCTATGTAGAGTTCCGTATGGCCTACAGTCTCCTTATCGGAATCCTGGCGACGAGCATCACAATCTTCGGAATCTTACTAATCTTCCTCTGCAGAAAGAAGTCTGCGAAGGCCGACGAAGACACCGAATCAACCGCATCATCGCCGCCGGTGGCCAAGCCCCCCGCGCCGTCGTATCCGCTGATGGAGATCGACGCCGCCACCGACGGCTTCAACCACCGCAGGATCGTCGGGAAGGGGCGAATCGGCACCGTGTACGCCGCCGTGACGCCGAAAGGAGAGGTGGTGGCGGTGAAGCGAATCCACCCCCGCCTCGTCCTCAACAATGCCGGATTCGGATTCTCATCCATCCTCAAATGGCTCTCCTTGGCCGATCACCCGCACGTGGTGCCCATAACCGGTACGGGAGTTATTCTTAAATGATTAATTAATAATTGAAAATCAATTAATTGATATCAAAATATAAAAAAACAGGATTTTCTGAGGCTCCGGGGGAGAGGATCATAGTGATGGAATTCGGCGGGATGCTGAGCTTGGAATTCTATCTGCATCAGAACACGGACGGGGTGGCGCTGCTGGACTGGCGGCGGCGGCTGAGGATCGCGGCGGGGGCCGCGAGGGGGCTGGAGTATTTGCACGAGGAGGTGGCGCCGCCGATCATCCACGGCTGCGTGAAGCCGTCCAACATATTAGTGGACGTGAAGCTCTGCGCGCGTCTCTGCGACTACGGGCTGCATTTCCTGGCGCCGGAGGGGATGGCGGGGAAGTACGTGGACGAAGAGTGTTGGAGGGAGAGGAAGGGCGTTTCGAAGGAATGCGACGTGTATGGATTCGGCGTCGTTTTGATGGAGCTGCTGAGCGGGCGGGGGAGTGCTGACGTGGTGGAGTGGGGGCTGCCGTTGATTAGAGGGATGCGGTTTAATGAGCTGTTGGATCCTCGGCTGACTGTGCCGGCGGATGTGGGGCCGCTTGTTCGGTTGTCCAAGGTTGCATTGGCGTGCGTCGCGAACAGCCGGAAAAATCGGCCGGCGATGAGGCAGGTTGCCGCGATTTTAAGCAGTATAGAGATGGCGTTGTGATTTTGTTAGGAATTAGGATTAGATTATAAGAAAAGGGTGCGTGCCACGTGTATAGAAGAATTGTTATATGAGAAATGAGGACGGTTATTTATTTTATTCAATTATATGATTGAGGTTATTTCCTAGTAATTTATTCATTTTATCCAATTTTAGTAAAAGTCAACATAATTTTTCTCACTTACTTTACACGTTCTTACTTTATTATCTCTTCATCTCTCTACTTTCTTAATATTCGTGCCGAAAAGAAATGCTCCCACTATTATGGATCGAAGGGAGTATAAACTGGTGCTATGTTTAATTAAGTTATAATGAGGATTTGCAAAGAGATGTTAGGTAAAGTCAACTTTCTTTTATTAAGGCCTGCTTATTTTCTCACTTGATGACTTGAGCATGGTCCAAGCCTAGTTCCTATCCATTCAAGAAAATCTTTGTTTCAAACTTAAAAGTCTTGGATTCTATTCACGCTAAAAGTATCCCATAAAGGCGTGTCAATGATATAATTTGGAATTTCTATCCCACCACATAGAGAGGCTATAAACCGCAATTTCAATTGATTAAACTACCATAGGCTATAAGACAATAGTCTCTTATTAGGTAGATCATCAAGCAAACAAATGAATTGATGGAAGGTCGAGGAAAAAACAAGATCAGCAGCCGGTATGAATTTTGTTTTGTTATTTCTTGCTGTGATGATATTAGTCTTTTTGTATGTGGAGAGCTAATTTCAGTAAATTTTAGAATTTGAGAGCGATTAATTATGATGTATCCATTATTCTATTCAAGATTTTACTTTAACTATTGTTATGATCAGTCCTTTTGTGAGCTACGGCTTCACATAAGCGATGTGTATGTATTATGCAAAATTTGGAAGGTGACTTTACAAGTTTGAAAATGTTGAGATGGAATAAAGTAATTCTGTAAACAGAAACGTAAAGAGACACAGATTTGCGTGGTTCACCAACGTTGTGTTAGCTACGTTCACGGGCAGGAAACGAGAACAGATAGTGGTAGTTTAAGATTACAGAGTTTGATGTCATACTATAAATAGGCGCACACACGACGGAGTAGGCCCAATATGACAATTAAGACCTAATACAGAAACATAGCATAACGTCGGACATCTTAAAATGGAATATGACTTTAATAAGTTGGGACAAAGCGAGTATTATTTGTTTATTTATTTATAATAATTGTTATTATATATTATTATTATTGCTACTGAGCTTTAGCAAAAACATCCCCAACGAAGAAATGAAAAAACTAGCAGCAAAAGTAGTACTCCATAATGTTAGTATTTAAGAATGATTAATTTTGAGGATGATTAAATGGTGAGAAAATTCAAAATTGGACGGTGATCTGTCTAATTCTAAACCAATAGGGTCGGCTACTCAAATTAATAGTATAGGAGTACTAATTATTTTACGTGTGGTATGTTGGGATTTAGTATGTCTGATCATTACATAATCATTGGTGATTTGTTCTTTTCTTCTCTACCAATTTCTTATTTTAATAGTAGTATATAATTTCTAAACGAAATTTATTCTGCCATAATTTAAATTAACTTCTACTCCCCCAAATTATGATTTTTTTCTGTCGTCTTGTTCGTATAACTTTTTCTTTCTTTTTGTCGGGAACGCTAATGGAATTACCGAGTGCCATATTTTTTATCAAAGTATTTTTTTAATTAGGAGATCATTAATTCTAAACACATATAATATCCCCCACTATTTTTGTACTGTTATATGCAGAGAATTACTGATCTCTTGTTTCCCGGATATGATTTAAGATTTTGTTTTAGGAAGGTACGTAATGATTGCCAAGACACGAAAAATATGTCAACTTAAATAAATTACTGCCATAAATGAAAACCGTGCTGACTTACCGAAGTTACGAAGTGAATTTGTTGACTCATGAGTGGCTTTATTTGTGAAAAATAAATTCCAATTCCAATTCCAATTGGTGATTTATTTGTTTCTATTTTGAAGTTGGTGGTCATAAAAAAAGCCACTAATTTTATACAAATAATATGAATCGAATTGATTGTAATTATTAGGCTCTGATCTCTTTATATTCATTTTTGCCCAGTTGAAAAAAAAAAGAGTTCCCAAAATTTTATAAAAAACCATCTTACCATGAGACCTCAATCCAAATTCATATTCACATGATTTTGATGTCAAACGATACTCCAAGAGTGCAAAAAGTCTTAACACACATCGTTTTAACACACATCATTTATGTTAAAAAAAATCAATTACATTCTACAGCTGGGCTAAAAGGTTTTCCTTAACCCTAAGTAACACGAATAAGGAGTACAGCCATGACGAATATGTTGAGAAAAGGGGAAGTATCAATAAGCATTAAAGAAGAATAGAGTTCCAAGAAGCATTGAAGATGTGCATGCATTGTTCCAATAGTAGTGTAGTTCCATGAATATACATTTATTGTAGGATCTCAAAAGTCACCAACATCCCTATAAATATATGGGTGTTGAGTACCATTTCATCATTCAATCAAAATACAATAATCTTCTCCCATTGCTTTCTTCTCTAAATATGTTGTCTATACCATTTAACATGGTATCAGAGCGGGTTTGGACTCAGATAAGGTATCATCATCGTCCTTGATACCTTTCTCGGCCCCTTCCCGTTTTTTTGTTTTTCCTTTTTCCGCTGTACCTATAACCATAAGCCAAAATGTCAAATGACAACTATATAGTAACCGAAACCTCAGATTCATCTATGGCAGATGAATTTGCCCGGCAATTTGCCAACTTTATGCGCAATAGTTTTGCGATGAACCAACCAAATCCACCAGAAACAGCTGCCATGCCATTCAGAATTGACACGCAGCCCCTCCACATTGGTGGGAATAAGTTGAATGGAGAAAATTACGCCCTTTGGTCCGTATTGATGAAGACGGCAATAAGCGGTCGGGGAATGGTATCTCACGTCACCGGAGTGCCTCATTCCCCACCGCGAACCGATCCAGCCTTCATACAATGGGAACAAGCCGATCACTGTGTGATCACTTGGTTAGTACAAAACATTGAGCCTCGACTGGTCAGTCGAGTTTCACAACATCCGACGGCAAAGCATATATGGGATGCGTTGGCCGTCACATATGGGAGCGGAAGAGATAAAATCCAGGTGTATGATCTTCAGTTCAAAGCAACCACACTGAGACAAGGAAGCAGTTCATTAGAAGAAATATGGAGCCGGTTGGGAGAGATCTGGATTTCAATCGACCAATAACAGACGAACCCAATGAAATGTCCAGAGGATATGGAGATTCATAACAAATTCATACAAGATCAGAGAGTATGTCAGTTTCTCTATGCAATTGATAGCAAATATGAAACAACTAAGAGGGAGATACTGAAAATGGACCCGCTTCCCTCCGTCGACTATGCGTACAACCTGATTCAGCAGGAGGAGACACGACTCCGAGTGTTACAACAGGCAAACACCGGCGGAGCAGCTGCCATGGATGGAATTGGAACTGGCCTCGCCATCCGAGGGTGGCAGAACCCTACCGGCGGCTCTCAGGGTGGCGGTCGCGGCAGCAACGGTGGTGGTCGCGGCAGCAACAGTGGTGGTCGCGGCAGTGGCAATGATAGAAATCGGCGAAGTGATGAAGAAGACAAGTCAAAATTGGTGTGTTCCTACTGCAAACGGAAAAGACACACAAAAGATTCATGCTTTGAACTAGTTGGATATCCAGATTGGTGGGAAGAGAAGCACGGCAAGCCGCCGCAACCGCAAACACCCTGGAACCGTGGCGGGCACGCCGCCGCAGCAGTTGGAGGCGACGGAGGCAACGCCGTGCAGGGGATCGTGCAAACCGCCGGTGCTGTCCAGCCAGGAGGAAGGACCAGAAATGAAGCTGCTCAGCCGGCGAACACAACCGGGGCAGCAAACTTCGTTGCCAGCGGAAGTGGGAGTGTAATTCACGATTGGAGTGAAAAATTGATGAGGGGAGAGGCGGCGCCTGATTCAGGTAGATTAGGGTTAGGGGGCTCTTTTATTGGAAGCCCCCAAATCTTTGGGAAATTGCAGGTTTTACCCCACCAAAATTCTCAGTCACAATTAGCCCCCAAATCTCCTGAAAATTCCATAATTTCCCAAACCACTTGCCAAAATCGATTTCAGCCTCTCGAGAAGCTTGGAGTTGTGTGTGCAGTATCTAATGGCCATGAGAAAAATGATAAATGGATTTTTGACTGTGGGGCAACCGATACCATAACATATGATGCCTCAGACCTTACCAACCTTCAGAAACCTCTAAAATCTCATATCCAAACTGCCAATGGGGAATTTACGGTGGTTGAGGGGGCTGGAACCGTTAACATTTCCTCAACTTTGCAGTTATCAAATTGTCTATATATTCCTTCGATGTCTCATAAGTTATTATCCATTAGTCATGTCACAAAGGAATTGAATTGTACGTTACTAATGCAGCCACAATTTTGTCTGTTGCAGGATATCCGAACCGGAGAGATAATTGGACGTGGCACTGAACGTGATGGGCTTTACTATGTGGATGAGATAGCTCAAAAAGGGACTGCCATGTTAACTCACGGATCAGCTGACCGGAAAGCTTGGCTTTGGCATCGGCGCTTGGGTCATCCATCTATCGGTTACTTAAAATTATTATTTCCTAGTATTATTCCTAAGCATGACATGTACTGTGAAACTTGTCTTTTATCCAAAAGTCATCGGAACTCTTACCCATTAAGTAATACTCGTGTTGAAACCCCATTTGCCTTAGTACACTCTGATGTTTGGGGGCCCGCACCAGTTATTGGGGGGCAAGGTTTTCGATATTTCTTAGTTTTTGTGGATGATTGCACTCGCATGACCTGGATATATTTCATGAAACAAAAATCTGAAGTTTTGTCACACTTTACTCATTTCTATAACCTTATCCAAACTCAGTTTCACAAAACCATTCAGGTCCTTCGGTCAGATAATGGGGGGGAGTTCGTTAATTCTACCATGAAACAACTCTTCCAAAACAAAGGTCTTATACACCAAACCACATGTGCTCATACTCCCGAACAAAACGGTGTGGCTGAAAGGAAAAATCGATCTCTCCTCGAAATGACTCGTTCTATGCTTATAGAGTCAAAAGCCCCGAAACACTTCTGGCCAGAAGCCATTGCCACCTCAGCCTATCTCTTAAACCGATTGCCCACAAGTATTCTCAAACACAAAACTCCTCTACAAGTCTTGTCCACCTTCACAAAAATTCCTCCGCCCTTGACTCTTGAACCTCGTGTCTTCGGATGCTCTGTTTTTGTCCACATTCCTAAACATGAAAGAACTAAACTATCCCCTTGCGCTATCAAATGCGTTTTTGTAGGATATGGGGTAAATCAAAAGGGGTATAGGTGTTTCGATCCAAAGTCCAACCGGATGTTTGTTACAATGAACTGCAACTTTCTTGAAACTGAGTACTTCTTTACCCATCTTAGCGGTCAGGGGGAGAGTAATGTTAGGGATAACAATGATACGGACCCGCTAAGTTGGATCTCAATGCCACTGCCAACGCCAAGCAATCCTGATGCGGATCTATCAGAGAAAACAGTAAGCAATTCCGCTGAGCAAGTCTCTGATGTGGTAGAGTCCATCGTAGAAAGTGGCATCGCCTCAAATATTTCTCCGTTAAGGTTATCCAATGTAAGTAATCCTGTGGATACAGATAATTGTTTGGCTAACACTGTAAGTGCAGAAGAAAATTCAATTGAGGCCGAAGAAAGGGAAATTGAGGAAGTCGAGGTCGAAGGAGTTGACCCTGACACTGGGAGGTACATACTTCCACCAAGGTCAAACAGAGGAGTTCCACCCAAAAGGTATACGCCAGAGAGGATTGACAAGAAAAAGCGGTACTCTGTTGTGAACCTAGCCAAAGGCCATTTATCAGAGATGGCTCGGGCTTTCGAGAATGCACTATATGAGGAAGAAGAAATACCACAGACATGGGAAGAAGCTATGAAATTCAAGCATTGGAGGGAAGCAATGAAGAAAGAGATTGATGCACTGATTCGAAACCACACATGGGAGAAATGTGCTCTACCAGAAGGGAAACGACCAGTGGGTTGTCGATGGGTCTTCACTATCAAAAGAAGACCTGATGGCTCGATAGAAAGGTACAACGCACGACTTGTCGCAAAAGGCTATACTCAGACATATGGAGTTGACTATTCTGAGACCTTCTCTCCAGTAGCTAAGATGAACACAATTCGGGTGTTGTTATCCATTGCTGCTAATAGGGACTGGCCATTACACCAGTTTGATGTGACGAATGCCTTCCTACATGGAGAGTTGAAGAAGGAAGAAGAAGTTTACATGGAGACACCCCCAGGTTTTGCAACAGATTTTAAAGCAGGTGAAGGGTGCCGATTGAGGAAGACCTTGTATGGATTGAAGCAATCTCCAAGAGTATGGTTTGGGAAGTTTGCTGGGGCAATGATTAGCTATGGATATACACAGAGCAATTCAGACCATACGCTATTTTTTAAGAAGCAGGGTGACAAGATCACATGTTTAATCATATATGTTGATGACATGATTATTACAGGTGACGACCTAGAAGAGATTGAGGAATTAAAGAAAAATCTTTTTCAGGAATTTGAGATGAAGGACTTGGGGAATCTCAAGTACTTTCTTGGGATTGAAGTGCTAAGGTCAACCAAAGGAATTTTTCTGCGACAAAGGAAGTATATCTTGGACATCCTAGCAGAGACTGGCCTACTGGAATGTAAACCAGCAGACACTCCTCTGGCGGTTAATCACGGATTACAAATCAGAGAAGGAGCCAAGTTGGCTGACCGTAGTCGATATCAGCGACTAGTCGGAAAACTCATATATCTCTCGCACACTAGGCCAGATATTGCCTATGCAGTTGGGGTCGTAAGTCAGTTCATGCATAAGCCGCAGACAGATCACATGGAGGCAGCACTTAGGATTTGTCGGTATTTGAAGGGAACTCCAGGGCATGGAGTGTTGTTCGCTAAAAATGGGCATCTTGAGATTCATGGTTATACAGATGCTGACTGGGCAGGGAACCCAAACGATAGGAAGTCTACAGCAGGCTACTTTACCTTTGTTGGAGGTAATTTGGTAACATGGAGAAGTAAGAAGCAGAAGGTGGTGGCTCTTTCGAGTGCCGAAGCAGAATTTCGTGGGATTAAAAGTGGGTTGACCGAGATTTTATGGTTAAGGAGATTGATGAAAGAGATTAATCTCCCTCCAAGCAAGTGCCAGTTGTATTGTGATAACAAAGCCGCTATAAGCATCTCACAAAATCCAGTACAACATGATCGAACGAAGCATGTGGAGGTTGACAGACACTTCATCAAAGAAAACATTGAGAATGGGATTGTCGAACTCCCTTTTGTTCGCTCTGAGGATCAACTTGCCGACATCCTAACTAAAGCAGTCAACTCAAGGAGCTTTGAAGATGTGCTTTCCAAATTGAGTTTTGGAGATCCCACCACTCAATTTGAGGGGGAGTGTTGAGAAAAGGGGAAGTATCAATAAGCATTAAAGAAGAATAGAGTTCCAAGAAGCATTGAAGATGTGCATGCATTGTTCCAATAGTAGTGTAGTTCCATGAATATACATTTATTGTAGGATCTCAAAAGTCACCAACATCCCTATAAATATATGGGTGTTGAGTACCATTTCATCATTCAATCAAAATACAATAATCTTCTCCCATTGCTTTCTTCTCTAAATATGTTGTCTATACCATTTAACAGAATATGCACGTCATGGCGAAGATCAGGAGCCATGTAAAGCACGTTGTTTTCAGACTCTGCGAATAAACCTCCACTGCCCGAGTGTTTGCATGTCCAGAGCTCGCCAAGCTCTGCTCAACTGCGTTCTCAGTTGAGTCGAGTATCTACACCGACAAGATCAATAATACTCCATATTGGTAAGAATGGTAAAAGTTTGGTCCTAAAATAACAGTGATGAAGTTTCGTGTAAACCCACAAATATGTAAAGAAGGTGGATATCGATCGCCCTGTCCAATTTCAAACTGCTTTTTGTTAATGGCAAAACAAAAATTCACTCACCTTCTCTGTATTTTTTATGGACCGACTAATCATAAGGCTACTCTCTTTGAGTTTTCGTGCCAAACCAACCATTTCATCCGTCAAATCTTCTTGTAGTTGTCTGTATAAGAAAAATACACAACGAAATATATCTTCATAAACATGGGGGTTAAAAGGGAAAAAAATCACACATTCTATTCAATCAATAAATTTCTCTAAGTGAGAATGTCCCCAACTTATTTATAAAATGTGGTATTATTATTACTGTGATAGATCTAAATACAAAATTATCTTCCACCAACATCTAAGAAGCTTAATGACCTTTAGTTAACCAAAAGCAATGCTACAAGTTTATCGAAAGTAACATCTTATGATTCTATGGTCATCTCATAAGAACTAACTAATTAACCAAATATAAGCTCATTCGAGAAAAAAACATGCAGTGGAATAGCCACCAAGTGACTGGGGTCAACATAAGCTTCATTTTCAAGTTATTCCATAGGAAATAAAAACTATCATCAATTAACTCAGAAATGGTGATAATTATGCTACCTGTGTTTCTCAATATGAGCATGTGCTGCAGCATCCAGTTTGACAGACTTCGCATTATTACTGTCCTCGATACTACTGGGGGATCTATCTCCCGATGGGGGTCTGTATCAACTAAAAGTCAATTTTAATAATTTAGGTAACAAATCATGTAATAAGGTAGTATAACAATCAGTTTACGTACAAAATCATTTTAGTGATGATTGCTAATAGCTTGACAGATGAATTCAATTAGAGAGATCAGTCTATACATGGAGACGGCCTTTACTCCCTAGTTTATTCGAGGAGGCAGTCATGCAACTACCATATAAGCATAAAAGATTATTGCATTCTTAGCAATGTGGAAGGTTGAGAAAATAGCCCCAAACAGAGCAGAATCACTAAGAAAGAGTCAGAGAGCCAAATTCACCTTTCTAATTGCCATGTTTTTGTTGGAAGTTAGCAACATCAAAGTGGTAAGTTATTGAAAGTATCGAACAGGTAAATTAATGCAATCAAACTTCAACAAACCATATAGTGTCAGAAGCAACACACAAACATATAACAAATAAAAAATGTTGTACCTTTTTCGTAATGAAAGTTATCTAGATCCAAGCATTGCTGATATTCAATGAGCACTGACTTTTTTTTTTATTATTATTGATTAATCCAAAATGCGATTGATTAAGTATTTCTTGTGTTTGTTTATATTTGTCTTGAATAAAAGGGTTAAAACCGCAATGAAAAAGAATGCACCGTTTATTATCAATCGGACCATCTTGGTCATTAGATGCATCTTTACAGTAGCTAAAAGTTGAAGAAACCATATGGAATGCTAGTATACTACACAACACAGATCTATTAATATTATTCAACAAGCATGCACCTCATTGACATCTAACTTAGCTGCTACAGCTTCAATTTTCTCAGAATATTCATTTAACTGAGCTTTTGATACCCTGAAAAAAATGAGTGGCACAATCAAATAGAAAACATATAAGAGTTCCTGGATATAATTTACTACTATTACTTTAAGGTATAAAAGGAAAAGCAATACAAAGCTTAAAAAAGATATTGACTTCAAGGTTAACAAGGAGATGATTTGGGAATAACCAACTTGATTTTATCAAATTATGGATGAGCTTTTATTAAGAAGTATAACTATTTAGAGTGTTTCATTAAAACTGTTAATACACCAGTGAATGGTATGGCTTTTATTCAAATGCTGGAAGCAAAATAATCAATAACAGAAATTTCAGAGTTGCTTGTAAGGCAGGAGGAGGCAAATAGAAATCTACCAATAGTTTTTGGAACAAAAATAATAATATTTTAGGCGTGAAAGAAAAATCAAGAAGATGGTAATTTCAGGCAAGAAATGATGCAAACCACCACCAGATAAATGCTTAGCAGTCTATGATGAAAATGAACTTTAGATGGAGTCCAACAATGTATGGGTTTTATTCAAACTGAAAGCCATAAATTAGTTGAAACTTGAAAGTATCAGTTTCGTTATGCCTAACAGAATCTAATCAATCAACAGATCCTTCTTCTGGAGTAGCTTGTGAGGCATGAAGGGCTAGGTAACCATGTATTTCATATATGAAGAACCAAATAAAGAATCAGATACCACAGACCTTGTATAGAGTTTGCCAAATTGAAAGTCAAATGCATGAATTAGACAAACCTTGGCAAACCTTCAGGAGTCCTCTCTTCAGCCAATTGCTCTCTTAAAGTGGCCACATACTAAATATTATCATCACAAACAAACGAATGGTTTTCTTATTTTCCAATAAAAACCAAATCCAATTGACAAATAAATCAGGTAAGCTGAAAATCACAGAAGTTGGTCAAAAGTATCTTGAAGAATCAAAAACAATGTTCTCACTAAACTGTCCCCAAATTAATCAACAAAAGTATGAAATATGCTTGACTACAACGATGTATATAATGTAATAAATCTATGAGTGAAGAATTATGAAGACCAAGCGCATACATGTACAAGCTTTCCCTGATTTTGTTGTTGTGGAGCTGCTGCAAGTAACCTTCTCAAGTTCACTTCAGTTTTGCTCAAGCCCATTACAGAATCCAAAGCATGTATAGTTCAAAGGCCAACTGAGATAAACAGCAGGTAATAGCTGATCATAAAAAGGTACATTACTAACTTCAGTCAGGAGTACAGAATTTCTATGGCAATAACAGATTAGTTTTTAACAACATCAAGTCTGTTCACACATGCACTGGTAAAATTAAACTTCAAGTTTACCGGGAACAAAAAATGTAATGATGTAAACATCAAATTCCTGTGATTCAGATTTCGTTAAGGCACGGTGATAACCACTGTTTTTACATATGAATAAGAAAGTTCACTACAAGCAATGCACTTTAGAATTCCATAAACAACCTTTTAAGTAATGTATAAGTAATGTCAATATGATATACTCCTGTTTTCTGACTACAAGTATTACATTACAAGTTAAACCTAAACTATACCTAACCCAACTAAACTTTTTTTTGGTAAATAGACTCTGGGTTAAATTTTAACTACAAAATCTTGAAAAATCACACACGCACATAAATTAAATTAAGGAACCCATTGACAAAACTGCAACTATCTTGAAAATACTACGGCATGTTATGTTATTTCTAAGTAAAAAATTCACTTGAATCACATTAATTTCATCAAACCGGTTTTATTTTTGTTCTTTCACTTTCATTGCCCACCGATAAAATTTGATAGCCTTCCATTTCATAAAAATTATAATGCTCACTAGTAGTCATGATAAGAATCGATTAACACACATACTTGGTCATATACCTACGATATCGCACTAACTATTGAGATTTGAGGACAAATTACATTGAGAAGTCTACCGTTGACGCAATGCAATGGACCATGTCTTATTATTTATACTAGCAAAGACTCCACATGAATTTTCATTCTCTACAACTCCAATTTGGCAACGAAAATACTAGTACAGTATTTTAAAACAATCTCAAAAAATGTCCTGGAACCAAACACACCACAGGTGTGTTTGTGTACAAAAGGACCCAAATGCATATGTATGTCTAAAATATGAACAGCGACCACATAAATCATGAGAACTGGAATTTCAGTTTTGGAGGAAAGAATATGCAGTGAAATTATAGCAAATCAACACCATTAAAAATTTAAAATGGAATGAACTATAGACTCAAATATGCTAATTAGAAAATCCATGGAATAAGAGAGTACATTTTCCCGAATCAGATCACAAAATTCGAACCTGAAATTCCACGGCTTCAAACTATTATCGGAAAAGATGAAAGTGATAGAAGGGGAGGATTTAATACTAGGGAGGGGGAGAAGTTGTATTTCGGGAAGTTTGTATAAATTTAGTTTTTTAAAGTATACTCCTTCCGTCCCTAAAGAATATGCTCTTTGAGATTGACATCATTTTAATGTAAAATTGGTAAAGTAAAAGAGAAGTAGAGAAAAATTGTAAAGTAAGAGAAGTAGAGAAAAAAATAATTAAAGTATTTTTAATTGAGAATGAGTCTGACCTCATAAGAGAGATATGACTTTTCAAAATTAAAAAGTGCATATTCTTGTAAGACAGATGTAGTATTTTATTTAAATCTAATAATGGAATTAATTTTATTATAAAATTATACCACTTCCTTCGTCTCATGATAGATGTTACCCTTAGATGATGGAACGAAAAATTTTATTTTATTTTTGTGAACTAAAATCAGTGTCGTTCAAAAAAAATTATTTTTCGAAGACGGAGGTAGTGCCGTAGTGGTTTCATAAATCAAGGAATATGATCAAAATAAGTACACATCTTTATGCATAACACAAAATTGTAATTTTAGATAACACGGAAGTCCTTGTTAGTTTGTTTTTAGGATATTTTATAATATCTGAGTTTAAAAAATATTCAAATATTTTTAAATCATTTCAGGTATCCTTTTCAAAATAAATTTTTAGGATATTTTATAATATCTGAGTTTAAAAAATATTCAAATATTTTTAAATCATTTCAGGTATCCTTTTCAAAATAATCTACAAACTAACTACAAATGACCTTCATGTTTAAAAATGACCGCGTGTTTTGGTTCTATCTTCTACAATAAGATTGAATTTTGCGTTTATCACAACTCTACAAATCTATATTCCAATTATGACTAAGAGCATTTCCAACCATTTACACTAAACTCAAATCCATTTTAGTGTAAATGTTACGTCAAATATGATCTTACTTCAACCATTTACACTAAACACAAACTTAAAAAAATATTCTCTATATTATGCCTCTTTTACTCATAAAATTTGAAAAACTTTTAGGTTTTGGTTTAGTATAAACCTAAATACAGATATTTTTTTTCAAAAATAAAAAATGAGATTAGTTTTTGAGTACTATTGGAGCTAATGACCTATTCCATTTTAGGTTTTAGTGTACCGTTGAAGATGGTCTAAGGCTTTATTTGGAGAATGACAACAATCACAAAACATGTTTTAGAGGCATCCTTGCATAGAGGTGAAAAGATTCAGCTCGAAAAGACAAGCAATCTATGTTTTTTTTTTCAAATTTTTGTAATTTTTTTATGGATCGCTCAAAAAGACCAGCAGCTTTAAAGATATTACTATAATACTTTAAGGTGGTGTTCGGTTTTTAAGATAAAATAATACCAAGATATAATTAGTCATAGCTAATCCATATGACTAATTATTCCATGATTATTCATCTATCTAGGATTGAGTTGTGGAATTAAATCTCATAAACCAAATACACTTCAAATTTAATCTCGAATACAATCTTACAAACCAAACATCCCTTAAAGAAAAGAGATTATGAAAAATCAAGGAAACAATTTGAAGCTGTCGGGTAACTGCTAAGGGACAAGAATTGCAGATTCTCATAGTAATAATATAAAGAATGCAATGATTGAATGAAGAAAATCATATCGTCAAAAAAATAAATTATTTTCAAATACCAGCAAAAGCCCCAAATTATAAACAAGATTCTTATAACACCATTCATCCATGGCAATGCCATACACAAGATCAAATACTCTAAAACACAACCTACAAGACTTTTCATCAACATGAAATTTTACAGCACACATCACTCATCACTGTCCTGTAACAACAGTAAAACAAGCCCAGGAACAGCAATGTTTAAAAAGGAAACATTTGACACTAAATAATGCAGGATGAACATCACTCCACACTTAAGACCTAACAAATTATCATATCCAGACATAATTTCTACTCTCTCACTGAAACTAAGAAACTAATACCAACAAGCCAACATCTGAATGTTCTAGAAAGTTCACCAATGTACATAAGGAGCTACTCTTGATGATACTATGGTTTCTTGAGAACACATCTCTCATACAAAGCTACAATGTCCTTTTTGTTAGGATTCCTTAGTTGCAACAGCTCAGCTCCAAAATTGTGACTTGTAAGCTCATGCCTCAATTTCTGCACCGTGAAACTAGTGTAATCCTCCTGGTTTGTTTGTTCGCTATTGGTTGGCTCATCACCCCCCCTAAACACAGAACCACCATCCTCTGGACTCCCAAACTTCATAGGGCTGTTGGTACTCTTGGTCCTTTTGTTTCCTCTGATTACTTTGTCATTCATGACCGTATCTTGTACCGAGTCAGCACCCATTTCATAATCATTGGTCCTACCACGTTTAGCATGGGAAGCAGTTCTCAGTCTGCCATCTATTGTGGATTTTTCACTGAATCGAAGAGCAGTCAATTCCTGAGAAACTTCATCAAGCTTCCCCTGAGTAGCTTGCAGCTGAACAGAGAGGGCTTCAGCTCTGTTATTTGCCTCTGTATGAGCAGCACGCTCACTTGCCAATAGAGTCTCAAGTACCTGAACAGTGGTCTTCCTCTGGTTGTTATTTGACTGTAACAGTGAGTCAATTTCTGTTTCCTTTTCTCTAATTCTGTTTTCCAGCATTTCTACCTTAAACAAGGCATCCCTTTCAGATGCTCTGTACCTCTCAACTTCATTAACCAAGTCAACCCTTTGCCTCTCCAAAGTCTCAGCATGCCGTTCAGCCCTCTCAATCTGTGCCAATCTTTCCATTGCTACACGCTGGAAATCACTTTTATCCTTCTGGGCAGAAGCTGCTTCAGCTCTGGCTTCATCAGCTAATTCCATTGTCCTTTTAGCTTCTTTTTCAGCTGCTTTACACCTTTCTTGAATTTCCTCAAATCTGTCAAACTGGTCTTGATACTTCTGCTCAAGATGTATTTTTTCCTGTTCCAGACTCCTGGCTTTGCTTTGTGCTGAAAGAGCAGCCACATTAGCTCCCTCTACCTTCTCACCTAGCTCCCTGATTTCAAGCTTTAATCTTGATGTCTCCAGATCAAAGTTCTTAAGCTTATATTCAGCAGCCTATAGCCAGTAACATCAGACAAAATAAGTTGCAGGCACTAATTTACATAAATATTCCTTACAGATATGGATTCTGGTAGAGATCCGAATGACAGGTGCACCCTCAAGCAAGAAAACAGAAAAGAAAAGAAAAGAAAACAAACAAACAAAAAAACAATGAATCTGTCAGGAACAAGGTTCGGCTTAACAAAATATAGCATATAAACCAACTAGCTCCCCCTCCCACAGGAAGTTAATGTCAGCTTCTCTTTTCAGAAAAAAAAACAGGCAGAAGTTTAAAAGCTGGAATTTTCCTGGGCATAAGAGTCAATACATTTGGCAGCTACTTACAAGTACCTTAACCAAAAAAATAGACTGATTTACAGCGATACTAATTCGACCACATTGTGAAAGGAGGATAGTTAAGCCAAAATGGGGAGGAATATGCACAAAGGTATCAAATATTAATCAAATGAGTACTCTTGTCTAAACCTTACCTTCAACTCCAAACTTAAAGTTGTCAAACGCTGCTCAGCTTCCTCAATCCTTGACGTCTTCTCCTTCATTTCTTCCTCCTGTTGATATTATTATTACAGAGAATAAAGTCACATAACTGGTCCCAGCATAATGAGATGCAAACAAATGTATAATTTCCTCCAGGAGGAAGGAATTTTCACCTTTTCTGCCAGTGCACTTGAAAATTCTTCTCTAAGAGCAGCTTCTCTTGATTGAGTTTGATAATTTGTGCGTTCTTGGACAGCAGAAGCTTTCTCTAGAGCATTTTTTGTTTCTCTGACAGCAATATCATATTTACGCTTCCACTCCTCTGCCTCTTCATGAGCAGATTGAGCTTTCTCCTGAGCTGCTGCCAATCTTGCTTCAGCAGCAGAACTTTTCGATCTGAGCATCGCAACTTCTGCACCAAACTGATCTTCTTCAGCCTTCTGCTTTGATAAAACCAACTCATATTTCCTTTTCCAATCCATACATTCCTGTCTTGCTATATCAAGTGTTTTTGATAAGTTAGAGGACTTCTCTTCCAAGGAACTATATTTTTTTTGCAAATTGTTTATACGGTTCATGTAGTCATCTGTAAGATTTTCCTTGTCTTTGATAGCATCTTGATAGCGGTTCAGGTACTCAGATTTATACTTCTCACTAGCTTCCAGTTGCTTGTTAAGCAATTCTATCTTGTCTTCAATTGAACGGCATTTCAGTGCAAGAGAACTCTTTTCTGCTCCAATATGGTTGATTTGCTTTTTGATGAAGTCCAGAAGTGGACCCTCCAAGCTGGACAAATCAAATAATATTAGAAAAGAACTTCATATGCAACCACCATACATCATAAAGAGTAACACAGGATACAAGAACCTTTGTTGAAGAAAAAGAACTACTTTCCGCCACTTCTCTGGTCCATGACAAGAGGATTCATACTTGCTCAAGAGCCCATCAAGAACCTGCCAGAACAGG
The DNA here is from genome assembly GCF_004379255.2 of Salvia splendens. Classification (NCBI taxonomy): domain Eukaryota; kingdom Viridiplantae; phylum Streptophyta; class Magnoliopsida; order Lamiales; family Lamiaceae; genus Salvia; species Salvia splendens. The sequence continues at coordinate 30,705,157 of NC_056039.1, forward strand.
AGTATTTAGGCCTTCTATAACTGTTTCGGTTGAGAATTTGGTTTATACTTGCTCAAGTTGCACAACAAGAAGAAAGTGAAGTCATAATAAGAATTTCTACACAAGAGGAACAAATAAATGAAACTTTGGTTGCATGCCTTAGCAATATAATACCAAAAACTATGTATATATCTGTGAAGCTAGCTTGTAAATATAAAAAATCTTGCGTTTAAACAAAATGTTAATTAAATAATTGTAATGAAGACAACAAATAGATATAAGGATACTGGTGATAGGAATGAGTGAGATCACACAAATTGCATTTCTTAATAGCATCAAGTAAAGGACTTTTGAATAGAATCTTACAATATCTTAATTTTGCAATAAGAGCTTAAATCTAAAATATAAGCATTTGAACTAGACCATGAAAGATATTCTCAAAAGAAAACATCTATCAACAATGATAACCTGCCTTTAGAACTGTGTCTACTTTTGCATCAGGAGCATGACAAGCTGTTCTCAACTCCCTTTCCATATTTTCTATGGTACGTGTACAATGCAGATAAGCTTCCCGGAAAGCATCTTTTTTAATATCCTGCAATTAACATGCAATTTTAATCAATAATAGAGCCAAATAGACCCAAAACGACATTCGTTAATTAGAAAACGTAATAAACAACATCCAAAGATCTTAATCTATCCGTAAATTACAACAATTCAATTATAAGCTAAACGTAACAGATTATGAAAATTGAAACCTATAGAAGTATTGAAGATATTTATAGTGTTAAGCTAGGAACATGAACCTCAAATGCTTTCTTCAAGAAAGTCTGAAGACGTTTTTCATACTTTTGTCTCACTTGACCAGCACCTACAGCACTATCATTAAACGAGGCCATTGACCTCTGAACTGCATCTTCATGTGCCTCTCTTAAGGCAGCCTACACAGGTTCCAAAGTTTAGCAAATAATAAAAAAGAGATGCACAACATCCACAAGAAAACAAATACTTACTTCTTCAGGGGGTTTGGAATAGTCAAAAGCAGACATATACACTTCAGTACTCATTTCATATGCTCTCTGGCATTCTGCTTCCTCAACACTCTGAATGAAAAATATAAAGATAGATATAACTAATTAAATAGATTAAAATGTGACTGTAGAAGAAGCTGTCCTCTCATTAAGGGAAACAAGATGTGGCACCACCAAAAAAGAAACTACTCATGACATAGTGTTACTCCAATGGAAACTTAATGCACATAAATAGTGGAGGTACTTAAGAATTATCGAAACATTTAAACTATATGAGAAAGTTTCAAATAGCCTGTCAACCAAATTTTAGATTCTCTTCTGATTGAGAGCAATGAGTAATATCATTAAACAGCAAATTGCAGTGCAATATAATGTACATAAATGTTACAGCATTGACAACTATATCTGCATATTATATGTAAAAGATTATATGTATGTGGAATACCTTAGATTGTATAGCAATGAACAATATCATTAAGCAGCAAGTTGCAGTGCAATATAACATAACATAAATGTTGCGGCATTGCCAATTATATCTTCAGATCATATACTAAAAGGTTATAAGTGGAATATCTCAAATTCCAGCGAAAGCAACTTGCACAGATAAAGAGCATGCTAACCCGCCATGAAGATGTTATTGTAGGCACAGCACCATTATTTAGAGCATCAAGGAATGACTGAGTAATACGAGCAAAAAGAGGTCCTGTCATCACAGTTGCGCCCATTTGCTTGGGCCTAGTCCTCTCAAATACAAATTTTGTAAAAGAATCCAAACCGGATTTAAATACTGGCCTTAATTTATCCAGCTGCAATACATAGAAAAGTTAGCATAATAATCAAAGGAGAAAGAAAGAAGGCTGTTGATATAGATAGCACACAAAATATAAAAAGTGAATATGAACAGTTGTCTCAGATAACCACTTACAGGAATCTGATCGAGTCGTTGAAGATCATTCTCATTGCTTAGGGGTCGTACAAGAGTGTAGCATTCTCTGTCTGGAAAAAGAGCTCGGATGGACTCTCGAATCTAGTCAAGTATTTCAGCCAATAAACAGCTCAGCATATATTATATAGAGAGGGAATCTTAGAGTGTGTGAGGAATTTGAGTATGTTGTTGAAAGAATTACATGAGTACAACATTACAGTTTAAAAATACACATTACAATATCCAGTAATGCTGCATAGGCATAGACAAGAAATAAAAGAATAACCTCATTCTTTGCCGATACATCTCTTCCGCCTCCTTGAACCGGCATCAAAGCAAGCTCCAGGTAGTCACGCGGGGTAATTTTCCGGTTATCCTCCATTAAGTCTAGATAGAAGTCCTACACATGCATTTGAACAGTTATATGTTCTGCAAAGTAGAGAAGCAACAAAATATTGTGGAGCTCCTAATTCCTACTAAGCAGTAAAACATGGCCAATAGTTGAAAACGTGTGTCTTTATTCAATTACTTACTCTCAACAGCCAAACAAATATTGGTGAGAACTGTCCAAGCTCTGAAGCAGTACTCCTACCTCCGGATGCCCTAACGCGAATGTGTTTGGTCATCTCGGTCACAAGAGAGAGGCGGTCAAGTGCAGCCTCATCAATACCACCCATCTAAGCCACAGAATCAAAATATCATTATGCTTATTTTCTTGGCATAAAATGTCATTTTCCTTGAAGCAATTTCGTTGAATGATAAAAATTTGGACCAAAGAGGGCATGGATAACAGAATACACGATAAAGATCAATGTTATCTACTGCTAGACATTGAGAGAATGCATTCAACAATTTAATTACCTGGTTATATATGAACATGCTTGATAAGAGCACAGCCAATGAGAATATTTGTGTACTGTATGTTCCCTGTCAAAAAATAAAGTCCAGACTGACAAGATGAGAATACAATCTGGGATAGATTATGCACTTATAGCTATGCATATAACTAAGAAATGGTTATACATGATTTAAGATCAGTAAATATGGGGAATATGTTCACTGCAAGCAAGGGTGCAGATGATATTCATGTAATAGGACCAAGGTTTTGAACAACAGCATTTTTATGCCTCAAGGCCTTTTCCGATGGACCCAGAAGGCTTAATCCTCAAGGTGGTCCAAGGCATGAGCCCTGGGAGTAAATGATAAAAACACATGGATATAATAGCAATTATAACAAAACAGCGAAACACATAAAATGATTTTAAAAAAAAGAAGACATAGCAACTATAATACCCCCTCCTTCCCACCTTAGTTGAGCCGTTTGTTTGGGCACAAGATTTTAAAAAATGGTGTTACCGAGTTAAGTGGAGTGAGAATACACTAGGTGAGAGAATACAATAGATAAGTTAAGAGAGAATAAAACAGATAACTTAAGAGATTAAATGTGTTGATTTTTCCATGAAGAATGACTACTATAGTGGGACGACCAAAAAAGGAATATGACTAAACTACATTGGGACGGAGGGAGTTAAACGCATACGAATCATAAGTTCTTAACTACTAGCTCTCAGTCTAGAACATCTCCAAATAAAACTGGAATGATAGAACTAAAGTCAAATAATCAAATGCCCATAATTAAATCTTCAAGAAGTGCTAATAAGGCTACAAAGGCATTTCCCAGGGGCCTCACGCTGCGGCGAGCCTCAAGAACGTCTTTCTAAACCACGATTAGAACAAATAACACTAAAAATATTCAATTACAAATACCAATCCAGAGCAATAAAGGAAACAAAACCTGACCGTTTGATCATAAGCATCAATTCCTTCTGAGTCCAACAGTAAGAGGCTGTACTCTGTTCCATCTAGAGCAGTTCTCCGTATGGGGGTACTCCACAGCCAAAGTCCTTTTGTACAAGGACGATGTGTAGAAGCCACTTGAAATCCACTGCTCCTCCCAAGAAGCTGCAAAATATTATCTCAGCAAGCTACTCAAATAGTATGTATGCTTAAAGTAGTTATTTCACATTAATAGCCTTCTTTTCACACAAATGAAAGGGCCAAGATCACATAAAATAAAAGAAAATCTTGAAACCACTTAATTTTCGAGCTCAATTTTTTAAAGACAGTTGAACCAAATCAATTCACCAAAAATGTAAACCTTCTTCACTCAGAAATAACTGACGTACCGAGAAACAAAACAAATGCACCATTACCACATTGGAAAACATTTTTAGTGCAGGAAAAATGCTCAAAACAAACCTTAAGGCCAAAATATTTTCATTGGTTTCTTTTATTCTTCAATCAAGATATACTTGAGCCAAATCAATTCACCAAAAATGCAAACCTTCTTCACTCAGAAATAACTGACGTAACACAAAATAAACGAGAAACAAAACAAATGCACCATTACCACATTGGAAAACATTTTTAGTGCAGGAAAAATGCTCAAAACAAACCTTAAGGCCAAAATATTTTCATTGGTTTCTTTTATTCTTCAATCAAGATATACTTGAGCCCAATCAATCAACAGCGAAAGAAGCAAGCTATGATGTTGAATTGCACAGATAGGGAATAGTGAAATTGTGCAATTTTTCTACCCAACTCCAAAAAAATTCCTTTAGAAGCTAAGAGTTCACCCAAACATCAAAATGATACTGTAAACTGTACATTAAAGAGTAGCACAGCCCTGATTAAACCTGATTTGCAGTTAATGATGATGACATGACAATTACTTTGAAAGGCAACAATAAGTTACCAGCTTTACTAACCATTCGACAATGTAGTAAGAGAAACAACCAGTCATTTTCTTATCCATCTCAAGAGGCCTAATAATCCACTAATTGATAAGTAATAAGTATCCTAAATGGATTGCTCGGTGTTAGGAATTCTTCTACAGTATAAGTAGCTACCAAAAATACTGTGAATAGATAGTATTATCAGGAATGGTATTTTCCTTTGAAAGCGGGGTCTGTCAATCCCTGAAAAGTACAATGCTACGAAATAAGTAAACTCTTTTTGCTTATTATCATATGTTGAAGTATGAACAGCGCCTGAACTAGTAACAAAACCCACTGCACATCAGGCAATGATCCCAAAACCCTAAATTAATCAAACAGACTACCGAAAACCCTAATGCACGACAAAAATTTCCAATCAAGCAGAAAGCTACGAAGTCAATCACAAAACTATTCTCAGTCAACCAGTCTTCCAGCACTACTGAAACCCTAGGCAACAAGTCACGGTGGAATAAAATACTGTCAAATTGCCGAGACTGACTCAAACCCTGCCAAACCAACTGTACCTGATTTAATATAAAGCTCTTTCCTTGACGAGCGCGGCCACAGACGGAAACCACCCCGACGGGCTGCTTCACCAACTGCAGAAGCGCCACCGCCTCAGGATCCATGTGAAACCTACCCTTCTCGTCGGTGTAGACAAGGCGGATTGGCCTCGGCGGGCCGGCAGACATATTGGGCGAAGCGGCGGGAAGTGGAGTCGACGGAGACGCCGCGTGCGGAGATTCTGCGGCCGAGCTTCGGCCGAATAATCGCATCATATTATCGAAATCGTTCCTTTGAAATTGTTGATTGTGAGGCGAAATGTGGGAAAGCGTCTCCACTCACTTTTTAAACGGAAGAGAGGGAAATTAAAGAGATGGAAAGGGGAAAATGTTCTCGCCAAAGGAATGCTGAAATTACTATTTTGTACCTCCGGGATTTTGTTAACCGAGGGTATTTTTGGAAAGTTATAATCTATATCAAATGACAGCTTGGTTTGGAGGAAGGCGATCTTTAGCCAACTGTCTGTATTGTTAACTTTCCATATTTATTTTATAGTCCTATTATAGCAGTCATATTGGTGTCCCGTAGAGCATCTCCAATAGCGGCGAATGCACCGGCTAGCCGATTCTTGGCACTCGTCGGTCCGCTCGCTGAACCATTGTAGCCGGCGAGCGCTAAATCGGCGAGAAAAACGGCGAGCGCACGCCGATTCCCGAGCGCTCGGCGATGCGCTCGCCGATCTCCTAGCCGCCATTGCAGACTCCAATCGGCGAGCGATAGGCGAGCGGGATTTTTTTATTATTTATTTGATTTTCGAAACACTATATATACGTGATATGCACGTCATTTTCATTTGCACCACTTGTTTTAACGAGTTTTCTCTCTATCTTAATTTCTGTACAAGATCAACAACACGAAATGAGTAACGCGGGTGGTAATAGTGGTGGTAGTGGTGGGGATGCTGAGGAGTTCGAACGGCGTTTGAACGAACAGTTGGAGGCCTATACGTCCCGAGAGATCTACCGGATGATACAACGGGCCTTGCAGCCGGCGGTACCTCGACCTCGACCCGTTGTCCACCGCCGAGCAGTGATTGATCGGGATCACGTAGCTGCACATCAGCGGCTATTTGACGACTACTTCGCACCGGAGCCGCGGTTTAACGCCAACATTTTCAGGCGGCGTTTTAGGATGAGCAGGACTCTGTTTATGCGTATTGTTGACGCTTTGGAGCGTCGATATCTGTGTTTCCGCTTCAGGCACGATGCGGCTGGCAGACCCGGCCACACACCTATTCAAAAGTGCACTGCGGCAATCAGGCAGTTGGCCTACGGAGGCGCGGCAGACATGTGGGACGAGTACATCCACATCGGCGAGTCGACTGCCCTTGAATGTATGAAGTATTTCTGTCAGGACGTGGTTAGGGCTGTCAAAATGGATATCGGGTATTGGATAATACCCGATACCCGAACCCGAAAAAATCGGGTAATTGGATACCCGATACCCGAAAAATCGGGTTTCGGGTCGGGATCGGGTATTGGGTTATTGGGATTTTTGGGTATCTGGTTACCCGATACCCGACCGGGTAATACCCAAAAATCCGAAATATATATATAATTTTATGTTGGTGAATGTATTTTGGTACGGAATAGAGTCGGCTGATCTTGTTTTCGAAAAAGAAAGAGTATTTGTTTCTTCTGTTTCAGCTTCAGCTGCAAAGAAAGATTTTTTGGTATATGAATTTGGAGCTGTTTTGGGGATTTATGTTGTACTTAGTATATAATTTCATTGTAAACAGCTGATGATTTTTGCATTTTTTCTTTGTAGTGGTGATTAGAGTCACATCCAGTTAATGATTGTTTAATTGATTTCATTACTAAATTTAAGGGGTGTAGTTAGTTTGAAGTTAAAGAAAAAGAAAAATAATGATTTGAGCTTAATCGATTCATAACTAAAAAGATGAAATTAATTTTTTTTAATCGGGTATCCGGGTACTCGATTTTTCAGGACTGGATACCCGAATCGGGTATCCGGGTACCCGAAATCATTTTCGGATCGGGTATCGGGTAGCAAAATTTAGGATTTTCGAGATCGGGTACCCGATTTGACAGCCCTAGGCGTGGTTGAAATATTCGGTGATCAGTACTTTCGAAGCCCTACCCCCGAAGACTGTCAGGAGCTGATGCAGATGCACGGGGCGAAGCATGGGTTCCCGGGTATGTTAGGCAGCATAGATTGTATGCATTGGGAGTGGAAGAACTGCCCCGCTGCCTGGAAAGGGTTCTACACGACCGGCTACAAGGGAAAGAATCCCACGATGATCCTCGAGGCCGTAGCTGATTACCGGCTATGGATTTGGCATGCATATTTTGGGGTAGCCGGGTCGAACAACGACCTCAACGTCCTCAACTCGTCGCCCCTTTTCAACGAGCAATGCCAGGGCGTCGTCCGACCATCAGTTTTGTCGCAAACGGGAACCAGCATGATATGGGCTACTACTTGGCGGATGGGATATATCCTAGGTGGCCCGTCTTTGTGAAGACGATCAGATGCGCATCAGATGAGAGGAAGGCCTACTTTGCGGAACGACAGGAGTCGGCGCGCAAGGACGTGGAGCGCGCATTTGGCGTGCTCCAGTCTCGATGAGCGGCAATTAGGGGTCCAACGCGTTTGTAGCATGTCGACTGCATTGCTGATATAATGTACGCATGTATTATCATGCACAACATGATTGTCGAAGATGAAGGTGTACAACTGACTAGTTGGGCCAACGACGATAATGAAGCCGGTCCAAGCCACGGCGTGGCCACCCCCAGCGTACGAAGTGGGGTACCTCACGATGAAGCCAGTCGCCTCCAAGCACATGCCGACATGCGCCAAGTGGAAGCTCATATTCGACTCCAAAAGGATTTAATTGAAGAGTTGTGGGCGCAGAGGACTACACGGCGTTAGTTTTTTTTTTAATTTTGTAATTTTTTTAATGTACCTTTTTAAATTTAAATGAAATTATTGCATTTTCCCGTATATGTGTCGTAAGTTGAATTCTGTATTTTGTGTGATTGTTATTTTTATAATTTTGTTTATTATGGCTGGACTATGGCTGGGCTATTGCTTGTGCAGTTGCTTGTCCGAATGATGTGGCAGGAGGAATTTTAGTGTTGATGATGTGGCAGGAGGAGTTTGTGACTGGGCTATGGCTGGGCTATTGCTATTAGAGATGTTCTTATCATGGAGCCCCCGCTTGCAGGGATGAAATGGTAAGGGATACTGTTGTAGTTATCTCTTCCCAGCATCAGCATCCTTTGTAGAGGGGTTGACACACACCCACTCACAGAGTGAGCGTCCGTTTAACCATTTTTATTTTTATTTTTCTTTAAAAAGTCGGTGAAAATATGAGAAAAATAAATTTTTTTAAAAAAACAATATTTCCTCCAATATAACCAATGTTCCCTCTTTAACCTCTAACTCGTCTATAAATACCTCATTCTCTTTAAAAATTTTCATTTGCATTTTCAGTATGGCTAGAGGCATGGGACGAGATAGACCAAACTAAGCGACCCTTCAAACTCCCACATATGTTTTAATGGGAATGTTGTTCACCGCTATAACAACCGGCACTTTCCGTACGATGCGGTCATAGTCACATTACCAGACAATTGAGCACCTCATGTCTCGTTTAAATATCGACTCCGCCCAAGTTATTTTTTTATGATTTTTTATTTTTAGGATTTTAATTATATAATTTTATTTTGTATGAATTTTCAAAATTTTAATGAATTTTTATTAATGAAATGATTTTTTCTTAATTATATTTTTAAATTAAAGAATGAAGTGTTGTGAGTCATAAACAGAAGGAGAAATTTCGGAATAAGGGGTTAAATTCGTTGACTTTTCGTAATTAGGGATTCAATTCGCTGACCTTTCGTAATTTGGGATCGAGGCATGTGTATTCTTCAGAATAAGGGATTTGTGATATTTTATCTTATTTATATTATTTTTAATATTATTTTCCTCTAACCATTTATCAGTTGTATAAATTACCCCTTCAAATTTTTACCTAAATTCTACTTCAGAATTTTGAAGATCCAACGTTCAAATTTCATCTGCAAAATGCTGCAGAGCGAGAAATTGCAAGATCTCTAGTGGGAGGTACGACATCTACTACATTCATTCATCTCATTACATCGAATATGTACACTTGTTTCTAATCTGACCTTCACCTGAAGTGTATCTTCATTATCTGACTACATACATTTCAGATGCCATTTTAGTTGGGTTGTAAGTATAAAGGAATTCGCTCACCCCACATTTGAACTAACTTCTGCTATGCTGAGGGCAGGGCCGACCTTTTTCCTGGCCATTTCCATGTTTTCCTTTGTCTTCCAAATTAGTGCTTTGATAATGGAAAATGAGCTCAAACTTCGCCAGGTATTCGTTTCAGCTAAAAAGAGCAATTGTATTATGAGCTTGGAAATGCTCGGTACTAATCCATGTTCTTTTGTGTTCTTTTCATAACAAACTATGACGATGATGGGTCTTTATGATACCGCATATTGGTAATCATGGTTCACATGAGAGGGAATACTAACCTTTATTTCATCCCTTCTAACAGTACTTTTTGGGATGATGTTCGGATTTGATTTCTTTTTGAACAACAGTTTCACAGTTGTCTTCCTCTTGTTTTACCTTTTCCAATTGAGTATGGTAGGTTTGATCCCAGCACGAAACTTCATCAGTTCACATCTGTTTCCAAGTCTTGACTTGTGAAAAATGCACAAGGAGATTCTGAGTAATAAAATAATTTGTTGTTTTATTTCTCAGGTTGGTTTCGCCTTTATGCTGTCAGCCTTTATTGGCAAGTCATCTTCATCCTCAATATTATTAAGGAATTTGAAATTTGAACGTTGGATCTTTAAAATTGTAGAATTTAGATAAAAATTTGAAGGGGTAATTTAGGCAATTGATAAATGGTTAGAGGGAAATAATATTAAAAAAGAACATAAATAAGATAAAATATCACAAATCCCTTATTCTGAAGAATATGCATGCCTCGATCCCAAATTACGAAATGTCAGCGAATTGAATCCCTAATTACGAAAGATCAGCGAATTTAACCCCTTATTCCGAATTTTCTCCAGAAGAGATGGGATTTGATAAATATGGGGATGAATGATTGTGAAAAATGGTTAAAAGTGGTGTGGTGCCATGTATAACTAAGACATCAAATGAATAACAATCTAGGATAATTTTTTTTAATTGAGTTAAATTAAATGTCATAGAGATTACTTCGAGATTCATTTTCTTCCTTATCAATCATCATGATATTAATAATATTATTAACATTCAATATTTTAAATTGACAACACTTACCTTTTTGAAGAGACCCAATATTTTAAACAATTTGATTAATTTAGAGAGTGTTAGATAGATACACCAATAAATGGGTCTGGTGTGCATTGCATTTCTGCTGGGCCTCAGTTTTGTAGCCCATTGGGCCAGCCTACGTATGCAAATGCTTATAAACGGTAGGCCAAATTTTTCAGACGGGCAGCTTTGGACTTTGGAGGCTTATCAAATTTGATTTGAAGGAACAGATAATACTACTAGAGATCATTTTTAGAAAGTTTAGAATGTCAAGAGATAATCAAGGAAATCATTTACCGTAAACAAGGAAGGCAAATCACTGAATATAAGGAAAAGATTGGAGCATTAATATGAAATTGGTATGACTAGAAATAGGATTATATTCTCCCACAGAGGCGGATCCAGAAAAAATTGCCAGTAAGGGCTCCACTAGGGCTTGAGGTGCAGTCGAGCAGAGGAGCGTTGCCGCGTTGGTGTCGCCGTGTCTCCGTGCAGCAGGGCTGGTGTCGCCGTGTAGAACAAAGAAGCGGCATTCCGGGCCTTCGGATGGCACGGGCGGCGGCTGTCCGCAGCGTCGTGCCTCGCCTCGATAGAGCGATGCGGCACCGCCGGCGAAGAGACGTTTCAGAGATATTTTGGAATTGAGGATTTTCAGTTTTGCTGCTTTTCTCATTTTTTTTATTTACTTTTTGTTACTGAGTTATTTTTAATTAGTTATTTTGAGTAGTATTTTTTATTTTGGGCTGAAATCAAATTTTATTTTGGACCTTTTTATGGGCTGAATTTTATTTATACTCACTTGTCTAACACTTCTTGGGCTGAATTTTATTTATTTCCTGTGATGGGCTTAATTTTTTGTAATTATATATGTATTATTTAACTTAAAGTCATCTTCTTCCTCACAATAATCATCCACCATTGTTAATGCTCTGCAAATTTTTACTTCTTTCATTAATCTCAGCCCTTTCTATTAATTATTTCAAGATAATTTGTTCTACATTAGCATCACCTTAATAAGGGCTTAACATGATTTTTTAAAATTTTTAAAAATTTATAAATACAAAATAAAAAAATTAAAAAAAATGGGTAAGGGCTTAAGCCCTACCCTCTTATAGTGTAGATCCGCCCCTGTTCTCCCATATTTACACTGTATGCCTCTCATATATACTAAGTAGGATGTATTGTATATGAAAATATACACTAAAAAAATTAGTATTAATAATTCAAAAAACAAATAAGCACAATCATAGAGTCGGCGAAACGGGTAACCCTGCTGCACCCATAGTCTATGGGCCATAGACGAGTAGGCACTCACACCCGATTTTGACCAAATGCGCAGTCCTGATACCCTTCCCGCACCATATCGGGTAGTCTTGATACCCGAGTCAGGTATCCCGCATCCAACGTCCCGGGTACCCGAATCTTGAGTCTTGACATATCCAATATATACTATATGTGCGTCTACATGAGCCTGTGACATATCCAATACATATGTATGTACTATGACATATCAAATGTAGAGAAATGATATGCTACGTACCCTATGTGAGCTCCACTTTGACGCACATTTAGTATTGTTCGTTCCGATTTATATATTTAGTTTGATTCTAATACATTAAAAAATATTATTGAAATTTTTAATTTCACAAAATTCATAAAAATCAAAGTCCGATTCGCTCGTTTTCTCTATATTTCAAATAAATTAATAAGATAACAAATCAAGTTTTGATTTTTATGAATTTTGTGAAATTAAAAATTTCAACAATATTTTTTAATGTATTAGAATCAAACTAAATATATAGAATAAAAGAACAACGTTAAACGTACGTCAACCGAAAGTGATGCTCACATAAGGAGCTCACATAAGGTATGTAGCATATCATTCCTCATAAGATGTATATATACCAATGGCATATCCATGAATATTATAATAGGGGTACGATAAATAGTTACACCTATCGAAAGATTTAACATTCAATCAATCTTTTTATTCTATTATCTCAATCATTTTTTTCAATGAATCACTTCATTGTATATAAAAAGAAAATTATTTTTTATTGTTATTACTTGAAAAAATACTACTACTATTTAAAATGGGTATAAAACAAATGAGAGAACAAATTATTGGAGTATTATATTTTAACTAAAACAAAATACATAATATTTTATATAATTCCAAATATGAGCATAATTAAAAACCATAAATTATAAAGATTATATTCAATTATATATACTTTAATGGGTATAAAACAAATGAGAGAACAAATTATTGGAGTATTATATTCAATCATATTCATACGTAACAATTGTATATAGATAACAAATTAAAACAAAAATATAGATATCCAAGGCAAAATAGCAGGAAAACGCACTTGGGAGGAGACGAACCTGGGTCAAGGTTATAACAGAGAGCATTTTACCATTAGACTATTTGCTATTCTAGGAGTACACCATACCCTTATACCCCTTTGTTCTTAACTAGATCCGCCATTGATATATACGTGTGTGTACTTGGAATAAATATATTCAAATATATAGAATGGAATGAAAGAGAAATATGTTAATAAACCCTAAATTCCTAATATAATTTACAAAATTGTCGTGTATTATGCGGGTGTATCGGGTATACCCGAAACCCGCAAACATTAGATTTTAAATACCCGCACCTGACCCGTTTCCTGCTTCTATCGCGTAGCGGGCACCCATTACCCGCCGAGTATCGCATAGGGATGGAATTATCATGATATTTAAAATATAACTGGGAGCTCAAATGAATTCCGGGATTGGTTTTCCTTAGTTTACAAATAAAAGCATTTCATCTCCAATTTGATGACGTAATAAAGAAAACATCAACCTATTGATCATAGCTAGGAACTACTTAGAGCATCCGCAATAGCGGAGGTCTGACCGGCGAGCCAGTCATCCGTCGGGGACGTCCGCTATTGCAGCGGAACAGGCGGACACGGACGTCCCTTGCGGACGAGAGGTCATCCGACGGACGTCCTATTGTTTGATTTTTTTTAAAAAAACTCTATATATACGGCTCGTTGAACTTCATTTCATTCGCACCACTTGTATTAACAAGTTTCTCTCTCTCTACTTTCATTTCTTGTGAAGATAAATGGAGCATGACAGTGATTCTCCCGCCACGAGCGAGTCACAAACGCCGACGGAACTGCGGGGATGCCCGGGATGATGCCCGAAATGGCGGCGATGATGCCTGGAATGCCGGCGATGATGGGTGGGTACTATAATATGTGCCCTTGGATGGTGCCCCAAATGCCCGGGGGTGGAGGGATGATGATGCCCGGGGGGAGTGGGGGGATGGTGATGCCCGGGGGGAAGGGGGAGTGGAGGGATGGTGCCCCAAATGATGCCCGTGATGGGGGGAATGATGCCTGGTATGATGCAAGGCATGCCTGCTCCTGCGGGGGTAGCAGAGTGGGGGTCCCCCAATCACCTGGGGACAATGTGTATCGCCCCTACATGGATTTATTGTCTAGTGATTCCCAAAGTACTCCACTTGAAACTCAGTTCACCAGCATTGAGACTTTCTCTTTGTAGGAGTTGGGGATATCTCCGGTCAGGGGGTCTCCCACTGAGAAACCACCGGTGGTAGGGAAGTCGAAGAAGAAGGGCAAAGGAAAGGGCAAGGGCACTAGTGAGTCCTCGTGTGTCCTCTTCGACGAGGGGGTGACAGACGAGGGAGAGGGGGAGGAGGAGGCCGGCGAGGGAAGAATGACCTTTTGGAGCGAGGCGGAGTGCGTCTCCCTGGCAAAGGCCTGGATGAGTATAGTCGAGGATCCCTACGTCGGGACTAACCAGACTATCGACAGGATGTGGTGGCGCATTAGCAAGAACTACATCAAATTCAGCCCAGCAGGTGGGAAGCCTCACGATGGAGAGCAATGTCGGAAACAGTGGGAGCGGCTAAGGAGATCGCTCACCCGATTTTCCGGCATCTACGAAAACAACGTCCGTACAGCAACCAGCGGCATGTCCATGGAGGATGTGAAGAGTTTGTCCATGCAGGAGTTCATCGACAAGAAGAAGAAGTTCGGCGTCTTCAAATATTGGGATGTCTATCTTGTGCTGTAGGATTCCGCCAAGTTTCATGCGGGTGTTGAAGCTGGATGGCCGAAGCGGACGAAGCTCAACGCCTCCGGCGAGTACAACAGCAGTGCCGGTTCCCACGACCTCCCCGAAGCCGCTGCAGAGATCCCGACCCCTCCATCGTTCTCCCGCCGTCGTCTGGTTGGACAAAAGACCGCGATGCGGACGGCTAGGGGAAGCGCCAGCGGGTCCCACGAGGTCCAATTGGCAGCTCCTAGCCAGGGCAAGGCCGAACTCACCCACCTCGCGCGCATGCAGCACAATCATACTTTACTCGACACCATAGAAAAGTGGCGGGAGGCGACTGTCCCCTTATACAAGGAGATGTTGAATGGGGTCATCGACAGTATGAGGCGCGAGTTGGGTCTCGCACCCCTGCCCGGGAGTGACGGCGGGTCTTGCCAAGGGGACGACGAGGAGTGAGGCGGGGGTCGCGTGTGTCGAAGCTTTGGGATGTTTTTTAAATTTGAACTATGTATTTTTTTAACTATGTATTTTTTTATTTAATTATGTATGTTTTTTTTAAATAAAATGGTTGCATTTTCTCCGTATTCCTGTCGAAATTTTAATTCTGTAAAATTGCATATTTGTGAATTTGTGAATTTTGATTATTGGGTTGTCCTTGGATACGTCCGCTAATGTGGAGTGAGATGTCTTTATGACGTGGCAGTGCTGTGGGATGTCCTTATGACGTGGCAGGACGTGTTTTGGGATGTCCGTCGGGACATCCGTCCCCGAGTCGTGGATGCTCTTAAAATAAATAAATATACATGATAAAAAAGTAGGAGGAAAATAGATGAAAGAATGAGACCAGCCGCCTATAATCTCAACTCTTAGGTTTTAACTTTAAATTCAAAGTGCAAATCTATCCAAAACAACTCCATTGACATCCAAAACAACTCCATTGACATTTTCTCTATCAAGCTATCTTCTAGAGCATCCATAATGGCTTTCGCCCAGCAATAGTCCAGTCATAGCCCAACCAAAAACTCCTCCTGCAATATCATAAGCACTAAAAATCCTCCTGCCACATCATCAAGACAAGCAAATAACCCAGCAATAGCCTAGCCTCATCACTCCTAATTATATAAAACAAATAGTTGGCAATCACACAAAATACGGAATTAAATTTACGACACAGATACTCGAAAATTCAATAATATTATTTAAATTAAAAAAGTACATTAAAAAACTATATTAATTTAAAAAAAGTACAATAAAAAAATACAATAATTTAAAAAAAATTACATTATTTAAAAAAAAACCGACCTCCGCCTCAGTTCCTCGTCTCCGTCGCCGCCGGTACCCCCCGTGCCCCCCGGTCTTCAAATCGCTACGCATGCTCACGAGCAATGCGTGAAGAAAGCTCTTCTCCTCGGGGTCCTCTGCCGACTTCCAATCGGCTAAGATCTTGACCATCTGAGCACGCGTTTGTTGACGCGCGAAGAATTTGAGATCCTCTGTCGACTGGCCAATGGGGGATGCTGACTGGACCTCCCGGACCCCCCGGCGCCCCCCTTGCCTCCCGTTGCGCCCGCCTTTGACCAACCCGGTGAGTTCGGCGAACGAACGATGGAGGGGACGGGAGCTCCTGAGCACCCTCGGGGAGGTCGTGGGAACCACCGCTGCTGCCGCTGTAATCACCGGTATAGTTCAGTCGTTGCTTCTTCGGCCAGCCAGCGTCGACACCTGCCCGAAACTTCTCGGAGTCGTTCAGCACCTCATAGCAGTTCCAGTAGGTGAACTCCTTATACAACCCGGGTTGGGGGAAGGCTTTCTCCGCTATCCTCCTGCAGTCATCCTCCGTTTGGCCACTACTCTGCATGCGGAGGGCGTTGGCATACAAGCCCGAAAATCGAGAGACCCCAGCCCTGATTCGGTCCCACGCCTTCCGGCACTCTTTCCCATTGCGCGGCCTCTCCTCCGGGCAAAATGCCTTGTAGGCTGGTGCTATTTTGGCCCACATGTTGACGATCCTCTGATTGTTCAAAGTGAGGGGATCATCGCAAACACTCACCCACGCCTTGGACAGCGCGACGTTCTCCGCATCCGTCCACCTCCTCCGTACCGAGCAGTCGTCCTCAACTGGCTGCGACAACTCGCCGACCCTCTTGCCCTTCCCCTTTGGGGGCCCCGACCCCGCCCTACTCCCCCTGTTTGAACGGGAGTTTCCGAAACACCGAGAAGATCAAACCCCAACTCCTATAAGGAGAAAGTCTCATATTGCGTAAACTGCGCCTCCGCTGGGGTCGATGTGTGCGAAGAAGCAGTCGAAAAATCAAAACTGAGGCGATAGACGTCCCCCCCCCGGCGTCCCCTGCGTCGCCGGTACCCCTCCCGGCATCATCTGCATTCCGGGTGCCCACCCCGGCATCGCCGGTAACCCCCGGCTGCCATCCCGGGCATCATCTGCTGCCACGGGTACATGTTGTAGTACCCGGGCATCGGACCCCATACACTCCCAAGGGTACCGGGGAGTTTGAGACCCGCTCGTCATTGGAGTACCTTCGTTGTTGTTCTCCATTTCACGTTGTTGATCTCGTACAGAAATTAAGATAGAGAGAGTACTCGTTAAAACAAGTGGTGCGAATGAAAATGGCATGCAAAGCGCGTATATATAGTGTTTCGAAAATTAAAAAAAAAAAAATTCGTTCGCCGATTGCTCGCCGGTCCGGTGCCTGCAATGGCGGCGAGCGGACCGGCGAGCGCATCGCCTAGCGCTCGCGAATCGGCGTGCGCTTGCCAATTTTTTCGCCGAAATAGCGCTCGCCGGTTACAATGGTTCGGCGAGCGAACCGGCGAGCGCCGGAGATCGGCTAGCCGATCCGCTCGCCGCCATTGTGGATGCTCCTACAGACCGTTCCAGTGTAATATTAATGCATCTGACTCGTCAACAAGTATATAATACAACTATTACAGTATTATTTAAAATGCATATCACACAATAAACCATGGTAAGCAATAATTGAGTTTTGGGAATAAATTAACCGTGGTTAACTTTTAGCAATAATGCATCAAATGTTGTCCTTAATTCAATTAGTGGATCAAAATTCTAAGCCTAAGTTTGAACTCTAAGAAAAATTGCGAGTAACAAATGGTATGTTTTATGGTAATTTATTGTCGGCGTAGTTGATCAGTTGACATTTTTAGTAGTCATTAAGTACCTATTAATTATTAATGACGCAACACCAGAAAAGTTTGCCTCGCAACTAACTTATCTATGTTTGTTCAATTATAAATTCCTATCCATTTCCAATTTAATAAAGTATGTATAATTAGAGATCATATATATATATATACTGCAAATGGATCAATTCGCTTATCCCGCAAATCCAAAGCAACAAACCAAAGAGAAGAAAAGGCTGAGTGAGGAGCAAGTGAGGCTATTGGAATGGAATTTCAACTTCAATAAGAAGTTGGACTCCGACCACAGGTCCCGCCTAGCACTTGAGCTCGGTATCCTGCCTAGGCAAGTGGCGATATGGTACCAAAACAAGCGGGCGCGTGACAAAATCCAAGGGCTAGAGATGGAGCACAAGGGCTTGCAGATGCAACTCGAGAGTGTGTTGATCGATAACTCGAGGCTTAGGAAGGAAGTAGAGAGACTCAAGGTGGGGATAACTAGGGCCCAAGGTGCCACCAGGACCACCTGCACCTCTTTCAACTTTGGAGTCTCATCACATGTACGAGACCCGTTTTATGATTAGTATTAATGTGATACAGATCTTGAGTATGAAATATTTTTTTCACGATGCTATATTTTATGTTAAGCTGAATATAATATATATCGTGATAAAAATGAAAAAAATTACAATCCACTTTAGAGTTTACATTGAAATGAATATCTTGAGTATCATATTTTACTTCCAAACTTTTTGTGATCAATATTCTTAAATGTATTTTTTTTTCTTCTTTTCCATGTTTGATTAATATATATATCATAAAAACTA
This sequence comes from Salvia splendens, assembly GCF_004379255.2. NCBI lineage: Eukaryota > Viridiplantae > Streptophyta > Magnoliopsida > Lamiales > Lamiaceae > Salvia > Salvia splendens. The sequence goes on from NC_056039.1 coordinate 30,723,800, forward strand.
GACCCCAACTCTAAATCCTATCCGACTAAGTGGTTATTTTTTATAAACTTCTATTGAGAAAAATTCATGTTAGTATATATGAACTCTGCTGTTTTTATTTATTTTCAAATTCAAAAAATCATTCTATAGGGTACTGTTTTTTATATAAAAAATCTGTGTCGTTACAAAAGTTCCTACTTTTAGGAAACAACGGGATATTTTAATTGTAAACTTGAATTCAGTTATTTAATATTATATTATTAATTTAATTTTATTTTTATGCAGTTGTTTATTTTATAAAAATTATCATTGAAGTGTCATATCATATATCAAATTTACCAAATAAAGTAGAAGAATATGCAATGGTTGCATCTAGAATCAACATAAACCCAAATCTATCGGATCCGGGTTAGTTCTAGTCGAATTGCATGCTATTCGAATTATAATTTTATCGGTTCAAAACTTTAATGTCAACATTCCTCTAAAATTAGAGAACGATTTGGATCAGCCCACTAATTTCAAATTGGACTCAGATCCATGTTTTAAAATATTGTTTCTAGTCTCTACTTTAAGATAGATATTCGAATTATATTTTAATCGGTTAAAAGCTTTAATGTTAACATTCCTCTAAAATTAGAGAAAGATTTGGATCAGCCCACTAATTTCAAATTGGACTCAGATCCATAGTTTAAAATGCTGAGATGTTTTTGTCTCTCTTTTATGCGAATAACATACGCATTCGTGGAAATTTTCCGCTAAAGAGACTACTATATTTAGAAAATCAAGACTGTGTTTTGATTTTTGAACTATTCCTTTACTTGATTGTTACGTTCAACTTGAATTTCAATTACTTAATTATAAACTTGTTTATAAATCAAGTAGATCCAATTATTACAATCTGAAGTCACTTAATTTTAAACTTGTTTATAAATCAAGTAGATCCATTTTTTTACCCATTATACACACGACCTCAAATGTGCGGGAGTGGGTGTCTTTAGTTGATGAAAGGACATTACTTCACAACATAAAGTCGAACCAATGGAGCAATAATAATATTGTGACTATAATTTAATATAATATTTCATTATCTTGGTTCCCTTTCTTTCATTATCCTAATATAGTGGACTGTGGACCTAACAAAATAAAAATTTTAGGCTACAAATCTTTATATGGGGATTCGATAAGTGTTTTTTGACACCCTCTCGTGGGAAGAGCGATTCAGAATTGAATTTAAATTTATAGTATCTAATAATATATCTGTGATATAAGTAACTCTTATTAATATACTTTCGTATTCAAATAGTAGCATTTCATAGCGCGATAATGCTAATTACTTATATTGCTATATTTCCGATATTCTCATAGTAACTTAATGCTCACTGATTTGAGTAAAATTTTAAACGGAGTTAATATTCTTATTGTTTTCATTTTTTAAAGAAAATGCCTCACTTTTTTTTTCGGTATTTCACTAAATAAAGATTACCTATTTCAAAAATTGTAAATACAGAGTAGTAGTATTAATTTTTGTTCTCTCTTTTTATACGAGTAGTACTAACTAAAATAAGTGTATAAAATCTCTCTCATTTTTTTAAAAATATGATCAACGAATTCAAAGTTGGAGTGACGTAATCAAATTTTCAAGAAAAATATGATTACGTTTGAAATTACGTAATAGTCATATTAAAGAGGCAACAATAGGTTTCGTAAGCCCACCTCGAATGGTCATCAATTCATTATCAACCAATTCCATGTATTTACAGTTTTTAGTTGACCTCCCTACACCACCATTTTGAAATCTCCCTTTTTCGTTTAATTTTTAAGAGACCAAACATTATCTAATCTGTAATGGTGGTGGTTATTAATTTGATTTCTTTATTTTTTTTGAAGTTTCTAGTTCCATTTCAATTTCACCTACATCAAAGAGAACTTTAAATCAAATCAAATTTATAACTTATTCTAAATTTGTATCTCCTCGTTTGTCATAACTTTAGGTAGTGTTCGGTTTGTTAGACAAGATAACGGTAAATACAATATGGGATAAACTAAAATGAGATTATGTAAGATTTAATTGATGGAAATAAGATTTTTGAAATTATAAAGACAAACCATGATATATTATTATGGATCGAACTTCAAAATAACAACCTAAAAGACTCTAGTTCTAATTAATCTCGAACAAACTAAGGCTGTGAAAGATTAGGTCCAAAAGAAATACTCCTACTAACAATTCCAATTATCAATAGTTTTTGCCCTCATTTTGAAAAGGCAATTCCGATTGTGGCAATCTAGAGATTGTGAACCGGCCAATTAAAGTCAACTTGGGATTAGTGGATTTTATAGAAAGTAATATTAATTGTACGAGACGCGTTATTTTGATTGTTGTTCCTCCCCTCAAAAAAAGGAAAAAAGACAGAAAAAATAATTAAATACTAGTAGTAGAATTTATTAAAACAATTCCCCACTAGATTGGTCAACTCGCAATAACGACATTTGGAATTGGTAGTATACATAAACGAGCAAATAACATTTTGGTTACGTAATTGACGATTTGATATCGGCCTACTCAACAATACATTTTGGTCTTATCATCATTACACGTTATTATCACTATTCATTACTTTCATGTACTACATAGTAAAGACTTAACACTGATTTTGGTAATGAAAATTAAATTAGTGGAGTATATATTAATAATATACGGGGACTCGTGAATCATATTTTGAAAGATATCCTGGGTTCATATATTAAAAAGTGTGTTTTGACTTTTGAGATTATTTTTATTGTAAAATCATATTTATGAGGAAATAAATATAATGCCATTCATTTTTCTTTTACATTCTTTTAATTATATTCCAATTTTAGATTTTGATTTATCATATTTACATTGTCTGATTTTAGGCTAAAATTTGTGGGCTCATACCTCACTTTTTGATATCACAATACTATCTAATCATTCAATTAATATTATCTCTTAAATCATTAATAAAAATGAAAAATATTTTGAAATGAGACTAATGTGTATCAAAATAGAAACATAAGCTGTCTTCACATGACCAAAGTCATCCTAAAATTGTAAAATACCAAGTAAATAAAATTAGAATGTCATAAATCTGTTATACTTATTTAACATCGACCAAATCGACCAAATCGACCAAAGTCTAAAGTTATTATCTCTTCAATAAATATAAAATATTCGAAGCCATGAAATATTCACCAAAATCCATCAAAAATGGTATTAGCCAAATAAAACAACACCAAAAAAGCAACATAAAAACTAATAAAGGATAAAATATTAAAATCAGTTAATGTACGTACAACAAACGATAACAACACACACCAGTAATATCACGTCGAACATCCTCTTCTAGAAGAAGTATTGATCGCTTGCAACACACACCATATCCAAACAAATTGTACTCACAAAGTGAAAAACATAATCTTCCCAAAACTAAGAAATCTAATAACAACAAAAAACAATAAAATCAAGAAGATAAAATATCCTAAACTTGTTGATGTCAATTTTATTGAGAGATTAAAAGTGTTTTATAATTTGTACCAATCTCGACGAAGTAGGTAATTTATGAACGAAAAGATTCATTCAATTTATCAGAGCCATATATATCTAAGGTTCAAATATCATCATATCTTGAGCAAAGTAAGCCTAAACTCTAAACAATAAATAGTTACCCTAGAGTTGTAAAACAACATATAATAAAACTAGCTAGAGTGTCTTTAACTATGTTATTAATATGACAAGTAGTGTAGATTGGAAATGAGATAGTTATCTGAGTTTGACTAAATGAAAGGTGTTTAATTCGTTTAACAGGTGGTAGTATTATTTTGAAATGTATAGAGCCTATTGGCCTGTTTGTCAGACAATATGTGCGTCTCTGATAATAACACTATATGCATTATATAGTATATTAGTATTACTTTATAATACACAAAATGAATCAAATGATACATCTAGAAAACGTAAAATTGTCCTAGCTGAGCGATTATTGAACAAGCTAGATTCTTAGAAGTGGCGTAAACGAGTTAAATGCCTATTACTCCATATTTCAAATAATCTGGATGCTGAAAGCAGAGAGCACAGGTTTATAACTTTATAAGCAAATTGAATAGTGTGATAATATCAAAATATCTTATATTTATTAAACACGTGTATTCATGCATTTTTAATATATTACTCTTTTTAGTGAAATCACTAATCAGTCATTGAGATCACAGCCAAAGAAGTTACTCCCTCCGTCCCGCTTTAGCAGTCCCGGTTGATCAATTTCGGGTGTCCCGCTTTAGGAGTTCCCGGTTGAACTCGGTAACATACAAATTGATGTCATTACAATTTTAAAACCAGGAAGCAAATTCTCTCCCCTCATTTCTCTCTCTGAAAGTACTCGCCCTTCCCTGAGAACCCTAGATCTGGAGAACAAGATCAGCCCCACTCCCGAACCCTGTGTTGAATCCTCCCTCTCTCGTGCTTAAATGGGAACCCTAAACCCACAATCTCCACAGACACCACCATCTCCGCCGCCAACACCACCATATCCGTCGGTCTATTGGTCATTCGAAAAAAGCTATGGGTCGACTGAGAGTGTGATCGCCACCCATGACTCCCCTATTCCAACGTATTCGTGGGAGAAAACGGACTCCATATCCATCGTCATCCCTGAAACTCAGTTCTCTGTGAACCCTAGCTGCTCCCCTCTCCCTCCGCTCTCTCCGTCGGCCGATCTATCATTTAACTCAACCGTGGAGCCGGTTGACCTTGGTAGTGATGTCGACCCGTTCCCAATTTATGGCGTTGTCCCTGAAACACCACTGACGACACCAAAGGCTCGGTACACAGAGGAAGAGGAGCGTTACATTCGGTTTATGGCCATTCAATTCCCATGTTTTTTAAAGCTCCTCTAAATCTGTGAGTATGGTTTTCAATTCTATGCATTTTGAGGGATTGGCCTTCGGGCATCACTGTGATGAAAAATTGCAACCTTTCTGATGTTTTGTGTTTAAGCCACCCCTATTTTTTTGGGTTTGGAGGTTTATACGCTATGTGGTGATTGTTCTGCCTTGGTGGTGTTTTTGGTTTGATGGTGTTGTGGTGTTATGGTGCTGTGAATTGGTTGATGGTATTGTGGATGGTGGTGTTTTGGGTTGGTGGTGTTGTGGCTTCTTTGTGTTGTGGGTTGCTGGTGTGATTGACTTGGTGATTGCTTACCTGCTGCTTCATTACATTGTGCTCCAATACTTGATGTAATTGAGTTGGTTCCTGGTCTTTTGGTTATTGCCTATGATATTAATGTGTGATGGTTAATTTGTTGGAGGATGAATACTTACCCAATGATGAGATTTCTCTGAAGGAACCTGGTTTTTTGCATTGTGCTTCATGATTGTTGATTGCTTGCTGCGTTTTGGTTCCTGTTGCTTACCCAATGATGAGAATGCTCTGATGGGATTCTTGTTTTACAAAAAGTATGCATTACTTAGATGTTCCTTACATATTCAATGCATTACATTAAAAAAACTAATGCAACAAAACCAAATGCAGCCTGAGTGATCTCTGTCCTAGTAGCCAAATGCAGTGGCCAGATCCCCAATGTCCTAGTATGGGGCCTAAGCTGTTTATCCTTTACCCACCTACAAATTGTAGTTTTACTAACTCCAAGCTTTGGTGCCATCACCCTATAGGAGGATCTTTCAAGGACAGAGAGTGATCTAACCTTTACTTCGTCAACTTTTTTTCTTTTCTCCACGTTTGTATCCTTTAACTTTTCCAACCATGTGTGCAGGTTCTCCATTCTCCATCATCTTTGTGGCTGCCTTCCAAAGTCTGGAAATGGTCTTCCTATTGACAGCAAAAGCTTCGGCTGCCTCACACACTGCTCCTTTTCGAAGAACACCACATTGACTGTTCTTCAGTAGATGCTGCACAATGTTGTTCTTCATGTTGGTGGTGAAGTATTGATTCACCCGCTGCTCCGCCATTCCCGATGATGAAATTTTTCTGAGGGATTCCTATTTTGAAACTAATGCAGTGTGCGTTTTTAGTGTTTTTGATGGTAGTGGTAGATGGAAGGAGAAAATGTAGGTGATGGATGTATTTATATTGTGTTTATTGTACTTAAGATTTCAATGTAGAACTTCAAAATTTCCCTCCCAAAATTTAGGGAGGTTATTTTGGCAGAATGTATTCTCTCCATTTTGGTAATGAAAAATTGAATGTTGATTTCACTTAATCTTCTTTTCCCACTGTTTTGGCAGATTGTATTCCCTCCATTTTGGTAATGAAAATTTAAATTTGGTACCAACTACAGTAATTAATGTGTTGCATGGAGTTAAAAAAAATGAATGCAAGTGAACAGTCAGTCACTTTGGTGACGAAAATAAAAGCAAAAAAGTTGTTTAAAAGTGGGACCCAACCTCCACTACATCATTTATTTATTACACACTTAAACACTCCTTAAAACATGTGCCCGACTCAACCGGGACTGCTAAAGCGGGACGGAGGGAGTACTATATAAAACTTGTCGGTGACATTATCTTCATCTTTTAATTTGTACTCAATATTCGTAAAATTCTACTACTATGTGAAATGACATTGCTTAATTAAACCCCCTCCGTTCCCGAAGAGTATGCACTATTTCCTTTTTCGTTCGTCCCTAAAGAGTATGAACTTTCAATTTTAGAAACTATATTCTCTCTAATGAGGTGAGACTCATTCTCCATTAACAATAATTAAAAAAACTTTCTCTATATATCTCTTACTTTACCAATAATGCATTAAAACCCGTGCCGAACCCAAAGTTCATACTCTTTGGGAACCGAGGGAGTAGTACTTACTTCCTTTCCTTTTTCAGATTAATTTTTTAATTACATCCCAAATAACTCTAATCTCAAATTTAATTTAATGAAATCTTATGAACTGAATTACGGATATTCATGATCATATTTTATTTGACCAACCACATATATATAGTTGAATACATGCCTCGGATAATATAAAGTTTTTTAACTTGACTAACTAGTTAGTTAATAAAATAATCCTTATACGATAATACATATATATCTAACACACTTAATTCACGCCACACTATAACTAAGAAAGTTTCTCTTTCTAATATCGGATTAAAAAGAGTGAAATTTATCAAGTAGAGCTTACGAAGTCGTCATTTTAAAAAAAAAAATTAAAACATGAGTGAAAATTCATACGTAGAAAGTTGAACTCAAGAAGATAATTGTTGCTATTCACGTAGAATTGCAACATACAAAGAAACCCTCGTCAATTAACATTTATAATTGGAATCCTTCAAATCACTAAATCGCAAAAACCGAAACTCATCTTGCGTTTCTCCATATATACTGTATACAAATAATAGATTTTTTTTTGAAGTGGATAGTCCTTCAGAAATGCCCTCAGAAACAATTTGGATAATGAGTGATTGATAAATAACCAAACTTTGTTTAATGCTTGATTCATATGATTCGAGCACCCACACTCTAATGTTTGGAGTAGTACCAATTCAATTTGATGATTAAAATTGAGTTAATTATTTAATCATTTGTCCAATCCTATCAGTTTTTTAATTACATGCATCACACCAAGTCCCCTGATTATTTTGATAAAATAATCAAATTTAATTAAATACTGTAATCGTAATTGAGAAACATATGTATACACGATTTATTTGTTTTCACTAGTGACGACTTGGTCGTATAAAGTTTTATTTCACCTACATATTCAAAATTAGTTAGTAGTTTAATTTAGTACGTATTGGTAGTGACGCCGTCTTGATATTTATACACGCCATGATCTAAGATGAATATCTAAATCAAAATTATTAAAAATTATAGTTGATGAAGACTCCCTATATAAACTAATGCAAACACTATGTACAAAAATCAACCCACGATTATCTACATCATTTTTCCGATCTCCATTTATGCTCTAGTCAATCTCGAAGTAAACGTTTTCATTAAATTGAAAAAAGAAAAAAAGGGGGAAAATAGAGAGTATTAAATCGAAAGAGATCTCCGTCAAAGCCATAAAGCCCTAGCTTCTCTTAACCGCGGCACCAATTCGCCGGAGATATGAGCTCCCATCACCTGCTCCAGCCCTCCGAAAAGTTCTCCGCCGACGAACACGGCCGGGAACTGCGGCGCGGCGCCGACGATCCTCGACAATTGATCGGTGACGTCGCCTTCGTTGTGGTCGTCGACGTCGACAACGGTGGGATTGACGCCGTGGCCGTTCAGAAGGAGCTTGACCACGTGGCACATGCAGCAGCCCTTCCGCGCGAACACCACCACCGCGTTGTCCGCCACTAATTTTCTCAAATTAACGGAGCCGGATTGGTTGTCTCCGGGCGGCGGAATGGCGGATCCGCCGGCGGAGGAGGGGAGCAGATTCCGGTAGTGTAGCGCCTTTTGCATGGTGTGAGAGAGAGGGGAAAGGGGAAAGGGGGGAATTGAAAATGTGAGTGGGGTTGGGTATAAATAATTTGGAGGTAAGGGGTAGACGCTAACGTCAACGACTGTGACGTAATATGGGATGTCAGGGTCACTGTTCACGACGTGTCACTACGTCATTTGGAGGATCCCACCGTATAGGCGACGGCAATTGGATACGGTCAATTGGTGATTAGTGGTTAATCAATACAATAATGATGGCGATAATTGTTTTTGTTAATCTAGTGCTGTCAATGATGGAGTTTTCAAGAGCGATTTCGATCTTCTGTACTGCACTCATTTCGTATGTCATCATGTCATTATACAAAAAGATTTAAAATTTGGTAAAATTCTAATTAATTTCGTAATATATAACTAAATATCAATGTTCACAAACGTGTACAAAACAATGAATTTGCTGAGGTTTAAAACCATGTTATTTCAATTGAATAAATATTTTCTTTTTTTTACTTTAGTTACTAACTTTATAATAAAATATAGATACAACGAATTAATGAAATTTGATTTCAATTACAAAAAAGTAGAATGTTTTTTAGGTGTCCGAGTTCTTTTTATCATAAAATGTGAATTATAAATGTCTCATTTCTTAGTAGTAATATTATTTTAAGAGATGGGCCTATACTCCAGAAAATTTCTTTTTTTTAATGCATGTTAAAAGAATTCCAATTTAATTAAGAGCATTAGATATATTCCGGCTCAGTGAGTGACGCATAACTGTTGTGCGTCGTTATTAATGAAACGCACAACAGTTATGCGTCTTTAAAGAACGACGCACAAAGGTTATGCGTCTTTAAAGAACGACGCACAAAGGTTATGCGTCGTTAATGAATGACGCATAAGAAATATGCGTCGTTTAAGAATGACGCATAAGAGTTATACGTCTATAAATCGAGCTTAAGAGGGCAGAAAGCTCCCAATACCATAATCAACAACTGGTGGGATTTTTGCACTCCTCACCGGTGAATACTCAACAAATAATTCAATACACCCACTTGAATTTTGAGCATTGTTGAACATAAACATTACACTTTCATCATTGCAAATCACAGAACATGTATAACCCATACCGGAAGCAAAGACTATACATTGTCTCCATAATAATTCAATTGTGTGTTGGTTCATATCTATTCTCACCGCATCACAGATCATTGCTACCAATTTAGCATATGAAACACATGAATTTAATATGATGGAGCTCCTCGCACGAGGTGGTTCATAAGTTCATAACCAATACCCATATGTGGTAGTTGAACTACTCTACCACCCCAATACAAACTCACAAATACTTGCATGATTTCTGCATCAAAAACATTTAAAACAACGACAATTATGGACATTTTTCCTACAAGCCCTAATTTGTATAAATTGGGTAAAACTAACAAATGAAACACAATAAACATGAATAATGATGAATGTAGCTAAATTGATGAACAAATTACCGGATCTTATGGAGAAATCGCCGGAAATCGCCTGAAAACGCCGGAAATCACCAAGAGAGGAAATGAAAGTGTGTTCTGTGCGCTGCGTCTGCCTGCAGGGGGTTAAAAGCCGACTGAACGACGCATAACCCTTGTCCGTCGTTAAAGAACGACGCATAACCCTTATGCGTCGTTAACCGACGCATAATCCTTGTGCGTCATTAAAGAACGACACACAAGGGTTGTGAGTTTCATTAATAACGACGCACAACTATTATGCATCACTCCCTCATTCAGAATAAATCTATTCTCCTTCATTAAATTGGAATTCCATTACTTGCTTAGAACAAAAGAAGAAAGACCTCCCTATACTCCATTAATTCACTTCCAATCACATTTTATTACACTCCATTACCTTCTCTTTTTTTATACTATCTTTTAAAACTTATGTGACATTTCATCATTGAAGAAAGAAGTACAACAAAATATATGTTCGTAGTGTGGTGAGTAAGTCGTTGGTGGGGATGGAGTTCAATAAAATTCACATCAATTGAGAGACTTGAGGAAACAATTTACATCACCATTTGCTCTGCTGACGAACAAGGTGGGAGTTATGGAAGAAAAAAAAACAGAGATTACATCGAGGGTGAACTCAGAGAATTGATAGAATAAAGAAGATTGATTAACAGTTCATGCTTTTTGTTAAAATTTCAAGCATGTTATTTAATTATTTAAAATTAAGGGGAAAAATTGCATAGAAGATTTGCTTGCTGCCGGAGCCGAGACAATGAGTTACAAATTGTGGGATTAATTTTTGTGATTCATGTATAATAATATTTGAACTATCAAGCTTTAATAGAGTAAGACAGGGTGAGAAACTATTTGTGAGACCGTCCATTATAAATATATTCTGATACGTGAATATCTCCACAAATATCCCCAAATCTCTCTTATTTAGTTTAGCATTGATTTAGCATATCATTTCATATCTTTTGCTTATTATAAATAGGGCTATTGTTATTCTCTTTAATCAATCAAGAAAATACATATTATTTGCACTAGTTTTTTACGTTTCTTTCCTTTTCCGCAAACACAAACGGAGCTGATCTCGGGGAAAGCCCGAGACGTCCACTTTTATTTTCTCGCCGTCGACCACCCGTCGACGTCGATATCTTGTTAAGGGAAATCATCCCTTAACAATTACGAAGATGAAAGCACCAATTGTTAATGGATGATTTCCCTTAACAAGATATCGACGTCGACGGGTGGTCGACGGCGAGAAAATAAAAGTGGACGTCTCGGGCTTTCCCCGAGATCAGCTCCGTTTGTGTTTGCGGAAAAGGAAAGAAACGTAAAAAACTAGTGCAAATAATATGTATTTTCTTGATTGATTAAAGAGAATAACAATAGCCCTATTTATAATAAGCAAAAGATATGAAATGATATGCTAAATCAATGCTAAACTAAATAAGAGAGATTTGGGGATATTTGTGGAGATATTCACGTAATTGTTAAGGGATGATTTCCCTTAACAAGATATCGACGTCGACGGGTGGTCGACGGCGAGAAAATAAAAGTGGACGTCTCGGGCTTTCCCCGAGATCAGCTCCGTTTGTGTTTGCGGAAAAGGAAAGAAACGTAAAAAACTAGTGCAAATAATATGTATTTTCTTGATTGATTAAAGAGAATAACAATAGCCCTATTTATAATAAGCAAAAGATATGAAATGATATGCTAAATCAATGCTAAACTAAATAAGAGAGATTTGGGGATATTTGTGGAGATATTCACGTATCAACTCCCACACGGTTGAAATCCACCTTGTCCTCAAGGTGGGAACCACGACACAACGACGAACATCGTGAACAGAAGCTTTGGCGATGCCTCCCCCGGGTCAAATGCACCAGATTCTTGGGTCGCACATAACAGGATAGTTGAAAGCCTACATTCAGCCGCTTTAGCACTGACACCACTGTATACTTTACCAACCATAAGATTTTGTACATATGCATTTCCCTCAACAAAAGGATTTGTCTCCATTGCCACCTCAAATGGAACCTGCCACCCTTATCAAGTGAAAAAAGAGCAGACTGTAAATCACGAACCCCTTGGAACCCAAATTGAAGATTGGATGAACCATGGTGTGTGGCTATTGCGAGAGTGAATGGTGACTTATGTCTATCCCTATCGTGCCTCCTATTATTCAGCCCCAAAACAGAGAGCATGTCTAAACATCCTTGAATGCCCAACCACGACTGTGGTGACGGCGTGTCCTTGCGCGGAGGGATTAATCGAGCATCGGCGTCGACCCTTGTTGAATGGCGAACAATACTTGCAACATTGCTGACAAGAAAATCCACATATACATAGGCAATTACCTTCTTAACTTCCTCAATGAGACCCCCTCTGTCCCTTTTCAACAAAAAAGGATCAATCCAATTGCTTAGCAATGTACTATACACCCTATCATGCTCCACATCATGTTGGCGGCGTGCAAGAATCAATCCAGCGGCAGTACATGAATCATTATTGCCATGAATTGATCCACTAACATCAACACTAGAGTGAATAACATCTTTTGTCTGTGCCATCACATTCGACAGATCCAGATCAAATTGTGGTTCATCGGATACTTGCCAAAATTCCTCAACTTCTGTCAAAACCTCTTCCTCACCGATTGGATCTTGATTAAGTAATTGATCAATTACAATATCATCATAATAAATTTGACGAGATTGCACTGATTCACGATTATCAATATCACCGGCAAGGGACTTCATTGAACCATACCCTATATCTGGGCTGCGCGGCAGGGAGATCGGGGCTGGTGGTGGAGGCGTAGTGACTGATACAGCCGCAAACGGCTGTGTGAACAGCAAGGGACCCTCCAGCGGGCGTGAGTGTCCGCGGCTGTGCGGTGGCTCCGGATCCGGTTGCAGCGTATGGCGTGAGGATTGGCGGCGATCATACTCGTCCATGCGAGTCTGTAGCCGAGCCATACGCACCAGAATATGCTCGATCATCACCTTAATCGGATCGAGGGAGGACGCCGGATCTGAAATTGAGGGCAGCGAGTCTGTGCGCCCAACTCCGACGTGAAAATCAGACATGGTGAGTTCAACAATGAAAGCACCAATAGTTAAGGGATGATTTCCCTTAACAAGATATCGACGTCGACGGGTGGTCGACGGCGAGAAAATAAAAGTGGACGTCTCGGGCTTTCCCCGAGATCAGCTCCGTTTGTGTTTGCGGAAAAGGAAAGAAACGTAAAAAAACTAGTGCAAATAATATGTATTTTCTTGATTGATTAAAGAGAATAACAATAGCCCTATTTATAATAAGCAAAAGATATGAAATGATATGCTAAATCAATGCTAAACTAAATAAGAGAGATTTGGGGATATTTGTGGAGATATTCACGTATCATATTCACTTTAGTGGTGTTCGGTTTTATAGATAAAATAGTAAAAGTTGTGTAGAAAAAAACTGATTATATTTAAGTGGAGGAAGAAGAAAAATACTAGTAGTACTTTAATGATTGAGAATCATTGGCAGCAAAGAATAATGATATATGCGTAGAGTTTTCTTAGCAATTTCCATGGATCTTCTTATTAATCAATCTCTTACTACAAGTTTCGACATGAATTTCCAAACAAATCTATGACTATAAGGAATTCAAGATTCAGTGTAAATTAATTCACAATTTCTATGAGAAAGATGCCTACCTACTCTGCAATTCTTTAACTTACTACTTCATGACAATAAAACATAAGAAAATTGCACAACATCACCTCAATTTGTTGATAAAATATGTTTACACATTTTGTCATTCCAAGCAAGCCTCACCACGTGGAATATGTCATGAGATCATCTACTGTTAATTGCGTCACATCTTTTATTTTCATATCGTTTATACGTACAATGTTGATTAAATTACATGTGGTAATTTACATGTCACATACCAAATTTCCTTGTCATGCTTCTCATTTATTCAAAATAGGCGTCAGTTAGCACAAAAGCATTCAAACCCAAAGCATTTGTTTTTTTATTCCTTTATGCTACTGTTTTTCCTGAAAAAATTTGAAAAGTCTTTGAATCTTCTTTTCATTGTTCACATTAGCAAATACTACTAAATAAATACCTCTATAATGACCTCTCCATCATATATAAATTTCAGCAGTGGTTATCACCAACCATGTACAAATAATACTAATAATGAAAAAAAGATGATAAAAAAATTAAGAGACATGATCCAAAAGATAGAGCTGTACAATGCCGAAAACTAGACTCTGCTCGGCTCGATACCATGAAAAGATCCGAGCTGCTGGTGGTGGTGGTCTGACCTCTCAATGCCATCATCATCGCTCGTATAATCCAGATCTAAAGGCAGTGAGGCATCAAGATTAGCAAATGAGGGAGATGATTCCACCGATGCATCCAAGGAACGCGATGTCAAGTCTCCTCTCCTCGCAGCCAAGTTTCTCCTGGCCTTCGCGCACCATCTCTTGAGCCCTCCAACCACTTTTTCAGGGAACACAGAGTTTCCCATGGATGTTCCCATCTGTCAATAACAACCAGCTGAATGAATACTGTGGCGAGAAACCGGCAACTTTAGGAGATGGCATTGCTTCATCTATGCTTACCTGAGTGACTAAAGCATACAAGGGGAGAGTGACATAGCCGCAGAGGATGGGAATCAGCACTCCCATTGCGATCTTGATCACGATATCTTCATTTTTGCGGTGGAAGCACGACCTCAGGCCAAATTTGTACTATCCATACATACTACTATGTTAGTCACAAGTGAGTAAGTGCTATAAACTCTAAAGACAGAGAAAGTGACTGTTTTGATGCTCACCCAAGACCATGCGAAGAATGCCAGTTGAAACGAGTTCTGCAAACGAAGATGAACCATTCATAATCTGATGTGAACAAAAGTAGAGTAGCTAGATGATCATGATCAAGAAAAAGAAGACAAGTAGTACCTGAAACAAGAGGAGGTGCATGAGGTGGAGGAGGAATCTGGGACGATCGAACCAGAAGAAGTGATCGCTTGGTCTAACAAGCAATGTTCCTTGGATTACATGGGACTTATCACTAGTGTCTAAGCACATTTTCGTGATGATGCCTTGCAGCTTAGTGCCAGCAATGAGCAGCATCTGCGACAGAATGTTTTTCAATAGGCAGTATATCGGATTACTATAGCATGAAAGTATGATCTATGTTCATATCTTACCACTAATGGGATGAAGGGAAGCCAAACATAGTTACGGAATACTGCATTTAGAGAAGGGAATTATGTTAGCTTTAGCTATTGGAATTTGCAGTGTACAATTGGATTTGTGTTTAAGCCTTACCATATGCATTGAAGAATATGAAGAGCACAGAGAACACCCAAATCCAGAGGCTGAAAAACAGAAGCTGGCATTGTCAGTCATGAAATTCGTAGTTAGTCGTTCGATTAGCAATGACTGTTGGAAGGGGAAGAATTACCGCATACCAACCGCCACCTCAAAATCTTTCTCAAGTGCTCTCTTGATATACTTCTGGAAATCGAAGCTATTTCCTTCAGAGAAATGAGCCTGAATAAAAACAATGATAGCAAAAGAAGGTGACAAGATAATTCAGTAGTAACATTCTGAAATATTGTACAAGTGAAACCGAGAAAGTACGTACTGTGATGAAGCCATGTCGAAGAGTGAGATAGTCTACTTGGTAGACTGATCGAAAGAACTGTCGAAGAAAATTAACCTGCCAAAATTTTCAAAATATCAAACACTGATCCAACCATAGTCTTAAAAGTTTTAAATGGAGTATATTATACCGGCAGTCGCAACAATCTGTATTGACTCCAATATCTAAGATGCCTCCTTCCAAATGAGGTTTGATGAATGAATTGGAACCTCCTTGGATCTATATCATAACAAAATAAAGACTCTTGTAAATTTTATATGTCAAATAAAGCATATGTCAAAGAAGGAAAAAATAAACATACCGTTTGAAAATTGATATTCCAAGGTCCTTGTTTCTGCCTCCCAATGTTCCCATCTCTTCATCTGCAATACTCAAATTAAATGAGCCAAAAAGGTCATAACTAGTCATGAAACTCAACTGAAAAACAGAGTTTAATTGTTGTAGAATACCTTTGCAGCACCAAGAGTGAAGGTGAGTAAAGTGGACAAAACGTGGAAGAAAGCCAAGAAAAAGATCAAGACCTGAAGCTCCTGGACACCTCCCCTCGACATCAACGACATCTTCCCCTGCATTCGACAACCATCTTCAATCATGATAACTCTAATCAAACTCAATAAAGATGGAGAGGAGGTTAATACATTTTCTTCACATTTAGGTTCCTCGTCTTCATCAGTTGTGAGGCTCTTGCAAGGAAGAAAGGATTCTACGGCGCTTCTAGGTATGCATATAGTTGCAATTGGCTTCTCCAGCATCACCAGCGAGAACGAGATAAACCCCAAAAGCAGTAAGTCTGCATTATCATTTTTAACAGTTTCACGGGATTCAGCCAATTGTCTTTGTGAAATAGTACTATCATTTGTCAAAGGATCTTGTGCCTTGAACTTGGACAAAAAGAAATCTTTTTTTATCGATAACCTCAGACTAGTCAATCGAAGACTAGTTGGAAATGACTCTTTATGTTCCGATAAACTCTCTCCAAATGAATCATACAGTATGTATCTATATCCACGAGTATCTGGATTCATGAAAAGGAAAAGACAAGAACCTGATTTGATCTTGTTGAGTGCTCCAAGGAGTGATTTTCTCCTCTTCCTCCCCAAATACTTCAAGCGAAGTATGAAGTAATAATCAATAAGCATTTACAAACATGATGAAATTGGAGTATAAAAAAAAGGGGGATTGCAAAATGTAACCTTGGCAAGCAAATGAAGGCCGTGCTCCAAAAGAATGGAAATCGAAATAAGAAGGAAGCAAACAGTAGCGACCGCCCATGTCGGCGTCCTCTCAAGACTCGCACTTTCTTCTCCGTCACTTTCACCAGCCATTTCTCCGTCGCAGATATTTTTTAAAACTGCACACAAATAATTTAGAGAAGCTCCTTTGAAATACGGAGTATGTATATATTGGTCAAAAGGAGTGGAGTGGGGTCCATCAAAGTTCAAAGCAAAATCATGCACATATTCGGAACTCGATCAATTGATTCGTCGTCGTACCAAGTTGTGAACTTTCCAAAATCACGTGCCACTGTACAACGCGGAATTTCATCCTAACTATACAAACTTTCTAGGGATTTATTATTTTTTAACGTTCATTTGCTGCTACCAAAAAAGAAGAAGATCCCATATTCGTGCTCGGAGCTTTTGCAAAAAATAAACTCCAATCATACAAATGAGAACGGTTTGAATAATTTAGGTAGCCTTTCTGTATGTTTGTTAAGTGGTCTAATCATTTTCCATTCTTAGTGTTATTATTATCACTGGCTCCTATAGGTTAGTTGCCGTATAAGGAAATCGAATTGCACTTTTATTCCCAATTACGAAATTCAACGTAACGTATTTCCATTTTCATATAGGGTAGCCGTAGGTATCACCGAATTTTATTTTCTACTGTTAAAAACCAATGAGTAGGAAAAAAAAAGAGTTTAATTTAATGTACTGAAAAATATAAAAAAAGCGTTTAATTTAATGTACTGAAAATATATTAGTAGTAAATAAATTGGGAAGTAGATAATTTTCTAAACTTTGCTCATACTTGATAGTTCATACAGTAGTAATCGAACCACCTTAGTTGCAACCAGAGTGTACACAATTATTATCCATTCAGATAATTAAGTGATGATTTACACTTAAAATAGGATTCAGTAGTCAGTGGTGTGATTTCAGCACTGAGATATTAGGATCTAGAAATAATAATACACACATAGAAAAGCATTGTCATCAGCCAACTACTTGTCCAGAGGCACCTCTTCAATTCCACCCCAAACAAAAACATCCCACTCTTCTCATCCTTGCATGTATCTTCAATTCAAAAGTAAAAGCAGCAAAAGCAAGGGTACCTGCGGTGGAAAGAGCTGCTGCCTGCTCACTTCTCAGCCTCCGCATATGTTTAGAGAGCGATATCGAGAAGCCTGTCTCTCACAGCGTGCATGTCGCTAGGCTTAGTACAGCTGCTAGCCATAACCTTGGTCACTAATGGAGGCTGATACAGTTGTTCTTCATTGCTCCCATGACCATAAGCAGAAGCAGACGGAGCAACCTGATTATCTGCCTTTCCAATTGCATTCATCCCCTCAGTCAGAGGGAATCCGAAGAGCCTACAACTGTCTTTATACATGGACACAAAATTATTGCTGTCCCTGAATAGCGGTTGAGTAAGGAGAGGACGATGAGCTGACACTGTTGGGCTAGGGGCTTCGGGGGATCTGTATCCATGCTGCAGATTGTCCTTGGTGTTGATTTCGTATGGTGCAAACTTCTTTGGAATTCTTTGAGAAACACGGTACGAATCCGGATTGCTAGTATCATGCATATTCTGATGGCCGTAAAGCAGGGACGTAATTTGAGAGCTTTGAGGATTTGCCTGCTGCAACAACGGTATTGAAGGTGATAACCCTCGAATCATTGATGGTGAAAGGTGGGGACTAACATTGTACTGGGGTGCGGTGGACCAGCAACTCCCATTCCTGGGGAACTGCATCCCATTAAACACATTACTAGCATTCTTTTCCTGTGGGCCTCTTCCATAAGACAGGATTGGTGTTGTTTCTTGACCTTGCAAGACCTTACGGAATTGAAAGGATTCACCTGCAACAGTTCTCTCCAACGAATTCCGAGTATCTGCATGATGTTGCCTGATGCTGTTTCCGCCAGCATGAAAGCCGCTGAGGTTGGGATATCCCCTAATGTCTGATAGGTGATTCCGGGAACCTTCACCTCCGGCATATGGAGAACCGAAAGGAAATACTTCTTGACCTTGCAAGACCTTTTGGAACCTTAGAGGCTCTCCAAAGTCTGAAACATCGTTCCCATCTGTAAGAAGCATATGGATACTAGCAATTAGTCTCAAAGAAGCATTTGCCATTCCGGTGGAATAGTAACAAATGGGGAGAAAAACCAAGCTCCAGCCTGGATGAATAAGGTGCAAACCTCTGTGAATGGGAGCATCGGGCTTCGCTGCTGGGAAGCCTGTCCTATTTCTTTTGGTTCCAGGCAACGCAAAGCCGTTGGATCCAGACATAGGACCAGCCAGCTCAATCTCCCAAGGAGATACCCTATTAAGACGATTAACCTCCATATCATCCCATCTAACCTGCACCAATCATTTAAAGTTTCTAATATAAAAATACAGCCCAGGATATAACATGGTATTTTCGACACAATCAGAAACAGAAAAACTTAATTAAATCCATCTCTCAAATAGGTTAACTGACTCAGACTATGATGTATGTGGCAAGACGCCTCTAGTCAAATTTGCTCCAGATAAAGCATAAACAAAGATAGTATAGTATGATATAAAAGCCTAAATCAACCAGAAACTAACCAGTAAGCATTTCCACTTTGAACCAGGCCAACTTGCAGGATCCACATCACTGACACCAACAATGAGGCCACTGCACCTGCCAAAGTAAAATTAGTCACCTAATAGTATCAGATAAGAACGAAAAACTTAAAATAAAAGAAACCAACCTTCTCTCAGAAGAATCTTCTGCTTCAAAACGAATTTTGAACCTCATTCCACATGAAAAACTTTGTGTAAGGCTCTTGCAGAACTTGTGATGAGGCACAATAATATCTGAAGACCGCACTCTGCATAACGTGACTATAGATTCAGACACATGAGGTCAAAAAATAAGTACTATGAGAAGACAAGCATATAATCTTAGTAAGATAAGTAACAAATTGTTGAAGATATGTAAAAATTTGGTAACAGAAATAGTACACCCACAACCAAATGAAGATTTACAGCAATAAAGGATTCTGCTATGTTACAGTAAGAAGAAAATACTAATCCAGCCATAATCACAAAAAGGTAAACATGGGCTGTGTTTGCAGACGCCTCTGTTGTCTGAATTCAGATAACATTTTAAAAGAACAAAAATGGAAAAAATAATGGTATCCAAAACTGATTCAGCACTGATAAAAAAAAAGAAAAACATTCAGTAGGCTCTTTCTATATGGCATTACTTCCTCCAGCAAGCTTAGGGAACATAATAGAAAATCAAGTGATTTAAAAACAGTCAGCAAAAGTCATATAGTAACTAATATACCTTGGATTATAACAAATATCAAATGTGCTCTGAGTGGTTATTGCATTCACTACTGCAGCAATGCTACTAGCGTTGAACTGTTGGCTAGTGGGGGGGAGGGTGGTAGCACCAGTTTTGATTTGCGTAGCTCTACGAATTCCAAGCCTCAGTTCCCCATCACCACCTCTGCAACAATATTCCTATGTAAGAGTCCATCAATTTAACTATAGCCTAAGTAATTGCATAATCTTCCAACCTTAGAAATAGGACAGCATCTCCAGACACCAGCTTCTTCTTATTGACAAATGCACTCCAACCAGTAGTGAGTAAATGCCTTCGAGGCTGACCTGTAAAACAAAAACTATTGAGATTCTTTTTCGAATACAAAGTGATTGAATAGCGCTCACATGCATTGTGACCACCTAAGTAAGCATTATCACTCACCTCTGTAGATATGCCGGAACTTCCACTCAATTCCATGTAAATCCTTAGCGACAAGCTCTTGTGAAGGTCTCTGTTGTTTATAATCCTACAAACATAACACAAGGGGTCAGCAATTGGACATGCATTGTGATCTAATCAATTTAACATCTTTTTTTTTGGGGGGGGGGTACTGTGGCTTTAGCTACCAGTGCAGGAAAGCAGTCCTCGGCAGCGCGACGAGGAACAGAAAATCCACCATGTGTACTGGTATCTGATGCGGTAAGAGTTTTACAGAACATGTGGGGTGTCATAGTCTTCCCCACACTTTCATGATCTTCGTCTTCTGTCTCAGATTCTATTATGCCTTCCCTCCATTTTTGCTCTATCTGCTGAAATAAATTTACTTGATAAAAATTCTCTTTAGATCACAGGAGTATCTTGATAATGATACTCCACAAAAGAAGGCAGACCATTACTGATAACTAAGTTACCCAAAAATAGAAATTTGCGCAAGAAGGAAAATGATACTCCTTTCTAATTCGGAGGAAGAAGGATCAACTCCCTTGAAAAGAAAAAAGAAAACCACATGTCCAAGATTAACATCAAACTCATTCCCAAGAAAGACAAAACTCCTAAATTTGCCGATTACCAAATCAAAATACAGAATTAGAGCGGAACCTAAGCAATCTTCCATATAAACTTAAACTAGCGAGAGGGATTGAACACCAGCATTACATTACAAAAATTGATTTATAATGCCAAAAAAAAAAGAAAGTAGCAATAATTAATCAGAAGTAGAACTTAAACCTTCTACAATTATTTTTCCAAAAATCAACATTAATAGCAAACAGAACCGCAGGTGCAGTCATACAAAGAGGATCATCTAGCTGTACCTGTTGATCCGAAATGAGTGAAACCTGTGCATACACCTCATCACTAGCCGCATCCGCCTACCAACAGAACCTCCAACATTTCAATACAACCGAACACCAAAATTCAACAATTCAACACCAGAAAAGAGGTAAAAAAACAGAACATACATGGAGTTTAACATCAACAACACGGCAAAAGACGTGGGGAGGGAGATCATAAGCTACGGCAGGATGCTCAGGGAGGTGCTCCACATGTCCCTGGGGGAAATAGACGACGGCGCTCCCTTTCCTCGGCAGCGAAATCAGCGGCCCCGCACATGCGTGCCAGAGCTCCATAGACACCGATGGCGGCGCAGCCAATTCGAAGCTCCCGGAGGCCGCTGCCGACGACGGCGAGCCACAGGGCGACGCCGTTTCATCATCATTGTTCACAGTGTTCAAATCGATCATACCACACACCATATTCGAAACCTAATCGAGGAGAATTCCGATGATTAACAGGGAATTATGAGGTGATGCGTGTTGCTTCTACTTTCCATATACAAGCATACAAAATGTGAGCTGAGGATGAGAGAGAAGGGAAACCTTTATTTAACTTAGCAGCGCAGCATTAGCTTTCTCTCTCTCTCACTAAAATGGGGCTGCCTTTGCCTTTCTCCGCTCTGTACATCAAATCAGACTTTATTATTAACTCGTGTATTTAAGCTGTATTAATACAAAACTGGAAATATTTTAAAGGACGCTACTCCCTACCCCTACGCACAATTTATATTCAAATTGGATAACACTACTTTGATCTTCGATATAAATTTATGTATAAATATGAGGGGCCTGCAAAAGAGCAGCGCTGCAACTGCTGGGCGAAGGAAACAGCTACACTTCTGATGATGTATGTGTGTGGCAGAGAGTGAATGTGTGAGAAATTAAATAATTATAATTAGATATACCCAACTGTATGTATTGTGATCATCTCTGTGTACAAAAGCCCCCTTTATTTTCGGGGGATGTCTATTCTGTCCCCTTCCACTTCAACAAATCTCCCTCCTGTCCTTTGCCTTATTTAATTCACTTTCATTTTTTTTAATTTTCGATAACTTACTTGTTTCAATTTTCAAGCATACTAGAGTAGTAGGATAATAGTTGACCCACATCAACCAAAAAAAAAAAAAAGAGAACTCACATATGTTTGGTTGTTTCTTTAACTTAATTAGAGTGGTGACTAGATGGCTAGATGTCTTAAATATTGATTTGAACACATCATACGTAAGGGACCAATGATGGACCATAATAGACCAAGAAAACTAGTTCAAGATTTAATCCAGATCTCCTTTTAATCGTCTTCAAGATAATTCTTAAATAATCTCACAGAAAATGCAAGAAATATTGAATAAATATTAGTAGGAGGATTAAGTTGCATCAGCACCGCTTGGCAGTACTAATGGTGCAACAAGAAACAAACGCAGCAATTTAATACTCCCAAGTATGATATTTAAAGTGAAAGTTTGGTAAAGTTTCTTTTAGCTGTCAAATTTGTCTAGGTACGAAAGTTACGTTACCTAAAATGTTTAATTGCTTATTCCATTTTCTTCTAATTCCTCCTAACCACTTCGTTCCATAGTAATGGAGTAATTTTGTCATTTTGGTACATTCTATAGTAATAGAATCATTTCTCTTTTTCAGTAAAAGTCAACACATTTCTCCACACCTATTTTACTCTTTCTTACTTTATTATTTCTTCATCTCTCTACCTTTTTCATTTTTCACTTTATTATCTCATTACTTAACTCACCTAACATAATTTTTCTTAATCTATGTGCCAAAAAGAAATGCCTCCATTACTATGGAATGAAGGGAGTACTTTGTTTCCACAAATCTAATAAGTTTGGCCTCGCAAGTTTTAATGGTTTAGGGTTTTTCTTTTTTGTAAATTCTCAGGGACTATTAGTTTTAGGTGACCGCAGTTGATATTATCTTTTTTTGTTGGATCAACAAGAGCATCGTTAACGGGGGAGGCCGGGCCGCAAAACGCGAGTACCGGCCCAGGCCGGTCCCGGGGCCGCAGTTGCTGCCCGGTGACGCTCCCGCGGTCCGGCCTGGCCGGCGTTGGATGGTTCGGGGCCGTCACGGAGGAAGCAATTTTTGCCAAAAATTGGAAGAGGAAGAAGAGGGAGGAAGAGGAAGAAGAGGAAGAAGAGGGAGAGAGAGAGAGATGGGTGACGGAGCCCAATTTTCTGATTGCTTTTGCATGTGGAAGAGGAATAAGAGGGAGAGGGAGAGGGAGAGGAAGAAGAGGGAGGAAGATGAAGAAGAGGGAAGGCGGATCCAATTTGCTAATTTTTAATTTTTTTGCATTTTTTTATGTTATAATTTTTAGTTTTTTTGTATTTTTTGCATTTTTTATGTTATAATTTTTAGTTTTTTTGCATTTGTATTTTTTTTCTAGGATTTGTAATTTCTTTTTTCGAATGAACAATTTATTTTCCCGGTTTGAATTGTTCAACGAATTGCATTTACGAGTCAAATATGTTGAAGTTGTGAATAATGTCATTTATTAGTTGCGGCCCAGGTTGTGGCCTGTAGGGTTAGAGCAGTTGGGGCCTGGGCCGCAACTGTAGAGGAATGATGACGTGGAGGGGACTTGGGGCCTGAAACCGGGCCGGAGTTAATGATGCCCTAAGGATGGCAATTAGGCCATATTTTCAGTAGGAAAAGATGGTCCCAATTTTTTGATTCCTTTACCACCTTGTATTTTGTTGCAACCAAATTGTGCACATGAGATGTTGTGATATAAAATATCTTAAGAGTTTTTAATTGTATGAAAAATAAAACAAAATATAAAAAATTGCTGCAATTTCTCACCAAGTCAATAACGTTAATATTCTTGATTCTGGAATTTATAAAAATTCTCGAAAAACTAATAAATCATCATAAGATCGAAAAAGAGAGTTTGGATCACACAATTTTTTCAATTTAAAAAACTTCTAAAATTGAACTGGGCAATATTCCAAATCAACTATGAGCAGGAGTCTAGGCAAAACTATTAATTTTGTTAAAAAAAATAGGAGTATAAATAAATGAGAATTTCCTCTTTATATTAAAGTTCGATTTATTTTCGATAATATTCAAAATATGTCAACTATAATTGAATAACCAAATATGAACTGCATTGATGCCCCATTATCTAATTTTACGATATTAATATGCATCACGTGTTTTATTATTGTTATTATTTTTATTATTATAAATTTGGTCGAGCAGAGCTATGATTAGATTAAGGTCCATAAAAGCCCTCTAGAGAGATGCCCGCAAGCCGACAATAGGGAAGGTCATAACAAATAGGGGTGTGTAGGTACGGTATACCTTATCGAAACCACTATACCGTATATCTTACCGTAAATTTGGTATGCGAAAATATCATATCTTTACCTCACCAAAATTTTCGGTATACCGAACTTCGGTATACCTTATTTTCGGTATGACGAATTTCCATATCAATACCGTACCTCATTTTCGGTATACCTTACCGAAGTTCGGTATACCGTACTTTTGCAGTATACCTCACTTTCAACATCAATGTAAATAAAATATTTGAGTTTTTAGAATATTATTTATATTTTATAATTTAAAAAATATATTAAATATAATTTATTCATAATTAAATTTATATTTCTCAATATATTTTATAATTTAAAAATACCTTAATTTATATTTATATTGTAAGGTATATACCTTAATTTACGGTATATACCAAATTTCGATATGCCGCGGTATACCCCGGTATATGAAAATTCATACCGTTACCTTACCAAAATCTTTCGGTAAGGTATCATACTGTACCGAAAATTACGGTATATCGAAAATTTGATATTTTCGGTATTTTTTTGGTACGATAAGACCGGTATTTCGATATTCCGCTATTTTTCCCCAGCCCTACTAACAAATAGCTACTATTATATAGTTTCAACTCAATATAATATCATCTTAAATATCAATACAGAGTGGATTGAATTTGGAGGCACAAATGAGCAAATAAAACATGTAAAAAATGTTACCGAAAAAGAAATAGGGATACAGACAAAGCAATGCAAAAGGAGGGAGGTAAAGGAATTTTTAGAAGTAGAAAAAAAGAGCGGCCCCACCTAGTGCATTAATCATTAATCGCTACATAATATTGTTGGGATTAGATTTATTAGTAACGGTTAAAGGACAGAAATACCCCCGGCTTCAAAATTAAATAGGGGAAAGGAAAAAGAAAAGGATATGGTGGTAATTATAGAGAAAGAGGGAGGAGAAAAGAGGAAGTTAGTTGTCAGAGCGGGGCAATGAATTGTTAGGATAGTAACCCGGACAAAACGGGTTACTACACAAGGCCCAACTGATAATGACCCAACATAGACATACTTCTTTTATCCTTTTTCGGATAGCTTTCTTCCCCACGCGCCTTTCCAAACCTTCTATTCTTACATTCTGGATTTATAGAGTATCAAATTATTTAAGTACTATTTTTTCTTTTCTGCATTCGATTTAATAAAAATTATGTTAACTGAGTTAAGTAATGCAATAAATGAAAAAAATGAAAAAGGTGGACAGATGTAGAGAGATTATAGTAAGTGAAAGTAAATTAAGTGAGAAGAAATATGTTGAATTTTACTAAAAAAAGGAAATGATGCCACTACTATGGAATGTATCAAAATGCCAAAATGACTCTACTATTATAAACGGATAAAGTACTAAACTAGTATATTCCAAAATATTTCAAAATTTGTAAAATAAACTCGTTCGTCACAATAATGATAGATATATACACATATAGTTAAAAATAATGAACTTAATAAATTGTACAAGCATTTGGCTGGTGTCTGAAAAAGGAAATACTAGCAAAAATGATCCTGCTCACGGATCACATGAAAGAAAAGCACGCTTTACACGCGCTCTGAAATCGCATCAGCGCATTCATGCTTTTAATTCACTGCACACACTGAGGAAAAAGAGCTCTTTAACTAGCAAATAATAAAGCCTTGCAATAAATTGACAATTTAGGATGCCCCATGTCGCTCCTGGTGGGTAAAGTCAAGACTGCCCCTCGTCTTCCAAAAGCCTTCATTTACACTTGCCATTTTTAAGATATCGTCAGTTATTAAGTCTGTAAAACTGTATTAAAAAAAGTGGAAAAGGAAACACTAATTATAGTGACACAATTCAACATTTTATAAGCTTCTATTTGCATCACCGCCCGGATCTAGTAATTTTTATATGGTTAGGGGTAAATGAACGGCAGAATATTCTTTACTTTCAAATAGGGGAAGTTTACCGAAATTGGCCTACATATATTTCTATATATAACCCAAGCAGGACATTACGATAAGGGCACATACGTCATTACACCAGAATACTAAATAACCTAGTACTAATACATAAAAAAGAAATACTTATATGGAAAAACTCGGAGCTCGACAATTCGCTTGGATCAACCAATAATTATTCACTGATCTCAATTTCACGGTTTCTGAGAAAAATAATTGAAATATAGGGCAACGACAAGATTGGAGATTCATGTCATTAAAATTATTAGTATGGTCGTTCAATTATTTATTAAAAATACATCTACCCGTACGAGGCGGTAGCATTGTAGATTTGAGAGGAATCATTAATTAACCTTATTAAGAAGACAAAGGTCTTACTACTGAGATTAAAATATTTATATTATCATGTCTAGTAGAGTACTACTAGTAATTTATTCTACATTTTCATACATCCTAGGTGGATGTTTATGAATAATTCTAGTTGTTTGGGAAACACTATATTCAATCTGCCGTGTATAACTATATCAATGTACTAAGTTATTCATTTGAAATATAACAAAATTAATCATGTACCTAATTCAGCAATAACTTCTTTCGTATAATCAGTTAAGGATAAGGGACTCAAGTACTGGTATCCTATATTTTCCGATTGTATTGGACATTGAAGTAAATTATTGAATTACAAATTCATCCCACCTTGGATAATGATGGAAATTAGAAGCTAATGCAATCGATAATCCTAATATATGTACTGCATATAGCAGAGGCTCAGGATCTTAAGTGAATGAATATTCTTACGTTTCATCAATTGTGATGACATGAGTTAATTGCATAATGATTCCATACAAAATACCAAAAACTCGATTACAAAGTTTTGAACATATATGTGCGACACAAACTGAATTTCAATTTTATTTTTTCTTTTCTTACTCGTGAAAATTAATCAACTAATTTATAAAATTATTGAAACATCAATTGGAAGAGTTTGATCGAAAACCTTTTTTGCATATTTAAATAACATGAATGCATGGCTGGGTTACACTGTTAGTACTAGTAGTGCCTCTAATTTTAATACTACTGTATTAGGTTTTTATACTTCAACAATTGTTTGAATATTATGGGTAGTTTAAATCCTAAAAAATCATCCACATTTAAAAATTTGACTAACTCAGATGCATATTTGGACATTATTCTTAAACAGGAGCTTACCTAAAACAAAAAGAAACAAAATTTCATGATGACAAATTATAAAGTATTGGCCAAATTTTAAGGAAACAATCAAAATAATAGTAGTGATACATACAAGAAAGCAATTTAGGGGTTGACAGATCGGCATATGTAATGATGAAAGTGTTAGCCGCAAATTGAACTTACGTGCAGTCTCGTTTAAAGCAAATTTTATGGAAATCTAATTATGCTTAAGAATCATTCTGTTCTATTAGTTGTCATGATTTCACATTAACTTTACCTTAACCATCCACATAATCATGTCTTTGACCAAATTTCAGCATGCATGTTGTTATCAAATGAATACTTATTAAATTACTTTTCCACTCAAAGCTATTTTTGTTTTTTTCGAAACGTTCGACTTATCCATTCCACACGATTTTTTTTTATTCGTTGTTAAGGAATATATATAGTGACGACTAAGTAATCCAATTTTGGTTTTGTACGTATAACAACCAATTAACCCTTATTTTTCTTTACAATTTTATTTATTTTTCTATTAGAAATAAAAATTTTGATCTTTATTTGCACCAATAATGTTCCGAAAGGCTTAAACTTTAAAAGTCAAGAAATTTCATTTGAGGTGTATCTGTAGATATATAAATGCTTACAGCAACATCACTAGACACAAATAGAAGTGATGATTCAGTTGTTTAAACTTTAAAGTGGTCCAAAATGAAGATAGAAAAGTTTCGAGCGAAAGCATATGCTTTTTATGTTATCACGAGGCTCCAGAATTTTATTTATTTTTTAATAAACGACACTTCGATTTAGTAATTGTTAATAAATGAGTCTATGTATGCAATGGGGCAGATATCTAAATGACTCAACTAAATGAGAGAGGCATAGTGAAAATGACATTTATCTTTGTTTACTAGAAATATTTGATTCAGTTAAACTTAAATTACATTTGTCTTTATTTAACAGAATGAAGCGCTGAAACCATGCATTAGAAATTTGCAATCATAAATTTTGTCTTCAAGTATTTAATAGGTAGTTGAAAAACGTTTTACAAATGTACCAAGTGGTAAATAGGAGTACTACTAGAGAAATTTAGTGACCGATGCATGCTAAATTAAAGTACTAATCATAGCACTATTAATATAAAGATTTGGAAGTTGTGTAATCCATAAATGTAAATCTTTCACAAAAAGCTGGTTTCCGTCGTTGCAAAACTCATCACGCATCTTATAGTATCTTACTAGTACTAGATATTTCATCATTCCAATTTCATTCAACAACTTATATTCACAATTATAAATTATTAGTAAAACTTTGCCACTACTACTGACGACCAACTTAGTCTGGATCACTGGATCAGGGTGGTCGACCGATCCAGCCTTTAGAGTATCCACATTCCACAATGAGGCGGAATAGTCACGCCATAGCTAAAAAAACTTGTCCGCCTAGTCAGCACAGCCACAAAAAACTCTTATGCCACATCATCACAAAATAAATTAAAATTTTTTTAAAAAAAATACTACGGAGTACTAGCATTTTTTACCGCCGCAGAGGTGTCGGTGGCTCACAATAGGCCGCCGCAGAACCATAAAATAAATAATTTACTACTTATTATTGAATGCCTAGTAAAATGCCTAGTAAAATGTCAAAGTTTGGACGCCTAGTAGGGACTGAAATTGGAGTACCAATCGAAGAAATATTGCTACAAAGAAAGAATTTAATAAGTTTTAGAAAAGAAGAAGAAAATGTCAAATCGAAGTATAGAAAAAAGAGTACTAACAAAATAGTCTTACATAAACATAGTTTTAAGATAAATAATTTACTACTTATTATTCAGCACATATGCACCTAAAAATAGTGTGTTTCAAAAATATAATTGAAATAACTTATGAAAATATTGAGACTATATTATTTTAGAACTACTTTAATGGAGTAGTAGTGATCTAAATTTAAATTACAAACAGCAAAGATATGATTTCATTATTATTTCAAATAAATAGGGAGTAATAATTAGTGAAATAGATAAAATGAAATATAATGGTAAAAAGTAAAGAAAATTTATAAGATAAATAATGGAGGAATAAATAATTAGAAGGGAGGAGAGAGAAAGTTGGAAAAGAATGGCATCAAAAAGACAAGTAGAGATGAGAAAGGGCTTTTTAGCAGAGAGCTCAGACCCCCTCCACTTTTTCGCGGGCATTCCCGAAACCCTCCTTCTCTCTCTCTCTCTCACTATATCATCGCATGCCCACGCTCACCTATATTAGCACTAATTATCTCAACATTTAAGTCCTAGTTGAAACCTTATGAATTTGTCAAAACTAAAATTTTATTGCAAGTTAATCTAGATGCAAGTGTTGATCAATGTTAGCTAGTTTAATTAAGATATGAAAATGTACTTCCTTCTAAACTGAATATAAAAAATAAAACACCTCTGTGATTATCAAGCGGAGAGAGTACTATTGGAGTTCGAATTGACCACTAGAGAAATAAATTATATTGTACTATACTCTTTCTGTTCCAATATAGTATATGCGTTTCATTTTGAGCATTCGTTTTTAAAAAAAATTACTTCAACAAAATATAACTAATGACATATCTATACCAATTCTCCAAGTTTAACCTTTAAAACTTGAAAGGTACTTAATTCAAATACTTATACTATATTTTAAAGCTTTATTCTAGTTTGTTAATTTTGAATCATTTCTTTCTCTCTGATCATATGCACACACACTGACATTGGAACTTTTAATTTATTTCGATATTTTTGTACCAACTTCTTCATCTTCAATTTTCTCAATACTGCATATTGTTTTTTAAAATGACAATATTGCATATTACTCCATCGTTCGAGATAGAGCTTTTACACGAAATAAAGATAGTCAATATATAGTAAGTATTTAATTAAATGGGAGATTACTATGCCGACAGAGGTTGTAAACAAAGAGCTGGAACTGCCCTATAAATATATACTAGCCGTTCTCTTTATAACCAATCGCTTTTGAAGTGACAACACTTCAAATAATTAATTGTTACTATTAGTTATGAATATGAAAGCGACGTATTTGTACTACCAAAAGGGCCACACTAGTCTTAATTACTAAATACTACTACCATAAATACTAAATGTGACAGTAAGCTAAATGTGATATAAATACTATCGCAATCTCTTGGGTTCATTACCATCTTTGATGCATGTAAAAATGTGTTATAGGAGTAAATATAATATAGTATATCGTGTCATATCACAATAGTAACATATGATCGACCTCTGTCAATTTATTCTTTTGTCTCACGTTTACACTAGGGCTGACAATTTTTGACACGACACGATAACACGACACGAACCAGCACGAAATTAATGGGTTTGAGTCAGAGTTTATTGGGTTCGTGTCCTTATCGGGTCGACCTGTTAAGGACACGAAAATTTCGTGTCGTGTTCGTGTCGGGTTCGTGTTATCCGTTAAGAAATAATATTATAATATTATTAATTCTTATTATTTTCATTTTTGTTAAATTTTGTTGGATTTTTGTTGGATTTTGTTACTAAGAAATTATTGATGTTTTAATGTTTAGATCAGATTTTTTAATTAGCAATTGGATGTTTTTAATAGGTTTAACCGTTATCAGGTCGTGTTGTTATTGAGTCGTTATCGTGTCATCTCATGTACGTGTTGTTATCGTGTCGTGTTGACCCGAAGTGGTTCGTGTCGTTAATGGGTTCTTGTCGTGTTCGTGTCTGAGGGTAGCGGGTCGTGTTCGTGTTTGTTGTTATCGTGTTCGTGTCGTTATCGTGTCGACACGATAACGACCCGACACTCATGATTTGCCTCCCCTAGTTTACACAATTTTGGTTATATGGATTTTGTGGAATTTTCATGCTTAATTAGAAAAAAAAAATCTTGATTCTGCCTGCACTTCAATTTCTAACATTATACTAGTAACTATTTAAGCTCTTTTCCGACGGACATGGTGGTTGTCGGGCATGTTCGGAATAGTAGGACACATAATGGAGGGACGAAGGCAGTGTAGTTCATCAACTATTCTTTATATAATGTGAAAACTGCCAGTGCTATTTTCTCAATAACATATATTAGCAATCTTTTAATATTTATCGAAGAATGTACGGGAAATGGAAAATCCAAAGTAATTACGTATAGAATTTATGGTAATAATGCTCTGGAAATACCATGTCATGAGTTCGATCAACCACCAAAAGGACATTATAAATACAACGCAGTACAGTCTTTTTATTTCGAAATTTATCCTCTCATTATTGTCCCTTTTAGACAAAAAAAATATATACAAGGCTTTTGCCTGTTGATATAATAATGCTGTGTCGCTAAAATAAACTAACTTTTTATGAACTTCCCCGCTTTTTAAATTATGATTGCCCATACTATTGATGATTTAAAATAAGAGAAGAGGAGAATAAATAGTTGAAAAACTGTATTGGATGGTGAGGCTCATAAACCGTAAAGTAAAAAGGGAGAAAAATGTTTATATAAATGGATATGAAATTTCTATGTGAGGGAATAAAAAGGAAATTCGGCCTATTTCTATTGAATGGAGAGTGTAAAAAGGTTTAGTAGAATCACATAAGTAAATATTCCGTCCTAATTAAGTTGAGTCATATTCCTTTTTGGGATGTCCCAACTAATTTTAAAAAAAAATAAAACATTCAATCACTTCTACTTTATTCTATCACCTACTTTACTCTCTCTTTATCTTTTCTTCTTTATTCCTCTTTCTTACTTTTTAATACAATTTCTTAATCTTCATGTCTAAAATTTTTGACTCAACTTAGTTTACTTTTCAATACAATTTCTTAATCTTCGTGCCTAAAAGTTTTGACTCGAGACGGAGAGAACAATATTTTCAAAGTCAAAATGGTCATCTATGAATCTCAACATATATCTAGCAAATGTAATTTGGAATTTGATTTTCTAAAAAACATAACAGTTTATGATAAAAATTAACATGTGTTTCTTCATTCTTAAGGACCATATATTTCTAATTAATATATAAGCATAGAGTATAAAAATTGAAGATATAGATTATATAATAATATAAAATTCATTGCAAGTAGAAAATTCCAAAAAGAAATAAGTATATTATTTCTTCAATACATATTGAAAAAAAACACTCATATTATATTCTAATATTTGATTGGAAGAATTTGAGAATAAATATTAAACTCAAAAACACATATATAGGAGTACTTACAATTAATAATGAAAGATTTTTTTAAAAAATTGCATTTGATAGTAATGATGTTTCATAAATTTTGAGTTGCACATATGAATAGCTTAAGATTGTAGAACAGAGAAATATAAATCCATTTCGATACATTAAATGGTGTTTTTGAATTAGGATGATTTCTTATAGTCAATTTAACATTTTCAATTCTATATCTATTATTATTTCCAATTTTATTAATAAAGCTAAAGTACGTGGAGTATATAATAAATATAAATTAGAGTATTCATTTTATTTTATTCTGTGAAGCTATTTATTTTATTAAAATCATAATCGAGGTGTCAATGTTGAAAGTTTTACCCATCTAGTTCTGGGTAAGCTATTTGGGTTGCGGGTAAATTTGATGAGGGGTAATTTGATGAAAAAAAAATTATTAAGCTAAAATTTTAGTTGAAAGTTTTAGGCTACATTGATATCCATGCTTTTAAGAATAATTGAACTCAAAATACTCCTTCCGTCCATAACACATATTTTTGATAGTGAACTGTATGTTGTTTTTATAAAATTTGATAAATAAAAGAGAATTGAAGAAAAAAAATCTCCTTCCGTTTCTAAAAAATATAAACTCTTTCTTTTTTAGTCCGTCCCTGAATATTAGTATTAATAAAAAATAAATCCACTTAATTTTATAGAAAAATTTAAAATAAATAGATACAAATCTATACTACTTAAAAGTGGCAGTTGGTGGAAGTTACTATAATACCCTTTTGGGCAGGAAATGAGAAACTGCTGTGTATTTTTATTTTATTTTATTATTCTTGCTATTTCTTTGTCACTGTTATATTAAAGTAGTTTAGAAAATAATTTTATTCCACATGTGAAACTGTGAAAATGAGACAATCAAGAAGAAATCCCTTTTCCCAATGCTTGAAATGAGTGAATTTTCTATAATATAATTCCCAGGTATGCAAGGAAATATAATCACATTTTTATGTATTATGATTCTGTAAGTAAGAAATAATGATGATGAATCCATTTAATTATTTGTATCGGTATCTTTATTTCATAGATCTTATCTCATGCTATTGAAATCCTTATTCAACTAATATCACAATTTTCTGTAAATTAAAATGCAAAGGTAAATGGAAGATAATCAGATCACAAATTAAAAAATGAAAAACAGGATAGAGAGACAGAGAAATCCAGATAAACAAATTTATGGGGTAAGAGATGGAGATAGAGAGAGAGAGAGAGTGAACGAGATGATGATAGAGATAGAGACACAGATTGAGAGAGAGAGACAGGGAGAGAGAGAGGGGAGAGAGTTTAATAAATACACCAATCTTTCTTGCTAAGCAATTTTCTAAAGTAATAACTATGTTTCCAATGCAATTTAATCCTGAAAAAGGTAAATAATCTGTTAGTATTCATGTATATATATTTCTAAGAAATTAGAGTATATAAATACAGGGAGAAACAGTTCAATAAATAATGGAAATTATACATTAAGGCTGTAACATACCATATCTGCAAATAAGATTTGATTGTATTTATGATATATATACATACACAATTTTAGAATAATTAAATAAAAGAAGCTTGCTTGATTTATGGTTTGAAACAGATTGAGATAAATGATATGTATCTTATCAAGTATAGGAATTAATGGCACCACGTTGATAACTAACTCCTACTGTATATTTTTTGTAGAGAGCAGTGAAATAATTATCAAGTAAATTTATGTAATTACCTGAAAAGTTTGTCTGTCCACTAACATACTAAATATAGAGACATGCATTATGCAAAAGCTATATATGAAGTATATTTCGCTATTGCTGTTTATACAACTTTTGGAAGTCGTAAAAGTAGGACAATCTGAACCTCACCAAAACTTCTCAAACGGGCAATTTTGATAATAGCGCAGACTTTTATGTTGAATTTTTCCCAACTAATCCATGAAGAGGATAAAATAGTGAAACTGTCGGAATTAAGAAATTATCCAACAGGAAAATCATCTCGTTAATAAAATGAAATGAAAATGGTATTCTATTAAATGTAATGTCAGATTTGTCACGAAAAATGAAAACCCTGCTTTAAAACAGAGGGCATTGACTGTGTCTGCCCCTTCTCTAGAAGCTTATTTAGTGGCTATAAATATAGCGTAGCTGATGCTATTTTTGTACTTTTATTTTCCAGATTGGCCTCATTATTTAATCGTCACACATTTTCGTACATTCCTTTATTTATTATTGCAATGCCCACTATTTAGAGCATCCATACTGAGGCGGAGGATAGCAGGTACGACAGAGGCGGATCCAAGAATTTTTGTTCGGGGTGCGATATATAACTATAATCATTCGAAGCATCAAAATCTGACCAATTGTTTTTTATTTAATTTAATTTGTTTTCTCACTCAAAATGTATAATTTTATTTTTATTATAAAAAATATCACATAAATTTATATTAGAAGAAAATCGGAAAGAGAAGTTATATTATGATGAATAAAATGCATTAGAAGAGAATTAAAGTCTATTAAAATATTAAAAAACTAAAATAATAAATATATAAAAATGCGTCCAGTTTTTTGGAAACAAAAAAATATGTAGGAGTATATAATTATGTTGGTTTTAAACGAAATAGAATATTTTAAATAAAACTAAAATGATAAAATATGGAGTATAAAAATTACATATGATTGGTAAACAGAAAATCTTAGAAAGCAAAAAGTAAAGCGGCAAAAATAAAGCTTCAAAAAATAAAAGAGGCGCTGCTGGCAAGGAGTATCAAACTCAGGTCTCTACTGTAAAAGACGGAGAAGGATACCGCAACACTAACTACACCAAGTTAATTTGGGGTACACTTTTGTACCCCTTTGTTCCAATGTGGATCCGTTACTGCCGCACGATGCATCCTCCGCTCTATCGTCCGCCACTGCAGGTGGGCGGACGATGCTCGCCCCATCCTCCGCACCCTATCCATCGTCCGTGGATGATCATGCAATTTGTGCACCCTCCGGACTATCCTTTGCCCCATTGCGGGGGTTCAGACGATAGGTCCGGACGATGCAACACAAATTTTTTTTTTGTATTTTCTTCTATATATATCACCAATTTTTGTACTTCATTTCACTCCACTCTCTTCCCCATCTCAATTTCTCTCTAAATTCAATAATGAATTCCGACAATTTTCCATATTTGCAAACACAAAATATAAAAAAAGATAATAAATTATCACAATTGAATTTGCCTTTAATTTGTGGTGTTTTTATATTTATTTTTGCTAATTGATATATTTGTAAACATAAAAAATAAATATAAAATAGAAGTTAAAACTATATGACGAGCTATAGGACGTCCCACTACAGGTGGATGTGGTGGAGGATAATATGCTGATGTAACGGATGATAGGACGCCCTATAGGGCGGGCTATAGGGCGCCCTATTCTGGATGCTCTTATCATAATTTTATAATAATAATAGTAGTAGTAAATTGTACATTTATCAATTTATAATTTGATGTGTTAATTTCACAAATCTAATTTACAAATTACAATTTGTTAGTTTCGATTTTTATACTAATAATTTTTGCTAGAATAAATATATTTTAATCAATTGTTAGTTTTATAATAATATATAATCCGGTTAATCACTATTTTTAAAACGTACTAATCCATATGTTCCATAGTAGTTGATGCATTGCTTTTGGCACGGAGATTAAGAAAAATGTGTGTAATGTATTAAATAAAAAGATAATAAAGTAAGAGATAAGAAAAGTAGATAGAATAAAGTAAGAGAGAAAAAAAAGTAAGTGGGAATAAATGTGTTGACTTTTAATAAAAAAAGAAATGACTCAACTACTCTGTAACGTACCAAAATGACAAAATAACTCCACATCGTTTACGAGGGTTCATTATTATATACTCCCCCGTCTCTTAAAAATAAATAATTTATATTTAAAGTAACTTTTTTCTCTCTAATAATGAGGTGAGTTTCATTCATTACTAATAATACTTCAATAACTTTTTCTTTTTATCTCGCTCTTGCTTTATTAATTGTGTATTAAAACCGTTTACATTTTAAATATTGTCTAATTTAGAGACCAATGGAGTATTATATGCTTCGTTTATTATTTCAACATATAAGCGAATGGAATGTAGTCACGTAGTTGGATTACTCTTTCACTTTTATGAGGCAGGTAGATAATTGTCACTGAGTTAGTTAAGATTGTGATGTTGTAACTGTACAGTATACTATATTATTAGGGGATGATTTTTGTCACGTAATTTGATGGGGTACGAACTAAACCCTAATGGCAAGCCCAATAACAGTGACGGCCCATCAGCCCAGAGCCCAAGAAAGAGTATCTGTTCGGCACCAAAGAGTTCGGCACGACCAAAGAGTTCGGACTCAGCCTACAGCTCGGTAAAAGCCGACCAGTCAAGCTCTCCTCTCAGATCGGCAAGAGCTGATCGGTAAAGTCCAGCAGTTCGGTCTCAGCATTCGACCGAACTAGGAGTTAGTGGACTCATGAAAGGCCTCCACGACCTCCACTATACCCACGATCTATTTAGTGGTACGAAGCAGTTATTGAGCAGTTATTGCTCACCCACGATCTTGTTAGTGGGGCTGCAAGCCACGATCTTAGTTCAATATATAAATAGAACTTAGAGCTGATAGAAAAAGGTTAAGCTCTCTAGAGATAAAATATCATATAGCAAGTCTGTGTTGTAAGCTGTAATCCCAGATCAAGCAATACAATCTTGCCCTCCCTTCTTCCCGTGGACGTAGATTTACTTCAGTAAATCGAACCACGTAAATTCATTGTGTCGTAGTCTTTATTCTCTACCAGCATTTACTAACATCAGAAATTCGCGGATTCATCACTGGCGCCGTCTGTGGGAAACAGAGAACAAAATTTGTGATAAAGCGAATTTTTGATCCATTTTTTCCACCCAAAAAATGCATACCAGATCGCAGAGTACCCGTATTCCTGCCCGTGAGAACCAGGAGGAAGCCAATCCATCCCATAGGTCTGGAAAACAGCCTAGGGATAAATCCACCACCAGTTCTCATGGCGAAGGAACAAGCCGCTCCAAAAATCGTCCCACTGAGTCTTCCCAGCAGCCCGATTTGAATGAGGCTGTCAAGCAGTTTTTGGCGGCGAAGCAGGAGGAATTCTTAACCTTCCTGCAAAAAAGCCAAAAGCAGCCGGAGACGAAAACGGCGGATTCTCCTTCTCCCTCCGCACAAGAAAGTCACTACCGCAGTAGTGTCGCATCTCCCAGGAGAAAGAATCCCCGTCCCCAACATGTTCCAGTTCCTCCTCGGTACCGGAATCACAGGAGAACTCAATCTCCTCCATACCGACGAGATATCGGATTCGCCGTGTACGGAGCACTGAAGACTCCGTTCTCGGACGACATCACCCGAACTCCCCTACCACAGAACTACCGAACTCCGTCGATGACTTACGACGGGCTCGTGGACCCTCACGATTTCTTGGGGCGCTATCAATATAACATGGCGAACCAGGGTCTCAACGAGGTCCACATGTGCAAGCTGTTTCCCGAGCTGCTCATCGGGAACGCGAGAAGGTGGTTCGATAGCCTCCCCCAGGGCAGCATCAGATCTTACCGAGATCTAATGGATGCCTTCCACAGGAGGTTCTTTCAGAAAGCGGAAGCCCGAATCACTTCGGCTCAGCTGCTTTCCATTCGTCAAGGTCGCGACGAAAAAATCAGCGACTTTATGACAAGATTCCACAAGGAATGCCTGCAAGTAGACGATCTCAACGATCTGCTTGTCATCTCGGCATTCCAAAATGGAATCCTGCCCGGAGCTCTCTACAGGAAGCTCGTTGAGTGCGGTCCGCAGACAGCTCAGGAAATGTGGGACATTGCGGACCAGTACTCCCGGGCCGATGAGGCAGACCGTCGCAAACGGTCGTTAGACAGCTCATCGACCCGAGGAGACAGAAGGAAGCCCGATCATAGCGATCAGGGGCATCCTCGCCGGACTCCATTTGAAAGAATTCAAAGGGCTCCGGTGCAAGACAGATTGGGACCCCGTCTCAATCCCGAGAAGCCGCCCGCTCAGTTCGTACCGCTGAACAAGCCGAGAGCGGAAATTTTCGAACTGCACTCTGACCTATTCGAAAAGCCAAAGCGGATGACGAAATCAGCCGCGCGCCGACCACAGGATAGCTACTGCTCCTACCATCAAGACCACGGTCACGATACTGAGGAGTGCAGAAACTTGGCTGCAGGTATCGATGTTCTTGTGAAGGCAGGGACATTGAAAAAATACCAAAGCAAGCAGCCAAAGAAGAATAAGAAGCAGAGTGGTGCGAACTGCGCTCCTCAGGATCCGAAAAGGCAGCCGGATCCCGAAGACGATGACGAGCCGCAATATGATGGAGTAATCCAGACTATTGACGCTCTCCCTGCCGGGAAGACCAAGTCGTCCCTGAAGTCAGAGCGCAGAGGCTCCAATCGAGAGGAGCCAACGCATAAAAGGCTGAAGCAGGACGAAGTGATTACGTTCTCGGATGCTGATCCCGTCCCGGCCATCTCTCCTCACCAAGACGCCATTGTCATCCAAGCCGGAGTGGCAAACAAACTGATCCACAGGGTGTTTGTGGATACAGGAGCGTCGGTTAGCATTCTTTTTAAAGAGTGCTTTGACAAACTAGAAGTGGACCCAGCTCGGCTCAGTCCGGCTCCGCTTCCCCTGAAGAGCTTCGCCCAGGAGGACACCCGCCCTGAAGGTATTATCAGCCTTCCGATCACGGTGGGGAAAGCGCCTACTAGCTCCAGTACGATGATTGAGTTTTTCGTGGTGAAAGCTCGGTCCCCGTACAACATCATCCTGGGAAGAGACTGGCTCAACACAGTTCGGGCCGTTTGCTCCACTTATCACCTCACCATCAAGATCCCTACTAAAGGAGGGATAGCGGTCATCCGAGGTGACCAAAAGAGAGCAAAGGAATGTCTGCAAATTGCGCTTAGAAGTGCCGAGCAGTCAGATCGGCACCACCAAGCATAGCAATCACAGCAGCCGGAGTCAGAGGCGATGACCGAAGTCATACCGGAGCCGAACTCGATGACAATTCAGCTGTACGAAGACGATCCATCCAGAACGGTTAAGATCGGCTTCGCGGGAACGCCCCTACTTCGGGAAAAAACCATCCAGCTCCTCAAGGAGTATAAAGACGTCTTTGCATGGTCTCCGTTGGACATGACCGGAGTGCCCCCCGAGGTAATCACTCATCGGTTAAATATTGATCCTTCAGTCCGGCCGATAAAACAGAAGCAAAGACTCTTTGCGGCAGAACGAAGTCAAGTCATCCATGACGAAGTCCGTCAATTATTGAAGGCGGATGTGTTATTCGAAGTGAAGTATCCTTCGTGGGTGGCCAATCCTGTCATGATCAAGAAAAAGGAAGGAGGATGGCGGAGGTGCATAGATTTCACCGATCTAAATAAGCACTGTCCCAAAGATTGCTATCCCCTTCCGAACATAGATAAAAAAGTAGAAGCTTTGATAGGCTTTGAAATTTTTTGTTTTCTTGATCTGTACAAAGGATACCATCAAGTTTTAATGGATGAGATTGACGCTTCAAAAACGGCCTTCATTACTGATTTCGGCATTTTCGCTTATAAAAAGATGCCATTCGGTTTAAAGAATGCCGGAGCCACTTATCAAAGGATGGTAGACAAGCTTTTTCAGCACCTGATTGGAAAGGAGGTCGAAGTGTATGTTGACGATATAGTCGTCAAAAGCAAAAGCACTTCGGAGTACGAGCACAACCTCAAGTCCACTCTCAACGTGCTCAAGAAAGCCAACCTCAAACTTAATCCCCAAAAGTGTACCTTTTTGGTAGATTCGGGAAAGTTTCTGGGTTGTTGGGTTTCAAAGGACGGACTCAAGGCAAACCCCTCAAAAGTTCAAGTTGTTCAAAACATGGCGATGCCGAAGTCCATACATGACGTGCAAAGGCTAACCGGATGTCTAGCCGCACTGAATCGATTCCTTTCTCAAGCAGCCGAAAAGCAACTGCCGTTCTTCACGGTGTTGAAAAAGGCACCAAAGTTCGAGTGGGGAGCCGAGCAGAAAAAGGCCTTTGACGAGCTCAAAAGTTATCTAGCCGAGCTTCCTATTCTCTCTGCTCCAACCGAAGCCGAAGTAATATTCTTATACTTAGCGGCATCGGATCAAACCATCAGCGCGGTGCTTGTACGAGAAGAAGGCCTAAAGCAGCTTCCCATCTACTTTACAAGCCGAGCATTAAGAGGTCCAGAAACCAGGTATCAACCTCTGGAAAAGATTGCTCTGGCATTAGTAAATGCAGCAAGGAGACTGCGGCCATACTTCTATGCTCACAAGGTATGCGTCTTAACTGATCTGCCACTTCGGCAAGTGTTGACCAAACCAGAAGCATCAGGCAGAATCGCCAAGTGGGCTATAGAGTTGGGAGAGCACACAATTGAATATCTACCTCGGAAAGCCATCAAGGGACAAGCCTTGGCAGATTTTCTTGCAGAAGCGAAGTTCGATCAAGCAATTCCTGTTATTGCCGAACAGAAGAATTCTGCCAGTGCCGAACTAGCACAGCCCTTGGAATCCGAAGTAGAGCCGCCGGACTGCTGGAGCGGGTTCGTAGATGGAGCTTCGAACAAGATGGGAAGTGGAGCTGGTATTTTACTTGTCGCTCCCGACGGACACGAGGTAGCCTACTCACTTCGGTTCCTATTCCCCACTACTAATAATGAAGCCGAGTACGAAGCCCTCCTGGCCGGACTCCAGTTAGCGCAAAGTCTGCTCGTCAAATCTCTCAAAGTCCATTGTGATTCACAAGTCATAGTAAATCACATGTTGGGTACAAGTGAAGCTCGTGACGAGAGAATGAAGAAGTATTTGGACAAAGCGCAAAGCATCAGCCGAAGTTTCTCCTATTTTCGGATAATCCGCATTCCCAGAGCGGAAAATAGCCGAGCAGATACCTTAAGTAAGTTGGCCTCAGATCCGAGCTCAAAGGCGGAAGAATTAATGCATCGAAGCATTGATGAAGCCGAGGTACATTCAGTATCCAGCTCGCCGAACTGGATGACGCCGATCTTGCAGTATCTGGATCAAGGACAATTGCCCGAGGATAAGAGAGAAGCTCGGAAGATCACGTGCCGAGCACTTCGGTACGAACTTCATGAAGGAGTTCTCTTTAGAAAGTCTTACCTCCAGCCGTTATTGCGGTGCGTAGGACCAGAAGAGACGGACTACATCCTCAGAGAAGTTCATGAAGGATCGTGCGGTAGCCACATCGGAGCCAGAGCTTTAGCTAAAAAAGTTCTGAGATGGGGATATTATTGGCCAACCATGGTACAAGAGGCAGTGCAGCTCGTCAAGAAGTGTACGAAGTGCCAAATTCATGCAAATGTCCCAAGGATGCCGCAGACCGATCTATACACTATGCAAAGCCCTTGGCCTTTCATGCAATGGGGCATAGACATAGTGGGACCACTTCCTCAAGCTCCTCGGCAAATGAAATTCCTTATCGTTGCCGTGGACTACTTCACGAAGTGGGTGGAGGCTGAACCATTAGCTACGATAACGAGCTCAAAGGCATTGGACTTCGTCTGGAAGAACATAGTGTGCCGATTTGGCATACCCCACATCCTCATTTCGGATAATGGGACTCAGTTCACCGACAAGACGTTCAAGAATTGGTGCCAAGAGCTGAACATTCAACAGCGGTTCACTTCGGTCTCCCATCCCCAAGCAAACGGACAAACGGAAGTAACGAACCGGATTCTGGTGAAAGGGTTAAAAGCTCGGTTAGAACAAGCCAAAGGACAATGGGTAGAAAATCTCCCTCAAGTCCTATGGTCCTACCGAACCACACCCAAAACCTCCAACGGTGAAACTCCGTATAGTCTGGTGTACGGCACTGAAGCCG
Organism: Salvia splendens; assembly: GCF_004379255.2. Classification (NCBI taxonomy): domain Eukaryota; kingdom Viridiplantae; phylum Streptophyta; class Magnoliopsida; order Lamiales; family Lamiaceae; genus Salvia; species Salvia splendens. Next base: position 30,766,818 of record NC_056039.1, read on the forward strand.
TAATTCCGGTGGAGATCGGCGTACCCAGTCCCCGAACTCTAAATTTCTCCTCAGAAATGAATGACGACGGACTGAGAGCAGAACTAGATCTCGCCGAAGAAAGAAGAGAGTTGGCGTGCATAAAAGCAGCCAAGTATAAGGAGCAAGTAGCCCGGTATTATAACCAAAGGGCGAAAAAGCTTCAATTTCAAGTGGGAGATCTCGTCTTGAGAAACAACGAAGTAAGCCGAGCAGAAAAGCTGGGCAAACTTGAGCCCACATGGGAGGGTCCGTATCGGGTGTCAGAAGTCCTCGGCAAAGGGTCTTATAAATTGACTCACATGTCAGGAGAACAAGTACCCCGAACATGGCACGTCTCCAACCTCAAGAAGTTCCACTTGTAAGAGACAAAGTCCGGTCAGTCTGTCTTGTGTCTAGTTCGGTCATAGGGGTACATGTTTTTATTTGTTTGTTTTTTACTTGTACCTTTTACTTGTCGTTTTTTAAAAAAAGTTTAAAGTTTTTTTTTCTTTCGTCTTTTTCATTTTTTCTCTATGTGTTTTGTCTCTATGTGCTTGTCGTCTCTTACAAATGGTACCAAGGTATATCGTTCTTCAAAGACTGATCCCCTTTTTAGATCGATTATTAAAGACTATTGTGAGTCCAAGCTTCTAAGGAGGATATAAGACCACAATTCAGCTTAACAAGCAGTTCGTCTGAAACGAACTACAATAAGCCAACGATTGTGAGTCCAAGATTCTCAGGAAGATACAAGACCATAATTCGGCTTAAGAAATAAGCACTTCGTCTGAAACGAACTGCAATAAGGGAAAGTCCGATCCATGCGATAAACCTCGCCGAATTAGGACGACCAAGTTCGGTCAAAGAAGTTTACTTCATAAGACCGAGGACGACCATGTCCAGTCAAAGAGGTTTACTTCATAAGACCACTTCGGTTAACTGGGAAAGTCCGATCCACGCGATAAAACTCGCCGAATTAGGACAAGGGAAAGTTCGATCCCGGCGACAAAAATCGCCAAATTAGAACACAAACCAAGTCCGGTCAAAGAAGTTTCCTTCATAAGATCAAAGACGAGTCCGATCAAAGAAGCTCACTTCATAAGACCGAGGACGAGCACGATGAAATTGTTTCGCAGAACTGTAAGTAAGCAGTGATAAAAGCGAAAGGAAAAAATTTCATTTATTAAATCTCGTTCGGCAGACAATTCAGCTCCCCTACGAGAAGGCATTACGCCATTACAAAGGACTATTCTACTGTCCGCGGTTGCTAAAGTTAAGCCACCTATCTGCAAAATCCTCTGGAAGCCGAGTTCGGTTGCTCCTAGCAGATGAAGAATAAGCAGGTCGACGAAATGCTATCCTCGACCCAACGCCTCTTCCCCGAGCCCGAGAAGCTCTAACCCCTCGGCGATGAAGAGTCTCTGCAATAAGCATCTGCTGATCTTGCTCGCTCATAGTCACAACTCCTCGGCGAATTTCAGTCCGTCCCTGTCTTGACGATTCCGGTTGCTCCTGAGCCCGTTCTCGTCTTGACGTTTCCGGCTGTTCCGGAGCTCGTTGTTGACTGGAAGTAGGATTTTGAACAAGGGAACCAGAGGCTTGATCTGGAGTGCGAGCATCTGTTGGCGGGAAATGCCTAAGGAATCTCCCGATTGAGGGACGCCGGGAAAGAATGATGTCGTACCGAGAAGCCCAGCGCCGTAATGATTTCACAACTTGTTGGCAAGCCGAGCTCTCCAGCGCATTGTTCCTCCGGAGTACATGATATTCCTCCCACAGTTCGTCAACTCGACTCTGAACATCTGATATGGTCACTCCCCCGCGCACACGGATGTAATCCTCGTACGCAGTCCTCTCAGCAATGGTCGTATTCAGCTCGGCCTCCAGATCCTTCTTATCGGACTCTAAGTCCTTATTATCGGCCTCCAGCTTCACTAAACGAGCCAGAAGCTCGTCATTCTTCGTCTGATCGGCTATAGCTCTTTTCTCAGCTTCGTCTAAAGCCGAAGAGTACAGCCGTTTCCAGTGAAGTATCTCCATCTCCTTGAGTACAAAGCAGCTATATTAGTTCGGCAGCTGTACCGAGCAGATAGTAAAATACAACAGGAATAAAGGCGAGTACGAAAAGCTATACGAAGACAAGTGTAGAGAATTTTTCATTCACAAGGAAAATTTTCTACACTAGGAGGGCTTCAAGGCCATTTTACAAGGAAGAAACTAGACTAAGAGAAGGGAGACGAAATCATACTCCGCCAGCTTCGTCTCCGGCTCCTCGGCCTGGTTCAGCTTCTTTCTCCTGAGCTACCTCAGCCTCGGCCTCGCATCCTGCCGGCCTCGCCTCCGCCTCCTGATCGGCTTCCTTCTCCGGATGACCGGCCCGCTCGACTTCGGCCTCCCGCTCCAGCGGCTCGGCCTCACCCTCTCCGTTGTAAGTCGAAGCGGGTGAAACGGGTCCCACGGAGGCAAAGATAGCCTCCAGGTTCTCGTCCCGATCAGCTCGACAACTCCGGACTCGGTCTGCAGAAAGCAGGACCGAGGATGAAGCGAGCTCCTCAAGGAGCGGCAGATTCTGAAGCCGAGCTGCTATCTCTCGGCTGTACAGAGGCAGCACGACGTCGGCCCCCTGCTCGCCCTTATCGGTAATTAGCCTTACCAGACTACCGACAAAGGCCGAGAACTGGCTGCTCAAAAAGAGTTTCTCCGTGTAAACACGGAGAGCCTCCCCCTGGGCAGCCACGGCGGCTGCCTCCTTCTGAGCCTCCCGGTGCTTCGTCTGCTCTCGCAGGATGATGAGCTGGTTTTTGGCTGACCGAGCTTCATCCTGAGCCGAGATCCTAGCAGCTCGGGCCCTCTCAAATTTGGCCTCAGCCTGTTCGGCCAGACTACGAGCAAGATGCAACTTCTTCTGCATCTCCTCGTAGTCGTGGGATGCTTTGGAGAGCTCCACGGAGACGAGCTTCGCTCTCTGAAGATGAACAAGGAAAAAAGTCAACAGAAGGGCCATCAAAAAATGTGGAAAAGAAGCCAAGTCAGAAAGCTTACCTCCACAAAATTCGTCGGCCATTGAAAAGGCTCAGGGACGTGTTCCGGGATGTCTGCAACCACCTCGGAGATGACCAGGTCTTTCCCCGGCACTCTTGGGGACTCATGAATTTTCCCCTTCCCTTTAGCCGAAGACGGCTCCGGCTCTTTCGGATCCGAAGAAGAGGTTTTTTGCCTCTTCGGATTCTTTTCGGCTTCAGACGCCGACCGAGGGGCTCTCTGCCTCTCCGGCCCCACAAGCTCGGAGGATTTGCGGACGGCCTTGTTCAGCAAGTTCACTGTCAAAAAATAAAAAAAAAACAAAGTCAGATTTTCTTCGTTAAAGCAGTAGAGCATAAAGAAAGAGAAAGCCTCACCCTCGGCCTCTTCGTCCGAAGACGAGATGTCGAACATGACGTCGCCCTTGACGAGCTCAGACTCCGTGTATTGTTTCCTAACTATGGGAATCTTGTTGAGCTCGCCATCGAGCTCGTCCAACGGTTCAGGCCGAGGATGACGGATAACGGACTTCGGCCCTCTCCAGGGAAAACTAGGAGCCGCGGTCCTATCATAGTAGAAGAAGCGGTTTTGCCACTTCGGCCACTTCGTTTTACAAAAGGCCCTAAAGGGCTGTACAGGGATCAAGTAGAACCAAGACCCCTTCCTCTTAAATTGAAAGAATTTAAGGATCGCCTTCAAAGACAAATCCCTTCCTAACCTACGGAGTTCGGCAGCGAAGGCCGACAAGTGCCTCCAAGAGTTCGGAGTCACCTGGCCTAAAGGAAGCTGAAAAAAATCTAGTAAATCTATAAAGGCAGAAGGGAGGGGGAAACGAAGCCCGCATTCTAAGCAGGCCTCGTACACGGTGGCGTAACCCTCCGGCGGGGAGTCAGCCCTATGATCACCGTCAGGTACCACCGCCTTCCCCCCAGGAAAAAAGTATTTTTCGGGTAGGGATATCACAGTATCCTTACTCAAAATACTATGGAAATACTCTACGGTCTTCTCCCCGGACTCTTTCCGGCCAGAAGACCCCTTACCGCCTCTCCTACCGCTACCCGACTCCGAAGAAGAAATAGAAGCCATTTTTCTTACTTTTTGAAGGTGAAGGAAGTCTGAGGAAGCTCTTGAAAGCGGAAGAAAATTTCTCGAGAAAGAGAGAGTATAGAAGACGCAACAGCAAAAGTGTTCAAATGAGGAAGAAAGAGCATATTTATCAGATTCGGGAAAGATTTCGAAATCGTTGCGCCGTTTCGAATCCCACCTTTTCAGGATTCAACGGCCGGATTTTACTGTCGCATTTAATGCAGGCACGCGCAAGGCACGTCCCCTGACGTCAGCCTCCCCCTTACCGTTATCCAGAATGCCGAAGTGACTCACCTCGCCGAAGTGATTCACTTCGCTTTTCGGGGGGGGTAGTGATGGGGTACGAACTAAACCCTAATGGCAAGCCCAATAACAGTGACGGCCCATCAGCCCAGAGCCCAAGAAAGAGTATCTGTTCGGCACCAAAGAGTTCGGCACGACCAAAGAGTTCGGACTCAGCCTACAGCTCGGTAAAAGCCGACCAGTCAAGCTCTCCTCTCAGATCGGCAAGAGCTGATCGGTAAAGTCCAGCAGTTCGGTCTCAGCATTCGACCGAACTAGGAGTTAGTGGACTCATGAAAGGCCTCCACGACCTCCACTATACCCACGATCTATTTAGTGGTACGAAGCAGTTATTGAGCAGTTATTGCTCACCCACGATCTTGTTAGTGGGGCTGCAAGCCACGATCTTAGTTCAATATATAAATAGAACTTAGAGCTGATAGAAAAAGGTTAAGCTCTCTAGAGATAAAATATCATATAGCAAGTCTGTGTTGTAAGCTGTAATCCCAGATCAAGCAATACAATCTTGCCCTCCCTTCTTCCCGTGGACGTAGATTTACTTCAGTAAATCGAACCACGTAAATTCATTGTGTCGTAGTCTTTATTCTCTACCAGCATTTACTAACATCAGAAATTCGCGGATTCATCATAATTCTTTACCTCTTTTTTTTTTCAAATCAGTTTCTATATCCAATTTTATGATTTTTGGTTTTTTGATCCTTAATAATATTTCATATATTGACTAATGCACACTTATATTATTTTTGGAAGAAAACATAATCAATTAAAAGTCCTTAAACACATATATAAATTTTGAAATTGAGGCACCACTTTATTTAATTGGTAGGGACCTTAATAAGTTTCTTGTGATAAATCATTAAGATTACATTCTTAATGACGTACTTTTGTGAATCTTCATTTCCATAGTACCTTCTTTAACCATTTATTTGTTGGTCTAATTATGCTACACTTATTTGGACCCAGTGAGTTGAAAATGGGCCTTTAGTAAAACACACCTACTCAGTTCAATGAAATGGGCCTTTAAAGCATCCTTCAATGAAAATTGGGATTCGCCAATTCGGTAATACAGTACCCACTTTTACTCTTATTGTGTTTCGAACAAAAAAAAAGACATTCTACTAAAGATAATTCTATGATTAATATAAATCATAACGTATAGAAATTACAGATTACAAAACTCTTCTCTTAGCCAAACACATTAATCTGTTCCTCAAAAATAAAACAAACTACATAAATCAACGTACCATGCGCACGTTCCATAACAACTAGTAGAACATTTATTTTTTCGGTAATGTGTTTGAAAATATAAAGGAACAGTTAGAAAAAAAAATGCAGCAACTCTACATAGACGAGAGCAAATTAAGGAAAGTGATATTGTTGCCTAATCATTTAATCAACTAGCCACCTATGGCTATTGGAAGTTAAACCTTACGTTGCACCCTTTTGAATTTGCCCTTTTCAGTTTCTGACTCGGCGACGGCGATAAAGTCCCCACCGGCGACCTACACGACTCGCTCCGATTCAACGTTGTCGATAGAGCCCCCACCGGCGACCTACACGACTCGCTCCGGTTCAACGTTGTCGATGGGCACTTGAGGATTCCCTTTATAGGCTTCTGCATCCCGCCGCCCGCCGACGACTTGTCGTCGCCGGAGTTGTTGCCTTTCTCGTTGTCTCCTCCCGACCAATACGCCGGAGACTCTTCGGCGAAGTAGTCGGAGAACGGATCCTCTCGGTGCTTGGCGTCGAGGAGATCCTCCATCCGTGCGCGGATCTCGGCGTCGGCTTCGTCGGCGCCGGTGCCGTCCGGTGGGATGTTCTTGCTGCCGGGAAGCTTGAACCATCCCTCGGCGAGGAGTTGGAGAGAATTGAGATTTTTGGCGAAGGAAGGCTTCTTGGAGGGAGATTGGAGCCTCTTTCTGTGGAGCATGCCCATGGCGATGAGGCTGGTCACGAAGAGCTGGCATATGGCGCACTTGATCTGCGCGTGGCGCTCGAAGGAGGCGGACTCGGTCAGCCCGACCATCCTCTTGATCCCGACGACCTTGCGGGCGAGGTCGCCGAGCTCGTAGCGTTTGTATTTAGGGTCCTTGAAAACCCTAGCGGCGATGTAGCCGATGTCTATTTGCCTCTTGCTCAGACCTAATTCGTGGAAGGGGAAGAGCTCGGTTTTCTCTAGAATGCCGAACCCGACGAACCGGATCCGCTTGTCGGCCAGGAACCTGTTGGGCATGGGCACATAATGTAGTAATTAATACTCCTTCTATCTCATTAGAAGTGAAACATTTTTCTTTTTAGATTGTCCAATTAAATATAAAATATTTCTTAAAATGGAAACAACTCTATCTTTACTTTTTTTATCTCTCTTATTTTACTCTTTTTTCACTAACTCACAAAACAATACTACATAAAATCTTGTGCCGATTTTTAAATATTTCATATTTAATGGGACGGATGGAGTATATATTTTATAATGTCAACTGATATTAATGAATCAGTGAATGATATGATTCTCAATTATATTTTTTAGTGGCGATCTTAAGGGAATATGATCCTATATAGCTTAATTATTTATTACTCCATACGTTTTATACAAATAGACTACTTTTGTGATTTTAGTATGTCTCAAAAAAATAAACAAATCTATATCTCTAGTCATTTCTTTCTCTCTAATAATGTGAACATAGTTTTCTACTAACAACACTCAAATCGTTTTTTAAAATCTCTTTCCGAACTTATTATATCAACTCTGCATTACAGTCTGCATCATTTCAATATTTGCTATTTTTCAAAGACAGATGTATATGAATAGATAGATGCATGGATGTTTGATTAATAGAACCTGTGGATGGGGGCGGGGAGGGATTCGCCGGCGCCGAAGCGGAGGATGAGGCAGCCGACGCCGAAGGAGAGGAGGAGGAGGATGATGGAGGGGTCGCGGGGATGGCACATAACGTCGAGGCCGACGACAGGAGGGTCATCCCATGTCTTGCCGTCGGGGAAGAGGAAGTCGATTTTGCAGAGATTTTCGAAGATCTTCTTCTTGAAGGTGATGCCTTGAAGCTTCACCTCGAAACGGTTAGTGCGCAGGTATACCACCCCAGCCGCCATTAATTAATTATACACTCTGAGAAATTGTAATTAATTAAGAAGAAGAAGAAGAAGAAGAAATGGATCGATTGAACACACGGTCTTTGCTAGCAATCTGTCAAAGACATTGAGATGGGCCAGCCGAGGGTGGTGGCCATCTGCGTGCGATCGATCGATCGACTCACAACTTTCACTCCACAAAAAAATTACTCAAACTCAACCTCAACAATTCATTCAAGGCGTAACATACAAAAATGAGGGGAAATCCTTCTTCTTTACTCTCTACCACCGTTGCTTTTTGCCTCCTATTTTTTTCATTGGATAAGCTTCATTCATATTCTACCAACGCTTCTCCATGAATGTAGCGTTTTTCTTCTAAAAGTCGATGTTGTGGTTCACTAATCTTAGACTTTTTTTTTCGACTTGGGGTTCACTAGGCAAAGTCAATTGGGATTTAATCCAATTGTAATGGAGATGTTTATTAGCTTACATTTATTTGAAAATACGAAAACAAATAACACTACTAATTTATCATAAAGACTGGAGAGCATCTATATAAATTCTACTAGTACTTTTAAACTAACATTAAGGGCATGGTTTTTTCTGCAGGATTATGTCTATACTATAATTTCTGGATTTTTAGATTTCGATGTTTATTTGATTTTTAATTGGAATCAATTAGAAATCTTATTTCCTAAATTCATATTTTTAAGGACTTGATGATGGCAGTGCTGTTGAAAATTTTGATCTTATAATATGAATTGACGGAACATTACCTCCTTAAATTTGAAGGGCTTATTTGTACCATTAAATCGATTTATAAAAAAATTACTCCATGCACTATTTTTTATTTTATTTTTCATCCGTTCTCCAATACTTATTATATTATCAATACTTAAAAAACTTTATCTATTTATCTCTCTTTTACTTTACCAATAAACTCATTCTTATCCAAAGTTCATATTTTTGGGGACGGAATGGGCATCCCCAACCATAGTGCAAAACGCATCTTTGGAGTAGAATTAAGTTCCAACCATACTTCATAACTCATCCCAAAATTGTCCTTTTTTGGATATTGATAAGTAACACACCAAAAACGCAGTAGCACTGTAGCTACTGCATATTCAGTTATGAACTTTCTGAAATTGCAGTTGGATCCTTCAGCCTGTGTATTTTCGAATAGAGGCAAGAAGACTTACCTTAATTTGTTGAGAATCGTCTGATGCAAAATTTTTAGGGAGAAGACGGAGGATGGGGGAAGAAGACGAACAGAAACGGCGCTTTAATTTAGGTTTCTATTAATTGTGGATATTAAATGGGATTTAATTAATTGGCTATAATTATAAAAAATGCAAATATATCTAAAAGTATTATCAGTCGGTAAATTGCTTGCCAAATGATTTTATTAATAATTGGGTATAATGATTGATAAATAGTTAACTCTTACTGAAATTTTAATATATTATCCTTTATATATTTTTATTTAATTAATATTTATTTTACATTAAGTTTTAGATGAGTAATTATTAATTATTTTCACTTATGCAATTTCTGATATTATATTTGACATGATATTTAATAATATAAGAAAATTTGGAGTCATAAATTTGGCTAATTTATTTGTGTTGTACGTATATTTTATGTAATTATATATATAATTGATGTTTGATTGTTATTATGGAATGTTTGATGTTTGATTTATTTTAATAAGCAAAAAGTATGGAATCATTTAATTATGGAATATTTAAGTATATTTTAATAAGTTAATAATATTAAATCAGATAATTATATTTCACAAAGTGATATGTGGCTAATGTGTAATTTAAATAAATATGTAGGTAAGATTAAAAGGGTATAGAAAATAGAATATGGTTAGGTTTGGGTATGGTGTAAATAATCTATCAATATATAAAAGAGCAGTTTTCTTGATGCCACCGTGGCACCATTTTGGCGGGAAACTACTATTGCTACTGCAGAATAATAGGAGTAGCTATCATTCTTGAGCAATGCGAAAGGTATTCTAGAGCAATAGCTATTAGTCTATCCCTGCGACAAAATAGCTGTCATCTTGAGCAATGCAAAAAGTAGTCTAGAGAATTGTTAATACTAGCAGATTCATCAGACTTTTTTATAGACTAAATAAATTATAATCCGTAGTAAGTTCCTTTAGGGTATCAAGTACTCCATCTTAAAATTCTTCAATAAATACTAGAGAGTGAATATGTGAAAGATATCTATGCTAATAGCAGAGAACAAGGAAGATGCAACGAGCTGGAATTTGAGTGTTATTTGGTTTAAACGACGAAAGACGGCGACACAGCAGAGAATGGTGGAAGGGATTGCGCTTTGGAAGATTCGGAGGGAAAGCAGAGAGGAAATCGGGCAGCATGAACTGGGTGAAATCTGGCGTCGATGCGGTGGCTACCCGTAGTCGACTGACGACGAGGCAAGGAAGGCGATGGAGGGGATTTGCTGTGTGATGGGGTACGAACTAAACAACTAAACCCTAGTTGCGAGCCCAATAACAGTGACGGCCCATCAGCCCAAAACCCAAGAAAGAGTATCAGTTCGGCATGACCAAAGAGTTCGGTTCGGCACAACCAAAGAGTTCGGTCGCAGCCTACAGCTCGGTAAAAGCCAACCAATCAAGCTCTACTCTCAGATCGGCAAAAGAACCAATCAAGCTCTACTCTCAGATCGGCAAAAGCTAATCGGCAAAGTTCAGCAGTTCGGTCTCAGTGTTCGACCGAACAAGGAGATAGTGGACCCATGCAGGATCTCCACGACCTCCCTTACACCCATGATCTATTTAGTGGTGTTAAGCAGTTATCAACCATCCACGATCTAGTGAGTGGTGCTGCAAACCACGATCTTAGTTCAATGTATAAATAGAACCTAGATCAGATAGACAGGGGTTAAGCTCTCTAGATCCTGAATCTTATAGCAAATCAGTATTGTAATCTGTAAGCGAGACCAAGCAATACAAATTTGCCCTCTTTTCTTCCCGTGGACGTAGATTTACCTCAGTAAATCGAACCACGTAATTTTCAGTGTTGTGATCATTTATTACTTGCATTTACTCCCATAAAAAATTCGCCACATCATCACTGTGCGGAGAAGTGGGCAGTGGCGATCGAGTCTCCCCCTCTCCCGGACTGATTTTCCCTCACCTTGCCGGGAAATCGCTGTCGCCCCGGAGAAGAAGAGGATGTTGATCAATTTGCTCTCTACAAAATGAGGTTTTGAAGCGAGGTTTTTCAGCGCGTCCCTCTTTAATTACGCCCCCTCCGATCCATTTCAAGTTTCTCAATCGGCCACTAGAAGGGATTGACGGCGTGGGTGTAGTGGTGAAGTTGGAGAAGGAGATGGTGTGGTGTGGTGTGGTGTTTTTTTATTAAAAACCATTTTAGTTTAGTTATCAATTTTGTAGTGGTGTGTTTTCGGTTAATAATCAGTATTACTTGCCCATTTTATTTAATTAGTATTACCTGCCCATTTTATTTATTTAAATCTGGAATTGTTTATTTTGACTATAATTTAGTTTCAACTATTTATTACTCTTTTCATCCCATAAAATTTGTTTCAAATTGATATGGGTTGATATTTAAGAAATTGTTACTTTTAATTAAACAATTAAACAAAGGTGTATAGTGGAATGGTGTATTTAATATATATTTTAGGTATATATTTAAGTGGGATAAATTTTGCCTGACCGACTAAAATAGTAAAATGAGACAAATTTATAAGATGTGGAACAAAGGGAGTATATTTTTGTTATGAATTCGTTTTATTATAAATTCTATATTTGTGTTAGATGGTGATGTTGAAAGTTATAAGTTGCCCTATTTTTATTATTGATGATACTATTTTAGAGACAATCCTTCTTCTATTTTCTTTTTACTTATTTTGTTCCATTTTTGACAATTTTCATCTTACAAGTTTAGTAAACAGATTTTTTTTAAATATTGTGAACGTATATTTTGAATTTATATTATTCTCTTTTTACTTTGTGATTTTTCAAAGTAAAAAGACATGAAATATCACATATTAAGTCATCAAAAAATATACTAAAAGATATATTGAATACTATCATTTTGATGCATATTTATTAATATATATTCCCTCTGTTTCTTCATAGTTGAGTCATTATATCATTTCGGAAAGTTCCTTCATAGTTGAGTCATTTCCATATATGTTAACTTTTTTCTCTTTCTTACATTACATTTTTTTACATTATTCTCTCTACTTTATTCAATTTATATTTTATTCCCATTTTTTACTTTATTCTCTCTACTTTATTCACTTTATACTTTATTCTCTCTACCTTTTCCTCTCTCTTACGTTTTTACCTATCTATTTATTTGACACACCAACAAAACCGAAAAACCGAATTTAGTTCAAAATCCAAACCGAACCGAACCCAAAAAACCGAAAAACCGAAAACCGAACGTAAAAAACCGACAAACCCGAACAAAACCGAAAAACCCAAAAAAAAACCCGAAAAACCTGAAAAAAAAATAAATATAATATAAATATATATTTATATATGTGTATTTTATTTTATTTTATATATACTAATAGAATATTTATATATAATATAAAATTAATAATACATATAATATATATTATATAGTAGAATATATTAAAAGAATATATATTATATATAATATAATATATTAAATTAATAGAATATATATATAATTCGGTTTTTTCGGTTTTTCAGTTTTTTTTCTTCGCCCGAACCGAACCGAAAAACCAAAATTTTTATTTTTAAAACCGAACCGAACAGAAAAAACCGAAAAAACCGAACCGAATTTCAAAATTTCGGTTTGGTTCGGTTCGGATATTCGGTTTCCGGTTTTTTTTGCTCACCCCTAATAAACATTCATTTCTAAAACTTCGTGCCGAAATTTTTTGCCTTACCTATGAAGAAACGGAGGGAATATCATTATTTGAAATTTTATTGTCCCGTGCATAGCACGGGTGGTAACACTAGTTAAAGTAAAATTACTGTTGTTTGATGTGACAGAAATTGAGTTTGAGTTTGAGTTTGAGTTTGAGTTTGAGTTTGGGATAAATGGTTGGAGGATGGACTTAGTGAAAAAGAGATAGCTTACCAATCAGGACTTGTTAGGCGAAATTGACTTGGCGCGGGTGATTCAGATCATCGCCATTCACACTCATTTTTTTTTACCTGTGTTCTTCAATCATCATTCAAACTTGAACAACCTTTTGATCTCCATTTTTGCCTTGCTTTACAAGAAACTCTGAACCAGTCAACCCCTCCCCCTCCGTTTATCCATCCACAAGCATTAGTGTATATGTTATTAGTATAAAATCAAAGTTGGAGCTTTCGTTTCTTGAAGAATCAGACTCCAATCCACAATCAAGAACGAAAGAAGAATAGCGGTCAGTAGTGATGCTCCCTCTATTGAAGCTCGGAACGCTTGCCCTAAAAACTCTCAGCAAACCCATCGCCGCTAGACTCAAGCAGCAGGCCGGAATTCACCCCAAATTCAGAAATACGATAGTTAGCATAGCCCAGGTATTCTACATTTTGAGATCGAGAATGAAATCGAGTTTGTCTAATTTTGAGATTTTGTCTCTCTATTGATTAACTTCTTCCTTGATTCGATTTTTACGCATGACTGTTTTGCCCTGAAACCCCATGATTTAGTAATTTTCGGCTCATTGCTGGGGGATGTTTGATTTTGTGCTGCTTATTTTGTGCCTAGATGAAAGTAAAAATGAGTGAAATGTGATTGCAGTGAGGAATTGGTTTGCTGCAATCGGAGTGATACGTGTTATGAAAATTTTATTGAGGCCTCATTTTGTCATTCATATAGTTTAGCTTGTCTATTGTTCAATATGTTATTAGATCAGATTGATACCTGGGAAATTTAAGATAGTTATGTAGTTCTTCCTCTGAATTAGTTTCTGTATATGCCAAATTCTGTCAGCTATCTTGTTTGGCTTTATTTCTACATTGATGATTACTGAGGAATAGGAAATTTTGAGTATTATGACTGCAGAGCTGTGTCTCTTGGATGTTCATATTCCCATTGGCTTGTAGGTTTGGTTTAGCTCTCTGAATCTGTAGGATTTTCTCTAATAGACTTCACTCGGCTTGTCAGTAGTATTATTCTGCTGGACACCGTAGTCATTGCATAAGACAGGTGTTGGTTCATGTTGATTTAATGTCACGCCTTTGCTTAGTGATTCATGGGATGTGTAACCTTATGACGTTTGTCTCACTCTCATCATTTTCATTTTTGGTTTCGCCCTCTTTTAAAATTTCCATCTTTGTGTTCTCCTCTGATTTTGTACACCACACAAATAATTTGTGTTCTATCGTATCTTCTGACTTACAGTCTTGAAGCTCTCTAGGAGTTGACTTTGTGGACTAGCAATGATTAGTTCAGGTGTCACCCAATGTGTTTGATCATCACCACATCTAGAACTATAACTTGCTTATTCCATTTATTGCTTGAACCAGGCTAATCACAGGATCACAACAACCATGCAAAGGCGCATATATGGTCATGCAACAGATGTGGAAATCCGACCTTTGAATGAAGAGAAGGCTGTTCAAGCTGCAGTTGATCTCATGGGGGAACTTTTTGTCTTCTCGGTATCTTCTTCCAGCTTCAATTTTTGTTCAGCTACTTATCTGTGTTAAATTTTTTTATTTCCAGCAGCTATTTACTTAGCCTAATCATGAAATTTTTGGTTTCCACTGTGAACTACAATCCATTTGGTTTGAAGCCTGCTTCGCCATTATTTTTCGAGTTAATCTTCTTTTTAAAGGCTTATAATATTTCATATTCTACTAATTTTGATTGGCAAGGAGAGCCATAATAAGCCTTTAGAATACTTATGACAAACCAGTAATTCAGAATTTGGTCTGCCTTTCAAAACTGGTTTCGTGGTCATCTATGGTCTACCTATCCTAAAATGAGGAAGAAAGATAGTGCAGGCTCTGCACTTTCTGAACTGATATTTGTGAATTACTATGAAGGTTAGAGATAGGCCAATATTTATGCCCATGGACATAATTTATCACACCATTGCTTTTAATTCATTACTGTTCGAGTACCTGCACTTACTGGTTGTTATCTGAGCTTTTCCAGAAAAAAGCCTTTCTACATTCTAAATTGTGAATGGATTGTGTTGTGCTTTGGAACTTTTAAATCTGTTACTGCATTCAAAGGAGTTACCGGTTGAACTTCTTCTATGAAATTATTGTTGGTGGCCTTATTTGAGTGGATTTAGAGTGTCTGAAAATAATCGTAATGTTAATGAGTTTTGCTGACAAGGAGCCATAGAACTACCTCTAGAGACTACAGACTGACTCTTCTTCTACTTTCCTTTATTGTAATTTAAGAGTAATAGTTTCAATATTTGATAATTGTGGAATTGAAAGGCATTTTCATTTTATACCTCATGACTAGCTTTGTAGCTAAGCCATCCATCTGTAAAAATTCAAACGCAATACATACTACGTGACTAATTCTCCTTTTCTGATGATGTTCCAAATTACATGATCAGGTGGCAGTGGCTGCTCTGATCTTCGAGGTACAGAGAAGTGCTCGATCTGAAGCAAAAAAGGAGGAAGTTCGCAGGCTTGAAATGGAGGTGATTATACTTTGGTTTTGTGCTTCTTTTCTTAGTTGAGTTTGCGTTCATTATGTGTGCGTTGAGTTTCTTTTAATTGACGAAACCTGCTATGCCTTATGTTCAATGAACAAGACACAGCAGTTAAGCATTTCTATTATTGTCCACAATTTCTAGCATCTGAATTGCTTACTTATAAGCAAGCTGTCCAAACAATTTCGTATTCCTATAGGTTGCTTTTAAACCAGAACAACGAGTTATAGTGAAAAGCTCTGTTCCGATTCATGTTTGTATGAGTCATCATTAGTCGTGCCGCTGACACATTATTCAAAACTGAATGGTTTCCAGGGAATGAGGCAACGGGATGAAGAGTTAGCGCAAGAGGTAGAGCTTCTGAAGCAAAAACTAGCAGAGATTGAACAAATGGCCAAGGCACGAGGCCTTGCCGGAGTGTTTAATTTAAGACAGGCTCAAGCTGAAGCCAAGCCCACACCTGTAGCTTGATCTGCTATAATCACTAATAATTCATCTAATACTGGGTGATGCACTCTTGAATCAGTGGCCTCCCAGATTCACCTATTCCTTTTTCACCCATTTTTTCAAGAACGCTGTAAAAGATAAGAAGATGGGACAAATTCTTGCCATATTTTTGGATGAAATGTTAATAATCTGGGTGCGCCACATGAGTTTTTTGGCATGGGTAGTCAGTTGATGGAATCATGAAAAATATTCGAAGAATTCCTTTTGATAAATAGTGATGATGATGGTGGCGGAATGTAATTCCATTTTGGCCAATTGTTTAGTGTTATTTGATGTCTAAAACAGGCAAAGAAAAACATTTTGAAGGTGTTTAAAGATTATTGGATAATTCGGTGGTGTGTGTGAAGAGAAGGAGAATCTTTGTGGGTGGGATTTAAGCTTTATGCGTTTCTTTCTACCCTCTTTTCCCCTCAATCACACATATTACAAACTTTTATTGGTGGATGGGATGCTCTAACTTTCTCCTTTAATGCAATCTGCTACATAATTATATATATATATTAAATGTTTTTAGACTTGTAACTTTAATAATAATTGTAATTTTGCCCTTTCTAGTTATGGGTATAACTTTAGAATATAAATGTGGTGGCTTTCAAACTGCAAACACGTTGTCAATGTTCGTATTCTACAATGACTTAATTTGAATATTTTTTTGGTAGGCTAGTTGATTTCTTTTTAGTCAAAGATGAATGGACCATGATTTATGTAGCTTTCTGTTGAAATGTCTCGAGTTTGTTTGTCATATTCAAATTTGGGTATTACAGTTTGTTTTAAATACATTTGTATGCATCTAATTATTATTACTACTTTAGTGTTTCTGTAAATAGAGAAATGTTACTAATTTATAAAACCATATGAAGACTACTAAATTTCATAGTAACAATAAAATATTAGAAATCAAAGGATGCAAAGTAGTACTCGTAT
The DNA here is from genome assembly GCF_004379255.2 of Salvia splendens. Classification (NCBI taxonomy): domain Eukaryota; kingdom Viridiplantae; phylum Streptophyta; class Magnoliopsida; order Lamiales; family Lamiaceae; genus Salvia; species Salvia splendens. The sequence continues at coordinate 30,783,396 of NC_056039.1, forward strand.
GCATAATGCATGGTCCAATGATGTTAGTTGAGATAAAAAAAAAGGTCGGTCCACTTTTTAAACAAGTCAAATAAAAACAGTCTTGATTCGTGTGAAAATCCAATCCAACCACAAATTTATCTAGTTACATATATGCGAGATTTTTATCATTTAAAGATAAACACCTTTATCAGGTTAATGACACACAAACAACTCATTAAATATTCGTCTTTTCCTAAAGGGATAAATTCTTTTTGATTGATAAAAAAAAAAGCGAAGGGCAGTACATATGAAGGGGTAAATTCGGAAGGTTGCATTGCTTACAGCAATTTCGCAGAGCATCAATTCTCTGTACCCAATATATAAAAGAGAAAAATGGTGATACAAAGAGGAAAATCAAATCCCCCTCTACTTTTACCCACCATTGACACAGTCGTCACGACAGTGCCCACTCTTCTCTATCTCGCCACTTCGAACCGGTAAATTCTCACCCCTTTCTCTCTCTTTCAGGCACACTCGCACACAGGCAAGGCAATTGCTTCATATCCTAATTTTTGTGATCTGATTTGTAATTTGGCTTGTCTCTGTTGTTTAAGTAGAATTTTCTGGCTTGTCTGTGAATTGTTCGTTGTTAGAATTGGAATTTGTAGATTTAGTTTTTTGTGCTCTTTAAATCGTTCATCACTTTGCGTGTTCTTTCCTTTTCCTTTGGAAATATGTTACTACCTTTTGGGGTTTTTTTTGAAGGGGCAGGGTTTGGCTTTGCTGTGATGGTTTGGGGATTTTGCTTTTACTTTTACTTGGATGGGTCTTTATAGCTGTTGCTCTGATCCGTTAGTGACTGCAGCAGAAATTTTGTGGTATTACTTTGATGGGGAAGGGTTCGAAGAGCGCGGCATGCAAGTCCACATCTCACCAGCTCTTCAAGGACAGGGCGAAGAATCGCGTGGATGATCTACAGGGGGTCTTAAGTGATCTCCAATCAGCTAGGAAGGAGAGCCGGTCAATTGATGTGGTTGTGCTTGAAGAGCAAGTTCACCAGATGCTTCGTGAGTGGAAGTCTGAGCTTAACGAACCGTCCCCAGCTTCTTCTCTGCAGCAGGTATTCCCTGGCAAGGGGGCTTAAATTTATGCATCGACATTTCATGAAGTCGTCTCATATTGATTTCTGTGATATATAACCTGGATTTTAACAGTTGAGTCGGGATGATGCCAGCTTGAGGACAATGAGTTATGCATTTATTTCTTTCTAGTTCTTGCGATGGCACATGGCATTATCACTTTGTTGATTGACTGATTCTTCCAGTTTTCTGCTTTTATGTGTGCATTTGGACATCATGTAGTAATTATTTTCACTTAGACTTTCAGCCTGCTGATCAGCGTACGGTGGTTTGCGTTAGGAGGTATTGAGTAGACTCTTTCTTGTGTTTTTCATCTTCCACATATGGTGTATTTGGAGAACTATTTTTTGTCTTGGTTTTAGTTTATCATGCATATGATCAAAGACATGCATTGATCATCCCTACAATGATTGAGATTTTGGGTTTGAATTGAGTCAATTGTCGGATGATCATTGTACAGGGAGGGAGCCTTGGTTTTTCATCGGATATTTGTCGGCTGCTGCAGCTTTGTGAGGAGGAAGATGACGCAACTAGTGCGTTAGCTGCACCAAAACCAGACCCTGATGCACAGAAGGCTGTTAATGGATATACTTCTCAAGAGGTTAGTAAATAACTATTATTTTTGTGTTCTTAGATGTCTTCTAATAATGGTTATCATAATAGTTTTGACATATAGTATGTATATCTACCTATTTTCCAATCCGGAACTTTAGATAGGCTGCCAGCCATTTTTCACACTTGCTCCACTATATAAATTAAAAAGTTTGTTTTTCTCCTGAATGATTAAAACTGTTGTTACTAAACCAAATAGTGTTGCTCTTGGATTATTTTAAAACTAAAAACTTGTCCTTTTCCTATTATTTGGTCAATGGGAATATGTAAAAATTCTACTCAGTATTATTCACAAATAATGTCTGTCTATTCCTAAATCTTCCTTGCTGCCTCAGTATGTGGATGTCAGCCTGAAAAGAGTTCGGAAACAATTCAAATTGCAAATTATATGTGGTCTCTCAATCTTAATGTTCTTTCAGATGAAAATCTGTTGAGCATATGATGCTTTGACTATTATATGTGTGACTGCGTCTCTGCTGTTCAACAAATATGTGGTTTTTCCCTTTTAAACGAAGCAACATAATATTCGGGCTCTAATCTTTTCTGTAATTTTGAGTGAATGCACACCTAGGAGTAGGACGCCACCTGTGCCTGGGATGCTATGATTTTTCTTTCAACTTTCCCCTATTATGTTATGGCTGTCGTTCTCATCCATTTTGCTCGTCTGTTTCTTGCAGAATTTTAATATTACCAAGGGTCCTCAAGAACTAGGCTTCCAGTTGGTGGAGCAATGCAAAAATGCTGCCATGGGAGTTAACATGGAAATGAACAATATGAATGTGCCTTCACAGCTAGAATATCATTCATTTGATTACCATCAAGATTTTGAACAGCCGTATTTTATAGGCTTTGATGGCACGGGGTTCATCGGTGAGGATGTTATGCCTCAGATTTCTGGGTATCAACCAAATATCAGCCCCCCACCGTCTGCTTTCTTGGGGCCAAAATGTGCCCTTTGGGATTGCACTAGACCAGCATTGGGGTTGGAATGGTGTCAAAAGTCTGATGACTATTGCAGCATCTATCATGCTGGGCTTGCACCTAGTGAAGGCTATTTTGGTAGGCCTCCTGTTGTACGACCGAGAGGCATTGGCTTAAAGGATAATTTACTTTTTGCTGCTCTTGGTGCGAAGGTGCAAGGAAAAGATGTTGGCATTCCTGAGTGTGAGGGTGCTGCTACAACAAAATCACCTTGGAATGCACCTGGTAAGTGGGTTGTTTTCTTTCTCTTATGTGCCTCCTGATCATATATCCTTTTCATGTTATGCTCATTACATGCTGTTGGGCAGAGCTCTTTGATCTCACTGTTCTGGATGGCGAAACAATCAGGGAGTGGCTGTTTTTTGATAAATCGCGCAGAGCCTTTGAGAGTGGTAACAGGAAGCAGCGATCACTTCCAGATTATAATGGGAGGGGTTGGCATGAGTCCCGAAAACAAGTGATGAATGAATTTGGAGGGTTGAAGAGATCCTACTACATGGATCCTCAGCCGATGGAGAATTTTGAGTGGCACCTTTATGAATACGAGATCAACAAGTATGATTTGTGCGCATTATACAGACTTGAAGTAAAGCGTGCTGATGGCAAGAAGAGTCCTAAAGGGAAGTTAGGCAATGATTCTGTTGCTGATCTGCAAAAGCAGATGGGCAGGCTGAGTGCTGAGTTCCCAAATGAGAAGCAGCGCGTCGTCAAAGGAAGGGGAAAGAGCAATTTGAAGGAGGGAAGTGGGAGAATTTACTCTGGTTCGAACGCAATGGAAGCAAATCCAGGTGAAGGGCTTGAATATACAAGAGGCGCACCATACGATTATCTTGTGGAAGATATCAATGGGTACTACATAACATGATGATGTCTCTGGGAACGAAAAGAGGCTCTCTATCCAAGTATATATAATTGCTCTTTGATTTCACTCGGCCTCGCCTCCAGGCAAGTGGTGAAGTTGTTTTCTTTTTTCTTTTCTTTTTTACTGCTAAATTGTTACGTTTTTGTTGATAGGGAGTCGGTTGTAATAGGGATTACTGATAACATATTGGGTGACCAATGAGTGGGTTCGTTATGGTGGATACTAATCAGGGACGGAGATAGCATAGGCCAAGCCACCGCTCCAGCGGAGGCTTGGCTGTCGCTGTCCTCCCAGATTCGCCTATACTATATTTGGGTTTTTACACAGAGACCGGTTGTCCTCCCAGGTTCGCCTATACTATATTTGGGTTTTTACACAGAGACCAGCCGCGTATGGAGGAAGATTGAAGAAGATGCAGGGGAGAGAGAGGGAAGGGGGGAAGGATAGAGGAGAGAGGAATAGAAAAGGACTTTAAACAGACCCAACGTTTATATCCCATTTTTGATTTATGTGATTAGGAGCAGTTAGATAATTTGATTTCTTATTTAGTGTGATTATTAGTTTAAGAATATATTATTACTTTTTCTATCTCTAAAATTGTTTTAAGAATCAATTACTACTAATAAAAGTAATTATTCTTCTCATATTTTATTTTCGGTCTTTATGCCAATACGATTTACTAATAAATCCACAATCCACTCATATTTAATTATAAAATTAATACTTCATATAAAATGATCCACTATCTACTAATTTTTTCTATCATTTTAAATTTACATTTTTAATATTTGAAATGAGTCAAAGTAGGACAAGTAATCGCGGATGGTTGGAGTATCATATTTATGTCAAATTAATATTTTAACAATTTAATTTATGAACTCTTAGGACATCAAGATACACTGTAATATATGAAGATATTAGAGTATCCACTACGCTGTCCTCTCACCGTCCCTTAAACTACTATTTGAGGACCCCCACTGTACACTTTTACTCTATCTCTTAACTGAGAGACGGAACCTGCAACGCTCCGTCCCTTAACCGTCCCTTAAACCCTCCCTTAAATTACTATTCATTCAATTTCATTTTTTATTTTTATTTCCAACACAATTTAATTAAAACAAACACACTTTATTAAAAACACACACAACATAAAAAAAAGTACAACTTAAATTTTAAAAAAAACACACAATTAAAATCCTAAAAAATTAAACGGTTGCATAATTAAAAATGCAAATTTAAAGAAAATAAAAAAACTACTCCGCCGGGGAATCATTCCCCGAAAGCGGTCGAGGTGGAGGGGGAGTCGGAAGGCCAAGTTGTGCTGTCATATGCACAATTCCGTTCCACCAGGCCACGTATTGGGAGGGCGAGTAGCGGGAAACGTCCGCCATTGTGGCGGTCATGTACACCGCCATAAGTGGGTCCGAGCCTCCCCGCGAGCCCGATCCCGAGCCCGCCTGGCTTGATTCGCCTCGGCCCTTCCTCGCTCTAGCCGCTTTCGCCGCCTTCGTCCCTTGCGGCCGACCGCGCCCACGGCTGGATCCCCCGGCATCGCCGGCCGTACCCGCAAACCCCTGCGAGGCAGCCTCTAGTGCGTCGCTGCCCTCACCGGTGTCACCAGACGAGTATCGGCCACTCGCCGTGTGCTTCGTGCGCTTCGAGGTTGAGCCCGAGCTGGAGCGGACACCGCCGGCCCACCGTTCCTCGTTCTTGACAGTCTGCCAAACATCAACAAATTTGAATTGTTTGTCGGTGTCCTGGTTGTAGGCACGTAAAGCCGCCCTCAGAATGTCGGCTCCCGAAGCGCCGCTTTGGTAGTGCGCCGCTTCGGTCGAGTAGATGCCGTAGAATTTTTTGACATGTCTGTCGACTCGGTCAAAATGAGAGCGGAGCATTTTAAATGTGGGCTTGCGGGAGCCTTTCGGCTTCATCTGGTGGTAGAGCTCGCAGACCTTTTCCCAGAAACACTTCCGGGGTTGTTGATTCCCGACGATGGGATCGTACGAGACGGTAACCCCAGGCGTTGTATACCGCCAACGTTTCGAGGTTGCTGTACGGATGCCGGCCTAGATCCTCTTCCTCTTCCTCCTCCTCCTCGCCCGCTTGGGGTTGTACACCGCCTTGGCCACCTCCACCGCCTCGGCCTACTCCCGGCGTGGGATGAACGGGAAAATCCTCCCGAATCTGGGATAATCCCTGCGAATACCGCGGGGCGGAGGGACGGGCATAAGCATCAACGTCAAAATTGGGTGGTTGGTACCCCCCCCCGGCGTCGCCGAACCCTGGGTCCCCGGCATCGACGAACCGGAACCTCCCAGTGTGTTGATCATGGTCTCCCAATCGCCGAACGCGTTGAGATCCCACCCGCCGGAGCCGGAACCGCCGTAGTTGCCGTCGCCGGACATCTTGGAGAAGAGTTGTTAGATGAAAATTGGAGAGGAAATTGAGATGATTTAGGAAGAATAGATGAGTAGTTGTGTGTGAAATGGGGATGAGTTAGGAGTATTTATAGAGTAAAAAAATTAATTAAAAAATAAAAAAACAAAAAACAAAAAAAAACGGTATTATTACCGTTAGAAAATTTTTTCTTCTTTTATTTTTTTTAAATTCGATTTTTTTAAAAAATATTTATTGCGTCAGCACGTGACGACGCCCACTCGCGGCCGGCGAGTGGGCGTCACACACGACGCCGGGTCGCGCAACGTCGCCGAGGCGCGTGGCGAGACGGCCCGTCGCTTGTCTCGGAAACACGGGACGCGGGACGGGTCGCGGGACGCCGGACGGGTCGCGGGACGCCGGCGCGCCGCATAGTGGATGCTCTTAGTATACTTGTGTATACTAATATTTTCTTAGAATTTGCAAATAAAAAATCCTAGATATAACACTACGGGCCACTAGAAAAGGCCACTATCGGAGATTCTAGAAGCATCGCGTGTCCTACCGTAATCATCGTTAAATTTCTGCACCGGCTCATTTCTGCACCGTCCCAGATACTAATTGCACTTCTTTTGCAACTTTGTAAGGAGAATTTGTTCGAGCCAGACAATTTGTAATTACTCAACCTCTTTTCTCCAGTGCTTCTCTTTTCACTTCTGCAATGCCTTTTCTTCACTTGTATAAATCTCCACATGTTTTACATTTGCTGCCCATATTCGATCAAATCAAGTGTCAAAAAACAACTCCGCTTCATATATAAATACTATAATTGTTAGAAAATTAAAATAATTTTGATTCAATACTCTCGACCACCATTTCTATGCAAATAAGCCGCCACCCACAGTGCCTTAAATATAGTGTGACATGAATCGCAACGGAAAGTCGCAATTCAACGTGACAACGCAAAGACGTCTAGGGTTTATATCAATTTGGGGGAGAAGAACCATAACGACTTTTCTCTCGAAGTAAGTGCATACAAGAATTAAATTCTGTCATTAGAGGACCTTTTTTTTTTAATTCCAAGAATGCCAAAGACGAGAGACGCATATTAGAGCATCCCGGGACACTTCCAATAGTCCCACCACTTTTTTTTTCACAGCCACTTCGTATTTGTGCGCGCCCACAAAAAATAGTGTCCGCAGCAATAGTTGACACTTTTCACTTTAATTTTTTATTTTTATATTTTAATTCAATTATAATTAAAATTATCGGACTACACATAATTAGAAAAAACGGCTATAATTAAATAAATTAAAATTGAACACTAAATTTTTATCGTATTAAAGTAATGGAAAAATTATACAACGAAAATTTAATATATAGAAAATCACTCATGTTCTTCACGCTGCGCCCCCTCCCCTACGTGCCCATACCTCTTCAATCAAATCGGCCTGGAGTGTGGCATGTGCTGTGCTCCTGCGCATATCATGCGCATATCAGTGAAACGTTGAAACAAATATTCATTACTACGTGGTACACCCATCTGTATCGGCACGGAGGCAACACCGTGACTTGAACTTGCACCATCTTCCAGTGCCCAGCGCTCTGCAGCAAATCCTTCATCTTCTATTATCATATTGTGCAATATGATACATGTTAACATAATATTCGCGACATCATCTTCGTGCCAAACTCGTGCCGGGCACCGTATAGTGGCCCATCGCGCTTGGAGCACACCAAAAGCTCGCTCAACATCCTTCCTAGCCGCCTCTTATTTTCGCGCAAAATATTGTTTCTTCGGTCCAACCGGTTGGCGAACTGTCTTGACGAATACGGGCCAACGAGGGTATATCCCATCTGCCAAATAGTATCCCATGTGGTACTGCGTTCTGTTGGCTACGAAGCTGATTTCTGGACCCTCCCCCGACACTCATCATTGAAGAGATGCGCTGACTGCAGAACGTTGATGTCGTTGTTCGAACCTGCAACACTGAAATACGAATGCCAGATCCGCAAATCGTCGGCTTCCCTCTGTACCTCTTGAATCAGAGAATTCCAAGCGTCATTCCACAAATCATCCATTTTTAATACCAATGGAATCCACAATTTTTAGTGAGAGAAAATATGAATAAATAGTTGAAATGATGTGAAAATAATGAGGGAAATATGGTGTATTTATAGGTAAATTAAATAATTTTTTAAAAAAAATGAAAAAAAATTGTCCGCCCCCTAGCGGCGCGCCGTTCACCGCCGTGCTATAGGCCGGCGCGGCGCACCGCGCCCGGCGCATCCTCGGTGCGTAGTCGCCGATCGCCCTTCCGCCCCAAAAAAAGGTCCACACCGGGGCGGACGCTTCTCCCTCTGTAATTAGCCACGGCGGCGGTTCCGGTGTCCGGCGCACCGCCCCTATAGTGGAGGCTCTTAAGACGCTTCTCAGTTCTCACAAAGAACATATTACTTGTTTGTCCAACAAGTAAAGAAGCAGAGTTAAGTTTAAATGCTGATGTTGTGAGTTTGAATAAATACTAGTTGGACAAACAATATAAAGAGTACCTCAAAAATTTATCCATGTTATAAAAGATAATTAAATATATTAGGATAAACAGTAGTATTTGACTAAATATTCTACTACTATATGATTACATCCACTATATGATTACATCCAGTACTATGTAAAATATTAAAAATGACATTTAGTAATTTTACCAAAATCAAGCAAAGGTTTATCATTTAATGTTGGTTAACAAGCAAAAGTTCAGATATATTTGCATTTTTTATAATTATAGCCCAATTAATAGAAACCTAATTTAAAGCTCTGTTTCTATTCATCTTCTTCCCCCATCCGTTGGGTTCTGTCTTCTCCCCCGTTCTCCATCTTTCTCCCTAAAAATTTTGCATCAGACGACATGTTCTCCTCAAATTAAGGTAAGTCTTCTTGCCTCTATTCGAAAATACACTAGCTACAGTGCTACTATTTTTTGTGTTACTGTTCAATATCCCATAAAAGGACGGTTTTGGGATGGGTTATGGAGTATGGTTGGAGCTTAATTCTACTCCAAAAGATGCGTTTTGCAGTATGGTTGAGCTGAAAAGTGGAGTATAGTTTATAGTAAGATTTTGCTTCTTAGTTTATTTTTACAAAAATTTCCAGCCCTAGTAAATTGTATAAATTGATAATGCCATGTTTAGTGTATACAAATTCAAATCTTCTACCAGTAAATAGTGGGTGCTTATATTTTCTGGATTGAGCGGTATGCATAAGTGTTTTGCAGATTAAATACTATATTTTCATTGACAGATTGATGAATCACTGATCTGGGCATGCGATTTTATACTTCAGCTTTCGTATTTAAGGCTCATCGTTGAACGTCGTAGCATAAACCGTATCTACCATTTCCATGGCGTTCGCTCCCACTATCTCTCTCCTTATCCCTCTTTCCCCTACTTTCTCTTTTCCCTATAGGCCATCTGAAAAGCCACCTCCCAAACTACTCTTTTGTCGTCCAAAATTTCTTAACTCTGTCCTCTCTGCCGCTTCTTCCTCCAACAACCAACCGTCGCCCCCCTTCACTTCTGAGGAGGCCTTTCTCGATGCAATAGCCGGTTTTGGAGACACTGATAAACTTCTTCCAGTCGTGAGGACTTACGAAAACGACTTGGCGCGGCTGACCCTAGTCGGTGCCGTCGACTCTAGGCAAGCAATTACTGCCGCCGCTGCTGATGGTGGAAGTACCGCCGATGAACATATATCTGCTGGCATGGCCGTCATGGTTGTCGAGACCATATATCCTGGCCCCGTCGACGACCGCAGCACCGTTTCTACTCGATTGGTGAGTGCCTAGTTTCAGTTATGTGTCTATGTAATCTGTTTTTATATGAATTTATATTTATAATTTAGGTTTTTTTGAATTTTTGAATCCTAACGCTATAAATTTCTGCTTGCCTTCCATATTCTATTCCGTCCTTGAAAGTTTGACTCCATATTTTATTTTGATCTATATATTTCTTACTTGTACAAAAGTTATTAGCAAAAAGTATATTCTGTTCCTCCACCCCATGGTCTTTTTAATTCCGCGAATTGTGGATTATATTATTTTCTCGCCTTCTCAGTTTTTGCCGACATTCAAAGTTAAAGAGCAAGCTATAAAGCTCAGGAAATCGATGGCAAAAGATATGTTTCAAGGCTTCACACCAAAGAATATACTGTCAATGACATTTAGACAAGCAGTTTTAGAGCAGCTTTGGAGTCTTGAGCTGGCACTTTTTGAACCTGGAACTGAAAGGAATATGGCTGATCTTGAAAATCCAAGAGAGGTACATTTATGTATAAAAGTTCTCTTAGGTGGCATGTTGCATTGAGGGTTCTTGTTTCCTGGTTGTAATGTCAGTATTTAATGTTTCTGTTCTGCAGGTGACGAGTTATTTTATTCCCTTTCCTATGGGCAGGTACCTGTGTTGTTAGCCCTCAGCTCATCAGATGAACACGTAATTTCTGAAATTGGAGAGGTTCTCTGTGCTGCTGCCCTTGAAAACACTGAAAAACATTTTCTCTCTAGTTTTTCTAATAGAGCATCCAAGAGATCATCAGGTTGGTTAAGGAAGCGTCATTATATTACATCAAAAAATTCTGCTGTTGTTCTGTATAACTTGGTCGAAAATGAGGTACTTTCTAATGCCAAGACACTGCACAAGAAGTTCATCTCTGAAAGAGGGAAATATAACCTTAAGGGCTCGCAATTGAAGAAAAGTTGGTTGACATCGCCTGCATTCTCAGAACTGGAAAAAATTGGTGGTCCTGAATTTTGTGCTTGGATAAGTGAGTGTGTGCCGTCGTACATGTTTGAAATTGATTCCCGTGGACTTGACAATGTGAAATTTGAAGGGTGGAAGACGTTGGAGGAAAATAGATTGGGAGTTGTTCTCACTCATGCACAAATGGTAATTAGTTTCTTTCCCATGTTCTGTTGCATATCTATGTATGTGATTGCTTTCATATCTATTGTGTATTATGCTGATTCTGATAGTATTTTTTCAATCTAATGTGTGTTTATGGTTATTCCGTGCATTTATTGATAAACTCATAAACAAAAGGATGAATCTCTCCAGTCTAGTTTGTCTTGCTAATTTAATGAAATCTTTCTTGTGTGCATTATGAAAATAATTGCAACTTCATTTAGAATCATTTAAGTTGATCTTTTTTGTTTGTTGTATGTCACTAAGTGTCCTTTGTCAGTATGGATTTCTTGGTTTGTATGTTCCAACTCAATCTGCTTTTACTACAATCTTCTGAATGAACTTTGGCCATATCTGGTGTGTGGAAGTATTTTCACATTTCCCTTTGTCAATGTATTTCTTTTAGGGAAAATATCGATTGTGTCTCATTTGTTTAACAAAAATTGCATAACCTTGGCTAATTATATGGATGTACCAGACATTTCAATTTTCGGATAATTTTGTCCTGATAAATCTCTGGCCAATTGACATTTCTTGCTGGAAGTACATTTATGCAATTCACGCGGCTTTCTCAATCCGCATGGCGTCTTCTTCCTGGTTGAAACCCTAGACCGTGCCTACCACCATCCGCACACCGGCCACTACATTTTGCTGTCCCTATGTCAACATGCAGTGGAGCGTGAAATTGGCTATTCTTTTGTTCCGAGCATCTTCTGGGCTGGGGTGACACATTAAAACTTGGTGGCCTGAAATATTTGTGGGACAAAAGAAGATAAACCGAAAATTGAAATGTTATGTACCTCTATGCAATTACCCTAAGGTTGTAACATTTTCGTTAGAATGCTAAAATGATGGGACAAACTTGAATATTTACCCTCTTTTTATTTACTATGAATGATAATGAAGTGCTGTTAGGCTACAGATTACAAGATAGGACTTAGGAGTACTTAGAACTATTTTGTTCTTTTTACTCGATGCTGTTTTGAGTTAATTTTGGAGCGCCTATTGTCTCGACTCTCATGCGATGTGATTCCAATGGTTTGCAGGTTAGCTTGGTTGACATTCTAGATATGTTCTATGAGGACACTTTCACTCTGCCAGAAAAGACGCTTCCATGTTATACAGCTGCAAAACCATCCAAACTGGATATCAATAAGGTTCCTCATTGTTTTTCGAGTTCCTTCCATTATGTAGTATCAGAGTCAGACATAACACCTAGATATATGTTTTCCATCTAATAATATGTTTAAGGAACAACACTTGCACTGAGGTACTGTATGCACTTACGCGGATGCATACTGTCTACCACTGCTGTTAACTCTCTGCCATAACTTGCTGATTTATATCAGTATGTGCTGATTTTGGTATCAGGGCAGTTTTCTGTTGAAGACATTGTCAATTGTCCTTGTGAGTGGGATATTTTTTGTAACCATCAGTGTTCTGGGAAAACTTTGTCTACCTAAGCTGCTGCCTATCAGAAAAAGGTTTATTCAGCAAAATTCTCAAGCCCCATTATGTGACATTGTTCATGTTCCAGATCATTCTCTAGAACCCTCTGAGGTATGCTAGAAATGAGGTTATTTAAATGTTTTCTATCATTGTAGCATACAGAATCTGCCTTCTTCATCTGAATTACATTCACTACCTTATGTTCTTGCGTGGATGGTAACAAACCACAGTCTCCAGTTTTTGAGGTGTAAAGTTGATTATCTTGTTCAATCTCTATATTGTCAAGTATATTATTGTTGTTGCTGTAGTTGGGTTTTTTAGGACTTTTGGTTTTGGTTTTCGGACCATTTTTTCTTGATTATCTGACTTTGGTTTTTACATTTAGTTGGAAACATACTGTGTGTCAATTATTAGACGAATCAAGGATTCTTTTGGTTGGTCTGGAGAAATAAGTACACCAGCTAGTGCATGTGCATGTATCGGGGAACTGCCGAAATTCATGAGTGAAGGGGATTATAATACCAATTTCAGTATGTTGGAGATGTCACCCACATCTATGCCATTACAAGCTAGTGAAGAAGAGATGAAAAGACTAGAAGACATCGCTAGTTATCAGGTACCTTTTCTAATTACTTTCTTTTTGGTTCTTTGTTTCCATGTTGAATAAGAAACTTTGGAAAGATTGAGTTTTGCTGAACATTGTCAAAAAGAGGGGTGGCATAAAGAGAACAATGTTAAATGTATCCGATACTGTGCATTTACAGATCATTAAATTAAAAAAATAGCCTTATGGAGCAGTTTTTTTGTCGTGTGAGTTCATAATATTAATTACCAATGTTGATGCATTGAAATGTCAACTACTAACCTGTTCTCTCCATTGAACTACTTCAATCAGGTAATGGTGTCGACGGATGGGAAAATCATAGGGTTCCAACCCACTAATCGAGTTGCTGTTAATAATTGGGCTGCAAATCCATTGGCCAAAGAGCTGTATGGTGGGAAAAAACTCTCTCCTGGTATAATCTCTATCCCAATTCTAACACACTACTACTTCCATATTGGTACCACCATGTGGTTTGATCAAGTTTGTGTAACTTTGTTGCAGGATTGTTAGAACCTGGTCTCAAGATTCGCAATCCGAATGGCATTGTCGTGTTGGAGCTATTGATATCATTAAATCTTAAATCCTATTTTGCATTAGTTAGGGCTGTTGATATCAGTACAAGTGTTGATGGTTGAACTTCCTTATTGAACCATTCCCAGATTTTGTAGAATATGTTCTTGCCCTGGTCCAAAGCTCTTAAATGATGCCAATCTTTGCATTATTTCCATTGATTGTTATTCAAATTAAATTAATGAGATTGTTTCTTTATTACTTCCCGATGAAAATACAAATACCTGATGGTTTCGTTTTCCATTCTTTGGTCAGGCGAAGCAGGCACAAATAAATTTACGTTGCTACATAATAATCTTCCGCTAGAAATTAGGAATAATCTATCTATCTACACAAAAAAAAATGGAGTTTTAGAGATATTCATATTAACAAGAGTGCTATTTTATTCTTATATTAATAGATCTCTTAATTTTGCAATTATATTAAGCAACATGATATGGAAGGTTGATGATGTGGCGAATTTTTGATGGGAATAAATGCAAGTAATAAATGATCACAACACGGGAAATTACGTGGTTCGATTTACTGAGGTAAATCTACGTCCACGGGAAGAAGAGAGGGCAAATTTGTATTGCTTGGTCTCGCTTACAGATTACAACACTGATTTGCTATAAGATTCAGGATCTAGAGAGCTTAACCCCGGTCTATCTGATCTAAGTTCTATTTATACATTCGAATTAAGATCGTGGTTTGCAGCCCTGGTAGTGGGGTTGATAACTGCTTAATACCACTAAATAGATCGTGGGTGTAGTGGAGGTCGTGGAGATCCTGCATGGGTCCACTATCTCCTTGTTCGGTTGAATACTGAGACCGAACTGCTGAGACCGAACTGCTGAACTTTGCCGATCAGCTTTTGCCGATCTGAGAGTTGAGCTCGATTGGTCGGCTTTTACCGAGCTATGGGCTGTGACCGAACTCTTTGGTTGTGCCGATCTGAGAGTTGAGCTCGATTGGTCGGCTTTTACCGAGCTATAGGCTGTGACCGAACTCTTTGGTTGTGCCGAACTGATACTCTTTCTTGGGTTTTGGGCTGATGGGCCGTCACTGCTATTGGGCTCGCAATTATTGTTTAGTTGTTTAGTTCGTATCCCATCACCACCCCCCCCGAAAAGCGAAGTGAATCACTTCGGCATTTCGGATAAGTGTAAGGGGGAGGCTGACGTCAGGGGACGTGCTCCGCACGTGTCTGCATTAAATGTGACAGCAAATCCGGCCAGAGAATCCAGAAAAAGTGGGATTTGAAACGGTGCGACGAATTTGAAATGCCTTTGCGAGTCTGATAAATATTTCCTCTCTTCATCATTGGAATACTTTTGCGATTATTTCTTCTGTATTCTCTCTCTTTTTCGTAAAATTTTCTTCCGCTTCTTCAAGAATTTCTTCAGACTTTCGACCATCAAAGAGTAAGAATCATGTCTTCTTCTTCTGAATCTGTTTCTGAATCAGGTAGTGGTAGGAAGGGGGGTGAGGGGTCTTCTGGCCGGAAAAGGTCCGGGGAGAAGACGGTAGAATATTTTCACAGCATTTTGAGTAAGGATACTGTGATATCCTTACACGGAAAATATTTTCTTCCTGGGGGGTTATTGGTGATTCCCGACGACATTCATAGGGCTAACTCGCCGCCGGAGGGTTATGCCACCGTTTACGAAGCCTGCTTAGAATGCGGGCTTCGTTTCCCTCTTCCCCCTGCCTTTGTAGAGCTGCTTGATTTTTTTCAACTTCCTTTAGGTCAGGTGACTCCAAATTCTTGGAGGCACTTATCGGCCTTTGCTGCCGAGTTGCGTAGACTAGAAAAGGATCTGTCTCTGAGGGCAATCCTTAATTTCTTTCAGTTTAAGAGAAAGGGATCCTGGTTTTACTTGATCCCTTTACAGCCCTTCAGAGCATTCTGTAAAACCAAATGGCCGAAGTGGCAAAATCGTTTCTTTTTTTATAATAGGACAGCGGCTCCGGACTTTTCCTGGAGAGGGCCGAAGTCCGTAATTCCTCATCCTCGGGTAGAACCGTTGGACGAGCTCGAGGGCGAGCTCAATAAGATTCCCATGATTAGGAAACAGTACTCGGAATCTGAGCTCGTCAAGGGTGACTTCGTGTTCGATATCTCGTCTTCGGACGAAGAGACTGAGGGTGAGGATTTCTTTTTTATGCTTTACTGCTTTAACGACGAAGACTAACCTTGTTTTCTTGCTTTTTGGCAGTGAACATGCTAAACAAGCTCGGTCGCAAATCCTCCGAATCTAATGAGCCGGAGAGACAGAAAGCCACCGGCTCGGCGTCTGATGCCGAGAAGAATCCGAAAAGGCAGAAGACCTCTTCTTTGGATCCAAAAAAGCCGGAGTCGACTTCGGCAAAGGGGAAGGGGAAGATTCAGAAACCCCCAAGAGTGCCGGAGAAAGACATTGTCTTGGCGGCCCCTTCGGAACATGTCTGTGAGCCTTTTGCATGGCCAACGGACTTTGTAGAGGTGAATTCTCTTCTTGATTTTCTGGCCTTGCTTTTTTCCTATATTTTTTGTGGCCCCTCTGTTGACTTTTTCCTTTTTCCATTTTCAGAGGAACAATATGCTCTCCAAGCTCGTCGCCGTTGAACTCTCCAAAGCGTCCAACGATTATGCTGAGATGCAGAGGAAGTTGAATGCTGCTCGTCACCAGGCCGAACAGGCTCGGGCAGACTTTGAGAAGGCAAGGGCCGCTAGGATCTCGGCTCAGGATGAAGCTCAGCGTGCCAAAAACCAGCTCATCATCCAGAGAGAGCAATCTAAACAGAGGGAGGCTGCCGCCGTGGTTGCTCAGGGGGAGGCTCTCCGTGTTTTCGCGGAGAAACTCTTTTTGAGCAATCAATTTTCGGCCTTTATCGGTGATCTGCTGAAATTGATGACCGATAATGCTGAGCAGGGACCCGAAGTCGTCCTGCCGCTGTATGGCCGAGAGATTGCAGCTCGTTTCCAGAGTCTGCCGCTCCTTGAGGAGCTTGCTTCTTCCTCGGTCCTGCTCTCTGCTGAAAGAGTCCGTAACTGCCGCGCTGACCGGGACGAGAACATGGAGGCCATCTTTGCCTCCTTGGGACCTGTTTCACCCGCTTCAATCTTTAACGAAGAGGGTGGGCAGGAAAACGAGGCCGGCAAGGAGACCGAGCAGACGGATCAGCAGGCCGGCGACGGGCATGCCGAGCAGGAGGTGCAGCAGATCGGCGATGGGGGCACCGAGCAGGCTGGAGGGAGTAGGGAGGCCGAGGCTGAAGCCGAAGTAGACAAGGAGAAGGAGGCTGAAACCCACAGAGGAGCCGGAGACGAAACTGGCGGAGTAAAAAATTTTCTTGTGAATGAAAAAATTCTTCTTTCTACACTCGTGTCTTCTTTATAGCTTTTCGTAATCTCTTTTACTCCTGTTGTGGTTTACTGCCTGCTCGGTAAACTGAAATGCCGAACTGACATAGCTGCTTTGTATTCTTAACTCTAAGGAGCTGGAGGTACTTCACTGGAAGCGGCTATACTCTTCGGCTTTAAACGAAGCTGAGAAAAAAGCCATAGATGACCAGGTGAAGTATGACGAACTCTTGGCTCGGTTAGTGGAGCTGGAGTCCAACAATAAGGACTTAAAGTCCCTAAAGAAAGATCTGGATGCCGAGCTGAACACTGTCATCGCTGAGAGGACTGCATATGAGGATTTCATCTGCGGGCGCGGGGGAATGACCATATCTGAAGTTCAGAATCAAGTTGATGAACTGTGGGAGGAGCTTCATGTACTCCGGAAGAACAATGCGCTGGAGAGCTCGGCTTGCCAACAAGTTGTGAAGTCATTGCGGCGCTTGGCTTCTCGGTACGACATCATTCTTTCCCGGCGTCCCTCAATCGAGAGATTCCTTAGGCGTTTCCCGCCAACAGATGCTCACACTCCAACTCAAACCTCTAATCCACCTGCTCAAGATTCTACTCCAAACCAACAACGGACTCAGGATGAACCGGAAACGTCAAGACGAGAACGTACTCCAAGTCAGCAACGGACTCCGGAGCAACCGGAAATGTCAAGACGAGAACGCCCTGAAGTTCGTAGAGGAGTTGTGATTATGAGTGAGCAAGATCAGCGGATGCTTCGTGAAGAGACTCTTCGCCGCCGAGGTGCTAGAACTTCCCGGACTCAGGGAAGGGGCGGAAGGTCGATCAGAGCATCTCGTCGACCTACTTATTCTTCAACTGTTCGGAACACCCGCACTCAGCATCATGAGGATTTTTTGGATAGGTGGCTCAACTTTAGCGACCGTGGACAGTAGAATAGTCCTTTGTAATGGTGTAACGCCTTCTCGTAGGGCAGCGAAATTGTATGCCGAACAAGACTTAATAAATGAAATTTTTTCATTTCGCTTCTATCACTGCGTATTTACAGTTCAGCGATTTTTTATTTCATTTATTGTACTCGTCCGCGGTCTTATGAAGAAAACTCTTCTTTGGCCGGACTCGTCCTCAGTCTTATGAAGAAAACTCTTCTTTGACCGGACTCGTCTTCGGTCTTATGAAGAAAACTCTTCTTTGACCGGACTCGTCTTCGGTCTTATGAAGTAAATTCTTCTTTGACCGGACTCGTCCTTGGTCTTATGAAGTAAACTCTTTTTTGACCGGACTCGTCCTCGGTCTTATGAAGAAAACTCTTCTTTGACCGGACTCGTCCTCAGTCTTATGAAGAAAACTCTTCTTTGACCGGACTCGTCTTCGGTCTTATGAAGAAAACTCTTCTTTGACCGGACTTAGTTTGTGTCCTTATTTGGCGAGTTTTATCGCTTGGATTGGACTTTCCCTTTGTGTCCTAATTTGACGAGTTTTATCGCTTGGATTGGACTTTCCTTTTGTGTCCTAATTTGGCGAGTTTTATCGTTTGGATTGGACTTTCCCTTTGTGTCCTAATTTGGCGAGTTTTATCGCTTGGATCGGACTTTCCTTTTGTGTCCTAATTTGGCGAGTTTTATCGCTTGGATCGGACTTTCCTTTTGTGTCCTAATTTGGCGAGTTTTATCGCTTGGATTGGACTTTCCCTGGTTGACCGAAGTGGTTTTCGGCTTATTGCAGTCCGTTTCAGACGAACTGCTTGTTTCTTAAGCTGAATTGTGGTCTTGTATCTTCCTTAGAAGCTTGGACTCACAATTGTCTTTAATACATGATCTAAAAAGGGGATCAGCCTTTAAAGATCAATATACCTCAGTAATATTTATAAGAGACAAAACGCACATAGAGACTAAACGCACATAAAGACAAATAAAAAAGACGAAAAAGATTTTAAACTTTTATAAAACGACCAGCATAAAGGACAAATAGAAACATGAAAGCACATATCCCTAGGACCGAACTAGATACAAGACTGACCGGACCTTGTCTCTTACAAATGGAACTTCTTGAGGTTGGAAATATGCCATGTTCGGGGTACTTGTTCTCCTGACATGTGAGTCAATTTATAAGACCCTTTTCCCAGGACTTCTGACACCCGATACGGACCTTCCCATGTGGGTTCAAGTTTGCCCAGCTTTTCTGCTCGGCTTACTTCATTGTTTCTCAATACGAGGTCTCCCACTTGAAACTGCAGCTTTTTCACCCTTTGGTTATAATACCGGGTTACTTGCTCCTTGTACTTGGCTGCTTTTATGCAGGCCAGTTCTCTTCTTTCTTCGGCAAGATCTAGTTCGGCTCTCAGTCCGTCATCATTCAGTTCTGTTGAGAAATTGAGTGTTCGGGGGCTGGGTATGCCGATCTCAACCGGAATTACGGCTTCAGTGCCGTACACTAGACTGTACGGAGTTTCACCGTTGGAGGTTTTTGGTGTAGTTCGGTAAGACCATAGGACTTGAGGAAGATTTTCTACCCATTGTCCTTTGGCTTGTTCTAACCGAGCTTTTAATCCTTTCACCAAAATACGGTTTGTTACTTCCGTTTGTCCGTTTGCTTGTGGGTGAGAGACCGAAGTGAACCGCTGTTGAATATTCAACTCTTGGCACCAATTCTTGAATGTCTTGTCGGTGAATTGAGTCCCATTATCCGAAATGAGGATATGGGGTATGCCAAATCGGCAAACTATGTTCTTCCAAACAAAATCCAATGCCTTCGAGCTCGTTATCGTAGCTAATGGTTCAGCCTCCACCCACTTTGTGAAGTAGTCCACGGCAACGATCAAGAATTTCATTTGCCGAGGAGCTTGTGGTAGTGGTCCTACTATGTCTATGCCCCATTGCATAAAAGGCCAAGGGCTTTGCATAGCACATAGATCGGTCTGCGGCATCCTTGGGATATTTGCATGGATTTGGCACTTCGTACATTTCTTAACGAGCTGTACTGCTTCTTGTACCAAAGTTGGCCAATAATATCCCCATCTCAGAACTTTTTTAGCTAAAGCTCTAGCTCCGATGTGGCTGCCGCACGATCCTTCATGAACTTCTCTAAGGATGTAGTCCGTCTCTTCTGGTCCTACACATCGCAATAACGGTTGAAGGTAGGACTTTCTATATAGGACTCCTCCATGAAGTTCATACCGAAGTGCTCGGCATGTGATTTTCCGAGCTTCTCTCTTATCCTCGGGCAGTTGTCCTTGATCTAGATACTTTGATATTGGCGTCATCCAGTTCGGCGAGCTGGTTACTGAAAGTACCTCAGCATCATCAATGCTTCTGTGCGGTAATTCCTCCACTTTTGAGCTCGGATATGAGGCCAACTTGCTTAAAGTATCTGCTCGGCCATTTTCCGCTCTGGGAATGCGGATTATCCGAAAATAAGAGAAGCTTCGGCTAATGCTTTGCGCTTTGTCCAAGTATTTTTTCATCCTTTCATCTCGGGCTTCACTTGTACCCAACATGTGATTCACTATGACTTGTGAATCACAATGGATTTTGAGAGATTTGATAAATAGACTTTGCGCTAACCGAAGTCCGGCAAGAAGGGCTTCGTATTCGGCTTCGTTATTGGTGGTTGGGAATAAGAACCGAAGTGAATAAGTTACCTCGTGTCCGTCGGGAGCGATAAGTAGAATACCAGCTCCACTTCCCGTCTTATTCGAAGCTCCATCTACGAATCCAATCCAACAGTCCGACGGCTCTACTTCGGGTTCCTGGGGCTGTGTTGGTTCATCATTGGTAGGGCTTTTCTGTTCGGCAATAATAGGGATTGCTTGATCGAACTTTGCCTCTACCAGAAAATCTGCCAAGGCTTGTCCCTTGATGGCTTTCCGAGGTAGATATTCTATTGAATGTTCTCCCAACTCTATGGCCCACTTGGCAATTCTGCCTGATGCTTCAGGCTTAGTCAAGACTTGCCGAAGTGGAAGATCGGTTAAGACGCATACCTTGTGAGCATAGAAATATGGCCGCAGTCTCCTTGCTGCATTTACTAATGCCAGAGCAATTTTTTCCAGAGGTTGATACCTTGTTTCGGGACCTCTTAATGCTCGGCTTGTAAAGTAGATGGGACGCTGCTTTAGGCCTTCTTCTCGTACAAGTACCGCGCTAATGGTTTGATCTGATGCCGCTAAATATAAGAATATCACTTCGGCATCTGTTGGAGCAGAGAGAATAGGGAGTTCGGCTAAATAACTTTTGAGTTCGTCAAAAGCCTTTTTCTGTTCGGCTCCCCACTCAAACTTTGGTGCCTTCTTCAAAACATTGAAGAACGGCAGTTGCTTCTCGGCTGCTTGGGAAAGGAATCTATTCAGTGCGGCTAGACATCCAGTTAGCCTTTGCACATCATGTATGGACTTCGGCATTGCCATGTTCTGAACAACTTGAACCTTTAGGGGATTTGCCTTGAGTCCGTCCTTTGAAACCCAACAACCCAGAAACTTTCCCGAATCAACCAAAAAGGTACATTTTTGGGGATTGAGTTTGAGGTTGGCTTTTTTGAGCACGTCGAGAGTTGATTTGAGATTGTCTTCGTAATCCGAAGTGCTTCTACTTTTAACAACTATGTCGTCAACATAGACTTCAACCTCTTTTCCGATCAGGTGCCGAAATAGCTTGTCTACCATCCTTTGATATGTGGCTCCGGCATTCTTTAAACCGAATGGCATCTTTTTATAAGCAAAAATGCCGAAGTCAGTAATGAAAGCCGTTTTTGAAGCATCATTCTCATCCATTAAAACTTGGTGGTATCCTTTATACAAATCAAGAAAACAGAAAATTTCGAAGCCTATCAAAGCTTCTACTTTTTTATCTATGTTCGGAAGGGGGTAGCAATCTTTAGGACAGTGCTTATTTAGATCGGTAAAATCTATGCACATCCGCCATCCTCCTTCTTTTTTCTTGATCATCACAGGATTGGCCACCCAAGAAGGATATTTTACTTCGAATAATACATCCGCTTTCAGTAATTGGCGGACTTCGTCATGGATGACTTGATTTCTTTCTGCCGCAAAGAGTCTTTGCTTCTGTTTTATAGGCCGGACTGAAGGATCAATATTTAACCGATGTGTGATTACCTCGGAAGCCACTCCGGTCATGTCCAACGGAGACCACGCAAAGACATCTTTGTACTCTTTGAGGAGCTGGATGGTCTTTTCCCGGAGCAGAGGTGTTCCCGCGAAACCGATCTTGACCGTTCTGGATGGATCATCTTCGTATAACTGAACTGTCATCGAGTTCGGCTCCGGTGTGACTTCGGTCATTTCGCCTGCCTCTGACTCCGGCTGCTGTGATTGCTATGCTTGATGGTGCCGATCTGATTGCTCGGCACTTTTAAGCGCAATCTGCAAACATTCTTTTGCTCTCTTTTGATCACCTCGGATGACTGCAATCCCTCCTTTAGTGGGGATCTTGATTGTGAGGTGATAAGTAGAGCAAATGGCCCGAACTGTGTTGAGCCAGTCTCTTCCCAGGATGATGTTATACGGGGACCGAGCTTTTACCACAAAAAACTCGATCATCGTACTGGAGCTAGTAGGCGCTCTTCCCACCGTAATCGGAAGGCTGATAGTACCTTCAGGGCGGGTGTCTTCCTGGGCGAAACTTTTCAGAGGAAGTGGGGCCGGACTGAGCCGAGCTGGATCCACTTCCAGTTTATCAAAACATTCTTTAAAAAGAATGCTAACCGACGCTCCTGTATCCACAAACACTCTGTGGATCAGTTTGTTTGCCACTCCGGCTTGAATGACAATCGCGTCTTGATGAGGAGAAATGGCCGGGACGGGATCTGCATCTGAAAACGTGATTACTTCCTCCTTCTTCAGCCTTTTATGCATAGGCTCCTCTCGATTGACGCCTCTGCGTTCTGCTTTTAGAGACGACTTAGTCTTCCCGGCTGGGAGAGCGTCAATAGTCTGGATTACTCCGTCATATTGCGGCTCGTCATCGTCTTCGGGATCCTGTTGCCTTTTAGGATCCTGAGGAGCGCAGTTCGCACCTCTCTGTTTCTTATTCTTCTTCGGCAGCTTGCTTTGGTATTTTTTTAACGTCCCTGCTTTCACAAGAACATCAATACCTGCTGCCAAATTTCGGCACTCCTCGGTATCGTGACCGTGGTCTTGATGGTAGGAGCAGTACGTATCCTGACTTCGGCGCGTGGCTGATTTCGTCATCCGCTTTGGTTTTTCGAACATATCAGAATGCAGTTTGAAAATTTCCGCTCTCGACTTGTTCAATGGTACGAACTGAGCGGGCGGTTTCTCAAGATCGAGACGTGGTCCCAATCTGCCTTGTACCGGTGCCCTTTGAATTCTTTCAAAAGGAGTCCGGCGAGGAAGCCCCTGATCGCTATGATCGGGCTTCTTTTTGTCTCCTCTGGATGAGCTGTCTAAAGACCGTTTTCGACGGTCTGCCTCATCGGCACGAGAAAACTGGTCCGCAATGTCCCACATCTCTTGAGCTGTTTGCGGACTGCACTCAACGAGCTTTCTGTAGAGAGCTCCGGGCAGAATTCCATTTTGGAATGCCGAAATGACAAGTAGATCATTGAGATCATCTACTTGTAGGCATTCCTTGTGGAATCTCGTCATGAAGTCGCTAATTTTTTCATCGCGACCTTGACGTATAGAAAGCAGCTGAGCCGAAGTGATTCGGGCTTCCGCTTTCTGGAAGAATCTCCTGTGAAAAGCATCCATTAGATCTCTGTAAGATCTAATGCTCCCTTGAGGGAGGCTGTCAAACCATCTTCTTGCGTTCCCGATAAGCAGCTCGGGAAACAGCTTACACATGTGAACCTCATTGAGACCTTGGTTCGCCATATTATACTGATAGCGTCCCAGGAAATCATGAGGATCCACTAACCCGTCATAAGTCATTGACGGAGTTCGGTAATTCTGTGGCAATGGAGTTCTGGTGATATCATCCGAGAATGGAGTCTTCAGCGCTCCATACATAGCGAATCCGACATCTCTACGGTATGGTGGAGATGGAGTTCTCCTGTGATTTCGGTAACAGGGAGGAGAAGGAACATGTCGGTGGTGAGGATTCTTTCTCCTGGAAGATACGACACTACTGCGGTAGTGACTTTCATGTCTGGAGGGGGAGGGAGAATCCGCCGTTTTCTTCTCCGGCTTCTGGCTCTTTTGCAGGAATGTTAAGAACTCATCCTGCTTCTCAGCCAAGAACGACTTGACAGCCTCATTCAAAGCGAGCTGCTGGGGAGGCTCGGTGCGATGACTTTTGGAGTGGTTTGTTCTTTCACCGTGAGAACTGGAGGCAGATTTCTCCCGAGGCTGTTTTCCGGACCTACGGGCTGGACTAGCTTCCTCACGTTCATCACGGACGGAAGTATGGGTATTATGTGATCTGGTATGCATTTTTTTTTGGTGGAAAAGGATCAAAAACTCGCTTTTATCACAGTTTTGGTTCTCTGTTTCCCACAGACGGCGCCAGTGATGATGTGGCGAATTTTTGATGGGAATAAATGCAAGTAATAAATGATCACAACACGAGAAATTACGTGGTTCGATTTACTGAGGTAAATCTACGTCCACGGGAAGAAGAGAGGGCAAATTTGTATTGCTTGGTCTCGCTTACAGATTACAACACTGATTTGCTATAAGATTCAGGATCTAGAGAGCTTAACCCCGGTCTATCTGATCTAAGTTCTATTTATACATTCGAATTAAGATCGTGGTTTGCAGCCCTGGTAGTGGGGTTGATAACTGCTTAATACCACTAAATAGATCGTGGGTGTAGTGGAGGTCGTGGAGATCCTGCATGGGTCCACTATCTCCTTGTTCGGTTGAATACTGAGACCGAACTGCTGAGACCGAACTGCTGAACTTTGCCGATCAGCTTTTGCCGATCTGAGAGTTGAGCTCGATTGGTCGGCTTTTACCGAGCTATGGGCTGTGACCGAACTCTTTGGTTGTGCCGATCTGAGAGTTGAGCTCGATTGGTCGGCTTTTACCGAGCTATAGGCTGTGACCGAACTCTTTGGTTGTGCCGAACTGATACTCTTTCTTGGGTTTTGGGCTGATGGGCCGTCACTGCTATTGGGCTCGCAATTATTGTTTAGTTGTTTAGTTCGTATCCCATCAAAGGTCAAAGAATTATGAGACATTAATTATTGATTAAATTTATAATAAATTATATTGGGATCACTAAAAGTCATTTAGACTACACTTCCATTAATTTAACACGTGAATTAATTTTGTTCTGTTAAAATCAACCGAACACGTGTATTTAAAAGTGGAGAATAAAAATAAGTTTGTAATACTAGATTCAATATTCATTACAACAAAAGTTCCCCTAAGAATTAAAGTAGTCTCACGCGCCCCCAATTCAGACTCACTCTCCCTATCTAGGGTTTTGCAAAAAAGCTCCCAGAATCCGATTCAAAAACACAATAGGTTTATCGAATCTGCTTCTCTATCTTCGTTTCAATAGTCGCTCATTATTCCTTTAAAAAGTTATAAGCACAGAACACAGAGAGAGAGAGAGAGAGCGACATGGGTAGAGGGAAGTTTAAGGGCAAGCCGACTGGCCGCCGCCAATTTTCCACACCCGAGGAGATGAGTAAGCTTTCTACTGCGATGCATATGATATTTGATTTTGACTGGGGAGGTGTTGTGTATATGCCTGCAGGAGAAAAACTTCATTTGATCCATGTTTCTTTGGCTATTTTGTATATGAATTACCAATTCCTGGACTTTTTAGTTGCTTTGATGAGATGCTGCTATTTTGTCTGTGACGTTTATTTCCCCTTGTTCCATGGACGTAGGAAGGAACATTTCCGTTTGTTTGTTCAAATACAATTTGAAGTCCTGAATTATACATCATAGTCTTTTATTGCACGATTGAGAGTATTTCCTAGGGTGCAATATTTAATTTGAAGACACATACTCTCTTTAATACTAACAAAGAATGGTGTGGAAATTTGATGGATAAGTAGCAAAAACAAAGAGGAAGAGGAAATATGGGTAAAAATTGAGTTTCCTTCTCATCGTATCAAACAGTGTATCTAGAAAGCTACTGATATATTCCATAGCAATACAAGTTAAAAAACCAAAAAGAAAAAGGAAAAGGTTTGCACCAGGAGAACACTGCCCATTTCATTGGAGTTAGCCAATGTTGCAAACTCACAATTGGTGCTGAATTAGAAAAAAAGTCTAGATCCAAGATGACTGCAAACCATACATGATGGGTAAACCACACTTAAACCAGGTGTGAAAAGCTCAAGAGCTATTAGAGGCGTTTGAACTTGAGACCTTTGGCCTCAGGAATACCCAATTTTTCACTAGGCCATCCCTTAGGGGATGATCCAAGGCGTCTTCGTGTTTTTCCTATTACAGAATTGCTGTTTTTTCATGCTTATCTGAAAAAATCTCACCTTTTTTTATTCTCATTCGTTTCAATTACACAGTTGCTGGTAGTTCTGCTCGTCCCCGTACTTTCAGAAAGGTACTATATCTATTATTTTCCCACAAGTTCGTTAGTATTGTGATGATGAACTTCACTCCTATAAGTGTGCATTGTTGCAGATTTGGAGTTGTATTATCACATTATGAATTTATTTGCAATGAGAAAGCATGGCTAAAGAGAACATAATGGTTATTATATTAGCTATCTGTTCACTGAGTTGCATCTATCACATTCGTAGAGTTTCTGATTAATATATGTGCATAATGTTGTAATGAAGCTGATAAGGTGGATCTAATTGGTTTTATTATTTGATTTTTTTGGAAAGCAGATAGTTGTTACATAGTTGTGAATTGGGTCATGGATCCTTATGAGTTAGCCAATATGCTTTTAGATTTTTATGTTCATGTACACTAGCCTAGCAGCCTAGGTAATACCAATTTTTTGTTTTATTCTAACCTAGGTAATATCAGGTTTTCTGCTCATGTATTATATCCAATTATTTATTTGTTAATATATTTTGTACTAGTCGGTGGCCACTATGTTGTAACTTGGAGTCTGGTTCCTACTTTCTTATACGCTTGCCATTATAGTAAGAGCTTCAATCTTTTCTCATTCTAGAATAAGTGTTTTTTTTACTACCAGGAAGTAGCTGATGTTGTAGAAGATGAGAAATCTGATGTAGAGTCAGAAGAGGAATCTGAGGGTGAACCTGAAGTGAGTATAATTGTGCCTCTCTTTTTCTGCTAACTGAAAAGCCATTAATTTTCGTAGCCATATATTTCAATGAATGAGTTGACAAATGACAAGTTAACATGCTCACCTCATCTCTGCTAAATGCTGCTAACAGAAAGTGAAAGGTGCTGAGGGCGTCATTCAAATTGAAAATCCCAACCTGGTGAAGCCAAAGAACTTGAAAGCACGTGATGCAGATGTAAGTTGCATATGAAAGCCATTTTTCTTGGATGAACTCATGAAATCTATGTATTTTTTTATTTTTTTTTCTCTTCGGGTATTATGATATTATCACTTCCTCATCAACCTCTAAATTGGTTTTCCTCTGCTCTTGCACAGTTTGATAAAACAACAGAGCTTTCAAGACGTGAAAGGTTAGTGTGTGCTTCCTGCTGATACTTTCTTGAATTTTATTTCTTAAACTGATGACTTCAGAAATCTTTCTCCAGTCATTTTCATCCTCATTATTGACTTGCATTCACAAGTATTCATACAATTAGAAGTTATGTTGCTTGAGGGTTGCTTTAAGCTACTATACACTAATGGGTTAATATATTCTGATGATTTGGTATTCAGTGCTTACTGAATACTTAACATTGTTGTTCTCTTTACATCAATGAAGTTTCATTCCTTGTCTATTGCTTTAGAGAGGAGATTGAGAAACAGAAAGCTCACGAAAGATATATGAAGCTGCAAGAGCAAGGGAAGACTGATCAAGCAAAAAAGGATTTAGGTAATGTTAAATACTCTATTCTTTAAGGATATGTTTCATTCATTGCATGCTCATACACCTTCTCATCTCATAGGAAAAGCAATCTAGCCAAGTAGTGGCAAGTTTGAGCTCCATTACACAATACACGTTTGTTATGTATAAATAGTAAAAAATTATACTCTTTATGAATATCTTGAAGCTCGTGAGCCTGTCAAGCTTGGTTGATCTGGACTCAGTTAATTTGGTTTTGACTTGAGTTTTTTCTCAAGTTCATATCTTATTCTTTCCCAAACATACAGGACGTTTGGCTCTTATACGACAGCAAAGAGCAGATGCTGCTAAGAAACGCGAAGAGGAGAAAGCTGGTAACATTTCTATTTCTGTTTGCTTTCGTCCTAGTTTTATCTGTAGCTGATAATGGTTCGTTTCTGCAGCCAAAGATCAAAAGGTGGAAGGTCGCAAATAGTTTTGACATGCTGCTGCTTCAGTAAATGATACTGATTCTAAGCTACTACTATGGTATATGATACAGTTTCCAACTTTGATTCGAACACTGTATTCTACTGTTTTATTTCTGTCAACTTTGATCCACAAAAGACATTCACTTCATAATCTGGAAATACACTAAATCTGGTGCTACACTTTATTACTAATGTTCTCTAGTGTTAATTTTATTTCATTTGCTTATGATTCTAAATTACTTCTCTCTGTCCCACTATTTGTGATGAATTTCTTTTGTTCACGAGATTTTAGAAAATGATATTTATTAAGTTGAGTGTAGAGAATAAAGTTGAGTTAAGTGTAGAGAATAAAAGGTGTTGTATTTTGTCAAAAGAGAAAATTAACTTATAGTGGGACAATCCAAAATGGATAGTTGATCACTTATTGTGGAATGGATGAAGTACTTATTATTTTAGTACTACTTTGTTTCATAAGATTTTTCAGGCGACCTCTCAAATATAGAAAAAGAAAATCCTAAACGATTAACCTTTTTTTTTGCAGAAGTAAAATTGTTGGCCATGCCTTCATGTGTATGTTGCTTTATACAGTTTTCTGTACATTTTTAATGTTATTAATTTCGTTTTAATGAATATTCATTTCTAATGAGTGTTATTTTTACCTAAAATAAATTATAAATAAAAATTTACCATCATTTCTAATGGGTGCTTATTTGGTACTACTACTCCATTTTGTACGAATAGAAATCTGGGCTTTTAACCGTATGATAGATTGATTTGGGCTAATAAATATGTTGGGCCGCTTAAGCTTGAAGAATGTATGTTACAAGCCGTATTAAAGTTCTGAAATAGGTACAAGTATCTAGGAGGGAATATAAGCCATTTGATGATAATTTGATTATTTTGTGTTTTAAAATAAAAAATCCTAAGATTATTTTTAATGTTTATTGTCGGTCTTGTACAACAGAAAAAGTGGTTAGATTTTGATGAGGTGGGTGTCAGGGTAAAATGTAGGTAGGGTGAGGGGGATTTCCTTTAATCAAATCCGAAATCACAAGTCATAGAACCAAAAGTCTATCAGAAAGAGCTTTCAAACTTGTCCCATTCATGAACTAGCCACATTGGGAAAATCGAAACCATTTGTCTCACCTTATATTATCCACATCGCAACCCATAACTCTACTCTACTCTACTGTCCAAACAGACATCCCACTCTCTATCAATTTTTTTTTTATTTATAGTAGCACTCAGTAAAAGTACAAAAATTATCTTTTATTTTTAAGTAATTGTAACTAACGGTTGTTCACAATTTAGGGTACATCCCTCAATCATGGGGGAGTTAAGATATTCAACAAATTGCATATAATGAATTAAGAAGATCCTCCATATCCAACCAATTAAATGAATCCGAGCTCCACAAATTGATTGTTTAATCCAACACTCGGCCTTCCCTATTGTGTGAAGAAATTATGTTAGTTTAGTCATGCTATGATGTGGTAATATGTATATGAATGAAGAATATGCAGAGCTCTACTAAAACTAAGAGCATTCTTGACAAAGTCTTTTTGTGCTTCTTTACGTGCAAGTGTGATAGAAGAGTGAGCTAGCATACCCGCTTAAAACTATGTATGTTACTAACATAATAGTATCTCATGACAAGTACTCTATCCAATGGGATTCAAAATCTAAACCCTACTCTTACTACGATTTTAATTTTTTTCTATGTTTAGATTATCAAACATGAAGATTAATTATTAATATTGGAATAGAGTAAAAGATCATATTTTCAGAGGACAAATAGAGTATTAATTACTTCATCCGTCCCTTTGTAGCTGGGTCGTGCTCTTTTTTGGATTGTCCCACTGTAGCTGGGTCATTTTCTCTTTTGGCAAAAAATCAAACTTCTTGTCCATTGAGTTTGTTCTGTCCTGCTGCTACCAACTCAATGAACTTTCTCTAAGGGTGAACAAAAAAACCGAAAATCGAATATCCGAACCGAACCAAACCAAAATTTTGAAATTCGGTTCGGTTTTTTCGGTTTTTCGGTTCAGTTCGGTTTTTAAAATAAAAAAATTTCGGTTTTTCGGTTCGGTTCGGTTCGGGCGAAGAAAAAAACCGAAAAACCGAATTATATATATTCTATTAATTTAATATATTATATTATATATAATATATATTCTTTTAATATATTCTACTATATAATATATATTATATGTATTATTAATTTTATATTATATATAAATATTCTATTAGTATATATAAAATAAAATAAAATACACATATATAAAATATATTTATATAATATTTATTTTTTTCAGGTTTTTCGGTTTTTTTTCGGGTTTTTCGGTTTTGTTCGGGTTTTTCAGTTTTTTAAGTTCGGTTTTCGGTTTTTCGGTTTCGATTTTTCGGTTTTTCGGGTTCGGTTCGGTTTGTATTTTGAACTAAATTCAGTTTTTCGGTTTTGGCAAAAAACCGAACCGAAACCCGAATGCACACCCCTAACTTTCTCTACCAGTTCCGATTGAGACATGCAAGATATCTATACAATGACTTTCAAAGATAAAAGGGATGGTAGCCATAAAAGAGTGACAAAACTCATAGATTCGACCACGCACATTGCACACGTGGTCATCTCGATCAACCACATGACATGTGTTGTACACTCGTTGGCAACGGGACACAACTTAAATATAGTTATTTTACCTTAAAAGATGAAACTTAAATATAGCTGTTCTAAAGTTTTTTATTTTTTATTTTTTATTTTTTAATCAATAATTAATTTTTTATTTTCTTTTTGAATTTATATGTTCTTTTGAGGTACAATTCTTGTCTTTTTAATCCCTTCTTATAAATACTCTGCTTCTATAACATTATATTCACACTGCAAAATCACTTCTTTTCAAATTTTAATAATGTACTCACTCCGTTCCATAATACTGAAATCATTATTTCATTTCGGGACGTTCTTTCATAGTAGAGTCATTTCCCTATTTAGCAAAAAGTAACACTTTTATCTAGGGCTGGCAAAATATACTGAAATACTGAAATACCGCACTTACCGTACCGAAAAAATACCGAAAATACCGCATTTTTCGGTACGGTATGATACCTTACCGTTAGATTTATGTACGACAAAGGTATGAATTTTGCATATACCGCGGTATACCGCAATTACTGTATATATACCGTAATTTTGCGGTATATACCGTTAATAATTATATATATTTAATATATTTATTATTTATAAAATTATAATATTTATGTTTTCAAAACTAAAGAAAGATTAGTCATTAGAGGCGTAAAGCATTATTCATTAACCCTAATTCTTAATCTCAGATTCTCAATTCTCCATTCACGCCGCAGCAGCACTCCACCACCACCACTCCACCGCACCATTCCACCACCACTCCGCCGCACCACTCCACCGCACCACTCTGTCCACCACCGTCCACACCCTAATTGGTAAGTATTATACATAATTGATAGTGAATTTAATTTTTATCCCTTTTGGCAATTTTGTCTAATTCAATGGGTTGTTTGTTGGGATTTAGGAATGAATTAATGGGTGTGAAGTGGGTATGTGTTGTTGGTTGTTGCTGCTATAAACTTGTACAAAATTTCTCCTTTTGTACTTGATTTTTCATTAAATGGATATTAGTTCCAAGGAACTGACCAGGATCTTGTGCTAAAAATGAAGAGATAGGTCTTGAATGAGCTTGAGAAGAGTAGTATGTTATGCTTCATGTTTTCTATCAATGCTTTGGTATTTATCTTTCCGATATGAGCTTTCCATGTTTGTTGTTTAATCTCGAACAGGTGTTGATGATAAATTTATGATTGATGCATAATGGAATGGCATCTTCTTTGAAGCTCAAGCATCACTCTCTCTACCCAAACCATGTTATTTAACCTTTTGGAAGTTGTATGAATATTGATGAACTATGTTTTGAATGTATGAACTATGTTTTGATTTTTGAATGACATGAATTATGTTTGATTGTGATGGAATTTTATACTTTGGACATTTTCTAGATAGATAAAATGTTATTTTCAATATTTTATAAATCAAACAGGTATGATTTGCGGTATACCGCAACACGGTACGGTATACCGCAATGTCGGTAAGGTAAAGGTTTTCAAATATTGACATACCGAATTTTCGGTATACCGCAATGCGGTATACCGAAAAATTCGGTAAGGTATAGGTATGACATTTTCTCATACCGCGATTTGCGGTACGGTATGCGGTATGACATTTTCGGTGCGGTATACCGTACCGTGCCACCCCTACTTTTATCCTGATTTACTTTATTTTATCTCTTATTTTATTTTCTTTTCACTTAATATCCTCCATTTAAAATCTCTTTCTTAATCTCCGTGACTTTACTACTATGGAACGGAGTGAACAATAGTACTTCACTTTTTAAATACTAGGAGTACTATTTTGATCAACTTCGCATTTTTCAAATTTCTCAAATGCATTTAATTAATACTCCCTCCGTCCCATGTTACTTGTTCGGCTCGTCATAAACTGCTTACATTGTTTATAGTTTAAGTAGGAATTAATATATTTAATTAATATGTTAGATTAAGTTAAGAGCTCCTTTATTAAGTGATGTCTCGTTACACTTAAAATTCTAATTTAATTACACTAAAATATCAATCTCAAATTTACGGCCTAAAATGAAAAAGTGCGAGTAACATGAGACAGTGAGAGTATATAGGAGTAATAACTATACACTATTTTGCAAAATAGTACTCCCTCCATCCCAGTTAAGATGACCCTTTCGTTTTTCGCACATGTTTTATAAAAATCATAATAAATAGTTAAAGTGGATGGAAAGTAAATTAAGAGAGGAAATAATATGGAACGACTCTCTTCTACATTATTCTTTTTCATTAATTTACTTTTACTCCCCTTTAACTATTTATTACTCCCTCCATCCCATCTCATGTGATGGATTTCTTTTCGACATGGGAATTAAGAAAATGATATGTATTGAGTTAAAGTGGAAAGAGTAAAGTATGAGAGAGGAAAAAGTAAGAGAGATAAACAGAGAATAAAATAAGAAAAAGAGAATAAAGTAAGAGAGAGAATAAAGTAAGAGATGGTTGAAGTTTTGTTTTTAGCTAAAAAAGTAAATCAATTACTTGAGATGAGACAACCAAAATTGAAAAGTTGATCACTTGAGGTGGGACGGAGGAAGTATGATTTTTCTAGAACACTGTGTGAAAAACGAAATGAGTCATCTTAAATAGGACCTAGGGAGTACTAATAAGAAAGAAAGAAAGAAACTAAAAAAAAGAGATCTTGATTTTTTTTGACAAATCCTGATTATGTTTTTAACACTACTCATAATTTCAAAATTCAAATTATATTTTCATACTAATAAATAAATCAATATTTATTTTTGGGACCATTTTTGAGGTTGCATATATAAATTTTCAATAACCAACAACTGCAACTGACGTAGATAAGATAAAAAGGAATTTTTGCAGCTCTCATTGATGTATCAAACTCAAACCCTCAATCAATCACATATTTTGTATTCGCTTTTTTCGTATCTGTGAGTGCAAAATCACTGTTGCCATGACACCATTGCACGTAATCATTCTGCACCACTCAACCCCCTACCCTACAAATTTTAACACACTTGTAGTCTATTTCTTTTATATCCACCATGTTCCTCCTTCTTGGCTGAAAAATGAAAACCAACCATTTTTTCCAAACAAGTAGCTCTAGTGCTCCAATTAAGTTTGCTTCAATTCTACACAATTTAATTATATACATATTCCAGTACCATCAATTAGACCAACAGTAGTTAGTAATTAACAATTCATTAATTATTTGAAGGAGAAAAAAAAGGAACAATTGACTACTGGAGAGTGAACAACACAGTGTTGACAACTGACAGCAAGCAAACTAACTAGTTATGAATGACAACACAATTGCATGCCAAAACAGTTGAATCACTATTGATATATGTAGTTGAAACTCCTGGCCTACACCAAATCAGGTTTTATATTTATATCCAAATTCCAACACATGATGAAGAGAGTGAAGAAGACATTCTTGAGCAATTGTCCCATTTGAGTTACTTTGATTTGAAAAGACATACATAAAACGTACACAATATGTAGAGTAAAACAAACAGTTTTGTCCCTAAAAACATGTAGAGAGATTGTTCCTAACATTGATGATCCAACAGTAGGTTCGGTTCCATTATGAAGAAAATGATAAAACCTTACAAATCTAGAAACTCTCATCTACCACCCTCCCTCAGTTGCTTCCAAATCTGTGTCACATACCACAAAACATGAATTGCATTAGTAATTGCACAATGTACATGATAAATTAGGGGTAAAAATGGGAAATACCAAATTTTGATGAAGGGGCGGAGGAGATAGTAGAATGCGCCGTGGTGGAGGGGGTGGAGTGTGAGACCCCAGTCGTCGGTCAGCACGGGCTGCCCCGACGAGTGGAAAAGCGTCGCGTCATCGCCAAACGCCTCGCGGACATTGAAGGGGCCGGCTCCGATCTCGAAGCACACGTCGTTGATGAACACCGTGGATTTGGTGGGGCCGCATTGTTCCACACCTGCACCATCCCACATCAAATCACCGTCACCTCGTCGTGTGTTCTTTCATCTTCAGCATTCAATACATTTTTTTTGTGTGTTAGAGTTAGTGTGGGGGAAAAGCAATGCATAATAATCCATGCAGACGTCGGGATAAAGACAAATCTATCCTTGTCCATTTCCATTTATGACAGTATTGTCCTTCCCACTCATGCCAAAAAGAGCGTTTACCATATCAATCACTTCCAGGAATGACTTGTGTTGCTCATCTCTTGGAGGAATCATGAATTCACATCTAACAAACCCTAAAATATAAATGAAATTAAATAATTACTACCTTGTAGAAGATGATGGGTGCTGGGGGAAGGGACACAGAAAGACGGAGGAACAACGGTGTTGTTTGTGTAGCTGAACTGCTGCATCTTCTCTTCGTCTTCTTCGCGTTTCTTCGTCATCAGCATGAGCTCGCTGAGGAGGAAATTGGGGCTCTGATCCGCCACAGGGAAGCAAAGCTCTTGCGTGTGCTGCACCGGGAAGTAGAAGGGCTCGGCGAGGAAGTCGGCCGGGGAATGGAGAAACGGTTGGTTGACCGAAGCAGTTGGCGAGTTGAGCAGGTCAATCACGGAGGAAGGGCAGACGGATATGGATTTCTCACTTGAAGACTTGTCAGAGGAGGAGGATGAAGGTGGAGGAGATGGAGCGGCGGGGGGCTGAGGCTTGAAGGTTTGGAGGTGGCGCTGCTTGTGCTTGCTCCTTGATTTGCGGTTCTGGAACCAGTAGAAGACGTTGGCGTCTCCGACTTGGCCGTATTCCTGCAATTGAGCCCTAATTCGGCGAATCTCATCTCGGGGAGGGTTCACCATCCCCGAGTTGAAGATGCCTTCCAGGATCCGGATTTGCTCCGGCCGAGGGTTCCACCGCGGCTTTGGCTCCGGCGTCCTCTCCTCGCAGCCGTGGCCTACTACAAAATTGAAAGATTAGGATTTTGATTTTTGAATTTGTGTGTAGTGAATTAATTAGTGTATATACCTTGTGCATAGGGGGTTTTGTTGGATGAAATGAGGGAGGGGTTGATGTCATGGTGCCATTGGAGATGAGGGGGTTTGGATTTGAACATGCTAGGCCAGTGTCGGTTTGATGAAGCCATGATTGGGGGTGAAGGGTTTAGAGAGAGAAGGGATTGGAATTAAAGTGGCGGTAGAGTTTCAGTGAGAGTGTTCTAAGTTGTAACACAACGTCTCTTCTTATAGTTCGACTTGGTATCTATCTATCTATATATCTATCACCTATTCCTCCTGCGATCACTTGCACAGCATTAAATAGCAATGGTCAGTGTGCGTAGGATTAAAAATTTAAAATATTAGTAAGATGCATTGATAATGAATAAACAAAAAGAAATGAATAATTAAAAATGACAAAACCGCAACAAGAATAACCTGCAAAGAAAAGAAGCAAAAAGGGAAGGGAATTAAATAAAAAGTGAGAGGAAGGGAGTACAAGCCCATACCCTTTTACCTTACGAAAATGCATTAAAATCTAATAGAATACTTGTTGTTTACTCATGCAAAGAGAACATTGAAAGAAGCACATGCTGGGGCTTATATTGGAATCTTCAACAAGAGAGAGAGAGAGCCCTAAATGCACGAGGGTGGGAAGAGGGGGTGTTGCAGCAGAATTATTTCACATAGAATTATTTCATGGAGTAATTTTTAAAATTTTTTGATTTCCTTTATAAATGCCCCACCTTAAACTTTTAAAATTTCTTCTTAGATATATTTTTGCCCCCGTCGAATTAAAATACTGGCTCCGCCCCTTAGTAGAACTGATGATATTCAACTGCAAACAACACACATATATGAGAGAGAGAAAGAAAGGGGAGATGAGGTGTGTCTGATCAGTTTGTCTCTTTGTTTCGGATTATATATATCTTGTACATATGTGTGGGTGTGTGCAGCTTTCAATGGAGGGCTGTAATTATATTTTGAGGTAGATTTTCATGAGAATAAATACTCAATAAGATTACATGTGTTATTGTATTATGAAGAGGTTGTTGGTGAGAGGAAATAAATTAAGATATCCAATGGCTTTGAAAAGTCAAAGCAGTAGTCATAGGGTTTTGGGGAACGGTGGACGAAAATGATAGAGATACAGATGAGTAAAAGGCTAATCTGTATGTCAATTTCTTAAATTTTAATAGTTTTAAACCTTAGTTTATAAATTCCTTTCAATTTTGTTCTAATTTGACAATTAAATTATTGATTTGTTCTGATTCTACAATCATTTGAAATTTATGCGCTAATATAGTTTGGTAACTTATTTACATGATATTATCGGATGTCAATCAAAACGACATCAAGTTTTAGTCAATGAAAAAATATTACTACTATAGCTATATAACTTCATTTATATACAGTTTATATTAAGCTAGTAGAACCAACATTTTGATTGGTTGCAAAATTAGAATAAATCAATAATTTTGTAATTTATAGATTTAAAACTGATATGCAAAATCAGAATTTGGCAAAAGTTTAGAATTGTAGGAGCAAATTCCCCTAAATAGAGTAAAAGGTGATGTCTTTTATTAGATTATTATTGTATTACGAATGAATTTATATGAAGTTTTCAGACTGATATCGTGTAATATTATGTACATATGATGTTTCACTTTCTCTATATGCAATGAATATTGGTAATATATACTCCTGGTATCATTGACTTGTATTATGATATACTCCATTTTGTTCTTTTAATTAGTTATTAGTTGGAATTGAATGCAATAATTGCGTATATTGACTCAAGGGGAGGTGCATGGATAGAGGCAAAAATTATAACTTGACAAAGAAAGTTGGAAGGGCTTTTTTACTTTTTGGATGATCCAATAGTGATTGGTTGGATTATGTAGAGAAGATATGTGAATGTGTGTGCGTTTGAATTTCCAGATATTTGTTTGCATACTTTGATGGTTGTTTTGCACTTTGCAATTCCCAATGAAAGTGAAACTGTTAAAGTTAAGGGTAGTAATTGTTTGGTCAATTTGGTGTCCGTCTACTTCCGACATTCAATTTAACCTTAATCTTATGCAGATTCTGTATTTTTGTATTTCTATGTTACTTTGAGTATTTTTGTTTTAGGTATGCTGTGTAAATGAGATGAAGAGTAAAATAAAAAAAAATTATGATTTGAAGTCTTAACATTTCTTGCTCGGAGTATATTAATTGAGATTTGAGTAGATGATTAATAACCTTAATCAATGAAATGCATGGGTATGCAAAGGCCAAAGCAATCACAAACTTCATTCAAACTTCAAAGAGAAAAACAAAATAAACAAAAAAAACCAGTCATCATAATTTGGTCAAAGAAAGTCCAGCCTCTCAAAATCTATCGACAAAGTTGTCTTACATTGAGACAGCTTTTCACCCATTCTTTATTAGTCTAAAATATTACACTTTCGTAAGGTATCGTTGATAATTTTAAAATGAAATCATAAACCAATTTTCATTTTATAAATGGTTAATAACCACTAACTATAGCCCAAATCAAGTCATTCTCAAAAATTTATAGCGAAAAAAAATCGAACTTTTAATTCAAATTAATTATTTGAATCTGCCTATATAGTAGTTTTCATGTAAATAATCCTACAAAAGATATTTATACATAGAGAAAAAAACATGTATAGGGCATGCGCGCGCTCATCAAATTAATTTGGTGGAAGATCTTGTGCACCATTAAAATGATTCAGTGCAAGAAGTATTTGGGTTGAGATGGAGCCCATTGATGGAGTAGAAAATTCAAACAAAAATAACTAAAAAAAAGGTGTGAGAAATATAGTTTGGGTCAAAAAGATGGCAGATTGTGGGAATGGAGATGGACAAGGAAGTGTCATGGAAAAGGAGCAAAACGCACAATCCCATCACATACCCATCATCGCTGCAATTGTACAATACTTACCCACTTCTCTCTTCTTCTTCTTCTTCTCTTCTTCAATTCATTTCTTTTCTTTTTTCTTTAAAAAAAATAAAATCAATTACTCATTCAAACTTCTCTAGTCGAATTGAACGTGTCCAGAACTGCAGTTCAATAATGTATGCTGCTGTGACATTCATATTTATTCAATACTACTACTTTGCATCAGTTTTTTCCTCTTTCATAAGGCTTGCTTCTTCCTATTCTTTCAATTTGTCTCCTACAAAAATAGACTCCAAATAATTCCATACTATACCCCATTTCTCTCTCTGTTAAATTCAAGTGTGGTTTTATGTAATATTACTGCAATGTAACATTAACTTGTGAAAAAGTTTTACTTTTGTTCTTGTGTCTGTATGGTAACCTAGTGCCTATGTCCATCCCTCCCTACCCCTTTTTAATGCAACAAATTGACTATGCACCTTATCCTTCATTAATATTCAATCCTCTCCTCTTCTTCTATGGACTGATATGCATGATCAATCCAAATTTCCATCTAATGGATATTAATTGTCCAAAAACTAGAATGGCAACTTATAAAAATGTATCCAAATCTTTCTTAAAAAGCATAGCAATCTACATATATAATAATGAATATTAGTATTTAGAATTGATTTGGATTATTGGAGTAAGAAAAAATGGTGTGTTGCAAGCGCATAATGCGGCAACAGCCTTCACTAAATGCAAACGTGGTGTTAGTAAATGCTGAACAGGTCTAGTGAATTTGCTGCACATGCAACTCAGAAAAATATATGGCTTCTTAAATTTAATAAGTATTATAGCACTATATAGTATTTGTTCATCTGCTCAAACACCAAATGCACATTAACTTGATCACAGTTAAGCTGTGGCACTGAAAATATTATGAGCGACAAACAAGGATCAGTCCATTTTTGTTTAATTGTTTTGGGAATTAAGAGCCAGAACTTGTCATTCTTCAATCTTTGGTTTCTATCGATCTAACTATCTTGCATTCCCTTGTACAAATAAAACATTTAGGGTGTGGTTTGTACAATGAACATGTAATTAATTGTGCTGTAGTTGAAATTTTATGTAATTGGATATTTTAATTCAATTCTAATTTCTTAATTGTATTGTAATTCCAAATAATTTATACTAGAAACACCTAGATATTATGTAATAGAACAATTATGCATATACTACTATATAGTAGTAATCTAGATTTTTGTAGTAAAAAGTACATAGATAATTTTAGTAAAAATCTATTAAATATATAGATATATTGAATAAAAAGGAAAACACTAGAAGGTTCAATGATCCAAAAATAATGTATATATAGGATGTGTTGTAAATATTTTGTAGAAGTGTATGATGTGTTTCTAAGTTAATGACCAAAATCTTTCTATATAGTCGAATAGATATTTAACCCATGTTAAATTAATCATCCTAACATATATTTTATAAGTAAAAAATTAAGTACAATTTGACATATACTTTTTAAATATTTTTTTAATTATATCTTATACTTCATATTTGATCGGAAAAATTGATCATTATAGATTATATAGTCTCTGTATTAAAGTTGACTTTTATATATTTTTTAAGGTAAGATGAAATCAAAACTTAGTTATTTGTCGTTAGATAACAAAGCAAAAGAGTATCTCATAGAAGAACTCTCATGAGGATCAAAAACATCAAAATTCTCCCATTGATCCGTGGAATGCATTTTGCAACTTTAAGGCCCCTTAACTTGATATAATATTGCTACATGTCTCTTGGAAATGCAAAATATCATTTAAGGTCTTTTTTTACCACTACACCTTGAAAGGGTACACATGTCATATTTGTTACTTTATTATATATATTGAGAATAAATATTTATTATTCATATTTTTGCATACATAATTTGGATAGAAAATATCTAAATATGTTATATGTAGATTTATTATAAATAAAATAATTTTTCATGTTATCAATTTATATAGATTATTTTATTTAACTTTATAAATAATTGTGTTAAAATTTTAAATTACTATAATAGTAATATAATTTGTCATGACTCAAAATAAGCTAATAGTAGTGTGAAATTTGAGGAGAGAGAAGTAATAAGAGAGATGATAGAGAAAAAAGGTTAACAATTTAGACCTTTGTATCCTTTCAAGCTTAGGAAAAAAAAAGATTTCAAGTACTCCATCCGTTCGCGGATAGGAATCTCATTCTTTTTCGGCACGAATTTTAAGAAATGTTAAGAAAGTGACTGAAAGAAATTTAATGGAATATGAGTTCCACTTGTATCTATTAATTTTAAATGATATATGAGTGAAATGGGTTGGTGAAATGTGAGGTCTTTTTACCGTTTATAGTAAAAATGAATCGAGACTCGTATTGGCGGACGGAGGGAGTAATATTTTGTATTTCCATAAACATGAGACAATATTTTTCGAATATAAAAACCCAAAAGGTGCCAAATGCATTTTCCAACATTAAATTTGAAGTTCACTTCAT
Source organism: Salvia splendens (assembly GCF_004379255.2). Taxonomy (NCBI): domain Eukaryota; kingdom Viridiplantae; phylum Streptophyta; class Magnoliopsida; order Lamiales; family Lamiaceae; genus Salvia; species Salvia splendens. The sequence continues at coordinate 30,824,604 of NC_056039.1, forward strand.
GTTTTAATGTTTATAATTTATAATTAGTACAATATGCACATGATGAATGCGAATCCTCTTTTTCAACTCACCAAAGAGCTACTTAAAATTAGACTTGTAAGATGGGAGGGAATATATTATCTATCTTTTTGTATTTTGTTCTTCATTAAAAATATTACTCTTTCCGTCCGCCATAAAATGTCCTATTTCTTCTTTTTGGTCCGTCCACCAATAAATGTCTTATTTCACTTTATTATATTTAACAAGTAGACCCATATTCCACAAACTCACTCTATTCATGTTTTATTATAAAATCTATACATAAAAGTAGGACTCATAATCCACTAACTTTTTCTACCACTTTTAGACAATTTCTTAAAACTCGAGTCTATCATAAATGAGACATTTACTCATGGACGGGGAGAATACTATAAAGAACAAAAAAATTTTACTATCAATATTCCAAAATATAATTGTATATATAGTAAAATTCTATTTATAATGACAGCGAATTATGTTTTCTATTAAGAATATTTTAAATATTTTGTTATATCTCTTTATTATTATTTTTATATTAGAATTCATATAGTTTGTTAAAATGATTATTTTTATTGATGAAGATGCAATATATATTTGTACATGCTCATATATCAAATTTGAATCTTGAAAAGCGAATCTTAATAAAAACAAGAAAATAGGAATAAATTTGACTAGTTTTAATTCATTGAACGAGTCCAAGACCGAAAAACCATTGGCTGCTAATTGGGTCGAGCTGCAAACTTCAAAAAACAACATTAATGATTTCATACCACAAATTTTAGAAACGTTTCTTAGAAATGCCACTTTTTATTGTCAGCAATTGACTCCTACATTTTCTACGATAATTTTTTGTCTTCCTAATTTTAATTGTAGAAGTATTTAGTGGACTCCAGATTCACTTTATCCTCTCGTTCTTTGGAATTCATACTTCCAATATTTTTTTAGGAAATTAATGACCTGCCATGATCCGCAAAACACGGATTTTCCTTTATTAGACCTTCATAATATTTTTCTAATTACTAGGAAATTGAGATGCACCAATACATATATTATTCCGATGGTTATTAATAATCTGCAGGAACTGGGATCAGATGCCCATATGATTTATAGAAAATCTAAGAATTTTAAAAATCTTGTGAGTGTTTGATTAACTGTCATCAATTATGTGTATATATTGGTAATAACAAATGTTAGTTATAAACCATTGTAATCAGTTCCTTAACAAATATACCTATTGACTAGAATATTTGTAACATAACATGTCTGGGGAGCGTTATTCTCCTTTTCACATCTTAGATCATTTTTCCTTCTTAATATTACGCGTTAGATCTAAGGCATCAACAGATCAGATTGATTCTATAAAACTGGTTCCGTGTTGCATTATAGAAGGTGGTTGTATGCATTACAGGGTTATTATTGACATTTGACGGAAAAGTAACTGCCACATTTTGGTATCTGCGAATAATGCACCACATGGTCACGAGTAATGCATATAATTGCCTATATAATGCACAATATGTGAACTGCAATGCATACGAACAAGATGTGTTGTGTTATGATGTTTGACACACGTTTCTTATTTCCCCTAAGGGTTTAATAAGCTTAGGGGCTAGGGTATAGTACGTAGACATGTATGTAATCTTCACATGGTAACGAATAATGGATATAATTGACTATATAATGCACAATTTGTGAACTGCAATGCATACGAACAAGATGTGCGGTGTTATGATGTTTGACACACGTTTCTTGTTTCCCCTAAGGCTTTAATAAGCTTAGGGGCTAGGGTATAGTACGTACGCATTAATAACAAATTATAAAACGATACGAATAATTCACCAAATTGTCACGAGTAATGGATGTTATTAACTATATAATGCACAATATGTGAACTGCAATGCATACGAATAAGATGTACCATGTTATGATGTTTGACACACGTTTCTTGTTTCCCCTAAGTGTTTAATAAGCTTAGGGCTAGGGTATAGTACGTAGACATTACTAACAAATTGTTGTTATTGGAATATACGTATGTGCATTATTTGGTTTAGGTAGTGCATTATGTAGCTGTTAATTGTCATTATCTCAGTATATTATGCATTATTAGAGGTATTGTGTATATGGGTTAATCAACGGATTGAAGATTACATACGTGCATTTAGTAATGTCTACGTACTATACCCTAGCCCCTAAGCTTATTAAACCCTTAGGGGAAACAAGAAACGTGTGTCAAACATCATAACATGGTACATCTTATTCGTATGCATTGCAGTTCACATATTGTGCATTATATAGTTAATAACATCCATTACTCGTGACAATTTGGTGAATTATTCGTATCGTTTTATAATTTGTTATTAATGCGTACGTACTATACCCTAGCCCCTAAACTTATTAAAGCCTTAGGGGAAACAAGAAACGTGTGTCAAACATCATAACACCGCACATCTTGTTCGTATGCATTGCAGTTCACAAATTGTGCATTATATAGTCAATTATATCCATTATTCGTTACCATGTGAAGATTACATACATGTCTACGTACTATACCCTAGCCCCTAAGCTTATTAAACCCTTAGGGGAAATAAGAAACGTGTGTCAAACATCATAACACAACACATCTTGTTCGTATGCATTGCAGTTCACATATTGTGCATTATATAGGCAATTATATGCATTACTCGTGACCATGTGGTGCATTATTCGTAGCGGTTTCCAGTCATTATTAGATTACTATTGTACCCTCATAATGCACAAAATAGGACAAATAATGCAACACGGGATTAATTACCCAATGTTGATCTTGACCGTCCATTTCTCTAATCTAATGGCTGATATTAAGAAGAAAAAAGGAGGAAATATAGGAAAAGGAAATGAATACATCCCTAACATGTCTAGTTCAAAGAGATAGGTAAGTTGCGACATAATTTTTAAAACAATTATTCCTTATTTAATTTGACCACAAGGCACGATCAAACAATTTTATTGTTACTCAGAGAAAAGGCATATTTTTATGTGTGATGGAATTAATGGACAACAATAGGTGGTACTCCATTTGGAAGAAAAAATTCCTTGCACTTGTGGGCCTTGCATCTAAGATATTGCTAATGTCTTAATTTGCCAACATTGAATCAAATAGTGAATCAAATACAAAATTAAAGAATATTGCATCTTCTGAATATTCCGGCCTTTTTCTTGATTTTCGGTGGTTGCAAAACCACGTTTATTGCTGTGTCTGATGGATCCGCGAATTTCTGATGTTAGTAAATGCTGGTAGAGAATGAAAACTACGACACAAAGAATTTACGTGGTTCGATTTACTGAAGTAAATCTACGTCCACGGGAAGAAGGGAGGGCAAGATTGTATTGCTTGATCTGGGATTACAGCTTACAATACAGACTTGCTATATGGTGATGGGGTACGGACTAAACAAGCCCAACAGCACCAACGGCCCATCAGCCCAAAGCCCAAGGAAGAGTATGAGTTCGGCATTACCAAAGAGTTCGGCCTCAGCCTACAGCTCGGTAAAAGCCAACCAATCAAGCTCTGCTCTCAAGTCGGCATCAAGCTCCCAGATCGGCAACCAAAGCAGTTCGGTCTCAGTAAGAGTTCGGCCTCAGCCTACAGCTCGGCAAAAGCCAACCAATCAAGCTCTGCTCTCAGGTCGGCATCAAGCTCTACTCTCAGATCGGCAACCAAAGCAGTTCGGTCTCAGTATTCGACCGAACAAGGAGTTAGTGGACCCATGCAGGATTTCCACAACTTCCAACACACCCACTACCACGTGGTGTCAACTCAGGCCACGATCGTAGGCCGTCACCTACGCTACATCCACGATCTTAGGCCACGATCTCCACGACATCCACTACCTAATAGATGGTGCTGCATGCCACGATCTTGGTCCTTTATATAAATAGAACTTAGATCTGGTAGAAAAAGGTTAAGCTCTCTAGAGATAAAATACCATATAGCAAGTCTGTGTTGTAAGCTGTAATCCCAGATCAAGCAATACAATCTTGCCCTCCCTTCTTCCCGTGGACGTAGATTTACTTCAGTAAATCGAACCACGTAAATTCTCTGTGTCGTGATCTGCATTTTCATTCTCTACCAGCATTTACAAACCTCAGAAATTCGCGGGTTCATCACTGGCGCCGTCTGTGGGAAACAGAGAACCAAATTTGTGATAAAGCGAATTTTTGACCCTTTTTCCACCCCAAAAAAAAAAAAATGCATACCAGATCACACACTACCCGTAATACCGTTCGTGAAAACCATGAGGAAGCTAGTCCAGCCCGCAGGTCCGGAAAACAGCCTCGGGATACAGCTACTTCCAGTTTTCACGATGAAGGAACAAGCCGCTCAAAAGGTCCACACACCGAGTCTTCCCAGCAGCCTGATTTGAATGAGGCTGTCAAGCTGTTCTTGGCTGAGAAGCAGGATGAGTTCTTAGCCTTCCTGCAAAAGAGCCAAGAGCCGAAGACGAAAACGGTGGATTCTCCTTCCTCATCCAGACATGAAAGTCGCTACCGCAGTAGTGCCGTGTCTTCCAGGAAGAAGAATCCTCAACCCCGACATGTTCTTGTTCCTCCTCGGTACCGGAATCACAGGAGAACTCCATCTCCTCCATACCGAAGAGGTGTCGGGTTCGCCATGTATGGAGCATTGAAGACTCCGTTCTCGGCCGATATCACCCGAACTTCCTTGCCACAGAACTACCGAACTCCGTCAATGACTTATGACGGGTTGGTGGATCCTCATGACTTCCTGGGACGCTATCAGTATAATATGGCGAACCAGGGTCTCAATGAGGTCCATATGTGCAAGCTGTTCCCCGAGCTGCTCATCGGGAACGCCAGAAGGTGGTTCGATAGCCTTCCTCAAGGCAGCATTAGATCCTACCGAGATCTAATGGATGCTTTCCACAGGTGGTTCTTTCAGAAAGCGGAAGCCCGGATTACTTCGGCTCAGCTGTTTTCTATACGTCAAGGTCGCGACGAAAAGATCAGCGACTTCCTGACGAGATTCCATAAGGAATGCCTACAAGTAGATAATCTCAATGATCTACTTGTCATTTCGGCGTTCCAAAATGGAATCCTGCCCGGAGCTCTCTACAGAAAGCTCGTGGAATGCAGTCCGCAAACAGCTCAAGAGATGTGGGACATTGCGGACCAGTTCTCCCGAGCCGATGAGGCAGACCGTCGAAAACGGTCTTTAGACAGCTCATCTAGAGGAGACGAAAAGAAGCCCGATCATAGCGATCAGAGGCATCCTCGCCGAACACCTTCCCCACTAAAGGAGGGATAGCGGTCATCCGAGGTGATCAAAAAAGAGCAAGAGTTTGCAGATTGCGCTTAAAAGTGCCGAGCAATCAGCTCGGCACCATCAAGCATAGCGATCACAGCAACCGGAGTCAGAGGCAGGCGAAATGACCGAAGTCACACCAGAGCCGAACTCGATGGTGTACGGCACTGAAGCCGTGATTCCGGTTGAGATCGGCATACCCAGTCCCCGACCTCCATTTCTCCTCAGAAGTGAATGGTGACGGACTGGGAGCCGAACTAGATCTTGCCGAAGAAAGAAGAGAATTGGCCTGCATAAAAGCAGCCAAGTACAAGGAGCAAGTAGCCCGGTATTATAACCAAAGGGTGAAAAAGCTGCAATTTCAAGTGGGAGATCTCGTCTTGAGAAACAACGAAGTAAGCCGAGCAGAAAAGCTGGGCGAGCTCGAACCCACATGGGAAGGTCCATATCGGGTGTCAGAAGTCCTCGGCAAAGGGTCTTACAAATTGACTCACGTGTCAGGAGCACAAGTACCCCGAACATGGTACGCTTCCAACCTCAAAAAGTTCCATTTGTAAGAGACAGTCCAGTCAGTCTTGAGTCCTGTTCGGTCAATGTGCTTTCTTTGGTTTGCTTGGTCTTTGTTTGTCTCTGTGCATTTTGTCTGTGTGTTTTGTCTGTCTCTGTGCGTGTCGTCTCTTACAAATGTTACTGAGGTATCTTGTTCTTCGAAGGCTGATCCCCTTCTTAGAACATATACAAGCCAACGATTGTGAGTCAAAGCTTCTAAAGAGGATACAAGACCACAATTCAGCTTAAACAAGCAGTTCGTCTGAAACGAACTGCAATAAGTCAACGATTGTGAAGTCAAAGCTTCTAAAGAGGATACAAGACCACAATTCAGCTTAAACAAGCAGTTCGTCTGAAACGAACTGCAATAAGCCAACGATTGAGAGTCCAAGCTTCTCAGGAAGATACAAGACCACAATTCGGCTTAAGAAATAAGCACTTCGTCTGAAACGAACTGCAATAAGGGAAAGTCCGATCCACGCGATAAACCTCGCCGAATTAGGACGACCAAGTTCGGTCAAAGAAGTTTACCTCATAAGACCGAGGACGACCATGTCTAGTCAAAGAGGTTTACTGCATAAGACCACTTCGGTTAACTGGGAAAGTCCGATCCACGCGATAAAACTCGCCGAATTAGGACAAGGGAAAGTTCGATCCCGGCGACAAAAATCGCCAAATTAGAACGCAAACCAAGTCCGGTCAAAGATGTTTATTTCATCAGACCAAAGACGAGTCCGGTCAAAGATGTTTATTTCATCAGACCAAAGACGAGTCCGGTCAAAGATGTTTATTTCATCAGACCAAAGACGAGTCCGGTCAAAGATGTTTATTTCATCAGACCAAAGACGAGTCCGGTCAAAGATGTTTATTTCATCAGACCAAATACGAGTCCGGTCAAAGATGTTTATTTCATCAGACCAAGGACCAAGTCCGGTCAAAGAAGTTTACTTCATAAGACCAAGGACCAAGTCCGGTCAAAGAAGTTTACTTCATAAGACCGAGGACAAGTACGATGAAATTTTTTCGCTAAGCTGTAAATACAGAGTGTTAGAAGCGAAAACAAAATTTCATTTTTCAAATCTTGTTCGGCACACAACTCCGCTACCCTACGAGATGGCGTTACGCTATTACAAAGGACTATTCTACTGTCCAGGGTTGCTAAAGTTGAGCCATCTATTCACAAAATCCTCGTGAAGCTGAGTTCGGGCGCTCCAGGCAGCCGCAGAATAAGCAGGTCGACGAGATGCTCTAATCGACCTGCCACCTCTTCTCTGAGCCCGGGAAGTCCTAGCACCTCGGCGGCGAAGAGTCTCTTCACGAAGCATTTGCCGATCTTGCTCACTCATAACCACAACTCCTCTGCGAACTTCAGTCCGTCCTCGACTTGACGTCTCCGGTTGTCCCTGAGTTCGTTGCTGACTTGGAGTAGGGTTTTGAGCAAGTGAATCAGAGGTTTGAGCTGGAGTACTAGCATCTGTTGGCGGGAAATGCCTGAGGAATCTCTCAATTGAGGGACGCCGGGAAAGAACTATGTCGTACCGAGAAGCCCAGCGCCGCAATGATTTCACGACTTGTTGGCAAGCCGAGCTCTCCAGCGCATTGTTCCTCCGGAGTACATGATATTCCTCCCACAGTTCGTCAACTCGACTCTGAACATCTGATATGGTCATTCCCCCGCGCACACGGATGTAATCCTCGTACGCAGTCCTCTCAGCAATGGTCGTATTCAGCTCGGCCTCCAGATCATTCTTATCGGACTCTAAGTCCTTATTATCGGCCTCCAGCTCCACTAAACGAGCCAGAAGCTCGTCATTCTTCGTCTGATCGGCTATAGCTCTTTTCTCAGCTTCGTCTAAAGCCGAAGAGTACAGCCGTTTCCAGTGAAGTATCTCCATCTCCTTGAGTGCAAAGCAGCTATGTTAGTTCGGCAGCTATACCGAGCAGATAGTAAAATACAACAGGAATAAAGGCGAGTACGAAAAGCTATACGAAGACAAGTGTAGAGAATTTTTCATCCACAAGGAAAATTTTTTTTACACTAGGAGGGCTTCAAGGCCATTTTACAAGGAAGAAAACTAGACTAAGAGAAGGGAGACGAAATCATACTCCGCCAGCTTCGTCTCCGGCTCCTCGGTCTGGTTCAGCTCCTTTTTCCTGAGCTACCTCAGCCTCGGCCTCGCATCCTGCCGGCCTCGCCTCCGCCTCCTGATCGGCTTCCTTCTCCGGATGCCCGGCCCGCTCGACTTCGGCCTCCGGCTCCAGCGGCTCGGCCTCACCCTCTCCGTTGTAAGTCGAAGCGGGTGAAACGGGTCCCACGGAGGCAAAGATAGCCTCCAGGTTCTCGTCCCGATCAGCTCGACAACTCCGGACTCGGTCTGCAGAAAGCAGGACCGAGGATGAAGCGAGCTCCTCAAGGAGCGGCAGATTCTGAAGCCGAGCTGCTATCTCTCGGCTGTACAGAGGCAGCACGACGTCGGCCCCCTGCTCGCCCTTATCGGTAATTAGCCTTACCAGACTACCGACAAAAGCCGAGAACTGGCTGCTCAAAAAGAGTTTCTCCGTGTAAACACGGAGAGCCTCCCCCTGGGCAGCCCCGGCGGCAGCATCCCTCCGTTTCGTCTGCTCTCGCTGGATGACGAGCTGGTTTTTGGCAAACTGAGCTTCATCCTGGGCCGAAATCCTAGCAGCTCTGGCCTTCTCAAAGTTAGCCTCAGCCTGTTCGGCCCGATGACAAGCAGCCGCCAACTTCCTCTGCATCTCAGCATAGTCATTGGACGCTTTGGAGAGTTCGACGGCGACGAGCTTGGAGAGCATATCGTTCCTCTGAAAATGGATAAAGAAAAAAGTCAACAAAGGGGCCACAAAAAATACAGGAAAAAAGCAAGGTCAGAAAATCAAGAAGAGAATTCACCTCGGCGAAGTCCGTGGGCCATAAAAACGGCTCACAGATATGTTCCGAAGGAGGCGCCAAGACCACGTCTTTCTCTGGCGCTCTCGGGGGCTTCTGGGCCTTCCCCTTCCCCTTTGCCGAAGTCGACTCCGGCTTCTTCGGATCCGAAGAGGTTTTTTGCCTTTTCGGAGTCCTCTCGGCATCAGACGCCGAGCTGGTGGTTTTCGGCCTCTCCGGCTCCTTGGACTCCGAAGATTTGCGGCTAGCCTTATTCAGCATGTACACTGCCAAAAAGCAAGGAAACAAGGTTAGTTTTCGCTGCTAAAGCAGTAAAGCATAAAAAAGAAATCCTCACCCTCAGTTTCTTCGTCCGAAGACGAGATATTGAACACGAGGTCGCCCTTGACGAGCTCAGTTTCCGAGTATTGTTTCCTAATCATAGGAATCTTATTGAGCTCGCCCTCGAGCTCGGCCAACGGTTCTAACCGAGGATGAGGAATCACGGACTTCGGCCCTCTCCAGGGGAAGCCCGGAGCCGCTGTCCTATTATAAAAAAAGAAGCGGTTTTGCCATTTCGGCCACTTGGTTTTGCAGAATGCCCTAAAAGGCTGTAAGGGGATCAAGTAAAACCAAGATCCCTTCCTTTTAAATTGGAAAAAATTAAGGATTGCCCGCAGAGACAGATCCTTATCTAGCCTACGGAGTTCGGCAGCAAAAGCCGACAAGTGCCTCCAAGAATTCGGAGTCACCTGACCTAAAGGGAGTTGAAAAAAATCAAGAAGCTCTACAAAAGGTGGGGGAAGAGGGAAACGAAGCCCGCATTCTAAGCAGGCTTCGTAAACGGTGGCATAACCCTCCGGCGGGTCGTTAGCCCTATGATCATCGTCGGGAACCACCGCCTTCCCCCCGGGAAGAAGATATTTTTCGTGTAGAGATATCACGGTGTCCTTACTCAAGACGCTGTGAAAGTATTCTACAGTCTTCTCTCCGGACTCTTTCCGGCTAGAAGACCCCTTGCCCCCTTTCCTACCGCTACCTAACTCGGAAGAAGAAGAAGAAGACATGGTTCTTACTCTTTGCAAAATCTGAAGAAATTCTGAAGAAATTCTTGAAAGCGGAAGGAAATTTTTACGCAAAGGAGATAGAGTGCAGAAGAAGCAGTCGCAAAAGTGCTTCAATGATGAAGAAAGGAGGTATTTATCAGATTCGGCGAAGATTTCAAAATCGTCGCACCGTTTCGAATCCCACCTTTTCGGGATTCAACGGCCGGATTTTACTGTCGCATTTAATGCAGTCACGTGCAAGGCACGTCCCCTGACGACAGCCTCCCCCGTACCTTTATCCAGAATGCCGAAGTGACTCGCTTCGCCGAAGTGATTCACTTCGTCTTTCGGGGGGGGTAGTGATGGGGTACGGACTAAACAAGCCCAACAGCACCAACGGCCCATCAGCCCAAAGCCCAAGGAAGAGTATGAGTTCGGCATTACCAAAGAGTTCGGCCTCAGCCTACAGCTCGGTAAAAGCCAACCAATCAAGCTCTGCTCTCAAGTCGGCATCAAGCTCCCAGATCGTCAACCAAAGCAGTTCGGTCTCAGTAAGAGTTCGGCCTCAGCCTACAGCTCGGCAAAAGCCAACCAATCAAGCTCTGCTCTCAGGTCGGCATCAAGCTCTACTCTCAGATCGGCAACCAAAGCAGTTCGGTCTCAGTATTCGACCGAACAAGGAGTTAGTGGACCCATGCAGGATTTCCACAACTTCCAACACACCCACTACCACGTGGTGTCAACTCAGGCGACGATCGTAGGCCGTCACCTACGCTACATCCACGATCTTAGGCCACGATCTCCACGACATCCACTACCTAATAAATGGTGCTGCATGCCACGATCTTGGTCCTTTATATAAATAGAACTTAGATCTGGTAGAAAAAGGTTAAGCTCTCTAGAGATAAAATACCATATAGCAAGTCTGTGTTGTAAGCTGTAATCCCACATCAAGCAATACAATCTTGCCCCCCCTTCTTCCCGTGGACGTAGATTTACTTCAGTAAATCGAACCACGTAAATTCTCTGTGTCGTGATCTGCATTTTCATTCTCTACCAGCATTTACAAACCTCAGAAATTCGCGGGTTCATCATATGGTATTTTATCTCTAGAGAGCTTAACCCTTTTCTATCTGATCTAAGTTCTATTTATACATTGAACTAAGGTCGTGGTTTGCAGCCCTACTAACAAGATCGTGGGTGAGCAATAACTGCTCAATAACTGCTTCGTACCACTAAATAGATCGTGGGTATAGCGGAGGTCGTGGAGGCCTTTCATGAGTCCACTAACTCCTAGTTCGGTCGAATGCTGAGACCGAACTGCTGGACTTTACCGATCAGCTCTTGCCGATCTGAGAGGAGAGCTTGACTGGTCGGCTTTTACCGAGCTGTAGGCTGAGTCCGAACTCTTTGGTCGTGCCGAACTCTTTGGTGCCGAACAGATACTCTTTCTTGGGCTCTGGGCTGATGGGCCGTCACTGTTATTGGGCTTGCCATTAGGGTTTAGTTCGTACCCCATCACTACCCCCCCCCCCCGAAAAGCGAAGTGAATCACTTCGGCGAGGTGAGTCACTTCGGCATTCTGGATAATGGTAAGGGGGAGGCTGACGTCAGGGGACGTGCCTTGCGCGTGCCTGCATTAAATGCGACAGTAAAATCCGGCCGTTGAATCCTGAAAAGGTGGGATTCGAAACGGCGCAACGATCTCGAAATCTTTCCCGAATCTGATAAATATGCTCTTTCTTCCTCATTTGAACACCTTTGCTGTTGCGTCTTCTATACTCTCTCTTTCTCGAGAAATTTTCTTCCGCTTTCAAGAGCTTCTTCAGACTTTCTTCACCTTCAAAAAGTAAGAAAAATGTCTTCTTCTTCTTCGGAGTCGGGTAGCGGTAGGAAAGGGGATAAGGGGTCTTCTGGCCGGAAAGAGTCCGGGGAGAAGACCGTAGAGTATTTCCATAGTATTTTGAGTAAGGATACTGTGATATCCCTACCCGAAAAATACTTTTTTCCTGGGGGGAAGGCGGTGGTACCTGACGGTGATCATAGAGCTGACTCCCCGCCGGAGGGGTACGCCACCGTGTACGAGGCCTGCTTAGAATGCGGGCTTCGTTTCCCCCTCCCTTCTGCCTTTATAGATTTACTAGATTTTTTTCAGCTTCCTTTAGGCCAAGTGACTCCGAACTCTTGGAGGCACTTGTCGGCCTTCGCTGCCGAACTCCGTAGGTTAGGAAGGGATTTGTCTTTGAAGGCGATCCTTAAATTCTTTCAATTTAAGAGGAAGGGGTCTTGGTTTTACTTGATCCCTTTACAGCCCTTTAGGGCCCTTTGTAAAACGAAGTGGCCGAAGTGGCAAAATCGCTTCTTCTACTATGATAGGACCGCGGCTCCTAGTTTTCCTTGGAGAGGGCCGGAGTCCGTTATCCGTCATCCTCGGCCTGAACCGTTGGACGAGCTCGATGGCGAGCTCAACAAGATTCCCATAGTTAGGAAACAATACACGGAGTCTGAGCTCGTCAAGGGCGACGTCGTGTTCGACATCTCGTCTTCGGACGAAGAGGCCGAGGGTGAGGATTTCTCTTTATCTTTATGCTCTACTGCTTTAACGAAGAAAATCTGACTTTGCTTTCTTGCTTTTTGGCAGTGTACATGCTGAATAAGGCTAGCCGCAAATCTTCGGAGTCCAAGGAGCCGGAGAGGCCGAAAACCACCAGCTCGGCGTCTGATGCCGAGAGGACTCCGAAAAGGCAAAAAACCTCTTCGGATCCGAAGAAGCCGGAATCGACTTCGGCAAAGGGGAAGGGGAAGGCCCAGAAGCCCCCGAGAGCGCCAGAGAAAGATGTGGTCTTGGCGCCTCCTTCGGAACATATCTGTGAGCCGTTTTTATGGCCCACGGACTTCGCCGAGGTGAATTCTCTTCTTGATTTTCTGGCCTTGCTTTTTTCCTGTATTTTTTGTGGCCCCTTTGTTGACTTTTTTCTTTATCCATTTTCAGAGGAACGATATGCTCTCCAAGCTCGTCGCCGTCGAACTCTCCAAAGCGTCCAATGACTATGCTGAGATGCAGAGGAAGTTGGCGGCTGCTTGTCATCGGGCCGAACAGGCTGAGGCTAACTTTGAGAAGGCCAGAGCTGCTAGGATTTCGGCCCAGGATGAAGCTCAGTTTGCCAAAAACCAGCTCGTCATCCAGCGGGAGCAGACGAAACGGAGGGATGCTGCTGCCGTGGTTGCCCAAGGGGAGGCTCTCCGTGTTTACACGGAGAAACTCTTTTTGAGCAGCCAGTTCTCGGCCTTTGTCGGTAGTCTGGTAAGGCTAATTGCCGATAAGGGCGAGCAGGGGGCCGACGTCGTGCTGCCTCTGTACAGCCGAGAGATAGCAGCTCGGCTTCAGAATCTGCCGCTCCTTGAGGAGCTCGCTTCATCCTCGGTCCTGCTTTCTGCAGACCGAGTCCGGAGTTGTCGAGCTGATCGGGACGAGAACCTGGAGGCTATCTTTGCCTCCGTGGGACCCATTTCACCCGCTTCGACTTACAACGGAGAGGGTGAGGCCGAGCCGCTGAAGCTGGAGGCCGAAGTCGAGCGGGCCGGGCATCCGGAGAAGGAAGCCGATCAGGAGGCGGAGGCGAGGCCGGCAGGAGGCGAGGCCGAGGCTGAGGTAGCTCAGGAGAAAGAAGCTGAACCAGACCAAGGAGCCGGAGACGAAGCTGGTGGAGTATGATTTCGTCTCCCTTCTCTTAGTCTAGTTTCTTCCTTGTAAAATGGCCTTGAAGCCCTCCTAGTGTAAAAATTTTCCTTGTGAATGAAAAATTCTCTACACTTGTCTTCGTATAGCTTTTCGTACTCGCCTTTATTCCTGTTGTATTTTACTATCTGCTCGGTACAGCTGCCGAAACTAATATAGCTGCTTTGTACTCAAGGAGATGGAGATACTTCACTGGAAACGGCTGTACTCTTCGGCTTTAGACGAAGCTGAGAAAAGAGCTATAGCCGATCAGACGAAGAATGACGAGCTTCTGGCTCGTTTAGTGAAGCTGGAGGCCGATAATAAGGACTTAGAGTCCGATAAGAAGGATCTGGAGGCCGAGCTGAATACGACCATTGCTGAGAGGACTGCGTACGAGGATTACATCCGTGGTGCGCGGGGGAGTGACCATATCAGATGTTCAGAGTCGAGTTGACGAACTGTGGGAGGAATATCATGTACTCCGAGGGAACAATGCGCTGGAGAGCTCGGCTTGCCAACAAGTTGTGAAATCATTGCGGCGCTGGGCTTCTCGGTACAACATTGTTCTTTCTCGGCGCCCCTCCATAGAAAGATTCCTTCGGCATATCGTGCCAACAGATGCTCGCACTCCAGATCAAACCTCTGGTTCCCTTGTTCAAAATCCTACTCCCAGTCAACAACGAACTCCGGAACAGCCGGAAACGTCAAGACGAGAACGGGCTCAGGAGCAACCGGAATCGTCAAGACAGGGACGGACTGAAATTCGCCGAGGAGTTGTGACTATGAGCGAGCAAGATCAGCAGATGCTTATTGCAGAGACTCTTCATCGCCGAGGTGTTAGGACTTCTCGGGCTCGGGGAAGAGGCGTTGGGTCGAGGATAGCATCTCGTCGACCTGCTTATTCTTCATCTGCTCGGAACAACCGAACTCGGCTTCCAGAGGATTTTGCAGATAGGTGGCTTAACTTCAGCAACCCTGGACAGTAGAATAGTCCTTTGTAATAGCGTAACGCCATTTTGTAGGGTAGCGGAGTTGTATGCCGAACAAGATTTGAAAAATGAAATTTTGTTTTCGCTTCTAACACTGTATTTACAGCTTAGCGAAAAAATTTCATCGTACTTGTCCTCGGTCTTATGAAGTAAACTTCTTTGACCGGACTTGGTCCTTGGTCTTATGAAGTAAACTTCTTTGACCGGACTCGTCTTTGGTCTGATGAAATAAACATCTTTGACCGGACTCGTCTTTGGTCTGATGAAATAAACATCTTTGACCGGACTCGTCTTTGGTCTGATGAAATAAACATCTTTGACCGGACTCGTCTTTGGTCTGATGAAATAAACATCTTTGACCGGACTTGGTTTGTGTTCTAATTTGGCGATTTTTGTCGCCGGGATCGAACTTTCCCTTGTCCTAATTCGGCGAGTTTTATCGCGTGGATCGGACTTTCCCAGTTAACCGAAGTGGTCTTATGCAGTAAACCTCTTTGACTAGACATGGTCGTCCCCGGTCTTATGAGGGTAAACTTCTTTGACCGAACTTGGTCGTCCTAATTCGGCGAGGTTTATCGCGGTGGATCGGACTTTCCCTTATTGCAGTTCGTTTCCAGACGAAGTGCTTATTTCTTAAGCCGAATTGTGGTCTTGTATCTTCCTGAGAAGCTTGGACTCACAATCGTTGGCTTATTGCAGTTCGTTTCAGACGGACTGCTTGTTAAGCTGAATTGTGGTCTTATATCCTCCTTAGAAGCTTGGACTCACAATAGTCTTTAATAATCGATCTAAAAAGGGGATCAGTCTTTAAAGAACGATATACCTTGGTACCATTTGTAAGAGACGACAAGCACATCGAGACAAAACACATAGAGAAAAAATGAAAAAGATGAAAGAAAAAAACTTAAACTTTTTTTTAAAAAACGACAAGTAAAAGGTGCAAGTAAGAAACAAACAAATAAAAACATATACCCCTATGACCGAACTAGACACGAGACGGACTGACCGGACTGTCTCTTACAAGTGGAACTTCTTGAGGTTGGAGATGTGCCATGTTCGGGGTACTTGTTCTCCTGACATGTGAGTCAATTTATAAGACCCTTTGCCGAGGACTTCTGACAACCCGATATGGACCCTCCCATGTGGGTTCGAGTTTGCCCAGCTTTTCTGCTCGGCTTACTTCGTGTTCTCAAGACGAAGATCTCCTACCTTGAAATTGAAGCTTTTTCACCCTTTGGTTATAATACCGGGCTACTTGCTCCTTATACTTGGCTGCTTTTATGCACGCAATTCTCTTCTTTCTTCGGCGAGATCTAGTTCTGCTCTCAGTCCGTCGTCATTAATTTCTGAGGAGAAATTAGAGTTCGGTGGACTGGGTACGCCGATCTCCACCGGAATTACGGCTTCAGTGCCGTACCACCAGACTATACGGAGTTTCATCACCGTTGGAGGTTTTGGTGTAGTTCGGTTAGGACCATAGGACTTGAGGGAGATTTTCTACCCATTGTCCTTTGGCTGTTCTAACGAGCTTTTAACCCTTTCACCAGAATCCGGTTCGTTACTTCCGTTTGTCCCGTTGCTTGGGGATGGGAGACCGAAGTGAACCGCTGTTGAATATTCAGCTCTTGCACCAATTCTTGAACGTCTTGTCGGTGAACTGAGTCCCATTATCCGAGATGAGGATGTGGGGTATGCCAAAATCGGCACACTATGTGGGCTTCCAGACGAAGTCCAATGCCTTTGAGCTCGTTATCGTAGCTAATGGTTCAGCCTCCACCCACTTCGTGAAGTAGTCCCACGGCAACGATAAGGAATTTCATTTGCCGAGGAGCTTGAGGAAGTGGTCCCACTATGTCTATGCCCCATTGCATGAAAGGCCAAGGGCTTTGCATAGTGTATAGATCGGTCTGCGGGCATCCTTGGGACATTTTGCATGAATTTGGCACTTCGTACCTTCTTGACGAGCTGGCACTGCCTCTTTGTACCATGGTTGGCCAATAATATCCCCATCTCAGAACTTTTGTAGCTAAAGCTCTGGCTCCGATGTGGCTACCGCACGATCCTTCATGAACTTCTCTGAGGATGTAGTCCGTCTCTTCTGGTCCTACGCACCGCAACAACGGCTGGAGGTAAGACTTTCTAAAGAGGACTCCTTCATGAAGTTCGTACCGAAGTGCTCGGCACGTGATCTTCCGAGCTTCTCTCTTATTCCTCGGGCAATTGTCCTTGATCCAGATACCGCAAGATCGGCGTCATCCAGTTCGGCGAGCTGGATACTGAATGTACCTCGGCTTCATCAATGTCTTCGATGCATTAATCTTCCACCTTTGAGCTCGGATCTGAGGGCCAACTTACTTAATGTATCTGCTCGGCTATTTTCCGCTCTGGGAATGCGGATTATCCGAAAATAGGAGAAGAACTTCGGCTGATGTTTTTGCGCTTTGTCCAAATACTTCTTCATTCTCTCGTCACGAGCTTCAACTTGTACCCAACATGTGATTTACTATGACTTGTGAATCACAATGGACTTTGAGGATTTGACGAGCAGACTTTGCGCTACTGGAGTCGGCCAGGAGGGCTTCGTACTCGGCTTCATTATTAGTAGTGGGGAATAAAACCGAAGTGAGTAGGTTACCTCGTGTCCGTCGTGGAGCGACAAGTAAATACCAGCTCCACTTCCCATTTTGTTTGAAGCTCCATCTACGGAATCCGGCTCCAGCAGTCCGGCGGCTCTACTTCGGATTCCAAGGGCTGTGTGCTAGCTCGGGCATTGGCAGAATTCTTCTTCGGCCAATAACAGGAATGCTTGATCGAACTTTGCTTCTGCCAAGAAAATCTGCCAAGGCTTGTCCCTTGATGGCTTTCCGAGGTAGATATTCAATTGTGTGCTCTCCAACTCTATAGCCCCACTTGGCGATTCTGCCTGATGCTTCTGGTTTGGTCAACACTTGCCGAAGTGGCAGATCAGTTAAGACGCATACCTTGTGAGCATAGAAGTATGGCCGCAGTCTCCTTGCTGCATTTACTAATGCCAGAGCAATCTTTTCCAGAGGTTGATACCTGGTTTCTGGACCTCTTTAATGCTCGGCTTGTAAAATAGATGGGAAGCTGCTTTAGGCCTTCTTCTCGTACAAGCACCGCGCTGATGGTTTGATCCGATGCCGCTAAGTATAAGAATATTACTTCGGCTTCAGGTTGGAGCAGAGAGAATAGGAAGCTCGGCTAGGTACTTTTGAGCTCGTCAAGGCCTTTTTCTTTTCGCTCGCTCCCACTCGAACTTTGGTGCCTTTTTCAACACCTTGAAGAACGGCAGTTGCTTTTTCGGCTGCTGGGAAAGGAATCGATTCAGTGCGGCTAACATCGGTTAGCCTTTGCACGTCATGTATGGACTTCGGCATTGCCATGTTCTGAACGACTTGAACTTTTGAGGGTTTGCCTTGAGTCCGTCTTTGAAACCCAACAACCCAGAAACTTTCCCGAATCTACCAAAAAGGTACACTTTTGGGGATTAAGTTTGAGGTTGGCTTTCTTGAGCACGTTGAGAGTGGACTTGAGGTTGTGCTCGTACTCCGAGTGCTTTTGCTTTTGACGACTATATCGTCAACATACACTTCGACCTCCTTTCCAATCAGGTGCCGAAAAAGCTTGTCTACCATCCTTTGATAAGTGGCTCCGGCATTCTTTTATTCCAATTGACCCAATTTCAAATTTTGCCTAACCTAACAATTTCAATTTGTCCAATTTCAATTTGACAAACCTAACCATATAAACAAAATTTAACAAGTTTCAAACTAATCAACATACATCAACCAAAAAACCCACATAAAACCAAAACAATTGCCCAATTTTTTAGCTATAACAACCCTAGGGTTTAGGTTTTATAATCAAATTTATACACCAAATTCACTTAAACCCAAAAACCAATCCCCACATAATAATCAACAATAATGTCATTCAACCAATCCAAAATGCATAACTTCAATTCACAACCATTACAAAACCCTAGCACTATCTACCACTTACTCTTAATAATGTAAAAGTAAGCATACTAGCCGAAAGCCAAATAGAATGAATTTGGGGGAAGAATAGCACCGATAATGAATGTAGGCCGAAAATCACGAAGAGGAGGGCGATTCGCGGAGAGAAGACACTCAGCTTGGAGAAATCGCGAAGTGTGTGTAATTGTGAGATTTTTCGATTTGGAGGCACGGCTGGTATATCAGCCTGTGAAAACACGCCACTCAGGTTGGCGTTTTTTGCAAAAACAAGTAAACACACCACTCAGGTTGGCGTTTTTTGCTACTAAACACGCCAACCAAGTTGGCGTTTTTCAACGTACTTGCAATTGGAGAGAATACGCCCAAAATACGATACAATTATAAAACGTCACGTACGTTGGCGTCTTTACGTATAAACACGCCATTAACATTGGCGTTTTTACTTAAAGACACGCCAATTTCATTGGCGTTTTTCCCATATGTGGAATAGATAACAAAATGAGTACATTTACATAATCTTTAATGTAAACTGCCCCAGAAACCCGATTTTCTCATATTTCGGAGTAAGTAAAACTTCAATGATTTTGAGATCTTGATAAGCTCGTACTTGTCTATTTGATAATTTTTCTCAGAGTAACCTAGAATTCGGATAATTATCTGTTGGGTTTAATATTCCAAAGAAATTGGGTTTTAACAAATCGAAGTGGAGCTATTTCTAAGAAATTGATTTTCATAAGTTGAAGAAGAAAAGAGCAACGTCGTTGCTGACTTGCTGTGTGAATTTGGGAACTGAAAGAAATTGGAAGAAAGAGAAATTGACTATTGAGATTTGAGAACGGAGAATTTGATAAAGAAGTGTTTGGTAACGCAAAGAATGAGGTAGAGGGATGATGGTTGGACGAATTTTTGATAGTAATAAATGCGGGTAAAAAAAATATAGATCACGACACAAGGAATTACGTGGTTCGATTTACTGAGGTAAATCTACGTCCACGGGAAGAAAGGAGGGCAAGATTGTATTGCTTGATCTGGTTTACAGCTTACAAATACAGACTTGCTATATGATATTTGATGTCTAGAGAGCTTTTTTCCTCCTAGTCTATCTGATCTAAGTTCTATTTATACATTGAATTAAGATCGTGGCTTGCATCACCACTAACTAGGTCGTGGATGTCGTGGAGGTCATGAGATCCTGCATGGGTCCTATCTTCTTTTGTTTGGTCCGCTATCCTGCATGAGATCCTGCATGAGTTGACACACTAAATAGATCGTGTAGTGGAGGTCGTGGAGGTTCTGCATGAGTCCACTATCTCCCAGTTCGGTCGAATACTGAGACCGAACTGCTGAACTATTGCCGAGCAGCTTTTGCCGATCTGAGAGTAGAGCTTGATTGGTCGGCTTTTACCGAGCTGTAGGCTGGGGCCGAACTCTTTGGTAATGCCGAACTGATACTCTCCTTGGGCTTTGGGCTGATGGGCCGTCACTGCTATTGGGGCTTGTTTAGTACGTACCCCATCACTACCCCCCCGAAAAGCGAAGTGATCACTTCGGCGAAGCGAGTCACTTCGGCATTCTGGATAAAGGTACGGGGGAGGCTGACGTCAGGGGACGTGCCTTGCGCGTGACTGCATTAATGCGACAGTAAAATCCGGCGTTGAATCCTGAAAAGGTGGGATTCGAAACGGTGCGATGATTTTGAAATCTTCTCCGAATCTGATAAATACGTCTTTCTTCATCATTTGAACACTTTTGCTATTGCTTCTTCTGCATTCTCTCTCTTTTGCGTAAAAATATCCTTCCGCTTTCAAGAATTTCTTCAGAATTTCTTCAGACTTTCAAAGAGTAAGAACCATGTCTTCTTCTTCTTCTTCTGAGTCAGGTAGCGGTAGGAAGGGGGTAAGGGGTCTTCTAGCCGGAAAGAATCCGGGGAGAAGACCGTAGAGTATTTTCACAGCATCTTGAGTAAGGATACTGTGATATCCCTACACGAAAATATTTTTTTTCCTGGGGGGAAGGTTGCGATTCCCGACGACCTTCATAGGGCTGACTCGCCGCCGGAGGGTTACGCCACCGTTTATGAAGCCGGCTTGGAATGCGGGCTTCGTTTCTCCTCTTCCCCCTGCCTTTGTAGAGCTGCTTGATTTTTTTCAACTCCCTTTAGGTCAGGTGACTCCGAACTCTTGGAGGCACTTATCGGCCTTTGTTACCAACGAACTGCGTAGGCTAGATAAGGATCTGTCTCTGAGGGCAATCCTTAATTTTTTCCAGTTTAAGAGAAAAGGATCTTGGTTTTACTTGATCCCTTTACAGCCTTTTAGGGCCTTCTGCAAAACCAAGTGGCCAAAGTGGCAACATCGCTTCTTTTTTTATAATAGGACAGCGGCTCCGGGCTTTCCCTGGAGAGGGCCGAAGTCCGTGATTCCTCATCCTCGGTTAGAACCGTTGGACGAGCTCGAGGGCGAGCTCAATAAGATTCCTATGATTAGGAAGCAGTACCTGGAGTCTGAGCTCGTCAAGGGCGACTTCGTGTTCGACTCCTCGTCTTCGGACGAAGAGACTGAGGGTGAGGAATTCTTTTTGTGTGCCTTACTGCTTTTGTGGCGAAAACTAACCTTGCTTTCTTGCTTTTTGGCAGTGAACTTGCTAAATAAGATTAGCCGCAAATCCTCCGAGTTAAGGAGCCGGAGAAACAGAAGGCTACCAGCTCGGCGCTTGATGCCGAGAAGAATCCGAAGAGGCAGAAGACCTCTTCTTCGGATCCAAAAAGCCGGAGTCCACTTCGGCAAAGGGGAAGGGGAAGACCCAGAAGCCCCAAGAGCGCCGGAGAGAGACATCGTCTTGGCCGCCCTTCGGAGCATGTCTGTGAGCCTTTTGCATGGCCACGGACTTTGCCGAGGTAACTTCTTCTTCTTGATTCTTTGGCTTTGCTTCTTTCCTATGTTTTTTTGGTGGCCCCTCTGTTGACTCTTTCCTTTTTCCATTTTCAGAGGATAGCATGCTCAGCAAGCTCGTCGCAGTCGAACTCTCTAAAGCGTCCAGCGATTATGCTGAGATGCAGAGGAAGTTGGCGGCTGCTCGTCACCAGGCCGAACAGGCTAAGGCAGACTTTGAGAAGGCCAGAGCTGCTAGGATCTCGGCCCAGGATGAAGCCCAGTTTGCCAAAAACCCAGCTCATCATCCAGCGAGAGCAGACGAAACGGAGGGATGCTGCGCGTGGTTGCCCAAGGGGAGGTTCTCCGTGCTTTCGCGGAGAACTCTTTCTGAGCAATCAATTTTCGGCCTTTGTCGGTGATCTGCTGAAACTGATGACCGATAATGCCGAGCAGGGGCCGAAGTCGTCCTGCGCTGTACGGCCGAGAGATAGCAGCTCGTCTCCAGAGTCTGCCGCTCCTTGAGGAGCTTGCTTCGTCCTCGGTCCTGCTTTCTGCTGACCAAGTTCGTAGTTGCGAGCTGACGGGACGAGAATATGGAGGCTATCTTTGCCTCTTAGGGCAGTTTCACCGCTCCAATTTCCACGGAGAGGGTGAGACCGAGCAGCTTGATCAGCAGACCGGAGACGGGCAGGCCGAGCAAGAGGTGCTGCAGATGGTGATGGGGCACCGAGCAGGCTGGGGGGAGCAGGGAGGCCGAGGCTGAAGCTGAGGCAGACAAGGAGAAGGAAGCTGAACCTCATCGAGGAGCGGAGACGAGCTGGCGGAGTATGATTTCGTCTCTTCTCTTAGTTTAGTTTCTTCTTGTTGTTAAAATGGCCTTGAAGCCCTCCTTGTGTAAAAATTTTTTTTCTTATGAATGAAAAATTCTTCTTTCTACACTTGTGTCTGTATAAAGCTTTTCGTACTCTCTTTTACTCCTGTTGTGGTTTACTACCTGCTCAGTAAACTGAAATGCCGAACTGACATAGCTGCTTTGTATTCTTAACTCTTAAGGAGCTGGAGGTACTTCACTGGAAGCGGCTGTACTCTTCCGCTTTAGACGAAGCTGAGAAAAAAGCCATAGCTGACCAGATGAAGAATGACGAACTCTTGGCTTGTTTAGTGAAGCTGGAGGCCGACAATAAGGACTTAGAGTCCGAAAAGAAAGATCTGGAGGCCGAGCTGAATACTGCCGGTCGCTGAGAGGACTGCGTATGAGGATTTCATCTGCAGGCGCGGGGGAATGACCATCTCTGAAGTTCAGGAACGAGTTGACGAACTGTGGGAGGAATATCATGTACTCCGGAGGAAAATGCGCTGGAGAGCTCGGCTTGCACAACAAGTGTGAACAAGTTGAAATATTGGGCGCTGGCTTCTCGTACGACATCATTCTTTCCCGGCGTCCTCATCGAGAGATTCCTTAGGCATTTCCGCCAACAGATGCTCGCACTCCAGCTCAAACCTCTGATTCACTTGCTCAAAACCCTACTCCAAGTCAGCAACGAACTCAGGAACAACCGGAGACGTCAAGACGAGGACGGACTGAAGTTCGCAGAGGAGCGGTGACTATGAGTGAGCAAGATCGGCAAATGATTCGTGAAGAGGCTCTTCGCCGCCGAGGTGCTAGAGCTTCCGGGCTCAGGGAAGAGGCGGTAGGTCGATTAGAGAGATCTCGTCGACCTGCTTATTCTTCAGCTGCCCGGAATGGCCGAACTCGGCTTCACGAGGATTTTGTGAATAGATGGCTCAACTTTAGCAACCATGGACAGTAGAATAGTCCTTTGTAATGGCGTAACGCCTTCTCGTAGGCAGCAGAATTATATGCCGAACAAGTTTTAATAAATGAAATCTTCATTTCGCTTCTATCACTGCGTATTTACAGCTCAGCGAAAAAATTTCATCGTGCTCGTCCTCGTCTTATAAAGTAAACTTCTTTGACCGGACTCGTCCTGGTCTTATGAGTAAGCTTCTTTGACCGGACTCGTCTTTGGTCTTATGAAGTAAACTTCTTTGACCGGACTTGGTCCTCGGTCTTATGAAATAAACTTCTTTGACCGGACTCGTCTTTGGTCTTATGAAGTAAACTTCTTTGACCGGACTCGTCTTTGGTCTTATGAAGTAAATTTCTTTGACCGGACTAAGCTTGTGTCCTAATTTGGCGAGTTTTATCGCTCGGATCGGACTTTTCCTTGTCCTACTTGGGGATCGGACTTTCCTTGTCCTAATTCGGCGAGTTTTATCGCGTGGATCGGACTTTCCCTTTGTTGCAGTTCGTTTCAGACGAACTGCTTGTTTCTTAAGCTGAATTTGGTCTTGTATCCTCCTTAGAAGCTTGGACTCACAATCGTTGCTTTATATATGTTCTAAAAAGGGGATCAGCCTTCGAAGAACAAGATACTCAGTAACATTTGTAAGAGACGAACACGCACATAGACAGACAAAACGCACATAGACAAATAAAAAGACGAAAACAAGTAAAAAACAAAGAAGCACATACCCTTAGGACCGAACTAGACACAAGACTGACTGACCGACTGTCTCTTACAAATGGACACTTCTTTGAGGTTGGAAATGTGCCATGTTCGGGTATTGTTCTCCTGACATGTGGGTCAATTTATAAGACCTTTGGCCGAGGACTTCTGACACCCGATATGGACCTTCCCATGTGGGTTCGAGTTTGCCCAGCTTTTCTGCTCGGCTTACTTCATTGTTTCTCAAGACGAGATTCTCCACTTGAAATTGCAGCTTTTTCACCCTTTGGTTATAATACCGGGCTACTTGCTCCTTGTACTTGGCTGCTTTTATGCAGGCCAATTCTCTCTTTCTTCGGCAAGATCTAGTTCGGCTCTCAGTCCGTCCTCATTCAGTTCTGCTGAGAAATTAAGAGTTCGGGGACTGGGTATGCGATCTCAACCGGAATCACGGCTTCAGTGCCGTACACCATCGAGTTCGGCTCCGGTGTGCATTCGGTCATTTTGCCCTGCCTCTGACTCCGGCTGCTGTGATTGCTATGCTTGATGGTGCCGATCTGATTGCTCGCACTTTTAAGCTCAATCTGCAAACACTCTTTTGCTCTCTTTTGATCACCTCGGATGACCGCTATCCCCTCCTTTAGTGGGGATCTTGATGGTGAGGTGATAAGTAGAGCAAATGGCCGAACTGTGTTGAGCCAGTCTCTTCCCAGTATAAATGTTGTACGGGGACCGAGCTTTTACCACAAAGAATCGATCATCGTACTGGAGCTTGTAGGCGCTTTTCCCACCGTGATCGGAAGGCTGATAATACCTTCAGGGCGGGTGTCCTCCTGGGCGAAACTTTTCAGAGGAAGTGGAGCCGGACTGAGCCGAGCTGGATCCACTTCTAGTTTATCGAAACATTCTTTAAAAAAGAATGCTGACTGACGCTCCGGTATCCACAAACACTCTGTGGATCAGTTTGTTTGCCACTCCGGCTTGGATGACAATAGCGTCTTGATGAGGAGAGATGGCCGGGACGGGATCTGCATCTGAAAATGTAATCACTTCGTCCTGCTTCAGCCTTTTATGCGTTGGCTCCTCTTGATTGGAACCTCTGCGTTCTGCTTTTAGGGACGATTTAGTCTTCCCGGCAGGGAGAGCATCAATAGTCAGGATTACTCCATCATATTGCAGCTCGTCATCGTCTTCGGGTCCTGTTGCTTTTTCGGATCCTGAGGAGCGCAGTTCGCACCTCTCTGCTTTTTTGTTCTTTTTCGGCTGCTTGCTTGGTATTTTTTTAACGTCCCTGCTTTCACAAGAGCATCAATACTGCAGCCAAATGTCGGCACTCCTCGGTATCGTGACCGTGGTCTTGATGGAAGGAGCAATATTGATCCTGAGGTCGACGCGCGGCCGATTTCGTCATCCGCTTTGGTTTTTCGAACATATCGGAATGTAGTTCGAAAATTTCCGCTCTTGACTTGTTCAGTGGTACGAACTGAGCGGGCGGCTTCTCAGGATTGAGACGTGGCCCCAATCGGTCTTGCACGGAGTCCTTTGAATCCTTTCAAAAGGAGTTCGGCGAGGATGTCCCTGATCGCTATGATCGGGCTTCCTCCTGTCTCCTCGGGATGAGCTGTCTAAAGACCGTTTGCGACGGTCTGCCTCATCGGCACGGGAGAACTGGTCCGCAATGTCCCACATCTCTTGAGCTGTTTGCGGACTGCATTCCACGAGCTTTCTGTAGAGAGCTCCGGGCAGGATTCCATTTTGGAATGCCGAAATGACAAGTAGATCATTGAGATCATCTACTTGTAGGCATTCCTTGTGGAATCTCGTCATAAAGTCGCTGATCTTTTCGTCGCGACCTTGACGTATAGAAAGCAGCTGAGCCGAAGTGATTCGGGCTTCTGCTTTCTGAAAGAACCTCCTGTGGAAAGCATCCATTAGATCTCGGTAAGATCTAATGCTGCCTTGGGGGAGGCTATCGAACCACCTTCTTGCGTTCCCGATAAGCAGCTCGGGAAACAGCTTGCACATATGGACCTCATTGAGACCCTGGTTCGCCATGTTATACTGATAGCGTCCCAGGAAGTCATGAGGATTCACTAACCCGTCATAAGTCATCGACGGAGTTCGGTAGTTCTGTGGCAAGGGAGTTCGGGTGATATCGTCCGAGAACGGAGTCTTCAATGCTCCGTACATGGCGAACCCGACATCTCTTCGGTATGGAGGAGATGGAGTTCTCCTGTGATTCCGGTACCGAGGAGGAACAGGAACATGTCGGGGTTGAGGATTCTTCTTCCTGGAAGACACGGCACTACTGCGGTAGTGACTTTCATGTCTGGATGAGGAGGGAGAATCCACCGTTTTCGTCTCCGGCTTTTGGCCCTTTTGCAGGAAAATTAAGAACTCTTCCTGCTTCTCGGCCAAAAACAACTTGACAGCCTCGTTCAAATCGGGCTGCTGGGAAGACTCGGTGCGATGAGTCTTTGAGCGGCTTGTTCCTTCTCCGTGAGAACTGGAAGTAGATTTCTCCCGAGGCTGTTTTCCAGACCTGCGGGCTGGACTAGCTTCCTCATGGTTATCACGGACGGAAGCACGGGTATTATGTGATCTGGTATGCATTTTTTTGGTGGAAGAGGATCAAAAACTCGCTTTTATCACAGATTTGGTTCTCTGGTTTCCACAGACGGCGCCAGTGATGATTGAGCGAATTTTTGATGGTAATAAATGCGGGTAAAAAAAATATAGATCACGACACAAGGAATTACGTGGTTCGATTTACTGAGGTAAATCTACGTCCACGGGAAGAAAGGAGGGCAAGATTGTATTGCTTGATCTGGTTTACAGCTTACAAATACAGACTTGCTATATGATATTTGATGTCTAGAGAGCTTTTTTCCTCCTAGTCTATCTGATCTAAGTTCTATTTATACATTGAATTAAGATCGTGGCTTGCATCACCACTAACTAGGTCGTGGATGTCGTGGAGGTCATGAGATCCAGCATGGGTCCACTATCTCTTTGTTTGGTCCGCTATCCTGCATGAGATCCTGCATGAGTTGACACCACTAAATAGATCGTGTAGTGGAGGTCGTGGAGGTTCTGCATGAGTCCACTATCTCCCAGTTCGGTCGAATACTGAGACCGAACTGCTGAACTATTGCCGAGCAGCTTTTGCCGATCTGAGAGTAGAGCTTGATTGGTCGGCTTTTACCGAGCTGTAGGCTGGGGCCGAACTCTTTGGTAATGCCGAACTGATACTCTTCCTTGGGCTTTGGGCTGATGGGCCGTCACTGCTATTGGGCTTGTTTAGTACGTACCCCGTCAAGGGAGGAATTGAGGATAGAGAATTTGAGAAAGAAATTAGAGATAGGGGAAAAAACGAAAGAAAGAGAAGACAAGAAAGTAACAGGCGCTCATCCATTGCTCATAAATAGCTCCTCACCATATCAATTCTCTATAGTTAGACGTTTTTGCATTGATATATAACGAATAAATAAGCTTTATTATGAAAAACTTGGGCAACTGATTAAGTATGAAAATATGTATAACTAAGGTTAAATCATATCCTATATAACTAAGGTGATGAAATTTTAGATTAACTCCTAAATTTATACATGTATCTACTCACTTTGTTCAGATAATATTTGAAAACCCTTTTATACTAATGAGTTTTTTATACCTTTTGTATTATCTTCCTCCTCTTCTTCCTTCTCTTTGTTTCATGTATAGAGTTAGCACCCTTCACAATCATGAATCTCTTCATTATCTGTAAACAATCATGTAGAGTATTTATTAGTTTGGAAAGGATTTATAGTAGAAATTACATATTATTGTGTGAGCTATACTTGGATGATATAATTCTGACTAGGTTTAGTAATTCTGACATGCTTGACATGTCAAGTGTGCTCTATGTGTAATCATTTTGCCCTTTCTGCCGTTTCATCTTCCTTGGAGTTTTCTTTCTCCTCTTTCCTGCAGAGTGAAGGGCGGCTGAAGCTTCTTTAGGGTTTTGTTTGTTTTTATTAATTCAAGCAACCACCTATATATAGTATAATAATAATTGAATAATAGAATAAGTGAAATGGGCCTTACATAAAGTTGTTGATTGTAAACTTATGAAAAAATCTGGGCCTAATCTGACCAATGCGATTATGTAATTTTAATTCTATCTTAATATTAATTTAAAAAAGTTCCTATTAAACTTTTGCATATTAGTTGTTAATTGTTTTATCAGTCAAAATATTATTAACTAATAGTATATATTAATTTTGTTATTTGGAAGGTCTTTCTCATTATTATGTTTCATTGGGAACATAAATTACTTTTTTGAAGAGCATGCTAATCATTTTTTCCCTATAAATATCCTTTCTTAACACTTCTACAATCACTCAACAGCCCCTCACAATTGAAAACACTTAACCGAATCAGCAGCACAAACTTGGTTCAGTTTCTTATCAAATTCTTATTTGCATTCCCCGTTATTGAATCTTCTTCATTCTTCCTGTTTCTCAATTGCTATTTCTGTATTGAATTTATTTTGTGATATTTATCTACTGTAAATTCTCAGTTATTATTTTTGTTGTTTTTCTTCTTTGTTTATCTGTCATAAACTGTGTTAATATTTGTGTCTATGTTTGATAGGTGTGATGAGAATATCTACACATTTTCAAGCATCAAAGGTTCTGATTAATGCTGACTTGGATGTAGTTACAGATTTTAGGAAAAGGTATAAGTTATTGATTGTAATTAATTCCTTACAGTTGTTGCTTTCAAATTATTTATGCAGCTGTATAGTCATTTATCATCTTATTTCCAACTGATTTTGGATGTTTTTTTTATATAGAATTGAAGGTGATGAGAGATTTATTCAGCAAGGATCTTTGGGTCAGGTTGGACCAAAGATCAGAGTATGATAATCTTAAGACTTTTTCTATTATGAGTATTTTAATTATCAGTTAAATGTTTGATCAGTTATATGTTTTAAAATTTTTTCTTATTTAGGTATAAATTTATTGTCAATATTATTGATAATACAAGTCTTATCTATATACTGTGAATTAGGTGTGCAATATACCTCATGTAGTTGAGAAGTAGATACCTCAAAACATTGGTTCATGGTCTGGCCGCCGGTAAGCATGCGGCCGTTGTTCTCGTATAGGCCGATAAATTGGGAGACAGTGGTCTTCAGTCGGTCCCATATCTTCCGGCACTCTTCAGCCGTGTGATACCTTCCATCCGCCGGTTTAAACGAACAGTAGGCTCGGGAGATGCGTTTCCACATGTTGTCGATCCTCTGGTTGCTCGAGCGAATGGATCATCGCAGACATTGATCCATGCTTTTAACAAAGCCACACACTCCTCACTCCACACGGTCCGCCGTATCTCATCGTAGTCGTTATCCGCCTCAGCCCCCGCCTCCTCCGCCCCAGCCCTCGACTGCGAGGACTCACCCGCCACCCCCTTGCCCTTGCCGCGCCCCTGCCTCTACTCTTGCCTTTCTTTGAACCACCCCGACGGCCTGCAGATGATGGACTCTCAGTGGGAGGCACCCTAACCGGAGATAGACCCAACTCCTGCAGTGAGAAAGTCTCAGCATAAGTGTACTGAGACTCCAGTGGAGTACATGTCTGGGATGCCCATGTAAAGAAATCAATAATGGGGCGATAGACATTGTCCCCGGGCGACCCAGCAGTGGCCGACTGCCCCTGCATCATCCCTCTCTTCTGCGTCATCATCTGGGGCATCATCCCCAGCATCATCCCGCTCATCTGGGCCGTGCCGGCACTCATGCCCGCTATTCGGGGCATCATCCCTGCCATCTGGGCCAAGCGTACATGTTATAGTACTATGGCGGCATCATCCCCGGCATCTGGACCCCCATTCCACTTCCAACCGGGAACGAGGGTGTTTGTGTTTCGCTAGTGGCTGGGGAGTCGCTGTCGTGGTGCTCCATTTATCTTGAATAGAAATGAGAGTAGAGAGATAGAAACTCGTTAATACAAGTGGTGCAAATGAAAATGAACCAAAACGAGCCGTATATATAGAGTTTTTTTTAAATCAAAAATTGCTCTCGTCCGTCGGGCGCCCACAATAGTGGACGAGACGACGGACACCGCGACGGACGAGCGCAAAAACTGACAGATGAGGGGTCGTCCGTCTGACTCGTCCGTGAGCGGGACGCCGATCTCAATAGCAAGCGCGACGGACGAGCGGCTCGCGGTCGCTCGTCCGCCGGCTCGTCCACTATTGTGGATGCTCTACTGAGATCATGGTTTTTGGGATAAGAGCATCCACAATAGGAAGGACTTCCCCACGGACTAGCACTAGGCTTCCCAAAAACACATTCTGTCACGTCACTAGGACTTCCCACCCACTACCACATTACTAGGACATCCCACTGCACAATAGTGGACAAACACTGAGGACTAGCCAACGCCCTAGCTAATAAAATAAATTGAAAAAATACGATTAGTTCATTTTAATTGTTGATGTTTATCAATATAACAAAAATGAAGTGAACTGAGTTGTAAATATTGAGTATAAATAAAAAAAAGTAAAAAAATTTTTAAAAAAATGGGACGTCCTACCTTTGTCCGTCGCTGCCCACAAATAGCGGACGAGCGCCGAACAAGGAGGCGGACGTCCGCCTTATCCGACGGACAACCTCGTCCGTCTGGGACGTCCGTCACCCGCTCGCCGCCCAAATAGTGGACTAGCACACGAACTAGCGCTAGTCCACCGGCTAGTCCTCTATTGTGGATGCTCTAATTGGATTAACACGGTTGGGCCACTTTGAACTGTTAGTTTTTTAATATTTGGGTTATTCTTATAATTAATTTGGGCTGTTATGTTTGAGATTTTTATTTAAAAAATCTTTGGACTGTGCTTTTACTTAATTTGGGCTGGAGTATAATATCTTTTGGGTATATAATTTTTTTTGGGCCTGTTTTATTAATGTATGTATATAAAAGAAAAATAATTTGAGAAATAATTATGTATTCTTTTGTAATTATTATGTTCATTTTATTAAAAAATTATGTTAAATATTTAATTATATCTTGAATCGTATTTTGTTGTGTTTGAACTTACTAAAATTTTTTTTGTAGCTAATGTTGGTGTATCGTTCAAAGTTCAATAACTTCAAGTGATGTTGTTCTTGATCAACCTACTTCATGTATTGTGCATGATAGTATCATTTGTTCGTCTTTTGTAATTTATTTTCATATAATTTGATGTTTGGATTTACCTCAACGGGAGGTAAAGTTGATAATAGAATGAACACTGGCCGTCCTCCACCTATTTTTCGTTTGCATGACCAAAATACCACTTAATGGGTAGTTTGTTGCCATAAGATGGTTGCCCCTACAGTTTGCTCAGTGTACATACGGAGAATGAGATCAATAATAGAATAATATCTTTGAGTCACGAGTTACGAGTCGTGCATGTCTAAATTTTTGGCTTGTAAAGATGATGATAATAGTAGAGGCGATCCACCGTTACTGTTGTTCTCAAAGAAGTTTTTCTGAACTTATGACTATTGGTTTGCTGTTATTTTCTAAGTTTTTGTTCCTATATATGAATATTTATATTTTGTTGATCACATTTGTTCAGTTGCATTGTTTATTCCGATTATTTGATTTTTACTCTTTGATCTTTTCTCAAACATATATTCTTTATTTATAAATCTTACTCAAATTAAATCATATTGTTTGATCATTAGTGTCACATCTTATCTTTGTCCATAATTTTATTGTTTTTCTTCATTTAGATCATAAAATAAAATTGAATAAAATCGTTTGCTGAATTTGAAATGTTTCATTCACTAGGGAGTGGTAAATTCTTTATTTAAATATATTCGTATTCATATTTAAAATTCTTATGGCCCGTGCATAGCACATATGTTAACACTAGTACTAGAAATGACAAGGTTTTGTTTTTACATGAAAGAGTGGCTACTATTTATATTAGTAGTAAACGGCGTATTTTGTTATGAAGGAACATAAATTTATACTATGTCACGTCTAGAACTTGAGATCTTTGGTATCATGAACTATTCTACGTACACAAAAAAAAAACAAAACAATTTGGTTTGCTATGGAACGAGGAAGCCGGACATTGAGATTTAAGAAGCTACTATTTCACAATAAGTTTTTAAAATCAATACAAATATTTAAAATAAATAGAATGACAACTATAGATAAATGAATTACTGAATTAGTAGCAACAAAACTCCAACACGAAGCAACTTCTTTACTTTAAAGTTTGAATTATTAAATAATAATAATGATATTTATAAATGCTAATTTGAATACTCTACTATAAAACTACTAAAATACTCTTAGAAAAGTTTAAAACTATCGGGGAGCCTGGACCTCACCCAACCACCTCTGCCAATGTTAATTATATTATGATAAACAGTGTACTACAATTATTTTTTATCTTATTTAAAAACAAAGAATATAGCTAAAATTATGGATTCCCACCTCTCCACATAGCTACGTCAGTGTTTATATATGTGTGTCTATACATTATGAAAGTAGTGTACTATCATTAGTTTGATTTCTAGTTTAGTCCTATTAACTTTAATCCCTTTTAGTAAAAATATTTTTTTTAATGAACATGAATATGATCATATGAAAGCCCAGTCAATTAATGGGCTTTTATATTGGGCCAAGATGAAAATTTAATGGCTGCCATGAAAACACATACTCCCTCCGTCCCTGAAAATTTGTCACCTATTTCCTTTTTCGTCCGTCCCTAAAAATTTATCACATTTCACTTTTACCATTTTTGGTAGTGGACCCTATATTCCACTAACTCATTCACACCCACATTTTATTATAAAACTAATATATAAAAGTAGGACTACCAACTTTTTCAACTCACTTTCTATTATACTCCCTCCGTCCCGCACTACTCGCACTTATTTCCTTTTTGGGCGTCCCAAGTTACTTGCACTCTTTCCATTTTTAGTAAAAATTTTCACCTACAGCCGTCATTTTTGACTTTCCTATACACTCATTCATTAATCTCCGTGCCGAAAATGAAAGGAGCGAGTAGCCCGGGACGGAGGGAGTATTTCTTAAAACTCGTGCCAGGTATTTTGGGGGGATCGGAAGGAGTAGATAGGTCATGTGGTTTCGGAGCCGTCTGTCAATTTTCGTAATTTCTCGCACAAAAATTTAATGTCGGCTTATGATTCCTTTATCATCACCGATCACCGATCAATAAATTTCCCCTCACCAACTGTTCCGATCCGAGAAAATTGAAGAAGCAGCAAATACGCAGTGAGATGATGCGGGCCAGAGGGCTCGCCCGGTTAGCGAGGTCGGGCTACGCCCGTGGTCAATGGGTCTACTCGTCTTTGGGAGTGGCGAGAGCGCGCCGCTGCTGCTCGAGCATTCCTCCCACTTTCGCAACCCTCTTCAGTCTTCTCGAGAGGTGAACTCACGCCCTCGTATTTGATCTCAAAATGGATTAGTGCCAGTCTGGGTTTTGTGTGTTTTTGCGTCGTGTGCTTAGGTGGAGCTGTTTTCCTATTAGTTTCAGCTCTGGATTTTGAAATTCGCGTTATTAGTGAAGCTTGTTTCGGAGCTATTATATTTTCTGTCTATGGTAATTTGATCGATCAGTTGGTAGGTGTAAATGAGTTCATACTAAATGGAGCTTTCTTATGGGTAGAGCAAGCTTTATTAATAAGTGGGTTGTGAAAGTTACTTTTTTTTGCCTTCCTAATCATTTTTTATCAAGTTTTGTTACAGTGATGTTTAGGATTTAAGAATAGAGGAACCTAGCTTATTCTCTGATTCCGCATCTTAACCTGAAAAATTATGTTCGGGTAAATGGAAAATGCTCTGTAGCTCGGGGCTGCTAGCTGTTGTTGTTGGTGACATTTGTTTAACTAGGGCGATGCATATGCAACCATTCACTGCTCTTTATGTATGAGTTTGTGCTGTGTTTAGTTTTGTAATTAACCCTTTTTTATCGTTACATTGTATTATATTTCTTTTTTTACTGTTTATTAGTAGGTTTTGGGTTGCAGAGTTATTTATTCATGGGTGTCAAATGCCATTAGTACGGTTGGGCAACAGGTTCAACTTCAGAGTAGCTCTGCAGTTGAGGTCAGTGCTTAACTGCTTATTTGATGATTAAACTGTCTTGATATTCAAAATTTCAAATTGCCTTGACTTAACTAATCTGCGATAAATATTTGTATCTTTGTACATTGTTTCCAGTTGGTTTAGATGCGCTTTATTGTTTGGCCAACCTTCTTCTTTGTATGGCAGGAGCAAGTAGACCCGTTTTCTCTTGTTGCTGATGAACTGTCGATTCTCGCGGATCGTTTGAGGTCCATGGTAGTTGCGGAGGTATGACATGTACGGTGTTGATTATTTTTACCAAGATGGATGTGTAATGAAGGTAATTCACATGTAATTAATCTCATATAGGTTCCTAAGCTTGCCTCAGCTGCAGAGTATTTTTTCAAATTGGGAGTTGAAGGAAAGAGATTTAGACCCACAGTAAGATTGTCAACCCAATCTGATTTCTGCGTGCTTACTTGTTACACCGCTGATTTTCCTTTTCTTTGTGTTCTTGTGCAAAAAATGATGGACTGATTTGAAATTTTGGTAATTGATTTACTTATGCAGGTCCTTTTGTTGATGGCAACGGCTCTAGACTTACCAATCCAAAGGCAAATATCTGAGGCTGCAGTTAATACCCTGTCTTCAGAGTTGCGTACAAGACAACAGTGTATTGCTGAGATCACAGAGATGATCCATGTTAGTGACTCTATCTCTTCCTAGAAAGCTGTTTGCACAATGCTCCACTTCATGTCTCATTCTTAGACATTCAAATGAGTTTTGGGTTATAAAATTAGTTATGCCAGAATTATTTAGAGAATGGTATTCTGTAGCTTTTTGGTGTCTTACTTTCTCGCAAGTCACAATGTTACATACTTACAATTCTATGTTTATGGGATATAATTTCTTGTTTTAGTTATTTTGAGCGCCTTGGCCAATTGAATCTTCCTTTAGTAATATCCATGTAATGTAATAGGTTGCTAGCCTCCTCCATGATGATGTGTTGGATGATGCTGATACAAGGCGGGGTATCGGCTCTTTGAACTATGTTATGGGAAATAAGGTATATGATTTGTATCCTTTTGAACTCCCTCGGCTATAAGAAAAAGTGGCAAGGAACTTGATTTTCAGATAAAGATCATCTTAGTCCTGTCGACTTTTGAGTTAGGTTATTTGTCTACGAGTCATGTTTTCTTTGTTTAAATTGCAGTTAGCGGTGTTGGCTGGAGATTTCCTGCTATCTAGAGCTTGTGTTGCTCTTGCTTCCTTGAAAACACACAGAGGTACTTTAAGCCTTTACATGTAGAGGATAAGCATTTCTTTACACACTTACATCACAAGCATAGAGTGACTATAGAAGGCCAATCATACACATGTTCAAGAATATCGTTTATGTTTCTTGTAATTGCTACAGGTTGTTTCTCTCCTGGCTAAAGTCGTGGAACATCTAGTCACTGGTGAGACCATGCAAATGACTACTACATCTGATCAACGCTGCAGGTATACTGATAGCTGGGCTTATGACTTCTTTTTTTGTTTCGCTGTTTTCTCTGTATTGGTAACATGCAGAACAATATCACATGATATCAATAACTGTTCTCCTTTCACACACTTATCTTATCTTATCTTATCTTATCTTATCTTATCTTATCTTATGTTTTCTTCCTAAAATATTGTATGTGTTGCTTTTGTTCAGCATGGAATACTATATGGAGAAGACGTACTACAAAACTGCATCATTGATATCCAATAGTTGTAAGGCTATTGCCCTTCTTGCTGGACAAACGGCAGATGTTTCAAATTTGGCTTTTGAGTACGGCAAGAACTTGGTTTGTGTTTTTCTGCTTTCTTTCTTTTATGTACAAATTACAATTAAACTGGGAGTGTTTATTGTGTTTTTAGTGGACTACATGCTGTCTTAACGTGCTTCATATTAGCCTAAGGTTGTAAGATGATGTTACGCGATGGGGTGGCGGAGGGTGGGTATTGAATTCTCTGTTGTTCTAGTTTTATCCTCTTTTCTGTGTATATTCTGTGTGCATATTGGATGCCTCGAATATTCGTTGCAATATGTTGTTATAAATGTTTTTAATGTCATGTTCTCATCCATGATTTCTTTATTACTACTATAAAATAATAATAATGATAATACTGTTATCATGACTTTAATTTTAAAAAACTTTTCCTGTTGTTTCTGTTACCTGCCATAGTTCTATCTTGAAATCTTGTTTGCATGTGTTTTTGCAGGGGTTAGCATTTCAGTTAATCGATGATGTTCTTGATTTCACCGGCACATCAACTTCCCTCGGGAAGGGATCCTTGTCAGACATTCGCCATGTAAGTATCTCCATTTCATTTGAACTTTACACAAATGCCTTAACAATGAATGTGGTTCTAAAATGACATGTCAAAAATTCCAAATAATTTTTTTCAGGGGATTGTTACCGCTCCTATATTGTTCGCTATTGAGGAATTTCCTGAACTTAGGTTGATTGTCAACCAAGGATTTGAAAAGTCTTCAAATGTGGACCGGGTAGGTTTGCTTCGTTACTTGATCATCTGTCAACACCATCGATTAGTCTTTCCCTCATGTGCCTATTTGAAAAAAGAGAAATGTGTGGATATCATCTATCCAAAGTATTGAGCTCTCTCTCTCTCTCTCTCTCTCTCTCTCTCTCTCTCTCTCTCTGTCTATAGGCTCTAGAATATCTCTCAATGAGTAATGGAATTCAGAGAACCAGAGAGCTAGCAGCAAAGCATGCTAGCCTTGCATCAGCTGCAATCGATGCCCTTCCGGAAAATGAGGATGAGGTTGTGCAGAGGTCGAGACGGGCGCTTGTAGAATTAACGCATTTAGTCATCACCAGAACAAAGTAGAACAGATATACAAATATGATTTAGATCATTCTGGAAGTCGCAAGATCGTATCTAGGACAATTTTCCCTCTCCTGTTTTCGGTTGCACAAGACAAGTGTTAATTCGATCCATCATTTCCCCGAATAAAAATGTCTTCCACATGAAATTTTCTCCTGTGAGAATGCGAAGGGGTCCTCTTTAGCTTGAATTATTTGTTGCAATCGATCAATTAGATACTTGCAACATTTTGTATTTGGTGGTTTGATTCTTTACTAAATTGTTTTTGCAATAATTTTGCTTTTCGAATCGAGGCATCATGCAATAAAAATGTCTTTTATCTTACTTTCTGCTGCAGTAAACTGATTGTATATTTCATATGAACATATAAAGTGAATTTGCTAACATTATTACTTTCATTTACTAAAAACAACACACCGAGTCAAAACACACTCTTCACATATCTACTCAGCCTTCCTGCATACATAGTTTGCATCTTTCTACTCTCGTCCATGACCCCTTGATATATCAAAACCGATGGACCCCGTTGATATTTCGAAACTGGTATTCTATAGGAGATAAAAACCATATAGCAAGTCTGTGTTGTAACTGAAGCCCAATCAAGCAATACAATCTGCCCCCTCTCCAGTGGAAGAGATTTACTTCAGTAACGAACAACTTAATTCTCTGTGTCGTGATCTGCATTTTTCATTCTCTACCAGCATTTACAAACCTAAGAAATTCGCGGGTTCATCATGATGGTATTGTATCTCTAGAGAGCTTAACCCTTTTTCTATTGATCTAAGTTCTATTTATACATTGAACTAAGGTCGTGGTTTGCAGCCCTACTAACAAGATCGTGGGTGAGCAATAACTGCTCAATAACTCTTCGTACACTACATAGAGTGGGTTATAGCGGAGGTCGTGAGAGCCTTTCATGAGTCCACTAACTCCTAGTTAGCGCGAATGCTGAGACGAACGCTTGGACTTACCGATCAGCTCTTGCGATCTGAAGAGGAGAGGCTTGATGGTTCGGGCTTTACCGGCTGTAGGCTGAGTCCGAACTCTTTGGTCGTGCCGAACTTTGGTTGTCCGAACAGATTACTATTTTGGGCTCTGGGCTGATGGGCCGTCACTGTTATTGGGCTTGCCATTAGGGTTTAGTTCGTACCCCATCACTACCCCCCCCCCCGAAAAGCGAAGTGGATCACTTCGGCGAGGTGAGTCACTTCGGCATTCTGGATAATGGTAAGGGGGAGGCTGACGTCAGGGGACGTGCCTTGCGCGTGCCTGCTATTAAATGCGACAGTAAAATCCGGCCGTTGAATCCTGAAAAGGTGGGATTCGAAACGGCGCAACGATCTCGAAATCTTTCCCGAATCTGATAAATATGCTCTTTCTTCCTCATTTGAACACCTTTGCGTGTTGCGTCTTCTATACTCTCTCTTTCTCGAGAAATTTTCTTCCGCTTTCAAGAGCTTCTTCAGACTTTCTTCACCTTCAAAAAGTAAGAAAATGTCTTCTTCTTCTTCGGAGTCGGGTAGCGGTAGGAAAGGGGATAAGGGGTCTTCTGGCCGGAAAGAGTCCGCGGGAGAAGACCGTAGAGTATTTCCATAGTATTTTGAGTAAGGATACTGTGATATCCCTACCCGAAAAATACTTTTTTCCCTGGGGGGGAAGGCGGTGGTACCTGACGGTGATCATAGAGCTGACTCCCCGCCGGAGGGGTACGCCACCGTGTACGAGGCCTGCTTAGAATGCGGGCTTCGTTTCCCCCTCCCTTCTGCCTTATAGATTTACTAGATTTTTTTCAGCTTCCTTTAGGCCAAGTGACTCCGAACTCTTGGAGGCACTTGTCGGCCTTCGCTGCCGAACTCCGTAGGTTAGGAAGGGATTTGTCTTTGAAGGCGATCCCTTAAATTCTTTCAATTTAAGAGGAAGGGGTCTTGGTTTTACTTGATCCCTTTACAGCCCTTTAGGGCCCTTTGTAAAACGAAGTGGCCGAAATGGCAAAATCGCTTCTTCTACTATGATAGGACCGCGGCTCCTAGTTTTCCTTGGAGAGGGCCGGAGTCCGTTATCCGTCATCCTCGGCCTGAACCGTTGGACGAGCTCGATGGCGAGCTCAACAAGATTCCCATAGTTAGGAAACAATACACGGAGTCTGAGCTCGTCAAGGGCGACGTCGTGTTCGACATCTCGTCTTCGGACGAAGAGGCCGAGGGTGAGGATTTCTCTTTATCTTTATGCTCTACTGCTTTAACGAAGAAATCTGACTTTGCTTTCTTGCTTTTTGGCAGTGTACATGCTGAATAAGGCTAGCCGCAAATCTTCGGAGTCCAAGGAGCCGGAGAGGCCGAAAACCACCAGCTCGGCGTCTGATGCCGAGAGGACTCCGAAAAGGCAAAAACCTCTTCGGATCCGAAGAAGCCGGAATCGACTTCGGCAAAGGGGAAGGGGAAGGCCCAGAAGCCCCCGAGAGCGCCAGAGAAAGATGTGGTCTTGGCGCCTCCTTCGGAACATATCTGTGAGCCGTTTTTATGGCCCACGGACTTCGCCGAGGTGAATTCTCTTCTTGATTTTCTGGCCTTGCTTTTTTCCTGTATTTTTTGTGGCCCCTTGTTGACTTTTTTCTTTATCCATTTTCAGAGGAACGATATGCTCTCCAAGCTCGTCGCCGTCGAACTCTCCAAAGCGTCCAATGACTATGCTGAGATGCAGAGGAAGTTGGCGGCTGCTTGTCATCGGGCCGAACAGGCTGAGGCTAACTTTGAGAAGGCCAGAGCTGCTAGGATTTCGGCCCAGGATGAAGCTCAGTTTGCCAAAAACCAGCTCGTCATCCAGCGGGAGCAGACGAAACGGAGGGATGCTGCTGCCGTGGTTGCCCAAGGGGAGGCTCTCCGTGTTTACACGGAGAAACTCTTTTGAGCAGCCAGTTCTCGGCCTTTGTCGGTAGTCTGGTAAGGCTAATTGCCGATAAGGGCGAGCAGGGGGCCGACGTCGTGCTGCCTCTGTACAGCCGAGAGATAGCAGCTCGGCTTCAGAATCTGCCGCTCCTTGAGGAGCTCGCTTCATCCTCGGTCCTGCTTTCTGCAGACCGAGTCCGGAGTTGTCGAGCTGATCGGGACGAGAACCTGGAGGCTATCTTTGCCTCCGTGGGACCCATTTCACCCGCTTCGACTTACAACGGAGAGGGTGAGGCCGAGCCGCTGAAGCTGGAGGCCGAAGTCGAGCGGGCCGGGCATCCGGAGAAGGAAGCCGATCAGGAGGCGGAGGCGAGGCCGGCAGGAGGCGAGGCCGAGGCTGAGGTAGCTCAGGAGAAAGAAGCTGAACCAGACCAAGGAGCCGGAGACGAAGCTGGTGGAGTATGATTTCGTCTCCCTTCTCTTAGTCTAGTTTCTTCCTTGTAAAATGGCCTTGAAGCCCTCCTAGTGTAAAAATTTTCCTTGTGAATGAAAAATTCTCTACACTTGTCTTCGTATAGCTTTTCGTACTCGCCTTTATTCCTGTTGTATTTTACTATCTGCTCGGTACAGCTGCCGAACTAATATAGCTGCTTTTGTACTCAAGGAGATGGAGATACTTCACTGGAAACGGCTGTACTCTTCGGCTTTAGACGAAGCTGAGAAAAGAGCTATAGCCGATCAGACGAAGAATGACGAGCTTCTGGCTCGTTTAGTGAAGCTGGAGGCCGATAATAAGGACTTAGAGTCCGATAAGAAGGATCTGGAGGCCGAGCTGAATACGACCATTGCTGAGAGGACTGCGTACGAGGATTACATCCGTGTGCGCGGGGGAGTGACCATATCAGATGTTCAGAGTCGAGTTGACGAACTGTGGGAGGAATATCATGTACTCCGGAGGAACAATGCGCTGGAGAGCTCGGCTTGCCAACAAGTTGTGAAATCATTGCGGCGCTGGGCTTCTCGGTACAACATTGTTCTTTCTCGGCGCCCCTCCATAGAAAGATTCCTTCGGCATATCGTGCCAACAGATGCTCGCACTCCAGATCAAACCTCTGGTTCCCTTGTTCAAAATCCTACTCCCAGTCAACAACGAACTCCGGAACAGCCGGAAACGTCAAGACGAGAACGGGCTCAGGAGCAACCGGAATCGTCAAGACAGGGACGGACTGAAATTCGCCGAGGAGTTGTGACTATGAGCGAGCAAGATCAGCAGATGCTTATTGCAGAGACTCTTCATCGCCGAGGTGTTAGGACTTCTCGGGCTCGGGGAAGAGGCGTTGGGTCGAGGATAGCATCTCGTCGACCTGCTTATTCTTCATCTGCTCGGAACAACCGAACTCGGCTTCCAGAGGATTTTGCAGATAGGTGGCTTAACTTCAGCAACCCTGGACAGTAGAATAGTCCTTTGTAATAGCGTAACGCCATTTTGTAGGGTAGCGGAGTTGTATGCCGAACAAGATTTGAAAAATGAAATTTTGTTTTCGCTTCTAACACTGTATTTACAGCTTAGCGAAAAAATTTCATCGTACTTGTCCTCGGTCTTATGAAGTAAACTTCTTTGACCGGACTTGGTCCTTGGTCTTATGAAGTAAACTTCTTTGACCGGACTCGTCTTTGGTCTGATGAAATAAACATCTTTGACCGGACTCGTCTTTGGTCTGATGAAATAAACATCTTTGACCGGACTCGTCTTTGGTCTGATGAAATAAACATCTTTGACCGGACTCGTCTTTGGTCTGATGAAATAAACATCTTTGACCGGACTTGGTTTGTGTTCTAATTTGGCGATTTTTGTCGCCGGGATCGAACTTTCCCTTGTCCTAATTCGGCGAGTTTTATCGCGTGGATCGGACTTTCCCAGTTAACCGAAGTGGTCTTATGCAGTAAACCTCTTTGACTAGACATGGTCGTCCCCGGTCTTATGAGGTAAACTTCTTTGACCGAACTTGGTCGTCCTAATTCGGCGAGGTTTATCGCGTGGATCGGACTTTCCCTTATTGCAGTTCGTTCCAGACGAAGTGCTTATTTCTTAAGCCGAATTGTGGTCTTGTATCTTCCTGAGAAGCTTGGACTCACAATCGTTGGCTTATTGCAGTTCGTTTCAGACGGACTGCTTGTTAAGCTGAATTGTGGTCTTATATCCTCCTTAGAAGCTTGGACTCACAATAGTCTTTAATAATCGATCTAAAAAGGGGATCAGTCTTTAAAGAACGATATACCTTGGTACCATTTGTAAGAGACGACAAGCACATCGAGACAAAACACATAGAGAAAAAATGAAAAAGATGAAAGAAAAAAACTTTAAACTTTTTTTTAAAAAACGACAAGTAAAAGGTGCAAGTAAGAAACAAACAAATAAAAACATATACCCCTATGACCGAACTAGACACGAGACGGACTGACCGGACTGTCTCTTACAAGTGGAACTTCTTGAGGTTGGAGATGTGCCATGTTCGGGGTACTTGTTCTCCTGACATGTGAGTCAATTTATAAGACCCTTTGCCGAGGACTTCTGACACCCGATATGGACCCTCCCATGTGGGTTCGAGTTTGCCCAGCTTTTCTGCTCGGCTTACTTCGTTGTTTCTCAAGACGAGATCTCCTACTTGAAATTGAAGCTTTTTCACCCTTTGGTTATAATACCGGGCTACTTGCTCCTTATACTTGGCTGCTTTTATGCACGCCAATTCTCTTCTTTCTTCGGCGAGATCTAGTTCTGCTCTCAGTCCGTCGTCATTCATTTCTGAGGAGAAATTTAGAGTTCGGGGACTGGGTACGCCGATCTCCACCGGAATTACGGCTTCAGTGCCGTACACCAGACTATACGGAGTTTCACCGTTGGAGGTTTTGGGTGTAGTTCGGTAGGACCATAGGACTTGAGGGAGATTTTCTACCCATTGTCCTTTGGCTTGTTCTAACCGAGCTTTTAACCCTTTCACCAGAATCCGGTTCGTTACTTCCGTTTGTCCGTTTGCTTGGGGATGGGAGACCGAAGTGAACCGCTGTTGAATATTCAGCTCTTGGCACCAATTCTTGAACGTCTTGTCGGTGAACTGAGTCCCATTATCCGAGATGAGGATGTGGGGTATGCCAAATCGGCACACTATGTTCTTCCAGACGAAGTCCAATGCCTTTGAGCTCGTTATCGTAGCTAATGGTTCAGCCTCCACCCACTTCGTGAAGTAGTCCACGGCAACGATAAGGAATTTCATTTGCCGAGGAGCTTGAGGAAGTGGTCCCACTATGTCTATGCCCCATTGCATGAAAGGCCAAGGGCTTTGCATAGTGTATAGATCGGTCTGCGGCATCCTTGGGACATTTGCATGAATTTGGCACTTCGTACACTTCTTGACGAGCTGCACTGCCTCTTGTACCATGGTTGGCCAATAATATCCCCATCTCAGAACTTTTGTAGCTAAAGCTCTGGCTCCGATGTGGCTACCGCACGATCCTTCATGAACTTCTCTGAGGATGTAGTCCGTCTCTTCTGGTCCTACGCACCGCAACAACGGCTGGAGGTAAGACTTTCTAAAGAGGACTCCTTCATGAAGTTCGTACCGAAGTGCTCGGCACGTGATCTTCCGAGCTTCTCTCTTATCCTCGGGCAATTGTCCTTGATCCAGATACCGCAAGATCGGCGTCATCCAGTTCGGCGAGCTGGATACTGAATGTACCTCGGCTTCATCAATGCTTCGATGCATTAATTCTTCCACCTTTGAGCTCGGATCTGAGGCCAACTTACTTAAGGTATCTGCTCGGCTATTTTCCGCTCTGGGAATGCGGATTATCCGAAAATAGGAGAAACTTCGGCTGATGTTTTGCGCTTTGTCCAAATACTTCTTCATTCTCTCGTCACGAGCTTCACTTGTACCCAACATGTGATTTACTATGACTTGTGAATCACAATGGACTTTGAGAGATTTGACGAGCAGACTTTGCGCTAACTGGAGTCCGGCCAGGAGGGCTTCGTACTCGGCTTCATTATTAGTAGTGGGGAATAGAAACCGAAGTGAGTAGGTTACCTCGTGTCCGTCGGGAGCGACAAGTAAAATACCAGCTCCACTTCCCATTTTGTTTGAAGCTCCATCTACGAATCCGCTCCAGCAGTCCGGCGGCTCTACTTCGGATTCCAAGGGCTGTGCTAGCTCGGCATTGGCAGAATTCTTCTGTTCGGCAATAACAGGAATTGCTTGATCGAACTTTGCTTCTGCAAGAAAATCTGCCAAGGCTTGTCCCTTGATGGCTTTCCGAGGTAGATATTCAATTGTGTGCTCTCCCAACTCTATAGCCCACTTGGCGATTCTGCCTGATGCTTCTGGTTTGGTCAACACTTGCCGAAGTGGCAGATCAGTTAAGACGCATACCTTGTGAGCATAGAAGTATGGCCGCAGTCTCCTTGCTGCATTTACTAATGCCAGAGCAATCTTTTCCAGAGGTTGATACCTGGTTTCTGGACCTCTTAATGCTCGGCTTGTAAAATAGATGGGAAGCTGCTTTAGGCCTTCTTCTCGTACAAGCACCGCGCTGATGGTTTGATCCGATGCCGCTAAGTATAAGAATATTACTTCGGCTTCGGTTGGAGCAGAGAGAATAGGAAGCTCGGCTAGGTAACTTTTGAGCTCGTCAAAGGCCTTTTTCTGCTCGGCTCCCCACTCGAACTTTGGTGCCTTTTTCAACACCTTGAAGAACGGCAGTTGCTTTTCGGCTGCTTGGGAAAGGAATCGATTCAGTGCGGCTAGACATCCGGTTAGCCTTTGCACGTCATGTATGGACTTCGGCATTGCCATGTTCTGAACGATTTGAACTTTTGAGGGGTTTGCCTTGAGTCCGTCCTTTGAAACCCAACAACCCAGAAACTTTCCCGAATCTACCAAAAAGG
Source organism: Salvia splendens (assembly GCF_004379255.2). Lineage (NCBI taxonomy): Eukaryota > Viridiplantae > Streptophyta > Magnoliopsida > Lamiales > Lamiaceae > Salvia > Salvia splendens. Next base: position 30,869,271 of record NC_056039.1, read on the forward strand.
TACACTTTTGGGGATTAAGTTTGAGGTTGGCTTTCTTGAGCACGTTGAGAGTGGACTTGAGGTTGTGCTCGTACTCCGAAGTGCTTTTGCTTTTGACGACTATATCGTCAACATACACTTCGACCTCCTTTCCAATCAGGTGCCGAAAAAGCTTGTCTACCATCCTTTGATAAGTGGCTCCGGCATTCTTTAAACCGAATGGCATCTTTTTATAAGCGAAAATGCCGAAATCAGTAATGAAGGCCGTTTTTGAAGCGTCAATCTCATCCATTAAAACTTGATGGTATCCTTTGTACAGATCAAGAAAACAAAAAATTTCAAAGCCTATCAAAGCTTCTACTTTTTTATCTATGTTCGGAAGGGGATAGCAATCTTTGGGACAGTGCTTATTTAGATCGGTGAAATCTATGCACATCCGCCATCCTCCTTCCTTTTTCTTGATCATGACAGGATTGGCCACCCACGAAGGATACTTCACTTCGAATAACACATCCGCCTTCAATAATTGACGGACTTCGTCATGGATGACTTGACTTCGTTCTGCCGCAAAGAGTCTTTGCTTCTGTTTTATCGGCCGGACTGAAGGATCAATATTTAACCGATGAGTGATTACCTCGGGGGGCACTCCGGTCATGTCCAACGGAGACCATGCAAAGACGTCTTTATACTCCTTGAGGAGCTGGATGGTTTTTTCCCGAAGTAGGGGCGTTCCCGCGAAGCCGATCTTAACCGTTCTGGATGGATCGTCTTCGTACAGCTGAACTGTCATCGAGTTCGGCTCCGGTATGACTTCGGTCATCGCCTCTGACTCCGGCTGCTGTGATTGCTATGCTTGGTGGTGCCGATCTGACTGCTCGGCACTTCTAAGCGCAATTTGCAGACATTCCTTTGCTCTCTTTTGGTCACCTCGGATGACCGCTATCCCTCCTTTAGTAGGGATCTTGATGGTGAGGTGATAAGTGGAGCAAACGGCCCGAACTGTGTTGAGCCAATCTCTTCCCAGGATGATGTTGTACGGGGACCGAGCTTTCACCACGAAAAACTCAATCATCGTACTGGAGCTGGTAGGCGCTTTCCCCACCGTGATCGGAAGGCTGATAATACCTTCAGGGCAGGTGTCCTCCTGGGCGAAGCTCTTTAGGGGAAGCGGAGCCGGACTGAGCCGAGCTGGGTCCACTTCTAGTTTGTCAAAGCACTCTTTAAAAAGAATGCTAACCGACGCTCCTGTATCCACAAACACCCTGTGGATCAGTTTGTTTGCCACTCCGGCTTGGATGACAATGGCGTCTTGGTGAGGAGAGATAGCCGGGACGGGATCAGCAGCCGAGAACGTAATCACTTCGTCCTGCTTCAGCCTTTTATGCGTTGGCTCCTCTCGATTGGAGCCTCTGCGTTCTGACTTTAGGGACGACTTGGTCTTCCCGGCAGGGAGCGCGTCAATAGTCTGGATTACTCCATCATATTGCGGCTCGTCATCGTCTTCGGGATCCGGCTGCCTTTTCGGATCCTGAGGAGCGCAGTTCGTACCACTCTGCTTTTTATTCTTCTTTGGCTGCTTGCTTCGGTATTTTTTCAATGTCCCTGCCTTCACAAGAACATCGATACCTGCAGCCAAGTTTCTGCACTCCTCAGTATCGTGACCGTGGTCTTGATGGTAGGAGCAGTAGCTATCCTGTGGTCGACGCGCGGCTGATTTCGTCATCCGCTTTGGCTTTTCGAATAGGTCAGAGTGCAGTTCGAAAATTTCCGCTCTCGGCTTGTTCAGCGGTACGAACTGAGCGGGCGGCTTCTCGGGATTGAGACGAGGTCCCAATCTGTCTTGCACCGGAGCCCTTTGAATTCTTTCAAATGGAGTCCGGCGAGGATGCCCCTGATCGCTATGATCGGGCTTCCTTCTGTCTCCTCGGGTCGATGAGCTGTCTAACGACCGTTTGCGACGGTCTGCCTCATCGGCCCGGGAGTACTGGTCCGCAATGTCCCACATTTCCTGAGCTGTCTGCGGACCGCACTCAACGAGCTTCCTGTAGAGAGCTCCGGGCAGGATTCCATTTTGGAATGCCGAGATGACAAGCAGATCGTTGAGATCGTCTACTTGCAGGCATTCCTTGTGGAATCTTGTCATAAAGTCGCTGATTTTTTCGTCGCGACCTTGACGAATGGAAAGCAGCTGAGCCGAAGTGATTCGGGCTTCCGCTTTCTGAAAAAAACCTCCTGTGGAAGGCATCCATTAGATCTCGGTAAGATCTGATGCTGCCCTGGGGAAGGCTATCGAACCACCTTCTCGCGTTCCCGATGAGCAGCTCGGGAAACAGCTTGCACATGTGGACCTCGTTGAGACCCTGGTTCGCCATGTTATATTGATAGCGCCCCAAGAAATCGTGAGGGTCCACAAGCCCGTCGTAAGTCATCGACGGAGTTCGGTAGTTCTGTGGTAGGGGAGTTCGGGTGATGTCGTCCGAGAACGGAGTCTTCAGTGCTCCGTACACGGCGAATCCGATATCTCGTCGGTATGGAGGAGATTGAGTTCTCCTGTGATTCCGGTACCGAGGAGGAACTGGAACATGTGGGGGACGGGGATTCTTTCTCCTGGGAGATGCGACACTACTGCGGTAGTGACTTTCTTGTACGGAGGGAGAAGGAGAATCCGCCGTTTTCGTCTCCGGCTGCTTTTGGCTTTTTCGCAGGAAGGTTAAGAATTCCTCCTGCTTCGCCTCCAAAAACTGCTTGACAGCCTCATTCAAATCGGGCTGCTGGGAAGATTCAGTGGGACGATTTTTGGAGCGGCTTGTTCCTTCGCCATGAGAACTGGTGGTGGATTTATCCCTAGGCTGTTTTCCAGACCTGTGGGATGGATTGGCTTCCTCCTGGTTCTCACGGGCAGGAATACGGGTACTCTGCGATCTGGTATGCATTTTTTGGGTGGAAAAAATGGATCAAAAATTCGCTTTATCACAAATTTTGTTCTCTGTTTCCCACAGACGGCGCCAGTGATGGATCCGCGAATTTCTGATGTTAGTAAATGCTGGTAGAGAATGAAAACTACGACACAAAGAATTTACGTGGTTCGATTTACTGAAGTAAATCTACGTCCACGGGAAGAAGGGAGGGCAAGATTGTATTGCTTGATCTGGGATTACAGCTTACAATACAGACTTGCTATATGGTATTTTATCTCTAGAGAGCTTAACCCTTTTCTATCTGATCTAAGTTCTATTTATACATTGAACTAAGGTCGTGGTTTGCAGCCCTACTAACAAGATCGTGGGTGAGCAATAACTGCTCAATAACTGCTTCGTACCACTAAATAGATCGTGGGTATAGCGGAGGTCGTGGAGGCCCTTCATGAGTCCACTAACTCCTAGTTCGGTCGAATGCTGAGACCGAACTGCTGGACTTTACCGATCAGCTCTTGCCGATCTGAGAGGAGAGCTTGACTGGTCGGCTTTTACCGAGCTGTAGGCTGAGTCCGAACTCTTTGGTCGTGCCGAACTCTTTGGTGCCGAACAGATACTCTTTCTTGGGCTCTGGGCTGATGGGCCGTCACTGTTATTGGGCTTGCCATTAGGGTTTAGTTCGTACCCCATCAGTGTCAAACACATCTTTCACGTTCTGCAACAAAGAAAAATGATTATTAAGAATCTTGCTAAATTAATTAATCCATAACATTTGTTATAGAAAAAAATATATTTTATAGCATAATACATTACAACTATATTTACCTTCAAATATTGAAATTATAAAATTATACTTATATCTTACTCCTCCGTCCCATAAAAATATGTACACTTTCCATTTTCGTCTGTCCCACAAAAATATATGCATTCAATTTTTGGAAAGAATAATATAGGTCTAACTATCCATTAACTCTACTTTAACTACTTTTCTCCTCCTCTCTATTACTTTACCATATCATTCTCCTTCTCTCTCATACTTTACCAATTTTATCTTAATTCACGTGCCATTTCATCCGCCCATATTTTTATGGGACGGAGGGAGTATTTTTTAATTTATCAATTTTAATAATTAAGTTATACTAGTATTATGAAAATGATGATAAATTCTGCACACTTAATTATAAAAGTAATGTGGTACGAATAAAAAAAAGTGGCATCTAGAGTGACAATAAGGGAAAATATATGGAGTAAATAATTAAGTACTCCCTCCGTTTCTCCATAGTTGAATTATTTTTTCATTTTAGGAAGTTCCCTCGTCGTTCAGTCATTTCTCTATATAGTAATTTTTTTTCTTTCTTACTTTACTCTCTTTTACTTTATTTTCTATATTTTATTCACTTTATACTTTATTCTCTATATTTTATTCACTTTATACTTTATTCTCTCTACTTTTTCCCTCTCTTACTTTTTTATCTATTTATTTAACACATTCAATATCCATTTCTTAAAATCCATGCCAAAAAGTTTTGCCTCAACTATGAAGGAACGGAGGAGGGAGTACTAATTAGTTACCTGTTGAGTTTTTGCACTACACTCTATATAAGCTACTGCTCCGATCATCTTCTTCAGTTCTTCTCCCTGTTTACAAATGAAAGAAATGTTAAATTTGAAGAAATTAAAATATGGAAGTAACTGTTTATATACCTGCGCATTTGTTATTGGATGAGCAGCTGGATGGTTGATTAGAAATTGCTTATCTTCTCTCAAATCTGGTGGTCCAATTCAAGTGTGCAGATTACATGTTTGTTGAAATGTCTCAAAGAGTCTAACACTCATTTCAAAGGTCAGATTTATATCTTACCCATTTTGGTTCCAACAAGCACAATAGGCATAGTTGGAGAATAGTGCCTTAACTCTGGAATCCACTGTGATCAACACTAAATCATCACACACTGGAAAAATATAAAGGAAAAAAACCTGATAGAAATGAAGAACAATGTCCAACTTTCTTGTATATGTTCTCATAGCTAGCTTTGCTGATGAGAGAAAATGCAAGTAAAAACTCTTCTTGCCCTATTCCATCAAATCACATGCTATCAAATTTCATCACAAATCTTCATCTAACCAATATTATAAATAATTAAACAAGCATCAGAACCTGCGGTATCCCATAGGCCAATGTTGACTGTGTTTCCATCGACGACGACGTTGGCGCTAAAGTTGTCGAACACAGTCGGAACATAATCCTGCAACGGAACGAAAGCAATATTATGATTTACAATGATTAATCTCGAAGATTCTGGTTGTATTAAGGCAGTAGTACCGTTGGGAAAGTATTACTCGTGTAAGAAATGAGCATGCAAGTCTTCCCGACGGCGCCGTCGCCCACGGTCACACACTTGATGAACTTAGCCGTACTCATTTTTCTCTTCTTTTAGGTTGCTTATGCATCTAATCTGTTCTTGTTTATATATCACAGTCGGTTTGATCTGAGATTACAAATTGAGAACGAAATGTATGATGATTTGTTAGTGGATAATTATGGCTATCTTTGAGTTTAAGGATAGAGACGATTGGGTGCAAGGGAATTAGTGGTGAGAGTTGGTTGATTAAGTGATGAACAAGCGATGGAGAAAAAACAAATAACAAAAGAGAGAAGGTGATCAAAGGGAGAGGGTTGCTTACTCTATAACTAATATGCCATCATAATCATTTCTTAACAAAAATGTAAGAATTATTAATTGTGATCTATCAAGCCTGTCTATCTCATTTCAATAAGTCATCTACTTTAATAGATCACTTCATACAATAAAAATTTAATATATCAATTCTTTTGTCACACCTTATGTCATTGTTAGATTAATTTATTTTATCCCGCATTCTAGCTTACTTAATCATTTTATATTTCCTATTTTCTAATAAATATACTCTCAATAAATTAAAGATAATATTTTCTTTCATATAATATTATCACTATTTTGTGAACCTCACACGTCATTAGTCTACTTTATACTACAAATGAAGAAGGATGTAAGAATTTTAGTTAGAAATGAGATTGGTGAAGGAACTTATAGAGGTTATTGGAAATATAATCGTTTGTGTTTTTAAAAATATAAAAATAAAAAAAGGACTTGCATGTCTACCACTAAATCACTATAATATATTTTCGATGGTCGAAAAAAAAGAGAACTAAAAACAACAAAAAGAAACATAAAACAAAAACTTAATAAAAATAAAATAAATAAATAATCGAAATCTGCGTTGGCGCGCTGTGGATGCAACGCGTCTTCTTCTTCCAGCGGTAAATTTGGTTCATACTCTAATGATGAAAAAACAGTCGCCATCTTCTACGCTATCGGTTAAGGATGAAGTTCCTTAACTTGTTGATTTTGCATCGAACGTCGGGGGAGCTTTTGCCCATCGATCAATCCGGCGTCAAAATTAGGGTTTTGTGCGTTTTGCACGTTTGAAAGGAAAGAGAGTAAGAGAAAGTAAAATAGAAGGATAATTGATATTTCTTGAATGATTGAACTAAAGAACAATGTCCACTATTTATAATAGTGGATACTAACTTAATGAGCAAGACAAAAGATATGAAAAAGATATGCAAATCTATAATTAACTAACTAAATAATAATAATAATAATAATAATAATAATAATAATAATAATAATAATAATAATAATAATAAGCGTATCAACTCCCCCATGGTTGAAATCCACCTTGTCCTCAAGGTGGGCACCATGAAGCAACGATGAGTGTCGAAGAATCCTCCTGGGTCAAACATACACCGAATAATTGAGCGTCTCCCTGCATCAATGCGTCCATGAATGCTCAAGCATAGAGTGTCATTTTGCGGAGGAATCAACCGGGCATCGGCGTCGAGGAAAGTTGATCGATGATTAATACTTGTAATATCACCAACATGAGATTAATCACTCAATAATTTCAGCGATGCGTTGTCCATAATGGAACTACCCAAACCAATCTGGACTTGGGGAATCTTGAATCGAGAAGCATTCAATTGTCGCGCGCACTGAATCTCGATGCAACCGTGAACCGGTTTCTCTTTACATGCGGAATTCGGACTGGACTTCTCTATCTTCTCAACTTTTTCAACTCCACCAAAACGAGAAGAAGAATGTAGAATCTTCTCCGAAGAATCATCAAATCCTTCCTCGACTCGATCACAGTCAAGAATCACAATCTCTTTCTTATTGCACTCCAAAACATTCTCAACTGAAGTATTGGACAGAGCATAAGCCAACGAGCGATATTCCACTTGCCAAGGAAGAAATTTTGGCGGCGGCGGCGGCGGTTCGAGGGCGGTATCGGGAAGCAGCGCAAATGGTGGTGGTGTTGTACTCGACTGTTGCGGCGGAGCCAATGAGTCGTAGGGGACTAAACCCGACGGCCCCGGCGAAGCCTTGCTATTTCCTGATGGAGGAAGGTGCTAAATGAGGTCCCCAAACCCGAAAATTTGGGAGCCGTAGGGCTGCGCAGGTTCAGGCAGCTCGAGAGGAAGCATGTTGTCGATGCGTCGGTCGGCTGCAACAAGGAGAGACTCCATCCTGTAGCACGCTTCCAACAATTGTTGAAGTTGTGCGAGAGTCAGATGTGCCGTGGTGGTGGCTGCGGCGCGGGCTGATTCCATCCTGAGTTATGGTTGGGGGGCAGCGTATGATTGTATGCCGAGACCTCGTGAAAGGGGCGTTGTCCCGTTGTCTCCCAGTAGGCAGGTGGATCCCAACTAGTGGGTTGTCTGAGCGCGGTGTGGTGTAGCTGCTGAGGCGGTTGATAAGGCTGAAAGTATCCCTGCTGCGTGCACAACCTTGGCGGGTCCCAACAAGAGGGCGGTGGTGGCGAGTACAAATCTGTCTCGTAGGACGATGGTTGTTGATATGCAGTTTCCTGGCGCAGCCATGGCGGGTCCCAGGAAGTGGGTTGACGGACTTGGTAGGGATGGTGTTGTGGGTGGAGTCTCCCATCCTGTGGATATGGATATGATGGTTGTTGATCTAACGCTCTGATCGGATGGAGCAGGGGTTGAGGTACGGGCTGCCATGGGTGGTAATCTGCCTGCCGGAGTTGATATCTGGTGTAGCCGTATGACATATAGACAACGATTCAGAGGAAGAGCTCTCAATGAAAGCACCAATTATTAAGGATGAAGTTCCTTAACTCGTTGATTTTGCGTCGAACGTCGCGGGAGCTTTTGCTCGTCGATCAATCCGGCGTCAAAATTAGGGTTTTGTGTGTTTTGCACGTTTGAAATGAAAGAGAGAAGGAAAGAGAGTAAGAGAAAGTAAAATAGAAGGATAATTGATATTTCTTGAATGATTGAATTAAAGAACAATGTCCACTATTTATAATAGTGGATACTAACTTAATGAACAAGACAAAAGATATGAAAAATATATGCAAATCTATAATTAACTAACTAAATAATAATAATAATAATAATAATAATAATAATAATAATAATAATAATAATAATAATAATAATAAACGTATCACTATCACTATTGAATATCTCATTTCTTAGATTTTTCAAATTGAAATCCACTATGTTAAGACTTCGTGAATTCGATGATGAATGATACCTCAAATTTGGATGATTGTTTGCCACCCGCTTCCCATAGAAGTGCATTGTTGAGATTCCTCAGCTCTGAAGCCGGCCCATATAGAAACCAAGCCCATATTTTGACGTGTGCATAAATCCCAGGATATGATTATTTCATAGTCATTGTGGAATTGTAGTTTCTTTTATTAAAAATCGTCATATCCGGGGATTTTTAATAAAAAAAATCATCAATGTTAGGATTTTATTATTTATTATTTGGGCTTGTACTTGTTTAAATTCGATTTATAATAAATATCAATTACTACAATTTAAAATCCTATTCAAATATTGCATTTAATGACTGACATGTAGAACATTATGGAACCGATACTTTGCAACGTTTTGGTGAGCAATCAGACATTTTGTATTTTCTTATAGTACTATAGTATTTTTAATGATTTTCCATCACTGAATACGAGGGATGATAATAAGCCCTCAAATGTTTTGATTTAGTACGTTTTTTTTTCTGGAAAGTTGGATGATGCAATGGAAGAAATTAAGAAATAGTAGTACTGTAATTGGAAAATAGAGCGGTGATTCGTGGGTTTTTAATTACTCAACTCTTATGTATCAATTCATAGTATAATATAAAAAGGAGTACTACATACTTATGGAAACATGATGTACTAGTAAATTATGTACATTCCAAAACAAATAAACAATATATTATACTCCGTCTAAGTGCACTTAATAACACCACATGAACATGGATATAAATTCGGTAAAATTTCACTTATTTTGTGGAATTACGACGACTATATATTGAAAAATCCAAAACAAATAGTTATAGACCAAATTAACAAGTTACTATTGTATGTACATGAATGAATAGAAGCTACCAGAAAACACAGTAGTAACGAATTCTATGCATGTTGCAATTGAATTAATGATGTATAGAATACAAATATTGTGATTGTGAGCAGAGCAGACTCTCCAAATAGTCATTCCCAAGATCCTCTAATTCTAAAACATGACCATGATGAACCCCTCTTGATCTCTTGTGCAAAGGCTGTTCCAACACAAGCAACCCTTGTTCATCAGGCGCTTCCCTTTTCACAGTCTCGAGAGGGAAATTGAGACGAGTTTTGGGACCTCTAATCCGCAATGCCGCCTTATCATACGCCAGCGCCGCTTCCTCCGCCGTCTCAAACGTCCCCAGCCAAACCCTCGCCCCTTTCCTCGTCGAATCCCTTATCTCCGCCGCGTACTTTCCCCACGGCCGCCGCCTCACTCCTCTGTAATGCTTCCTCGTGGCCTCCGTCTTCGCAGCCGTTCAGTTCTTCGGCGGATGGAAATGGAATGATTTCTTGCAGAAACTGCTCCCACGCTTCGGCTCCCATCGATATCCATCTGCCTAAACTCGGAAGCCTCTCCAACATCTGCATCGATCCATCTCTTTCAAGGCTAGGCAAACCTTCCCACGCCTTTGAGGTTGATACGTCGTCGTCTTCACCTTTCTTCGCCATGAAATTCGCCCACACATTCTCGAGAATTGCTTCAGATGATTCGCTCTCCGCTCCCATAGTTTAATTAATCTATGATTTCAAAAATATTATGATAATTTTTTATATAACAGCTGTGGTTATATATATTTATATATATATATATATATATATATATATATATATATATATATATATATATGAGTTTTATCCATCTCGGAAAGAGTAAGAAACTTGTGTTGCAAGTTATTAGAAGCAAATTTCAAGGATGATTCTGCGGTGGATGAAGTTTTAGATAATTTAGTAAGACAAGTCTGCGTGTGATTAATTACTTGGAACATTCGATGTATAGTAATCATTTAGGAGGATTGTTTGGTGAAGAAGCAATGTTTTGATGTATTTTTCATATATATAGGATGTTTTGTAATGTGTAAATGCGGCCATAAATTGGAAAAGGTGCACGGGGTGACGTGCTGCTGCTTGATTTTTATTAGCTAACAATTAACTGGAAGATGCATTTGCTTATATGTTAAGATTATAGATTGTGTGATGTGGAAAAAGTAGCTACGAGAAATGTCAAAAGTCAATTCACGAATATACATGCATATGCCCGTGTTCACACTTACAGTAATAATACAGTATAAAACTGCTGACCGATGTAAAATTCTGATCGCTACACATCTTTGCACCTATATATAACATGTGAACCGACCAGTCTTGTGTCTTGATTTCTTGAATTGCAATAGGCATTTGGGAAGGCTATTATACACCCATTCTCCTAAACATACCATATTATAGAGATACATGCAGAGTTTAAATACGATTCGCATGTCAATCGAGGTAGCACATCGACTTTTGGGTCAGCGGACTAATCAAGCTAGAATTTTATTGACTTGAAAATTATGCATTTTAACCTTAAACATTCGGGTTATCTCGATTAGCTAATAACAACTGATATTAATATATCAAAGATCTAATATGATTTTTAGTCCTCAAAGTTGTCATTTAAAAAAAATCTAATTGGAACCACTCCCTATTCAAATATAAACAAGCTAGCGTGTATGTAAAAATCAAAATATTGAATCAAATATATTAAAGTTGAAACCTGCTACATAAAAAGTTAATGAAAAATGCAAGGGATGCGGCAGTGTGGAAACTGGAAGGTTTACTGATTTACAATTTGCAAGCATGGCATCACTTTGAACTTAAGCTTTCTGATACATGTAGAACTTGGTGGATATTTAAATAGAGATCACACGTTTATAGATAGTAGTCTTAAATTTCAAAGTAGAGTCTTGTCTGACATTTTTTAATTATTAGTAATTAATATCACGAATTTGCTAGTTAATCATTAGAGTAGTACTATTATTTAATACTTATGAGTTTGGATTGAATATAACCAGCGCCCAGCGGATTATTTGACGCAAGTTTTTTGTACATTTTGAAAAGTCACAAAAACTTATAACCAACATGATCAGTATCTAATACTCAAGTTTTATCAGCTTAAGGCCATGTTTGATAGGTAGATAACTCGAGAGATAGAATTATTTTAATAAATATGACATTTTAATTTGTAAAGATATATATGCGTATTTTGGTAACAAGATATTATGATATTATACATAACATGACATATTTTAGAAATGTGATAATCATATTTATTTCGAAGCAAAATCTAAAAATCCTACGCAATTGCGGCGATAAGTTTAATATTTAACAGACGGTCAAGACTCAAGTGATTTGGGTCATGTTCACGCCAAGAAATCGTGTTTAACTTTCAACGGATTTTAATTCATAATCTTAATTTTGAGTTATGTTAGTTTAATCTTGCCTAAACATCTCAAACTCATTCTTTAAAAAATAAATATAGTCCTAATAGAAGAAATCCTAGGTTTTAAATCGTGAATCTAAAATATTGGCTTGTTTAATTAGTAGCATGAATAAGACCTACTATTATATTAATATATCAATTTTATATCTATAGTATGTAATTCGTGGTTTGATAAAAGTATTAAAATTAGATACGCAATCTGAGAGATGAGCAAAGTCCCACTTATTAATATTTGCACACTTTTAATTTATATAGATCTGCGTATTTGATAATAAACAAGATATTATGGTATTATACATAATATAATTAGTTCAACTTGGAGATGAAGACATAAAATAAACAATCCCTCGACAGCGGGCAGTTGCTTTAATTTTATTAGCCGATAAAACTAATCGGCCTTTTTCAAGAACAAAATAAAATCACATAAATGGTAAGCATTCCAGCTGTTTTCTGCTGTCGTATTTATCTCTACATTTGGATAGAAGAAACATACATTATGAATTTATGATTGAAAATTAAATATACCATATGTTCTTGCACTATATTAATAAAATATTGAGAATAATTCACCGTTTCGAGCCTGAACTTAGATAGGAAAGAATGATAAAATCGAAAGATAAAACGATGAATATTCTGGAGCTAGGAAGAGATTTTAAGAAAATAGTATTTCCAAAATAATAATAGAAACAAACGTAGGTAGAAATTATGTACTACAAAAAATGGATGGATGTTGAACATAAAGTATAGCCGTTGCATTTAAATGAAATGGGACCATTTCTCTGTGATTTTTAAATTTTATTTCTAATGGTGTGTAGTTATTTCAACGACTGTGGACCTTCCTTCGTTCGTTTAATTGAAGAACTATTACTCGATAAAATTATAAATAAAAATTAGAGTCGAAGGTATTTACTATCTCCAATTTTTAAAATCATAAAAAGTCGCCAAAAAATATTGAAAGTCAATCTTGTACGTAACTAGTTTTCCACGGTTTGGCATTTTAGCCAGATAAAATTTTATGTGATAAAATTATATCTCAAGTGATGATTAAATCTATCAAAATGAAGTTGTTTTGAATAATAACTAGTACTAGTATTATACTTCAATTCGTGCCCTCTCCAATTTGGTAGTCGAAATGAGGTCTGAATTGCATAGCAAGAAATTGTAAATCACAAAACGCTTCAATGCAATAAGAGGCTTTCTGAAGCAATAAAATAAAATAAAATAAAATAATCAAATAAAAAAATGATGGAAATGCCCTTGCAAATTTTGAGCGATTGGATGGGAGCAATTATATATATGTTTAATTTGTAACTTTTTGCCCAATATTTCAACGAATCGTTAGCAATCAAATCGGAATAGGCATAATTAATAAAATTGATGTTGAATCGCACTTGAAAACTTCCAACAAGTTTTACTCTTTTTGCTTATATTTCTTACGTAAAAGTATATAAAATTCAGTCTCATCCTAATTAGAAGAGGTCATCTTCTCTGGGATCGCGGAATGTACAGAACTTGTACACTCAATTACCTTATTTATTTATAACTAAAGAATACATACGAGCACGCCGCATTAGGCATGCACACGGTTCTAAAACCGCTGGTTCCGGTTTGAAACCGTTGTGCGGGTTCCGGTTTGTGAACCGGCGGTTCGGTTCGGTTTGTGCATGTCTACGTCGCATGATTGATAGTAGCCAAAATAACCGGAGTATATTACTATTGGTAAAAGTTATTTAGTAAAGAGGGCTATATATATACATAGATAGAAGTAGTGGTTTCCTGAATCCGGCAAAAACAGTTTAGATTCTTTTTCCAATCATGTCTCTCTCCGGTTCATTCCTAACAGTTTCCGTGCTATTCCTTGTTCATTTAGTGGTTCTAGTCGTTTTCACGCAGCAAACTGCAGAAACGAGGAGGATTAACACTACAACCTCTGCATTTTTTGTGTTCGGTGACTCTACAGTTGATTCTGGCAACAACAACTACATTCCAACTATTAGTCGGAGCAACTTCCCGCCCTACGGCAAGGATCTTCCCGACCACATTGCCACCGGAAGGTTTACTAACGGCAAGCTCGTCACTGACTATTTGTGTAAGTAATATATCCTACATTTTTCATTCATAACATAGACGACTTAACAGCTGGTAAGATTCTCCGACCAATAGTAAGTTGTTTAAAATAATATATAGAAACTACAAGTCCATTTGATGCTATATTTGTGAAAGTGCAGCTTCTTATGCTGGGATCAAAGACATGATACCACCCTACTTAGACCCCACGCTCACCGTCGAAGACCGCAAGACCGGAGTTTGTTTTGCTTCTGCCGGCACTGGCTTCGACCCCCTTACTGCCCAAATCAATGTCTCTATCTCCCTTTAATCTCTATCTCTCTCACACACACATGTGACATGTACTACTACTACTACTATTATATAGTTTTGAGTATGGTGGATTTGTGAAAATGCAGGTGGTGATTCCTATACAAAAGCAACTAAAATATTTCAAAGAGTACAAATCAAGAATGGAGGTGGAGATTGGAAACGAGAAAACTAGAAGGCTGATAAGTAGTGCTTTTTTTCTAATTAGTGCGGGGACTAACGATTTTATGGTTAATTACTATGGGCCAACCAAAATTCGAAGCAAAACCTACAATATTTCTGCCTATCAGGAATTCTTATTACAGCAAGGCCAACAACTCATTCAGGTACGCTATACTATACTTTCTCCTTCACTGCAGCAGAAACAAATGCTACTATCATTCATTCAATTTCTTATATGGAGTAGTGCTATATTATTCTATATGAGTTAATAACTAGTATAACAAAAATTTTATCATAAGTGCTGCCGATGACAGCTTTGCTTGAATAAAGAGTGTGTACTATCCGTTGGACTGTTCATCCATCATAATTTCCATATTTATGAGGTGGGCCATATTAAGTAGAATATGGTTTTTTTTTAAGGGAACGTGTTAGCTTGAAAACCATATTTGATGATCATAAGCCCATCCACTACGTTGTCTCTATACCGTCCCTTAACTACTATTTGACCACTATTTGAGGGCCCCACTGTCCCTTTTTCCTCCATCCCTTAACTAAGGGACGGAACCTGCAACGCTCCGTCCCTTAATCGTCCCTTATTCCGTGCCTTAATTACTATTCATTCAATTCATTTTATATTTTTTTTCCAACCCAATTCAATTTAAACAAACACAATTCATTAAAATTAAAACAACATTACAACTTAAACTTAAAAAAATAGACATAATTAAAATTCTAAAAAAATAAAAATGACATAATTTAATCTTCTCCGCCAAAGTTTTCCCAAATGTGCTCAATTAGATCCTCTTGGAGTTGGGTGTGGGCGTTAGAGTCGCGTGTCCTTGCCCGAATAGCCAACCGTTCTTGTATAGACGGATGCGCTCCACTTCGCGGCGGACTACTTGCGGTTGAACTTCTGGGGGATTCGGGGTCGAACCAATTTCCCGCATCGGGTCCTTTGTCTCGGACAATCATGTTGTGCAAGATTATGCACGTATACATGATGTCGACCATGCTCTCCATGAACCACGAACGAGCTGGGGCTTTGATGATGTTGAAGCACGCTTGGAGAACCCCGAATGCCCTCTCCACATCCTTGCGCGCAGCCTCCTGCTTCTGCGCAAAAAGAGCCTGCTTTGGGTTCGCAGCCTGCTGCACGTCTTCACGAAGGTCGACCACTTCGGGTAGATGCCGTCGGCGAGATAGTACCCCATTTTATACAGCCGGTTGTTGGCGACGAAGTTGATGGCCGGCGCTTTACCATCCAAAACTTCGGTAAAGAGGTCGGACTGGTGGAGCACGTTTACGTCATTGTTCGAGCCAGGGACCCAGAAGTACGCGTGCCAGATCCAAAGCCGGTAGTCAGCAACGACCTCGAGTACAACGGTTGGGTGGGTACCTTTGTGGCCGCTCGTGTAGGACCCCCTCCAAGCCACCGGGCAATTCTTCCATTGCCAGTGCATGCATTCGACACTGCCAAGCATCTCGGGGAATCCGTGCACTTGTTCGTGCAGGTTGAGGAGGTACTGACAATCGTCCGTGCTTGGCCTCCGGAGAAATTCGTCACTGAAGACTGTCTGGACGCCTCTGCAGTAGTTGAGCAAGCACATGCGCCCAGTGGTGTCTCCGATGTGGAGGTATTCGTCAAATATGTTGGTCGTTTGTCCAGTCGCAAGCTGACGGATGGTTACAGTACATTTCTGCAGCGTCGTGTGGCTGGGACGGCCAACCGCGTCGAACCCCTCTCGGAAGAACTCTTCCCGGGCCGCCAAAGTATTCGCTATGTGAAGAAATAGCAGTTTACTCATGCGGAAACGACGACGGAAGTAGGTATCTCCCCAAATCGGGTTATCGCAGAAGTAGTCGCATACTAACCGTGCGGCGGCTTCTTCTCGATTCCGATTGATGTACTTCCGGGAGCGTCGTGGGGGTGGCGCGGCTTCCTCCGCCTCTCGTCGTCGATCTTCTTCAAGTGATTATTCCATTAATTGACGTATTTGCTCAAAAGGATCCATTTGTTTGAGTTGATTTAAGATGAAAATTGGAGTGATAGAGAGGATTTGAGAGGAATAGATGTGTGTTTGTGTTTGAAATGAGTATGAAATAGGATTATTTATAGAGTAAAAAAATTAAAAAAGGAAAATAAAAATTAACGGTAATATTATCGTTTGAAAATTAATTTTTTTTAATTTAAATTCGAATTAAAAAAATGAATTATTGCGTCATCCGTGATGACGCCCACTCGCGGGTCAGCGAGTGGGCGTCACACAAGCATCGGGCGCGTGGCGGGACGGCGCGTCCCGTGTCTCGCGTCTACGGGCTACGGGACGAGACGGGCGCGGGCTCGGGACGGGATGATCGTTGCAACGGGTCCCGCGAAGGACCCGTCCCTCAGGGACGAAACGCGAGCCCGGTGCGGGACGCATAGTGGATGGTCTAATAAATTAGAGAAGGGGAAAAGAATGAATAGAAAAATAAATAAATGTTAAATACTAACTATATGTGGAATGTGGAAACATAAACAGATTCAATAAAAGGTTTCAACCGCTTCATGAGATGAGGTTTTAAATATGATGTACTTATGTGACATTGTGGTGGCGTTCGATTGAAAAGATAAAATAATAATGAGATTCAATATATGATAAGATAAGATGGGCTTAGACTAAATTAGTATTACTAAATTTTATATTGATGTTTGCTTGAAGAGACTATGTCTTGGATTAAATTAGTATTACTAAATTTTATCTTTGCTTTACAAGATTATATCTTGGATAATTTTGTATGATGTTTGGCAAACAAGATTAACTACATTTATCTATTCTTCAAAAAATATTCAAAATAATTAAAATGCATAATTAATTAAAATAAAATTAAAACTATTTAATTTTAAATTATTTTTATTTCATATATTAGGAATTAGGATTAATACAAATACAGAACATAAAGCATAATTATACCACAAGCATTACTACTTATTTAATTTTATTTAATTTTCACCACCTCCTCCAACACCATTCCCCAAACATACAGTATTTAATTTCATTTAATTGCATAATTTGTTGTTGGAAAAAGTGAAAAACAACAACAGTAATTTATTGGTTGTTTAATTGCTTAATTATTAATGCACCCACACCACAAAGGCACAAATCGATGTTGAAAACTTGAAACCATCTATACGCACATACAGAGTAATAGGCGACGTACAAACAAAAAATGGTACTTGCACACAACATTGATATCACACACACACATAAAATCAGAGAGAATCAGCGCCACTGAGGGGGTAGCGCACGATGGCGAAGGAGTAGTTGGGTGAAGTCAGAGAGAAGATGTCTGAGATAAATTTTGTAGCAGGGGTTGGGGTCAGACGACTTGTCGCGGGATAAGTGTAGAAAAATGACCGTTGAGACGGGCAAAGATTGAATTGTCTCGGGCTGAGTTTTGGGGAAAAATGGAACCGAACATTGGATTAACGTAAGATTATAGAAGAAGATATGAGTTGTCTTGGGAACCGAACAGGCACTATATATACGACACGATACATTTTTTTATATTTGTTGTGGAAATACGGCACTCTATAGTCTATGCATTCTGGATAAGGAAAAGAGATCGTTTATAGCCAGTCAAATAAATATACGGTTAAGAACTATTTATATTCCAATTTTTTATAGTTTTAAATTTATTTCAGTGTTTCTAAAATATATACACTTCATACGTATTCTGTACAATAATACTTCAGTATCAAATCTATCGCCAAATTAAATAGCACTATTTCACACCAAATTGTAAAGTCATTAAGATGTTTATGAGTAAATTCTCATCTAAAATATTAAAAAATCACATGTCACATATGCTCAATACATAATTTTTAGCTTTTTTTGCAAGAGCAATTACTTATAAGATGTTAAGTCAACCATCTGACTACAGTCCAAAATATTCACAATTTGCTGTCTATCTTTTGACTTGCCTTTTTGTAGCTCATCATTTTGTGCCTTAGCATTTGTTTTTCTTAAAAAAAAGTCAACCATCTGACTCCGAAATTTAATTGTGTAATATCGAGTATTTAATAGTAATATTTTAAAAGATTAGATATAAAATTGATACTTTCAAAATATTAGGATACATTTTTTAAAAATTGAGATAAAACTACAATTAACCCTAAAATATATTTTCCAAAATGAGCCGTCTTCTCTTAAAACAGTCGGGCAACCTACCATATATTCTTAATTAAATATTTTAATTAACCTGACAGCATAGTAAAAATAATACAAGTATTTGTAAAATTTAATATACAGTTTATCACAAAATTAAACTAAAAAATTGTGTAGTAAAGAAATGTTGATACTTGCAGTTGTTGATGGACGTTTTCGTGACAATATATAGCTAAAAATCTTAATGCTATTGAAGTATAATTACGATTATTGAGCAACAAAAATTGAAATTGGTTGAATTAAATGGTTGGTGGGTGCAGGGGCTATTGGGTTTGGGGGCAAGGAAGATTGCCTTTGTGGGATTGCCACCAATAGGATGCGTGCCAGCTGTCATCACGCTTAATTCGGACAACGCACTTACTCACCGCGGCTGCATCCAGCGCCTCTCCGCCGTCGCGCCGTTATAATACCTTGCTGCAAATCAAATTGGCGGCTCTACAAAAGCAGATTCCCGCCGCCACTATCGTTTATGTCGATATATTTAATCCCGTAGATCGCATGGTCAGAAACCCCCAACAATTCGGTAACAATCTCTTCCCAATAGCAATCAGGTGCTCTGATTAATTTTATTACAGAACTATATGATATTGAATTTGAAAAATTGCAGGATTTGAGAATGTGAACATGGGTTGCTGCGGAAGCGGAATAATTGAATTTTCGGTGTTGTGTAATAACTTCTCTCCAGTTTGCTTGGACAATTCAAAGTATCTCTTCTGGGATTCCGTACACCCAACCTGTGAAAGTGTGTCCATGCAAACTACTGATTTGATCGAGTGGTGGAGCCTCTGCAGCTCAAAGAAGAGATCAAGAAATGAAGCTCGGCTTTGAGCTAGCCGAGAAAGGGAGTTCGGTTTTTGAGCCGAGAAGGGAGTTCGGTTTTGAGCCGAGAAGGGAGTTCGGTTTTGAGCCGAGTAGCGGTTATAACTAACTTTGGGAAATAGAGTTAGTTGGATTTTATTTCTTGATTGCATCTTGTATAAATAGCTCGATAGAGCTCAGTAGTGAAGTAGCAGAATTACACCATATACACACACACACCCAGAGAGATTAATTCTCAAGATAGCGAGCGGTTGTGAGCGGTAGAGTGTGAGTGTGAGTTCATTGTAATTGTAAAGAGTTCATCAATAAGATTCCGGTCATCTTCTCCGTGGACGTAGGTGGTTTATCACCGAACCACGTTATATCGTTTGCGTGCTTTATTTTCTCGATTACGTGTGTGAGATCAGCGGCATCGCAACCCAACAGGTGGCGCCGTCTGTGGGAATTTCCCAAAGGAGTTCTTGATTGCTTTCTGGGATAGTTAGGGTCCAAGAATTCCGGTACTTGAGCTGATCTTGGCGATTGCCCACCGTCTGTTTGAGAAATGTCTACAGCTAAGTTTGAGGTGGAGAAGTTCACCGGGAAAAATGACTTTGGGCTGTGGAGGTTGAAGATAAAGGCCATCTTGATGCAGCAGGGCCTATGGAATATCTTGAAGAATGAAGTCGATGCCGAGAAAGAAGCGGAGGTCGATGAAAAAGAGAAAGGAAAGCTTCAGGATATGCAGTATAGAGCCTACAGCACCCTAATCTTGAATTTGTCAGATAGGGTTCTGAGGGAAGTCTCCAAAGAGGAGACAGCTGCGGGAGTATGGACAAAACTTGAGTCATTGTACATGACCAAGTCCACTACAAATCGTTTACACCTGAAGCAGAAGCTCCTTGCATTCAGATTCTCAGATGCGAGAGGAATTACAGAGCAACTTGAAGAATTTGGTAAGTGTGTAGATGATTTGGAAAATATCGATGAAATGATCAAGGATGAAGATAAAGCCTTGATGCTGCTGAATTCGCTTCCTAAGAGTTTTGAACACTTCAAGGATGCGGTGTTACTTGGAAGAGAGTCCAAGGTTACATATGAAGAAATTCATTCTGCTCTGAAAATGAAGGAATCGCAGAAGAATGATTATTCCACTTCTACTAGACAAAATGATCCAGTGGCTGAGAGTCTTTTCTTGAAGAAGGGTCAGAACAAGAAAGTTTTCAACAAGAAGAAACAAAACAAAGATAAGGCTGAGGGAGAGAGGGAGACTAGAAGCTGCTACTATTGCAGAAAGCCGGGTCACTTGAAGAAGGCATGTTTTGCTTGGAAAAGGAAGCAAGAACAAGCGATCAATGCAGGTTCAAATACTGCAGATCTTGCTCAGGAAGTGGAGGCCAATGAGGCCTTGAATATACTCTCAGGGGCAAGAATTGAAGAATGTTGGATCATGGACTCGGGTTGCTCCTTTCATATATGCTCCCACAGATCCTGGTTTCAAAAGTTGACAGCACACACAGGATCAGTAATGTTGGGGAATGATCAGACATGTGATGTTAGAGGGATTGGAGAAATCAAGCTGAAGGTGAGTGATGGTAGTGTAAAAACTCTCACAGAAGTGAGGTTCATACCTCAGATCAAGAGAAACTTGATTTCTTTAGGGCTGCTGGAGTCCAAGGGCTACAGGTTTGAGTCCAGTAACGGAGTGCTCAGGGTGACAAAGGGTCCCAGAATAGTCATGGAGGCCAAAAGAAAGAATAGCCTGTATTACTTGGTGGGTGAAACCGTGATCAATGCAGCAAATGTTACTCAGTCAGAGAGCCTGGATCTGTGGCATGCTAGACTTGGGCATGTGGGGGAAAAAGGCATCAAGGAGCTTGCTAAGCTGGGTGTAATGAGGCTGGGGACATCAGAGAGGCTCAACAAATGTGAGTCTTGTATTCTTGGAAAGGCAAAAAGGCTACCATTCTCTGGTGGAAAGCACACTACAACAGCTCCCTTTGTATATGCTCACAGTGACTTATGGGGGCCTTCTCCAGCAGAATCCATAGGTGGAGGTAAGTATTTCATATCTATTATAGATGACTATTCAAGAAAGGTATGGGTTTACATCCTCAAAGAGAAGTCTCAAGCATTTGAGAGGTTTAGAGAATGGCATACTAGATATGAAAATGAGAGAGGGTCAGTGCTGAAGTACTTAAGAACTGATAATGGGATGGAGTTCTTA
This sequence comes from Salvia splendens, assembly GCF_004379255.2. Taxonomy (NCBI): domain Eukaryota; kingdom Viridiplantae; phylum Streptophyta; class Magnoliopsida; order Lamiales; family Lamiaceae; genus Salvia; species Salvia splendens. Next base: position 30,890,832 of record NC_056039.1, read on the forward strand.
TCTACTGAGTTTGATAGCTTCTGTAAAATGAAAGGGATAAGAAGGCATAGGACCGTGCCAAGGAACCCTCAACAGAACGGGCTGGCAGAGAGGATGAACAGGACGTTGCTAGAAAGAGTGAGATGCATGTTGTTCTACTCTGGAATGCCAAAGAAATTTTGGGCAGAGGCTGTTTCTACTGCAGCTGATCTGATTAACAAATGCCCCTCTTCATCAATTTCTAATGAGACTCCTGATCAGAGATGGTATGGAACTTTGGGAGACTACTCAGGCTTGAAGATTTTTGGGTGTGCGGCTTATGCACATATCAAGCAGAATAAGTTGGAACCAAGAGCAAGAAAATGTGTGATGTTGGGATACCAAGATGGAGTGAAGGGGTATAGGTTATGGAATATGGATGAAGGGGGTCAGAATATCATTGTGAGTAGAGATGTAGTGTTCGATGAAGGAGAAATGCCATTCAAGAAAAGTAGAGCACCCCCTGGTGGTGACAGTAGCTCTAGCATACAAGAGTTTGAGTTTGATGAGAAATCTGCTTGGTCTGATGCTGATGAGGATGTTGAAATCTCTGAACACCAAGAAGAAGGTGGAGCTTCCAGTTCTCAGTCAGATGAAAACACAAGAGGTGGAGATCCATCAAATCAAGGAAACAGAAGAAATCCAAGGAGGAATGCAGACTTGCCCAGCAGGTTTTCAGATTATGATATGAGCTTCTTTGCTCTTTGTGTAGCAGAGGTGCTCATGTTCTCAGAGCCTTCAACCTATGAAGAAGCCATAAATTGCAAGGAAAGTCAGAAGTGGATCAGAGCCATGGAAGAAGAAATAGAGTCCTTGTTGAGAAATGGGACTTGGATTTTGGTGAATGACCCAGGGACTCAGAAACTCATAAGTTGCAAGTGGCTATTTAAGAAGAAGGTTGAAGTTGGGGAAGTTGAAAGCATACGTTTTAAGGCAAGGTTGGTAGCTAGAGGATTCACACAAGTAGAAGGTATTGACTACACTGAGGTGTTCTCTCCAGTGGTAAAACACACCTCCATTCGGATCTTATTGGCCTTGACAGCTCATTTTGATTGGGAGCTGCATCAACTCGATGTAAAAACAGCTTTTTTACATGGGGATCTAGAGAAGACGATCTATATGATGCAGCCTAAGGGTTTTGAAAGGCCTGGAGAAGAAAAGAAGGTTTGCTTACTTAAGAAAAGCCTATACGGGCTCAAGCAGAGCAGTAGGCAGTGGAACAAGAAGTTCCATGAGCAAATGGAGCTGATGGAGTTTGAGAGATCCAGCTTTGATAGCTGTGTATATGTCAAGAGAAGTGGAGATTTGATAATAGCCTACCTGTTACTGTATGTAGATGATATTCTACTAGCTGGATCAAGCTTGAGTGAATTGCAGATTGTAAAAGATGAGCTTAAACAAAAGTTTGAGATGAAGGATCTTGGGGAGGCAAAACGAATCCTAGGCATGGACATTGTCAGAAATAGGAAGAAGAAGGAACTGAGGCTTGTGCAAGCTGAGTACATCAAGAAAGTGATAAGGAAATATCAGGTGACAAATGCAAAGGCAGTCTCTACTCCATTAGCAGGCCATTTTAAGTTGAGCAAAGAACAGGCGCCTAAAACCGATGAAATCAGAAGGGAAATGAGTGCGATACCATATGCGAATATAGTGGGAAGCATAATGTACTTGATGATATGTACAAGGCCGGATGTGGCTCATGCTATAAGCGTGGCTAGCAGGTACATGGCTGATCCGGGTAGAGAACACTGGATGGCTCTGAAATGGATCTTGAAATATTTGGGAGGATCTGTTATGATTGGTTTGAGATTTGGTGGAAAAGCATGGTCTGAGAAAGATGAGATTCTGGTAGGCTACTGTGATTCTGATTATGCGGCCAACTTGGATAATAGGAAGTCCCAAAGCGGCTACATATTCACTTTGTTTGGTACAGCCATTAGTTGGAAGTCGAATCTACAACCGGTGGTCGCATTGTCCACAACTGAGGCAGAATATATTGCACTAACAGAGGCCGCAAAGGAGGGAAAATGGCTACAAGGAATCTTACAAGATCTGGGGATAGAGCTGGGAGCAGTAATGATTAATTGTGACAGCAATTCAGCCATATGCTTAGCCAAGCACCAAATGTTCCATGAGAGATCTAAACATATCGATGTAAGGAGGCACTTCATCAGAGACGAAATTCAGAGTGGGAAGATCAATGTGGTGAAGGTTCCCACTGAAGAAAATGCCTCAGACATGTTAACCAAGTCACTGCCAACTTTGAAGTTCAAGCATTGCTTGAAGTTGGTGGAAATTGTGGAATGTTGAAGTATGGAACAGGATTGAGAAGGGAATCTAGATATTGATGGAGTTTTGCAAGGACAAGGTGGAGATTTGTGAAAGTGTGTCCATTCAAACTACTGATTTGATCGAGTGGTGGAGCCTCTGCAGCTCAAAGAAGAGATCAAGAAATGAAGCTCGGCTTTGAGCTAGCCGAGAAAGGGAGTTCGGTTTTTGAGCCGAGAAGGGAGTTCGGTTTTGAGCCGAGAAGGGAGTTCGGTTTTGAGCCGAGTAGCGGTTATAACTAACTTTGGGAAATAGAGTTAGTTGGATTTTATTTCTTGATTGCATCTTGTATAAATAGCTCGATAGAGCTCAGTAGTGAAGTAGCAGAATTACACCATATACACACACACCCAGAGAGATTAATTCTCAAGATAGCGAGCGGTTGTGAGCGGTAGAGTGTGAGTGTGAGTTCATTGTAATTGTAAAGAGTTCATCAATAAGATTCCGGTCATCTTCTCCGTGGACGTAGGTGGTTTATCACCGAACCACGTTATATCGTTTGCGTGCTTTATTTTCTCGATTACGTGTGTGAGATCAGCGGCATCGCAACCCAACACAACCCAAGCCGCTTACTATTCTGTTTTTCTGGGCCTTCGTCCGCTTGTCGATCGATTCATGCACATTTAACTTGTTTCAAAGATTCATTTTTATGTATAGAGATTCTCTCCTTCTCCAGAGCAATGACAGCAGCTTCTCGTGTCTTGTCTTTAATTTATTCTTCACCTTCTCTTTATTGGATTTAGACATGTGTGATGTGTGTATTATTCAAATTCTCTAAGGTTGAGTACCTTGGTTTGTATGAAAATTTGAGGAATAACAAAATTCTTTTACTTTTGTTAATCATGGATGGAGAGGCAAAGATTGAAGACATGGATTAGTTTGTTTGGTAGAATTGAGCACATAACATTTACTATCTAATTCGGGTTAAGTCAAGCTTTATCTCCATCTCGCTCCTCTCTCATCCTCCTCTGCTCAAGTCTACAACCATTGTCTGTGTGGGCTGAGGGAAGCGCGACGGATTTGCAGCGGTGGCAGCAGACGCCAAATCGAGGGAGTGAGAGCCCGATGGGTTGACCAAATAGTAGAGTGGTAATGCATCATGCCGAATATTTCAAATTCAAGTCATTCTATGGCGTGATCTTTAAATTTATGGTCATTATTTACTGTAAACAAGAAAGAAAGAAGGGATGAACATACGGTGGTGGAGGGAGAAGCAATGTTAATTATTTAACTGATTAACATGTGATAGACAAACTAATTGATTGATTAATTAAAATGTGGTGGGCAATAAGTAAACAGCTTGCATTTCTAATAAATTGATTTTATCAATCAATTAATCATTTTATAGATATTAATTGTTAAAATAATATTAGACATAATTATTTAGCTAATTAACATCTTATAGACGAATTAATTGATTGATTAATTAAAAGGTGGTGGACAATAATTACACAGCTTGCATTTCTAATAATTTAATTTTATCAATCAATTAATCATTTTGTATATATTAATTGATAAGATAATATTAGACATAATCTTAATTGCCAACCAAACAACAAAATAAAATCTAAATAGTAGTACTAATCTAATCTTATGCAAATCAAAATGCAACTTATCTCATATTTATCTCAGTATAATATTATCTACCAAACCAAATAGGTACTAGAAATTACCAAAACATCTATCAAGGATTCACATGGAAAATATATTTTACTAATATTTTTTAATCTCTCAGATAAAAATAATTCTACAGTGTTAAATGCTACTCCATATAAAGTATCGCATAAGACACAGTAGGAATCATGACACAATTCTGTTACGTTGTAGTCTAGTTGGTTAGGATACTCGTTGTGAGAGACTTGGGTTCGAATCCTATCATGTATCAACATAACTGTTCTTTTACTTTTTATTTAGTAGATGCTAGAATAGGATAAAACCAATTTAAATAGATGATTTAAAGTCATTACACATAAAAGGATTCCAATAGATATATGATTTTGTTTTTGAGAATCAGATTTTGTCTTGCAATGCACGAAAATAGTTATGGTTGAAATTGATTTGAATGGATGAATTAATGTCATTACATATAAAAGGATTATTCCAAAATATGAAGTTTTTTTCTGTTGAGAATCAGATGTTGTCTTTGTGTGATATATGTACAATGTGAAAGAAATTATAGAAAAGCCATGATAAAGAAGAAGAAAAGCTTTCCAAAAGTATATGTTGTATTTCACATTTTGACATAAGCAAGCAATAACGGACGCAGAATACAAAGCCCGTGGGGTCGAACAGAGTAAAAATTAATATTTATATAATATTTAAAAAACTGTTTTTTAAAATAATAATATTAAATATTTTTATATAATAAATTATGATAAGAAAATATAATATATTATTTTGTATCTACAGAAATTTTATAAAATTATACAACTAGTAATTAACAAAATAAGAAGAAACTTATAAAATAAATTGATGCCTTAAAATAGATTTCCGCAAAATGAATACAATGATTTAGAATATTTAAAAAACTCATTTACGGAATCCCAAATCCCCAGCTCAACCCAAATTTCAAAATACTAAATCACACCTTTATGGAGTATATTATTTTTATAATAAAATAAATTAATAGAATATAAAATTTATTTTCTATTTATAGTAAAAGTAAAATAAAACCAGACAAATTGTCAAAATGGACTCCTAATGCCGAATAGAGGTTGTAAAAAATAAATAGTTTTACTTTTATCTTTGGATTTAAATAGTTATTTTTAAAATTTGTATTTAAATATTTTTATAAAATAATCACGTGACGAGTTATCAACTATTTTTTAAAATCAATAAATTAGAATTGAATTATCGTTGAAATAGAAATTATAAACATAATTATCTAATATTAATAATAGTAGTAGTAAGTAACCTAGCCTATTTCATGAAATAAGCCCATGGAGTTAAAACAAGGCCATAAACAAGGACAATTGATTCGAGTGCCCTGGCACAGGGTCAAGGCAGGGCTGCGTGGGGTCGAAGGTCCATGAAATGAAGATTCCGGCAGCTCTCGACGGACTCCGGTGGGGTCGGGTCCGTCATTGTAAGCAAGTAAGAACATTATATAGGTGCAAAGGAAGAGTCTGGAATGCATCCTATAATCCTAGCAGAGAGTACAATAAATAATAGGAAGATGATGAGCTGTTTGTAACGGAAAAATCTTCATAGCTCATCGAATGTGCTGCTTCAACTGGAATGAAGGAATTTCATCCGATGACTTGCCCTTTATTTGTATCTTCTTGCTATTCTTTTTCTTATTTTCATGTAGATGAGATTGTTGAATAATTGCAGCTTCTTTTAAGTATGATAAGTTAACACAATGCAGGGAAATAAATATGGTTAAAACTTGTAGCTTGTGATGGATCAATATCAAAGCTGGGATAAGTCTAGAGCTTAATCGAGCTCATTAATACGGCAGTGTTCAGTAGCCATCCGATTGGGATTAGTTGGGAGCTTTTAATCTCAGCCGTTGGTTCATAGATAGCCGTTATGTTTGAATACATGTATAAGTAGTTTGTTTAGTTTGTTTGAGCTGCAGTTAGCTCACGATTGTATTCCCAAAATTGATCTGCAGATAATAAGAGTTTCTCGTTTCTCAAATCTTCTTCATCTTCTTCGAATTCTTGCTATTGATTCTAACAATTGGCGCCGTCTGTGGGAAGAGAAGTTGCCGATTGAGTGAGAAGTCAGTCGATATTGTTTCTGTTGGAATCGGATCCGCGACGCGAAAATGGCATCAAGATTTGAAGCTGAAAAGTTCACGGGCAAGAATGATTTTGCCTTGTGGAGGATGAAGATCCGTGGTCTACTTACGCAGCAAGGATTGTCTTCGGCCTTGACGAAAGAGGCGAAGGAGGGGAAGGAGGCAGAGGCGGCCTCAGATGCGAAATCTGCTGCGAAAGATGATGAGATCGAAGCAAAGGCATTCAGCACGATCGTACTATGCCTCGGAGATAAGGTTTTGAGAGAGATATCCAGAGAAACTACAGCGGCAGGTATTATGGCAAAACTTGAAGATTTATACCTTACAAAATCCCTAGCAGATAGATTGCTTATGAAGCAACGCTTATATTCATACAAATTTGTGGATGGAAGATCAATTTTAGAGCAGCTAGAGGATTTCAATAAGAATGTGGACGATCTTGAGAATATTGATGTTTCTATTGGTGATGAGGATAAGGCTATATTACTATTGAATGCGCTTCCTAAAAGTTATGATCAGCTATGAGATGCAATTCTTTATGGCCGAGAAAGGACTATCACACTTCTTGAAGTGCAATCGGCCTTGAGGTCTAAGGAACTGCAGAATGGAGATGGAAGACCTGCTGATTCTATCTCGGAGAGTTTGAATGTCAAGAAGTTCAAGGGGAAGAAGCCATTCAAGAAGTTTAATGAGCCCTATAAGCCTGCACCACCAACTGATCAGAAAGAGACTCGTTCTTGCCATTGGTGCAAGAAACCCGGTCATTTGAAGAAGGATTGCCATGGTTGGAAAAAGAAACAGGCGGAGTTGAGAGGTAAAGCTGTGAATACCACTCAGGAAGTGGTTGATGATGAAGCTCCAGTGGCTTTGAATGTTATGGAGCAAGTGGAGAATGGTTCTTGGATCATGGACTCCGGGTGCAGCTTTCATATGACCCCCAATCTTCACTGGTTCGATGATTTGAAGGAGATAGCTGGCTCTGTGATTCTTGGGAATAACCAAATTTGTGAAGTAACGGGCATAGGGACAATAAGGCTGAAGGCTGGGAATGGCCGAATGATTATCTTGAGTTCTGTCAGGTTTATTTCGGATGTTAAAAGGAATTTGGTGTCTCTGGGGTCTCTTGAGGGTAGAGGGTGCAGAGTGGTGTCTGAGAATGAGGGAATGACAGTAAGCAAAGATGGGAAGGTGCTTATAAAAGCCAAGAGAAAGGGCAGTTTGTATTACATGAATGCTACTGTCATGGTGAAGGATCAGAATGAAGCTCATGTTGCAGTGTCTGATAGCCTAGATATTTGGCATCAAAGGAGCTGATCAAGAGGGGTTTTGTGCAATGTAGGGATTCTGGAAGTGGTTCTACAGAGTGTGAAGAGTGTGTGTTGGGCAAGGCCAAGAAGCTGCCCTATCCAAAGGTAGTGCATACCTCAACAAAACCTTTAGATTATGCCCATAGTGATTTATGGGGGCCAGCTCAAGTGAAGTCCATTGGAGGAGGCAGATATTATATGAGCATCATAGATGACTTTTCAAGGAAAATTTGGATCTACATATTGAAAGAAAAGTCAGAAGCCTTGGCCAAATTCAGAGACTGGTGCATTGAAGTTGAAGCTGAGAAGGGAATGAAGCTTGGCTGTTTGAGGACTGACAATGGCTTAGAGTATGTGTCTGGGGACTTTGATGCATTCTGTAAAGCTAAGGGCATCAAGAGACACAGGACCGTGCCCATGAATCCACAGCAGAATGGAGTGGCCGAGAGAGCCAACCGCACCATTCTTGAGAGAGTAAGATAAATGTTGCTGGCAGCCGGATTGGAGAAGAAATTCTGGGCTGAGGCAGCCTCTACTGCAGTGAAGCTGTTGAATATGTGCCCCTCATCAAGTATAGATGGAGATATTCCAGATGTGAGGTGGTTTGGGAGACATAGAAACTATGAAAGCCTAAGGAAATTAGGTTGTAGAGCCTTTGCACACATCAAGCAAGGGAAGTTAGAGGCTCGGGCTCTTAAATGCATCATGATAGGATACCAGCCAGGAGTAAAGGGGTACATGTTATGGTGTGTAGAACCTGGAAATGGCAACGTTGTCATTAATAGAGATGTTATCTTTTGGGAGCATGATCTACCTTTTAAAAGGAAATCTGATGTTTCTGAAACCGAGCATGTAGTCCTTCCAGAAATTGAGGTGGAGCATGGTAAAAATGATCATAGCCAAGATGATGAAATTACTGGTATTCATGATGAAGCCACTGGTATTCCACAATCTCCACAGTAGATTTCACATCAGTCCACCCCATCCACTGGAAGAAGCTGGAAGTTGGCTAGGGATAGAGTCAGGAGAACTATCAAACCTTCAACTAAGTACTCTGATGCTGAATTCCTATTTTTCTGTTTAATGGTGGCAGAAGAAGTGGAGTACTCAGAGCCTGGTTCATATGAAGAGGCTATGCAAAGTAAAGAGTGGGAGAGTTGAATGCAAGCAATGGTGGAAGAGATTGACTCACTGCTCAAAAATAGCACTTTGGGTATTAGTTGAGAAACCAAATGGAAGGAGGGTAGTGAGCTGTAAATGGGTCTTCAAGAAGAAGATAGAAGGTGCTGATGGGGATAAGGTGAGATATAAAGCCAGATTAGTGGCTAGAGGGTTCACCCAAGAGTATGGCATTGATTATGAAGAGGTTTTCTCTCCTGTGGTGAAGCACACATCAATAAGGGTGTTGTTGGCTATTGTTGCAAGAAAGGACTGGGAGCTTGATCAATTAGATGTCAAAACAACATTTTTGCATGGTGATTTGAAGGAAACAATATACATGGCCCAACCAAAGGGTTTTGTAAAAGCAGGAGATGAGAAGAAAGTATGTCTGCTGCAGAGGAGTATCTATGGACTGAAACAAGCAAGCCGACAGTGGCACATGAAATTCAATAATCATGTGATGAAAAATGGCTTCACAAGATCAGCATATGATGAGTGTGTTTACATAAAGAGAGCAGGTGGAGCTGTGGTTGCATATCTACTATTATATGTAGATGACATGCTCTTGGCAGGAGCTGATTTGGAAGAAATAAGGAAAGTAAAATCTGATCTCAAGGTTGCTTTTGAGATGAAGGATCCGGGGCCTGCAAGAAGGATCCTTGGAATGTCAATAGTGAGGAAGAGAGAAAGCAGGCAAATCTTACTGACACAAGCAGATTATGTATCAAGACTGATCAACAAGTTCAAGATGAGCAATGTAAGGGAAGTCTCAATTCAATGCCAATGGGGCAACATTACAAGTTGACAACTGAGCAGGTGCCTAAATCTGATGAAGAGAGGAAGGAAATGCAGAATATTCCCTATGCAAACATCATTGGGAGTGCTATGTATGCAATGATTAGCACACGGCCAGATATAGCTCAAGCAATCTCTGTGACCAGCAGATATATGTCAAACTATGGAAGGGAACACTGGTCTGCCCTGAAGTGGCTGATAAGATACTTGAAAGGTGCCACGGATGTAGGGATCATGTTTGATGGAGGAGCTGCATTTGAGGGTGATGCTTTAGTTGGTTGGAGTGATTCTGACTATGCAGGGAATCTTGATACTAGGAGATCCCAGTCAGGTTACTTGTTTACTCTCTACGGTTCTGTAATAAGTTGGAAGAGCAGCCTTCAAGGAGTGGTTGCCTAATCAACAACTGAAGCGGAGTTTCTGTCCTTAACAACAGCAGTGAAGGAAGGGTGTTGGCTGAGGGGAATTCTGGAGGATTTTGGCATAAATCAGAAAGTTGTGAGCATTGGTTGTGTTAACAACAGTGCTTTGTGCTTGGCAAAGCATTCGGTCTACCATGAAAGGAGTAAGCACATTGATGTGCGGCTACATTTCATAAGGGAAAAAATTGAAGAAGGAGAAATAAGGGTATTCAAGGTTGATACTGCTGAAAATCCAGCAGATATGTTAACTAAACCTCTACCAAGATCGAAGCTGGACTTGTGCATGAGGTTAGTTGGTTTACAGAGAGAGATCAAGACTGTGTGATGATTGATGATTGATGATTGAGCCATCAAGGTGGAGTTTGTAGCTTGTGATGGATCAATATCAAAGCTGGGATAAGTCTAGAGCTTAATCGAGCTCATTAATACGGCAGTGTTCAGTAGCCGTCCGATTGGGATTAGTTGGGAGCTTTTAATCTCAGCCGTTATGTTTGAATACATGTATAAGTAGTTTGTTTAGTTTGTTTGAGCTGCAGTTAGCTCACGATTGTATTCCCAAAATTGATCTGCAGATAATAAGAGTTTCTCGTTTCTCAAATCTTCTTCATCTTCTTCGAATTCTTGCTATTGATTCTAACAAAACTGATTTAAATATATGAAATAATGGCATTACATATAACAAGGATTATTCCAAAATGTATTTATTGTTGAGACACAGATTTTGTGTTCGTGTGATGTATGTGCAATGCACGAAAACAGTTATTGTTAAAACGAAAAGTGTTGGTTCTCAGCCTATTAGATAAATGTCTAGTTAAGTATGCAAAGCCTGGTGGCCTTATGACCACTGTGACAACTATGAAAAATATCAATGCACAGGATGTATGATACCTGAACCGCAACGTGTTTTAATCCTGGTAGCAATATCGTAATTTCAGCAATACAAAGATATACGTGTTCATCAAAAGAAAATTAAATTTATAGGTGTGGTTAATTGTGAAACCAAAAAAAAAAGGAAGAATTTCCATTTGTGCGCTGCAAATGCGATATATGTGCGATGCACAAAAAATAATTGTGGCTAAAATGAAACTTAAATAAGATAGGGTTAATATCTATAATTTCTCTCAATGATATAATTAAAATATGATGGGATGTAGTCACTGATATAATCACTCAATTTAAATTAAATTCTGTTAATCAAATTTCTGCCCGTATGGCCATAACCGTTCTTCAGTTTCAATGGAATCTTTTAGTTATGGTCTTTTTCAGCCATTAAATCTATGAACATATATATATTAGTATTACTCCATCTCTCCCACTTTATTAGCCTCATTTGAGTTCAACACAAGTTTTAAGAAATGTAAAAGAAAGTTGTTGAAAAAAGATAGTGAAATGTGAATCCTACTTTTATATATTAGTTTTATAATTAAATGTGAGCGGAAAAAAGTTAGTGGAATATGAGCTTATTACTATTTATGGAATATTCAAACCGGGACTCCTAAAATGGGACGCAAGGAGTGACAAACTGCGAAAGTTAAAAGAGGCAATTAACTTGATAGATTATTAACATCTTCCATATTAAAACTTAATCTGCTTTTTACATTCCAAAATAGTTTAAAACTCTAAATACCAAAAAATGCAAAGGCACTAAAAAACCAACCTCTTTTTTCATCTACTATTTATTTATAAGAACTAAAAAAAATAGACTAAACCTATTTTTCTGAAAGTATAGGCTGTAATATGTTCACATCCACTAAAAGAAATTACTACTACAAGTATATGCTACAGTGCTGATAGATTACTAAGTACTCAATATTCAATAAACATTAATTATATTGATTGTATAAACAGTTATATTAGTTACAGTACAATTTTAATCAGGATTCCGTTGTAGTCTAGTTGGTCAGGATACTCGGCTCTCACCCGAGAGACCCGGGTTCAAGTCCCGGCAACGGAACCAATATTTTTTTATTACGTTTAATTATTCTGATTCAGAATAAGCTGATAGTACCGCACCAGCATTAATTAAGTAATTAACTGAAATATCTGTAAAAATATACTAGGTCAAATCTCTGCATGAAACAAAGTACTACTAGTTTAGAATCATTTGTAAAAATATACTAGGTCATATGATCTCAGGTATCTCTCTGTCTAATCACCATTTGTATTTCTGAAAATATTAGCGATGCATTAGACTGAGATAGCATCAATTGCAAGCATATTCAGATTACAATTGGGTATTCCACCAAACAAGACTTACTTAGATGAATCGAGCTGCATCGTCACCAGACCATCATTCACCAACTTAGCCTTCAGATAGAAAACAAGAATCTTAGTGTTTTGAGCACACCCACACACTAAGGCCAGGGTTATAAGTGATGACACAAAGCTATGGATCTTACTTCCATCATTGCTCCAAATACACCATCTGCATTGAATGAACAATCAGTGGTTAGTATAAACCTTGTTGAATTATTTTTGTGGAAGCAACACATAACAGTGTGGAAAGCATCTCATCGTTGGCGATAACAAGCCAACAACACGCAACCTAATTGGGCGGAGAAAGATAATCATTTTGAGACTTATTGTCCAAGTTCAGAAAATGCTAAAAGTATTGAAAAGGCTGTTATTCTCTTCAGTAAATCAGTACCATAGGCATACATTATAGCCGCTCCTTAAAACTATAGCAGAACTATGTATTTGCTTATCGGTGGAGCGTGTGAAGTTTACCTAAGCTTAAAGAGTAGTGTACACAGTAAATAAGGAAAGCATTACAACTTACAAGGCCTTATTTGACAATTCTTTTGTATGCTATCCATCACTATTAAGAAACCAAGCTAATACGTAGTGACAGATACAAAGTTCATAAAACGCATATCACCTTTAACAGCATCTGCACGGTAAGCTTTCTGAAATCTTTCAACTAGAGAAGCATAGAATGATTTAGCTGCAGCGGGGGGTCATCGCCACATGAAAATCGGGTTTGTTGCCTTTTAATACCCCATATAACGTAAACTGACTAACTGCACAAAATCAAACCACGGCGCCATCAGCACCCAACTCAATAGTCATCAATCCAAACTGGAATCAACATAAAAGGAGTCTTACCTAATAGAACTTCATAATTTTTTTGCATAACCTGTCAATGAGCATCAAAGTCATGAGCCATCAAATCACCCTTCAAGCAAATGCATAATAATCTCATGTTCTTCAACAGCTATGGCCTTCTTTTTCTTTGTAAAGTATTTCCTACTGTAAAACAGAATGGTAAAACTGCCACACCTTCCCACCTATTGTATTTTGGAAAACTCTTATAAAATCATCAACTTAGACATTACTACTATTTTTAAAGTCATCTAAAATTGCTACTCTCAGTTCAACTGTTCTGTTCTGCTAAAAAATTACAACTACAAGTACACTAACAGTGATGCAAAATTAGATTTTGCTCAGCAGAGTGAATGTTAAACTTTCAAAGTAAAACTCAGAGAAGGGAGTGAAAATGAGTAGAATTCAACTGGAAATATAAGGTTGATGAAATTACATTTTGGTCCCAAGCTTTCCCAGTTTTTTAGTGTGTAAACAATCTCATGTTCAGCACTTTGCGACATCTGCACCACAGAAAACATATCAAAACGATAGCTTAAAAAAAACTTTTCGATTTATGCTTACATGTATTATTCAGCGTCAGCCTCATGAAGCCCGACGAGGACAAGCAGGCCCGGGCCAATCGACGATATCAAGCGGCCTTCCACCTGCAATCTAACTGAGGTGAGCAATCGTAATCCAAGTACATACGACACCGTTTTGAGTAGGTGAAAGAGAGGGAGAATGCAATTGTAGGTAGACCTCAACGCAAGCAGAAGCCACGCGCTGAACCACGGCCCTCATTGATTTGATTTTTTGGTTTCTTCTTCCGGAGCAAAGACCGGTGGTGGGCGTAGGATAGCAGAGCGGCGTAGGGCAGTAAGGTGATGTTTGGTTTGTACTAGTAGATGAAATGCGGTGAGGAAATCGCCTTTATAGGGCACTTTGCCTTTAAAATAACGCAAATGTACCCATTTTGATAACAATTCCATTTATGGGAAAAACGCCGATGAAATTGGCGTGTTTATAAGTAAAAACGCCAGTGACATTGGCGTGTCTATACTCAAACACGCCAACATAGTTGGCGTTTTATACTTGTGCCGTATTTTGGGCGTATTCTTTCCAATGATCATTACGTTAAAACACGCCATTGGTGTTGGCGTGTAGTATATAAAACACACCAATGACATCGGCGTGTTTAAAAGGAAAGACGCCAATAACATCGGCGTGTTTAACCAAAAAACGCCAATTTGAGTGGCGTGTTTTAACAGGCTGATATAGCAGCCTCCACCCCCAAATCGCGAAAACATCACAGCACACCACACTTTGCGATTTTTCTCCGAGCAGCGCCAATCTCCGCGAATTCGCCCTCCTCTCCGTCATTTCGCACTCCATTCATCAATCGGTGCTATTCTTCTCCAGATTCATATATTTTCTTCGGTTAGTATGCTTATCTTTTACAATATTAGTTGAAATATTGTAATGGGTTGTGAATTGAGTTGAAATATTATGCATTTTGGATCGGTTGAATGACATTATTGTTGATTATTATGTTGGATTGTTTGGGTTTAAGTGAATTTGTGTATAAAATTGATTATAAACCTAAACCCTAGGGTTGTTATAGCTAAAAAATGGGTAAATTGTTTTGGTTTATGTGGGTTTTGGTTGATGTATGTTGATTAGTTTGAATTGTTAAATTTGTTTATATTGTTAGGTTTGTCAAATTGAAATTGGACAAATTGAAATTGTTAGGTTGGACAAATTTGTAATTGAAATTGTCAATTTTGTGTAGATGAATTGTGTTATGATTTTGGGTGTGAAATGTTGTGTAGGTGAATTTGTGTATTGTGAATTATTTGATTTTGGTGTTCCATTTTGTGAAATTGGATTAAATTGTATGTAATTATTGAATGCTGTGTAGGTAAATTATGGCATCATCTTCGACTTCTGCTCGTCGGCTTGCGTGTGGTCCTGCGGATCCTTCTGTACTGTATCTTCAGAGACAACACGTCTCTAATAACATATGGGCAGGAGTTCCATCCGAATACGTACGCTGCCGACGATATGAAGGAATAATTTGGAATGTTCCCATACATCACCGTGTTTTGGCACTAGTGGACCAGATGGGGTTCGGCGGTTTATTGAGGTGTGGTCAGCCAAAAGAAATTGACCACCATCTGATCACCGCTTTGATTGAACGTTGGAGGCCAGAGACTCACACGTTTCACTTCCTAGTCGGTGAAGCGACTGTAACATTGGAAGACGTGGAGGTTTTATGGGGCCTGAAAGTTGATGGAGAGGATGTGACGGGTTACATCCCCCCGACACAACCGGGATATTGGCAGGATATGTGTTTGGATTTTCTAGGATTCATACCGGACGCATCCGAGTTGAAGGAAATGTCTTTTAAGCAGACTAGCTTATCGCGTCAATTGAGGATTGAGCTGAATGATGAGCACGAACACAACATATATGCTCAGCGGGCTCGTATCTACTGTCTGCTATTACTTGGTGGTCTGATGATCCCGAATGCCACCGGAAATAAAATTCCATTCTTCTACTTGCAATTTTTCATGGATATAGAACGGTGTTCTACCTATAGCTGGGGTGGTGCGACGCTTGCTTGCTTGTACCACAATTTGTATGAAGCTGCCGTTGCTAAGAGGACGGATGTCGGGGGAGCCTTAACTCTATTACAGTTGTGGGCTTGGGAGAGAATCCCAAATATTAGACCGAGGATGCTAGATCCCGTGCATACAGACTATCTACCATGTGCAAGCGCGTAAGTTGTTCACTAATTCATTTTTTAAGCTTTATGTTCATCAGTCTTCGTGTTATTCGCTCATAATTTACATTTTGTAGATGGAATGGTCAGGCGTCATATGTAAAAGCACCCGGACATTGTATTGAAAATTTCCGAGATCAGTTCTCCATGATGCATGCCAACCAGGTACTTCATATACTTATAAATTATTTTTTGTTTGTTGTTTTTTATTGAAATTAATTTGAATAAATTTGTGTTACATGTAGTTTATTTGGATGCCTTATCTCCAACGGCAGTTGCCGGAAAGTTGTGATGCCGGTCGTCCTGTATGGATATCGATAACAACGCTTATTTGCTGGAATCTGGCTGAGCCACACCTGCCACACCGAGTGTTGCGCTAATTTGGGATTGTCCAACCGTATATCCCGCAACTCCCCCGGTTCCACGGTACTGATTTTGCGAAACAGGATCGCCGTGGAAAAGCTGGTCGAAATTGGGTTGATTGGCACGCCAATTATATACAGGAGTGGGACAACAGACACTTTTTGGTGTGGACTGATCTGGAGTACAGTGATGAGCCCGTTGCAACCGAAGAATATATGGATTGGTTTCGGCAGATAACTGTTGTGTATTTAACCAAACCCGGCGTGCATGCTGAACAGGGCTTCCACGAAACGGCATCTTCTCATAGATTCGCGGTAAATTATTCATACTTAACCAAACCCTAGTTAATTATTAAAATTCATATTATGATATGTATTTAACTTTGATATTTGTAGGTGGAGACACTTCACAACGTGCGCCACTTTCTAAGTGGCCAAGATACGACAGAACATCCGGCTTTGGGAACCATTTCGAGGATGATTGAAGAAGGACTGCAGATATCCGGAGAGGCTGAGCGGATGGACTACCGTCCTTCGCAGCGCTCTGCAATGGACGTGGACGTACCCGTAAGGCAAAAGGCAAAACGGCGAACCAAAAAGAAAACCGCCTGCGGAGAGTCGTCATCTCAGCCCGTACACTGCTCCGATGACGATTTTGTGGAACCACCTCCACCTACATCTGCAGTTCGAGGCCGTCATTCTGTCAGCCACACCGGTGGTACCGGCGACGACATTGGCCTCAGTGATGTCCCCACTTCTCCACCGCGGTCGTCTGTGCAAGATGACATTTTTGGGGTGGATCTAGAGAACGCTGTTGTTCAAGATACTCCTCCCTCAAGGATCTCTAGATCTACATCCAAAATTGGGAAGGGGATACGGGGTTTGTTTATGCGGAAACGGCGAGATGATTAAACTAATTTGATACTTTGTATTGATATTGGTTGTTTTTCATTGATTTGAACTCGTTATATTAGACGATTTGATCCTCTTTTTACACGTATTCATATTTATATTTTGAACTCTTTATATTACTTATTGGTCGACGATAGGAACAAACACGCCATTCCCAGTTGGCCTTTTAGTTGTACTAAGATTTTGTATAAAACGCCAATATTATTGGCGTTTTTACCTTGCTAAAAATTTTGCCAAATTTCCCAACGTCGTGCCCATTCTGCATAAATACGCCACTGACAGTGGCGTGTTTTAAAAGACGCCAATATTATTGGCATTTTTAGTAGAAAACGCCAACGAAGATGGCGTTTTTACCTTGGGAAAACTTTTGCCAATTTTTCCTTAGTTGAAGCGGACATTCTGCATAAACACGCCACTGTCGTTGGCGTGTTTAAAAAGACGCCAATATTATAGGCGTTTTAAGTGGAAAACGCCACTGTCGATGGCGTTTTTACCTTGCTCAAAATCGTCAGCGGCATCCTCTACCAACTGAGTATCCATCCTTGAAGAAGCATTCGGGCAGTTGCGTCTGTCGTGCCCTGGTTGACGGCAATGTTTACATCGGCGTCGGGCGCGTGGCTGGTCAGCTTCACAGACATCGGAATCCTAGTAGTACGATATCGACCTCGATTTTTAGGCATTAACTGGGCTCGTGAACATTGCAAAGTCCATTCAGGCACAGCCCAATAATCTTGGTGTCTGATTGGATTGAACACCGTAGAATACTGGTGTACCCAAACACTTGTGCGGTATACGTTATCAACAAGCGACAGCATGGGCTCGTTTCTAAACCGCGCAACTGCCGCTGCATGTGAACATGGAAGCCTCCACATCTGCCACTTTTGACATTTGCAGTTCGACTCCAAGTACTTTACCTTCCATTTATTACCGCCCTTTCCACCAATTCGACGCTTTGTTCGAACCACGTAAAGCCCTGCAATTGTGTTTGGGACTCTCACATTATGTAATTGACCTTTTACATCATTTTTGCACACCTTTTCATGGGCCCACGGGGTAAGTGGTGTGGCACACTGTGTTGATGCAATTGACCGCTCATTAAACCATTCTATTGTCCTCCAAAATATCAGATCAATGCAAGCTTTAATTGGGAGTTGTCTAGCGCCTCTCAACACATTGTTGTAAGATTCCACCATATTAGTGGTCATCTCACCCCATCTTTTGTGTTTGTCATACGCCAAACTCCATTTTTCTAACTCCACGGCATCAAGGTACTGCACAGCCTCGTTGTTGATGGTTCGAAGTAAACGACGTCTGATCTTAAACTTGCGTTTCTTTGTAGCAATACCAATTTTCCAAACAAGTTTTTTTACCATGATGCCTTTGTGATTCTGCAAAACATTTTTTCTAACATGTACCAAGCAAAATCTGTGATGCCCCACATTGGGTTCTTCTTTCCATATGGGAGAATTCATTGCATCTATGATTCCCACATGCCTATCAGATATTACACATATTTCATGCTTGGCTACGTGAATTCTAATACGTTCCATAAACCAATTCCAACTTTGTATGGTTTCCTCATCAACAATGGCATATGCAATAGGCAAACATTTCTTATTAGCATCAAATCCAACGGCAATAAGAATTTTACCTCGATATCGTCCACGTAGATGAGTTCCATCAACGGTTAAAACTGGTTTGCATAGTTGAAAAGCCTCCACAGCTGGACCAAAAGCCCAAAATACGTACTTGAAAACCTTGTTCATACCGTTGCTTAATCTTTCATCATGTAACCATTCGACAATTGTGCCAGGATTTTGTCTTTGCAACTCATTCAAATAACCTGGTAAAACTTTGAAATTCCACGCCCACGAACCATACACAAGCTCAATAGCTGTCCTCCGAGCATACCATGCTTTCTTGTAACTAACTTTCACATGAAATCTATTTTCAATATCCGCCACAATTGCTTTTACCTTGTAGCAAGGATCGTTTTCTATCTGATGTCGAACACTCAACGCTATCATACCCGACGAAAGATTAGCGTGCCCATTATAATTACGATCCCCCATGCAAGTATGAGCAGTGCTAAACACTCTAATTTGCCAGTGTTCATCATGCTTCCTCAATGTTGCTCGGCACTCCCACAAACATGGCGGTAAGGACTTATCTTTCGGATTTCCTTGTGGCCACTTACAAACTGCATGCCATCTCTTTCCTTTACTTTCAACAACTGTATATTGTCGGATTTTTTCCAAATGCCAAAAAGTCACAGCTGACTTCAATTCCAATTTGGTTTTAAATTTAGTATGCAAACTGACATTGCTCGGATCTTTTTCACTCCAATAATGCACATTGAGATCATCAGACTCAAAGTTTTTTGGATCAAAACTATCATATGGACCTGGTAAGGTGCGAAAATAGTTCATACCAGGCTGTGGGAACTGTGGAACTACTCTTTCTCGTACTGCTCTTCCTCCAATTGATGTTTCTCCAACCACTGTTTCTCCAACCGGAATGGATGTTCTTGGAGCAACAAATTGGTCCTCATCCGACGAAGCACCATCAGAATCTGTACTATCCGGATCGACATCTTCAGAATCATAAGGTGATTGTGGATCAAGAAAGTCGGCTTTATCAGGACCAATTATGTCCTCAACCACATTACAATTGTCACTGTCCCCTAAATGCACGCCTCCAATATCAAAATCTTGTGTTGTATCGAAGCATGGTTCTTGGCCTCTCGTTGACGTACCAACATCAAAATCTTGTGTTGCAGCGACATATGGTTCTCGGCCTCTCGTAGACGTACCAACATCATTACTCATGAGATGATGACTATGTTGTTGAGTAATTGACGAATACTCAACATACAATTCAATTTGACCTCCTGTAGTCATACTCTCACTAAACATTAGTGGCATGTATACTTCTTCTAGTAAAATACCTATATACGTGATTGAAGATCCATAGAATATATGACGTTTCCATACTATTTGAAGTTTGTTTTCAAATATGTTAATCCCCATTCTTTCACAAATTGTTTCCACAAGCTTTTCGTAGGAAATACTTTCATCCAACATAATCAATCCTTTTGCAAAAGGAGGATCATATGAAATAACTGTTCCGGGAATTATATTTCCACCCCAATATAAATGGACACACCACGTCATACTATCTGCATTAATGTCAAACACAAATATTGGTCAAAAATATTTCTTTACAGTACACTAAAATATATACTATCATAACAACCTATCAAATATGGGTAAAAAAATTAGATATACTACAACATATACTACCATAACAATTGGTCAAAATATTTCTATTAATTACAATACAATTTATAATACTATAACAATCCATCAAATAATTATATAAATTACACTACAATATATACTATCATAATAATCCATCAAATATTGGTAGACTAATGTTTGGAAGAATGAGTTAAAAATTAGCTATACTAACCGATTGCGAGTACTAATATTTGGAAGAAATGAGCCAAAATAGAAATCTACACGCTTCAATCCACCACCGGGTTGACCCGACCAAGGCAAGCGTTTTCGCGTTTTTCAGCTTTGGGAAGGTTTTTCGCGTTTTGGGGAGGGAGGAAATGTGATTAGGGTCTGCGATTTTGGGGGAGATCTGAGAAATATAGTTCAACCCAAAAACGCCAATCAGATTGGCGTTTTTTACGTTAAACACGCCAATGACCTTGGCGTTTTATATCGTAAAGACGCCATCAAGATTGGCGTGTTCAAATTTAAGTAGTTTGGTAAAAATACGAGCAAGATACGGTCCCTATGTAACACGCCAACTATGTTGGCGTGTTTGCGTATAGACACGCCAATTTCACTGGCGTTTTTACTTATAAACACGCCAATTTCACTGGCGTTTTTACTTATAAACACGCCAATTTCATCGGCGTTTTTCCCATAAATGGAATTGTTAACAAAATGGGTACATTTGCGTTATTTTAAAGGCCAAGTCGCCTATAAACGCGATTTTCTCAAATGCGGTTGGATGTTGGATTTGCGTACACCCAGTACTTCCTAAATTTCTTCGTCCTAGACTTCTAATTTCATTACTTCAAATGAAAATTTAAAAGGCCCATCTATTTAGGCCCATTTAGCCTTTTAAATCGAACTAAATTTGAAAACAATGAATGAATTTGGGGTTGCCACTCCTTAATAAACAAAATAACTTTTTCTTAATTCTACAGATATTTAATTAATTTTTTTTATATTTTCCTATATTATTGTAAAAGTTTGTAATTAATTTTCATAAAATAATACTCTTTCCCACAAGATTATGTACTCTTTCCTTTTTAGTCTGACACACAAAAATATGCATACTCTTCCATTTTTAGTTTGTCCCACAAGAATATACAGATTTCAATTTTGAAACTCAAAAAAATATGGATTCATTCTCAACTAATAATACTTTAATTACTTTTTCTCTGTGTCTCTTACTTTATTAGTTTTGCATTAAAACTTATGACGAACTCAAAGTGTTTATTCTTTGGGGAATGAGAGAGTAGTACTAAAATTAGTTTAGGCATTGTGATAAAATAATGGCGAATCAATTCAATCTAAGATAATTTGGTTACAATATAATCTTCCAAACCTTGGTCATAGGTTTGCAATCGTAATTATTTTCCGGCGGTGTTACTTGTATATAACAAAATTATTTCAAAAAACACCGAAGAGAGAATGTCAACATTCTGGAAGCCGGGAACTGAGAAACCTCGATTCGTCGAGGATGAAGAAGGCGGCGTTTTGTTCTACACCTCCGCTTCATCTTCTTCGTCAGGGTGAATATCTTTTCTTCTGCTCTATTTTTCCCTCTTGACTATTTGTCTTCAGCTGGTTTGGTTTAATTGTGTGTGAAAATAGGCATGGGTACGCGAGTGTGGAGCGACAGAGGCAGAGGCTCCCAGTTTACAAGAACAGGACTGCCATTTTGTATTTAGTGGAGACGCACGCCACCACAATCGTCGTCGGAGAAACTGGCAGTGGAAAAACTACTCAAATCCCTCAGGTTTTACTGCTTGAATGAGCACTTCTGCTTCAGTTTGAGCTTAATTAAGCAGATTATTGATCTTTCCTACATTTGGATTTTTTAGTGTTGTGTTAGCAATAGCATTTTTCTTATCTTGGGCATTGAATATGGAATTGCACTTCTTGATGCTAATGGTTGAAAATACAACGAAACCGGGCAGTTCTTGAAAGAAGCTGGATGGGCGGACAGTGGTCGGATGATAGCCTGCACGCAACCAAGGCGATTGGCTGTTCAGGTATGATACTGAGTGCAGATTTTTTTTGGATGCAAGAATCTCGGGTTTACTTGTTCAGTTTCATTATTACAATCGAGGTCTATATGGTGGTCAGTCAGTCGCTTCAAGAGTTGCTGAAGAGATGGGCGTTAAACTTGGGGAAGAAGTTGGTTACACAATTCGCTTTGAAGATATTACAGACGCTGTGAGCATTTATCCTTCTTGTGGTCTTATTCTGTTGATTTGTAGTATCATATGTTGTGTTTTCATCATGCCTTTTGCTGATAATGGCGTATACACAAAAGCTACGCCTCATTATGTGGCAGTTCCTCCAACTTGGATTACAGTCTACATATTAATCGACACTAACAATGACTTACACTTTCTGGGACCAGGAACTAACACGTGTAAAATTTCTCACTGATGGAGTCTTGCTAAGGGAAATGATGGACGATCCTCTATTAAGCAAGTATAGGTAAGTCTATGCCTTTTAAAGTTTGTATGTGAGCTTCACTAACTTGGCTAGGAAAAACACTGTATGACATGCTATGTTGATGAGTGATTAGAATTGAGTGGCACTTGCTTGTATTTACATTATTGGGGCTCATCCATTGCTTCTGGGTACCCAGTGTTATCATGGTAGATGAAGCTCATGAACGGTCTCTTTCAACTGACATTTTGTTAGGTCTCCTGAAAAAGGTACCTTTTTTCATCCTGCTGGTTCTTACATTCTCCGCTTTTGTCATGAGATACATTTTTCTGTTTGGTCTTATATCTTCTATTGAAGTTGAAAGTAACTGTTTGAAAACAGATTCAACGGCGTCGGCCTGAGCTTCGCCTCATCATCTCATCTGCTACGATTGAGGCTAAATCAATGGCTGCCTTCTTTAATAGCAGGTTTTTCATTGCATCTGAATAATATAAATATAGCAGTTAGTTATAAATTATTTGGCTTCAAAAACATTGGTAAACCTATATTTGTTGCCCCTTATTATTGTCATGATATCCCCTGCTCCCTATAGTGTACAGGTGAACTTATACTCCCTCCGACCACGAAAAATAGTCCCATTTTGCCATTTTGGGATGTCCACAAAAAATAGTCCCATTTGTAAAAATGGAATGTTTCTCTCTCGTACTTCACCTACTTTTTATTCATATCTCGCTTACTTCACCAACCTTTTCTCCTTCTCTCTTACTTACCAATTTCTCATCAAAACACGTGCCGTCCACAAATGGGACTATTTTTTGTTGTCGGAGGGAGTATAAATTAGCTTAGTTTTCTTGTTATAGAATTATAACAATTATCCTTATCAAGCAGAAGTTGTGTGACTTGATATGGCCTTATTGTTTAATTAATTATGCTAGTAAAGCCTTTTGGGGTGATAAATGAGTTTTGCATTAGTTGTTTTGTTCTGTTAGGAGGCTTGTGCTCTTTCAAACCTAGTCTAGTGATGATATAGTATTTTATTTTGGTTGGAGTAACACAATATGCTCTGACCCTGTTTCTCTTTGAAAAAATGGCTCTACTCAATTCTGATGGTATTTAGAAATATCAAAACATGTGTTAGTGCACTATTGTAGTATTGTTGAGTAAAGCCTAATCATAAATTCATGAGAATACATAGATAAAAGGTGCTCTTGCATGGTTTTATTGTGTAAATCAGTCTGAATATGTTGTTGTTTTAAACTCCACAATTCCACTGTACCTGCTTGATGAGATCAGTTAATGCTTTTATGTCAGAACAACTTCCAAGTTCATTTCTTTAAGGGCTATTGTACTTAGTTGGTGGGTTCAAGATTTGCAGATCTGAGAATAAGATATATGTATGACGCTTTACCTTAAAACTTCTAAATTCTTCTTTGGGTTTTCTTGACACTTTGACCTAATTGGTGTATGACTGCAATGATGCTAGTTTGAATTATTCGATCATGGAATCTGCTCAATATTATATTTATATTAGCAACTCCCTAAACTTATCTTCTTGAGATTCTGAACTTTATGCTTTTTAAAATTTGATCAAAACTAGCCGAAGGCTTCAAGGACGAGATGTTGAAGGACAAGGACCGAAGAAAGAGTCTGCTATTCTCTCTGTTGAGGTATATGTTCTTGTAATCATGCTTTCGGAGTTCGGACACAAGACCAGAGCTACCCTTTGCTACGCAGACACAAACTCAGAGAAACACAAACATTCACACATGCATACATACCATCTTATTTTTGGTGATTGAATGATTGTTGATATTTATAACCGGATGTCTCAAATTGGAGTTGAATATGTAGGGTAGAGGATTCAATGTGCAAACCTTTTATGTTGAGGAGCCGGTTTCAGATTATATTCGAGCTGCAGTTTCGACCATACTTTCTATTCATGACAAGGTACGATGAGGACTACCACCAGATAATGTCTTAGCAGATTGCATGAACATAGATGCACATGCAGAAAAGTAAAGAGTGGCTTGGAATAGAAAATTGTCTAGTTAGAATTTCCTTTTTACTATATATATGAATTTATACATCTGTTGTGAGCTATATTGGATAAAGACTAGGCTGATTTTCTACCAAGGAAGATTTGAAGACCGTAAGGCGGGTCCATCAGCTTGAATTTATGCCTCACAAGATGCCATCAGTTCCTCTTTACAGTGATTTACTATAATTTATTGCATTAATGAATTTTAATTTGCAAAGGAGAGATCTTAATCGTATGTCTTTCTAGGAGCCAATGGGAGACATTCTTGTATTTCTTACTGGTAAAGATGATATTGATGCTGCAATGCAGTTGCTTGCGGAAGATTCTCATCACAGAAACCAAGGTAGTTCATGTAGACATAATGAATTGATAGGGTTCACTTGTTTCTTCATGCACTTGAGGCCATAAATTGTTTTATCTAGAGAACATTGTTTAAGCATTTGAAGAAGTGTGGCTTCTATGGAATTTTCTGAAGCAAGAGATAGACATGGTTTATTTAATCATTCGCTCATTCTCTATCATCTGATCTGTATTAACTAATACTCCCTCTGTCCACAAAAAATAGACAAAGTTGTAAATGGCACAGGTTTTAATGCATAATTGGTAAAGTAAGAGAGAGGGAAGGAAAATGTGGTGGAAGTAGTGTTAGTGGATTGTGGGGCCCACATTTAGAATGATGTGTATGGTTGGTATTGGTTTAAAACTTTTCATTTTTAGAATTAGTCTAATTTTGGTGGACGGCCCAAAATGGTAAAACTTGTCTATTTTTTGTGGATGGAGGGAGTACTAACTTTCTTAGTATATACTGTAATTTTGAAGATAGCTTCCACTAGAATCATGCAAAATTTTCCTACTCCTGATCTTATTACCTGCTTGAAATTTGTACCCATCTTCATCACTTAGATTGGTAAGTGGATAATTTATCCTATTCATCTTCTTCATTCTGTTTTATTAATCTCGCTTCTGTTTGCTTGTAGGACTGATTGTTTTACCTCTGTATTCTGGACTGCCGCGTGCTGATCAGGTTATTGATTCTTCATATTCTGTTGAAAAGAGGGGAACATATTGGAGTCTCAGCCTTCATCTATATAACTGAATCTCGTAACTGTTTATTTTTTCTAATCTTCTCGCTAGGATCTTGTGTTTTCTCCTACTCCTCGCGGGAAGAGAAAAGTGATAATATCGACAAATATAGCAGAGACATCCTTAACGTTGGAGGTAAAATATTCATCCTAAAGGGCATTCCTAACACTCCCCTGATTCTATGTAGCTACTGATCCTTGTTTCTACTCTTCTCAATCTCATTTCAGGGCGTTGTCTATGTTGTTGACTGTGGGTTCTCAAAACAACGGTTCTATAATCCTGTATGTGTTTCCAGTTTTCTCTTGATTTCACAAACTCTTTTGACTTTCAGTGAGACTTGGTTCTTCTCATGTCATGACTAATTAGTAATTTCTGACTATCTGTCAAATTGATGCTTAATATTTTCTTGTAAAAGCATTGGGCTCATCTGGGCTACTGAATCATGCTAAGTTGTGCATGTGCTGAAAAAAGCTGGAGCATATTAGTTAGTTAGCTCTAATGGTCGTTACATGAGAAGGTGACCACAATAGTTTCGAGGAAAATCAACTATGCACTTGAAGAGTCAGAAATCAGACGTGGAATATATTCTGATAAATCATGTGGTGCTATATGAATGTAGTAAATTTCTGACTATCTGTCAAATTGATGCTTAATATTTTATTGTAAAAGCATTGGGCTCATCTGGGCTACTGAATCATGCTAAGTTGTGCATGTGCTGAAAAAAGCTGGAGCATATTAGTTAGTTAGCTCTAATGGTCGTTACATGAGAAGGTGACCACAATAGTTTCGAGGAAAATCAACTATGCACTTGAAGAGTCAGAAATCAGACGTGGAATATATTCTGATAAATCATGTGGTGCTATATGAATGTAGTAAATTTAAAGGGCTAAGAAGCAACCCATATGCTCCACTCATTGTCAAATGCATAACTAAATAGGGAATAGGGGTAGGAAGCAATGAAAGTTAATAGATGTGAAGTATGCAGATAATGAGTACCTGAGTGCATCTTTTGTCAAGTAACAACAAAATAGAAGTTTATGATTTTTCACCTTGAGCTAACACTACATTGGCTTTTTCAATAGATAACTGATATTGAAAATCTGGTCGTGGCTCCAATATCAATGGATTCAGCCCGACAACGGGCTGGAAGGGCTGGAAGAGTTAGACCAGGAAAGTGTTACAGGTGCTGAACTAAACCCTTGTCTTGTGAGCTTATACAACTATTGTCTAATTTAACTTGGATAAATCTACTTACGGAAGAAAAAGAATAACTGAATGTTTTGAATGTTTTCCTTTTCTTCACCTTAAATAGGCTCTACACTGAAGAATATTATGTAAATGAGATGTCTTCTGATGGTGTTCCGGAGATACAGCGGTCAAACCTTGTTTCGTGTGTTATTCAGGTATGTGTTTATTATAAATCATCTTGAAGGTAAATGTTGTTTGAATCATGAAAATTTGGCTGTACATCTCACTATCGAGCAAAGTATCCTCATTTTAGATAGGTAATAACATGAGTTACTGCACTCGATTTTATTACTTTAAATTGTTATATGTCCATCATCATCTACTAGTCATATGTAAATGTTGCTTTTTCTTTTTTTTTTTTTTTTGGAGAGGGCAGGAAGTTGAAAGATCTAGTTGGGTAAAATTCTTTTGTGTTCCTTTTGTACTATTCAGTCACCTGCCAACCCTGCCAGTGATTTCAAGAACTTTTGATGATCCCGTCATGCATTGAATGATTTGAATCTTTTATCAATTCAAGGGCTTCATAGTGAATTTTATTTATTTATTTATTTTTAATTCTCTTTGATAGTTAAAAGCATTAGGGATAGACAATATTTTGGGATTCGACTGGCCATCATCACCATCGCCTGAAGCACTGATCAGAGCACTTGAAGTGTTGTATTCTCTTGGAGTTATTGATGACGATGCAAAACTTACATCTCCTACTGGATTCCAAATTGCTGAAATTCCACTAGTAAGTTTCTGAAGCCCAATCTCCTTATATTGCATCAATGATGATTTTGTATAATACACAATTTTTGGTTTTTTCCCTTTTTCAAATTAAGTTTGTGATGGAAGAAAATAATAATTCTGATGCACAAGATGATCATTGCTTTTTTTTATGTGAAATGCACTGGAGTAGGAGGGTTATGTAAGGAGTGTTGTGATTTTATCTGGAGAGTTAACATTTTGGTGCTTAATTTATCGTAATCTTTCCATTGCTAAGCAAATGTATATGCAGGATCCGATGGTTTCAAAAATGATTTTAGCTTCAAATGATCTTGGCTGTTCAGAAGAAGCCATCACTATTGCTGCTGTGTTGTCCTTACAGGTTTGTTTTCTTCTTTCTTCAACTTCTATTAAGTTAATATCTCTGCATTCTGCTATTATTTGATCGCATAATTCAGATTGCGAAAGACTCCATTTCTCACATTTCTTCCTCTTTTGCTTCCCATTTTTCTTCCTCCCCATGAAGTCGATCTGGTATTCAACCAGGGGATCAGAAAAGGAATTGGATGAGGCCAAGTTGAGATTTGCTGCTGCTGAGGTGCTTTCTTGTTCTGCTCATCCATCATATGCTCTGCACAATTTTTGACTTGCAGGTTTTAATATTTTGTATAGAGCTTTTGAAATATCCATGTAGTGCCTTCTGGATTAGGTAAAACATAGTTACTTATAGATAGATTGTTGTTATGGAAGATGCATGTACATTAATTTGAACCGAAGTATCAGAGTTTGTGTGGGGGTTGCTTACTTATATTGGTTATCCTATTCGTATCTTGTATCATGCGTATTGGATTGTGCTGTTCCGGATATTGACTACTTAAACTTTAGCTTCAGGAGAAATCGGATACGGGCATGCTGGACTACTTATTATCAACAAGTACTCATTAGCTTAAGAGAGAGATGGGGAAATGTGGTGGAAGTAGTGTTAGTGGATTGTGGGGTTCTTATTTAAAACATTCCTTATATAGAAATGGTCTAATTTTAGTTAGTCATTGATTTGTTATACTTCTTTGAGTTTTTAACTTTATTGTCTTACCTTAATAAGAGGCCAACTGTAATTGGTTTTACCATTCAGCTTTTATGGATCAGGTGAATTTATTTTTTTCGTGTTTATAAATCAACAATCAACAACATTTATTATTTGCCTATCCTCTCAGAATATTCTTACTCTCTTAGAAATGAATTTTTATACATTTTCTGGTTCTGCTCATAATTTTGCAGGGAGACCATGTTACCTTCTTAAATGTGTATAGAGGATATGTTGAGTCTAATAAATCCTCGAGTTGGTGTCACAGGAACCACATAAACTACCATGCAATGGTGAGTATTGTAAACTGTATACATTAAAATTTTACAAATTTTCAATGTGCTCGTCTTAGATTTTGGTTTGCTTTGCCTACAGAAAAAAGTTGACGACGTTCGAAAACAGTTGAGAAGAATAGCACAACGTTTGGGCATATCCCTTAAATCTTGTGACCACGATATGCAGGTTAGCACAGGGGAACATCTGATGATTACTTTGTCGCATAGCTTAGAGAACAATCAATTTTGTCTTACATGCCAAAGGCACATCACTGGTTATAAATGATTGCCACGTCACTGGTAATAATAATATTAATTTCAACATCTTAGTACTGCTTGTAAGTGCAAAGATTGAAGACAAACTTGGTTTAATTTGGTCGCTCAATTTTCTGTTGTGTTTGTTTCTAATAAATTGCAACACTTTCCTAATACCTTTAATGGGTTATTGGATTCGGCAGGCTGTGAGGAAGGCAGTTACTGCTGGATTTTTCTCAAATGCTTGTCGCATCGAAGTAAGTGTTATTTTTCTAGTTAACAGATCTTAATATCAAACTCACATTATTGGGGAAAACTTGTTGGCCCTGAGCATAATTTGATTTGTGTCCCTTATCTGTTGCTTATATTTAGGCCTTCAGCCATAATGGCGCATACAAAACTATACGAGGTTCCCAAGAAGTCTATATTCACCCTTCGTCTGTATTATTCAGGTTAGATGGTGTTATTTATTTTCTTGCTATCTTATAGTAGTAGAAATTAGAAGTATAGAAGTATCACGTGTGTTCGGGTTTTGGTATGTATTGTGCAGAGTGAATCCAAAGTGGGTGATCTACCATTCTATTGTCTCGACTGAGCGTCAGTACATGCGCAATGTCATCACTATAGAACCCTCGTGGCTGCCAGAGGCTGCTCCGCACTTCTACCACCGCCAACAGCTTGATCCTAGATTGCATTCCTAATGTGCCTTTGACAATAAAGCTTATGCCGGATCTGTGCTCCTTTCGGTTGCTCACTCTTGCCATTTGAGATGGTTTGCCTGAAGATGTATGCATTGCGCCTCATTGAAAGAGATCTTAGATGAAAGCTCATGCAAACTTGTTTCGTCGCAGACCTCTGTGAGATTGCTAAATTTGAACTCGGCGTGAAGCTAGAGCGGAAAGAGTGAGCAACCGAAAGGAGCACAGATCAAATGTATTAGGTGGAATACCAAATGTGAGTTGGTATCAGTCAATTTCTCTAAAATGATTAAAAACTTAGATTCGGGTTGCAAGTCTATCTTGAATCTATGTAAAAATAGGCATACGCGTCACTGCTTACCCATTCATATTTTTACTCTATTGATCTACAAAAAGTAAGTCATTTTAGTTCGACTATCAATACTGGACTTGCTTTTTTTTTAGGTAGGTAAATTTCGCTTTTTTTAAATTATTTTTTAGGTAAATTTCGCTTTCGGAGTTGCTGAGTTAGTTAAATAATGCAACATCTCACACTATAATATATACTCCTGCAGTATTCCCGCCTTACGTACTCATTCGTAGATTTTTCTGACCTGGCACGTTGCATGCGCCAACTTGTTGCGCATAAAATAATGATAAAACCCAATTTAATTGGTAAGACATTTTTCCTTTAATCCATATTTAAGTATAAAAAAAAACATAACTCAATTGATAAGATGCTTCAT
This sequence comes from Salvia splendens, assembly GCF_004379255.2. Classification (NCBI taxonomy): domain Eukaryota; kingdom Viridiplantae; phylum Streptophyta; class Magnoliopsida; order Lamiales; family Lamiaceae; genus Salvia; species Salvia splendens. The sequence goes on from NC_056039.1 coordinate 30,921,570, forward strand.
TTGGGCCAATTATAAACAAGAAATCCGATTCACATGTTGCATATAAACAAGTGTTTTAATGACGTGGATTCCAGCTAAGCTTCTGATTGATCAAGTTCAGCAGCCCATTCCCATATATATATGAGAATGGTTGGAGTGGAGATTAATTAGAAGTAGCTAGGATGGGGAAGATGAGCATAATCTGTGTGGTGGCTGTGGTTGTAGTTGTGAGCATGCAGGTGAGTGTGGGGGATAGCCGTTTGATAAGGGGGGTGGGTTTGGGTGCGACGGAGACTTGTGAGCCGACGTATGGGTTCTTGCCATGCTCGAGCAATGCCTGGGGGCTGCTCTTCCTGGTCATCGTCTTCGAAATCCTGATAACCTTGGGCAGCCAATACGTGGGCGATGGATCGGACCTCTTCTTCCAAACAATCGGACCGGGCATACTTGGCGCCAGTGTGTTTCAGTTTCTTGGCACAATCCCTCAGATTGTCATGGTTCTTGGTCAGTTCCTTCTTTTCTTACCTTTGCCTTTATCATTTTATTATTTTATTTATTCCATGAATAATAAATAAAAATAGGAAAAAAATCATATTACCCTCATTCTTTTTTCCTTTTTTATTTATTTATTAACCATAGTTTGGTTTTGGATCAGCAACGGTGCTTTCGGGAAGCAAAGAGGCTGCTCAAGAAAGGGCCACTCTTGGGATGGGATTGGTTGCTGGATCAACGGTTTTGATTCTGACTTTCATATGGGGCGTTTCCATTATCCTTGCTAGCTATGATCTCTCAGAAGCTCCCACTCTTGACAAATCTGGAAGCCAGAAAACCACACCTCAAGGTGGCATTTTATCTTCTTCATGTTCATCTAATTGCTAAACTTCTCTCTCTCTCTCTTGAGCAGGTTATGGCATTGTTACGGACGCCGAAACAAGCTACACTGCACGCATAATGCTGATACCCTTGCTTCCATTTCTCATCCTTCTGCTAGCACAGGCCTTCAGTTCATCATCAGTGAAGAGAGTGTTTCTTCTCATTGCACTCATTGTCTCAGTTTTGTTGCTTTTCGGCTTCATTTTGTATCAGGCATTCCAGCCTTGGATTCAGTCTCGTAGATTCGAGTACTTGATGAGCAAATATGCAAAGGACAAGCTGCTCAGACTCTTGTCCAGAAACGGCATGCCTGATACTCGGAAAATACAAGAGTACGTAGATCAGTGTAACTTGTATTAAGCCAACATTTCCAATGCCTAATCAGTTCCGTCTTGGTGTCGTTTGCAGCCTGTTTAACCAAATCGACAAGGACAGAAGCACGTCTGTATCAGCAGCAGAACTCAGAGTGCTTCTCTTGGGTGTGAGGCTGGATGAAGATGACTTGAGCACAGACAGGGACGTTGAAAATGTTTTGGAGTCTTTTGATACCACTGGAGATGGACGTATCAACCAGGAAGAGTTCATCGCAGGCATGACCAAATTACTCGATGATCTGGCTGAGGAGAGGCGAAACCGCATCAAAGGAAGTAGAGCCACCAATTCTCAGGTAAGCATAAAACTTGCACTTCACTCATATTTCTGTCATAAATTGACTGACAGCTGTTGATCCTATATTGTATAATGCCAATCTTCAGGTAAGTGATCCATCACAACAGGGCTTGTTAGTTAACAGCAACAGCTCGAATGTAAGCAAAAGCCAAAGTTCTCAAACCACTTGGCTGAACTATCTGCAAGCTCTTTCCTTAGTGATTCTTGGGATTGCGTTGATGTCTGCTTTCGCAGAGCCACTGATCACCAGTGTCGTGGGTTTCGCCACAGCAGCATATCTGCCTAATTTCTCTGTCTCATACTTGGCAATACCCTTAGCTACGAATTACCGAGTTGCAGTTCAAGCATTTGCTTCATCCGGAAACAAGTCACAGAACTCCATTTCTTTGACACTCTCTACAGTAAGTTCTTCACTTGTTCAGTCAAAATAAATGCATACATACATGAAGATATCACTTTTTCCATATTCTGAAATCTCTGATTTTAATTTGTTGTGCAGCTTTACACTACCGTGTACATGAACAACGTGGTGAGCTTGATTGTGTTCCTTGCACCAGTTTATGCTCTGAATCTGTCCGTAGATGTCTTTGCAGAAGTTCTGGTAGTTATCACGATGAACACTGTGATGACGGCTCTGACAGGCTTCCGCACCTCATTCCCTAGCTGGTTGGGTTATGTCGTTGTGATGCTATACCCGGTTTCTCTGGCATTAACCTATGTTCTTACTTATGTTCTAGGATGGCCTTAGAAAGGCTGTGGTTATAATTATTTGTGTAAGATATGTGTTTACTTTTAGTTTCGATGTGAGTAAATTTCTTCACTGTAACAATAATCAATATGTTAATAATGTAATTAAGTAGAAAACATTCTACATTTGATATGCACTGGCTGCCATCAGTTATATGCTAATTGTCTCCCATCATATTTTATGCAAAGTAATCAAGGAATTGATTCTCTAAATTATAAAGAACGTATGAAGAAAAGACTGTTATATTTCAAGGAATTAGTACCTCGCACAGCTTGGAATATAAATAAAGTGAGGAAATTCCAATCTTTTTCTGCAAGCTCTCATATGGCCAACCACGTGTTCTTCACGAATGCATGCTTCACTTCTTAATAGTTAATCAGATAAGAATTGTTCTTCTTCCATGATTTAGTGTCCATATAAACGAATAAAATCTAGATCTTAATAAATTAGCATATAAACCAGCTATTTGTTTTGCTTAGCATAACATATGCAAGCTGCTTTCACTAGCCTTTTAATGGCTATCCTCGTAGCATGTCTAGTCTTTTACATAATTTTGTCTGTAACTAACACTGTCACCGGTCGTATTCTGAGGCTTAATACTTTGGATGATTTAATCTCTGATGGGGTTGATGCTGATGCAATTCAAGCTCCATTTTTTAACCCCGGGAGGTCTCCTAATACAAAATGTGTGCACAGTTATGGCTTCTTCCCATGTGCAGACAACATAGGGGGCTATATTTTTGAGATAGTCGTCTATCAGTACTTGGTTATTATTGGAGGAAAGCTAATCGGCCGAGGGAGCAAGAGACTCTTCAACATCTTAGGTACTGGTGTATATGGCGCTACTGTTTTTCGTATACTCACAGTGTTGCCAAAGATAGCTATGGTAATTGGTAAGTCATTTCTGATTCTTTCTTTTTTTTTTTAAATGGGAAGAAACATGGTTTTGTTGTTGTTATTTTCAGTATCTGGAATTCTCAAGAGTAAAGAGGGTGCTCAAGAGTCTGTTTCATTCGGGGTAGGCGTGTATGCCGGATCTACAGTCTTCAATCTCACATTAGTATGGGGAATGTGTGTGATAATTGGCAGAAAGGAGTTTCTTGTGAAGTCTGGTGATGCCTATCATCATTCCTCATTCAAGGAAAAACTATCAGAATTAAAAGGTTTTTGTAGCTTTTCTTGAACATGAGAAGAAATTTTGGAACTAAGAACTAAGACATGTTTCATTGGTGCAGGTACAGGGACAACAATAGACAAAAAGACATGTTACACAGCTGGAATCATGCTTCTGTCTTTGATCCCTTACTTCATAGTGCAAGCGGCCAATATCTTCGACTCATCATTTGGAACGCGAATGGTGATCTTGATCGCTCTCGTGGTCTCAACGCTGATGCTACTGTCATACTTCTTGTACCAGATTTTCGATCCTTGGATTCAGGAAAGGAGTTTGGAGTATTCCAAGTATGAGAATCTGCTTGTCGGATTTCTGCAGCACGTGCAGAGGCACGCCAAGGAGAAGCTCGTTGATGACAGTGGCCAACCTAACATTACAGTTATCAAAGGGTGATTTTCATACACAAACTAATTTTTTAACTTACTATTTGTCAAAGGGTGATTTCCATATTAGTACAGATGAATAGATAGACTTATGCTTGCAGGCTGTTCAGTGAGACTGACAAAGATGCTGATAAAAGCATAACATTTCATGAATTGGAAAAACTGATTCACGAGATTCAGTCCGGGAAAGTAGAGGTGGAGAAAGGCTATGCTATTTCAGAAATGTTGAAAACATTTGATCTCAACAGAGATGGAAGGATTGAAGAAGACGAGTTCGTAGAGGGATGCTCAAAATGGATCAATGAAGCTGCGGAGCTAGCTGGAAAGGGTGACTCTGATGCAGCAGAATTGTTGCGAGAGGCAAGTGTGTATGCTAATACAACATTAGTCCTCTCATGATTTTGAATTTGTAAGAGTGTAATGTACACATTTTGATCAGGTTGTTGAACCAGTTTGCAAGAAGAAAAGATTTGAAAAGGCTGAAATTGAGCATCTAATGGCAAGAATAATGAAGCATGCACATAGTGAAGAGCTTGAAGCAGAACAGCTTGTAACATATGACGGAAAGCCTAATATGGAACGAATCAAAGCGTATATATACATTTCATATCTCCTTTATCATCTTTGCTCATTCTTATCCATTGCAGCATATTTAACTATTCCCTTTTCCTCTTCTTTCTGCAAAGTCTGTTCAAGCAATTCGATACAGACAGAAGCAACTCGCTGTCGCGGCCAGAGCTGGAGCAGTTGATCCACACTACAGTCGCAAAAACTGGAGATTCTCAACTGCAGCATGAAGAAATGGTGAAGAAGTTTGTGAAAGATTTCGATATGGATGGTGATGACATTGTTGACGAGCAAGAATTCGTTCATGGCATGACTAAATGGCTTAACAAAGCCATGGACGTCACGAAATGCAAAGATGCAAAGAGATCAATTGATGAATTTGACAAGGTATAATAAATCTTGCATCAAATTCATCTAGGCTAGTACTATTTATATATTAACACTGACACATGAAAAAAGTGCAGATTATGTGGGGAGAAGTTGACGATCTAGTGTATGAAGTTGGTCGGAACGAGGACAGCCATTTGAAGCTATTGACATGGAGTTCCACAAAAGCCATATTTCAAGTGATGTTAGGCATTGCTATACTGACCTTTCTCTCCGGACCTCTGAAGACCAGCATCCAACACTTCTCACATGCCATCGGCGTGCCTGCCTTCTTCGTCTCCTTCGTTGTTGTCCCCATATGCTTGAATGCACTCTCAGCAATATCAGCAATATTCCCAGCAAGCCAGAAGAGCTCAAGAACCTCTTCTCTGACATTCTCAGAGGTATAGAATCTGCGTGGTTTCTTTATATTTTAGTATCGTATTTTATTTCATCAGTGCATGCACGATTTTACTGTGGCAGATATATGGTGGAGTGGTGATGAACAACATCATGGGATTGTCAACACTTTTAGCAATTGTGTACATAAAGGGATTGGAATGGGATTACTCAGCTGAGGTGCTGACAGTTTTGTTGGTGTGTGCAGTAATTGGAGTTCTTGCATGTTCACAGACTACATATCCATTGTGGACATGCCTCTTGGCCTTTTTCCTCTACCCATTCTCCTTGCTAATGTATTATGTTTTCCAGTATGTGTTAGGCTGGAATTAAAGCAGTTTTCCTATTTGTGTAATTTTACTATGTGAAACATGGTTAACAAACTATGTTCGGAATAAAAGAAGTATCATTGATGATTATAAAGATGAAAATTTTAATTTGCGCTAATTGGGTAATGTTTATCATTTTGAAATGAACTTAATCATTAGAATTACAAACAACATTGGGAACTTAATAGAGGATTTCAATGACGACTTCTGCCCCAGAATGTGGGCTTATTATGGTCTTCAAAGGCAGGGGGTCGTTGATAGATAATTGATGCAGCTTTAATTCCCCAAATTGTGTAACATCTATTTTCCGTTTCGTAATCGAAGTAATGAACCAAAAATCTTTCGCACATCAACTCTCTACTTTCTCCTCTTTTCGTTTTTCATTCTGGACATTATTCAAGGACCAAAATAATTTCAAATTAATTTTAAAAAGTGAAAAAAAAATAGCCAACCTTGAGAAACATCTCTAATGGAACATCGAATACTGATTCCACCTCGGAGGGATTAAGGATAGGGGAGAAGCTGCTGATATCCCAAATTATTCCAATCACTGGAAATACAGTAATATGGCGCTGCAAAGTGCATATTTGAATCGATTTCAAATCGATTTGAAATTTGAATCAAGGAATAGAGAGGTTAAATAAAAAAAAAGGCGGTACCTTGGTGTAGAAGGGGTGGAGAATGGAGACAATTTCGAGTCCAATCCGATTTCTTCGTTGGCCTTCTCTGAGAGCGGTGGCGGCGTGGGTGTCATCGCCTTCTTCCCACTTGCCTCCGGGCAACGCAACTTCACCAGAGTGAGAGGAGATGGTTGAAGATCTCTGAGTGAGGATTACGCGAAGATGCCCGTCTTTTCCTTGGAACAAGCAGATCAAAACCGCAGCTCGATTAGTCCCCAATTCGCCGGCAGTTGGTGAAGAATTGGTGTTGTCGTGACGGCGTAGTCTTTCGGAGGCCGGAACTTGAACCCTAAACCTTTGTCATCATACATTCACCAATTGATAGTTGTGGTTCAGTTGAGAAGTATGTTATGTTTATCATCTAAATCCTTTTAGTGCAACTTCACAACTGATCATTATTAACCACAACCTACCTTCTTCTAGCTCACTACAAAAGTTAGAATTCATACTAAACGGAGAGAGCAAGCAAATAAACAAAAAAAAACACTACAATTTACAGACGAAACCATCTCACCACAAAATCCTTTCATCGTTTTCCAAGTACAAGACCAACATAAATATATACGCTTCCAAATACAAACTACTGAATCAACGATTAATTACAATATTAATATATATGACGATAACTTAAAAAAACACTGTAATGTAAGACAGTAGAGAGAGAATTTCTTGCAGGCCGACCTCAGATCAAATCCTCTTTCTGCTTTAGTTTTTTTCCTTTTGACAAACTCAGTTGCAAATGCACAACCCACACTTAGCTAGTCAAACCGTAAACACAACTCGATTTTCTCGTTCATCTGAAATCATATGCATTTGCTAACTTCTCCTACAACACTTCAGAATGAAGCAACTGGAGTTAAGAGCTTTCCTTTTCATTCTTCTTTTCCTTCTCTTCACTCTTCACGCTCACTTTTTTAACAGCAGCTGCATCGTAAGACAGTTTGCGTCCATTTCTGGCAGCCTTCCCATTAGGAGAGATCAATTTGGCCTTTCCTGGCGCCTTGGTTGTAGGGGAAATGGTCTTTTTAACTGCCTTTCCGTTAGGAGAGATCAGTTTTGGGAGTCGGGTGGTCAGCTGTGTTTTTTGGGGGCTATTAAGCGCTTCAACTCGGCTTTCCCAAGGACGAGCAGCTATCCAACGATCCATCCAGCTCCAGCCCCAGTTTTCTTTACTGAGTTCTTTATTGCCTGGTCCGAAACTTGGGATTGTGTTGGCCCTCCACTGCACGCGTTTTTTTTGCTCGTTATATCTTGGTTTGAGAAATGAAAAAGAAGCCCGTAGATACTAGAACTTGACAAACCTGATGAGTAAATGCATATGCCAGAGCTCGCTCCCTTTTCACTGCTGCCTCTTCTCTATGATGTATTTTTGCAAGAGCTTCACTCACTGTTTCAGAACCACCATTCCACTCCACCTGTCACACATTTCATTTACGGATAACATCATGTGGTGTGCACGTAGTTTCAAGCGACAAAATACTGAGGCACATTATTATATATCTAAAAGAACCACTTTAAAATCAGAAATCAAGATATATCAGGGGAGATACAAGGCTTCCTATGCACGAATCCTACTATTGATGCATGTAACGAAACGACATTGATGCATCCTTCGTTTTCTCCTCTTCCCTAGTAATAACACTCTGTCCTGGGTTTCTAACTTAGTTACTTTCTCCCCACAAGGAAATGGAATGAATCAAAGAACGAAATTTTCATTTAGTGCAGCAGCATTTCATTCTTTTTGAGTTTTTAGTGTTTTTAGCCATAATGTACAGACATAAGGAGAAATCTTGCCATATTTCCATATTTCTTATACTCTTAATTGATGGTCTAACTCAAAAGTGTTTTAAAGCCTTCGAACAAATAACTACGTACAAACCTCATCAACTATTCCATAGAGAAAGACTGTTGTATTACCTCAAAGTCATGAAGCTTTGCTTCTAGCTTCAACTGATTCTCCAGTTTCTTCTGCTTAAGCCGGCCTTCCATAACCATATTAGCACGACGTGCTCTAATCTGGGCCTGAGTTTTGGTCCATGAGTGCAGGTGACTCAATGTAGCCGAGGCTTGATTCTTAATAGAATCACACTGCACCAGCTTCTGTAACCTTACAGTTCCTCTCATTCGACGAAGACTTTTCCGTGCCTGAAGCAGGAGAGGAAAATACAGTCAATAATAGAGTTTGAGAAAAAAATTCGCTAGACTGACAAATGACATTAGTCAGGGAATCCATGCGTCTATTATAAGCACACACTCGTATATCATTTTACTACATAAAATTATTTTGCACATAAAATGGCGAATATTATCACAACTATCCTTCGTACTATGTATTAGCACAAGCACAGTTTCTAGGTAAGACAAAATAAAATTATGAACCATGCACTAAAACGATAGCAATTGGGAGCAGGGATAACATACAGCATGTGCACGGTACGCAGTCTGAATCTTTCTAGCAGCACCATATTCTCTGGAGAGACCAACACTGCCCTGATTGTCGAGACAAGCAACATTGGCTACTGCTATACACCCTTTGATAGAGCAGAGATCCTCTTTGCAGCCATCTATGTGTTCAAGGGATGAATATCTCTGCTCAACAATATGGAAAAAGATAACAATATCAGAAATCGCGTCCAATCTTGTGTAAAAAGCCTTGTATAATTGTATTCAATCAGGCAACCGAAAACAACTGCATGTAAAAACCTTCATCAAGAAGAAGGGACCGAATAACTTCAGATATCTTGAACTTGAATATTCAGATAACATGTCATGATGTTACCACTCCCAAAACATGGGAGGAAAATAAAACACAGATAACCAAAGATTTGGATTAGAGCTTCAAACCTTGACTTTCCCTGATTTCCCACCCTTCACTTTCTTTTTGCTGATTATATTCTTAAACCAAACTCCTGAACCCATGCTCAATGCTCAAAGCCTCGAACTGGTACTGCAATACCCTATAGAAATCATAGATCACATCAATTACACACAGTATACGAAAAGGCCTCAGTGCACTTGCTCACTAGTCCAATTATATGCTTCAACATAAAACAAGATGTTGGTATCATATGACATAGATTGCTTCATTTCTCAGGAATTCTCAGTATTTCCTCTAGTCAACTCAAAAACCATCAACAAGAAAGGATGAACGAGAAACTTCATTAAAGAAGAAAGCTTGTGTTCCATCTCATAGATGGAATTACAGAGTGTACTTACATTTAAAATTGATACTATTAATTTGTTCTGTCTCAGTTAAGAACCAAAGAGTGTTCTCAAATAAAGGCTAATCATCAAACCTCCCATAAAAGCAAATCATGGGAAAGAAAAGAAGCTGATATTTAGTGGATCAGAGAAGGGACATCAAGTTCTCAAAATGAAACTGGGATTTCAAAGATCCAGAATAAGATCAAGGAAATCAGATTCAATCTAGTATGAAAGACTTGTTTGTTTCAATCTAACAGTCCACAGAAAGCAAATGCAATATAACTTAAACTGATTCGGATCCTATCAAGAATCACAAAAAAAACACATGTTTCTATCAGTAATAGTTGAAAAAAGAAATTTAAATAAAAAGAGAGGCACATTTTGCTTGCAGACACATCAAAAAACATTCTTGAAAGGAACAAAACAAAGTGGGCAGTTGAAGAAGCAGACATACCAAAGAAGAGGCCTCCTCCTTTTGGGCAAAAGGGTTTCTCTCAGAGCTGACAAAATAACCAAGCAAAACACTAGAAGGTAAAAGCAGTGATGGAGATTGGAGTGGGAGAGACAAGTATGAGTCAAGCTGAAGAAATACAAAGGCTTATATGTACAGTACAGACTTGAAGTAGAAGGTTGAGAGGGAAAGAGAAAGCACATAAAAGTGGGTAGCTTTGCCATGGCCCAGCGGCTGCTGACCTCAAAAACAGACTTGAATCAATCAATCTAAAAACGTAGCAACAATAAGGAATGTCGCTTTACATTCCAATTATTTGAATAAAATTACATGTATTTCCCCAATCAAGAGGTCTTAACCGACACCCAAAAATCCGAATCTGCATAATATTCTTAGTTTTATTATCCATATCACTGTTTTAAAAACCGGACCGGCAAGCGAACCGGAGTCGTTCACTGGTTCAACCGGTTCACTGGTCGAACCATTGGTTGAATCGGAACACTGTTTATACATATATATTTATTTATTTAGTAGTAAATAATAAAATTTAATTATATGTTTTATCAATAAATAATATAGTATTATACATTTAATAGTATTATTATAGAAACCAAGTCTTGTACTAGTATATTAGAATATTTAATGACGTTAAGTTTGAATACAATAATAAATTATAATACACAATATTAAAAACTAGTATTAAACTCTATGTATAATTATAAACTCATATATTGTAAAATATTAGTGATTGTAAAAATATAATTAAAATATAAGAAATATATTATAATTATCAATTTCTTAAAAGAATATAAAATTAAAATGAATTATCTTAAAAGAATACAAAATTAAAATGAATTATTAGTTTCGGTGGAAAAAGAATTTCAGATTTAATGTATAAGGATTAGGGATGTCAATCGGGCCAACCCGTTCGGGTTCGGGCCAACCCGTTTGGGTTGTCGGGCCATTCGGGTACGGGCTATTCGGGTTATGATTTTTTCGGGTTATAAAAGTTCGACCCTAACCCTAACCCTTCGGGTTTCGGGCTAACCCACCGGGTTATTCGGGCTAATGCGTATTTTTAATTTTTTTAATATTTTCAAAAAATAATACGTATTTTAAATTTTCTTTAATTATATACATATTTTTAATTAATCATTCAACAATGAAATACATATTTTTAATTTTCTTTAATATTTTTAAAAAAGATTAAGTTATTTAAATTTAAATAACTTATTCATTACATAATTATTTACAAAATATTTATAAATAGTATGTTTATGTTTATGTATTTAAAACATAAATCAACACTTTGTTTCAAAATTCAAACATAAATCAATTCGTAGAAAATTAAATAAAATTTTCATAACGTGAGAGGTGCATCGTAGATGTAACAAAAATATTTTGAATTGTTAAAGAGTGAATTATCAAGATGCTAGCTAATTGGAGTAACTCTAAGTTTTCTTGAATTATGATTGGTCAAATTTAATTTATTCCAGCTGTAAATAAGTCAAATAATAATTTATCTTTGTTTTAAGAATCATCAAAGTACGCATAATTCAATGAGGAAGCGGCGTCAAAACACTTTGCACTATTATATTGGAAATATACTAAAAGAAAACTTTTATATACGAGTATTTATTAATCCATGAACCACATGGTGATTTTTTTTCGTGATCTTATATAGTCGGTTGACGTATTTGGATTTTGCATGGTTTTAGAGGGTTGTTTTGGATGATTTTGATTATATTTCTATATTTTGGTATGTTTATATGTTTGTTGAGAAATGATAGAAAATTGATTAGAAAATGTACACAAAATATGTGGATGTGCAGCAGCCTTGTTTGAGTCAATGTTTCTCGCGATTTTGAAGTGTGATAAACCTCTAATACATATCATTCTCTTCGTCTTCGAAAGAGCTTCGCGTGGATATATTACACGCCTCAATCGGAGCTTTGTAAAGAAAGTTATGACCGTTACAAAAACTGCTCGCTGTGTAGAAGCCTTCAACCCGACGGGCCAACCCGTAACCCGAACGGGTCAGCCCGCCTAACCCGACAACCCGAATGGCCCGATTTTAAATTCGGGCTGCGAAATTACAACCCTAACCCTGTATTTTTATCGGGTTATTCGGGTCGGCCCGCGGGTTCGGGTTACATTGACATCCTTAATAAGGATAATTAATGTTCATAATATTTTAAAATGACTATGTGGTGGAGTGGTAAAGAAGTTGGTATTTAGAGATGAGGTCATGTGTTCAAGTCCTAGCAACAACATATTTTTTGAAAATATTTTGAAAAAGTGAAAAACCGGTTTCCGGTTCACGGTCGGACCAGTCTGACTGGCCGGTTCCACCGGTTCACGGCGATTCAATGTGCTAGTGGTTTTTAGGGGTGAACCGGACCGGACTGCCTGCCGGTTTGCGGTTGAACCGATCGAACCGGTCGGTCCGGTCCGGTTTTTAAAACACTGATCCATATAAATATATTGTTATAGCGGCAGCCTACTAACCAATTTTTTATATGCTAGTATGTTGTTAAAGACCTCGTCCATTTACTTCTCCCTCCTTTCCATAATAAATGACATATTTGGAGGCACATAATTTTAAGAGATGTTATGTTGTGCGTTCGTGAAAAGAAAAATTTTTTTTTTTAATATTAATGCGCGAGTGAGTTTTTCCCAAAAAAAATGACATCTTTTGTGGACAAACCAAAAAAAAGTGTGACATCTATTATAGGACAGAGGGAGTCGTATACATGAATAAAGGGATGTCTTAATTTGACAACCTTCTTTAGTGTAACACTATACCATTATTTTAGGTAATTAGATCCGATAATTGTGTGATTCTCAAACTGTCAAGCTGTCATGTGGCAGCCTATTTTGTTAGTAATTGAGCTGACCAAATCCAATTCATCTCTGAAATATAGCCGTTGGAGCAGTGGAGACTTGAAGTTGGAGTAGCCGTTGGAAGTTATAAGAGCACCAGCAACGCGGGCCGCCGGCATTCCGCGTGCCGTTCCTCCGGAATGAAAGCGCAACGGAACGCGTTTCGGCGCATGGTTTCGTCGCGGTGCCGTTCTCATGCCGGGCCGGGTGCCGGCGGCACGACTCGCGGCACGGTCTGTGCCGCCACGCTCTTCGGTGACGTGGCTCTCCCCGCGTCGTGCGTGACGCCCACTCGCCGGCCCCGAGTGGGCGACGTCACGTGCTGACGCAATAATTATTATTTTAAAAAAAATCGATTTTATAAAAAAAAATTTTAACGGTAATATTACCGTTTTTTTTACCGTTTTTTAATTTTTTTTAAATTTTTATTTTTATTTTCCTATTCTATAAATACTCCTAATTCATCATCATTTCACACACAACTACACATCTATTCTTCCTAAATCAACTTCATTTCCTCTCCAATTTTCATATTCAATCTCTTCACAAAATGTCCGGCGACGGCAACTACGGCGGTGGCGGCTCTGGTGGGTGGGATCTCAACGCGTTCGGCGATTGGGAGACCATGTACAACACACTTGGTGGTTCCGGTTCATCGACGCCGGGCACCCAGGGGTCGGCGACGCCGGGTGGGTACCAACCACCCACTTTCGATGTGGATGCATACGCTCGACCCTCCGCCTCCCGGCCTTCTCAGGGATTGCCCCAGATTCGGGAGGATATCCCCGTTGAACCCACCCAGGGAGAAGGCCGAGGCGGTGGAAGCTCCAGGGCTGCGTCTGAGGCGGTCGAGGAGGAGGAGGAGGAACAGGAGGAGGAACCGGAGGATCTGGGCCGGCATCCGTACAGCAACGAAGAAACAAAGGCGGTGTACAACGCCTGGCTCACCGTCTCGTACGATCCCATCGTCGGGAATCAACAAGCCGCCAATTGCTTCTGGGAAAAGGTCCGTGATGTCTACCACCAGACTAAGCCGAAAGGGGCCCGGAAGCGCAAATATACAATGTTCCGTTCTCACTTTGGCCGAGTCGACGTACAGGTCAAAAAATTCTACGGTATCTACTCGGCCGAAGCAGCGCACTACCAAAGCGGAGCTTCGGGCGCCGACATTCTGAGGGCGGCTTTGTGCGCCTTCCACCAGGACACCGGTCTACAGTTCAAATTTGTTGATATTTGGCAGATCGTCAAGGACGAGGAAAGGTGGGCCGGCGGTGTCCGCTCCAGCTCGGGCTCAACCTCAAAGCGCATGAAGCATACGGCGAGCGGCAACTACTCGTCTGGTGACACCGGTGAGGCCAGCGAGGGTGAACCGCAGGTGTTTGGGGGTACGGCCGGTGAATACGGGGGATCCAGCCGTGGGCGCCGTCGGCCGCAAGGGACGAAGGCGGTGAAGGCGGCTAGAGCGAGGAAGGGCCGAGGCGAATCAAGCCAGCCGGCCTCGGGATCAGGCTCGCGGGGAGGCTCGAACACACTTATGGTGGCGTACATTACCGCCACAATGGCGGACACTTCCCGTTTCTCGCACTCCCAATACGTGGCCTGGTGGAACGGAATTGTGCATATGGCGGCACAACTTGGCCTTCCGACTCCCCCTTCACCTCGACCGCCTTCGGGGGGTGATTCGCCGGTGGAGTAGTTTTTTTATTTTCCCACGTTTAATTGTGTGTTTTTTATTGTGTGTTTTTTATTTTTTTAAGTTTAAGTTGTAATTTTTTTAATGTTGTGTGTTTTTTAATAAAGTGTGTTTGTTTAATTAAATTGGGTTGGAAATAAAAATAAGAAATGAAATTGAATGAATAGTAATTTAAGGAACGGATAAGAAACGGAGGGTTACAGGTTCCGTTCCTTAGTTAAGGAATGGAGTAAAAAAGTACAGTGGGGCCGCAAATAGTAGTTTAAGGAACGGTTTAGGAACGGTATAGGAACAACGTTGTGGATGGCGTAACTAACTTTGGAGCCAAGTTGTAGAGTGGCGGTTGAGCTACTTGAGTTTCTTCTCAAGTTGATATAACTGTGAATAAATACACGGTTGAAATAAGAGTGTCTTAGTTAGAAAGAAAAGTTTCAAGAGAGAAGAAGAGAGTTCTCCAACTGTGCGTTATTAGCTCTCGAAGTAGCATCGTCTTCAAGCGTGTTGAGAGACGGAGAGATCTTCATCTTGCAAACATTGAGTCTAGATAGATTCTTTTAATTCTTCTTGAGTGATCAATAAACATACATACTAGTTTCGGCTCGTGGACGTAGGCCTAGAGCCGAACCACGTAACTGCTCGTGTTCTTTCTTTTTCTTGTTTTCGATCTTGTTCGAGCGTTGCAAGTTATTCACATATTTTAATTAAACCGGAACACAAAACGTTGAAGGGCAAAATTGTACTATCTATTTCAGTTCCAGATTGCAATGTTACTCTATGAATATTGCAGTTTCACGTGCATGCATCATTCGTAATAGTTTTTCACCTTATCAGATTGCAGTGTTACTCTATGAATATTGTAATATTACCAAGTGGTATTTGCAGTTTACATATTACCAAATTCGTTTGTGATTTTAATTTTTGGGAATTGACTAAAATACCCATGCTTGCAATATCCAACACATAAGACGCAATCCGAACTCTATTTCATCAATTCAATCCTAGGCGTCTATCTTATAAATTTAAGAGCTATGATTAGTGTTATGGTGTCACTCTACACATGGTGTCACCCGAATGCTCTCCAATAAATAAATGTTATGTAGCATACCTATATAAGCGTTAATCTTGAGAAAAATAAATCGAGAAACCCAATTGCAAAAATTATTGATAGTTATAGTACTCCCTCCGTCCCGCACTACTCGCACGTATTTCCTTTTTGGACGTCCCAAGTTACTTGCACTCTTTCCATTTTTAGTAAAAATTTTCACCTACAACCGTCATTTTTTACTTTCCTCCTATACACTCATTCCTTAATCTCCGTGCCGAAAAGGAAATGAGCGAGTAGCTCGAGACGGAAGGAGTACTTATTAATAAATGTCTGAAAATGATATCGAAATAGTAAAATGGATACAAATTAACTTCTTTTGGTATAACCGATTAGCAACATGCCATTTTATGTAGTGAGTTGGTATTAAAAAATAAAAGGATATTTTCTATAAACAATAAAAATGCTTTCAAAAAGCGCGTTGGAAATAAGTTTAATTGATATACTATCACCCGTCAATGAGATACAGTTACTTGAGAAATGGGACAATATAATTCCAACATATCCATTTAAAAATTATTTTAAAAAATCAACTAAAATGGGCATCTTTGTTTGGTGAAAGCAATGATTTAGAGATGAGCATTACTTATATTTGCCGTAAACTGGCAACTGGCATTATCATGGTATTAAATTA
Source organism: Salvia splendens (assembly GCF_004379255.2). Taxonomy (NCBI): domain Eukaryota; kingdom Viridiplantae; phylum Streptophyta; class Magnoliopsida; order Lamiales; family Lamiaceae; genus Salvia; species Salvia splendens. Next base: position 30,937,704 of record NC_056039.1, read on the forward strand.
AATGTCTTACTTTTGAATAATCAACTTATTTTTCAGAGGAATAAATATAATTAACGCCTAAGTACTTTAGTTTTCTTTTAAAAACTCACAAGTAGTTTGAGTTATTATAGGTCGATCCGAATTGCATGTCACGTTGTTATGAATAGCAACTTACTAGTTTTGGAACAGCTGGAACACCAATCTTGTTGATTACTTCTTTCCTGAACTTAAAAAATGGATCATTTCAATATTCTAAAATAAATTAGATGAATGCATAGTATTAATTGAAATGCAGTTTGACTTCTTCAATAAAAAAGTCAATGAATACTTGTTATGCTATCATTATTTTAAAACTAAATTACAGAAAAGGTTCAAAATTCAAACGCAGTATAAGGCTTCGATTGAAAATAGAAAAAGTTATTTGTTCTCATTTTCTTTTACACTCTTAATAAGTCTAGGATTCACTCTGCATGTATAAAAATCATGAATTAAGTTCAGCTAAAATAGAGTACCTCGAGGAGAAAATAAGTCAAAAATCACAGGTAGGTTGATAAAATAAATAGTACTACTAAAATTAGTTTAAAAATAAACATTTTTTATTTGGTTATGTCAAACAGCAAATTAAGGTGGGTGATTGAGTACAAATTGTGGAAATTATGATAACATAAATTATGACAGAAAGTTGTAGGTTTTGATGTGGAATATTTAGGTGCACCGTGCATGTTCGTCTTTATCTGAAATAAAGTATAACAAATATAATTGGTCGTTTACCTACAAACAATGATTCCATAAGTCCAGATATATCTCCGCTGTTCAATTTTTTTTATTTAATTTTATTGTTTGCTTGTCTTCAAAACAAATATTTATGGAGATTTAAGATTTTAGCCACAAGAATACTTGCTTTGTTATTTATAGCTGGATAGGAAGTAAAGTAAAGTAAACTACACAGGACAATTAGATAGGAAACTGAATCAAGGCTCATCCTACTTGTAAATAGTATTGTGTCTTTAATTTTCTATCAATAAATAGAATAACATCAGCAGATTTTATGTATTAGCATTTGCAAACTTGTTGGGGTTTGTGTGTGATAAGGTTGTCTTGGAGCTGGAGTCGCCAAAGCTTGATCTGTCCGTGAGCTTCGTCGACTACCCAGATTTCACTTGTGGTTCAAAACCGAGAGGAAATCGCGTACTTGCCTCGTGAGAGATAGATAGAATTGAATCTTCTGTGTTTTTCTGTATATATTCTGTTTGACAGGTTGAAGAGAGATTTTCTATCTTAATCGAAGCTACTGAAAGATAATGTAATCAACTATTTTTCAATGTTCTTATAAATTTTGGTAGTGGAGTAATAAGTATGCTTTAGTTACAGCTCAATCTAAAAAGTTGATAGAGATTGAAATCCCAATTATTTTAACTTTGTTGTACTCTGTATTTAAAAAAAACTAAGGTTTAACATTTCTTACTAATATAAAATCACATTTTCCGCGCCATAATTTTTATGCATATTCATGCAGCCAAAACGAAATTATGTGAAGTGATCATTTATTAATTTAATCTCTGTTTCTAGATTACATTGCTAGTTCCAAAATTTTATGATAATTTCTGTCTCCAAATGTCATTCTAGTGTATTTTGTGACTTGTAAATCAGATTCAGTTTAATTAAATCATGTGGTTTTATATTTTTCCAGAGGGAAATACCTTCGGATTTCCAGCCCTCACTATTCCATACCTGTCTAATCCTATTCAAGGCTGGGTAAATATACCGAAAACACAGTAGATCGATCGTATCGCACCGAAAAATATAAAAAAATATCAAATTTTTGGTATACCGAAATTTTCGGTACGATACAATATTGTATCATAAATTTTCGATACGATAACAATATGAATTTTCTTATACCGCGGTATACCTTTTATATCGAATATTTGATATATATCAACATATCAATATACCGAAATATATCGAAAATCAATATGTATTGAATTATCGATACATACCGTTTATGCTGATTATAATAATATAATTTATTTTTTACAGATTAAATGTTTAAATCATAAAAAGATATCCATTTAATTTATTTATATATTCAAAAATATTTATTGAAAACCCTAAAATCATAAATAGATATCCATTTAATTTCAAAATAACGTTCAGAATGGTATACCAAAGTTTTGTACGATACCGAAATTTCGATACGATAACTTTGTAGATGTTATCCATACTGAAATTTCGGTATACCGGAGTATACCGAAACTTTCGATACCCCCACTCTAGTTGTTGTATTGTGTAACTTCTATGTATGATGCAGTAAAATTATATTTTATTACACTTCCTTTTCAGGAAACATGTCATGTACTGCTGATTTCCATAGCATGCCTCTAAATGCTGGTTTGTGGTTGTATATATTCTTGTCTTATTATTTACAATATGTCTCTCAATGCTTATGGTTATATATATTTACTTGTTATATAGTAAAATTATGCTTCCTCCGTCCAAGAAAAATAGAGCACATTTGTCATTTTTGGCTGTCCACGAAAATTAAAGCAAATTTAAAAAATAAAAGTTTTCAACAACTTCTCTCTTACTTTTTTCCCTTCTCTCTTACTAATAATATGGACCTCACATTCCACTAACACTACTTCACTCTTACTTTTTTCTCTTCTCTCTTACTTTACCAATTCCACATTAAAACTCGTGCCATTCACAATGTGTCCTATTTTTCGTGGACGTAGGAAGTATTTTATTACACTATCCTTTTCAGGGAACATAGCTGGATTTTCATACCCCCACCCTATCGTAGCAACTTTCTCCGGTTCAGCTTTTCATAGCATGCCTCTATGGTTTGTGGTTGTATATATATTCTTGTCTTATTGTTTACAATATGCCTCTCAATGCTTATGGTTACATATATTTACTTGTTGTATTGTGTAACTTCTATGTATGATGCGGTAAAATTATATTTTATTACACTATCCTTTTCAGAGAACATGTCATATACTGCTGGATTTTCATACCCCCACCCTATAGTAGCAACTTTCTCCGGTTCAGCTTTTCATAGCATGCCTCTAAATGCTGGTTTGTGGTTGTATATATTCTTATCTTATTGTTTACCATATGCCTCTCAATGCTTATGGTTATATATATTTACTTGGTGTATTGTGTAACTTCGATGATGCAATAAAATTATATTTTATCACACTATCCTTTTCAGGGAACATGTCATATACTATTGGATTTTCATATCCCAACCCTATGGTAAAAACCTTCTTTCATAGCATGCTTCTAAATGCTGGTTTGTGGTTGTATACATTCTTGTCTTATTGTTTATTTTCCAGTTCAGATGCGGTGAAGTTACTTTTTATTATACCATCTTTCAGGCTTAATGTTCAATACTGGCATACCAAATTCTACTGGATTTCCATATCGTCCTGTTGTTGCAGCCAGCAGTTCAGCTCTCCAGATTTAGCCGTCTTATGTTAATCATCCACCTGCAGGTATGACTTTCTTCCGTATTTCTTTATCTTATATATGACTTTTCTTTATTTTGATATCATTTTCTTTATGCAGCTGGACCCCATATACTTTCAGAAAAGACAGATTTGCTCACCAAAGCTTACAAAGATGCATATGTATTTGTTAATGCTCAAGGGAATGCGAGGGTTCACTGTTTCGTCTATCGCCAGTTTGGTGGTGGCCGTGCAAAAAAAGGTACTTCTCTCCCAATGGAAGTGGAAATCGTAGCCTATCTGGTTTTCAGACTCATCTTTCTTCTGACTTCCATATCAACTCACTGTTGGCTAAAGAAAAAGGGAAGCAACCTCTTGAAACCGTTGTGACAGGGCGAATTTCTGATTCTGATTTGGGAGGTACATCTCGAGTTGGTTCCGTGACTGTTCTTTCCTTGCTTCAATAATTGGTTCACTCTATGGACAAGGTGTCCTCCTCCGTTGAGCTCATAAAAGAGCTGTTTAATGAAAAGTTGCAGTAATTCTGATTTTGTTAAATCTTTGCTGCTTCATTACTAACTTGTTTCATACCATATTTTGCTATTTCATCCACTACTGATGGATGTGCTGATTTGCGACTTACATATTTTGCTATTTCATCCACTATCTGATTGGATGTGCTGATTATTACTTCATCCACTACTGATTGAATTGGATTGAATGTGCTGATTTGCTACTTCATCCACTATCTGATTGGATGTGCTGAATTGTAATTCAAGATTGGTTGTGTACATAAGTTTTCTGGTTCCTTTGTGTTTTTCATATGTTGTCCAAAGCAAGTTACATTCGGTCCTGCTTTATAGGCTCTTAATTAAAGTTCTTCATTGCTTTATTTTTTGGCCACAAAATATGTTCGAGGACGCGAACGAATAAATGAATTCTATGTCTCAAGTTGCTTATGCTTGTGTTTTATGTGCATATTTACTTTTTTAACGTTATTGGGACCTATAGAGTGAGTTAAATATGTATGATTAATTGTTAATTTGTTACTCCATTCGTTGTATATAAATAGAATGATTGACTTAAAAAATTTAGGGGGCAGATGGTATCGATGAAAATAATTTTTATGGTTTCCTAAATAGTGGGCTTTTTCACATGTATATGGATAGCCTTTTTGGTGACTATATTGTGTTTGGTACAAACCATATATCCTTAAAAGCTCACTGCTACTTGTTTCGTTGAAAGCCCAAGTTTGTGAAAATAATTATGAATTGCCTAGACTGCCCCTCACTTGAAAATATTTAAATATTATTTGTTAGCCCATTTTATTAACCTAATTGTTGAAGACAAGCAAAATTAGAATTCAATCCTCTTCTTCATATAATGTTTGGACTCTCGGCAAAGGACGAAGAATTGCGGTGGAGATCCACCGGAGGTGATTGTTTCCGCCATGGAAATCGGAGGTGATTGTTGCTGGAGATTGAGGTGTGACGCAGACGAAGGTGTGGGTTGATTGTTCACGGAAATATAGTGGGTTGATTGTTCACGGTATCGTCATCCTCGACGCGAACAAATCGAATTCAACAAATGAATTAGGATTTCGCCCAAATAAATTAGGATTTGGCCGAAACCTGATGCGGAGATCAAGCCCAATTCAGTGAAGGAGTGAAATTAGAACGACGAGGATGACAATTTCGTTAATAGTTGCTTCAATTTGGGGAGAGACGTGGGTAAATCTGGGAGAAGTGTTTGTTTTCAAGAGAAGGGAGTATACCTGCCCTCGGCTGTGATTGAGTTACACTACTACTTCCTCCGTCCGTGAATATGAGTCCCGTTTTTTTCATTTTAGTCCATCCGTGAATAAGAGTTTTGGTTCACTTTTAGCATAAATGGTAATAGGATCTCACATTTCACTAACTCATTTCACCCACATTTTATTTAAAACTAATATATACAAGTGAGACCCTTATTTCACTAACTTTTTTTCACATACTTTTCTTAGTATTTTTTAAAGTGGAATTCCTAATGGCGAATGGAAGGAGTACATGATAGTAATATAGGGTAATATTTCTTAAAGTGGACTCCTAACGGCGGATGGAAGAAGTACATGATAGTAGTACAGGGAAGCCTGAAACCCGCTTGGTATTACCGGGTCAAGAGATTAGTTTCACAGCTACCAAACAAGAGATGCAAAGAGTGAACAGTGCTATTTCACACCATTTCATAGCTACCATCGGCCCCCTTATTTTACTAAAATTAACCATCATTATTTGAGACACAGTTAACTATTTGCTCTCTAAATCTCAAAACTTTTACTTTGAAAAATGAACATTGGACTACTAGGTATCAAATCGACTAGCATGAAAAATAGATGAAGTTTATTATTATTTGATTGATAAAGTTTATACTGTTAAGTAAGTATGCAAAGAATAAGAAAAAAACAAATTGTCGCACCATTCCATAAAATTATAACTAAGACTTAAAATACTCTAATTAAAACTATGGATACAATAAATACTAGCTAATTTAATTTTCATTATCTAAGCTATCTTTCTAAAATAACATTAGGGTATATAAGTCAAAATATAAATAATACTTATGGTAAAATGATATAGGGGCATTATCACATATAGACATTATGTTTCTAAATCACTACCCTAAAAATAAATGTTATGTAGCATACTTATATGAGCGTTATTCTTGAGAAAATAAATCGAGAAACCAATTGCGAAAATTATTGATAGTTATTACTTGTTTATAGATGTCTGGAAATGATATCGAAATAACAAATCCTTACTTGTTTTGGCATAACTGATTAGCAACATGTCATTTAATATAGTGAGTTGGTATTAAAAAAAATAAAAGGATAAATTCTATAAACAATAAAAACACCTTCAAAAAGCGCGTTGGAAAAAAGTTTAATAGAGATATTATCACCAATCAATAAGATACAGTTACCTGAAAAATGGGAATATATAACTCCAACATATATTTAAAACAAATCAACTAAAATGGGCATCTCTGGTTGGTGAAAGCTAGTATAGTATGATTTAGAGTAGAGATGAGCATTACTTATATTTGCCGTAACCTGGCAACTGGCATTATCATGGTATTAAATTAAATGTCTTACTTTGAATAATCAACTCATTTTTCAGAGGAATAATTAAAGCGTAAGTACTTTAGTTTTCTACTTTTCTTTTAAAAACTCATAAGTAGTTTGAGTTATTATAGATTTATAGGTTGATCCGAATTGCAGCATGTCACGTTGTTATGAATAGCAACTTACTAGTTTTGGAACACCAATCTTGTTGATTACTTCTTTCCTGTACTTAAAAAATGGATCATTTCAATATTTTAAAATAAATTAAATGAATGCATACTATTAATTGAAATGCAGTTTGACTTCTTCAATAAAATACTAGTAGTATTATTATTATTAAGCAATCAACACTTGCTATTATTATTTAAAAACTAAAGTCCCAAACTACTCAAATTAGTCTTACATATAGGAGTAGTTGTTCTACGATTTTAGTCTAGACTCTAGAACATTATGTTTGATACCTTTGTGTGCCTAATCAGCTAAATAAAAAACGTGCCTTTCTTCTTTGTCATTCGAACACTCCACGAATTATAGTTTTCCGATTCCTCTTTCTTCTTTCTCGTTCAAACACTCCATAAAATAATCGACCGGTGATTTGGGAATCGTCTTCTCCATGAGCTGGGAGTCGCCGCTCCTCTTTTAGCATTCCCCGGCTGCACACGCGACATCCGTCTCTTCTATGCGAGGAGAACAAAGTTCAAACACAATCGAAAACATCCCTCAATTAAAAATAGAAAAAGTTAGTTGTTCTCATTTTATTTTACATTCTTAAAGCGTAGGATGCAATGAATTATGCAGGTATAAAAATGATAAAGTTCAACCAAAATATATAGAGTACCTCGAGGAGAAAACAAGAGTAAAAAATCACCAACTAAGTTGAAAAAATAAAATAAAATTTGTTTAAAAACAAATAGTAATTTTTATTTGGTTATGTCAAACAGCAAATTAAGGCGGGCGATTGAGTACAAATTGTGAAAATTATGATAACATAAATTATGAAAGAAGGTTGTAGGTTTTGATGTGTAATATTTAGGTGCACCGTGCATGTTCATGTTCGTCTTCGTCTGAAATAAAGTATCACAAATATAATTGGTCGATTTACCTACAAACAATGATTCCATAAGTCAAGATATATCTCCGCTGTTCAATTCTTTATTTAATTTAATTTAATTTAAAACAACTCACTAATATTTATCGAGATTTGAGATTTAGCCACAAGAATACTTGCTTTGTTATTTATAGCTAACAGGATGCAAAGTAAACTACACAGGAAAATTAAATAGGAAACAGAATCAAGGCTCATCCAACCTGTAAGTAGTATTGTGTCTTTAATTTTCTATCAATAGATAGAATAACATCAGCAGATTATATGTATTAGTATCATATCACTCTAAAAATTGCAAATTAAGATGAAGATTTGAACAAATTCTAACCTATTAACTTCATTCTACCAAATATATTCTTGGATTATAGCATCTTGACTTCTTGTCTATCAACATTAACTCAAAGTTTCAGCAATACAATACAAAATGCTTAGAGCTTTATCTGTTTGTTTTGCAGCTCCAAAATTGAATAGCCAAGTACACAAACCTTCATACCAAAGATAAACCTTGCACTGGAAAATCAGAAGAAAATTTACCTCCCTCAGCCAAAAACTTCGTAGAATTTCTCAATCACGAGTACGCCTGAGTCGATCGACTCCAGAGGATCCTTTCTAAGTCGGTGTCTTAAGCAGTTGGGGATGACAGTGGCAATATCCTCTGTTGTTACTTTATCTCTTCCTTTGAGAGCAGCCAATGCTCTTGCTGCCCTATTCGAAACAATATCACCTCTCAATCCATCCACATTAAGCTCAGAGCAGACCTTGGAAATTTTTACTCGAAGATCATGATCTATTGTAACGGAGGAAAGGGCACTCCTGGCTGAGTCAATTTGCTGCTGGAGTTTCTCTTGCTCTGCAATGTAGGACTCCCGGAATTCTTTAGGATTCTTGTCAAATCGTGCTCTCTCCTCGACTATCTTGACCCTGAGCTCCGCATCCCTCACTGTTCCAACTTGGGCATGCATTCCAAAACGGTCAAGAAGCTGTGGCCTCAGTTCTCCCTCTTCCGGATTGCCAGATCCAATGAGTATGAACCTGGCTGGGTGGGAAATTGAGATTCCCTCTCTCTCGACAGTGTTCCAACCCGAAGCAGCAGAGTCCAGTAGAACATCCACTAAATGATCATCCAAAAGATTAACTTCATCCACATACAGAATCCCTCTGTTGGCTTTTGCCAGAAGGCCAGGCTCGAACGCCTTCACACCTTCAGTAAGAGCTTTCTCAATGTCGATTGTGCCACAAACTCTATCTTCCGTGGCACCCAAAGGCAGATCAACCATATTGATTTTGGTGGAAACAACAGGGAGCTGTTCACCTTTCATGACTTTGTCACGTACTTCCGGCCCCTGCACTTCAGCGTCCTCTGGATCCGAGTTAAATGGATCCCCGTAGACTACTCTGATTTCGGGGAGTAAATCGACTAAAGATCTAACAGTGGTAGACTTCCCAGTCCCCCTATCTCCCATGATCATCACCCCACCTATCTTGGGATCAATCACATTCAATAAAAGGCACAGTTTCATCTCATCCTGCCCAACTATAGCTGCAAATGGATAAACTGGCCTCTGGTTCTCCTTCGAAGAAGTTAGCTTCTGAACCTGATCACACCCATAATGTAGTTTTCTCACTTATGCAATAGATTCAATCTATATTCAGATAGCCAATTAAATGAAATGAGGAACATATGATTTCACAGTATTATGAAAGAGATTACTTATCCACAATTACCAAAAATGAGAATCAATGATTGCCGTTAAACTCAATCACATTCATATCTACAGCATCAACACATGCAATTTTTGGGGGAAACAACACTGTTCGAAGCAAGATGGAAACAAACCCAATTTAAAATATAGTAGAACGCCAGGAAGTTGGTACCTCTTCTTGAGCGGGAGAAGTGGCAACATTGGAAATTGAGAGATGTAAATGAGAGCGCCCTTTCTTCAAGGGGAGGGCAACTCCTCCATAGAATTTCCTCCCTGAACTTAGCCCTACGTCGATTAATAAAACAAAATACTCCAATTAAACTTCTATTAGTACTATCGTTCAAATTATAGAAACTAGAAGTTGAAGCTTAATCGGACGCAGAAGAGTTCAACATTGTAAAGATTGAACATAAAGTTGAAAAGAAAGAGTTTAAGAAATGTACGAGGAGAGGGGTGGAGGGAGAAAGAGGGAGTTGGTGATGAGTGAGAAGAAAGGGGCCTGGAGGCAAAGATCGGTGCAGTGGAGGAAGTTCCGATAATCCCAGCCATGTTGAAGCCAGTGTGTGTAGTGGAATGGATTTGGAGTGGCGGAAATCCAATTGAGAGGTTGTAAAAGTATTGTTGTTGTGTAGTGTGTGGTGAAGATAAGGATCAGATTTCCTAACGACCCATCCACATTAGTACTGATCAACTGTTTCTTATACGGATTCTTATTTTACCCATAACACAATTATCTTATGTCTCCACGACTACTTGGATTGCGAATTTTTGTGGAAAACTATAATTTGATTGAATTCTAATTCAACAAATAATATAAAAAAAATCAATAGAAAAAACTATAAAGTTTGACTTTTTTTATTAATGAAACACCATTTGTTTTTTTTCAATTAACGACATTGCTTAACTCGCTAAGATGATTGACAACAAATCCAAACTTTATGATTGAGAATAAATCCATCGTTTCATTTTATTAAAATAAATTGCCCGGTTAAAAATTTATGCCAATCAGAATATCGACGTCACAGCCGAAATTACGTGTCGATTGAGTAATCAATGTGTAATTTTGGGTAATAAACATGCAATTTGGATACCGACATGGAATTTTGATTTGTCACGTTAATATTTGATCGCCAAAAATATTTTGCCGGACATTTTATTCTAAACAATGAAACGTTGGGCATTAAATGGTTATTGCCTTAACGGTGGTAAAACGCACAAAATGATGGGACACAATAGACTCTTTACCCTTTTATTTATAAAATTAAAAGTGTACGTCAATTGATTCGGTAACATGTTTAACTCAAAAATGAAATTATATGTTCAAGTCTGACTCTAAATGTCAGATGTCTGGATTTGGCATCAAAATTACGCTGATGGTTTGTTTACAATTTACAAATGGTTTACTTTATACAGTTGTAGTAGATTCATTACAGTTTTTGTCTTCTGCATCAGCACCTACTCAAATTGTATTGATGCATTGCTGTAATTTTGGGCTTGTTCAAATCATCAACCATATTTGCACTTGACTTGCAGAAAGCTGCTTTTGGATTTTGCATGTTTAGTTTAATGGACACATCATCCGCACAACTGATTTACTCAAATGCAAATGAAGCTATTGAACTAACTACACAACGTCTTCATGTAAAACAAAATATTGTGGTTTTTGAATCAGTTTTCTCTCACTTCAAATGAGTGCTATATATATGTTCACTTACCACCTTATCTATATCACACTTGCATTAGACAGTAGATTGCTAAGAAAAATAAACCACCATGAAGTTTTCCATGTTGCTTATAACTTTGTTGCTCCTATTTTCATCTGCAGTGATTGCGGCTCGCCCTGTTAAGCCTATAACAATGGCCAGACGTGCATTCGAGGCTCAGTTCAAGATGGCCCAGAGTAACGGCCATGAGTGGCCTGAGAGATCCAGTCCCGGAGGGCCTGATCCGCACCACCACCGCAGGCTTACAATGATCTTCCTTTGAGAATGTAATATGATCTTTTTTTGAGAGTGGTTATTAATAATGTACTTACATCTTTTGCTTGTGATCAGTAAAAGATGCTTATATGTTTCTCCACATGAACAAAGGAAGATAATTTTCTCACAGTTTCATATTCAGGTCTATTAGTTTAAACCATGTTATTTGGAAATTAACGTGACAAAAATGGACTCAAGAGTTGGGTTTCATTTTTGTTAGAGACATGCATAGATTACAATAATAGATTAAAAATTCAGCTTATTTTATGTATCCGTACCAAGTTGCTGGAAAAAAAATGAGCTAGTTTCTAAAGAAAAGGTAAAAAGGTTTCCATTTTTTAGGCATATCTGAAATTCGATCCTTAAAATTACTATAGAGAGATTTTTCACCACTTGGACGATGCTAAAGGGGCAATATGATTATTTTAAAGAATTTCCTTGAGTCCATAAGAAAACATCTTTCTGGATAATCAACTACAGATTTATTTATCTCATCATAATTATACACATTTTGAGTTTACCGACTGATAATTCCATACACCTTTATTATATAAATGAGATAATAGTTATTTAAAATTTTGGTCAAATTTTTGTCTATTCCATTAACTTTTGAATTGAAATATGAAATCACGAATTTTCAATTTTTCTCAATTATCTCATTCATGCACAAATCAACTTCTTTTTGTAATGATAAAAACAACTACTATACCAATCAAATAAGAAGATAAATGAGAAGATAAAAAAGGAATATAAAAGAAAAGATACTTATTTTAATGAAACACGTCATTTTGATGATCGTTAAAAGACGAGATTTTGTGCATTAATGAGATAATTGAGAAAAAATTGAAAATTCATGATTCAATATCTTCAAAGTTCATAAGACAGATCAGAATTTGACCAAACTTCGTGATTTAAATAGATGTCATCCTTTATATAGATAGAATAAGTAGAAGGCAATAAGGTAATTAAATCTCTGTTATAAGCCAGTCGAGCCGCCACTTGAAAGCAATAGGTTTGTCGAATGCGAGTAAAGTAAACCAACTTACAATGCGTCCATCTGCACTAGCGCACCAGCTTTTAAAAAGGATAACCACTTTGTAGCTCCATTAAAATGCAAAAGATTACCTAAATAATCCAGTATACCAAGTGGAAATCCTTTTTTTGAAAAGACGCTACTATACATATATTGCCCGTGACGATTCGGGGTGCGCCATTTATTCCCTCTCTTCCACATAAATTGAGTCGTATAGTTTTTTGGATTGTCAAAGTATAAAGTATATCCATTTGCATGAATTGCCGGCGCTAACAACATTTGACCTGCATCTCTATATATCCTGGCTCTTCAACATGATCCAAATCAACAACTTTTTCCCTCTCAAAATTTATTTATATATTGACTACTACTTCCTCCGTCCCATAGTAGAGGCGAAAGAATTAAAAAGATGGCTGCTGTTTCAGTTTTCAGTAATGGGAGTACATATTTTTTAAGCATGCATAAAGGGTTAAATAGTAACCAAATTTACAAGAATTATTAGATGCCAAATTCTCAAAGATAGAGAGCAAAGTAGTAGGAGGGTGATAGTGGATACAAATAAAGTGTCTTCAGTCTTCACGTCATGTTCATGTTATCATGTATAATTTGAGTTAGAAAAGGTATAATAGTATTGTGATCATGGGACTATAATATATGTTCAACGTTCAACAGCATAGAATTTAAATAGAAGATGACAAAGAACAACACATATATGAGATTTTGGATCCAGGATATTGGTCTTGGTTTAGTTTTGGTATAGAGATATATTATTCCACTGCAAATTCAAATGTAGTGAACTGAAAGCTTGAGCAAAAGGTCCTCCTCTTCCATTTAGTTCGCAAACGACTTGAGCGGATCGTTAGGGTCGATCTCAGAGATGAGTGGGAAATCTGCTGGCAGCGTCTCGAGACTTATTTGCTCTTTAGCTAGAAGATTAATCACTTCCTCGAATACAAACTTATTTCCTTTCTGACTGAGGTGCAGGCCGTCACTGCAATTTCGGAAGATGGATAGTTTTTACTTTTTAGGGTTGGAAAACAGTGGCAATTATAGGTAGAGAAAATATGATGGGAGAAGAGAACCTCAAAAGCGACTTCCAGTCAGGAAGTTGCTGCATTTTTTCGCAGAGATGGATAGCTGGGAGCCCACATTCAGCTGCAACGTCGAGGCACTGTTTGGCGTATTGGCAAGCAGCCTCATTTGTCCTATCCGGAAGCCCAAGAGGTTTCTCAACAAACGGGTACCTGAATTACGTTAAATGATTGAATCATAGATATCAAGCATTTTCAAAATGCTAGCTATCTATGTAATAGAATTACTCAGCAAGGAGCGTATTACAGGAGTCGTGCATTGTCATCGACTGGAGGAGGTGTGATGAGGATGATGCGAGTGGACGGCCATTGCTTCTGCAGTCATCATCAGCATTAATGACCACATAGCATAAGCACTACATTCTACATTGAAAAAGCAGGGCTCTTACATTGCATCAACTTATGTACTGATCATCAGTGTTAAAATATCTCAATAACAGTTAATACCACATTTCCCAAGTGAGAAAATGGTGAGAGGATTAACCAAAAAATAGTAAGAACAAGAGAAACAAATAATTGAAAGGTAGTGAAAATGACAGGGCAACTCCATGCATAATGATAGCAATAAGTGCCAAAAAAGCTACTTACTACTTTGTTTTGTTAACATTTCTCAACATTTGTAGTATATACAACTCATATATGGTTTGATAGTTCATGAGTCATTGTCACATCATCAATATAGGTAAAGTGTCATTATCCAACATATGTAACTTTAGGAGAGAGCAAAATCATCCATTGTCCTATCAATGATGGCCGCGTGCGGACAATATTGCTTTTTTTTAAATGGCCATGCTGCTCATATTAAATTGGAATGATCTCCTAAACATATCGGCTCCTTTACTTTGATTTGAGTAAAATTCTTGACGCATTAATTAAGATACAAGTAACACTCCCATTATTTATTTTTCCAAACAATCTAGGTGTAATACTATACCAAAAAACAAGAGAGTGAGGCCAATTTTTACCATTTAGAAACAAGACAACTCAAAAAGAAACTTTTTTAAAAAAAATGAATAACCAGTGACCACATTAATGTTACAGTGAGCCCACCCGCACGTGTGAGAGGCCACGTGCGGGGTGCAGTTGAATTATTATTTTAATTTATGTTGTTACCTTGAAATAAGCAACAATGGCGAGAAGGTTGTGCTTGTACTCGTCAAGAGGCACGTGCTGAAAGCCGCTGTCTCTGTCGGGTAGCGCGGCATCATTGGCGCCGAAGAAGACCGTGACCGCCAGAGGAGCGTCGCCGGCCGCCGGAAACACTTTGTGGATGACCTTGAGAGCCCATCTGGTGTTGTAACCGATATAGCCTCTCAACACCACATCCGCCTTCAAAAGTCAAAAGTCAAAAGTTAAAACCAACCACAGGCATACATACATATAGGAGTAATAACAAGAGTATTTACCATGCGAGCGAAGTGATGTGCGAGGGAAGCACCCCAGCCGCCGTTGGAGAAGGAGCCTTCGGTGATTGAGTCGCCGAAGAGATAAATCTTGGGCCTCATTTCTCTCTATTCTTACTAATTCCAATGCGCTATTTAAATCTCCCAATGAAACGTTTTCAGCAGTTTCGATTTATTAGAATTCTAGGAAGAGTAACAGTAGGGAATTGAAAACAATTAGGTAACGGGAGTAGATTTAGTTAGACTAGCTTATAGGTTTGGTTCTCTCTGTATTTAAAGGTAAGGGAGTAGAGTAGTAGTATGTGTGGACCGACCGTGTGCTCTTTGCGCATTTCCAAGGGCTGTATTAAACAAGGTTTCGAAACTGGGTTGATAAGGCCACCCGCACCGCGTCACGCGGGTGGCCCGTATTCCATCACGGAGTGACGGGACGGCGGCGTGACGCGTTGCAGCGCCCCAGCCCGTCCCCAGCCCGTTCTGCGTTCCGTCACGGCGTGACGAGTGGCGAGACGTCTCGCCACGCGCCGAGGCGACGTGGCGCGCCCCGGCGCCGTGCGTGACTCCTACTCGCCGGCCCACTGACGCAATAAATCATTTTTTTTAAATTCGAATTAAATTTAAAAAATTTAAAAATTAAAAACGGTAATATTACCGTTTGTAGCCGTTTTCCATTTTTTTTTTGTTTTTTACTCTATAAATACTCCTAATTCTTCTTCATTTCACACACAACTACACATCTATTCTTCTCAAATCATATCCATTTCCTCTCCAATTTTCATCTAACATCTCATCACAAAATGTTCGGCGACGGAAACTCCGGTGATGGTGGCTCCGGCGGGTGGGATCTCAACGCGTCGGCGACTGGGGGAGCATGTACAACACATTGAGTGGTTCCTGTTCGTTGACGCCGGGCACCCGTCAACGCCGGGGGTACCAACCACCAATTTTGACGTGGATGCATACGCCCGTCCCTCCGCCCTGCGGTATTCGCAGGGATTATCCCAGATTCGGGAGGATTATTCCGTTGAACCCACTCCGGAAGAAGGCCGAGGCGGAGGAGGAGGCCGAGACGGTGGAAGCTCCAGGGCGGAGGCGGGCGAGGAGGAGGAGGATCTAGGCCGGCATCCGTACGGCCCCAAAGAAACGCTGGCAGTGTAAAACGCTTGGATCAGCGTCTCGTACGATCCCATCGTAGGGAATCAACAACCCCGGAAGTGCTTCTGGGAAAAGGTCACCGAGGCCTACCACCAGATTAAGCCGAAGGGGTCCCGCCGCTGCACATATAAGATGCTCCGCGCTCACTTTGACCGAGTCAACAGAGAGGTCAAACGATTCTGCGCCATCCACAAGAATGAAGCGCCCATTACCAAAGCGGAGCCACGGAAGTCGACATTCTGAGGTCGGCTTTGCGGGTCTACTACGACGACACCGACAAACAATTCAAATATGTCAATGTTTGGGAGGTCGTCAAGGACGAGGAAAGGTGGGCCGGCGGTGTGCAGTCCGGCACGGGCTCGACCTCGAAGCGCACGAAGCACACGGTGAGTGGCCAATACTCGTCTGGTGAGGGCGGTTCGGGCAGCGGACCACAAGAGTTTGCCTCGCAGGAGGTTGAGACCCAGGCAGACGATGCTGGGGGTTCCTCCCGTGGGCGCCGTCAGCCGCAAGGGAGAAATGCGGCGAAGGCGGCTAGAGGGAGGAGGGGCCGAGCCGAATCAAGCCAGGCGGGCTCGGGCTCGGGGGGACCCCCCAACTCCCTTATGGCCATGTACATGACCGCCACAATGGGGACACTTCCCGCATGACGTTCGCCCAATACCAAGCCTGGCTTAACGGAATTACGTTTATGGCAGCACAACTTGGCATTCCGCCTCCTCACGGCTTCAGTGCACCTCCACCGCCTTCAGGGGATGATTCGCCGGCGGAGTAGTTTTTTTTATTTTCTATAAAATTGTATTTAAATTATGTCATTTTTATTTTTTTTGGATTTTAATTATGTCTTTTTTATTTTTTTGAATTTTAAGTTGTATTTTTATTTTATGTCGTAATTTTATTTTATTTTTAATGAAGTGTGTTTTTTTAATTGAATTTGATTGGAAATAAAAATAAAAAAATGAAATTGAATGAATAGTAATTTAAGGGCCGGTTAATGGATGGAGGGTTGCAGGTTCCGTCTCTTAGTTAAGGGATGGAGTAAAAAAATATAGTGAGGCCCGCGAATAGTAATTTAAGGGACGGTTTAGTGACAGCGTTGTGGATGGCCTAAGAAATCGGCCAAATTTCTGAAATACTACACCCCATGTACAATTCAAGATAAACTCACTTTCTTTCTTTTTTTCATCCCAATCAAGATTATCCTTTTTATCTAGAAAATTAATAATACTGACTATATTTCATTATCTTTTCTTTCTTTTATTTTATTTCATCTCTAATATTTGTAAGGATAAATTATCTTAAAAATCATTAAAAAAATATTTCTTACTTTTATTAATCTCTTATACTTTTAAATAGTCAACAACCTTTCTTTCTTACTTTAAAATCCCAACAATCTTTTATCCCTCTCTTAAATTCTTAAAAACTGAACCGACGAAGCTACATGTTCATGTTTTAATCGATCAGACCGGGTGAACTACTGGTCGAACCTGTTATATTGTTACAAATATATATTCCCTCCGTCCCAAAAAATATGAAATGTTTTGTTTCCGGCATAGGATTTTGTGTAGTGTGTTTTATGAGTTAATGAAGAAAGAATAAAATAAGAAAGAGAAAAAAATAGAGATAATGTTGTTTTCATTTTAGGAAATATATCATTTTTAATGGGACAACCCGAAAAGGAAAACGTTTCATTTTTAATATGACAGTAGGAGTATTAAATAATATATAAAATATATGCAATTTAATATATGATAACATAAACTTCATGTATCACAAAATACATTAAACCTTTTATCTTATAAATATAAACCTTTTTATTTTCAAGAAATCTTTTTGGTGGAGTGGTAGATATGTTGGCTAGTTGACCCGGAGGCTCTAAGTTCTACCCCTACTAATCAGCCTCAAATTTTAAATAATTTTGAAAATATTTTAAAAATCGGAAAAAATGGTTTTTGGTTTCTGGTCAGACCGACCTGATTCGACGGTCCACAACAGCCTGCTAGGCTAACGATTTTATATGGTCAACCAGACTGGAATACATGTCGGTTCGTGGTTGGATCGATCAGTTTGATTAGTTGGGTCCGACTTTTAAAATATTGAAAATAAGTGTATTGAAAATCTTGTGTCGTGTCAAGAAGAGGTAATTTTTTCCTAGGACGGATGGATTAATTGTTCAAACCAATCCAAATCATGTGTAATAATAATGATAAAAACATGTAATAATAATGTTAAGTAAGTTTTACAATTAATTAAAGAGTGAACTAAATATAAGTAGTCCTTTAAGATTATACAGTTAAATCATTTCACTTTTGGCAAAAACTTTTCTCTCTTATTTCTTCTTCTACTTTATTCTCTCCAATATAAACTTTAACATATCAATTTCTTAAATTCTATTCTAAAAAATACACTTTAACGGATTTAGATTCATTTTGATTCAAAATAGTACTCTTTTTGTTCCACGTTAATAAAGTCGTATTCTTTTTATGACGTTCCAATATAATATAGTCATTTCTATAATTGGCTTAAAGCAATACACTCTCTCATATTTTATCCTTTTCGTTACTTTATTCTATTCATTTTTCGTATTTTATCTTCTCTTTTACTTTATCATCTCTATTATATTAAATATTTATTTATCAATCTTTGTGAGAAAAGACTTACATCTATAACATTTATTATCTCTATTATATTAAATATTTATTTATCAATCTTTGTGAGAAAATACTTACATCTATAATATGGAAATATGGAATGGAGGAAGTAGTTTAAAAGTGAAAAAAGGCGCATATGTGATTATATCGTTAGTTTAAGAGCTATTGACGATAATATGGGCTGCGTGTGGGCAACTTAATAGTTTTGAATCATTTACAAAAGTCAGTCTTCAATAAATTATGTTTATGAGGTTTAGAAATATTAAAATTGCAAACACCACCCCAAAAAAATAAATAATAAATAAATAAAAGAAAAAGGTGGAATATAGACCATTAGAGCATCCTCATCTGTGCTCTTGCTAACGAGCACAGATGTGGGCCCGGATCCACTTTTATTACTTTGTTACTCCTTGCTCTTAGGCAAGAGCACAACACCCACATTCGTGCTCTTCTGCAAGAACAAGCTCAAGGGTCCCACCATTCTATTATTCAATTTAAATAAAAACATTTCCACAAAATTAAAATGCATTAAAAATACCCGGAATAATATTACAAATTACAAAAAAATAAAAATTACATAATTAAAATTCTAAAAATTAAAAATTATATAATTAAAATCTTAAAAATTAAAAATTACATAATTAAACACCTAAAAAATAAAAATTACATAATTAAAGGCTAAAATACCCCCCACCAATTCTACCCCCAATGTTCTTTGGAGACTCCGTATCATTGTCACATGCGATCGAAGTTGCTCGGGGGTCATATTTGACCTATCGGCCAAATTGAGTTGGGCCAAAACCCCCCACAACGAGTTGGTGGGGGGTTGAGGTGGCACAAAGGGCGCAGGAGCGGGGGCGGATGGAGTCGCGGCGCGATGGTGGTTGACCGTCGACTTCTTCCTTCCTTGCGGCCGGCGTTGGGAACTACTCGGGCCGGCGTCGGGGCTACCCAAGTTAGCTCCGACAAACTGGGTGGACACCTCATTGGAGTCGTCGTCGGATAGAGATACCGACCTCTACCGTTTGCCGGAGGAGCTAGAGGAGGATGCTACGCCTCCCCTATACTTCGCCAACGCGGCACTGATGATGTCGACCTCGCTTCGGCCGCTCCCCGCCGACCGCTCTCTTGGAACTTTTGGATTTATTCGTTTGCTCTGTATATGACATTGCGCACCATACTCTTGTTGCGCTCGATTGTTCCAGTCGGTCGGTTTTCATTGTACCGGCGACAGATGCGCCACCAAAAATGGTCCCCGGATTTGTTCGTGTCAATCTCCGGATCATCAGAGATAGACAAAAATGCTTTGAATAATTGCTCCATCTCCCCCGGAGTGTACGGGGTGCGGACACCACGAGTTGGAAGAGTAGGAGTTTGAGAGCCGTCGCTCCCTCCCGCTCTAGGTACGGGTGGTTCGGTTGCCCACCCGTATTGTCCATCGGGGGCATCTTGGTCGTCGACCGGGTAAGGCCGCTAGCCACCCGGAGCTTGCGAACTTTGGGTTTGAGGAGGGGCCGAAAATTCCGTTTCCGGACTAGGAAATGGTTGTGAACCGAACCATTCGTGGTTCCAACCGTGGGAGCCGGATGGGTGATCGCCGGAGCTGGACATTTTTTTGTTAAGAGTGAAAGAGAGATTGAGAATTGTAAGAATGGAAATGAGAGAATTTAGATGAGAATTGTGTAGTGTAATGTGAAATTTTTTGTGTGGAAGTAGGGGTATTTATAGATGAAAATGTGTATTTTTTGGGAAAAAAATTGAAAAATAAATTAAAAGTGGGGAGAAAACGGATATAATTTTTTGGGAAGTGGGAAAATATTATTTTTATTTTTAATCGGATTTTTTAATTAAAATCCATTTAAAAAAATTAAATTCCAACGAATTTGTTGTTGGCCAATCAGGAGCCGCCACGTCAGCTGCTCGCTGGCACGGACGTGTAGCGCAGCGGCGAGTAGCGTTCCACCGCGCTGTTGGGACGGACGGACTTAACTGAATACTACTCATTTCAATTATATTCCATGCCTGGTCGAAGCCCATTGGGCCTAAACTGTCTTTTTTGTAATCGTACAATATTTTATGGTGACCCCACCCACTTGCTAGTTGCATATGTGAAGTATTGGTCAAGAAGAAATTATTAAACAAATACGATACCAGAGGTGGTTCTCCACGCCATTAATAGTAATAGTATACCATCTCTTTTTTAAGGTAAAGTGCAAAAATAAAGCTCACCATTTGATATTAGTAGTATCTAGTATTTCATTTATTAATGCATGACAGAAACTTAGAGACATAACCTCGGAATGGCAAAAGCAGCAGTCGGTAGTATTAAACCACCTGCGCTTATTGGATACCAAAAAAAGTAACGCCTCTTGTTTTCGGAGATTCCTTGCTAATCCACCACTATTTTCCGTATTTTATAATCCATAAAGCATCATTATTCACCCAATTAGTTGTAAACAAACATAAATATTTCCATCGTCGCCTCCTTGGCGACAACGGACAAACAATACCGTCAACACAAAATTCCACACTGCATCTTCTCCTCACACACTGCCCACAGTGTTTCGCTTCCATCATAGCTCCCCACCTATAAATACTCCCCTCAACTTTGCCAATCCAATCACAAACAGATCAAAAATGAATTCCAGCAACGCGATTAGCCCCGCCGCCCCATCCGCCGCCGCTTCATCCGGGACTCTAGGCCGACACCTGGCGCGGCGGCTGGTCCAGATAGGCGCGACGGACGTCTTCTCCGTCCCGGGCGACTTCAACCTCTCCCTCCTCGACCACCTCATAGACGAGCCCGGCCTCAACCTGATCGGCTGCTGCAACGAGCTCAACGCCGGGTACGCCGCCGACGGCTATGCCCGGGCAAAAGGAGTCGGCGCCTGCGCCGTCACCTTCACCGTGGGCGGCCTCAGCGTGCTCAACGCCATCGCCGGGGCCTACAGCGAGAACTTGCCTGTCATCTGCATCGTCGGCGGCCCCAACTCCAACGATTACGGAACGAATCGGATCCTGCACCACACCATCGGCCTGCCGGATTTCACCCAGGAGCTGCGCTGTTTTCAGACCGTCACTTGTTTCCAGGCGGTGGTTAATAATTTGGATGATGCGCATGAGCTGATTGATACCGCGATTTCGACTGCTTTGAAAGAGAGTAAGCCTGTGTATATAAGCATAAGCTGCAATTTGCCTGCCATCCCTCATCCTACTTTTTCCAGAGAGCCTGTCCCTTTTTTTCTTGCTCCAAAGTAAGTCTTGTCTCATTTTATTTGATTTATGGAGTATTTTTCTTGATTGTTCTGTTTATGTCAACACTGCTGCTGTTATGGGAATATAGTGTCTTCTGTTTGTCTCATTTTTGTTGATTTCTACAGGGTTAGCAATCAGCTTGGTCTTGAAGCAGCAGTGGAAGCAACGGCTGAGTTTCTGAACAAAGCAGTCAAGCCAGTGATAATAGGAGGTCCAAAGCTAAGGTTTTCAAAGGCGCAAAAGGCTTTTGTTGAACTCGCAGATGCTTGTGGCTATCCAATAGCCGTGATGCCCTCGGGCAAGGGACTCGTCCCGGAGAGTCATCCGCACTTCATAGGCACCTACTGGGGAGCGGTGAGCACCACCTTCTGTGGCGAGATTGTGGAATCGGCTGATGCGTACATCTTCCTCGGCCCTATCTTCAACGACTACAGCTCAGTTGGCTACTCTCTGCTGATCAAGAAGGAGAAAGCCGTGATCGTGCAGCCCAACCGCGTGACCATAGGCAACGGCCCTTCCTTCGGATGGGTCTTCATGACTGATTTCCTTACCGCATTGGCCAAGAGGCTGAAGAGAAACGCCACGGCTATGGAGAACTACCGCAGGATATATGTCCCTCCCGGCATTGCTTTGAGGCGCGACAACGACGAGCCGTTGAGGGTTAACATCCTCTTCAAGCACATACAGGTAAGAAACATTAACACTACTAATTAGTTGAAGTAGCAATCCTTGACATTCAATCACTGAATTGCATAACAGGAAATGCTGAGTGGCAGTAGTGCAGTGATCTCAGAGACAGGGGATTCATGGTTCAACTGTCAGAAGCTTCGTCTCCCGGAAAATTGTGGGTACGAGTTTCAGATGCAGTATGGATCGATCGGGTGGTCAGTTGGTGCAACTCTTGGGTATGCGCAGGCTGCTAGCGATAAGCGCGTCATTGCCTGCATAGGCGATGGAAGTTTCCAGGTGAAGTGTTTGTTAATGAAGCATGAATGCGTAGGAAAAAGATCATTAACTAAGCTATTGTGCCACCACACCACAGGTGACAGCTCAAGATATATCCACCATGATAAGATGTGGGCAGAAGAGCATCATATTCCTAATCAACAACGGAGGATACACGATTGAAGTCGAGATACACGATGGGCCGTACAATGTGATCAAGAACTGGGACTACACAGGCTTGGTGGATGCTATTCACAATGGAGAAGGAAAATGCTGGACTGCAAAGGTAGTCAGTCAATCACACATACATACATACATACATGATCATTGTGAATTAGAGTGGTTGTGTTGTGTGTCTAACATGTTGTTGCTGGGAGTAGGTGAAAACGGAGGATGAGTTGGTGGAAGCGATAGCAACGGCGACAGGGACGCACAAGGAGTCGTTGTGTTTCATTGAAGTGTTTGTTCACAAGGATGACACAAGCAAAGAGCTGCTGGAATGGGGATCTCGTGTCTCTGCTGCTAATAGTCGACCTCCCAATCCTCAATAACTGATGCAATGGACTAAATTAAAATCTGCTTGCTTCTATTACTACTCTCATACTCTTTATGTGCGTGTCGTTTTTATAATGAAGAAGTTATTTGGGAATATTGCATTCTGGAGTAATATATAATAAGCAATTGATGTTTTTAAAATTAATTTTCTATTTAAGTGAAATGATAACCATATAGTACTCTCATACTCACTTCACTCACATTTTATTATAAAATCAATATAAAAAAGTGGCTCTCATATTCCACTAATTTTTTCAACCAACTTTTCTTCACATTTCTTAAAACTCGTGCCCGGTCAAAGAGTGACAATTAATCGAGGACGGAGGGAGTAAATGTCAATATATTTCTTATCACTTACTTTACTCTCCCTTATTTATTCTCTCTTCATCTCTGTACTTTTATCTTTTTCCTACTTTATTCTTCCTTTAATTAACTCACTTAACACAAAATTTTTTAATCTCTATACAGATAAAAATGTCTTCATTACTATGGAACAAACTATGGAACAAAGGGAGTAAGAAAAAAAAATCATAAATGGCATGTCAACGCCAATAACTTTTTGAAATAAATTAGTCTTTTAAAATCAAATGCATATAAAAATATTCGTGATTGGAAGATAGTTCTACTTAGGCATGCACACGGTTCATAAACAACCGGTTCCGGGTAGAATTCAGACAATCATATGACGAATTCCATCTATGAGACACATCCATGGTAAAATTCGTATATCTTACCTTCTTTTGATGGCAATACTTCTTCCAAGCTTTGCCAATAAACGACTTTTGATGGATTAATCTAACTGCAGTTCTAATAGGACTAACATGCTTTTGCCATAATTCAAGCGCATCTTGTACATATAAATTCAAAATATGACATATGCATCTTTGATGAAAATACTTACCACCAATAACCGGAGCACAAGCCGCAATCAAGTCATTGATACTTACAGTGTTAGCAGTTGCATTATCAAAACCAACAGAAAATATCTTATTGCATAATTGAAATTCATTCAAAACCTGAATAATTAAAGAAGCAATTTCGGGTGCAGTGTGTGGTGTCTCAAATTCTCTAAAACCAATCAAACGTTTGTTCAAAGTCCAACTATTGTCCACAAAGTGAACTGTAATGCCCATGTATGAATGTCTATTAAAAGAATCAGTCCATACATCTTAGCAAATGTTCACTTTGTGTCCCAAGTTGAGTAAATAACGTGATAATTCAACTTTTTTCTCCAAACATTGTCGAACGGTAGATCGTTGAACGGTTATTCGACCTACTCTTTTGACAGCTACGTTCAAACCATTTTGCATAGTAACCTCAAATTTTTCGTCATCATAAACATTAAAATGAAAATGCTTCATTGCAGCTCATCTAGTCATAACGTCATCAAAATTTTTAGGATCATATTTAAAAAGAGGCGTACCTGACGAACCTGAGCCACCGAGCTGGAAGTTTAGTTAGGTTTGGGTAGCGGCAGTGCCACATTCTACCGGATGCTTTGTCACCAAATGACGACGGAGGGTGCCATATCCCTCACCACTCGTAAATTTGTAGACTTTATCACAATAGTTACAATATGCATGAAACGCCGATGTCTCTTCTTGAGAGAGCGGATCATTAGGACTTGGAATTACCACCGGGCCTTCTTGTAGTGTTAACAAAAATATCAGATTTCAATGCTTTTTTAGTGGGTGGAGGGGGAGGCATGTCCTCATTTCCTTCGGTGCTAGACGGAATACGAGAATGAGATCTATCATCATTGTTGTCCGAGTCCGATGATATAGCAACGTCGTACTCGTCATCTTGTTGTTGGGAACTACCACCCCCACCTTGATGCATTTGAGGTTTTAATTAGGAACACAAAAAAAAATAGGAACACAAAAAAAAAATTTAAAAACTCAATCTTATGAAATTATGAATTGTAAAAATAATTTTATTTTTTAGAACTTACTTGCATGCGTTCAGTCGCCACTCGGGAAACCTTTTCCATAACTTTTCAACGACTAGGTCGCTTTGATTTTTGGGGACAACTACTTTGATTTCGGAAAATTCCTTTGCCCCGATCACCACGCCCCGGTCCACCAAGAGAAGAAGACATAATGCAAAATGAAAGTAGTATGGAATATGGAGTATTGAATAAATGGTAGATTACGAACAACAACAAATATAGTAGTAAACAACTTAAACAATTGGAGAGAATAGAGAAATTGAGATTGAGAAGGAAATCCTTGTTAACACAAGAATGGGGTGAGTAAAAATGATGGGGGAAGTAGGGTATTTATAGGAGTAAAATTGGAAGAAATTAAAAAAAATCTAATTTGGGCCGGTTTACTGCCTGAACCGGCGGTTTCGGACTGAACCGACGGTTCAGTCCACGGTTTCTGAATCCCCTTACCTACCGAAAGTAGCGGTATGACAAAATTCCATACCGATACCTTACCGAATTTTCGGTATACCGAAGTCTGGTATACCGAAAATTCGGTACGATAATTTTCAATACCATTACCATACCGTTATTGCGGTATACCGTACAGTATTACGGTATACCATACTTTTACGGTATATAGTACGGCATATCGTAATACCATTATACTTGTTATAAAAAAATCTATTATAATTTTTTTATCCAAAATATAAAAAATAACATTTCCAAGTGTTTAACTATTTGAAAAAAGTCCAAAAAAAAACTCCAATAATCCTAAACAACCAAACTTATACCCAAAATATTTAAAATAACATTTCAAGTGATCAATACTATCTTCATTTCTTGCAACCTTGTTGTCTTCATACTCACAATCCCACAAGAAATCTTTGAAGATGTCATTCTGCATTTGACAATCTTTATTAATGGTCGAGCATAATCACAATGGTAAATATTATGAAACAACCAAACCAAAATAAATATATGAAGTGTAAAATCCATATATCGACACCACCTAATTAACTATGAGGATGATATGATTAAACTTAAACTTGATGAAACCATCATAAGCTAGCTACTAATATTATGTGCCAAATGAAATTAAAGTAAAATAATGGCAACACATAAATATATTAAATATTTTAAATTTTTATATATTACACCGAAGATTCGGTATACCGTAGTATACCGCATGTACGGTATATACCAAAGATTCGGTATGCCGTGGTATACCGCGGTATAGGATATTTGATACCGTTGCCATACTGAAAACTTTCGGTACGGTATCATACCGTACCGAAAACTACGGTATACCGAAAAACCAGTATTTTCGGTACAGTAAGTCCGGTATGTCGGTATTTTTTTCCCACCCCTGTCCACATGTTTAGTGTTGTTTCCTAATTAATTCTTGCTATTTTAATTTAAAAGCTGGATATTGAATTCATATTTTTGCCTTTTTATAATTAGCCAAATGTTCGGCTCAAAATTTTTAAGTGAAGAGAGCTTAAACTAACGAGATGGCACATTAAGTGGTTTAAAAGCCGAATATTGATTTCATATAATTACCCACAAAATAACGAAATGGTATAATTCTTAATTGGCCAAAATTGTCTGCTATTTTAAATTCATTTACTATATTTCTCACTAAATTGGGAATGAAATAAGAGAGAATGTCTTTAATGATTTCCTTATAATGCCCACAAAATAACACATTTTGTCACTTTTAATTTTCATGACATAGATGATTGGTGAGACTCGTGGAGATGGAGTACTAACCGCGCCAAGCATTAGCACTAAGTGCAAATAATGAAGTCAATTCGTTTGACTAATCAATATGTTTCTATCGAACTTTTTACAAGTCAAGTTCGACATTCAATGTAAATACTAAATATAAAATAAAATTTTAATATGAAATTCGTAAAGTAAGAGAAAGGAGAAAAAGTAAGAGATGAGTAGTATCGGTGGATTGTATGATCCATATTATTAATATTAGTATTTAAATGTTTCAAACTTTTCATACTTAGAAAGTAGTCTAATTTTGGTGGAAATACCTAAAATGGTAAAATTTATCTATTTTTTGTGGATGGATGAAGGAGTGAGTAATTTTTTTTAAGAAGAAATAAACAAATACTACTATGATATTTGTAGCACTAATCTGATAAGAGTTTATTGTATTGATTATGTGATTAGGTATCACTAATTGAATATATTTTAGGTCTCATAACACAATATTCACGTTTATACTTATGTTATTGTAACATCTACGTGGGTTGATGGCTAAAATAATAGCACTAGGTAGGACTTTAAGCCCATTTGCAGCAATGATATTATAAGTAATTCTTTGTCGATTAATCCAACTATGCAGAAAGCCCAATTAAGATAGTACGTGAGAGAATCTCTTCATTTTCAGAAATAAGATATTTTTGGTGGACATTCTAAAATGGCAAAATGAGATTATTTTTTTTATAAACGGAGGGAGTAATTATTTTGAAATTTAATATTCCATACTTCCCTATCCCATACGATATCAAACAAAAGCTTACAAGAATAAAATTCATTAAACCTATTCAAGTCTCATTCTCTATTTAAATAGAGTATTGTTTAAACAATTTATATTAATTAGAAATTAATATACGTGTACATTTAATACTCTATTATGAAACAGTAACAAACCAATCAACATCAGCCGATAATGGCGACCCAGTAAATATTGGCAGAAAAACAAGGCCGAGCCCAGCAGCAAAACAACAGCCCATCAGTAAAGGAGATAAAGCCCAACAACAGATGGATCAATTTTAAGAGCATCCACATCTGTGCTCTTGCCAACGAGCACGGATGTGAGCCCGATTCCACTTTTACTCTCTGCTCTTAGGCAAGAGCACAACACCCACATCCGTGCTCTTCCGCAAGGACAAGCTCAAGGGTCCCACCATTCTATTATTCAATTTAAATAAAAACATTTCCACAAAATTAAGATGCATTAAAAATACCTTGAATAATATTACAAATTACAAAAAAAATAAAAATTACATAATTAAAATACTAAAAATTACATAATTAAAATACTAAAAAAATTAAAACTACATAATTAAAATCCTAAAAATTAAAAATTACATAATTAAACACCTAAAAAATAAAAATTACCCCTGTGGATGACTATTCATCCAGCTCTACCCTCAATGTTCTTTGGAGACCCCGTATCATCGCCACATGCGATCAAAGTTGCTCGGGGGGTCATATTTGACCTATCGGCCAAAATCCCCCACAACGAGTTGGTGGGGGGTTGAGGTGGCACATAGGGAGCGGGAGCGGGGGCAGGGTGGATGGAGTCGCGGCGCGAGGGCGGTTGGTCGCCGCCTTTTTCCTTCCTTGCGGCCGGCGTTGGGAACCGCTCGGGTCGCCATCGGGGCTACCCAAGTTAGCTCCGACATGTGGCTAGCCACATCTTCGGAGCCGGCGTCGGATAGGGATATCGACCTCGCCCGTTTGGAGGAGGAGCTAGAGGAGGATGTTACGCCTCCCCTATACTTCGGATGCGACCGCGTCTCCTGCCAAATGTTGAGGTACTTGAACGGCTTGTAGTTAATGGATTGGTAGGTCGCCAAGGCGGAACTGATGATGTCAAGCTCGCTCCGGCCGCTCCCCGCCGACCGCTCTTCCTGGAGGTAATACCCCTGGAACTTTTAGATTTCTTCGTTGGCTCTGTATATGGCATTGCGCACCATACTCTCGTTGCGCTCGATTGTTCCAGCCGGCCGGTTTTGATTGTACCGGCGACAGATGCGCCACCAATAATGGTCACCGGATTGGTTCGTGCCAACCTCCGGATCTTTGGAGATTGACAAGAACGCTTTGAACAATTGCTCCATCTCCCCCGGAGTGTACTTAATTCCAATTATGGAATTTAAAAATTGATCTTTTTCGTCACTGGACCTTGACGTACTCAGTCGATAATGTTTTACTTACACGTTATACACTTGACATATTCAGTCAATATAAATATAAACGTAAATGCACAATATCATCGATATGGTCATATCTACTCTATATTCTCTTTTCCAGTCGCCTAATAAATATTGCAGATGGTCAAACATTCATTTAGAAAACTTTTTCTTAGAAAATTGTGATTATACGGAGTATTTTAGTTTTATTAAAGTATACTACTATAATTGTAGGCAATTTCAAAGTATTTATCTCTTTGGTAGTAGAGGAAAATTAATTGCACCTCCTACTTTTCCCTTAGTTTTAATTTAAAATAACATGATTTTATCATCGCAATTAAGTGCCATGAGATAAGTATTCGTAGTAATTAATATCCATGTGATCATCAATCACTATAAAGGAAATTAAGCAAAGTACCATAAACATAGGATTACACAATGAGAGTAGTCCATTAATTATGATTAATAACTACTACATATCCTAACTTATTAGGATTCAACCGACACATCCGAGACTTTGGAAACACACAGAAAACATATTTTGACATCCTCATCTACACATACAATAAACAAACAAATGCATAGTTATACTTAAATAAGCATATAGTAAAAATGAAGAGAATGAATTAAGAATCCCAAATGGGTCCATAAGCAGCAATCCCATTAGCCTTGCATGCATCAACCACGTCTCTGCTTCCCTCCGGATTACTCGTCACAATCACCACCTCCGCCCCAAACCTCTTCGCCGCGTCCACGCTCATCTCCGACACGTTGGGCCGGCCCAGCACCGCGGTGTCATGAACGATCACCTTCTCCTTCGGGTGCCCGCTCATCCACTCCTTAATCTCTTTCCCAAAATTCTGCTCCACCCCTTTCGTCACCCAAAGCAAGCACACATCCGCCTTGCACGGCTGCAGCAGAAACGACAAAAACACGCATATACCCGACCCGGTCGCCACCAGAAGGACCCTCCCGTACATGTTGGTCAAGTACGGAAGTCCCGCAAAGTGCACCTGCCTGACCCACAGATGCCTCGGCGGGCTCGACACCAGCGATTTCGTGAAGTCCCCCACCGCTCCGGCTAGCATCATGTGCTCCTTCTTGTTATCTGAGATGATCCCGAACGCGTGCCATTCGGAGAACGGTGAAGGGCTGATCCTTCCGAGGATTCCGGCTTTGACACCCCCGTCGAATTTTATGATCCCGGCGTGGCCGGATGGGGAGGAGACGCGGACCGAGACCCGCCTCACGGTCAGCCACGGGATGATGATTAAGACGGTGATTCCGATTGTGAACCAGAATTCTTGGGTTTTCACTAGCCTTGAGCCGAGGTCGTCTCTGTAGGTTTTCGTTATTGGGTCGTATGAAATGGTGAGGGTGATGAAAGCCCAGAGGAGGCCCAGAGCGGCCCAGCCGGCGAAGCGGTGGGTCCGCTCGAAGACGTTATGGTGGAGGTGGCGGACGAGGGGGAACGCTGCGAGCGAAGAGAGGCAGAGAAGGCCGAGGATCGCGGCCGAGACCGCGATGATTTCGGGTGTGGTGTTGTCTCTGTCGTTGAGCGTGAGGACTAATGCGTAGACCAGCCATGCGACGGAGGAAATCCCGCAGCCGCTGTGGATTCCGCCGAGAGATTGAAGCAAAGCGGTGGTCAAGGTTTTGAGGCGTAGTGGGACCCATGAATAGCCCAGAACATTCACCGCAAGCCAGAAAACAACCCTCAGAACCGCCTCGCTCCGGCAGAGGACCAACGTGAATATATTCGCGATGGAGAAAAGCGCTGCGCGGTTTCTGGCGTAGGGGAATTCTCCGGCGGCGGCGAGGACTAGCCCGGCGATGTTGAGCGCGAGGCAAACGGCGAAGAGGCGCTTGTAGACGGTGAAGAGGCCTTGATCGAGGAGGATGACGGAGAGGCGCGACGGAGGGGGTTTCTTCTTGGCGGCGGATTGAGGTGGTGGAGGAGGAAGCGAGGGGGGAGAGTGGTGGTCGTGTTTCCCTTCTTCGTGGCCTTCTTCAATGTCGGCAAGAATTTGATCGGTGTCATCTTCGTCGTCGTCGAGGTCGCAGAAATGGCTGCTGGTGCGGCTCATGGATCGGTCCAAGAGGTCGGAGGATGGGATGATTCGGGCGACGCTGCCCCATCGAGCCCAGGATCGGCGGATGCTGCCGTTGCGAGGAGTGTTACTCGGCGGGGCAGGGATGGCGAAGAGGTCGGAGTGGGGTTTTATTTCGAAAGCTACGCCTCTGCAGCTCGAAAACCTCTCCAAATTTTCAGTTTTTCCCATTGTGTGTTTTTTTGGTGTGGGAAAAGAGAGCTGAAATATTGGAGAGTGTAGATTGTGATTGGTGCTTTGAAGTATTGTGTATTTATAGGTAGCAAATAGAATCTTATAGATGCCCACTTGTTTGGAAATGTTTATTAGTGCTAGTATTATTCTCGAATTATTTGGATTTGAATCGGTCGGGTACTATTGAAAAAGTCGCAACATGTTATTGAAAAAAATGAAAGACACGGATATTTGCATTAATTACAGTTAGATTTTTAATCTTTCTGAAGACATTATTTTATTATTGTAAACTAACTAAATGAAGTTTCACTTATAGATATAGGAGTACTCCACTAGTTAAAGTCACTTTGGGAATCAGAAGGCTTTACAAAATGAGATATGTTCTCTGAAAAAGGTTTTCATGGTTTAGATTTTAGAACGAGCCTTTAAACATATTGTCACGCGAAGTTACTAATTATATACTATTTTAATCGGATACTTTACATTAATGAGGAAATTAATATAGATCAAGGTTTCAATAAGAAACGAAGCGAGCTATATGACTTTCGAACCGTGGTAATTAGTTCTGTCTGATAATCTGGTAATTAATGATCAGATCTAACTCTTTCAGCAAGGACATTAATTAAATAGTACTACTCAATTACTTGCATGTGATGATAAATCATTATAAAGATTACAGGGTTCAAACTACTAAATTTTCAGGTCACTGAACACTGTTAGCAACTAAAAACATCATGTATAGTATAGTTAGTACTCCCTCCGTCCTACAAAGTTTATCCCAGTTTGACCCGATATGAATTTTAAAAAATTGTTTGACATTGTATTAAATGGAGGTGTGCAGTGGAATAAGGTTCCCACATTGAGGAGATTGAAAGGTGTATTTAATGTCTATTTTTGGTAGGGGTGAGCATTCGGGTTTCGGTTCAATTTTTTACCAAAACCGAAAAAACCGAATTTAGTTCAAAACCCAAACCGAACCGAAACTGAAAAACCGAAAAATCGAAAACCGAACTTAAAAAACCGAACAAGACCGAATAAACCGAAAAAAAAAACATATAATATTAATATATATATGTAATTTATTTTATTTTATATATACTAATACAATATATATATATATAATATAAAATGAATATATATAGTAGAATATATTAAAAGAATATATATATATATATATATATATATTATATAATATATTAAATTAATAGAATATATATATAATTCGGTTTTTCGGTTTTTTTCTTCGCCCGAACTGAACCGAATCGAAAAATCGAAATTTTTGTATTTTCAAAACCGAAACGAAACGAACCGAAAAACCGAAAAACTGAAAAAATCGAATTGAATTTCAAAATTTCGGTTTGGATATTCTGTTTTCGGTTGTTTTGCTTACCCCTAATTTTTGGTAAGATTCTAAGTAGGACTAACTTTATGGACGGACGAAAATGGTAAATTGGGACAAACTTTGTAGGACGGAGGGAGTATTTACTACTACTACTATATAGTAAAACTAATGGGGTGAAAATGACAACTGAAACTATAACAAAAAAAGAATCTTGGTCTTGATTGCTTGGTTTCTTTGGACGGAGAGGAACGGCTGCAAGCATGGCGGTCGTCCTTTTCGTCATTCACATGTTATTTGGCAGGTCACTCACCATCTGTGTGCTAGTTCTGGCCGGCAAGATTACCTCGACTCATTGGAGGGGATGCTCGCCGTCGGTTGATTTCATGTCTTTCTCCCCCAGACAGCGTGTTATGCGGTCGCTCATGGTCCTATGACATCCCCCTGATGCACCTTGGGTGAAGCTGAACATAGACGGTGCCTTCTCTACATCGACACTGGCGGCAGGGGAGGGAGGATTGGTTCGTGGTTCTGATGGAGACCTTCTGCGGGCTTTTTATGCTCCGATAGCTGTATGATCGAGCTTTGAAGCGGAGCTTTTGGCTCTGATTCGGAGTTTAGAGATGGCTATAGAGCTTTCTACTCACATTTGGATAGAGCTGGACTCAGCGGCTCTGGTTAGTTTGTTGTCATCTAGACACTTTGGCTCTGCGGATTTTAGACACCATATTGCTTTGATCCGGAGCATGACAGCTCAGCGGCATGTTCGATTCTCACACATCTACAGAGAAGGAAACAGGGCTGCTGATTTTCTGGCAGGTAGGGGTGTCCAAACCCCTGCCCTTACATATTTTGATCCAATCTCTGCGCCACGGTATCTGAAGGCGCTAGTTAGGATGGACCAGCTGGGATATCCTAACTTCCGTTTCCGACGTAGAGGTGTGGATTGATCTAGCTCTTCTGGTGGTTGGTTTTGGGCTTTTTTCGTTTCTCCCTTTAGTGTATTTAGTCATCTTTTTTCCACTTGATAGAATGGAGGATCCCGACTTGTGGGACCTCTACTTTGCACATTCATGTTCTTGTTTAGATCTTAGTCATTTTTTGGGCTAAGATCATGTTGTTGGAACATTACATTTTGATTTTATTTACGGGTTGGGGGTCTGTCTAAACCCCCGCCAACACAAAGGGCGTTTTTGTTAAAATAAAAAAAAATAAAAAATCTTGGTCATCTCTTTGGTCTTAAAGATCCACGACAGTGATTTAATTGTGTGTTCGTTCATTGATGTTATATGTTTGTTGGCATTCTTATTTCTCATAGAAAAATCAAATTCTCATAATGACATCATATATCCCTACACATGGGAAAAATCATCTGATATTCCACGGGTAAAGGCACTATTTCCAAATTAAGCTTCAATAAATCAACACAAGTTACTGAATGGAGGAAAAAATGGCAAGCTGATGGTAGGTAATGAAAAGTCAGAAAGCTTTGACTGGTGACTCGCGGCCATTTGCAAAATAAGTCCAAGTCGAGGACCATCAATATAACTTTTTAATGTATAAGAGTTTTTTAATGATTTTCTAAGAAACACTCGTTGTTAGCTCTAGTTGACCGAAATTATTACGATCACAATAATTATGTGATTAGTTATAATTTGGGGATAAGTAAGAGGTTCATTAAGGGTTACGTACTAATATCATTAAGGGTTACGTACTAATATTCCATAACTAAAGTTTGTTAATATCCAAATACGTGATATCAATCCATTATCACAATTTGATGGAATGCCCTAGGCTGAAACCTATTCAAAGTTTATGTTATTTATGTATGTAGATTTAATGTATCAACCCCATGTCGCAATGCCGACATTGAGTGCTAGTTGTTCATGAAAGTGGGGTATGACTAGTACGTGTTGTAATTAGCATTAATTACAGTTATAAAAAAAATTGTAATTATATAAGTGTGCCCATAACTTTTTCAATAGAATAAAATTAACTTCGTGTTATCTAACAATAAAAGTTTCAATAATTCGGTGCAAGAATAT
Organism: Salvia splendens; assembly: GCF_004379255.2. Taxonomy (NCBI): domain Eukaryota; kingdom Viridiplantae; phylum Streptophyta; class Magnoliopsida; order Lamiales; family Lamiaceae; genus Salvia; species Salvia splendens. The sequence goes on from NC_056039.1 coordinate 30,972,638, forward strand.
AGTTTGACATTGATCATAATCCTATAGTCATATAGGAAAATATAGTCTTGGTCATTCACTAAAAAAACCGCTAATTAGTGAGGCAATTAGTGACGATGATGGATCCCTAAACAACCAGTGACAATGATGGAATAGCATCAGTGTCCGTCATTAATATGAACTTACCAATGCAGCCACCTGTGTTTTCTGTCCGTGGATGGTTAGTAATTGTTAGTGGCTAGTTGGGGTGGCGAAACGGGTTATCGGCGGGTATCCACACCCGACAAGTCAGGTACCCGTACCCGATTTTAGCCAAATTTGTTGTCCCAATACCCGCCCCGCAACATATCGGGATTACCCAATACCCGTGTCGGGTTTCCCGTACCCGACATTGCGGGTACCCGACTCGCGACCCTAATAGAAAATTTGAAAACCCTAATATCCGCCAATGTTCCCTAATTTACTGTATTCATATCGATTGTAAGTTTTGAATAAATTGAGAATAAAAGCGAGGGGACACTCTATAGTTAGTTGCGATGAGTTTTCAATTATATGTTTGTTGGAATTTAAAAATGTTTCAAAAGAACTATTAGATTATATAAAGTATTAAAAGATGATATATGGCTAATACTAATAATATCGGGTATTATCATGATTAACGGGTATATGCGTGGGTAGCAGGTATAGTATATGGCTAATATTAATAATATCGGGTATTGTCGGGATTAACGGGTATACTCGTGCGGATAGCGGGTATACCCGTTACCCGCAAACCTCTAAAACACACTACTCGATCTCTCCCCGTTTCCCGTTATCGTCGGGTAACGGGTACCCAATACCCGACGGGTAAAGGGTTGAAATGGGAATTACCCATTACCCGCTACTCATTTTGCTACCCTAGTGACAAGCTATTTAATAGTACAACTCTATCTGACACTATTCTGTCTCTGACCTTGTTCGGTGACGGAAATTCGCTGATTAGTGACAGAATAATCCATCATATATATTACCTTAATTTGATTTGTTAATTCACATCATGTGGTTGGATATATTACTTGATTCCATGATCTCCACCAAAATTATTAGTAATTTAATTATTTTAATTTGATGATGATATTTTATCGTTATATAAATAATTATATGTGCTTAAATTTGTTAGAGATGAATTATCTTTTAATGGATATTTTGCCACCCTATTGCGTGTATAGCTTTGGGCAATTAATAATTAATTTGAGATAATGGATTACTCTGTAATAAATACTGCTCAGATCCAATTGCAGGCTCTAGCACAAATAGTAAGTTTAATATTTCATACTAAATAATAAAATATTTCAAACTTTGGAAATTTATTGATCTCATTATAGAAATATTATATAAGTTCGCCCTGGTCAATATTACATTATTGCTTTTACTTTATGTTCAATTGCAAATTTAGATTTGTTTTCAATTGTAATTTACTACTACAAGAAAACACGATTGTAACAACGGATTAATACGAAGCGAGTAAGTTTTGTCATTGATATTGCAAAACTTAATGACAAAATAACGATAAGATTAACTTTAATGTTATTTAAAAATTGGAGTCATCGCTAAACATCTAGTAATTAATTTTAAAATAATTTATTAAAATGAACCGTTGTTAATTCAACGTTAAAAATATGTTACTACTATTTATTTATTTAAGTCTTCGTTAGTTACTATATATTTGTAACTTTAAATATATTAGTACTAACTTTAAAGTCAGAAAGGACCTTGGGAGTGTGAGAGCTGACTTTGTTTACGGAAGTCAAGGTCAACCCATCCATTCAGTTTCAGTTTTCACTCCACCAATATGGCCTCCACAGTCTTCTCGATCAACCATTGAAATTCCTAGAAGATGCATCGCTAAACGACATATGTCAAGATCAGTTTTTCTAAATCTTGGTACTTCTAAATTTCCAATTTTGTAGAGTAATTCATATTGCTAAAATCATTAATTTGATGATGGGATGAGATGCGGAGATATAAATTTAGAAAATGGACATAATCATTGTGCTTATTAATATATTCGATTACAGGAATTAGCAACAATTATACTAGGTAAAAATATTATAACCGCTAGCAAGATCAATCAAGGTATTTTTAAAATTCCATAGTATTATATTTTTATTTTAAAAATCGCTTAATTTGCGTTAGTAAATGTTTAAGGTCAACTATTTACAGAAATAATGATTACTCGCATACCGCGCTCAAATAAAAAATATATCCCCTCTAATTTTACAAGTTTGTTTAATTACTTAATTAAATTATGTATATATCATGCAATAGGGATATATCTTTCTTAATTGCGAGTCTCGTTTAAAATATTGCTGGAAGTGCAATCATTCATGTCATTAAGCTGTTGATAGAGAGAATTATCGACCTTATATTTTTACTATTATAATTGTATTTATGACTGTAATTATAGAACAAAAAACATGGACGTGCAAATTTACGTATAAAATATGCCCAATTCATAGTTAATTAATTACTACATCCGTCCCTCATTAACTGTCACATTTACTTTTCTACACTCGTTTTGTAAAAATGATAATAAATAGTTAAAGTGGAAAAATAGTAAAGTAATAGGGAGAATAATATAAAGAATACTCTTCTCTACCTTATTCTCTCATATTTTACTATTTCTCAACTTTAACTATTTATTATTATTTTTATAAAATGAGTGTAGAAAAGTAAATATGACAGTTAATGCGGGACAGATGTAGCTTCAAGTTGTCGCTCATTTTATATCATGTGACTGTCATATTGGAGCTGGAGTTAATTTCCAATTTCATATTCCGTTTACTCTAACAAAGTCTCTCCTATACACGCTATTATAACAATAATTGATTCAATATAAATACTACTAATAACGAATAATAATGGAATTATTGAATAAAACTATTGAACCATTCAGTATTATTACATTCCTTGATTCTGGACGGCAAAATTTAGTTCCTAACTATTGCTATCATTTTCTAATAACTCACTAAAAAAACTTACTGATATTTTAGGGACATAAAATTTGAGACGCAATCATTTGCGTTGAAATTTTTTAAAAATAACAACTTAAGACGTAAAAGAAAACGTCCACACAAATTATATTAATCTTTTATTTTTTAATGACACTTCCATTTGCATCCACTAATTTCAGTTGGAATACCAACAATAAAGACGTTTTTTAAAGCGTTGGTGGTATATTTATAAACACAAATTAGCATCCTTAATTGTATTAAAAAATATTCTTAACAATTTTTTGTTGTTGTTGTTGTTATGACCCATCGAAAACAAATTAAATTTAATGACCATTACAAATAGTTTTTCATGATTTGAAATATTATTTAGAGCATCCACAACGGCGGCAGTCCCGGCGGACGTCCGCCATTACGCAGCATGGAGGCGGACGCGGACGTGCGATGCGGACACCGGAGTTCCGCGGCATTCCGGGGACGTCCGTCGTGACGTCCGCCATTGCAGTGACACGACGGACGTCTCGGCGGACTTCCCGATTTTTCATTTTTTTAAAAAAACTCTATATATACGGCTCGTTGAACTTCGTTTCATTCACACCACTTGTTTTAACGAGTTTCTCTCTCTATTTTCATTTCTTCAGAAGATAAATGGAGCACTTCGATAGTGATTCCCCCACCACGAGCGAGTCACAAACGCCGACTTTTCCCGTTAGAGTTGGGGAAAATGCCGGCGGAAGTGCACCGATGTCCGGGGTGATGCCCGGAATGGCGCCAATGATGCCCCAACCGCAAATGGCGGGGATGATGCCCGGGTATTACAATATGTACCCCCCTTGGTGTGGGATGATGCCCCAAATGCCTGGGATGAGTGTCGCGATGCCCGGGATGATGCAGGGCATGTCTGCCGCTGCGGGGGAGCATGCAGGGGGTCCCCCAATCACCTGGGGACAATGTCTATCGCCCTTACATGGATCTATTGTCGGGTGATTCCCCCAGAGTACTCCTCTGGAGACTCAGTTCACCGGCATCGAGACTTTCTCTTTTGAGGAGTTGGGGCTATCTCCGGTCAGTGATTCTCCCACTAAGATGCCATCGGCGGGAGGAAGGACGCGGAGGCAAGGGAGAGGGAAGGGCAACGGCAAGGCCATTACCTCATCCGCGCGTGCGGGGAACGAGGGTGGGGCGGGGGGCCAAGGGGGAGGGGGAGGAAGCCGGCAGGAGAAAGAGGACCATCTGGAGCATAGAGGAGTGTGTCGTGCTGGCGAAGGCCTGGATCAGTGTAGTCGAGGATCCCTACGTCGGGGTTAACCAGCATATCGACAAAATGTGGTGGCGTATTAGCCGAAGCTACCTCCAATTCAAACCGCCCGGTGGGAAGACTCACGATGGAGAGCAATGCCGGAAACAGTGGGAGCGGCTGAGGAGACAGCTGAGTCGATTTACCGGCATCTACCAAAACAACCTCCGCACGGCAACCAGCGGCATGTCCGCCGATGATGTGAAGCTTCAGTCTCACCAGCAGTACCCCGACAATGAATTGGGTTTCGGGGATTTCAAATATTGGGAGATCTATCTTGTGGTGCAGACTTCCGCCAAGTTTAGTTCGGGTGTTGAAGCTGGCTGGCCGAAGCAGACGAAGATCAACCACACCGGGAAGTACAGCAGCAGTGCCGGTTCCCACGAACTCCCTGAAGCCGAGGCAGAGTTCCCAACCCCTCAATCCCGCTATCGTCGCCCGGTTGGGCAAAATTCCGTGATGCGGATGGCTAGGGGAAGCGCCAGCAGGTCCGGACCCGAGGTCCAATCGGTAGCTCCTTCCCAGATCAATCCCGAGCTCTCCGCATTCGCCCGCATACAACAGCATGATTTACTTTTAATCACCATGGAGAAGTGGCTTTCAGCGACTGACCTCTTATACAAGATTATGCTGAAGGATGTCATCGACAATATGCGGCGCGAGGAGTGAGGCGGGGGCCGCATTTGTCGAAGCTGTAGGTTGTTTTTTTTAACTATGCATTTTTTTTAATAATTATGTATGTTTTTTGTTTTAAATAAAGTGGTTGCATTTTCTCCGTATTTGTGTCGAAATTTTAATTCCGTAAATTGTTTAATTTGGTGAATTTTTGAATTTTTATTATTGTGGGAAGTCCGTCGGGATGTCCTTAGGGATGTCCGCCATTGTGCGGTGGAATGTCCTTATGACGTGGCAGAATGTGTTTTTGGAAAGTGGGACGGATATCCGCCGGGACATCCGTCCCACTGTGGATGCTCTTACTCTGTTTTAGGCAAATTTTCGTTTCATAATTAGTTTACTAATGCTCTCGTTTTTCTGATAACCCGTTGAAAACAAAACAAATTTAATGACCATGACAAATACTTTTTATGATTTAAAATTTTATTTTGATTTGAGGAAGGATAATGAAAATATTAGTTGAATATTATCCTCACTTTTATTAGTTTTATATACTCTCTAACACTGAAAATAGAGATTTTAGAAATAAGATAATAAATTTATAATTGATAAATTATGAGAGAAAAAAAATTGATGAAATAGTAGTATTGACAGATAATAAGACATTCATTTTTAGTGGTGTAATATGAGATAAACAAGTTTTCAAAAAATTAAAATGGACTAATCTTAATGGTTTTACCAAAATGATAAAAGAGACTATTTATTGTGTAAAGATGAATAGTACAGTTCAGATACCTAAATTCAAAAAAATTAAATGAAACTTTAAATCATGGAAGCTTTGCAATAACATAATGAGACATTATTTCGTGGACGATTATACTTCGTTTATAGTATTTATGAACGTGAACGTAATCGTGGTAGCTACTATTTCATGTGTACTTAGTAGGTAGAAGAACCACAAAATGAGAAGGTGGAAGAAAAACTCAGGAGATGCTACTAGAATATTGCTTATAAGCAAATTTTAGTTAGATGGTTAATTTATGATATTGTTTCCAAATTAAAATAACAAATTTAACAGTATTTGGGCTGTTCACAGTAGTGGGCAAGTTGCAAACTTTAAATGACAATTTGGGCCGCCGATAACGGGTCGAATTATTTACTCTAATTTAGTCAATTTCCATTTATAAATAGGGAAAAATATTACTGAACCTAAATTATTATTGATTGAGAGCTGACTTCCTACTTCTTATATGAAAGAGGCTTAATTGGTTCATATATTTGTCAGCTTGTCACGTTAGTTAATATTCTTTTTTTGTAATAAAATAAATCTTTTTCTCTCTTTCCTTATTAAAATGGAGAATTTAATTGATTTTTTCTCTCATCTTTAATACATTCCACAACTCTAGTTAAAATCTCATATCAATCAAAAATATGATCATCTTAAATGAGACAAATATAGTAACTATATGACTATATATTTTATACTATCATCAGCATCATAGTTTACAATTTTGGGCACGATACAAACACGTATGAAATTAACATGTTAGTGTAAGCATTATCATATTCATATGCTTATTCATGTCGACATGATAAGGACACGATACTTTCGTGTCGGGTTTGTGTAGTCCACTAGCATTAATATTATGTTTTTTATTAATTAACTATTTTAATTCTGAGTTTACTAGTTAATGTTTATTTAGTCCTCAAACTCACACAATTTAGACTTTGCATGACTATATGTCTATACATGTGATATTACATTTTTATCACGTCTATATTTGAATGAAGTGGGTAATTTTTGTGTTCTACTGAAATTTTTTCATGGATTGTAATTGAATTTGAGCTTATCATATTATATGGTATTAATTATTTTGACACGATAACAACCCAACTACTGTAAAACCTATTTAGCATTAATTGTTTGCAGTTTGGTTTCATACGTTAGCATTTCTTAGAGAGACATGTGTTATTTAATTATATTTTCCTGGTCTACATAGGAGTTGCGGTAAAGTCAGAGTCATGAGTATACAAACAATCGAAATTGCGTATAGAAAAATGTTACCAATTCTACAACTTAATTTCCAGCAAGCTGCGAATTTTGGCATATTTATTGACGACGGATTAAAATTTGAATTCTCGAGGTCAATTTCTGCAATGTGCAAAAAGTGAGTATAAATCATTACTTCGAATATACTTGAATTATTAATCTGAAATCCATTAGATACAACAATCCAGCCAAGAAAAGTTCAACACGACACCATTTTGATTAAATATAAATTTTAATAGCTAAAAAACAGCAAACAAAAATCATACTGTGACTAAGTACGTGGCAGTGTTATCCAGAAATTAGGTAATCAATTCAATTAGAGCACAGTGAATGCACAAGAACTTGATTGGTTACGCATGTTGGAAAGAGATCCGGAGCATCTACAAAATCAAAGGAGAATATTACATATTGAATGAAGAAGATTACGGAATATCTCTACCACATAATTAGCAAGATTTAATTGGGAGAATATCTTACCTTGTAGGACCCGTTTTATAGAGTGAGTGGGTTATAGCAAGAGGATTAACATAGGATAAAATTTTCGGGCCAAATGTAGGATTTATGTAGGATAAAATAAACCCACAAGAGGATAAAATAAACCCACAAATTTTGTGGGTCACATTAACTAAGCCCAATAGTGAAAACGGGCACTATTCACGCGGGCCTGGCGGGCCGCCGCAATTTTTTTCGGGCCTTGGATTGCATTTATCCAGGCTGAAAAATTGTATCAAACATTGGATTGTGGTGGGTCCCACCAACCTTAACCTTGGTTTATCACCTATAAAACGGGTCCGTATAGTTATAGTCTAGCCTATATATCTTGTACTATACCATTGTGAATAATCAAGCAATAAAATTACCCAATTCTACATGGCATCCGAGCAGGTTTGGCTCAGAAAAATATCATCATAGCCCTAGCCCCAATTATACAATTCTCGACCGAGACGACGAGAACCAACCAGAATCAACATGACCGACGAGAACAAAGACGGAATCGAACCAATTGCCGAAAAAATCAGATCAAGCAAGAGCGTTACCGTGGCGTTCAAGCTTAATGGATCGAATTACTCACTGTGGGCTCGCCTAATGAAGGTAGCCATTGGCGGTAGGGGGGTCTACCGTCACATCACGGGCATCCCGACTCAACCAAAACCGGGAGAGAAGGGATACACCGATTGGGAGGAGATAGACTTAATAGTCTTCTCGTGGATCATCGACAACATGGAGACGCATATCATAGCCGATTTTGCGCATCATCAGACGGCGAAATCCCTGTGGGATACGCTCGCCGTGACGTTCGCAAGCTCAGCAGATTCATACCTGATTTACGACCTGCGAGAGAAAGCAAGTAGAGTCATCCAGGGAGACTCAAGTTTAGAAGCCTATTGGAGCAAACTCCATGGGTTATGGATGGATATCGACCGATGCCCACATAGGACGGTCGATTGCTGCGACAAGGGAGTCTCACAATATCGAAACATCAAGTCAGAATTAAGGCTGTTCAAATTCCTTACCGGACTACACGAGAGATACGATTGGGTCAGGCGGGAGATCCTCAAGGAGGATCCATATCCCTCAGTCGATGAAGCGTACGGGTGGGTGAAACGGGAGGCAGCCCGATTAAAGATCATGTCATCGGCGTCCGAATCACCCACCGTCGCTGGAAACGACTCATCATCGGGAGTAGGGTTCGGCTTTGGAGCCAGAGAACACCGCCAGTCGCAACCCCAACACCGCAGCCAACTACCGCCGCCGGGGAAACATCAAACCGGACAAGTCGAAGCTTTGGTGCTACCACTGTGGGATGCACAAACACACCAAAGACACATGCTTTCAATTGATCGGGTATCCCGACTGGTGGGAAGAGGAGAAATCGGCAAAGGTGAGAATGGCGGTTGGAGATGGCGGACGAAATGGAGATGGAACAGGGGTCGAAAGAAACCGAGAAGCGGTGCAGGAACGGAAGCCCGAAGCCGGTGGCCTCCAAACCGGCGGAGGGCGACGTGGTGACGACGGCGGAGGAGGGAGGACGGCAGAGGCGATGGTGGCCTCGCTGAAGCTAGGCAGCGGCGTGGAGGAGGAATGAGGTAATGGGCTGGGGGAGTCGAACCCTAGCCCTAATACTAAACCCTTTCAATTAAACCCCCACAATTCCCTTAATTTGCAATTTAGTCCCCATATTTTGCATGCTGTCAAAATTGAACCCCAGACAAAGAAAACCTTTAATTTTGACCCCCAGACTAGGAAAATTTCCGATTTTGACCCCATTACATGTAAAAATTCGTTTGCCCCCCTAGAAAACTTGTCATATGCTTTTGAAACCCGAGATTGTGACGAACTTGATGATACCGGGTGGATTTTTGATTGTGGTGCCACGGATACTATGACCTTTGATAAAAGGGATTTTGTGAAATTTTACGAAACCCATAAATCACACATTCAGACAGCCAATAGGGGGTTAACTCCAGTTGAGGGGGCAGGGACTATAGAAATATTCCCAAATGTACAGATTACGAACTGTCTATATGTGCCGAACTTATCTCAGAAATTGATGTCCATTAGTCACGTGACTAAGGAGCTAAATTGTACCCTACTGATGCAACCGAACTTTTGTCTCTTACATGATATCCGGACGGGGAAGATTATTGGACATGGCACTGAACGTCGTGGACTCTATTTTGTGGACGAGATCGCTCGACACGATGGTACGGCGATGCTTGCTCACGGACCCACCAATCAGGAGACTTGGCTCTGGCACCGAAGAATGGGTCATACTTCTCCGGGTTATTTAAAAACTTTATTTCCCAAACTTTTTGTTCCAAAGGATTTTTCTTGTGAATCGTGTGTTTTGGCCAAGAGCCACCGTAACTCTTTTAAACCCAATGATACACGTGTTGACACTGTTTTTTCTTTAATACATTCTGATGTGTGGGGACCGGCACCTATTAGTACTAATTCCGGGTTTAAATACTTTGTGATATTTGTTGATGATTGCAGTAGGGCTACATGGGTATATTTTATGAAACATAAGTCAGAAGTTGGTGGAAAATTTACTATGTTTTATAAAATGATCCAAACCCAATTTCAAACAAACATTAGGATACTACGGTCAGATAACGGGGGGGGGGAATTTGTGAACAATTATATGTCTCAGTTTTTTAGGGATAACTGGTTGATCCACCAAACTTCATGCCCTCATACACCAGAATAAAATGGGGTAGCAGAAAGGAAAAATAGGATCATCCTTGAAATGACTAGGGCACTCCTTTTTGATTCCAAAGTCCTACCCATTTTTTGGCCTGAAGCAGTTGCTACTTCGGTTTACCTTCTCAACCGTCTTCCCACAAAAACACTACATCAGAAAACACCCTTGGATCATCTGGCTACCTTAACACAAATTCCTGCAGCCTTATCCCTTCCACCCAAAATTTTCGGTTGCACCGTCTACGTTCACATTCCAAAACAAGAAAGAACCAAATTTTCTCCGTGTGCGATTAAGTGTGTATTCATGGGGTATGGGATTACTCAGAAGGGCTATCGATGCTATGACCCTAAAACTAAGAAAATTATCACTACCATGAATTGCAACTTCCTCGAAACAGAATTCTTTTACCACCTTGGGACTCAGGGGGAGAGTGAGAGACAGGGGGAGATCCAAGAAAGCGACTCCCTTCGGTGGCATGTGCCAAGTCACTTTGATATGGGACCACCAGAGCAAGTTGGTACCATTCATGAGCCGAATTTGTCTGCAGAAATGAGCTCTTCAGTGCTTCCGCCGCGTTCCTCTGATCCAACCGAACCGGAATCCGAGGTAATTTCTGGCACACCTTCTGAGGATACGACTGTTATTCCTAACCCCCCTGATACAGAGGCAGATACCACTATTGATCAAGACACAGGACAGTATGTACTTCCGCCGCGCAGTACAAGGGGAGTTCCTCCCAAGAGATATTCGCCGGAGAGAATAGGGAGGAGAAATAGATACTCAATAGCAAGCTTTGCTGAAGCAAACATCTCTAAAATGGCGAGGGCATTCCAGACCGCCTTGTACGAGGAGGAGATACCTCGAACATTTGAAGAAGCTATAAAGATCAAACATTGGAAGGAAGCAATGCTGGTTGAGATGAAAGCCTTGCAGAAAAATCACACATGGGAGATCAGTCCACTGCCTGAAGGGAAGCATACCGTAGGGTGCAGATGGGTCTTCACCATCAAGAGGAGACCAGATGGAAGTATTGAACGGTACAAAGCTCGACTGGTGGCGAAAGGATACACTCAAACTCAAGGTATTGACTATTCTGAGACCTTCTCTCCAGTTGCCAAAATGAACACTGTAAGAGTACTTCTGTCAATAGCGGCAAATAAAGACTGGCCTCTCCATCAGTATGATGTTACTAACGCTTTCCTTCATGGAGAATTGAAAGACCCGATTTACATGGAAGCCCCACCAGGTTTTTCAGAGAAGTTCGGGCGAGAGAAGGTATGTAAGTTGAAGAAGACCCTGTACGGGTTAAAACAATCCCCAAGAGCATGGTTCGGCAGATTCACGGAAGTAATGAAGAAGTATGGGTATCAACAAAGCAGCTCCGATCACACCCTCTTCATCAAACGAGAAGGTGAGAAAATTACTTGCTTGATAATTTATGTAGATGATATGATTATCACAGGAGATAATGACGCCGAGATAGAGCGACTAAAGGGGCATCTGGCAGCGGAATTTGAAATGAAGAATCTGGGTGACCTCAAGTACTTTCTCGGGATCGAAGTACTTAGGTCCGGAAAAGGAATTTTCATTAGCCAACGCAAGTATATACTGGACCTCTTGGCAGAGATAGGAATGCTGGACTGTAGGCCCGCAGACACTCCTATAGTCCAGAATCATGGGCTCCAAATCACGAAAGGTGCAAACTCTACAGATCGGGGAAGATACCAGAGACTCGTTGGGAAACTCATCTACTTATCCCACACGAGACCAGACATTGCCTATGCTGTAGGAGTCCTCAGTCAATTCATGCACAGTCCTCAAGACGAACATTGGGAGGCAGCGCTTAGGGTGGTACTATACTTGAAAGGAACTGCTGGACATGGAGTGTTATTTCGGAAGAATGGTCACCTAAACATCCACGGATATACTGATGCAGACTGGGCAGGGAACGTGATGGACAGACGATCCACGGGAGGATACTTCACCTTTGTTGGTGGGAACTTGGTAACTTGGAGAAGTAAAAAGCAAAAGGTAGTAGCACTCTCAAGTGCCGAGGCTGAATTCAGAGGCATTCGAAGTGGGCTAACCGAGATACTGTGGCTTAGAAGATTAATGAGAGAGTTGGATTTGGAACCACCGAAGACTTGCGAGCTGCTATGCGACAACAAAGCTGCAATCAGCATTTCAGAGAATCCAGTGCAGCATGACAGAACGAAGCACGTCGAAATTGATCGACACTTCATTAAGGAAAACCTTGAAGAGAAGATAGTGGAGATCCCGTATGTGAAATCTGAAGACCAGTTAGCTGACGTCTTGACTAAGGCCGTCTCCGCGAAGAATTTCCAAGAAGTACTGGGCAAGTTAAGTTTTGGAAATCCCGTCACTTAACTTGAGGGGGAGTGTTGGAAAGAGATCCGGAGCATCTACAAAATCAAAGGAGAATATTACGTATTGAATGAAGAAGATTACGGAATATCTCTACCACATAATTAGCAAGATTTAATTGGGAGAATATCTTACCTTGTATAGTTATAGTCTAGCCTATATATCTTGTACTATACCATTGTGAATAATCAAGCAATAAAATTACCCAATTCTACAACGCAGACATGTTAGTAAGAAATTTTAACATAAATTTATTTTCGAAAATTTAAGAGAGAATTGGTTTTGTATAAATATAGAACACAATGGTGTGAAAAATATAAAATCAAACGATCTACTAAAATGAAAAAAATTGTAAATGAATCTATCAAAATAGGATAATATAAATGGGCTTGGTGAGTTATTTCAAGAATTCTAAATGGCCCATCGATCGCAATAATTACTGTGTTTTGTTTGGGCTTTATTTTTTTGTTTCGGCCTTATTCGAAATTTTCCTCTCAAATGTTCAGGAAAATATTGACGAGGCTAAAACTAATTAAGGGAAAATATTGGGGTTGGCAGAAGAATAAATGTTGGTTATGAGAGTGGAAAGCTGTTTTTGTATTAATTGCGGGAGCAAATGTTGAATGTGTTGGCAATTAATAATAGGAATAAATATTATTTATTCCATAAATTAGGGAAAACAGAACTTTCAAGGACCACATTTACATTTATTCACTAGTTTCCCCAGCTTCTGTTATCTTCCTTTCACGTACCTTTCATCATCATCTTCAACTATCAGCCATAACGCAACTCTCTTCGTACAATTACTTGTTTATAGGTACAATAATTGTCATTGATTTATTAATTTTATAAATTAAATAATAATTAAAACTTAATTTATTCAATTACTCTAAACTGGGGTTGAATTTTTAATGTACTTTGGAAAATTAATTGTGTCAATAATTATTTGTTAAGATTATGAAATCAAATTAAACGCATAAAACAAATAATATCAATGTAGACTACGCGTGAGTGAAAGGAAGTATGAGAGAGATTGAACGAAAAAGTGATTGAAATATTGTCAGTGAAGATGGGTTCTACTCCCTCCGTCCCTGAATAGGAGTCTCATTCCTATGCGGCACGGGTTTTAATAAATGTGAAGAAAAGTGGTTGGAAGAAAGTTAGTAGAATATGAGTCTCACTTGTATATATTAGTTTTAAATGATACGTTAGTGGAATGAGTTGGTGGAATATGTGGTCTCTTTACCATTTATGGTAATTATGAACCGGGATTCCTATTCGCGGACGAATCAAAATTAAAAAACGAGACTCCTATTCACGGACGGAGAGAGTACAATATAAGAGAAATAAACTTACTCAAAATGAAAGAGGACCATTTTTATGGAACCGACCAAAAAATAAGAAGAATATTTTATGGGTGGATGGAGTATGTTTATTTTTATGAAATCCGAATAAGCAAAACCCAATTGGCAATTTTCTCTACTTTAATCAATCGTTAGAATATACACTAGTAGTACAAACTAGATCAATCTGCATAGAATGACAACTACAACATACACGAGTGTGTGAACTTTATGGTCCAAAAACTTTATGATTACACGCTGTTTCCGGCGTCGGAATTCTAGTTTCGTCCAACTTTGATTCACGTAATAATGTTTTACAATAATAAAGCATCCCACCTTTATTAATAAAATTAATGATTGTGAAAAATAGACAAAAAGAGAGATGTGCAATTAATAAAAATTGTTGGCAATTGAAACTAAAAAATATAACATATAACTGTCTCACATTGGTGTCAAGAGAAAACTGAAACTAGTATATAAGTCTCATGGGCCCCTCCTCCTATCACCAATTGGTTTTAGGATGGAACCCACGGATTTCTATCATGGTATCAGAGCGGGTCGCCGACTGTGGGTCATATTTAACTGACCCAGCAGTATATCTGGGCTGAAACCGAAAAAAATGACTGACCCAGCAGTATAACTGGGCTGAAAATTTGGGCCAAGTGGTCCCAAACCAATCGAAAAAATTGGACCGATTGTCCAATCGTTTAGAAAAAAGTCCAACCCCTCCAAGGTTCACCTTGAAGGGTTTGAGGGAGGGTGTTGGTAATTGAAACTAAAAAATATAACATATAACTGTCCCACATTGCTCTCAAGAGAAAACTGAAACTAGTATATAAGTCTCATGGGCCCCTCCTCCTATCACCAATTGGTTTTAGGATGGAACCCACGGATTTCTATCAAAAATGAAAAGTAGCCCAAGGCCTTGACAGTTTAATAGTCTAATTAATTAAATGACATATGACAGCTCTCAACTACTTACATTAATTTTTTTGTTGTTGTAAGTATGTCGTGTGAGATATGCAATATATAGACATAGTCTCGACTCATGGGCCAAATTCTGTTTCAAGTGGATTTGATTAAACAGAATTTCTTAGTTGATTTACGACAATTTTTCTTGCAAAATCTAATTTATGGTCACATCAATGCACCGCCATATCTAAATCTCAACCGATGCATCAGATTTTTTTTCCTTTAACCAATTTTGGCATAACTCTTGAGACATCAAACTATATAGGAAATATATCTGACGTTAATATGACATCATAGCTAAAGTAAATCTGGGCGAAAAAAATTAATCATTGAAAAGATTTTCCATAATATAAGTTACTATGGATTATAGAAGTGGTTGTACCAAACCAAATTATGTGAAGGAAAAAAAAGTTTCATCTTAAATATGAAAAAATCATACATCTTCAAGTCTTCAACCATAATCATTATCTGCATGTGTACAAATAACTATATACTCAACTTTTAAACAATAAAACTATATTATCCACGTTTAAGACACATTACATCAGTATTTAAGCGTGAAATGCACCTCTAATCTCGCTCAACCACCTAAAAACACTATGCACTAGCTACACTCAATTAAAATTGTTAAGATGGATTGTGCTATCTTAATTAGTTTGGAAATATATAAAAATGTAATTAAAGCTATTTTTTTGCTTCAATTTTTTATAAGAGTAATAATTTATATAGTATCATCTTCGTTCCATCATAAGCGAGTCACTTTACTTTTCGAGGTGTCCCACTATAAATGAGTCATTTATCTTTTTAAGTAAAAATAAATAAAAAATGCTACTATATTTCATATCTCTTACTACTTTATTATCTTATCTATTTTATTATCTCTTTAGTCCGCTAATTTTTTTTATCATGCTTTACTTTCTGTCTATTTAATTATTTAAATATCTATTTTTTAAATCTCGTTCTAAAAAACGTTTTGATTATCGCGTGATGGAGGGATTAGTTATTAGTATTAGAAACTATAATGGGACAAATATGAGACACAAGGCATAGAATTTGAATGGCTTACTTTAGTCAAGCCAAAAAAATTTATAGTTTCTAAATATTATAAACATGCATAATCATGAAAAAAGTATACCTTCTAATAACCATAGTTATATGCTTAATACACGCCGGCGTGATCTCACGAATATATGTACTACTAGTATATTTGTAAATATCTTTAACGTGAATGAACTAGTCAGAAATTTGTGCTTCCTTTGATACATAGGATTGTCCATTACAATTTAATTTGATATCGATATATTTAAGGCTTCAACCAATAATAATGAATATTACTCTTACCATTTAGAACTTTTTAACTAAGAGCATCCACTACGCGTCCCGCGCGCGGCTCGCGTTCCGTCCCGGAGGGACGGTTCCGCCGCGGGACGCGTTGCAACGTTCGTGGTTCATGGAGAGCATGGTCGACATCATGTATACGTGCATAATCTTGCACAACATGATTGTCCGAGACGAAGGACCCGATGCGGGAAATTGGTTCGACCCCGAATCCCCCGGAAGCTCAACCGCAAGTAGTCCGCCGCGAAGTGGAGCGCATCCGTCTATACAAGAACGGTTGGCTATTCGGGCAAGGACACGTGACTCTAGCGCCCACACCCAACTCCAAGAGGATCTAATTGAGCACATTTGGGAAAACTTTGGCGGATAAGATTAAATTATGTCATTTTTATTTTTTTAGAATTTTAATTATGTCTTTTTTTTTTTAAGTTTAAGTTGTAATGTTGTTTTAATTTTAATGAATTATGTTTGTTTAAATTGAATTGGGTTGTATAAAAAATAAAAAATGAAATTGAATGAATAGTAATCAAGGGACGGTTAAGGGACGGAGCGTTGCAGGTTCCGTCCCTTAGTTAAGGGACGGAGGAAAAAAGGACAATGGGACCCTCAAATAGTGGTCAAATAGTAGTTAAGGGATGATTTAATGGACAGTATAGAAACAGTGTAGTGGATGGTCTAAGACAGTATAACGTGCCTCAAACACTGTGAGCATGGTGACCCAAAAAAGTAAACTCCTAGAAAAATGGCTTGGACCAAAAAGTTAAATGGGACAGAAAAATTCCAAAAAATAAGAGACAAAAAATGATAATGCCAAGATTCATTAAAGACACGTACGTACTATTCGTTGGGTTTGCTTCTCGAGCAAATTGTTCTTTTCATCGAAATATAATGCCAAAGGTGATTGTATACGTGGGTATGAATCTTTGCGTGACAAATATTTTTGGCTTTGAAAGTGAAGCATTGGCCATAAAATTAATTTTGCAGAAGTCACGAGAGTTAATTAATTAATAGGAGTATATATGTATCAGTGTATGTACCACGAGAAAAAAAGAATACTACTTAATTATACCATCTCGAATAACAGAGCGGCATCATTAAGTATCTATTGAATAATTACTGGTTTTTTGTTAAGGATCGGTGCTATGCTTATATGCTATATGTTATAAAAATCCACAGATAATAATTGGTCGACTAGTGGTGTGTCAACGCCGAAGACTTTAATGATCATTATAGTTAATAAACTCTAGGAAAATTAAGAAATACAATTGATACTCTTCTAGATAGAATTATTAATACTGAGAGTTGTAGTGTTATATCTTGAATAAACACGAGACTAGTTATAATTAATTTCTTGCATTCCATATTATATTTGAAGCGTTTAGACTAATTAGATGTCCTTAAAATGATGGATACCGAACGTAGCAAATAATAGAGGAAAGAGATTGTGTCCTATCGAGTAAGGAGTTCACACATCAACTTCACCATTTGTTAAATGAGTCTTAATTTTTATATTTCTACATATAGTTCTTTAATAGACTCCCATTAATTAAACGGGATGGCTTCTTAGTGCCGAAATAAAACCTACTACAAAATTCGAAAAGAGATGGTTAAAGTTAAATGAGTATTAACAGCATGAATTTGTACTTGTTTAGTCCTAAAAATAACAGGGGCATTAAATTTGACCGTCAAAATTATTTTGACTAACTTAATCACTATTGCTTCAATATGTAAATAATATCCTAATTCATAAAATTAAAGATTAAGAACTACTATTAAAGTTTTGGATCAAACGTAAAATAGTTTTATGTCTAAAACAATAAACTTTAATTAAAATAAAAAAGGAGTGCTGTATGTTTACTCGATAATTCGTATCGGCATCTTTGTTGATTGAAGGAGAGAAGCCGAATCACCAGAACAAAAAAGGAATTTACCAAACGATATTTAATTTGTTTGTGTTACATACATTGTGCATAGTGACAAAGGAGACCTTTGCGAAGACAAATAAAAATGTGAAAAAGAAGGAGCAAGGTTGGTTAATGGTCATATTCGTTTTGCTCATGGCCCTTTTCTGAAAGTGATATATCAGCCATGAAATTTACTAAACTACATCCCTCACCTAAAACTAAGTAATCCTAACTGAATATATTAAATACTGCTAAGTAAATATACATTTAGAAGCATAATAATATTATATTTTTCATTATACAAAGCATATATATGTATGTGTGCATTCCTTGTTCACATGATATTGGGGTTATTTTACTTAATTATCAAACACTACTATATTTTCATGACCAAAGTACCCTTAAGGCCAATGAGGGCAATTCAATCTATTTACCCTCTCATTTTCATTAAAGTAGTATGTAATTTGGGATAGTTGATGTACTAAAAAAGATGTTCCCTCTAATTTTAATTTCAATATAAAAATATCTTAATGATATTAATATTCTATTACTATTAATTATTTACGTTTAGTTTTACTTATTTGTAATATTTTAAATCATTGTGCTATATTTAATATTAATAGTGAAATTAACTTAGATATAAATATATGTAAGCATTATACTTATACAATAATTGTATATAAAAGTAGTTCAATTTATTAGATGGGATATTAATTAGCTATACATAGAATATGTTATTTTTAAGTACAATACAAAATTGATGATTAAAAATAAAATAAAATTTATTAACATATTTAGAATATTAAATAATTCAAAGAGCTAAGTTTTATTTTATCTACTCTTATATAGTAATTTTTTTTTCTCTACTCTTATATAGTAATTGTAGTCTAAAAAAATAGTTGAAATTATCAATAATCAATTTAATAAAAAAGACAATGACATTCTTAGTTGAATATTATCATTAGGCTATTTACAACATTATGAAATTGTTCATAATTCTCATATCTATTCCCTTGACTATTAGTAAATCATATTTTTTCTACTTTATTAAATTTTTATTTCAATGTAGTATATATTATATATTTTGATTAACTTAAATTTTCAGTTTAATAAAATTACGAGATTCATTAAAATAAAATATTTATCTTAGTGTTATCTAAATAATTGAGAATGTAACCATATAAAAGTATTAACTAGCACTAGAAAGTAATATAATAATATTCAATTAATGTATGATATATATTAGTAATAATAGTATAAGATCTATTAAACTTAATCCCAAATAAATTAGAAGAAAGAAAAAAGTGAATGAATAAATAGATTGAATTGCCCTTCATGGCCTTAAGGGTACTTTAGTCATGAAAATATTGAAAATAGTCAAAAAGTAGTTGAATTGATATTAACTTATAGTTAATGGACCTCAAAAGATATTATGAAATGTTACGGGCCAAATTTGCTCATTTGGGATAGTTGATGTACTAAAAAAGATGTTCCCTCTAATAATAATAATAATAATTGTGATGAATTGATAATAATGATGATGATGAGATACTTATTAGTACTATATAGTATGAAATAGTGTTCGGGACTCTACACTCTAGCGACTAGCATGAAATACGAAATTTGTAAGTATTTCTTTATAATATACATACTACAGTCAAATATATTTTGAATAGAAATAAAATTTTAGCTAACGTTAACAGACGTTTCAAAAAAAAGAGTACGGATATTTGAGGCATTTAATTTTTTTATGACTGAGCAAGTTTAGTTGAGTTGAAGTTTATTTATTCTCACGTTAATTAGTACTGTATCTACGTGTTCCATTTGGAAACTTAAAAAATTAAAATCGAGATCTCGTCCTCTCTCACAACGAAATATTGCCATTAATATCTTACAATCATACTATGATTTTTTTTTTCATACCCTATTACCGAGATATCTATTACTATTATAGACTTTTAATGTTGAAATCTATTTGAAAATTTTAAGCACTAATATTATTTTTACTATTGCTTTACAATGATACTCCTACTATTTATAAATCAAATATTAAATATTTAATTCTCTCTTTTGAGGTATTATTGTTAATTACGACTCCTTGTAGCTATAAAGTCCAAATGCTACTAAATTGGAGATTGAGTAATTTGAACTCCATTTTAGCCACACAAAAGGTAAAATTAAAGTTGTATCCAATCCGATTGAAACAAATAATCTCTTTTACACAATTGTATCATCAAAGTATTGCCGATACCAATTTCTCATAATTTCGGAACCTGACCGTTGTACAAATCTTCAAACTTTAATAACTTTAATCAATACCACATTCAACTTTCCACAATAAAATCCGCAGGTATAATAAGAATTAAAAGTAGCAATAAACTCCTACAAATCTCCAAATTCTCATTTCATTAATTCACTTTTTTTATTAGTATGATTTTAGTACATTTAATAACGAATAAATTAATATAATAGTAATAAAAATAATACCGCACATTAAATACATCCAAAAATTTTAATTGAATCACATTCTTCTCAGTTGGCCATTCGCCCTTGCTACTTATGATAATCGCGTGGGGTTTTAATTGAAATTCGAAAATTGTAAATTCCATCACGTATTACATCACGAGTAACATTCTCGATACTTTAATATCTAAAGAATAGAGGTATGGGTAGTATGTGGCTGGTAAGATAATAATATACCTATTTTATTTTATTTAATGCTTTTATTTAAATTAAAATTATAATAAATATGTGAGTTTATTCGATAAACCATCCGAACTAGTTTGTGTAAATTTTACAATAGTTTTTTATTTTAAGAGCATCCGCGCGCTACTCCGCGTGCTAGTCCACTATTGTGGGCGGCGAGTGGCAGACGGACTAGCCAGAAGGACGAGAGCTCGTCCATCGTAAAAGGTGGACGACCGTCCCCTTGTCCTGCGCTCGTCCGCTATTGTGGGCTGGTGACAGACAAGAGGTATGACGTCTCTTTTTTTATTTTTATTTTTTTATTTATACTCAATATTAACACCTTATTGCACTTTATTTTTTTATATTTGATAAACACCAACAATTAAAATGAATTAATCATATTTTTCAATTTATTTTATTGGCTAGGACATCGGCTAGTCCTAGAGTTTGTCCACTATTGTGAAGTGAGATGTCCTAATGACGTGGCAATGCATTGGGATGACTTAGTGACGTGGAAGGTTGATGGGATACGGACTAAACAACTAAACAATAATTGCGAGCCCAATAGCAGTGACGGCCCATCAGCCCAAAACCCAAGAAAGAGTATCAGTTCGGCACAACCAAAGAGTTCGGTCATAGCCTATAGCTCGGTAAAAGTCGACCAATCGAGCTCAACTCTCAGATCGGCAAAAGCTGATATCAGTTCGGCACAACCAAAGAGTCCGGTCACAGCCTATAGCTCGGTAAAAGCCGACCAATCGAGCTCAACTCTCAGATCGGCAAAAGCTGATCGGCAAAGTTCGGCAGTTCGGTCTCAGTATTCGACCGAACAAGGAGATAGTGGACCCATGCAGGATCTCCACGACCTCCATTACACCCACGATCTATTTAGTGGTATTAAGCAGTTATCAACCCCACTACCAGGGCTGCAAACCACGATCTTAGTTCGAATGTATAAATAGAACTTAGATCAGATAGACCAGGGTTAAGCTCTCTAGATCCTGAATCTTATAGCAAATCAGTATTGTAATCTGTAAGCGAGACCAAGCAATACAAATTTGCTCTCTCTTCTTCCCGTGGACGTAGATTTACCTCAGTAAATCGAACCACGTAATTTCCCGTGTTGTGATCATTTATTACTTGCATTTATTCCCATCAAAAATTCGCCACATCATCACTGGCGCCGTCTGTGGGAACCAGAGAACCAAAACTGTGATAAAAGCGAGTTTTTGATCCTTTTCTACCAAAAAAAAAAAAAATGCGTACCAGATCACATAATACCCATACTTCCGTCCGTGATGAAGGTGAGGAAGCTAGTCCAGCCCATAGGTCTGGAAAACAGCCTCGGGAGAAATCTGCCTCCAGTTCTCACGGTGAAGGAACAAACCACTCAAAAAGTCATCGCACCGAGCCTCCCCAGCAGCTCGCTTTGAATGAGGCTGTCAAGTTGTTCTTGGCTGAGAAGCAGGATGAGTTCTTAACATTCCTGCAAACGAGCCAGAAGCAGGAGAAGAAAACGGCGGATTCTCCCTCCCCCTCCAGACATGAAAGTCACTACCGCAGTAGTGTCGCACCTTCCAGGAGAAAGAATCCTCACCACCGACATGTTCCTGTTCCTCCTCGGTACCGAAATCACAGGAGAACTCCATCTCCACCATACCGAAGAGATGTCGGATTCGCCATGTATGGAGCGCTGAAGACTCCATTTTCGGATGATATCACCCGAACTCCATTGCCACAGAATTACCGAACTCCGTCAATGACTTATGACGGGTTAGTGGATCCTCATGATTTCCTGGGACGCTATCAGTATAATATGGCGAACCAAGGTCTCAATGAGGTTCACATGTGTAAGCTGTTTCCCGAGCTGCTTATCGGGAACGCAAGAAGGTGGTTTGACAGCCTCCCTCAAGGGAGCATTAGATCTTACAGAGATCTAATGGATGCTTTTCACAGGAGATTCTTCCAGAAAGCGGAAGCCCGAATCACTTTGGCTCAGCTGCTTTCTATACGTCAAGGTCGCGATGAAAAAATTAGCGACTTTATGACGAGATTCCACAAGGAATGCCTACAAGTAGATGATCTCAATGATCTACTTGTCATTTCGGCATTCCAAAATGGAATTCTGCCCGGAGCTCTCTACAGAAAGCTCGTTGAGTGCAGTCCGCAAACAGCTCAAGAGATGTGGGACATTGCGGACCAGTTTTCTCGTGCCGATGAGGCAGACCGTCGAAAACGGTCTTTAGACAGCTCATCCAGAGGAGACAAAAAGAAGCCCGATCATAGCGATCAGGGGCTTCCTCGCCGAACTCCTTTTGAAAGAATTCAAAGGGCACCGGTACAAGGCAGATTGGGACCACGTCTCGATCTTGAGAAACCGCCCGCTCAGTTCGTACCATTGAACAAGTCGAGAGCGGAAATTTTCGAACTGCATTCTGATATGTTCGAAAAACCAAAGCGGATGACGAAATCAGCCACGCGCCGAAGTCAGGATACGTACTGCTCCTACCATCAAGACCACGGTCACGATACCGAGGAGTGCCGAAATTTGGCAGCAGGTATTGATGTTCTTGTGAAAGCAGGGACGTTAAAAAAATACCAAAGCAAGCTGCCGAAGAAGAATAAGAAACAGAGAGGTGCGAACTGCGCTCCTCAGGATCCTAAAAGGCAACAGGATCCCGAAGACGATGACGAGCCGCAATATGACGGAGTAATCCAGACTATTGACGCTCTCCCAGCCGGGAAGACTAAGTCGTCTCTAAAAGCAGAACGCAGAGGCGTCAATCGAGAGGAGCCTATGCATAAAAGGCTGAAGAAGGAGGAAGTAATCACGTTTTCAGATGCAGATCCCGTCCCGGCCATTTCTCCTCATCAAGACGCGATTGTCATTCAAGCCGGAGTGGCAAACAAACTGATCCACAGAGTGTTTGTGGATACAGGAGCGTCGGTTAGCATTCTTTTTAAATAATGTTTTGATAAACTGGAAGTGGATCCAGCTCGGCTCAGTCCGGCCCCACTTCCTCTGAAAAGTTTCGCCCAGGAAGACACCCGCCCTGAAGGTACTATCAGCCTTCCGATTACGGTGGGAAGAGCGCCTACTAGCTCCAGTACGATGATCGAGTTTTTTGTGGTAAAAGCTCGGTCCCCGTATAACATCATCCTGGGAAGAGACTGGCTCAACACAGTTCGGGCCATTTGCTCTACTTATCACCTCACAATCAAGATCCCCACTAAAGGAGGGATTGCAGTCATCCGAGGTGATCAAAAGAGAGCAAAAGAATGTTTGCAGATTGCGCTTAAAAGTGCCGAGCAATCAGATCGGCACCATCAAGCATAGCAATCACAGCAGCCGGAGTCAGAGGCAGGCGAAATGACCGAAGTCACACCGGAGCCGAACTCGATGACAGTTCAGTTATACGAAGATGATCCATCCAGAACGGTCAAGATCGGTTTCGCGGGAACACCTCTGCTCCGGGAAAAGACCATCCAGCTCCTCAAAGAGTACAAAGATGTCTTTGCGTGGTCTCCGTTGGACATGACCGGAGTGTCTTCCGAGGTAATTACACATCGGTTAAATATTGATCCTTCAGTCCGGCCTATAAAACAGAAGCAAAGACTCTTTGCGGCAGAAAGAAATCAAGTCATCCATGACGAAGTCCGCCAATTACTGAAAGCGGATGTATTATTCGAAGTAAAATATCCTTCTTGGGTGGCCAATCCTGTGATGATCAAGAAAAAAGAAGGAGGATGGCGGATGTGCATAGATTTTACCGATCTAAATAAGCACTGTCCTAAAGATTGCTACCCCCTTCCGAACATAGATAAAAAAGTAGAAGCTTTGATAGGCTTCGAAATTTTCTGTTTTCTTGATTTGTATAAAGGATACCACCAAGTTTTAATGGATGAGAATGATGCTTCAAAAACGGCTTTCATTACTGACTTCGGCATTTTTGCTTATAAAAAGATGCCATTCGGTTTAAAGAATGCCGGAGCCACATATCAAAGGATGGTAGACAAGCTATTTCGGCACCTGATCGGAAAAGAGGTTGAAGTCTATGTTGACGACATAGTTGTTAAAAGTAGAAGCACTTCGGATTACGAAGACAATCTCAAATCAACTCTCGACGTGCTCAAAAAAGCCAACCTCAAACTCAATCCCCAAAAATGTACCTTTTTGGTAGATTCGCGAAAGTTTCTGGGTTGTTGGGTTTCAAAGGACGGACTCAAGGCAAATCCCCTAAAGGTTCAAGTTGTTCAGAACATGGCAATGCCGAAGTCCATACATGATGTGCAAAGGCTAACTGGATGTCTAGCCGCACTGAATAGATTCCTTTCCCAAGCAGCCGAAAAGCAACTGCCGTTCTTCAATATTTTGAAGAAGGCACCAAAGTTTGAGTGGGGAGCCGAACAGAAAAAGGCTTTTGACGAACTCAAAAGTTATTTAGCCGAACTCCCTATTCTCTCTGCTCCAACAGATGCCGAAGTGATATTCTTATATTTAGCGGCATCAGATCAAACCATTAGCGCGGTACTTGTACGAGAAGAAGGCCTAAAGCAGCGTCCTATCTACTTTACAAGCCGAGCATTAAGAGGTCCCGAAACAAGGTATCAACCTCTGGAAAAAATTGCTCTGGCATTAGTAAATGCAGCAAGGAGACTGTGGCCATATTTCTATGCTCACAAGGTATGCGTCTTAACCGATCTTCCACTTCGGCAAGTTTTGACTAAGCCTGAAGCATCAGGCAGAATTGCCAAGTGGGCCATAGAGTTGGGAGAACATTCAATAGAATATCTACCTCGGAAAGCCATCAAGGGACAAGCCTTGGCAGATTTTCTGGTAGAGGCAAAGTTCGATCAAGCAATCCCTATTATTGCCGAACAGAAAAGCCCTACCAATGATGAACCAACACAGCCCCAGGAACCCGAAGTAGAGCCGCCGGACTGTTGGATTGGATTCGTAGATGGAGCTTCGAATAAGACGGGAAGTGGAGCTGGTATTCTACTTATCGCTCCCGACGGACACGAGGTAACTTATTCACTTCGGTTCTTATTCCCAACCACTAATAACGAAGCCGAATACGAAGCCCTTCTTGCCGGACTTCGGTTAGCGCAAAGTCTATTTATCAAATCTCTCAAAATCCATTGTGATTCACAAGTCATAGTGAATCACATGTTGGGTACAAGTGAAGCCCGAGATGAAAGGATGAAAAAATACTTGGACAAAGCGCAAAGCATTAGCCGAAGTTTCTCTTATTTTCGGATAATCCGCATTCCCAGAGCGGAAAATGGCCGAGCAGATACTTTAAGCAAGTTAGCGTCATATCCGAGCTCAAAAGTGGAGGAATTACCGCACAGAAGCATTGATGATGCTGAGGTACTTTCAGTAACCAGCTCGCCGAACTGGATGACGCCAATATCAAAGTATCTAGATCAAGGACAACTGCCCGAGGATAAGAGAGAAGCTCGGAAAATCACATGCCGAGCACTTCGGTATGAACTTCATGAAGGAGTCCTATATAGAAAGTCCTACCTTCAACCGTTATTGCGATGTGTAGGACCAGAAGAGACGGACTACATCCTTAGAGAAGTTCATGAAGGATCGTGCGGCAGCCACATCGGAGCTAGAGCTTTAGCTAAAAAAGTTCTGAGATGGGGATATTATTGGCCAACTTTGGTACAAGAAGCAGTACAGCTCGTTAAGAAATGTACGAAGTGCCAAATCCATGCAAATATCCCAAGGATGCCGCAGACCGATCTATGTGCTATGCAAAGCCCTTGGCCTTTTATGCAATGGGGCATAGACATAGTAGGACCACCACCACAAGCTCCTCGGCAAATGAAATTCTTGATCGTTGCCGTGGACTACTTCACAAAGTGGGTGGAGGCTGAACCATTAGCTATGATAACGAGCTCGAAGGCATTGGATTTTGTTTGGAAGAACATAGTTTGCCGATTTGGCATACCCCATATCCTCATTTCGGATAATGGGACTCAGTTCACCGACAAGACATTCAAGAATTGGTGCCAAGAGTTGAATATTCAACAGCGGTTCACTTCGGTCTCTCACCCACAAGCAAACGGACAAACGGAAGTAACAAACCGTATTTTGGTGAAAGGATTAAAAGCTCGGTTAGAACAAGCCAAAGGACAATGGGTAGAAAATCTTCCTCAAGTCCTATGGTCTTACCGAACTACACCAAAAACCTCCAACGGTGAAACTCCGTACAGTCTAGTGTACGGCACTGAAGCCGTAATTCCGGTTGAGATCGGCATACCCAGCCCCCGAACACTCAATTTCTCAACAGAACTGAATGATGACGGACTGAGAGCCGAACTAGATCTTGCCGAAGAAAGAAGAGAACTGGCCTGCATAAAAGCAGCCAAGTACAAGGAGCAAG
Source organism: Salvia splendens (assembly GCF_004379255.2). Classification (NCBI taxonomy): domain Eukaryota; kingdom Viridiplantae; phylum Streptophyta; class Magnoliopsida; order Lamiales; family Lamiaceae; genus Salvia; species Salvia splendens. The sequence goes on from NC_056039.1 coordinate 30,999,802, forward strand.
TAACCCGGTATTATAACCAAAGGGTGAAAAAGCTGCAGTTTCAAGTGGGAGATCTCGTATTGAGAAACAATGAAGTAAGCCGAGTAGAAAAGCTGGGCAAACTTGAACCCACATGGGAAGGTCCGTATCGGGTGTCAGAAGTCCTGGGAAAAGGGTCTTATAAATTGACTCACATGTCAGGAGAACAAGTACCCCGAACATGGCATATTTCCAACCTCAAGAAGTTCCATTTGTAAGAGACAAGGTCCGGTCAGTCTTGTATCTAGTTCGGTCCTAGGGATATGTGCTTTCATGTTTCTATTTGTCCTTTATGCTGGTCGTTTTATAAAAGTTTAAAATCTTTTTCGTCTTTTTTATTTGTCTTTATGTGCGTTTAGTCTCTATGTGTGTTTTGTCTCTTATAAATATTACTGAGGTATATTGATCTTTAAAGGCTGATCCCCTTTTTAGATCATGTATTAAAGACAATTGTGAGTCCAAGCTTCTAAGGAAGATACAAGACCACAATTCAGCTTAAGAAACAAGCAGTTCGTCTGAAACGGACTGCAATAAGCCGAAAACCACTTCGGTCAACCAGGGAAAGTCCAATCCAAGCGATAAAACTCGCCAAATTAGGACACAAAAGGAAAGTCCAATCCAAGCGATAAAACTCGCCAAATTAGGACACAAAAGGAAAGTCCAATCCAAGCGATAAAACTCGCCAAATTAGGACACAAAGGGAAAGTCCAATCCAAGCGATAAAACTCGCCAAATTAGGACACAAAAGGAAAGTCCAATCCAAGCGATAAAACTCGCCAAATTAGGACACAAAGGGAAAGTCCAATCCAAGCGATAAAACTCGCCAAATAAGGACACAAACTAAGTCCGGTCAAAGAAGAGTTTTCTTCATAAGACCGAAGACGAGTCCGGTCAAAGAAGAGTTTTCTTCATAAGACTGAGGACGAGTCCGGCCAAAGAAGAGTTTTCTTCATAAGACCGCGGACGAGTACAATAAATGAAATAAAAAATCGCTGAACTGTAAATACGCAGTGATAGAAGCGAAATGAAAAAATTTCATTTATTAAGTCTTGTTCGGCATACAATTTCGCTGCCCTACGAGAAGGCGTTACACCATTACAAAGGACTATTCTACTGTCCACGGTTGCTAAAGTTGAGCCACCTATCCAAAAAATCCTCATGATGCTGAGTTCGGGTGTTCCGAACAGTTGAAGAATAAGTAGGTCGACGAGATGCTCTGATCGACCTACCGCCCCTTCCCTGAGTCCGGGAAGTTCTAGCACCTCGGCGGCGAAGAGTCTCTTCACGAAGCATCCGCTGATCTTGCTCACTCATAATCACAACTCCTCTACGAACTTCAGGGCGTTCTCGTCTTGACATTTTCGGTTGCTCCGGAGTCCGTTGCTGACTTGGAGTACGTTCTCGTCTTGACGTTTCCGGTTCATCCTGAGTCCGTTGTTGGTTTGGAGTAGAATCTTGAGCAAGTGGATTAGAGGTTTGAGTTGGAGTGTGAGCATCTGTTGGCGGGAAACGCCTAAGGAATCTCTCGATTGAGGGACGCCGGGAAAGAATGATGTCGTACCGAGAAGCCAAGCGCCGCAATGACTTCACAACTTGTTGGCAAGCCGAGCTCTCCAGCGCATTGTTCTTCCGGAGTACATGAAGCTCCTCCCACAGTTCATCAACTTGATTCTGAACTTCAGATATGGTCATTCCCCCGCGCCCGCAGATGAAATCCTCATATGCAGTCCTCTCAGCGATGACAGTGTTCAGCTCGGCCTCCAGATCTTTCTTTATGGACTTTAAGTCCCTATTGTTGGACTCCAGCTCCACTAACCGAGCCAAGAGTTCGTCATACTTCACCTGGTCATCTATGGCTTTTTTCTCAGCTTCGTTTAAAGCCGAAGAGTATAGCCGCTTCCAGTGAAGTACCTCCAGCTCCTTAGAGTTAAGAATACAAAGCAGCTATGTCAGTTCGGCATTTCAGTTTACCGAGCAGGCAGTAAACCACAACAGGAGTAAAAGAGATTACGAAAAGCTATAAAGAAGACACGAGTGTAGAAAGAAGAATTTCTTCATTCACAAGAAAAATTTTGTACACAAGGAGGGCTTCAAGGCCATTTTACAAGGAGAGAAAGAAACTAAACTAAGAGAAGGGAGACGAAATCATACTCCGCCAGTTTCGTCTCCGGCTCCTCTGTGGGTTTCAGCCTCCTTCTCCTTGCCTACTTCGGCTTCAGCCTCGGCCTCCCTACTCCCTCCAGCCTGCTCGGTGCCCCCATCGCCGATCTGCTGCACCTCCTGCTCGGCATGCCCGTCGCCGGCCTGCTGATCCGTCTGCTCGGTCTCCTTGCCGGCCTCGTTTTCCTGCCCACCCTCTTCGTTAAAGATTGAAGCGGGTGAAACAGGTCCCAATGAGGCAAAGATGGCCTCCATGTTCTCGTCCCGGTCAGCGCGGCAGTTACGGACTCTTTCAGCAGAGAGCAGGACCGAGGAAGAAGCAAGCTCCTCAAGGAGCGGCAGACTCTGGAGACGAGCTGAAATCTCTCGGCCATACAGCGGCAGGACGACTTCGGGTCCCTGCTCAGCGTTATCGGTCATCAATTTCAGCAGATCACCGATAAAGGCCGAAAATTGATTGCTCAAAAAGAGTTTCTCCGCGAAAACACGGAGAGCCTCCCCCTGAGCAACCACGGCGGCAGCCTCCCTCTGTTTAGATTGCTCTCTCTGGATGATGAGCTGGTTTTTGGCACGCTGAGCTTCATCCTGAGCCGAGATCCTAGCGGCCCTTGCCTTCTCAAAGTCTGCCCGAGCCTGTTCGGCCTGGTGACGAGCAGCATTCAACTTCCTCTGCATCTCAGCATAATCGTTGGACGCTTTGGAGAGTTCAACGGCGACGAGCTTGGAGAGCATATTGTTCCTCTGAAAATGGAAAAAGGAAAAAGTCAACAGAGGGGCCACAAAAAATATAGGAAAAAAGCAAGGCCAGAAAATCAAGAAGAGAATTCACCTCTACAAAGTCCGTTGGCCATGCAAAAGGCTCACAGACATGTTCCGAAGGGGCCGCCAAGACAATGTCTTTCTCCGGCGCTCTTGGGGGTTTCTGAATCTTCCCCTTCCCCTTTGCCGAAGTCGACTCCGGCTTTTTTGGATCCGAAGAAGAGGTCTTCTGCCTTTTCGGATTCTTCTCGGCATCAGACGCCGAGCCGGTGGCTTTCTGTCTCTCCGGCTCATTAGATTCGGAGGATTTGCGACCGAGCTTGTTTAGCATGTTCACTGCCAAAAAGCAAGAAAACAAGGTTAGTCTTCGTCGTTAAAGCAGTAAAGCATAAAAAAGAAATCCTCACCCTCAGTCTCTTCGTCCGAAGACGAGATATCGAACACGAAGTCACCCTTGACGAGCTCAGATTCCGAGTACTGTTTCCTAATCATAGGAATCTTATTGAGCTCGCCCTCGAGCTCGTTCAACGGTTCTAACCGAGGATGAGGAATTACGGACTTCGGCCCTCTCCAGGGAAAGCCCGGAGCCGCTGTCCTATTGTAAAAAAAGAAACGATTTTGCCATTTCGGCCATTTGGTTTTACAAAAGGCTCTAAAGGGCTGTAAAGGGATCAAGTAAAACCAGGATCCCTTCCTCTTAAACTGAAAGAAATTAAGGATTGCCCTCAGAGACAGATCCTTTCCTAATCTACGCAGTTCGGCAGCAAAGGCCGATAAGTGCCTCCAAGAATTCGGAGTCACTTGACCTAAAGGGAGTTGAAAAAAATCAAGAAGCTCTACAAAGGCAGGGGGAAGAGGGAAACGAAGCCCGCATTCCAAACAGGCTTCGTAAACGGTGGCGTAACCCTCCGGCGGCGAATCAGCCCTATGAAGGTCGTAGGGAATTACCACTAAACCCCCAGGTAGAAAATATTTTCCGTGTAAGGATATCACAGTATCCTTACTCAAAATGCTCGGAAAATATTCTACCGTCTTCTCCCCGGACTTCTTCCGGCCAGAAGACCCCTTACCCCCCTTCCTACCGCTACCTGATTCAGAAACAGATTCAGAAGAAGAAGACATGATTCTTACTCTCTGATGGTCGAAAGTCTGAAGAAAGTCTTGAAGAAGCGGAAGAAAATTTTTCGAAAAAGGGAGAGAATACAGAAGAAATAATCGCAAAAGTGTTTCCAATGATGAAGAAAGGAAATATTTATCGGATTCGCAAAGGCATTTCAAATTCGTCGCACCGTTTCAAATCCCACTTTCTCCGGATTCTCTGGCCGGATTTGCTGTCACATTTAATGCAGACACGTGCGGAGCACGTCCCCCGACGTCAGCCTCCCCCTTACACTTATCCAAAATGCCGAAGTGATTCACTTCGCTTTTCGGGGGGGTGGTGATGGGATACGGACTAAACAACTAAACAATAATTGCGAGCCCAATAGCAGTGACGGCCCATCAGCCCAAAACCCAAGAAAGAGTATCAGTTCGGCACAACCAAAGAGTTCGGTCATAGCCTATAGCTCGGTAAAAGTCGACCAATCGAGCTCAACTCTCAGATCGGCAAAAGCTGATATCAGTTCGGCACAACCAAAGAGTCCGGTCACAGCCTATAGCTCGGTAAAAGCCGACCAATCGAGCTCAACTCTCAGATCGGCAAAAGCTGATCGGCAAAGTTCGGCAGTTCGGTCTCAGTATTCGACCGAACAAGGAGATAGTGGACCCATGCAGGATCTCCACGACCTCCATTACACCCACGATCTATTTAGTGGTATTAAGCAGTTATCAACCCCACTACCAGGGCTGCAAACCACGATCTTAGTTCGAATGTATAAATAGAACTTAGATCAGATAGACCAGGGTTAAGCTCTCTAGATCCTGAATCTTATAGCAAATCAGTATTGTAATTTGTAAGCGAGACCAAGCAATACAAATTTGCCCTCTCTTCTTCCCGTGGACGTAGATTTACCTCAGTAAATCGAACCACGTAATTTCCCGTGTTGTGATCATTTATTACTTGCATTTATTCCCATAAAAAATTCGCCGCATCATCAAAGGTGTCCGTTGGTATGTCTACGGTATCGTGGATGCTATTATTCTAAATCAAAACTACCTATGCAAAGCTGCTCTAAAAGAGTGAAGAAGAGAAAGTGACGCATGTAGTCGAATCGTCCTTCTCCAACATTTCAATTCAACACGATAGCTGATGAAGCGGCGAATTTTTGATGTTTGTAAATGCAGGAAATAAATGAAGATCAATACAGAGATTTTACGTGGTTCGATTTACTGAGGTAAATCTACGTCCACGGGGAGAAATGGGGGCAGGTTTGTATTGCTTGATCTGCCAATTACAGCTTACAACACTGGCCTGCTTTATGATATTCTCTCTAGAGAGCTTTTTAGAATTTAACAGAAGAAGAAACCCTTATCTATCTGACCTAGGTTCTATTTATACAGTGAACCAAGATCGTGGCATGCAGCATTTATTAGGTAGTGGATGTCGTGGAGATCGTGGCGACCTTGCATGGGTCCACTATCCTGCATGAGTTAATGACTGCTTGACACCACTAAATAGATCGTCGGTGTAGTGGAGGTGGAAATCTTGCATGAGTCCACTATCTCCTAGTTCGGTCGAATACTGAGACCGAACTGCTGAATTATTGCCGAGCAGCTTTTGCCGATCTGAGAGTAGAGCTTGATGCCGACCTGAGGGCAGAGCTTGATTGGTTGGCTTTTACCGAGCTGTAGGCTGAGGCCGAACTCTTTGGTTGTGCCGAACTGAACTCTTAGCCGAACTCTTTGGTCATGCCGAACTGGTATTCTTTCTTGGGCTTTGTGCTGGCTTGTTTAGTACGTACTCCATCACTACCCCCCCCCGAAAAGCGAAGTGAATCACTTCGGCATTCTGGATAAAAGTATGGGGTAAGTTGATGTTTGTCCACGGTCTCATGAAGTGAACTCTTCTTTGACCGGACTTGGTTTGTGTCCTAATTTGGCGAGTTTTATCGCTCGGATCGGACTTTCCGTTGTCCTAATTTGGGGATCGGACTTTCCCTTGTCCTAATTTGGGGATCGGACTTTCCCTTGTCCTAATTTGGGGATCGGACTTTCCCTTGTCCTAATTCGGCGAGTTTTATCGCGTGGATCGGACTTTCCCTAGTCCTAATTCAGGCAAGTTTTATCGCGAGAATTGGACTTTTGTTGCAGTTCGTTTCAGACGAAGTGCTTGTTTAAGCTGAATTGTGGTCTTGTATCCTCTTTAGAAGCTTTGACGCACAATCGTGGGCTTGTATATGTTCTAAGAAGGGGATCAGCCTTCGGAGAACAAGATACCTCAGTAACATTTGTAAGAGACGACACGCACAGAGACAGACAAAACACACAAACAAAACGCACAGAGACAAATAAAGACCAAGTAAACCAAATAAAGCACATTGAGCAAACAGGACTCAAGACTGACTGACCGGACTGTCTCTTACAAATGGAACTTTTTGAGGTTGGAAATGTGCCATGTTCGGGGTACCTGTTCTCCTGACATGTGAGCCAATTTGTAAGACCCTTTGCCGAGGACTTCTGATACCCGATACGGACCTTCCCATGTGGGTTCGAGCTTGCCCAGCTTTTCTGCTCGGCTTACTTCGTTGTTTCTCAGGACGAGATCTCCCACTTGAAATTGCAGCTTCTTCACCCTTTGGTTGTAATACCGGGCTACTTGCTCCTTGTACTTGGCTGCTTTTATGCATGCCAATTCTCTTCTTTCTTCGGCAAGATCTAGCTCGGCTCTCAGTCCGTCGTCGTTCATTTCTGAGGAGAAATTTAGAGTTCGGGGACTGGGTACGCCGATCTCCACCGGAATTACGGCTTCAGTGCCGTACACCAGACTGTACGGAGTTTCACCATTGGAGGTTGTGGGTGTAGTTCGGTAGGACCATAGGACTTGAGGGAGATTTTCTACCCATTGTCCTTTGGCTTGTTCTAACCGAGCTTTTAACCCTTTCACCAGGATACGATTTGTTACCTCCGTTTGTCCGTTTGCTTGTGGATGAGAGACCGAAGTGAACCGCTGTTGAATATTCAGCTCTTGGCACCAATTCTTGAACGTCTTATCGGTGAACTGAGTCCCGTTATCCGAGATGAGGATGTGGGGTATGCCAAATCGGCACACTATGTTCTTCCAGACGAAGTCCAATGCCTTCGAGCTCGTTATCGTAGCTAATGGTTCAGCTTCCACCCACTTCGTAAAGTAGTCCACGGCAACGATTAGGAATTTCATTTGCCGAGGAGCTTGAGGAAGTGGTCCCACTATGTCTATGCCCCATTGCATGAAAGGCCAAGGGCTTTGCATAGTGGATAGATCGGTCTGCGGTATCCTTGGGATATTTGCATGGATTTGGCACTTCGGGCATGTCTTGACGAGCTGCACTGCTTCTTGTACCAAGGTTGGCCAATAATATCCCCATCTTAGAACTTTTTTAGCTAAAGCTCTAGCTCCGATGTGGCTACCGCACGATCCTTCATGAACTTCTCTGAGGATGTAGTCCGTCTCTTCTGGTCCTACACACCGCAATAACGGCTGGAGGTAAGACTTTCTAAAGAGGATTCCTTCATGAAGTTCGTACCGAAGTGCTCGGCACGTGATCTTTCGAGCTTCTCTCTTATCCTCGGGCAATTGTCCTTGATCCAGATACTGCAAGATTGGCGTCATCCAGTTCGGCGAGCTGGATACTGAATGTACCTCGGCTTCATCAATGCTTCGATGCATTAATTCTTCCGCTTTTGAGCTCGGATCTGAGGCCAACTTACTTAAGGTATCTGCTCGGCTATTTTCCGCTCTGGGAATGCGGATTATCCGAAAATAGGAGAAACTTTGGCTGATGCTTTGCGCTTTGTCCAAATACTTCTTCATTCTCTCGTCACGGGCTTCACTTGTACCCAACATGTGATTTACTATGACTTGTGAATCACAATGGACTTTGAGAGATTTGACGAGCAGACTTTGCGCTAACTGGAGTCCGGCAAGGAGGGCTTCGTACTCGGCTTCATTATTAGTAGTGGGGAATAGGAAACGAAGTGAATAGGTTACCTCGTGTCCATCGGGAGCGATAAGCAGAATACCAGCTCCACTTCCCGTTTTATTCGAAGCTCCATCTACGAATCCGCTCCAGCAGTCCGGAGGCTTTACTTCGGATTCCAAAGGCTGTGCTAGTTCGGCATTGGCAGAATTCTTCTGTTCGGCAACAACAGGGATTGCTTGATCGAACTTGGCTTCTGCAAGAAAGTCTGCCAAGGCTTGTCCCTTGATGGCTTTCCGAGGTAGGTACTCGATTGAGTGTTCTCCCAGCTCTATGGCCCATTTGGCGATTCTGCCTGATGCTTCTGGCTTGGTCAAAACTTGCCGAAGAGGCAGATCGGTTAAGACGCATACCTTGTGAGCATAGAAGTATGGCCGCAGTCTCCTTGCTGCATTTACTAACGCCAGAGCAATTTTTTCCAGAGGTTGATACCTTGTTTCTGGACCTCTTAATGCTCGGCTTGTAAAGTAGATGGGAAACTGCTTTAGGCCTTCTTCTCGTATAAGCACCGCGCTGATGGTTTGATCCGATGCCGCTAAGTATAAGAATATTACTTCGGCTTCGGTTGGGGCAGAGAGAATAGGAAGCTCGGCTAGATAACTTTTGAGCTCGTCAAAGGCCTTTTTCTGCTCGGCTCCCCACTCGAACTTTGGTGCTTTTTTCAACACCTTGAAGAACGGCAGTTGCTTTTCGGCTGCTTGGGAAAGGAATCGATTCAGTGCGGCTAGACATCCGGTTAGCCTTTGCACGTCATGTATGGACTTCGGCATTGCCATGTTCTGAACGACTTGAACTTTGGAGAGGTTTGCCTTGAGTCCGTCCTTTGAAACCCAACAACCCAGAAACTTTCCCGAATCTACCAAAAAGGTACATTTTTGGGGGTTGAGTTTGAGGTTGGCTTTTCGGAGCACGTCGAGAGTGGATTTGAGGTTGTCTTCGTACTCCGAAGTGCTTTTGCTTTTGACAACTATGTCGTCGACATACACTTCAACCTGTTTCCCGATTAGGTGCCGAAAAAGCTTGTCTACCATCCTTTGATAAGTGGCTCCGGCATTCTTTAAACCGAATGGCATCTTTTTATAAGCGAAAATGCCGAAATCGGTAATGAAAGCTGTTTTCGGAGCGTCACTCTCATCCATCAACACTTGGTGATATCCTTTGTATAAATCAAGAAAACAGAAAATTTCGAAGCCGATCAAAGCTTCTACTTTTTTATCTATATTCGGAAGGGGATAGCAATCTTTTGGACAGTGCTTGTTTAGATCGGTAAAATCTATGCACATCCGCCATCCTCCTCCTTTTTTCTTGATCATCACAGGATTGGCCACCCAAGAAGGATATTTCACCTCGAATAGTACATCCGCTTTTAGTAATTGGCGGACTTCGTCATGGATGACTTGGCTTCTTTCTGCCGCAAAGAGTCTTTGCTTCTGTTTTACTGGCCGGATTGAAGGATCAATATTTAACCGATGAGTGATTACCTCGGGGGGCACTCCGGTCATGTCCAATGGAGACCATGCAAAGACATCTTTGTACTCCTTGAGGAGCTGAATGGTCTTTTCCCGGAGTAGAGGCGTTCCTGCGAAGCCGACCTTGACCGTTCTGGATGGATCATCTTCGTATAACTGAACGGTCATTGAGTTCGGCTCTGAAGTGACTTCGGTCATCTCGCTTGCCTCCGACTCCGGTTGCTGTGATTGCTATGCTTGATGGTGCCGAACTGATTGCTCGGCACTTTTAAGCGCAATCTGCAGACATTCTTTTGCTCTTTTTTGATCACCTCGGATGACCGCTATCCCACCTTTAGTGGGGATCTTGATGGTGAGGTGATAAGTAGAGCAAACGGCCCGAACTGTGTTGAGCCAGTCCCTCCCCAGGATGATGTTGTACGGAGACCGAGCTTTCACCACAAAGAACTCGATCATCGTATTGGAGCTTGTAGGCGCTTTTCCCACCGTGATCGGAAGGCTGATAATACCTTCAGGGCGGGTGTCCTCCTGGGCGAAACTTTTCAGAGGAAGTGGAGCCGGACTGAGCCGAGCTGGATCCACTTCCATTTTATCGAAACATTCTTTAAAAAGAATGCTGACTGACGCTCCTGTATCCACAAATACTCTGTGGATCAGTTTGTTTGCCACTCCGGCTTGAATGACAATAGCGTCTTGGTGAGGAGAGATGGCTGGGACGGGATCGGCATCTGAAAATGTAATCACTTCGTCTTTCTTCAGCCTTTTATGTGTTGGCTCCTCTTGATTGGAACCTCTGCATTCTGCTTTTAGGGACGACTTAGTCTTCCAGGCAGGGAGAGCATCAATAGTCAGGATTACTCCATCATATTGCGGCTCGTCGTCGTCTTCGGGATCCTCATGCCTTTTCGGATCCTGAGGATTGCAGTTCGCACCTCTCTGCCTTTTGTTCTTTTTCGGCTGCTTGCTTTGGTATTTTTTTAACGTTCCCGTTTTCACAAGAACATCAATACCTGCAGCCAAATCTCGGCACTCCTCGGTATCGTGACCGTGGGTTTGATGGAAGGAGCAATATCGATCCTGAAGTCGCCGTGCGGCTGATTTCGTCATCCGCTTTGGTCTTTCGAACATATCGGAATGTAGTTCGAAAATTTCCGCTCTTGACTTGTTTAATGGTACGAACTGAGCGGGCGGCTTCTCAGGATTGAGACGTGGCCCCAATCTGCCTTGTACTGGTGCCCTTTGAATTCTTTCAAAAGGAGTTCGGCGAGGAAGCACCTGGTCGCTTTGATCGGGCTTCCTTTTGTCTCCTTGGGATGAGCTGTCTAACGACCGTTTTCGACGGTCTGCCTCATCCGCACGAGAAAACTGGTCCGCAATGTCCCACATTTCTTGAGCTGTTTGCGGACCGCACTCCACGAGCTTTCTGTAGAGAGCTCCGGGCAGGATTCCATTTTGGAATGCCGAGATGACAAGTAGATCATTGAGATTATCTACTTGTAGGCATTCCTTATGGAATCTCGTCAGGAAGTCGCTGATCTTTTCGTCGCGACCTTGACGTATAGAAAGCAGCTGAGCCGAAGTGATTCGGGCTTCCGCTTTCTGAAAGAACCTCCTGTGGAAAGCATCCATGAGATCTCGGTAGGATCTGATGCTGCCTTGAGGAAGGCTGTCGAACCACCTTCTGGCGTTCCCGATGAGCAGCTCGGGGAACAGCTTGCACATGTGGATCTCATTGAGACCCTGGTTCGCCATATTATATTGATAGCGTCCCAAGAAGTCATGAGGATCCTCTAGCCCGTCATAAGTCATTGACGGTGTCCGATAGTTCCGCGGCAAAGGAGTTCGGGTGATGTCGTCCGAGAATGGAGTCTTTAATGCTCCGTACATGGCGAACCCGACATCTCTTCGGTACGGAGGAGATGGAGTTCTCCTGTGGTTCCGGTACCGAGGAGGAACATGTCGGGGTTGAGGATTCTTTCTCCTGGAAGACACGTCACTACTGCGGTAGTGACTTTCCTGTCTGGATGAGGAGGGAGAATCCGCCGTTGTCTTCTCCGACTGTTGGCTCTTCTGCAGGAAAGTTAAGAACTCCTCCTGCTTCTCGGCCAAGAACAGCTTGACAGCCTCGTTCAAATCAGGCTGCTGGGAAGACTCGGTGTGTGGACCTTTTGAGCGGCTTGCTCCTTCTCCGTGAGAACTGGAAGTAGATTTTTCACGAGGCTGCTTTCCAGGCCTATGGGCTGCTGGATTAGCTTCCTCATGGTTATCACGGACGGAGGCACGGGTGTTATGTGATCTGGTATGCATTTTTTTTTTTGTAGAAGAGGATCAAAAACTCGCTTTATCACAAATTTGGTTCTCTGTTCCCCAGCAACGGCGCCAGTGATGAAGCGGCGAATTTTTGATGTTTGTAAATGCAGGAAATAAATGAAGATCAATACAGAGATTTTACGTGGTTCGATTTACTGAGGTAAATCTACGTCCACGGGGAGAAATGGGGGCAGGTTTGTATTGCTTGATCTGCCAATTACAGCTTACAACACTGGCCTGCTTTATGATATTCTCTCTAGAGAGCTTTTTAGAATTTAACAGAAGAAGAAACCCTTATCTATCTGACCTAGGTTCTATTTATACAGTGAACCAAGATCGTGGCATGCAGCATTTATTAGGTAGTGGATGTCGTGGAGATCGTGGCGACCTTGCATGGGTCCACTATCCTGCATGAGTTAATGACTGCTTGACACCACTAAATAGATCGTCGGTGTAGTGGAGGTGGAAATCTTGCATGAGTCCACTATCTCCTAGTTCGGTCGAATACTGAGACCGAACTGCTGAATTATTGCCGAGCAGCTTTTGCCGATCTGAGAGTAGAGCTTGATGCCGATCTGAGGGCAGAGCTTGATTGGTTGGCTTTTACCGAGCTGTAGGCTGAGGCCGAACTCTTTGGTTGTGCCGAACTGAACTCTTAGCCGAACTCTTTGGTCATGCCGAACTGGTATTCTTTCTTGGGCTTTGTGCTGGCTTGTTTAGTACGTACTCCATCAATAGCGTTGGTAGAAAGAGAGAGAGCAGCCGAGTTATCTTGAATTTAAGGCAACAATGGTTGCTGGCAAAGTAAAATCTGTAATGGGGCTTCAGAAATCATCGGCGCCACCTAAGCACAAGCCCGACGCCTCCGCCAGGCCCCCATGGTCAATCACGCCGACTTCAGGCAAGCAGCATCCCTCGCCGCCGCCGCAGAAGGGCTCCGCCGCCCCCTTCTCTCGTTACTTCCCTCGCGCTTCTGCTCAAGTCCAGCCCCGCCCTCCCGACGTCTCCGAACTCCTTCGCCTCGTCGAAGAGCTGCGAGAGAGCGAGTCCCGCTTGAAGACCGAGCTCTTGGAGCAGAAACTCGTCAGAGAGTCCGTCGCCATTGTCCCCGTTCTGGAGAGCGTTATCTCCAGCAAAGACTCCGAAATCGAACTCTCCAGAAGGAAGATCGGATGCTTGGAGGCCGAGAACGAGCAGCTCAGGAGCGAGAACGAGTTTCTGCACATGGAATTATCCAAACAAAATCAGATATACGAAGAGAAGATCAGATACATGCAGGCCGAGCTAGCTGAGATCAAGATAGCCGTTTCCGAGAGAGAAACCGAGTACGAGGAGGCCACGTCTTCATCCGCGGCGGCCGTGAAGCCCAGCGACGCTCGTAAACCAAACGTACCTACTATGTGTTTGAGAAAATGCGCGGCTCAAACTAGCAGTAAGACCGAAACTGACGCGAGGAAAGACGAAATCTGTGCTGCGGCGGAGAGGAATCCAACAGCAACGGGAAATTCCGAGGAAATTCCTGAAGCTTCCGATGTGTTTATGGGGATAAGATCCCGTGCTCCGCGCGTTCCTAAACCGCCTCCCCGGCCGTCCGCATCGGCATCGCTTCTCTCGATGGTTCGTTCATCTTCTCCCAAATGTTTGTCATCCGTCTCGTTGCCTTCTTACGGTTCCTTATCCGATTCAGCGCACCGCGCATTATCGGAAACTTCCAACGGCTCACGTCCGCCGCCTCCACCGCCCCCACCACCTCCTATTAGAGGCTCCGCTCCTTCACTGCCGAAGAAAGCCGCAGCGGCACCACCTCCTCCTCCTCCTCCGCCTCCGAAAAAGGGGTCGAATCCGTCGCCGGCGAAGGTCAGGAGAGTCCCGGAAGTGGCTGAGTTTTACCACTCTCTAATGCGGCGGGATGCCACTTGCCGGAAGGATTCAGCCGGCGGTGATCCGCTGGTTGCGGGTGCTACGGCGAAGGACATGATAGGCGAAATCGAGAACCGCTCAGCTCATTTGCTAGCCGTAAGTCCTCTGTTTACTATTTTGGTCAGGGTATGGGTGGTTATTTACCACCACTGCCACTGTGCCATTGGAATTTTGCCAGACTTTTTTCAGGATAAGACAGTGTTAAGAATCGAGATCAAAATTGGTAGAGCAGAAAGTGTAGTAAACTGAACAAACCACGTGGCCAAAATGATTATTCATGCCCTCTATTGATTGTGCTCTCCTAGATCAATTCCCATTGCACTTTTTTTTTGGTTAATTTTATCATTATCTGATTTGTTTATTACTGCCTTAATCACAGATTAAGACTGATATAGAGACTCAAGGGGATTTCATAAGGTTCTTGATTAAAGAAGTTGAGGCTGCTGCATTCACTGATATTGAGGATGTTGTGTCTTTTGTCAAATGGCTTGATGATGAGCTGTCTTACCTGGTATATCCCTTAGTTTCTCCCAATGCTTGTTATTTTATGGCTGGTGATTATTTTCTGATTGGTTTTTTCCTAATATGCATAAAGGTCGATGAGAGAGCAGTGCTGAAACACTTTGACTGGCCTGAAAAGAGAGCAGATGCGTTGAGAGAAGCCGCATTCGGTTACTCTGATCTGAAGAAGCTGGAGTGTGAAGTCTCATCGTTTCGTGACGATCCTAGGCAACCTTGTGCTCATGCTCTCAAGAAAATACAATCTTTGTTTGAGAAGTGTGGACTCTACCTAAATAATTACCGGAATTTTCAATTAGTAATAAATTAATGTGCTGCGTTATTTTGTTGCAGATTGGAGCATGCTGTGTATAATTTGTCGAGATTGAGAGAGTCAGCAACAGACAGGTACAAAGGTTTCCACATTCCTGTGAACTGGATGCTCGATTCCGGCTATGTTAGTCAGGTAAATAATCTCATTCTAACAAGTTGTGATGCTTGTTTTGATCTTTTTGACTGTTGATGAGTATATAGTATTAGTTAAAGGCAAAAGATTCAGCTATGATTTTGTTTGAATTAGTTGTTTATAATGTTGACTTGATTTATGTAGGATTTCTGGTATATAGGTTTTAGTGTTTAATAAGGGATTGCTTAATATTATTACTTTGACTTGTTATGGTGGAGAAGATCTTCTCTGACTCTGTCATTTAGACAAGATTTCTCATCCTTCATAAACAACTCTATTATTTTGCTGAGTTGGTCAAGGTCAACTCCAAACAATTATACAAGCATTCAGACAAATTCGATTTACTATCAAAATTATGCATAGATTGAATTATAGCCTATATGTTTGAGATCTAGAGGCTGTTAAACCATCAGATTAATGGTTCCGATGTCTTAACAATAGTAGCAAGACCCCCTTCACTACCATACACTCATGTGATCATGACTGACTATCCAAACTCTTGGAGTTTTAATTTGAAACAACTGACATAACTTTTGTTAGTTAATTCATATTAATATCTTCATATGGATTAATATGCTGGCCCTGTGTCAATTAAGGATTAGCAATAACTCACTTCAACTGCAGACATATTGCATGCATTTCACATGTCTCTGATTGCATATTTAGTAGTACTACCTCCATCCCACTCAAAGTGACGCATTTCTGAAAAAAAAGGAAACACCGCTCTCAACTTTATTCCCTCTCCACTTGAAACAAGAAACAACACTGCATAAAATCTAATGTTGAACATGAAACGTGTCACTTTGAGTGGGACGGATGGAGTATCTGTTAACTTCAAATTTTTTCTGAAAATTAAGCGTACGTCCTATAAGTAGATCTGTTGATAAACATGATAAACCAAATGAAGAATGATAAAATGAAAAAGATGCATATAGGTAGTTGAATGATCAATTTTTTACTTGGTAATGTAGTATAAGAAGTTCATTGGTGGTCCCTCGAGGTTATTTTTACAACTGGAAATTATGAGGAAGCATCATGACATACACAAATTAAAGTTTGGGTAGGTGAAAAAGAATGCCTCATTTTGTTATGTCCAACTACTGCATGAGAAGCGCTGAACATGTGCAGCAGTGCAGGGCTCTCAAAACTTTAAGGTGCCTCTGTTTTGTCTCTTTTGATTGGGATTTTAGTATATTCATTAACCTGATCCCAAGAATCTATGTCACTTGGGTACTTTTTTGCTTGCTTCTGTTTGCTTTACGACAATATATCATCCTATTGTTTGGTGAAACACTAATGTGAGAAGCTTACTTTTTACCACATTGGACTGTTCTACTACGCTCGAGTTTTACTGTGTTAAATAGCAGAGGAGGGGCTGACAGTTGTGATGAAATGTGTGCGCAGATCAAGCTGGCGTCCGTGAAGTTAGCGATGAAGTGCATGAAGAGAGTGTCGGGGGAGCTTGAAATGGCTGGTGGCATCCCGGAAGAAGAAGAGCTCGTAGTTCAAGGTGTCAAGTTTGCTTTCCGAATACATCAGGTGATTGATTGATTCTTGTTTGAATTTTTCTACTTCTTTTGAACTTCATATGTTGCAAAGTGATCAGTACTGATTCGAATTGTGTTTCTTAGTTTGCGGGCGGTTTTGATGTGGAAACTATGAAGGCTTTTGAGGAGCTGAGGGATAAAGCTCGACAGTGTAACGTGCAGTGTCAAACACAGCAGCAGAAGTATGTTTCGAGGTCCTGTGCGTCGGCTGTTTGTCTGTAGGCTAAAGCAAAGTCATCTGCAGAAGATGATTGCCGCTATTTTTTTGCTGTATAATAGGGTTGAAGATAGTGCGAGAATGTGAATATGCTTGGCAGCTTCAGCTGCATTAATTTTGTGCAAACTTATTGATGTATAAGCTTCAACTATTTAAAATATAACACTATGATTTGGATGAATTTTTTTTGAAGGTAACATCAATTTGGAGTGATGCTGGTATAGTAGTATGTATTCCAGATTTTGCTTCCTTCAATTTCCCATCTCCCTCTTTTTTAATTACTAGTATTTCACACCCTCTGAGTCTGGTGGCATCTACTCCCATGGTGATTGAGCAGAGTTCTGGTGAATCGTTTACCTTTCTGCCCTATTCTTCTATGAGCTCCTCTTTGTTGAAATCGGAGTCGGATACAATCAGCATGGGTGAGTCTCTCTATCTCAACTTCTATTCTTTTTTACTTTTTGATCCCCTTTTCAATTTTTTTTTATTGTGGGATAGGGTTTGATGTGGGGTTATTTTTAAAATCCCAATTGCGCATATAAGTAGTGCTTGACCCTTTTAGTTCAGTGAAATGAATTAGTAAAATGTTGGGTCTATTAATAAAAGTAGTATTAAGGGTATGAAGTAATTAAGGACATAATTAGTATTAAGGGTATGAAGTAATTAAGGACGGACGAAAAGGAAAATTGGTATGATTAATGGGAGACGGAGGGACCGAGGGAATACTTAGAATTATTTTTAGCAAAGTTAAGATTCCAGATTATAGATGTACTGTTCTCAAAATGAATTCGATGACAGACCCAAAATTCTATGGATATGAGTAATGTTTAGAAATGTATCATTTAAAATGACATATCAAAAAGAAAAATGTGTCACTTTGAATAGGACGGGAGTAATAAATATTGGAGGCCCGGCCTCCAATACATCGTGGTGGTGGAGCATGGCGGCGCGTATAGTTGGGAGGAGCTGTTCTTTGGTGAAGGGCTCGAGGATTTTCTCTGCCTCTTCGGGAGCAAGGAAGCCCATCGACAACGACAGCACAGTGCTCAAAGGGTTTCCTAGTTCCGCGGTAACGGGGTACGATCTGCCGTGCTTGTCGGCCTTGCGTTTCTTAGTGTAACACCCCGACTTTTTCTATCTCTTTTAGTCATTCTCGAAAGAAGGTGGATTTTGTGAGCCAAATTTTTTCTTTTCTTACGCTCGATTTAAGGAATATTGGACAACACTGCCAATCAAGAGGAGTTCAAATTTCGTTTTCTACCTGGAACAACCAAGAGGAATTTCTTTAGTGTTTATTTTTGAGGCCTTGCTAGAAAATTAAATTGGATTATATTTATTTTGGACCTACCAAATAAATATAAAGTCCAAATAATTTAATTACACTTATTTGTGTCCAATAGGCCAATTTCTTCCTATGAGGCCAAGGAATAAAGTCCTCTTCGAGCCCAAAAGTTAAAATGCTTGATTTTGTTAGTCCACGCCACTTTCCAGAAATATGCTCCACTCTACTGCATTACATGTTGTAACCTCTCTCTTCTGAAAAATTTATTTCAATGATTAAATCCCAGTTTATGACAAATAAAGTCAGCAATCAATTTGATCTTGAATGCCAATAATCACACTTGATTATATACAGTCGACCACTTCCTCCATCCGTTACACAGACATTTTCCCCTCCACCATCCGGAATTGACATAAGACAATTAAGTCAAATCAATTAAGATTTTAATCCATCATTAATCACAGTTTATTTCCACATTGATTTCCAATAATCGTTAAACAGTATATCTACTCGGACTATTTCATTTCTACTTCACAAGTCACGTCGGAATTCCATAACAAATATCAATAGAGTTGAAGAGAGAACATAGGGGATTAGAGAAGTAGAAGCTCAATCCAGCAAACCCAAAGAGCTCAGCTTTCAGGGTGTTTCGGAGGCTGTACGGACTCTTTTAGGACGGTTCGGGGCTGTTCAGCGTAGTCGAGTAGTTGTTCGTGGCTGCACGAGCGCGTGCGAAGCTGTCCACTAGTACAGCAGCGGCGACACTACACGATATCGGTAGAGTTTGTTGGTGAGACATCACGGCGAGGGCTGGCGGCAGCAGGAGCGGAGGACGGGGCTGCCGGAGAGAGATGATGCCGACTGCACCGTGACAGCAGCGGCGCTGCATTCTGATCGAGGGTGAGCAGACCTCTGGAGCAGCAGCGGCGCTGCGTTTCTCTCCCAACAACGGCGTCGAGACCCTCCCCCTCCGAGCAGCAACGGCGGCGGGTAATCAGCGAGGAATGGTCACGGGGGCACCGATTGCAGCGGGGTGAGACGGATGCCGGACGTCGAAGATGACTGCGCTGGTGGCAGAATCATGGCAGAACGGGGGAGTACGACGGCTGTGCCGCCGCACGCTCCACAGAAGCGGCGGTGACAGAATTTTCAGGCGAGCATTGCGGGCTCAGAGCGAAACAATGCTGAGTAGCCGGAACTTGCAGTTATGAATTCTTCAAAACAGGCGGTATATGCGCCGGTCAGAAGAGGGGAAAGAAATAAAGAATGGTGAAGGGAATTAGGATGAGTTGATTTTGATATTGTGGAGGAACGTTAAGAGAGACAGATTGGCGCATGGAGGAATAAGGTTGGGGAGTTCTCTTTATTTTATTTGGCCAATTCGTTTCTTTTGTTTGGGCCGTTAACGAATTATTTAAATATGGGGTTTTAAGGTTGACAAGTGATGGAGGGCGAACGGCTGGCCGGCGTCGCCTGCGATGCCTTGGGCGGCCGCAAAAAGTCAAAAGAAAGTCTAACCCAACGAGTTAAGGTCGGAGTGAGGAAAATCTCAAGTTAAGGAATCTTTAAATGAACAAGATGGACATTTCTAAAATGCAATCGGTCTATATATAAAATGCAAATTAAACAGTCTACATCTAAAATGCAAAACTCAATAATAAAAAATGCAATATGCCGAAATCCAACTACAGTTTCTACACATGTATATTGCATTTTAATATTTACAATATTGCATGTTTTGTGTCACGTGGCAGCACGAGATTAGATGTACGTTGTTATTAGAAAAGAAAAAATAATCCAATCAAGAATACTTGGAGCACAAGCTTCTAAACCTCTATATAAAGGGTGACATATCTTTGAATGAAATCAAGCCAATACAATGTAACTTGAGCTATTCTCGTACTTTAATTCTAGTATTTACATTTCCGCATTTCAATTCTATTTTTCAACAGTTGTAATTTTAAAATTAGTTATTTTTTAAGTAAGTACCCATTCACCATTCTATGGTTTACATGGATGCCAAGCGAGTATCATTGCATAGTAAAAAGAAATCACAAATACATATGAATTTAACCGGTTAAAGGTAGTGAATATTTCCAAATAATAAGATAATTTGTGCAAAAGTTTGGCAGCAGTATTAAAATTGTACCGAATGGAATATTCCCACAAGTTAGTTATCATTTTTCAGTCATTAGATGAGATTATGCTTACAATTTATGCATAATATTTCAAATTATTGACGAGATTAGGCTCGTAAATCAATTCTTAATTTTTAAGCTCCATACGAGATGATGCTCAGAAATAAGAGATTATTCGTCAAACTCTAGACGAAAACTTAATTTTAATCTTTCAAACTCGAGACGAGATTATGCTTGATTACGATTTTTCAAGGTCTACATGAGACTATGCTCAAATGTCATTTTACAAGTTCCATATAGAGATGATGTTAACAATTCATAAGTTAAAAGACCTGATTTTCAACCTTCAGATGAGATGATGCTCAGTTTGTAAAGGAATCGAAATGTACATTGTTCTTAGACACAAACACAGCCACATATGTTCTAAACTTGTCTGTCCTATAGTCTTGTTTGCCTAATTGCAGGCTAAAACAGAGGATAATCACTGATCCAAGTTAAATAAATACACCAAAATTTTATTAGTATTTAAATAAATCATCCAGGATTTACAATCAGAATCACAAACATGTGGTACCCATTCCTTTGTATATACCAAAAACAGTACTACTATGAGTGAATTTTCTAGTATGGTAAGCTCTTAGAACTGGTGCTAACCACCAAAGCCTTGAGCTTCGAAGCATCTCCGGCCGCCCCATTGGCACGGCGCGTGATGGTCTCCATGTTCTTATGCAAACTCTGTTTCACAATCTTGGTCATCATCCTCTTCCCTTGCTCGGCATCCCCCTCACTCAGAGGCGATCCCATCGATACCCTCCCCACCTGGAGGGGCCCCGAATGAGGCCCCATCCTCGTCTGCCGCTCATCCTTGAACCACTGCAGCAGCTTCAGTGCTCTCTTCTGCGCCAACGGGCTCCCCAGCAGCGCGACTTCTAGAAGCACCTGCACTATCCCGGCCTTGGCCATCTTCTGCCTCTGCAGGGAGCTCTGGTGAGCCAAGATCATCAAAATGTAGGCAGACAGTTCCTGGCACTTGGGCTTCTCCTCCCATGTCATGATCTCGATTAGCCCCTCGGGCACTGTGGGGTTCTGCTCCAGCGCCTTCCTCCCGGCTGAGGTCACTACCAAGTTGCCTAAGGTTGCTAGGCTTTTCTCCGAGGTCTCCTTCACCGAGGCTAGCTTCGTTAGGCTGGTCATGATCCCCGTTGAGATCAGGGCTGGCGCGTTGTCTAGAACGGAAGAGAGGTTGTGCAATGTGCTCAAGCAGAGCTCTTCAGTCTCTATGCTTGAACAGGATTCAAGAATGCAGACTACTGTTGGAATGATTCTTGAAGAGTTTAGGGGAAATTGACTGTTGGCTAGGCCTGATATAGATAGGAGGAGCTCTGCAATGTCTCTCTTATCTCTTTCCTCTAACAAACTCAAATTCTTGGGCAATTTTGATAAAATACCTGCCTCCACCATTAAAGCCTTGTTCCTAAATAAGAAGCACAAAAATAGTTAGTCAAGGAACAAAGTGTTGCTATTGATAAAGTCTTTGTCAAGAACTACTATAAGTCAACAAGATTGAAAATATGTGAAAACAGAGCTTCATAATACATTATACTATATGCTAAAGTTAAAAGTGATGTTAGCTATCGTTATCTTCAACCTATACCTCTAAGTTATTTTTTCTGGGTCAATCATATCCTTACGCCAAGAACATCAATTTCCACTCTGTATTATTCCATAAAACAAGAATTTCAAGCACCAAATACGACTAACCAAAGTCCAAACCCTATTGTTGAGGCACCTAACTTTCAATTATAAAATCCTAGCAAATATAGTCGTATCGCAAGGGGCTTATGCAGAAATGTTTTCGTTAAGAGCTACGTTTTCTAAATTTTATTCGAGAATATATTTTTTAGGTGATTCAAATTATTATAGGGACTTTTGCAAAATAATTTACATAAAATTTTAATATATTTGAAAACTTCATAAAGGATTTTATTTTTGAAAATACTGGCGCCGTGGCGCTGCCGGAAACCGCGGTCGGCGTCTACGACACCGGCCACTCCACCCACCCCACAAGTCATTAATGGCCAGTAGGCCTCCATAATGGTTGCAATTTCCATGTGTGAGTAACATTTTTTCAACTAATAAAGAATAAGTATAGCTTCGGCCCCTCCCGCAATAAAATATCCAACTAGATTAGAGACTATTTGCTTAATCGTTAATCCCATTTAATTCCTCTACTCCAGTTGAAAAAACTAAAAAACAACAATAATTTTAAGTAATGCAACTGAAAATGAATAATCTCTATAATCAAATTAACCAAGACCTCAAAACTCCAAATTTCAAATTAAATCGAACCAAATTAATTAAAATTTAAAACTCACGTGAAAGACGCATTGGCGAGTTCAATAAGCACTTGCACAGCCAATCTTTGATGCGCCGCCGCCACCGCCACCTCCGATCCAACCATAGCAACCAGCGGCGGAATAACACCAAACTCCGCCATGGTCCTCCGCCGCGTCACATCTACCGCCGCGAGCCTCTTCATCTCCCTCGCCGCCGCCTCTTTCTCTTCCCACCCCCCAAAATGAAGCATCTTCGCCGACTTCTTCAACGCCGCCATCCAATCACGATCTTCAATCTTGGCTTCTTCACACGTAATCATATCTGTATCAATTACAATAGCCTCCGCCGCCGCCGAATTCCAGATAAAAAATCTTGGGGTAAAGCAACAGTTAGATAAAGAATTGGAGGCGTTTGATGTTTATAGAAATAGAATGATGTATTTGAAGAAACTGTGTCGAATTTGTAGTTGCCTAATCAATTATTTGAATATTGAATAATCATTTATGTCTGACTTTTTTTGTTGAGAGAGAATCAGAGACTTTGCGAGAAGATACAAAAGAAGCAGATAGCACATGCAGCTTAAGCAATCTGTCTCTTTCGTAGGATGAATGGAAATATAATTTTACTATTTTTTTCCGGTACAATTTCACGAATTTAGACAATGGGATTATTAAATATTTTAATGGAGGCTTAATAAAAGATTTTGGATCTCCCACAAATCACAAATGCCCATGCATTTTAGTTGGCTGGCGTTTTGGGACACTGAATTAGTGAGATATGACCTAATCATTGATGTAATTTCCTCAAGAGTCAGATTAGGGCTAATTAAACATAATGTTGCTTATTAATGGATGCAACTTTATTTTTTTAAACTGATATAATACTGATTAATATCGCACAGGTATACCAAACAGATCCGGTTGGAATTATAAATTCATCTTTACATCCTCTAATAATTATCGAATATATTTATTTATGAGTAGAAAAACTATCTCTGATTTGTGGTTCCATTGATAAGCTACAGAATTTATTATTATAATTAAGAATTAGTAGTTAGTTTATATATTAAAATATAATTCTGAGCCAACATTAATTGCTTATTGTGGTGTAATGTTTTGATCGCCTGGTTCCATATTCCACCAAAACCGGTTATTTGTTCAGTTGTCCTCACACATGTAGGCTGTAAGATTCTTTTATTAGGCAATAAATTCTATAGAAAATCGCAAGACACGTGTGCTCTATGTAGTGGTTTGGTCTCCCATATCTAAAATAGAAAAGGACATTTCAAAACCAAGATAAGTTGAATTTGAAATCATAAAAAAGAAATACGATTTGTTAGTATACCGTTCAAGTTCATCCCTTTTCTAGAAAATTACCACTCCTCTTTTCTATTTAATCTTTTTCTGAAGGGAAAGTTTCATATAATTACGTACGTGATCACCTCCGTTGTTTTACGAGATTGAATAAGAGCATGTGCAGCGGTGGCGTCCGTCGCCACCGCCGTCCGTGCCAGCGGACGCACACATGGCACGCTCCCATTCGTCAACGGCGTAGCCGTTGCATTTAAAAAAATTTATTTTTTTAAAAAAAAAATCGGTTTTTTATTAAAAAACCGATAAAAAATAAAAAAAATTTCACTTCCCCAAAAAAATATATCCGTTTATAAGCGTTTTTTACACCTTTTTAATTTTTTTTCACTTCCCCAAAAAAAAAAATTCACTTCCCCAAAATTTTTTTTACACTCCCACTGTTGGAACCCCGAATGGTTCGGTTCACAACCGTTTCCTAGTCCGGAAACGGAATATTCGGCCCCTCCTCAAACCCAAGATTCTGCCGTTCCGGGGTGGCTACCGTCCATACCCAATCGACGACCAAGGTGCCTCCGAATGGCGCTACGGGTGGACACCGGAGCCTTGGCCTCGCGCCCCTTCCCAAATGCCGACTCCTCCATCTCGCGCCGGTGTCCGCACACCGTACTCACCGGCGGATATGGAAAGATTGTTCAAGGCGTACTTGGAAATCTCCGAAGATGCGGTGGTTGGAACGAACCAATCCGGCGATCACTTTTGGTGGCGCGTCTCTAGCCGGTACAATGCAAACCGGCCGCCGGGAACGATCGAGCGCAACGAGAGTATGGTGCGCAACTGCATCGGCCGAGCCAACGAAGAAATTGGCAAGTTCAACGGCTATTTCATCCAGGAGTCCCGGAATGCCGGGAGCGGCCGAAGCGAGGTCGACATCCACCCCCGAACAACTCGCTGTGGATGCTCTTAAGCCAACTCAATATGGCCGATAGGTCATCTATGACCCCCACGCAACTTGAAACACACGAGACCATGATAAAAGGTCTCCAAAAACAATAGGGGTTGATCCCGCCGGATGCGTAGTCTTATTAGGAGTTTAATTATGTAATTTTTAACTTTTAGGATTTTAATTATGTAATTTTTAATTTTAAGGAGTTTAATTATGTAATTTTTAATTTTTAGGATTTTAATTATGTATTTTTTAATTTTATTTGTAATTTGTAATATTTAGTGTGGTTTTTAAATGGATTTTAATATTATGGAAATGTTTTTGTTTAATTGAATTTTATATTAATTGTGCTCGTCCTTGCGGAAGAGCACAGTTGTGGGTGTTGTGCTCTTGCCAGAGAACAGACATGAATAGTACCGCCCGGGCCCACAACCGTGCCTCTGGCAAGAGCACGGTTGTGGATGCTCTAAAGATTGGACACAAAAAGCGATCCGAAAATAATTAGAAAATTGTTGTCACGACATTACAAATAATCTTAATTCGGCGTCACAACTTCTCCTTTTAAGTTAGAATAGAAAAAAACGTATTGAAAATAGAATTCCCGTACATATTCGGAAAAGGAAAAAAATGATAAATATGATGGTGGCAACATTACCATTGGATAGAAATCTAAGAGTTCCATCCTAACACCAATTGGTGATAGGAGGAGTGCCCATGGGGTTGGACTTTTTTCTGATCTATTGGACAACTGGCCCAATTTTTTTTCCGATCGGTTGGATCACTGGCCCAAATTTTAAGCCCAAATATATTGTTGGGTCAGTCATTTTTTTGATTTTTGCCCAGATATACTGCTGGGTCAGTTAAATTTGACCCACAGTCGGTGACCCGCTCTGATACCATGATAGAAATCCATGGGTTCCATCTTAAAACCAATTGGTGATAGGAGGAGTGCCCATGAGATTTATATACTAGTTTCAGTTTTCTTTTAACACCGATGTGAGACAGTTATATGTTATTTTTCTAGTTTCAATTGTCAACACCATTTACCACCTATGTGACCTATGTGGAGTTACATTAATGAAGAAGTTTTAAAGCTTTATTAAATCCATCAAGTATTTGAAGTTGGCATTGGCATTGACATTGGCATTTGGCTCCAATTATTAATCGATTTACATGTTCATGTGTGGAACAATATGGTGTGCTCCATGCACTCAAATTTTGTACACGTGCGATTCTCATACAACACTTGGCTCTTCCTAAATTTGCATCTAACATCTTCAATTATACTATGTTTCAACGTTGTTTGAGCAATCTAATGAATTACTACAATGTACACTTATCCAACAAATATACATTAGTACATGTATCTAGTAATATACTAACTACCAATAAATATCACAGAACGCAATAACAGATTGATGAATCCGCGAATTATTGATGATGATGAATGCTCGTAAAAATAAATTACGACACGGAAATTTTACGTGGTTCGATTTACTGAGGTAAATCTACGTCCACGGGGAGAAATGGGGGCAGGTTTGTATTGCTTGATCTGCGAATTACAGCTTACAACACAGACTTGCTATATGACTTTTTCTCTAGAGAGATTCTAACTCCCTCATATCAGATCTAAGTTCTATTTATATATGGAACTAAGATCGTGGCTTGCATCTCCACCCTAAGTCGTGGATGTCGTGTAGGTCATGGCCTAAGATCGTGGATGTAGCATAGGTCATGGCCTACGATCGTGGCCTGAGTTGACACCACGTGGTAGTGGGTGCGTTGGACATCCTGTATGGGTCCACTAACTCCTTGTTCGGTCGAAGACTGAGACCGAACTGCTTTGGTTGCCGATCTTTGAGTAGAGCTTGATGCCGACCTGAGAGCAGAGCTTGATTGGTTGGCTTTTACCGAGCTGTAGGCTGAGGCCGAACTCTTTGGTAATGCCGAACTCATACTCCTGCTTTGGGCTTTGGGCTGATGGGCCGTCATTGCTGTTGGGCTTGTTTAGTGCGCACCCCATCACTACCCCCCCCGAAGGGCGAAGTGAATCACTTCGGAGAAGTGAGTCACTTCGGCATTCTGGATAAAGGCAAGGGGGAGGCTGATGTCAGGGGACGTGCCTTGCGCGTGACTGCATTAAATGCGACAGTAAAATCCGGCCGTTGAATCCTGAAAAGGTGGGATTCGAAACGGTGCGACGATTTTGAAATCTTCGCCGAACCTGATAAATACCTCCTTTCTTCATCATTGAAGCACTTTTGCGACTGCTTCTTCTGCACTCTCTCTTTTTTGCGAAGATTCTCTCTCCGCTTTCAAGAATTTCTTCAGACTTTCTTCACCTTCAAAAAGTAAGAAAAATGTCTTCTTCTTCTTCTTCGGAGTCGGGTAGCGTTAGGAGAGGCGGTAAGGGGTCTTCTGGCCGGAAAGAGTCCGGGGAGAAGACCGTAGAGTATTTCCATAGTATTTTGAGTAAGGATACTGTGATGTCCCTACCCGAAAAATACTTTTTTCCTGGGGGGAAGGCGGTGGTACCTGACGGTGATCATAGGGCTGACTCCCCGCCGGAGGGTTACGCCACCGTGTACGAGGCCTGCTTAGAATGCGGGCTTCGTTTCCCCCTCCCTTCTGCCTTTATAGATTTACTAGATTTTTTTCAGCTTCCTTTAGGCCAGGTGACTCCGAACTCTTGGAGGCACTTGTCGGCCTTTGCTGCCGAACTCCGTAGGTTAGGAAGGGATTTGTCTTTGAAGGCGATCCTTAAATTCTTTCAATTTAAGAGGAAGGGGTCTTGGTTTTACTTGATCCCTTTACAGCCCTTTAGGGCCTTTTGTAAAACGAAGTGGCCGAAGTGGCAAAATCGCTTCTTCTACTATGATAGGACCGCGGCTCCTAGTTTTCCCTGGAGAGGGCCGGAGTCCGTTATCCGTCATCCTCGGCCTGAACCGTTGGACGAGCTCGATGGCGAGCTCAACAAGATTCCCATAGTTAGGAAACAATACACGGAGTCTGAGCTCGTCAAGGGCGACGTCGTGTTCGACATCTCGTCTTCGGACGAAGAGGCCGAGGGTGAGGATTTCTCTTTATCTTTATGCTCTACTGCTTTAACGAAGAAAATCTGACTTTGCTTTCTTGCTTTTTGGCAGTGTACATGCTGAGTAAGGCTAGCCGCAAATCTTCGGAGTCCAAGGAGCCGGAGAGGCCGAAAACCACCAGCTCGGCGTCTGATGCCGAGAGGACTCCGAAAAGGCAAAAAACCTCTTCGGATCCGAAGAAGCCGGAGTCGACTTCGGCAAAGGGGAAGGGGAGGGCCCAGAAGCCCCCGAGAGCGCCAGAGAAAGATGTGGTCTTGGCGCCTCCTTCGGAACATATCTGTGAGCCGTTTTTATGGCCCACGGACTTCGCCGAGGTGAATTCTCTTCTTGATTTTCTGGCCTTGCTTTTTTCCTGTATTTTTTGTGGCCCCTTTGTTGACTTTTTTCTTTATTCATTTTCAGAGGAACGATATGCTCTCCAAGCTCGTCGCCGTCGAACTCTCCAAAGCGTCCAATGACTATGCTGAGATGCAGAGGAAGTTGGCGGCTGCTTGTCATCGGGCCGAACAGGCTGAGGCTAACTTTGAGAAGGCCAGAGCTGCTAGGATTTCGGCCCAGGATGAAGCTCAGTTTGCCAAAAACCAGCTCGTCATCCAGCGGGAGCAGACGAAACGGAGGGATGCTGCTGCCGTGGTTGCCCAAGGGGAGGCTCTCCGTGTTTACACGGAGAAACTCTTTTTGAGCAGCCAGTTCTCGGCCTTTGTCGGTAGTCTGGTAAGGCTAATTGCCGATAAGGGCGAGCAGGGGGCCGACGTCGTGCTGCCTCTGTACAGCCGAGAGATAGCAGCTCGGCTTCAGAATCTGCCGCTCCTTGAGGAGCTCGCTTCATCCTCGGTCCTGCTTTCTGCAGACCGAGTCCGGAGTTGTCGAGCTGATCGGGACGAGAACCTGGAGGCTATCTTTGCCTCCGTGGGACCCGTTTCACCCGCTTCGACTTACAACGGAGAGGGTGAGGCCGAGCCGCTGGAGCTGGAGGCCGAAGTCGAGCGGGCCGGGCATCCGGAGAAGGAAGCCGATCAGGAGGCGGAGGCGAGGCCGGCAGGAGGCGAGGCCGAGGCTGAGGTAGCTCAGGAGAAAGAAGCTGAACCAGACCAAGGAGCCGGAGACGAAGCTGGTGGAGTATGATTTCGTCTCCCTTCTCTTAGTCTAGTTTCTTCCTTGTAAAATGGCCTTGAAGCCCTCCTAGTGTAAGAAATTTTCCTTGTGAATGAAAAATTCTCTACACTTGTCTTCGTATAGCTTTTCGTACTCGCCTTTATTCCTGTTGTATTTTACTATCTGCTCGGTACAGCTGCCGAACTAACATAGCTGCTTTGTACTCAAGGAGATGGAGATACTTCACTGGAAACGGCTGTACTCTTCGGCTTTAGACGAAGCTGAGAAAAGAGCTATAGCCGATCAAACGAAGAATGACGAGCTTCTGGCTCGTTTAGTGAAGCTGGAGGCCGATAATAAGGACTTAGAGTCCGATAAGAAGGATCTGGAGGCCGAGCTGAATACGACCATTGCTGAGAGGACTGCGTACGAGGATTACATCCGTGTGCGCGGGGGCTTGACCATATCAGATGTTCAGAGTCGAGTTGACGAACTGTGGGAGGAATATCATGTACTCCGGAGGAACAATGCGCTGGAGAGCTCGGCTTGCCAACAAGTTGTGAAATCATTACGGCGCTGGGCTTCTCGGTACGACATTGTTCTTTCTCGGCGCCCCTCCATAGAAAGATTCCTTCGGCATATCGTGCCAACAGATGCTCGCACTCCAGATCAAGCCTCTGGTTCCCTTGTTCAAAATCCTACTTCCAGTCAACAACGAACTCCGGAACAGCCGGAAACGTCAAGACGAGAACGGGCTCAGGAGCAACCGGAATCGTCAAGACAGGGACGGACTGAAATTCGCCGAGGAGTTGTGACTATGAGCGAGCAAGATCAGCAGATGATTATTGCAGAGACTCTTCATCGCCGAGGTGTTAGGACTTCTCGGGCTCGGGGAAGAGGCGTTGGGTCGAGGATAGCATCTCGTCGACCTGCTTATTCTTCATCTGCTCGGAACAACCGAACTCGGCTTCCAGAGGATTTTGCAGATAGGTGGCTTAACTTCAGCAACCCTGGACAGTAGAATAGTCCTTTGTAATAGCGTAACGCCATTTTGTAGGGTAGCGGAGTTGTATGCCGAACAAGATTTGAAAAATGAAATTTTGTTTTCGCTTCTAACACTGTATTTACAGCTTAGCGAAAAAATTTCATCGTACTTGTCCTCGGTCTTATGAAGTAAACTTCTTTGACCGGACTCGTCTTTGGTCTGATGAAATAAACATCTTTGACCGGACTCGTCTTTGGTCTGATGAAATAAACATCTTTGACCGGACTCGTCTTTGGTCTGATGAAATAAACATCTTTGACCGGACTCGTCTTTGGTCCGATGAAATAAACATCTTTGACCGGACTCGTCTTTGTGTTCTAATTTGGCGATTTTTGTCGCCGGGATCGAACTTTCCCTTGTCCTAATTCGGCGAGTTTTATCGCGTGGATCGGACTTTCCCAGTTAACCGAAGTGGTCTTATGCAGTAAACCTCTTTGACTAGACGTGGTCGTCCCCGGTCTTATGAGGTAAACTTCTTTGACCGAACTTGGTCGTCCTAATTCGGCGAGGTTTATCGCGTGGATCGGACTTTCCCTCATTGCAGTTCGTTTTAGACGAAGTGCTTGTTAAGCTGAATTGCGGTCTTGTATCCTCCTTGGAAGCTTGGACTCACAATCGTTGGCTTATTGCAGTTCGTTTCAGACGGACTGCTTGTTAAGCTGAATTGTGGTCTTATATCCTCCTTAGAAGCTTGGACTCACAATAGTCTTTAATAATCGATCTAAAAAGGGGATCAGTCTTTAAAGAACGATATACCTTGGTACCATTTGTAAGAGACGACAAGCACATAGAGACAAAACACATAGAGAAAAAATGAAAAAGACGAAAGAAAAAACTTTAAACTTTTTATAAAACGACAAGTAAAAGGTACAAGTAAAAAACAAATAAAAACATGTACCCCTATGACCGAACTAGACACAAGACAGACTGACCGGACCTTGTCTCTTACAAGTGGAACTTCTTGAGGTTGGAGACGTGCCATGTTCGGGGTACTTGTTCTCCTGACATGTGAGTCAATTTATAAGACCCTTTGCCGAGGACTTCTGACACCCGATACGGACCCTCCCATGTGGGCTCGAGTTTGCCCAGCTTTTCTGCTCGGCTTACTTCGTTGTTTCTCAAGACGAGATCTCCCACTTGAAATTGAAGCTTTTTCACCCTTTGGTTATAATACCGGGCTACTTGCTCCTTATACTTGGCTGCTTTTATGCACGCCAATTCTCTTCTTTCTTCGGCGAGATCTAGTTCTGCTCTCAGTCCGTCGTCATTCATTTCTGAGGAGAAATTTAGAGTTCGGGGACTGGGTACGCCGATCTCCACCGGAATTACGGCTTCAGTGCCGTACACCAGACTATACGGAGTTTCACCGTTGGAGGTTTTGGGCGTAGTTCGGTAGGACCATAGGACTTGAGGGAGATTTTCTACCCATTGTCCTTTGGCTTGTTCTAACCGAGCTTTTAACCCTTTCACCAGAATCCGGTTCGTTACTTCCGTTTGTCCGTTTGCTTGGGGATGGGAGACCGAAGTGAACCGCTGTTGAATGTTCAGCTCTTGGCACCAATTCTTGAACGTCTTGTCGGTGAACTGAGTCCCATTATCCGAGATGAGGATGTGGGGTATGCCAAATCGGCACACTATGTTCTTCCAGACGAAGTCCAATGCCTTTGAGCTCGTTATCGTAGCTAATGGTTCAGCCTCCACCCACTTCGTGAAGTAGTCCACGGCAACGATAAGGAATTTCATTTGCCGAGGAGCTTGAGGAAGTGGTCCCACTATGTCTATGCCCCATTGCATGAAAGGCCAAGGGCTTTGCATAGTGTATAGATCGGTCTGCGGCATCCTTGGGACATTTGCATGAATTTGGCACTTCGTACACTTCTTGACGAGCTGCACTGCCTCTTGTACCATGGTTGGCCAATAATATCCCCATCTCAGAACTTTTTTTGCTAAAGCTCTGGCTCCGATGTGGCTACCGCACGATCCTTCATGAACTTCTCTGAGGATGTAGTCCGTCTCTTCTGGTCCTACGCACCGCAATAACGGCTGGAGGTAAGACTTTCTAAAGAGGACTCCTTCATGAAGTTCGTACCGAAGTGCTCGGCACGTGATCTTCCGAGCTTCTCTCTTATCCTCGGGCAATTGTCCTTGATCCAGATACTTCAAAATCGGCGTCATCCAGTTCGGCGAGCTGGATACTGAATGTACCTCGGCTTCATCAATGCTTCGATGCATTAATTCTTCCGCCTTTGAGTTCGGATCTGAGGCCAACTTACTTAAGGTATCTGCTCGGCTATTTTCCGCTCTGGGAATGCGGATTATCCGAAAATAGGAGAAACTTCGGCTGATGCTTTGCGCTTTGTCCAAATACTTCTTCATTCTCTCGTCACGAGCTTCACTTGTACCCAACATGTGATTTACTATGACTTGTGAATCACAATGGACTTTGAGAGATTTGACGAGCAGACTTTGCGCTAACTGGAGTCCGGCCAGGAGGGCTTCGTACTCGGCTTCATTATTAGTAGTGGGGAATAGGAACCGAAGTGAGTAGGTTACCTCGTGTCCGTCGGGAGCGACAAGTAAAATACCAGCTCCACTTCCCATCTTGTTTGAAGCTCCATCTACGAATCCGCTCCAGCAGTCCGGCGGCTCTACTTCGGATTCCAAGGGCTGTGCTAGTTCGGCATTGGCAGAATTCTTCTGTTCGGCAATAACAGGAATTGCTTGATCGAACTTTGCTTCTGCAAGAAAATCTGCCAAGGCTTGTCCCTTGATGGCTTTCCGAGGTAGATATTCAATTGTGTGCTCTCCCAACTCTATAGCCCACTTGGCGATTCTGCCTGATGCTTCTGGTTTGGTCAACACTTGCCGAAGTGGCAGATCAGTTAAGACGCATACCTTGTGAGCATAGAAGTATGGCCGCAGTCTCCTTGCTGCATTTACTAATGCCAGAGCAATCTTTTCCAGAGGTTGATACCTGGTTTCTGGACCTCTTAATGCTCGGCTTGTAAAATAGATGGGAAGCTGCTTTAGGCCTTCTTCTCGTACAAGCACCGCGCTGATGGTTTGATCCGATGCCGCTAAGTATAAGAATATTACTTCGGCTTCGGTTGGAGCAGAGAGAATAGGAAGCTCGGCTAAATAACTTTTGAGCTCGTCAAAGGCCTTTTTCTGCTCGGCTCCCCACTCGAACTTTGGTGCCTTTTTTAACACCTTGAAGAACGGCAGTTGCTTTTCGGCTGCTTGGGAAAGGAATCGATTCAGGGCGGCTAGACATCCGGTTAGCCTTTGCACGTCATGTATGGACTTCGGCATTGCCATGTTCTGAACGATTTGAACTTTTGAGGGGTTTGCCTTGAGTCCGTCCTTTGAAACCCAACAACCCAGAAACTTTCCCGAATCTACCAAAAAGGTACACTTTTGGGGATTAAGTTTGAGGTTGGCTTTCTTGAGCACGTCGAGAGTGGACTTGAGGTTGTGCTCGTACTCCGAAGTGCTTTTGCTTTTGACGACTATATCGTCAACATACACTTCGACCTCCTTTCCAATCAGGTGCCGAAAAAGCTTGTCTACCATCCTTTGATAAGTGGCTCCGGCATTCTTTAAACCGAATGGCATCTTTTTATAAGCGAAAATGCCGAAATCAGTAATGAAGGCCGTTTTTGAAGCGTCAATCTCATCCATTAAAACTTGATGGTATCCTTTGTACAGATCAAGAAAACAAAAAATTTCAAAGCCTATCAAAGCTTCTACTTTTTTATCTATGTTCGGAAGGGGATAGCAATCTTTGGGACAGTGCTTATTTAGATCGGTGAAATCTATGCACATCCGCCATCCTCCTTCCTTTTTCTTGATCATGACAGGATTGGCCACCCACGAAGGATACTTCACTTCGAATAACACATCCGCCTTCAATAATTGACGGACTTCGTCATGGATGACTTGACTTCGTTCTGCCGCAAAGAGTCTTTGCTTCTGTTTTATCGGCCGGACTGAAGGATCAATATTTAACCGATGAGTGATTACCTCGGGGGGCACTCCGGTCATGTCCAACGGAGACCATGCAAAGACGTCTTTATACTCCTTGAGGAGCTGGATGGTTTTTTCCCGAAGTAGAGGCGTTCCCGCGAAACCGATCTTGACCGTTCTGGATGGATCATCTTCGTATAACTGAACGG
Organism: Salvia splendens; assembly: GCF_004379255.2. Taxonomy (NCBI): domain Eukaryota; kingdom Viridiplantae; phylum Streptophyta; class Magnoliopsida; order Lamiales; family Lamiaceae; genus Salvia; species Salvia splendens. The sequence continues at coordinate 31,033,700 of NC_056039.1, forward strand.
TCATTGAGTTCGGCTCTGGTGTGACTTCGGTAATTTCGCTTGCCTCTGACTCCGGCTGCTGTGATTGCTATGCTTGATGATGCCGATCTGATTGCTCGGCACTTTTAAGCGCAATCTGCAGACACTCTTTTGCTCTCTTTTGATCACCTCGGATGACCGCTATCCCCCCTTTAGTGGGGAGCTTGATGGTGAGATGATAAGTAGAGCAAACGGCCCGAACTGCGTTGAGCCAGTCTCTTCCCAGGATGATGTTGTACGGAGACCGAGCTTTTACCACAAAGAACTCAATCATCGTACTGGAGCTAGTAGGCGCTTTCCCCACCGTGATCGGAAGGCTGATAATACCTTCAGGGCGGGTGTCCTCCTGGGCGAAGCTCTTCAGGGGAAGCGGAGCCGGACTGAGCCGAGCTGGGTCCACTTCTAGTTTGTCGAAGCACTCTTTAAAAAGAATGCTAACCGACGCTCCTGTATCCACAAACACCCTGTGGATTAGTTTGTTTGCCACTCCGGCTTGGATGACAATGGCGTCTTGGTGAGGAGAGATGGCCGGGACGGGATCAGCATCCGAGAACGTAATCACTTCGTCCTGCTTCAGCCTTTTATGCGTTGGCTCCTCTCGATTGGAGCCTCTGCGCTCTGACTTCAGGGACGACTTGGTCTTCCCGGCAGGGAGAGCGTCGATAGTCTGGATTACTCCATCATATTGCGGCTCGTCATCGTCTTCGGGATCCGGCTGCCTTTTCGGATCCTGAGGAGCGCAGTTCGCACCTCTCTGCTTTTTATTCTTCTTTGACTGCTTGCTTTGGTATTTTTTCAATGTCCCTGCCTTCACAAGAACATCGATACCTGCAGCCAAGTTTCTGCACTCCTCGGTATCGTGACCGTGGTCTTGATGGTAGGAGCAGTAGTTATCCCGGGGTCGGCGCGCGGCTGATTTCGTCATCCGCTTTGGCTTTTCGAACAGGTCAGAGTGCAGTTCGAAAATTTCCGCTCTCGGCTTGTTCAGCGGTACGAACTGAGCGGGCGGCTTCTCGGGATTGAGACGGGGTCCCAATCTGTCTTGTACCGGAGCCTTTTGAATTCTTTCAAATGGAGTCCGGCGAGGATGCCCCTGATCGCTATGATCGGGCTTCCTTCTGTCTCCTCGGGACGATGAGCTGTCTAACGACCGTTTGCGACGGTCTGCCTCATCGGCCCGGGAGTACTGGTCCGCAATGTCCCACATTTCCTGAGCTGTCTGCGGACCGCACTCAACGAGCTTCCTGTAGAGAGCTCCGGGCAGGATTCCATTTTGGAATGCCGAGATGACAAGCAGATCGTTGAGATCGTCTACTTGCAGGCATTCCTTGTGGAATCTTGTCATAAAGTCGCTGATTTTTTCGTCGCGACCTTGACGAATGGAAAGCAGCTGAGCCGAAGTGATTCGGACTTCCGCTTTCTGAAAGAACCTCCTATGGAATGCATCCATTAGATCTCGGTAAGATCTAATGCTGCCTTGGGGGAGGCTATCGAACCACCTTCTTGCGTTCCCGATGAGCAGCTCGGGAAACAGCTTGCACATGTGGACCTCGTTGAGACCCTGGTTCGCCATGTTATATTGATAGCGTCCCAAGAAATCATGAGGATCCACGAGTCCGTCATAGGTTATCGACGGAGTTCGGTAGTTCTGTGGTAGGGGAGTTCGGGTAATATCGTCCGAGAACGGAGTCCTCAATGCTCCGTACACGGCGAACCCGACATTTCTTCGGTATGGAGGAGATGGAGTTCTCCTGTGATTCCGGTACCGAGGATTCTTTCTCCTGGAAGACATGACACTACTGCGGTAGTGACTGTCTCGTATGGAGGGAGAGGGAGAATCCGCCGTTTTCGTCTCCGGCTGCTTTTGGCTTTTTTGCAGGAAGGTTAAGAATTCCTCCTGCTTTTCAGCCAAAAACAGCTTGACAGCCTCGTTCAAATCGGGCTGCTGGGAAGACTCAGTGGGACGATTTTTGGAGCGGCTTGTTCCTCCGCCATGAGAACTGGTGGTGGATTTATCCCTAGGCTGTTTTCCAGACCTATGGGATGGATTGGCTTCCTCCTGGTTCTCACGGGCAGGAATACGGGTACTCTGCGATCTGGTATGCATTTTTTGGGTGGAAAAAATGGTCAAAAATTCGCTTTATCACAAATTTGGTTCTCTGATTTCCCACAGACGGCGCCAGTGATGAATCCGCGAATTATTGATGATGATGAATGCTCGTAAAAATAAATTACGACACGGAAATTTTACGTGGTTCGATTTACTGAGGTAAATCTACGTCCACGGGGAGAAATGGGGGCAGGTTTGTATTGCTTGATCTGCGAATTACAGCTTACAACACAGACTTGCTATATGACTTTTTCTCTAGAGAGATTCTAACTCCCTCATATCAGATCTAAGTTCTATTTATATATGGAACTAAGATCGTGGCTTGCATCTCCACCCTAAGTCGTGGATGTCGTGTAGGTCATGGCCTAAGATCGTGGATGTAGCATAGGTCATGGCCTACGATCGTGGCCTGAGTTGACACCACGTGGTAGTGGGTGCGTTGGACATCCTGTATGGGTCCACTAACTCCTTGTTCGGTCGAAGACTGAGACCGAACTGCTTTGGTTGCCGATCTTTGAGTAGAGCTTGATGCCGACCTGAGAGCAGAGCTTGATTGGTTGGCTTTTACCGAGCTGTAGGCTGAGGCCGAACTCTTTGGTAATGCCGAACTCATACTCCTGCTTTGGGCTTTGGGCTGATGGGCCGTCATTGCTGTTGGGCTTGTTTAGTGCGCACCCCATCACAGATTATGGATATGTGTTTTATGTAATAAAATGTGGCTGCAAGATACTATTTCATGTATTACCTCATTCACCAAAAATTATCTTGGTAATAGACTGTACGGATTTTTAATATAAATTTGATAAATTAAAAGTTAGAGAGAGACAAAAATGGTTAAAATATTAGTTCTATTAATGAACAATTAATAGAGTTGGACTTTGAATTTATATGGTCCATATCTAAGCTGGTGTGCAGAAGTAGTGATTAGGATTTCCACTATTTGCTTCTACTAATTAGATGGCTGCTCTTCCTCCCAACTTGGTTGTGAGTTAATTTGAACAACGGAGATTACGACGTCTCATTCAATTAATCTTTTTGAGGAAAAACGAGGTTTTAATTTGGTCGTATATGGAAACGTGAATATAAATTTCTTAGTGGAAATGACCCAAATATGAGGTTTACATGAGTTTGGGTCTTGGGAGGTTAACAGTTAGGAAAGCCAGAATTAAAGTACAAAAAGTTCTACAACTTTATCAATATTTTATATTTTTCATCATCGTTATTTTGTGTTTGCTTGCAAAGAACAATAGGGATCATTAGGGGGTGAATGGATAATCCCAATTTAATTGGATAGTACTAAAAATATTAAAAAAACATTTGCACCAGCCGGGAATCAAACCCGGGTCTGTACCGTGGCAGGATACTATTCTAGTACTAGACCACTTGTGCTTCGTTGCTTCTTTTATTATAGAGTAGTATTTTCATTTACTTCGGTACAATAGAATTCTAAAGTAGCATTAATTACTATACTAAGAGCATCTTCAAGGGAGAGTTAAATGGAAAGTTAAGTCATATTTAAATGGAAAGTTAAGTCATATATGATATAACTATTATATTTGCAACTTTTATGAAAAATCATTTTTCAAGGGAAAAAGGTATTTGAGAAAGTATTATACCTTTTCCCATTTTGAAGAGGTATCTTTACCTTTTCATTGAAACTTATAACTTTCATATTTGCCTTTTTTTCATGAAAATCCATTCTCTGAAGAAGGTATTGAGAAGATATTACACTTTATATTTTTTAATGCATTTTGTACTATTATTTTATTTTTTTAAAAAATAATTTACCTTTTTATATATATATATTCCCTTTGAAATGTAATACTACTACTTTTTGGAAGTATATATTTTAATTTTTGAGAAGGTAAATAGATTATATACCTCTTTTATTTACTTTTTCTTCTTGCAGATGTTCTAATATGTTTGATCGTAAGCTTCCATATGCCACTGTGTGTGATGGCTTGTCCTGACATTGTCACACATGTAGGTATGACTGAGAAATTTTCCAAACGAAGCAAAACCTCTACACGAATACACATAAATTCAATTGATTTGAGTCAAATTTTTTGGATTTGGATTCTTATTGATTAGACCCAATAAGAATCCAATATATTCAGATTGGGTCGGGTTAGGTTCGAAATACCAGTTAATAAAATAAAATTACTCCTTATGTTACTATTTTAAAAATATTATACTTCAATGTTGAGTTCTTACATTTGAAAGTCGTGAACATTTTCACCAATTTAATAAATTCAATTATTTACATAAATTGTCTGAGTTAATTTACCAATCTATATATAGTTGGTATATAATTGTCTTCTTCAGAATACCTCATATGGAGTATATTATAGTGCTATCATTATATCATGTACGTGTTGCCTTCGTTTGCTTATAATTTGGACTTGAGAGTACAAAATCAAGATACATATTCTCAGCCCACTTTCCACGTTACAACTCGTCATACTGATTCTATTAATATTTGTAGTAATACTATATTTTCAGTAAGATACATGTATTAATTAGTAGTAATAAATTTTATAGAAAATCGCAATACACGTGTGCTCTATCTACTGGTTTGGTCTCCATATCTAACTTAGAAAAGGACATTTCGAAACCTGGATAAATTACTGATAGATTTATTTTTTTCAATTCTTATCAGATAATCTGCATCTCGATTTATAGGTCCCTTTAATTCATCAATGTAATAAGAAAAAAAAAATCGTTATCTTAAAAATGGAAATACAATTTGTTATTTGATTTTAATTGTGTATAATTAAATTACGAAATTCAATCTCATAAACCAAATACAATAATACATATATAGTAATATGTATTATTTGAATATTGATCAAACATGCAAGAACTTATAACAAAAAATAAAATTAAAATAAAGGTGCACCAGCCGGGAATCGAACCCGGGTCTGTACCGTGGCAGGGTACTATTCTACCACTAGACCACTGGTGCTAATTGTTCTAGCTGTTTTTATTAGTCCTTTATTCACCTAGTTAAGATAATAAATTCCTACTCCAATTTGTGGCTTCATATATAAAATGAAAATAGACACAAATGTACTACAGTATACTCGTTATTTATGCAGAAGGAAACGATGTGCAAATATTGTTAGCCTTTAGATAAAGACAATTAACATGCATTCAGCAAAACCAATCCTTTCTCAATTTATTTTTAAAATTAATAATAATTAACTCTCTATTGCCAGCGTTAATTAAAACTCAAATGAGAGAAAATTCATCATCGTCATCGCCAGTTTCATCAGCCCAATCCACTTCGAATTTGCTAGCTGATTTCATCAGTTCAGTTAGACCAGTTAGATCTTCTAAATATGTAGGATGGTTGATGGCTTCAAGTATAAAATCCAATCCTCTCTTCTCATACTCCTCCACAACCTGCACACGTTTACAACTTTATTCAACAAATTACATGCCATATATTCGAATGTTCTGTGAAATAAAGCTTACAATGGAGCTACAAGCAGTGCAACTTGCAGACGCATGACCGACGAGGATCATCTGAGAAAACTGGGACAGAGAGCCTCGCACTTGATGAGGCAGAATCCCGAGAGGTTGATCGCCGCCAGTATCAATTGTGCTGGAAAATTCAGCTTTGGCTGATATCCTAAAATGGTTATCCAGAACAGATAAGGAAAAACGTATAAAGCAACTCATGAATAAGAGCTAGAAAGTGTGCAGAACCAATGTACCCAGAAGGATGATGTAGAATTCCTACAAGAAGCTCAACTGCGAGAGATGATGCAATAGGAGCAAGTCCTGGACGTGTGACAGTACATTGCTGGTCTAATGTACGGTTAGAGGTTGACTGCCAAACAGACAAGAACAGTTAAGATTGTTTTCGCTGTAATAAAGAAAGAAAACATAGATATGTGTGTATTGGGGTGGGGGACGTGATATCCGAGATCAGTTACTTCAAAATACTTACATCAACTGGAGCAACAACGTCATTGCAAAAGTAACAACCTAATCTCTGCCCCCTATTCTTCCCAGCGAGGGAGATGGTTGCAATTTCAGCAGATAAATCATTTACAGCTTCTGTTTTTATGTCATGAGAACTAAAAGGACCAGCTCCATGGCGCATAACTAGAAAGCTATCAAACCCGAGAGCAGCAGTAATAGCGATCTACAGTTAAAGCAAACAAGTTCATAAATTAGTAACCAGATATAATTCAATGGCTGTATAACAGGAATTCAGATAATGCTTATCGAAAAATCATACTCAAGGAAGAAGAAGAAAGAGTATAAACCTTATTGGTTTTGGCACAAAGAAGAGTTGGAAGCCACCTACTTTCTCGTGTATCAGTTAGCAAAAATATCACATCATGTGAATCTATTAAGTTATGCAACTGTTTGCAGTCTTCAAGCACACTACTCTCGTCTTGGCTCAGTACAGGATGCCCAGGCATAGGAATAGCCATTACAACAGATTGTGTTTCCTGCGACATATATAGCACATGAAATACTGAGAAAGCCAATAAAAAGAACGTGCCCTTGTGTGAAGAAATTGAATCATGAACGAAATAGAGAAGATAACACTGTACCACTGCTGGATATATTCTAGATAAACTTTTAGCAGCTGCTATGGCCTTAAATTCACCACCATTCAGACAATCATCCAAGGTATACAGTGACTGCCGAAGTGGATTAGACATAGAAACTCTACCACTATCAACAAATGTGATCTTCCGAACACCCCATGCCTGAAATAATTAGTAAAAGTATAAAAGGCAATTGGGCTCGACACAAATATTGTGTGATATATAGATTTCTAAAATCCATACCATAAGCATCCTAGCAACCTGGCATCCAAGTGTACCTGCACCTAAAAGAAGGCATCTTGTAGATGACAAGACAGTCAGATTTAGTGATGGCAGCTGACGCCATCTCATAAGCTTTAAGTTCAAATCGGCAGCTTCAACTGCTAACCTGTCAAAATTCATGTAAAACTAACAATTGGACACTGTGACGAGGCTCTGAATTGTCTAGTAGTAGATTGTGCAGAATACCTATTTGGATCCATTGTCTTGGCAAGACTAATGCACCTTGATGCCTTTCTCCCTCTGTTATTGAGTTCCCAGCCAACAGCATTTGGCATGTTCTCATGATTTCTCAGCTCTAAATGAAGATGCTCGAATGAGAATGCATCAAAACTGAAACTGCTGAAACAAGACAGATATTCTGGTAGATCTACCTTGCGAATTTGATACTGATGCTTCTCCCACCATCGATGATTCTAGATCAGCCAAACCACGACTCTCACGATAGCAGAAAAAATGAACCTTAGGAAGACACCATCTTCTGAAAATATACCATAAGAAGTTTCGAAGTGGCCAACCAGGATTATTCGGAAGATGGCAAGGGTCATAAAATCCAAACAGCACCTACAGGGAATTGGATATGTGGTTCAATATCGAGTGGCGATTGGTCATTCAGCTTCATTCGTGCAAAAACATCGATATTAACAGCATATGTCTTTCTGCAATTGGGTTTAAGTTGATAATTTATTATCACAATCCTTTTAGTTTACATATGACAAACCTTATGACTATCCTTCTGACAGGCTTCAAACTCAGCCAGATGCCTAATAGTAGCAGTAGAATTTGAAGGAATGGATACCAGGAAGAAAGGAACATCTGCAAAAGACTTGACCTTTAGCTGTGACTTAGTGAAAGTAAAGACACCTAACCAACAATTATTAAGGATGACGTTTACCTGTTGTTGAGCACATATTGCGCCAATCATTACAAGCAGCTGTCACAGACTCCACCTACAAGCACAATGTTATCTTATATATCAAACTTAACATCTCAAAAAGATGACAGTAATACGAGCAGCTTGATATTTAAAGCACCTCATCCTTACTAAACCATTGAGTAGCCGGCTTAAGATTAACAACAGTTGCTGGAGGGTCAAGAACCAATGCTGGGAAAGCAAACCAATAATAAAAGCTCCATTTTTTCAAGTCAGCAAATGAAATGACGAGGAATCTTGATAGAAGGCTGCAGTCCTCCTGGACTTTGCCGGATAAAATATCCTCCCATATCTGACATTCCAAAAACATGGAAATGAGAACATACCCAAATTCAAGCAGATTTTTCATCACAAAGATCAATTCAAACAAAATATGAGTTCGGACTTTGGAGCAGAAGGGAAAAACCTCAACCCCAATAAATTATGCATAAGGCGAGTCAAAAAGATAAAACAACTGATAAAAATTAAACCTTTTTTGCTTCTGCTTTGAGTAGCTTTTGTTTGTCGAGAGCCTGGAAGCCCTCCAATGTATTTGTATTGTAAAGAATACCAGGGATAGGACATCTATTCCTGTTCCCACGACTTAATACAGGCTCAAGTGATTGTTCATTAGACTCAGGAGGTAATGATTCCGTGAAAAGAGTTAAATGATTGGATACTTGTCGATGTGAAGAAGGGGCATAGAAACCTGCCACGACAGTTAAGACAGAAGTGAAAATGTGTTCATGGTTCAAATATCTGCAGGTATTCCCTAGTCCCTAGAAGTCAATTAGTTAAAAGTACAGTGCTCGCAGAAAAAGGGTATCCTCATTAACCTCAAAAAGCCAGCTAGTTACCAATGCTTATTAGTGCTTAACAGTAGAAGCATGTAGTTTAGGGAGAATCTAATAAAAGAAAACCAGCAATGTTAGTAACATGCCAATGGATTAGCAATGGCCCAAACATTTCCAATCTGACATTAGAAATTTTCTACAATTAAGAAAAAACCGGGAAAGATTTCAGTGGGAACCTAGGACCGTGAAGCACCACTGTGAAGTATTATCATATGCATAACTATGTTTATTTGTATGCCCAAAATAGTGTATCCCATTAATTAATACCTACAATCTGATTAGTATTACTGATGCGATACAATTATAATATCATATCAAAACACTTAAATTCACACCTGAAAGGGGATAGAACAAAAGTAGCACCAAAGCAACAATGACATTCCATAAAACATAACTGGATGAATAAACCTAAAAGGAATTAGGGATGCCGATGCGATTGAGCCTACAAATAACAACACAATGCACTGATCTCAACTCAGTTTTATTTTGTGGAAGTCATGAATCAATCCAAAACAAGCTTGGAAATTGGAAGCAACCCTGGTTTAATTTAAAGGGTACCAGTGATAGGAATAGGAGACTCGTCAATCCCAAGCTTGTTGAGCTTCAGTGATGATAATCTGTGCCAAAATCCCTCGTCCACTGCACTTTGAAAAGGAGCGAATTGAAGAATTGATTCATTCCCTTCATCCACCGAACTGGACGACATGAATTCCTACGCTTTTCTTTGCTTTGATGGATCAAATACAATTGAGAATTGGGGTACAACTGCGCCGCATAAGGATCGGCGACTTGCACAACTCTATAGCCAAACGCTGCGAAAATTTAGAAGAAAATTAGGGCACACAGTTGGGACTAATGGAGTTTGTGCCGTCTCGGGTTTGGATGTGGATGAGGATGAGAAGAAAGTTGGATTGAAGTCTTGTAGATTTCTGTATCTTCCAAATCCGATCCATACGCTGCTTCAACACTTGTTAAATTCATGTTTCTTGACAAGTTAAACAAAACATATTGCTTAAATATTTACGTCAGCGACCCCCTTTTTTCGATTATTTTTTATTTAAACAAAACTAAATTTTTAGTTTTACTCCCTCTGTTCTATTTTTTAATAAGGACATTTCATTTTGGATACTAGTTTTGAAAAAATAATATTGACAAATAGTTAAAGTAGAAAAAAATAAAATAAAAAGGAATAATGAAGAGAAGAGTTTGAAAAACTAAAATACAAATAAATATTTAAAGGGTAAAAAAAGGAAAGTAATTAATAATCGCTCTAAAGTTCACACCTCCAATCTTTTCAAGGATGTTATAATTTGTTTAGTGTGTGAAAAATGTTTAGTTTAGTTTAGTTTAGTTCCACCAATTAGTTTCTATTTTGCTTACGGATCAAGACGATTGGTGCTACGCTTTCTGGAATCCTACCTCTGCCGCTTTATTAAGAGTATATTGTTAACATAAATTTAGTTGATAATCTATGTGTTAATTTATGATAATGAGACATCTAGGCTATCTTGGTTTGGTTGGTTACGAGTTCTAATTTCATTTATTTTGAGTTCATTGCAACATGTTTGGCAGGGAGATAGTGTAAATGCTTGGTGATATATCCAAACAGAGCTCATTATTTGGTGTATTAACATAGGAAAGTTGAATGGCCATGAAAGACTGATCCGATCACTGGGCAGGAGCAAATGCCTCGACCGGGAAAGTCTTGGTGATACCGGCAAGGCTCTTGAAGTGAATCTTCCCAGTGGGTGGATCATCAACGGTTATCTGACTGACTGGAGGCCACAGAATAAGCTCCTTGGCCTTGACTCCCTTGAGCTTCTTGATTTGCTTCTTCTCCACGTAGCCGCTTATGTCCGTGTCGTAGCTCACGACCTTGCTTATCATCTTGAAGTTGTGCTCCACCTTCGCCTTCTGCTGGATCCACATGTACCCGCTGCTCCTCACGAACCCTACTTCGATCACATCTCCCAGTGGGAGGAGGCCCCCTGGCAGCTCGAACTCTTCCAGGAGGGCTGTCGCCTGTTTTAGCCCTTCTTCATGGCCTTGCCTCACTATTGCTCCTTCCCTTTCTGCCATTCTTGATTTGTTTGTTTCTTTGTTTTAGTTTTGAGATTTGTGGGGTTTTGAAGTAGTTGATTGATCAGAATTTATACAAAGGGTTCACTCATTAGAAACAAAATTGTAATGGAGAAACCAACGTGGTGAGCTTTGTTTATATCAGTAGAACTAGTGTTTGCACAACTATGCTGCTTGTCATTTTCATTTGACTGTGTAATCTTTCTCGATTATGGCTTCTACATGCATATGGATCAAACATGAAAGTTTCTCTTGCTCAACCAAGAGTATCAATTTGATGCAACTGTCCAAATAGTATAAATTGGTTTTTAAGTAACAACACAAGTATGAACATTATATAGTATATACACCCTCGCCCCGCATAAAGCGAAGCATTTCCTTTCCGGTACTAGATTTTACGTAGTGCAGTGTTGTTTTGTGCGTTCAGTGAGTGGATAAGAGTAAGAAACTAAGAATAAAGCATGATAGTACAAAATAAAGAAGAGATGATGATAAAATAGAAGATACAATATACTACTCCCTCCGTCCCACAAGAATATACACTCTTTCTTTTTTAGTCTGTCCCACAAGAATATGCATTTTTCAATTTTGAAAACTTTTTTCTCTCTAATGAGGTGAGACCCATCCCCCATTGACAATACTTTAATTACTTTTTCTCTCAACATCTCTCTTACTTTATCAATATTGCATTAAAACTCGTGCTGAATTCAAAGTGTATATTCTTTAGGGACATAGGGAGTATCACTTGAAGTGAGAGCGTCCTTAAAAGAAAAATGAGTTATTTTATGTGGAACAAAGGGAATAATGCAGCGAATTAAAAAAAGTTAAATTGGGCACACAAATTATAAAGGGAAAATAATAAAATAAGAGGGCAATCATAAATTGAAATTGAATTCCTTAACTACAGTGGGAAGCTTTGTAATTAACTCGTCTGTTTTCAGAATATTCCAAGTTGCTATTTTAGAAAACATTTTCGCACAACTGGCCTTGAAAATAGACCCTTAAATTGTGTCTCTTCATGTATATAATTATAATAGTATTAAAAGTTTAAGCAGTCATATTCGTAACTGCGAAGCAATTATGTCACGCCCGCATTTTCTAAGGATAGAAAACACGGTTGATCGCGACTAGGAGAGGATTAAAGAAGCGGGGAAGATAGGGGAAAACAACACAACTCGACCATAGCTCGAAACAACTGGGAATAGCTCGAATAAAATCAGAGTATCTCAACAATCAACAACTCAAAAATGAATACTATCTCAACGATACAAGAACTCAAACGAAAGACAACTACTTAGCGGAAGCATTTGAGAGGAGGAATATGCCACGTGTGAAGACATGACACATTCTACACACTTAAATTTCTTCAACGGTCTTGCTCAACACCCACCGCACCCGTCACGCTCAACCTGCAATTTTTAAAAAGAAAAGCAGGGCTGAGTACTTGATGCACTCAGTGGACTCATGCCGAAAACATTTTATAAAAAGTATTTATCATGCCACCATTGAGTGACCTTGGGGTTTTAACTTTAGAAATTTCCCAAGACACTAAAATCATTTCCATCGTAAAACTCGTGACTGCAGTCATTTTCCCATAGATGTCTACCATATCTGATCCATTGATGACAAGGAATGTGGCCACATCCCAAGTCACTAGACCGGCCGACCCAAAAGACGGCTCACGATCTCCTTAGGTGTACACTAGCCTGAATAGGGACTCACTCCCTAGACAGACCCGAATTCGATTATCCATTGATGGCAAAAGCCACATCAGATAGGTTCCATAGAATAAAACAAAACACGGCATGACAAATATTCATATCATTTTCACATAAAAATATACTTTGGGCATTGCCCTTATTTAAAAAGAAAGCCCACCTCAAGTTCTTAATCCGAAATTATTTCTTTTCCCTTGATATCACGTCTCGCTCTCAAGGAATCACCTCTCTCACACAATTTGCGCCGCCGCTGCCTCATGCAATTCTCCGTCATCATAGCTGCTGTCCGTCATGAGCAGCCGCGACTGCTGCTGTTGTTGTTCTCTTTCTCCGTCGGCTCGTCGTCGTTCGCCTTCTCCCTCCTACCTCAGTGGCAATCGGCGCCGCCGCTATTCACCGTCGCTTTCTCAATTGAGACTTGAAAGCTTCTCGGATCTCTCTCTTGGATTTATGAAAAGTGGAGACGTGTGGGGGTGGTTATATATAAACATGGTTGACATTGTTGCTGATCGCATCCTATCTCTCAGGAACCGATTTGAACAAAAGATTTGGGGAGCTTTGAGCTGAAGCATATCGTGTATGGTCTTATGTTGGGCTTTCAAAAGTAGTTTCATAAAAAGAATTGGGCTAGGAAAAATAAATAAATTGGGTAGAAAAAGAATGATTGGTATAGGCCCCAAAATGATTATATCCTTCTATCGATTAACGAAACAAAGACAAAAATTTTAGGTGCACAAACGATGTCACTACGAACAATAATAAAAAAAGGCAGAAAAAGTCGGGGTATTACAAATTAGCTGGGGCTCATTTTCGTGTACATTTGCAAAGCAATTAGCTGGATCTCACTTTCATGTAAATTTGCACCGATGCTTCTAAGAGCATCCACAACCGTGCTCTTGCCAGCGGCACGGTTGTGGGCCCGGGCGGTACTATTCATGCCTGCTCTCTGGCAATAGCACAACACCCACAACTGTGCTCTTCCGCAAGGACGAGCACAATTAATTTAAAATTCAATTAAACAATAACATTTCCATAATATTAAAATTCATTTAAAAACCACAATAAATATTACAAATGACAAATAAAATTAAACATTACATAATTAAAATCCTAGAAATGAAAAATTACATAATTAAACTCCTAAAAATTAAAAATTACATAATTAAAATCCTAAAAATTAAAAAAACCACTACTCGTTGCCGAATTTCGCCCACATGTGGTTGATTAGGTCTTCTTGTAGTTGATTGTGGATTCGAGTATCGCGCATTGTGTGTCTTGTCTCGATCCTCTGGCCAACCGTCGTATGCTCGCCTCGGCGTGGGGGAGACCTCGCTGTTGAGCTTCCGGCTTCGTCCTCGTCGTAGAAGCTAGCCGCCCTCGGCCCTTCGTCGGCTATAATCATGTTGTGTAATATAATACACGTGAACATGATGTCGACGATATTATTCACGTACCACAGCCGAGCCGGGGCCTTCACAATGTTGAATCGAGCTTGAAGGACCCCGAAGGCTCTTTCGACGTCCTTCCGCGCTGACTCTTGACGCTGCGCAAAAAGAACCCGTCTCGGGTCGTGCGGGTTGTGGAGCGTCTTCACGAACGTCGACCACCTTGGGTAGATACCATCGGCGAGATAGTAACCCATGCGGTATGTATTTCCGTTGATGGTGAAGTCGATCGCCGGTGCTACACCATTCATCACATCATTGAAGAGTGGTGAAGAATAGAGCACGTTCAAGTCGTTGTTGGATCCGGCAACGCCGAAATATGCATGCCAAATCCATAGGCGATAGTCGGCGACCGCCTCAAGGATAAGTGTTGGGCCGCCGCCTTTGTGACCGCTTAAGTGTTGCCCCCTCCAAGCAGTCGGGCAATTCTTCCACCTCCAATGCATGCAGTCAATGCTGCCAAGCATTCCGGGAAAGCCATGGACTGATTCGTGAAGACGAAGCAACCGTTGGCAATCATCGGTGGTGGGACCCGAAGGAATTCATCCCCAAAAGCAGAACGAACGTCCTCGCAAAAATTCTTTAAACAAAGGATTCCAGTGGACTCACCGATATGCAAATACTCGTCGAAGATGTCGGCCGTTTGCCCAGTAGCGAGTTGTCGGATGGCACACGTACACTTCTGCAACGCCGTGATACTTTGCCGGCAGGCTGCATCTACACCTGTTTGAAAGTATTCAACACGTGCGGACAATGTGTTGACAATTCGCATGAACAAGCGCTTTGACATGCGAAAACGGCGCCTGAAGTAATCTGCCGGAAACCGCGGATGGTCGGCAAAGTAGTCGGCAACGAGCCTTTCGTGGGCTCCCTCCCGGTCACTATGGATGTAGCGGCGATTTGATCTAGTGCGTTGAGGAGGATGAGCGGGGGTATTCGCCGCGACATATGCTTCGTAAGCGGCACGATGTTGTTCGTAGTATTCTTGTTCTTCGCGCTCCGCTTCCGCCATGAGATGAGTGAAATCCATTTGATGTTTTGAGTGAATGTTGAATGTGTTGATAGTTTGTATAAGAATTATGAATGAGAGATGAATGAGAGGTGAATTGATGTGATAAATGAGTGATGAATGTGTGTATTTATAGATGATTTTGGAAAAAATTAAAAATCAAAAAAATCAAAAAAATTCAGAAAAAACGGGAAAAAACGGCCATATTTTTGGGATTTGGAAAATATTTTTTTTATTTTTTAGCATTATTTATAATTAAATACCGATTTTTTTTAAAAAAAATAAAAAATGTTTAAACACAACGGCTATGCCGTTGACGAATGGGAGCGCGCCACTTGTGCGTCCGCTGGCACGGACGTGCTCGATACATCGAGCAGCGCTGTGCCAGCGGCGCGGACGGCGGTGGCGACGGACGCCACCGCTGCGCATGCTCTAACATTCAGACTTTGTCCAAACTTCACTAAATTAATTTTCATTTCATTTATTAATATTGCGTCATCCGCGTTTCATACTTTACAATGAGGCTATCTAAGTATTAAGGCCTTAAGAGCATTAGCAATGGGGCGCCCTATGGCGCGCCACGTCAGCAGTTTTATCCTCCTACCTCCCCACCTGCAGTGGGGCTCCCTAAGGCGCGCCCTAAGGTGCGCCCTATGGCGCGCCACATCATCATTTTATTGTTTTGTTTAATTAATTTAATTGTTTTCAAATAACAAGTAACGAGTAAATAAAAAACGGTTAAAATAACAAACGGTGAAGTTTTAATAAAAAAAAGTTACATCATTGAACTAATAAAAAAAAAACTAAGTCGGACCAATTCCCAACTTCCGACGCAGCTCATCGAGTAACGCCCGGAGATATTCGGCTTCGTCGGGGTCGGTACACTTCTTGAGGGCCCTGTGCGTCTGCAACATCGTCCTTGCCATCGACGCTGTTGCTAACGACTCAAACGCGGTGGCCGTCTGGGTCGGGTGCTCTACCGGGACCGGAGCTTGGGTTGCAGCGGTTGACGATGAGGTCGCGGTCGCCTTCCCCTTGGCCTTCGCAGCCTTGACGCCGGGAGGACGCCGGAAGGACGCCGGGAGGACGCCAGAAGGACACCGGTGTGCCGGAACTCCCTTCATCCACGTACGTCCGGTTGAGGTCAACCGGGTGACTGCCGCTACTCGTGTAGTCACCAACTTCGGTGACCTTCGTCCTCTTCGGCGCACCAGTGTGCAGAATTCCACCTTGGAACTTCTGCTTCTCCCTCAAGAGTGCCCAAATGACCTCGTGCTTGAAATCGCCGAACATCGACCGGTACGACAACATCGCTTTAGTGCGCACGTCGCTCGCGCTCTCGCCGCTCACCTGTGACCGCGTGAACTTCTCGAACTCCGCCGCGTACAAGTTCACTTGCTTCTTGACTTGATCCCAGTGCTTGCGGAGTTGCTCACGCTTGCGCTTGTACGCGGTCGGCGGCTTGACCGAATTGTAGAGGTCCGCGATGCGTTCCCAGTACGCGATCTGTCGGTGGTTGTTCGCGAATATCGGATCTTCCGATATATCTACCCAGCACCGGGCAAAAGTGAGAGTTTCGTCGTCGTTGTAGTTCGTACGGCCGGGGGCGTACTCATCGCAATCACCGGGAGGCGGCAACTTCTGCACCCGCTGCCGGTTCCGCTTCTTTCTGGCTGGGGCGGAAGAGGTCGCGGCGGGGTCGGGATCGGCCGCTGCGGTTGGGCGGTGCGGAGACGGCTCCATGTCAGACAACCCATACGATTCCGTACTGAAATCGGGATCGTAATGGGTGTTGGTGTCGAACGAACGATAATCGCCGGGTTCTGTACCCGGCCAATGCGCCCCTGCGCTAAACGTAGGACTATTGGGGCTTGAATCCATTTCGTAGTAATTATGTAAATGTAAGTTTCAAAAATGAAATCGCATGAAATGAAATGTTACAAATGAACGGTATTTATAAAAAAACGAAACCGCGTGCCATCGTCCGCGGTCGATCGTCCGCGACCTCCACAATGGGGCGGACGATGGCCATCGTCCGCGACAGCCGCAATGGGGTGCGGACAATGGATGGCGCGGACGATGCGCGCCATCGGGCGTGCCATCGTCCGCCCATTGCGGATGCTCTAACTCTATATTTTGAAGCTACGTAATAATTGCTACAGGATCCTACATAATATTTGGCAATAATTCGTAATACTGCTGTAAGATTTTTAATAAAATTAAATTCTTTAAAAGAAAAAATATCTTAATCGCGGTTTTGCCACTTTAACCAAACAATTTTTTGCAATAACATTGGCCTAATTAGCTTGAGACAAATATATTACTGTATGAATTATAAGTAGTAGTATATTTTATTTTTTTTGTACTAAAAAGTGTTTTATGGAGATAAATAACAGTACGTATGTATGGACAGTAACATTACGCACAGAAAAAAAAAACGTATTGAACTAATTTAAAATTGAATTCTATTATTTGATGGTTTGGCCATCGACCAAATTGTACCCATCCTAACTATTCCCAATAATATTTTGTTAATAATAATAAGTGATAGAGCTCGATATAAGTTGAGACATCAACAGTGCCCGACGCTCCACAACTTACGTGGTTTATTTGACTTATAGATTAACATCGCAACCTAATTAAACCACATATTTTATTCTTCTATTTATTTTTTTAATACCAAATAACTCTGTTAAAATACACATTTATACCAAAAAATAGAAAATAAAATAAAATAAAGTATTTGCAATAGGCAAAATAATAATAATTTCAGTGTAATTTTATGGTTGGGTCATCCATTACTAGAAGCATTAAAATAGTAGGCAGAGGGAAAACGTTAGGAATTCATTAGGCAGATCATGTTGAATATTATATAATACTCCATACAGCTTCTTATTGTTTTTCTTGCATTATTTAAGTTACTTCTTCTGCAATTAAATCATATATATGCACACTACGTACAGGGAAGCTGTTGCTATATACATAAATGCAGTGTACTTGAATTGCCAAATTATCAAAAACATTGATCATCTCACAATTTATATTGTTTACTCCATAATATATTTGGTTGCAACACATCTGAGATTTTGGGAACGAAGATAGCAATTATATTGATCTTCTGTGAAGTCTCGCCATGTCGGTTAGTTTCATCTCTCCAATCTAGTACCGTCGTGTATATGGAATTGATGTACGTGTATGCGCGTGCGTACATGGTAGCTTTTGCTTCCAGTCTCTTGGATCATAAAAATATTCTCCTTTATATCAATGGTATGTATCAATATGTGTTTAGTACTATAACTACTGTACAAGGTTTAAATATACTCTACAATTTCAAATATATAAGAATATAAGATGAAACATAAGAACACAGGCTTTTTGTGTGCTCTATTTTAATACAAGACATTCCAATATATTCACAACTCAGAAGTGGAATATGAATTATTAGAAATGTATGAACACAAAATTTTCCCAGTTTCGAAAAATAAATGGCACGATAGTAATTAGTAAGTTTCATGGAAATTTAATCAAGCTTTCCCGCGTAACGTTATTGCAACAATGAACAAAAATGGAAAGCAACACAACCGACTAATAACACAAGTAACATTCATATTACGCATATATACCTTCTACATTAAGTCATCTAGCTAGCTAGAGACAATAGATGTTGTGTATTTTAATTTTCGAGGTCATGATTTTGAGAAAACTATTCTTATGCAATTTAGTTTGGATGAACGCTTTTACTGATTGAGTATAAAAAATATTGATACTTTTATTTTCTAATATTAGCTCCGTAACCAGACAAAAATCATAATCAAAGTGGGGATATGAAAGAGAGATGAAAATGAAAGTGTCTATATAATAGGAGTATATTACAAACAACACATATGTCCATAGTAGGGTTATTTTTATAAAAGAATTGGTGCATGTAAGGTTATGATAAAACCAGTTGGAGTTGAGGAACTTAATTGCAAAAAATTATGAAGTCCTAAACATCATATATATTATTTTAAGGAACTTGCAATCTCGGCCAAATATACCCTCTAAATCATCTATACTCTACCAAAAGTAACGATTATGTCACATATGAGTACGTTTTTATCACGAAATTGATGTAATTAAAAGTTGAAGAGAAGGCTTAAATTAGTTGACGTACTATTTCAAACTTTGTTATGTTATTATCTGACAATTATCACAATATATATTGTGGGGACAAAGATATTAATGCATGATATTAATAATTATCGTGATATTATTATTCTATATGTATCTTACATCAATAATGTGGTTTCAGATTGTGGAGATGAGAGTGCACGTGGACTGTCCCGGATGTGAAAAAAAAATAACAAAAGCCCTTTCAAAATTAGATGGTACTATAAATCTCCTACTTCCAATTCCTATCATATAGTAGCATATTTATTTAGATTCATACATTTCATATTATAATTTATTAAATTCAAAATCATTATAAACTAATTGAGGTGCAAAATATGAATTAGGTGTGGACAGCATTGACATAGATATGGACATGCAAAAGGTGACAGTCACAGGGTGGGCAGAGCAGAAAAAGGTTCTCAAAACTGTAAGGAAGACCGGCCGGACAGCGGAGCTCTGGCCGTTTCCGTACAACCCGGAGTACCACGCCTACTACAGCCACTACTCCGGGAGTCCGGCCAACTATGCCTACTCGAACGGATACAGCACTCCAGCAAGTTATTTCACAGCTGAGACGACCTCCACCTACAACTACCGCAAGCATGGTTACAACGGCCATGACCACGGCTACTACCAGCAGCCACCAAGGCCGGACATCCTTGACAGTCACACTGCAGCCATTTTCAGCAACGAAAACGCAACTGGTTGCTCTGTAATGTGATTAAATTAAAAGACAATACAACACTACTGTCTGAGTGCAGTTTCTGTACCTACGCACATATTTTGGACTCGTAAGAGTTGCTTTGGTTGACGTCTCCATCTCCTTATCCTTCATCTTCTGCATTCATGTTGCTGCAAAACATTGTTAAGAGCAGATATAGACATAGAGAAACCTCACATATCAAAATTAAGATTATGTGGAACCATTCTTTCATCACTTTGATTGGTGGATGGAAAATATAATCACTATCTATCAATAAAAGATTGTTATCCTAAGAATTCTTATACACATTGAGGGGAGAGAATGATATAACTAATGAAAAAACTGGAATTTCCCATCATCTTGCCAGTATACAACGGCTAACACTAATACATGGTGAAGAGTTTTGTTGCTTTATGGTGTCAGCAACATGCGCCACCACTCCGGCTCCAGCATTATGAAACCTTTCGTTTTTCCCCTGTTTATACAATTAAGGTATAAATTAAAGAACCATAGTTGCATAAACGTAGGATGATGTATGAGGTCTGTTTGTTACTTAACCTGGATATTGAAGTGTGCAAAGAACGGCCAGAATATCGAGTGAAAGCTAACATCAACTTTCATCCATCCCAATCGTTGTAATCCACGTATCATTTCATCTGTAACAGACAATTTTCATTTCCCAGACAGATGAACAGTGATACACCTTAATAGAGTAGGGATTTTTATTCATAATTGGGATCGTACCTTCCATAATCTCATGATATTCTACAGTGTTCTGTGTGCTCGGATAATTTTGAGCAGCCTCCTTTGCTTCGGCTGCCTCTGAAGGGAAATTAGGGCTCTCGGACAAAACAGATGTGTTTGTAGCCATCCAGTGACCCATTTGTAGGCTGCCAGTGTCAAAATTAGAAATCTGACTAATCAAGATAATTATACACAACAAGGAAAATGTCAAATTACTTTAACGAGTTCTTCTTCTCTTCTAACGGAGGATGTGCGCCAACCAACCATATCTGGACATCATTAAGAATGTGAGTAATCAATGCAACAGAAAATAACCATTTATAGTATTTGAAATCAGCATACGGTCATAAGAGACGTTTGCATAAAGCACCCGGCATCTGAAAGCAGCGAGTGCAAACCTGCAATGTAACTCAGAAAAATTAACCTAAGAGTTGAACACCAAGACAAAAGTTAACAAAAGAACATCATAACAAGTTAAGTGTTCTCACAGAAATTTTCCTTCATCGCAGTCTGAGGCCATTCGTAACAAGAGAGGAGGTTTGTCGGCCTCTTCATCAGTGAGAAACAGCTGACTGCCAGTTTTCCCAGTAAAAATAGGAGCAATCGGTGGAGCAATTTTCTCCAAGAAAGACACACCCAACAGAAATGGAAGCTGAATTATTGAAGAAAATTGACTGTCTGGAGGTCAGATCCCACATGACTATAAATCACAAGTAAGGTAATTGTGTAATATTCTACAATAAATTATAAACCATTAGTTTTAAATCAACACGAATAAAATACTATATTTACAAGTTAATCTTTCAGTCAACAAAATATACCTGTTTTCTTCCTCTTACTCCGAGATGAGGTGTTGCCAGGGTGATAAAATTAATTGCTTCCAGGCCAGCAATCAAACCACCGTTTGAGGGAGATGAGGTTTCGGAGTTTGTAGCAAGTATCATCAGGAAAATTAGAAAAAACATTAGGCGTATACAACACAGCAATTGCATATCTTGCAATTAATCCACTGAATGAATGGGCTAGAAAGGAAATCATCTTTAAGCTATCTTCCTTCTTCACGACCTCCAAGACCTGTTCAAGAAAAGGAAAAAGAAAAAGGAGAGAAACACTTTGATTGTCAATTCAGACTCGATTCTTCATAATGAGTAGTAGAAGGACTTTTGACCCAGGCATATGAGTGTGGTTCACCACCCATGCACACTAGTATTAAAGAGGTCTGAAAGAACATAACCCAAAGAACTTACTTCATCAGCCAGTCGTCTACCAGCACCATCGATGCCTGTGAAAGTCTTGGTGTACATATTACAAGAACTCACTGCAAATAGAAAGGAAGTAAAATCCTAAATGAATTATAGTACAGCTCACAGATTATACTACAACGAGAACTTATCAGTTCAAATTCATCAAACGCGGACACTCTTTTGCATGCATTCTCAAGGACGAAAAGATGCTTTGTTTTGCATATTAAATCTCCAATTGTTCCCCAAGAAAAGTCCCTGTATATCTATATCCCCATATTCATGGAAAGTAAGCATTATAAGACGTTGTAAACTGGCTCATCATTCTAATTCATTGCCGCACATTGTTCTCAATATGGGATAACATATCCCAATTGTAAAATTCAAACATACCCTCCCCCACCCCCACCTCCTTGATGTGTAGAATAATGCAAAAGGTATGGGAAGAACAAAATTGAAAACATGTACTCACAAAACTTTAGCAATACCACAAACATGATGAGGCCATAGTCCAAATAGCATATAGCTGCATCATCAGTGGTATGACAATGTGGCAATTCTACCCCATACATTTTCTTTATTCCAAAAAAGTTTCATTCCCATGTCAATATTATATAAAACGGTACTACACAAACACTAAAAATTGGAATGAAGTTATTGTTTGTCGAGTGGACTTTACATGTGAAACAATTAGAAAAGAAAACATACCATGTACCAAAAACTTTTTTCCTAATCGCCTCTTCAACTCTGCTTCACAATACGTCCAGTCATTTGGGCTGCAACACTTAGAAACTTCAGCATACATAAAAATCATGTGCATCTTAATATAGTATTAGTTTCTATCTACTTTACATTCTCGAGATAGCACTATCAGTATTCACTTAATCAATGTACAATAATCAGCATACCTCCCCATTATGCCATGAACAAGGACAAGAAGATGATCAGGTTTATCCTCCGAATTTATCATGGCCGTTGAAGATGAAAGATCTCCTTGAGTAGTACTCATAGCTTCAGCATTAAGGCTATGTTGCTTCCAGATAACTTTTAAGCCTGCAATATGTAAATGAACCGAGTGAATTTATTTGACCAAACATGGAGTACTTTGTATTTTCAAGGCATTGATTAATTCTAGTAGGCTAAGCAAAGCATGATTGATTAATAATTAGATTCGCAGATGAATAATGGAGTGACCCAATCAAGTAGCTTTGTCCGTTTATGGAATTAAAATTAACAAATTCAGTTTGGATACATCAGGCTAACAAGAGCATAAACTTCAAAATCAATAATTAAAAATGCCATATTTTTTAGAAAATTCGTGATCTCGATTCCGCAAAGATAAACAAGTTTCACAATCCAATTACAAGAGAATAGGCACCAGGTTTTTACAGTGAAACAACAAGTCAATCAGCAAATTTAAGAAATTCCACAACTCCACCGCCTGTAAATAAATCACAAAATAGTGAAAATACTGACAGTAAAACCTCGTCCACACATTACAGTATTAGAGAGAGAGAGAGAGAGGAAGAGGCTACCGGAATGTGTAATGCAATTCCAATAACGCCCTGGCCGACGAGATGAGAAATTAGAGTAAGAAGAATAAGGTGAAGGGGAGCAAGAGCTAGAAGACGACGGCGGCGGATTGACCGAATTTTTATGCCGGCGGCTGATAATTCGAGGAGAGAAAGAGTAAAACAAAGGCGCAGAGGCAGCCATCTATCCGCACTCTGTATTAATAAAATCAGGCGATACTCGTTCTTATCCTTCTCAGATGCGGCGCGTCATAAGCACGCTCCGCCCATACACCGCCGTATTTAGTAGAGACTCTCTCTCTGTGACGAGTCGCTTAAAAAGAGGTGAATAATGAGAGATTGACACAGAGCTTCGTATCCACTGCCTGCCTGGTACATGAACACGAAGCAAAAAGCAAGGATTTTTATCATGATGCCACCAAAATCAAAATGTGAATAATTTGTCCCGAACTGAAATCTCCGAAAGAAAACAAAAAATGACGCGCGGCGCGTAGCTACTAGTAGTACAATTTGATTGACATGTCTTCAAAAATGGGCATTGCACAGGCCCAGTTATAGTGGGCCGCGATAGACCTGTCATGAGATTAATCAATCTTAGGAGAGACGCCATGTGAATGGGCCTGTCATGCCTCGTCGACTGTAAGGTAAGGCCAGGGCCCAAGAGTTTGCATGAGAGTTGAAGTCTATCTATATAATAGTACTAGTGTTTAATTGTCCTAGCTTAGTTTGTTGATTGGTACGTCTGATCTTCATTTAATTATTTGTTGAGTCACTCCCATAAGTGATCAACATTAAGTTTCCGTTTTCTAGGAGAAATTGTGCTTATAAATTGAACTTGTTCGAGTCTTGTAAACATAGATAAATATAGTTATTATAGTTTTGAGTTTTAACTCTTTTATTCAATTGCGTCTCGACCAACAAAGTGCTCAAGCAAAATTTCATCCACCTATCAAATAGAGGATTATTAGTAATTGTTTTTCTCGTCATTCATCATCTAAAAAACTCGAGAGTTTAAATAATAATTGTTCATAGTTTTGACACTTGTTTTTGTATTCATTAGATTCCTCCTATGCTATGCAATTTAAATAGATTGTTGAATTAATGGCGCATATCATATCGTATCAATAACTCTCCAAAAAAAACCATGTGCGCCGGCCTTCATATATAGTATTACTATTATTGCGAAATAATGAACTTTGCAAAAGGAAGTTTTCCATCTCAATTTCCACTCTAGTGATTAGTATCATAATTGGCAAAATATTACGTTTATAAAACTCCACCTATAAAATACAATTTTACTTCAAAATCATATACTTAACCTCTCATTATCATATCTACAATGTCAAGTAAAATGGATTGTATAATGTACTCTATATAATTATAACACGAGAAATTTACTTACAAAAACAATAGTGTCACAATAAAAGGATCCAACGATCGATAGCTAGTTCATGCACAGAGCTTGGATTGTTTAACGAAATGATTGAATTTAATTAGTTATATGTAAACAGCAGCTCAACGCTATCAATTTCAGATCTCGAGCACAATCAAGATCAATACTTGAACGAATAAGAACAACACACGCAATGCTGATTGAAAATGAGTAACCAAGAATTTATGAACTCAAGGGGAAACGGTGAAGAACTTTTATTGAATCTCTGGAAGAATTCCAACTAACTCAAGATGAAGAACTCTCTTTTACTTTTGTTAGTTACACAGCTCGATCCCTGAAGCCGAGACTCTCACTAATTCCTCTCATTCTATATACAAAGTTTTGAAGGGAAGATTCAAACAGAAATTACAAGAATTTGCATATTAGACCCTGAGCTTTTACACATCAGTCCCTGAACACTTCATTAGTTGTTCACAACCCATAGAATGATAGCTTGAAACTCATAGAATGATAGTTTCCAACTACAAGAATGATAGTTTGTAAAACCAAGAATGATAATTTGAAGAAGCAAGAATGATAGTCTGTAGAAGCAAGAATGATAGTCTGTGAAGCAAGAATGATAGTTTAGTTTTGCCCCAAATTCCATAACATTATATATATATTGAAAAATCACGAGGCTAATTTCATATTACTCCATTTTTCAAAAACCATATAACTTGTAAGACCAATTCATTACCATATATTTTTACACATAAACTAGCTTCCTAGTCTATACGCGTCTTACTTGCATTTTCAACGCTAGCTATACTTAGTTAAATCATATACAAAAATTTAAAATAACCAACTAGTACAAGGAGAGCATATGTACAACAAGAAACGTAGAAAAACGAGCATATTCTATTCTCTATTTTCCACGATTAAATACATCCTTAAACTAAAAGACAAAGAATCGGATATCTCAGCAACTTTGACTATTGAGATCGCATCTCCTCCTCTTCGCCGCCTCAAAACCGCCATGCTCCGCCACCTCCATCATCGGCGCATCGAAGAAGCACCCCTCCGATGTCGCCGGCTTATTTTTGCGGCGGCCGGCTCCGACGGGGACGTTGCGGAGGGCCCCGCCGGCGGTCCAGTACCTCTGGCAGCCCCGACAAAAGTGTCGGGGCTGATTAACATTGTAGTTGTTGAAGTAACAAAACTTCGTCTCCATGCTTTTGCACCTCGGGCACGGGATGATCTTCTCCGGCCTCTTCTCAGCCGCCCGATCTTCCGCTTTCCATGATTCACGATCACAATCACCCGCTTTTTCTGATCGTTCCTGAATGATCGGGATCGTTGTCCCGAACAGCTTGATCCCCGATATGTTTCTTTCCTCAACCTCCGCCATAGAGCCACAAAGAGAGAGATTAAAGAATTAAATTTGATTATAGAGGTAATTTGGTGTGAATGTGATCAAGTATTGAGGTATTTAAGGAAGAGTATTGACTTGTTATGTATGTATGAACTCAATCACACTACCATTCTAATATATAAGGATTTATGTGATGAAAATATTGTGGTTACACACACTGTAGTTGAATAGAATATAGCATCTATAAAAATTAAAAATAAATGAAATGATGTGGTAGCCAATTAGAAGTGGGGTTAAGTGAAAAAGTTGATGCTCAACTTTTTATCCATGTCATGATCTTGTTTAGTTTGAAAACCAGGGAAGTGGGGCCCAGGCCAGGTATGTTGAGTGCAAAGTAAAGATTAAAGGGATAAAGCCCAAAAGTTTCTTTTGATTTGATTAATTAAAATGAAATCCACTTGCTCTTTTTCCACCCCACTTTCTTCATCTCTTTTTTAAATAGCAAGGTACATAAAAGATCAACGACTTAAGATATTGATGATTAATGAAATATCATGGTAACATGGTTCGAGATATATAAAATTTTATACTTCCGTTCACTATCAATAATTATATACTCTACAAAGTTTAAATATAAAATTAGTAAACTAAGAAATATATAAAAAAATAAATTGAAGACTAGGTCACATCTCAATTATCTCATTTGAAGGAAAAAATTTATTGTTTGTCTTAAAAGAGTTAAAGACGGCCTTCGTTAAAAACAAATTTCTTCAAAACAACATAACCATTCTATAAATATGTTCAATGCCAATTACAGCTGTTGTATTTTTAATGAGTCAATGAAACATTTTCCAAGTCAACATACGTTTTTATAGGGTTTTGGCCAACTTGTTTCCTATTCCATCCCTTTTATTCCTCTCTCTCAATTCTCTAACACTGTTTCACAATTTCTTGTCTTGAAATTTTAAGGAATAAAAATGGATCACTTTCAAAATCGTTTCGATCTTATATGAGTGACCCTTTTTCACTTCTTCACTTTGGTTATAAATCACAAAGCCAGCAAACTATAACCGAGCAAACATTATAAGTTTGAAAACGAATGTCTAAATGACTACTTAACTTTATTGAGTAACTAATTTGATCATTTTTTAGGAAATAGCTATATATTATAGTATGTTTGTACTAGAACATAAATGGACTAAACAGATCCATCTTCCATTTTGAAAGTATATATTTTATTTTAAAAGTATTGAACCGTGTATAATATGTCAGCTATGGTCTAGAATTTAGGAATTAGGTGCTTGCTTTCAATATTGATAAAAGTTTGATACCAAAGTTAGGAACTTTGCTAATACACAAATATTTATGATATTGACGTGTGCTACAAAATATTTGATCACTCAAAAACTTTTTTGATGCGTTGCTTCTTTTCCAAATTTCACGTGTAACTTTAGATTTGGTCCCAAACCAATCATACAAATTAAGAACTAAAGACTAAAGAGGCTCTATATTTTTCAAGGAAAAATAAATAAAAGTAACAATAAAGGTGAATAGATCCTTAATCTCAGTCTGATGGTGTTATGGTAATGCACTTCCTTTTTCCTGAAACTCGAATCTCCACTTACTCTAATGAATCTGTTCCTCATTTAATTATTTTTCTTTGAATGGAAAAAAAGTAGACTTTGATTATGGGATTACTTTCATAAAGATCTCTTTATTTTCGGTTAATTCAAAAGTGGCTAACCACATTTCTGAAATCATTTTCCACATATCTACTGTCATTTTGAAAAGATACACTTTCACTTTGGGAGTGCCCTTTATAGAAAAAATAATCCAAATTCCGATTGCATCTTTATTGCTGAACTGTTGAAGAGGGATCTAATCATCTAAATATTGGTAATTTACTAAATTTTGAACATGAAGTTGTGTTTGACTTGGTCACTTCAACAATTTTTAGTTTTGAATTTCAAATCACAAAATTTCATTTTTTTCACAATAGTTATGTGATGATTTTTTTTCCGGCACTTGTGTGTATTAATTTCAATGAGATGATTCTTACATGTACTGATGCTGTAGCTGACCAATGATATAAACGTGTGCTAATCTTTCATCCTAAAGTACCTCAAACTCGACGACCATGGCCTTGCTATATATCGGTCGCGCTAGACAACCAGCTTAGCTCGTTCTTCACGAGTCTGTAATCGACATATAGTTTCACCTAGTTAAGCGCACATCCTAATAGCATCTACGATAATAATAAATTAAAAAAATTAAAAAAAGAACAACCTTACTTTTAACATCAAACAAGTCGATTTTATTGAGTTAAGATATCAATTATTCCGTGATATGTATCAATATATACTCACGTGTCAAATTATTTTGATTATGTTTTGTCCATGTAGTATTTTCTGATTGTCACCAAATCATTGATTTCAACGAAATTAGGACCATACATTTACGACAAATGAAGCTTATTGGTTATTTTAAATTCAATTTATAAATCTTGTACCACTGGGAAAAAGTTAATGCACTTTCGTATGTTAAATAACTCAAAATTAGATGGTACTACTGATATTACAATCCAAATACAACATTACTTGCTTAGGTGGGGTATATAGTATTTCTTACCTTCATGAAATAATGTCTATATTTATTATTTTGGTTCATCCATGAAATAATGTTCACATTTGTTTTTCTCATTTTTGGTAAGTGAATCATACTTTCAACTAACTCATTATAACTTATATTCTATTATAAAACTAACATATCAAAATGAGATTCATATTTCATTAACTTTTTCAACTTACTTTTTATTCACATTTCTTAAAATCCACACCGAATCAAAATAAAACTTTAAATCGTAGACGGATGGAGTAGTTGTTATAGCTATATAAAATACAAGAGAACTAAGTAAAAGTATGACATAAAGACTCCTATCTTTTTCCCTAATAAAGTAAATAATAAAAAAAATCATTATAGTTACTATAGCTAATGACTTTTACTCAACTCAAAAAAGAGTAAGTAAAAGAAAACGAAACAAAAAAAGGCGACCATAATGTCAATAAATCAAGTTAAAGATCTTAAAGGCACTTTGAAAGAAGTACTATTTTCTTCGTCCCATCCCGTGATAGATATCAGATTTGAGTAGTGACTTGAAATTTTATAAAATGTTATTTAATGTGTTAAATAAGTAATTGAGGTAATAATGAAAAGACAAAAGGTGGAAGAATATATTGATTAGTGTTTAATTTTGTCAAGAAATATAACAACTTCCATGTAATAAATTAAAAATGAAAGTTTGATATCTTTCCGGCTAAGGGTGGAATATGATAGATCATGATTTGATTATTTGCACTTTTAGGTTTTTATTTGAGTTACTTCGTACTAGTAGTTGTCTATAGAATAATTTAAAGATTATAACTAAAATGTAGAGTATGGAGTTAAATTAAAACTTTATTTAAAATCATACAAAAAGTATAAGTTGAATAGGAATGTCAATCTAATTCGAAATTTGTTGATTGATCCAAATAGCCTGATAAAATATTCGAATTATGGCTGTACTTTCGCAACCCAAACATATAAACGGGCTTAATTGATTAGCCCATTAGGATTGGAGGGTTAAACAGGTTGGTCCGGCCGGATTACATGTTGTTGGCCTAAAAATACTAGAGTTTTTCTTGTATTTTGAATTTCTTGGGGCACATTTCATTAAGTATTCTACAATCTTTATTTCACACATTTCCACACAGTACCACACTACCAACTTCCAAGTTCCACCTCGAATCATTCTTCCATCTTCCCGTCATCTGCCACCACCAAAGCCAATCAAAACAAAATTGAGATATAAAATGATATCAATTAAAAAAAATAAAACTGTATTGGTTAATCTCAGTCATAAAAAGGCATAATACACAGAAATAGAGCCAAAACTTTCTCTTGTGGCACTGATTTTGTTTGTGGAAAAATGAATCACGTGTTTCAGCTCCATTTTTAACTTCATCTTATGATTTTAAGCAAAAAATTCTTTATATTTGCAACTGTTATAATCAAGAAGGACTACACTTTAGCATCACATCCAAGTATGATTCTGGACATATTCAATGAATTGGTGGCATTTGAGAGGTGTTGCAAATATGGTGGGCTCTCGCAATGGTGATTGGGTTGGAACCTATATATAGTGTACAGATAATTTCTTATATTAAGATTTTGAAGTTTTGGACTACTTCAAATTATCCTTTCTAATCATACAGGATCAAGCTAGCCTCTTTATATGGCAATTTTCGTTTGATCAAGTACAAAAAAGTTGATGCAAGATTGAAGATTTCTGAAACGTAAAATGAAAAAAATATGTAAATTTTCCTTACGATATGATGATGAATGTTTGATGTGTCGCATTCTACTAATCGTTTATAAAAACAATAACTTTGTATGATATTTTTACGTTTTAAACTTTTACGGACAAATAATAATTTGAGAACATTAAATTTTTAAGTATAATCTGGTCCGAAGCTTGAAAAACTATACATGAAGTAGTATTAGAGTTTTCTCATCACAAATCAAAAATATTATCTTTATTGTGAAATTGTGAAATTAATATTTAATAATGAGCGAAATTTTAAACTATACCATGATTGGAAATTATGGAAAATGGCATACTTTATCAATTAAATTTAATAATAATAGGTTGTTACGAGAAAAATATAGGGTATATATGTTAGATCTTTAAATCCAATTACTTAATAATTGTTATATTTTTATAGTAAGAATGTGTAATTATGACTTGATTACATCTCTCTATACACACACACACAAGATTTTTACTATACCTGAATTCTTATAGTGAGCAATATTTTTTTTCATGGTGTTGAATAGAATCATTTGTTTATTAACATGTTGGTTTCTTGAATATTGATTGCGGTTTCTTTCATTATAACATGAGATGGTATCAAAAGAGGTGAAAATAAAAAAAAAATAGTTGAAAATGAGGATATATGGTGATATTTTTATATAGAAAATGCAAGGCAAGCTAAGGTAAAAGGTAGCTATGTATTGCTTGACTAGGATTAGTGCAATGTAGTCTAAAAGGATGTGACGTGTATTTTAGAGTATTTATACAACTTCACACAAATTATCAAGTTTAATTAATTATTTCTAATAATACTACAAAATTGCAAGATTACAGCGTCGTAGTTGTATTTCAAGTATCGATCCACAGGGAGGTGAGAGACTGATTACACTTAAAGCATACAAAAACATGCAAAGGTTTGATTTTTGATTTTGAAAGTTGTTGATAAAATAAAACTACAAATTTACTAAAGAAAGACTTTTCAAACGGGAAAACATGTTGACAAACACGGATTTTGCATGTTTTTAAGGGCTAGATTTGACTAGTTTTAAATGTCAATCATGCAAATTATGTTCTTAAATTGCATATATTATACATTTGGTATTTTGAATGTGTTTGTTGATAAATGATAGAAAAAGATAGAAAAAATATGCAAAAGGCCAAGGTGTAGCAGCTTCTGTTCGAGCCCATTCTGCCAGAAAGTTTGAAGTCCAATCAGTGCTTACTACATGTCATTCTCTTTGTCTTCGAAAGAGCTTCGCGTGGATACCTTAAACTTCTCAATCGGAGTTCTGTAGAGAAAATTATTACTCCCTCCGTCCCGAACTACTCGCACATTTCCTTTTCGGCACGGAGATTAAGGAATGAGTGTATAGCAAAGTCAACAATTGCGGCTGTAGGTGATAATTTTTACTAAAAATAGAAAGAGTGCAAATAACTTGGGACGCCCAGAAAGGAAATAAGTGCAAGTAGTCCGGGACGGAGGGAGTACAATTCTGCGAACATTGCGCAATGCAGTCAAAGCTGACGGAAATTTGAGCGGAAATTCAAGAAAGAGAATAAATTATTAAATTGTGAAACCAAATCTCTCTCATTTCTTGTAGGGCACGAAAATAACAAAGACTAACCCTTTTTCTAGCCTATAAATACTCCTAAACCTAATTCATAATCCACATCTCAGAGTCTCCAATCCTACTCCCTCTCTACACTTTCTCCATTCCATATTTCATACATAATTCATCCATCTTCCATTGGAGCGGAGCTCTGCAGATCCAGGCAAGAAAAGACTGAAGATTGAAGATTCAACTTTGGGTTTTATCAATTTCTTTCATGTCTAGTACTTTTATTATTGATTTTACTACTTATCTATGAGTAGTTAAACATCATTTTTAGATTTTTTGGTGAAGACTGATAAGGCTAATTTCATGCATAGGTCTAGGGGAAAAATTCGTGAATTTACAGAGTCTAACACTTGTTTTAAGCCAGGTGTGTAGGAAGAAATCCGCCAGGTCCAGGAAGGGAAGGCGGTAATCACACGCCCGAGGAAACTGGCGGATAAGTGAACAATGTGCGAAAAATTGCTTGACGGAGGAAACCTCGGAGTTGAAGGGTAGAATAGAGATTTCTACGAAGACTCTAGAAGGTTATGTCCGCATCTATAAAAGGGAGAAGCATGCACGCTGGAGGGACCTTCTCGGTTGGAGGCCTCGCTAACAGCATGTAGCTTAGTTCACTTTTCACACACTTGGGTTCTTTTCGTGGGGAGATTCAGGGTGACGACCTTGGGTTCACATCTAGCTTTCTCACGTTTTCGATTGGGTTGTAACACCGTCCTTCTGTGGGGCGAAGAAACAATTTAATTTCCGTTTTCGTACTTTGCTGATTTCGCTGAGCTTCGCTGTTCGAAGCTCGGACCTCTGGTTGTTTTTACCATTTATTCCGTCTTTTATGCAAGTTTTATTTTCAGTTATGTCGATGATGTTGATTTCTGGTTTTGCTGCTATGATCTTCTGGAATTTGAGTTAGTTTACTTGTTTTGTGCGTTTCACAATTGTTTTCTGAATTTATGCAGGTTGTGGTTGGATCTGGGTGATCGGAGTCTGTTTGTTGATGAATCGGAGAGTTGAGTTCGCTGGTGTTGTGGAGATGTTGGTGATTGTTTGAATTCGGAGTTGATAGGGCTATATCTGTGAAAACCGGAGTTGTAGAGTCGATTTTGTCTGTTGTTGGGTTCGGATCGCTTGGATCCGGAGTGGATTAAGCTTCCAACGTGAATCTGAGCAAGATTGATTAAATTTCATGCCTAGTTTACGTGTTTTCATTTCATTTCGCCTAGTTTACGCTAAACATGCCCACCGGTTCCGGTTCCGAACCGGAACCGTGGCCTTTTTCCCGAACCGGAACCGTCGGAATTCGGGTTGCGGTCCGGTTTCGGTTCAAGATATTTCGAACCGGAACCGTGACCGAACCGGCGGTTCCGGACGGTTCGGAACCGGCGGTTAACCGGCCGAACCGCCGGTTCGGGCGCTAATTTTGAGGCATTTTGATGGGGGAACCGGCGGCAGCTTTTCAGCTAAAAAACCGGCCGGTTCCGGCGGTTAACCGGCCGTTAACCGGCGGTTAACCGTGAAAACCGGCGGTTAACCGCCGGTTCAGGGCTTCCGGATGCGGCGCAAGAAACGAGGCGACATGACGCAGCTTTTGCAGACGGTTTCGTTGACTGAACCGGCGGTTCCGGCCCGGGAACCGGCGGTTTTGGCCGGAAAACCGGCGGTTCCGGCGGTTTTCCTCCAAAAACCGCCGGTTTTTGCGAAAATTGATTTTTTTTTTTTCAAATATCAAATTCGAAATTCTTCCATTTTCCCCCCATTTTTATCTATAAATACCCCCCTCTATCCTCATTTACATTCACCCCACTCTTGTGTTAATAAGAGTTTCTCTCTTCAATCTCCCAATTCTCTCTCTTTGTCTCCAATTTCTCATTTGTGCTATTGTGCTTCCATTTAATTACGCAAGTGCTACTCTTATTACGCATTGTTATACACTTATACTTGTTCCCGTAGTTCTATCTATAAGTTGTCTTCCTTTCTCAATTGCTAAAACAAAAAAAATTCGTCTTATTTGTGCTTGAATTATGCATTGTCTTGTTCCGATTTATTGTATAAAGCCAAATTTCAAATTATGAAAAAAAAATAAAAAAAATTGAACCGGCGGTTCCGCCGGTTCGAAAACCTGAACCGCCAAAACCGCCGGAAAACCGGCGGTTCCGAATCGGAACCGGAACCGCCGGTTTTCGAACCGGAACCGGAACCGCGAAATAGCCTCACGGTTCGGTTCCGGTTCCGAAGATGACCGAACCGGAACCGGCGGTTCCGAACCGGAACCGCCGGTTCGTGAACCGTGGGCATGTTTAGTTTACGCAGATCTGATGTATTTCCGGTTCATGGTAAGTTTCCAGCATCCAAATCTTTATATTCTGTTCGAATCCAGATATATGCTCTTCTTTCTCCATTTGCGTGCTTGAATCGGTTAGGAAATTTCATGTCGCTGTTAGTTGGAGCATAAGTTTGTTATTTGCAGCTTTGGCCGTACTTACTATATTTGGAGTCATGGTCCTCGCCGTTTTATTCTCTCTGTCTAGTCTTAATTAGTTAGGCGTTTACTCAATCTAGGAAGTAAAATGTGTCTCTCAGTATTTAAGTCTGATTCTATTTTCCTTTCCGTGTCCTAGGTCTAGCATTTACATTTCGTGCCTAGGTCTAGAGGTAGTTAAAATTCTCAACCCTTTTGCGTTGCAGCAGCCGCTTGTTTCCGGAGTTTCTAAGCACTACTTCACGAATCCATCTTCGTGGGATCGACCCCGCTTCTCTATACTAATTTATAGTATTCGGGTTGAGGGATTTATTTTTGAAGGGGAGTCGAGTGTGTCCAACGATAAAAACACTGTTGTTCTCTTGAGTTCCTGGACCTGGTGATCTGGTGGATTTAAGGAGCATGGTGTCTTGACCGAGCACTTGCTTTAGTTTTCTCTGTACACACTTGACTTACTTACTATCACTGCTTACACAGAAATCACCATTCAAATGGCGCCGTTGCCGGGGATGGATGGCGTGCTTTGTGTTAGTGTTCAGAGCCTGTGGTGTAAATAGTTTTGATTTATTTTCTCTCACTTTTATTTGTAGTTTCTGAGCAGAGGCTCAAGATCTACCTACTGGAGCAACTAATCTGGGTGGAAGCACGACCAATTTAACTGGCGGGTAAAGGATACAGTCTCTACTGTGACCACCAGATCAGGGTTCACCACGGGAGATCCGTTTCTGAGTGAATTTACTAGCGACGAATCTTGGACGTCGTCAGGACGCGAAGATCCAGAGTCACTACCCGAATCAGAAACAGAGTCAGAAACAGGGGAAGCAGAGGAAGTAGCCACGACGAAAGTAGTAGATCCAGATCCAGAGATCGGTTCGCTCACTGCCCATTTAGATGGAGAACCAGCTCAAGCAATAGTGATGAATCCACGCCAGAGGACTATTGAGATCAAGACAAACGTACCTGGCATCTTGCCAACGTTCTCTGGGCGTAGGAATGATTGTCCGTATGAGTTCCTAAATGAATTCAGTAAGTTGTGTGGTATTCAGAAGAGGCCAAATGATGCAACAGAGGAGGATTATCGCCTACGTGCAATTCCATTTACCTTGAAGGGGGGAAGCTAATACGTGGTTATTGAGGTTGCCCCCAGATTCTATCCGCACATGGAGGGACTTCAAGTTGGAATTCTTAGATTATTTCTTTCCATCCAACAAGACGAATGCACTGAAAAAAAAATACTAGAGTGTAAGCAGGATTACGATGAATCGCTGAGTCAGTATTGGTCTAGATTCAAGGGGTTGTTGGATGCATGCCCGAACCACCGAATGATAGAGGCAGAGACCTACTCTCTGTTTTACGAAGGGGCAACTCCTGAGTCAAAGGACCTAATGAATTCCTCGAGTGGAGGGAATTTCACAAGAAAAAGAGGAAGTGAGGCAAGAAAAATCCTGGGGAAGTTGATCGACGCTAAAAAAGCATACGATAACCCTAGGAATGCAGTGAGGAGATGATCGGTGCATGCTGTAAGAGAGCAAGAAGATGACAAAGTAGAAGCAAGAATTGATAGGCTCGAGAAAGCTCTTTTGAACGCGATTGAAAAGACGACTCCACTGGCTTCACAAGGGAAGGAGAAATCTCCTGGTCCAGGAGATAATCAAATTCAACAATATTACGGGACCCAAGAAGGAGATTATCAGGCCCAGGTCAATTCAATGGGAAGTTGGAATCCCGATGGGAGCTGGAATCCAGAGAGACAGAGAGATGCGCCCTGGAGAAACCATCCAAATTTCAGATGGACTGACAATGAGCAGAATCAGCCGGCACCACAACAAAGTCAGCAATTTGCACCTCAGCCCGAAAGACAAGGTAATTGGTCAGGAAGGAATCAAGAGGGGCAGGGCAGCTGGATCAATCGGAACCAAGGAGACCACTCGAGCTGGGGAAACAGAAATCAGAACAGTCAAGGGAATTCTTATGTACCACCGCACCAAAGGAATTTTCAGAACAATTACCAGGGTCAAAGAAATCAATACAACAACTCTTCAGGAGGTCAAGGAAACGCTCGTCAGGGTCAAGTGAGTGGACCGACTCTGAGCATAGGTCCAGGGCCCAGTCAGCCATCGAAATCACTAAATAGTATCGATGATATGGTGCACGATCTCGTCAGTTCTCAGCAGCATATGCAAAACAACCTGCAATCGAACAATGATGTAGTGCATAAGCTTCAAGAAGCTCAACAGGAGCAAAAGGCAGCAATGGATATGCTGGCCAAGCAGTTATCCCAGATAGCCACTTCTTTGAGTGATATGAGGGGAAATGAAGGGAAGATTCCCGCCTCCGTAAGGCCACCGGATAGAGCGAATATAAGTCAGATTACCTTGAGATCCGGGAAAGGATATGATGGGCCAGTGGTAAGAACGAAAGAAGCGACAAGCCCCAAGGAAGGCAAGGACGAGGATACAATTCCTAGGCCTAGGAACTTGGAGGGAGGAACTTCCTAGGTCAAGGATGACCTTAAGACAGGGGATTTGGAGAAACCCTTGCCAAGGTCAGCTGAGCCTTTTTTCCTCGATCCAGAGCCGGAGTTGGAGAACGAGGCAGTAAGGGAGGAAACTGGAGAATTCTTAGCTGAAAGCTCTACAGGAGCAGGGAAGCGACTGAAGCCTTTCCCAAGCCGGGGGAAGCCAAGAAGAAGAAGAAAGAACCGGTGGACTTCAAGGATATTTTCAGGAAATTGGAGATTAATCTACCATTTTTACAGGCCTTGAAATTGCCGGTGTTTAGCAAGTTCATCAAGGAATTTATAGCTGGGAAGGCTAGACCCAGTGGAAAAATTTTGATAGGCGAGAACGTCTCTGTAGTGATTCAAAAGCGGAGGATGCCTTCGAAATGCAATGATCCAGGTATGTTTACCTTACCCATCTCTATTGGTGATGTAAAAATCGAGCATGCTATGTGCGATTTAGGTGCATCCATAAATGTGTTACCACTGTCTATATACAAGAAGTTAGTAGGGGTAGGCATTGTGGACACGAAAGTTGTGATCCAATTGGCAGATAGGTCATGCATTTGTCCTGAAGGAGTTCTTGAGAATGTAATAGTAAAGGTACATGACTTCTTGTACCCAGCTGATTTCCATGTGATTAGAATGAGCGATAATGAATCTGCAGAATCTGGCGGAGTACTTTTAGGGAGACCCTTCCTATGTACCGCCAAGACTATCATTGATGTTTTTGATGGTACCATATGCCTTGATTATAATGGGGAGAAATATACATTCAGCATAGATGAGGCAATGAAAAAACCTCTTGACGTCGAAAATTTGCATGCTATAGATGTTATTAACCCCTTGGTCCAGGAATACCTTGAGACAGAATTAATGCGGGAACAGATCGAGAATTCCGAGATGAGTCATGCCATTGATAGAGAAGTAGCTAGTTGGTGTCAAGCAATGAACACGAGTGAGTTATCAGATGATGAGCTAGCTGAAGCGATTATGGAATTCTGTGCGAACCCGAAGCTAGCTAGATCAAGGAAGGCACCTTATGTGGCGAGCATGGATAGTTCTACTGAGTCTAAGAAGAGAATCACAACAGAGTCGACAGAGAAAAATCCCTTGCCCCAGGAAAAAGATGTCCCCAAGAAAGAATTGAAAACGCTTCCACCTGGGCTCAATTATGCGTATCTGGAGGAGAATGAAAATTTTCCGGTAATTATTAACAGCGGCTTGACCTAGGGACAAGAAGAGAAATTGTTGAATGTGATCCGGAGACACAAGAAGGCTATTGGGTGGACACTCTCTGACTTGGTTGGAATCAGTCCAGATATGTGCATGCATCACATTCGTCTAGAATAAGGAGCAAAGGCCTGCAGGGACCCGCAACGCAAGTTGAATCCGAACATGAGGGAAGAAGTGCTGAAGGAAGTATTGAAGCTGCTATCCCTAGGAATCATATATTCCATACC
This sequence comes from Salvia splendens, assembly GCF_004379255.2. Taxonomy (NCBI): domain Eukaryota; kingdom Viridiplantae; phylum Streptophyta; class Magnoliopsida; order Lamiales; family Lamiaceae; genus Salvia; species Salvia splendens. The sequence goes on from NC_056039.1 coordinate 31,072,209, forward strand.
AGATAGTGAATGGGTTAGTCCAGTACATATGGTACCAAAGAAGTCAGGAATACAGGTGGTTAAGAATGATAAAAATGAGTTGGTCCCCACTCGACTTGTTACTGGGTGGAGGATGTGTATTGACTACCGGAAGCTGAACGAGGCTACTAAGAAGGATCACTTCCCGTTACCTTTCATTGACCAGATGTTGGAGAGGTTGGCGGGCAAGCAATATTTCTGCTTCCTGGATAGATATAGTGGGTATTTTGAAATCTATGTGGATCCCGAGGACCAGGAGAAGACAACTTTCACGTGTCCCTTTGGAACGTATGCTTATAGACGGATGTCGTTTGGTCTGTGCAATGCGCCAGGCACCTTTCAGCGGTGTATGATGAGTATCTTCTCGGATCTCCTGGAGGATTGCATCGAGATTTTTATGGATGACTTCACTGTGCATGAGAATTCATTTGACTCGTGTTTGGCAAGTTTGGATGTAGTGCTGAGGAGGTGTCAGGAGAAGCACTTGGTTTTGAATTTTGAGAAATGCCACTTTATGGTCCCCGAAGGAATTGTCCTAGGGCATGTGGTATCGGAAAGAGGCATACAGGTAGATCAAGCAAAAATCGATGTTATCTCAAAACTGCCTTACCCGACGACTCAGAAAGAGGTGAGAGGATTCCTAGGGCATGCAGGATTTTATAGAAGGTTTATAAAGGATTTTGCGAGAATTGCTCAACCACTCACTCACTTATTGCATAACGATGTGGAGTTTGTTTTCGATGAGGAGTGCAAAAAAGCTTTTCAGTTGTTAAAGGATAGGTTAGTTTCTGCTCCCATTATTAGAGCGCCCGACTGGAATCTACCCTTTGAGATCATGTGCGACGCAAGCGACTACGCCGTGGGAGCGGTGCTAGGTCAAAGAGTTGATGGGAAAAGCTACGTGATTTTTTATGCATCCAAGACACTGAATCAAGCTCAGAAGAATTATGACACCACTGAAAAGGAGATGCTGGCTGTTGTATACTCATTCGAGAAGTTTCGCCCGTACTTGCTGGGGTCGAAGGTGATCGTTTTAACAGACCACGCGGCCATTAAGTACCTACTGGCGAAGAAGGAGTCCAAACCAAGATTAATCCGTTTATGTGTTACTTTTACAAGAATTTGATTGGGAGGTCAAGGATAAGAAAGGAACTGAGAACAAAGTGGCTGACCACTTGAGTCGTATTTTTCAAGGGGGGACCGAGGAAGCAATTCCAGATGCATTCCCCGAGGAACATCTGTACTATTTAGGAGAACTTCCTAGACCCGTCAATTGGGAAAAGATCATGGCGTTAACAAATCCAGGAGATTCTGAGAGAGGAAAATGTCGTCTAAACGATGAGCCATGGTTCGCAAATTTGGCAAACTACTTGGTCACTGGAGAGGTGCCCAGTTCGCAGGAAATTTCCCGGGCCCAGAGGATGAAGCTCAAAAGCGAGGCCAAGTATTATTTCTGGGACGACCCGTATTTGTGGAAAATGGGAGCTGACCAAGTGATTAGAAGATGCATACCAGAATGGGAACAAAGGGATGTGCTGAACCATTGCCATGCTCTAGCTTGTGGAGGTCACTTTGGACCTAGGAAGACTGTAAGGAAGGTGTTAGATAGTGGTTTTTACTGGCCTACATTGCATAAGGATGCTTTCGAGTTTTGCCAGAACTGTGAGAGGTGTCAACAGACAGGGGGAATCTCCAGGAGGGACGAAATGCCACAAGTTCCAGTGATTGTGTGTGAGATCTTCGATGTCTGGGGAATGGATTTCATGGGTCCATTTCCGTCTTCATATGGGAACGCATACATACTTGTGGCAGTTGATTATGTTTCAGAGTGGATAGAGGCCAAGGCGACCACATCGTGTGAAGCCAAAGAGGTAGCGAAATTTCTTAGAGCTAACATCATTAACAGGTACGGAGTGCCCAGAGCTATAATATCTGATAATGGGACGCATTTCCGTAACCGAACTATTGAAGCTCTAATGAGAAAGTACGGAGTTCACCATCGCCTTTCCACACCATATCATCCTCAATCAAATGGACAAGCTGAAATATCAAACAGGGAAATCAAAGCGATTCTGGAAAAGACGGTTAATCCGTCAAGGAAGGACTGGAGTAAGAGACTTGATGACGCACTATGGGCATACAGAATAGCATATAAAACGCCCATTGGAATGTCTCCTTACAGGTTAGTATTCGGCAAGATGTGTCACTTGCCGGTGGGAATTGAGCATAGGGCGTACTGGGCAGTCAAGGAGATTAATATGAATCCTCAAGCCTGTGAGGGAGAGAGGAAACTGCAGCTCCAGGAGTTGGAAGAATTGAGGCTTGAGTCTTACGAATCAGCGATGTGGTACAAAGAAAAGACCAAGCTTTGGCATGATAAGAATCTCCGGACCAAGGAACTGCAAGTTGGGCAGAAAGTTCTCATGTTCCAATCCCGGCTCAAGTTAATGCCTGGTAAGCTGAAGTCCAAATGGACTGGACCATACACTATTGTGAGTCTTAGTGCAAATGGAGCAGTAGAGATCCAGGGAAGTGCTTCAAACTCAACTCCTTTTCTTGTCAACGGTCATCGTGTGAAGGTATTTAGGGATAACTCGGAGCTGTGTGTAGTGGAGGAAAGGCCACTACACGCACTCCCTGATATCGCCCGATAGGTCTAGGAAGAGAGTGTTCTTAAGAACTTCCTAGGTCCAGTATCCAAGAACTTTTACCATGACCTGACCTAGGAATCGTGAGAACACTTGAACACAATTTGTAAATATTTAATTATTTTCCTTAAATCAAGAAAACCCAAACAAATCAGAAAAAAATAATCTTCCAAAAATATTTTCGAAATACCAGACTCCTTGGGAATGTTTTTGATATTGTCATATTCTAGACCTGGGGGGGTCTGGCGTTTCATTTTTCTAGTTTGATTCTTTTTTTATGTGTAGTTCTGCAGAGAGTATCTACTGGCGCAGGGAGTTCAGGAGCAAAACATTGGAGGGAATTGGCACCAGTTCAGATTTCAAAAAAAAAAACTAAAGGGGCACCTTTATGAGGAGACATACGGTTGCTAGCGTCATGCCTGCAAAACCGTCCTCGTCCATACCCATCAGCTAATAACCGTGTGCTGCTTTTTATTTTTCATTACTCACTCTCTCTCTACATTCAAAAATCCCCAAAATTTCTCTTTAGGTTTTCTTTCTCTAACCCTAATCGAGAAAATTCCGTCTGAGTTTCTGTGAAAATTTTGCAGCATTCTTCATGGACAACAAACAGGGTGCCGGAAGTACTTCAGGACTCGCCGATTCTAATACGGTGGCGTTCATGGCTGACCTCCTACAAAAATTTGGGGGGCCAGAAAGGCGATGGAGGCATTTGTCATGTTCGCGGCTGTGATGGGGAAATTTGTACCGGCTGTTTCAACATCTGCCGTACCACCCCCACCGGAAACTTCAGGGGTTTCAACATCCCAACCGGAAGCCGTCGTAGAACCTGACACTGCCGTCCCGGAGACAGCCGCCGCAGAAAAGCACGAAGAAGAAGCAGATCTGGCGGCAGGGCTGGGATTATTGGTTGTAAGTGAACCCAGGTTAGATTCTGTCGCTGAGAGGAAATCCCCTGTTTTAAATGATGAAGTAGTTGGAGTTCCTGAGGGGTGAACCCTGTGTTTGCCGCCGTGGATTTTGTGGAGAAAGTAACCCTACCAGAATCTGTGGGTGTAGATCTTTCTGTTGTTACTGATAGTCGTACAGAGGGGGAATCCCCTGTTTTGGAAAAGTTTGGAGGGGGGGAAACCCCAGTTGTTGGTAGTGATGTTCCAGAGGGCGACGAAGCCCTAAATTCTTATAGAAAATTAGCGGGGGAAACCCCAGAAGTGGTTGAGGGTGCCGAAGCCCTAATTGTTGAGGAAGATGTCAAAGAGGGGGAAACCCCTTCGAAGTCCGTGGGTATTGGAGCCCACGATGAACAAGAGTTGGTTGGGGTAGAGTCCCCTGTTTATCTCAAGGGGGCGACCCATTTTATGTCTGACAAGGGAGAAGCCCTCGTTGCTGATGCTGAACAAGAACCAGACGGCGAAGGGATGACTTTGATGGTAGATCTGACTGATGTCCCCAATGGGACCGATTCACCAGTTAACGCACGGGAAGCAAGGAGGCAAGCTCGTCGAGGTTTACGTGATGAAATAGAGGAACACGTCCAGCGGACAGAAGCAGGGTCGCTGGATCTAGAGCCTGCAGCTCCTGACCAGGTAAACTCTCCTAGACCTACTAATGGGGAGAGCGACAAGGAGGAGCGCCGACACGCGGTCGAGAGGAAGAGGAAAGGAAAACAGATTGCTCCTTCCTCGACCAAGAAAGCAAAGGGGAAGTTCGTTGAACCCTCTCTCCCTCCACCTGCTAAGGTACCGTACGCTGCTGAGTCCGGAAGCCCTGATGGGTCCAGTGACTCCGAAGAAGAACAAGAGGTGGAGCTCAACTTTGAGCCGAAAGAAATCTGGATTACTAATGAGTTGCTGAACGAGATGAGGAAGTTCGCGGATCCAAAACGCACAGCAATATACACGGAGAAGAGTGGTTTAGGAAAGGTTGCTAAATCCGGGAAGATGTATGACTCGGCGGAACTAAAGGAGATCTAGAGGCAATCGACTTTGACTGGTTGCTAAAACATAGCACCCTTGAGGTTCCGATAGACTTGGACCGGGAATTTTTCTCGACTTTTCGGTTTAAATCTACCACCGACTTGGATGCCGATTCCATTAACTTCCGGCTCTTCACCGAAGAACATGTGATGAGCATCCGTGAGTGGACCTTACGGATGGGTCTGTTGACGCGTACAGAAGATGACGAAGGATTATGGAACGAGAGAATGGTCGGCCCACCAAAGTTCACGCCAGGTTTCAAAGCGCAGAGAGCATGGGAGTTCTTGACCCACCCGAGGGTGGGTCAATTTAAAACTAGTTTTTCGAAGGCCCACCATATCGAGAACAGGATCCTGAGGTTCGCCCAAACCTTTATTAGCTATAATCTGATGGGCACAGCTAACAACGCATTGACGACTCCCGACTTATACTTTACCTGGTGCATGGCCACGGGTGTACGTGTCCACTTGGGCTACTGGTTAGCCCAAGCCTGCCACCAAGTAACTGCCAACCCTTCCCGGCATCTATACACATGCCATCTTCTCGGGGCTTATCTACAGCGGAATGTGATCATGAAGATCCGCAAGTCCTGCCGAGAAGTGAAGATGTGTCTACCCCCAGAGGTTTTCAACATGGATTACTTCTTCAACAAGGGGCTGCTAATCACGCACGGGAGGGATGTCTGTTTTTATGAAGTTGGTAAGTCGGAGTCCAGATCAAACAGGAGCAAGAGGTGGCGGGAGTGAAGGAAATTGCTAATGTGGATGAAACCAGAAGATCAGTCGTGGAAGTTGAAGAAATGAGGAAATAAGTCGGATGGATGAGATCCGAAATTAAAATGGTGAGAGAAGAGATCGTGGCCCTACGGGGCAAAGGAAAGGACAGTGCTGAAAGTGAGAGAGTACGGAATGAGGTCACGGGAGTAAGAACGGAAGTACACAACATGCGAATGGAAGTTGGGCAAGTTAGGGAAGAGATCGTGGCCCTTAAAGGGCGTGTTTCCGATCTAGTGGCTACATCAGCCAAGTATACTGAGAAGATGACGGAGGCCGTCGCACTGATGATGACGATGGCAAAATGGTTTAGAAGGAAGTTCCCAGACGCACCAGAGTTGCTTCCTGGACCTGGGAGCACTTCGGAATCACCGGGGCCGGGAAGTTTACCTCTTCAAAAGCTTTCCCAACTGACAAAACCTCTAACCGCCCCCTCTACCAGCAAGTCCGTGACTGTGAAATCAATCCCCAAATCCGTGACCCTGAAGAAGACTGTACCCATACAGACAGCAGAGACGACAGAGAGGCCGGAATCGCCGGCGAGAAAGAAAGCTAAGGTGACCCAACAGGCCATGCTGCCCAAGTCTGGCTCCCGAGGGGGCCAGACCCCGAATTGAACCCCCCCAACCCAAGTAACTTTTACTTTTCATCTTTTATTGCTTTCTGTTTTTATTTTTATGTGCCAGTATGCTTGTTCTGTACTTATGTGTTGCAATTTCCCACACTTAGCCCATTCTTTGGTCTAAGTGTGAGAAGGGGTTGTGCCGTTTTGCATGTTTGGTTTTAGTTATTGAACTTTCTCCCACTTAGCCAGGTGTACGGTCTAAGTGTGAGAAGTTTGTTTTGTTTTTAGCATGTTGTTTGTTCGTTTTATGGTCTGTTTTGTGTTGTTCATACTTCCCTGTTTCCCCCCTTCACTAGGATAGCTAGGGGGCAAGCTTGAGTGAAGTGGGAGGGGGAGGGAATAGGTGCAGTATGTGAATAAGAGTCTTAGAGTCTTCAGTTTTTTTTTATTTTATTTTTGCGTGTTGCATGAGCTAGTGGATACAATAAGGCAAAAATTCCCTTAGTAAGAGCAATTGAAGAAAGAATACACGTTAACTTTGATGCCCTTTTCCTTAATAAACCAAAAGCGGTTTGGATGAAGTGAGGACGATAGAGGATGCTTTAGATAACCTAGCTGTGCAGCCCTACTATAAAAGTGAGTTATAAGCCTAAACACTTTGAGTTAACATGTAAAAATGGGCAGCCACTTGATGCTTAGGGAGTAGAGTACAAAGGAGGAAAAATGGGTTATGGAGGAATAAGCTGGACGAAGTCCAGAACTGTTGGTATAAGCTGGACGAAGTCCAGGAAGAGGAGGTATAAGTTGGACGAAGTCCAGAGGAGGAGAAAATTGAAAAAAAAGGGGAGGTATAAGCTGGACGAAGTCCAGGGGAAAAAAAGAGAGATGATAGAAAGGAGAAACTCTCGTAACCCAACGCATCAGTGCTGTAACTTTAACTTTGGAGCGTTTTGGTCCTAACATCCCTGGTGAGGAATGAGCGATCGAGCGAACCTAACCGCTAGGAAATCCATAGGCTTCTTGACAAACTGACGGACCGTTTAGGTCGACGAAGGAAAAGGGAGGATTTGAAGAATTTAGACAATCAGAGAGAACTTAAGCTTGTGGGGACCGTTGCCTAAACGTTGAAACTAGTGCATGCTTATTTGTTGTGTTTTGTGTTCTTTGTGTGTGTTTTTTTTTCTTTCTTTTCTGAATCTGTAGTTGTCTAGGTCTAGGAGTCTGTTTTTGTGTTAGTGTCTTGTTTATAGAGTCGTTCTTGGGAACCGTGCATTGAAATTCGCCTTATTTCTTTTTTCTTATCTTTCATACTTGAGGACAAGCATGGTTTAAGTGTGAGCAGTTTGATAAGGCTAATTTCATGCATAGGTCTAAGGGAAAAATTCGTGAATTTACAGGGTCTAACACTTGTTTTAAGCTAGGTGTGTAGGAAGGAATCCGCCAGGTCCAGGAAGGGAAGGCGGTAATCACACGCCCGAGGAAACTGGCGGATAAGTGAACAATGTGCGAAAAATTGCTTGACGGAGGAAACCTCGGAGTTGAAGGGTAGAATAGAGATTTCTACGAAGACTCTAGAAGGTTATGTCAGCATCTATAAAAGGGAGAAACATGCACGCTGGAGGGACCTTCTCGGTTGGAGGCCTCGCTAACAGCCTGTAGCTTAGTTCACTTTTCACACACTTGGGTTCTTTTCGTGGAGAGATTCAGGGTGACGTACCTTGGGTTCACATCTAGCTTTCTCACGTTTTCGACTGGGTTGTAACACCGTCCTTCTGTGGGGCGAAGAAACAATTTAATTTCCGTTTTCGTACTTTGCTGATTTCGCCGAGCTTCGTTGTTCGAAGCTCGGACCTCTGGTTGTTTTTACCATTTATTCCGTCTTTTATGCAAGTTTTATTTTCAGTTATGTCGATGATGTTGATTTCTGGTTTTGCTGCTATGATCTTCTAGAATTTGAGTTAGTTTACTTGTTTTGGATGCGTTTCGCAATTGTTTTCTGAATTTATGCAGGTTGTGGTTTGATCTGGGTGATCGGAGTCTGTTTGTTGATGAATCGGAGAGTTGAGTTCGCTGGTGTTGTGGAGATGTTGGTGATTGTTTGAATTCGGAGTTGATAGGGATAGATATGTGAAAACCGGAGTTGTAGAGTCGATTTTGTCTGTTGTTGGGTTCAGATCGCTTGGATCCGGAGTGGATTAAGCTTCCGACGTGAATCTGAGCAAGATTGATTAAATTTCATGCCTAGTTTACGTGTTTTCATTTCATTTCGCCTAGTTTACGCAGATCTGATGTATTTCCGGTTCATGGTAAGTTTCCAGCATCCAAATCTTTATATTCTGTTCGAATCCAGATATATGCTCTTCTTTCTCCATTTGCGTGCTTGAATCGGTTAGGAAATTTCATGTTGCTGTTAGTTGGAGCATAAGTTTGTTATTTGCAGCTTTGGCCGTACTTACTATATTTGGAGTCATGGTCCCCGCCGTTTTATTCTCTCTGTCTAGTCTTAATTAGTTAGGCGTTTACTCAATCTAGGAAGTAAAATGTGTCTCTCAGTATTTAAGTCTGATTCTATTTTCCTTTCCGTGTCCTAGGTCTAGCATTTACATTTCATGCCTAGGTCTAGAGGTAGTTAAAATTCTCAATCCTTTTGCGTGGCAGCAGCCGCTTGTTTCCAGAGTTTCTAAGCACTACTTCACGAATCCATCTTCGTGGGATCGACCCCGCTTCTCTATACTAATTTATAGTATTCGGGTTGAGGGATTTATTTTTGAAGGGGAGTCGAGTGTGTCCAACGACAAAAACACTGTTGTTCTCTTGAGTTCCTGGACCTGGTGATCCGGTGGATTTAAGGAGCGTGGTGTCTTGACCGAGCACTTGCTTTAGTTTTCTCTGTGCACACTTGACTTACTTACTATCACTGCTTACACAGAAATCACCCTTCAAAGACTATTATGAACATGTTTTGATTTATTGAATTAAACATTTTCCTAACTCTTGTGATTGTTTTGCTTGTTCTCGTGCTTTTATTGTTCTTTTGTCTGGCCAACTTTAGAACTATGTCCGTCTAACTAGATTAATCAAGAGATAGCTAGTTTTACGTGGTAAAAGGAATGAGTACAACATATGTTTTAAGCACATTGTTGGTAACAAAACACATGAATTCAATGGTGTAGAAATATCTATACAAAGCCTAGATTACAACTTAGAGTCACATAGATAGTTTAGCCTAAACACATGGTGGAATTTGCAATAAAAACCATATGAATCATGCTCTCTATGAGTGGAATTGGGATTCAGAGACGGATCGTTGAAATATTGGCCGGAATTTCTTCCTTCTCTTCTTCCTCATCTCCTTCTCTCTTTTCCTCTCACTTTTCTCGTCCAAATCTGTCTGAATCTCCCCCAAAAACTGCCTCCAAACTATATGAAAACTGAATTCAGCGGTTACTGCGTCTTCGTACCCGGCCTATAGGGCAGGAAATTCGTCCGGCCGGGTGGCACTTTTTGAGGGCTCACTGGAACGTTTTTCTCATTTTTTTTCACCCGGCCGGGTGATTTTTTAGGCATGAAATTCACCCGGATTCACCCGGCCGGGTGGCTATATTTCAGCCTATTCTGGACTCTGACGCAAACTGGGCAGTCTGTCAAATTGACCATTTTGCACGACTTTCTTCAATGACCTTTGTGTTCATCTTGAGCTTCATTCCATGTCCTGTTTCACCAATCATTCTACTTCCTACACCATAAAACATATTTTTGCGAGCATCAAACCATATAAATCATGTAAAGCAATGAGAATAAAGATATACTATTTGATTCACCTCAGGATGCTTTAACACTTAATCGACTTTAACACTTAATCGACTTTAGGCCATAAGCTTGACTCTTCTTATCAACCCTTAAACTGCAGTTAAGCCTCTCTTTTTTATTGACTGAATTGAGTTTTAATATTCGAACATATATGTGTTTGTGTACTGTTTCCTATGACTTTCAAGGACATGAATTAGCCCAAACTCTTCAAATAAAAAAGTAGTGCTTATAAGTATTTTATAGTTTTGTACTTATTTAAGGTCACGGCCATTTTTAGTCCGTTAACAAAATAATCATGATTCATAATTAAGGAAAACAAGATGTTAAAACATTCAAAAGTTTGCTCCAATTTATGAAATCGATAGAATTAAAAAAACTTTTCATGATACCGCATATAAACTTGAAAATTGATACTATTAAAAAACTACAAATATTTTCCTGAAATGTCATCAGAGTCACCTCTAAGTTTATAATATGAAATTATAGTATATGTTTGTGAAAGTTCTCAGTGCTTTTATTGTTAAATCCATTTTCGTGAATCAGTGTAAGTTTCGTAGAGTACTTTTGAATTTCATGAGTATCATGAAATTGAAGATATTGTACAGCTCTGCATTAGATGATTTGGCTTGTGATTTATTTGTGCTACTTTTTTCTACAGTATGTTGTAGAAGTTGTGTCTATTTCTATATATTGCATTATGTATATTGGCTTCCATTAATGATGGATCCAGGTGGCATCTCAGTTTTTGGAGTTGCCGTCGATCACATAGTCCGGCATCTCAGCCTCAATCCTTCGAGGGTGGGGTTCAATTTCGTTTATTGCAAGAGACGGCTCCATGCTGACTTTGTCTTCTAATTCTAACACCGATGATGACCTTTTCCACAGTGTCCGACCCATGAATTCCATTTTCTAAACCATTTCATAGTCCTCCTTAATAAAAAATCAAAATCTCACGCTACAGCCAACACCTTTTCTACTGTGTCCGACCCATGAGTTCCATATTTTACTATGCTGTTTTATCTTATTTAAAAATTTTAAGTTCTGCATATATATTGATGGTACCATACATCTATACACGCCATATGTGACATAGAATTAATACGAAATTGGAGCATGACTTAGAAATTAAAAAACATGTAGACTAAGCATGATTATGTAGAATAATCAAGTTCTTATTCATTCTATTCAGTGGGACAACATTTGAGGAAATTATGTAATCAGTCTCAACTTTCTATGATTATTTTGCAGGACCAGATTCACATAGCAAGTTGTATATAGTGGATGGAGAAAGAAGGACTTGATTTACACTTGAGAGAATATGTAGGCAGTAGGCACACACATGAAACTCTGGGTATGAATAACTTACACATTTTTAAGTAAAACTGCTAAATCAAGAGCTTTTTTATATACTACTATTGTAGTTGTATTCTATAATAAAGTGTACTATATCTTTTAGTCCTCACAATCGAGGGGTTTGTGTTTTGTTGCATTGAATCAGGGAAAATTTTCATACAGAGTATTATACAAGATTCTCTTCCGGATTGTGTAATAGATTCCACTTGAAATTTCGTGTTTTTGGTTTTTGATAATAGTATAATTTTTATGCATACATGAAAGGGAGCTAATTATTGCAGGCGGGTACTTAGTAGTATATGAATTATGAACTAGATGTCTTCTCCGGTTATGACATGCTATATGTGGTTCAATTTCAAGCTTATTGTTTCTTACATAATTCGATCAAATGCAGTTCAATTTAGATGATCCTCACAAACAAAACAAAACAAAACAGTTCAGTTTAGATGAGAACTTTTCCGCGGTGATTAAAATAACCTATGAAGTCTATAAATTGTTTAGCTTTTAACTACAAAAGTCGAATTTTACAAATTTCTAGTAACGATATCAACTGAGCCAACTTGTACATAATCGGACTATCAGGTTATTGCAGCTATTCGATCACAAATTATTTGGATTGTAACTTTTTCGGATTAGAAATTCTGAATTGGAACCCAAAACTTTTGGATTTTGGACTAATCTATCAGGCCAATTGGCCATGCAAACATTAGTGGTACTCTTTTTTTTAAAACTAATATATTATCTTGATAATTCTCTATTTGCAACGTCAAATGAATACATTAATAAATGTCATTTAAACTCTTAGAATCCCTCATTCAATAAAAATAGAGACTTCAACGCGAAATTGATAAGGTGTGCGATAGAAATAGAAAAGTAGTTGAAATAATGTTAGTAGGTAGTGAAATCCACATCATTAATAGTGTAATTTATTGTAAAAAACAATATTAAAAAATAAATGAACTAATTTGGGAGTGCAGACTAAAATGACAAAAATAAAATTTTAATTAGATGAATGGAGTGATCCTTCCGTTCGCCAATTAAAGACACACTTTGATTCGGCACGAGTGTTAAGAAATTGTTTGACTTTATATAGGAAATAAGTAAAAAAGTTAAATGGAATACCGGTCTCATTTTTTTATAACTTTCAAATTTTAAATCAAAATACATTTTTACATATACTCCGTATTCTTAAAATATATTATACTCCGTGCTCTCTTTGTCCCACAAATGATGACACCTTTTCCTTTTTGAAAAGAGCTTCACCTCATATTAATATAAATATATTATTTTCTCTCTCCTCTAACACATAAAACATCTCCTAAAATCTAATGTCATTTTCCAAGTATGTCATTTATTATGAAACGGAGGGAGTATTTATTTCGTTTAGCCTGAGTTCTAGTACAACATAAAATGAACAATAATTTAAGAAAGAGATGGAATACTAAATTTCAAAAGATTGAAAGAATAAATATTTGAAAACTTGATGAGAACTCACTTATTTTTAATCAAATCCCATGGACGTCAGGTTATTTTCGTGAATTATTCAATTTAAGGTCAATTTGGTTGAATTTGCGGATTAATTCACTTTTGGATGCGCACTGCACACGCATACATTTCAAAATGCCTTCACCTTAAATTCAGCACTCGTCACGTGAACTAAAACACTAGGGTGTTTAGGCCCTCAATAGTTACAAGTGTTAGAAGGTGTCTACATGCTTTTGTTCAGCATAAAACTTCTACAAATAACAAACGAGAAGGTGTATATGAAGGAACAAATGCTAAATGAAAATATGCACGAATCAAACGGTTATATCAGAACATATAGATATAAACAAACAAGAGCGATATTGACAACGCAATCAAATGATATTTCTGACAAAGAAAAGCAAAACAAAACTGTAGTAGAAAACAATGAAGGAGAAGCCGTTTATATAGTTTATGTTAAAGCCTGAGGGTCGAGAACCACTTGTTACCAGAAACTTCATATATTGAAAACATAATCCTACTACATTAACAATTCATCATAGAAGGTACATCAACAGATGCGAAGGATTATACATATTCAAACACTAAAAATTCCTCTATATCCACTCAGAAGAATAAAAATTAATGATCCTAAACAGGCCAAACATATGGGGCAGACAATAGTAGATTAATCATAAGGAACCCTAACATTGACATGAATCTCTCTTCTACTTAAAAATTAGCTACTCAATTCCTTTCCCGACTAAAGAATCTTCTTCAGCCATCAACAAGAAGAAATACCATATTGTTCAGCTGCTCAGCGCTCAACCCTGCCAAGGATTGCACAACAACTCAGTCCGCACTAGCTATACATATCTGCATAATTGCCAGAAAATCACAGCTCGGAAAAATCAAGGACAAAAGTATACCAAATGTAGATAGATGGTAATACAAACAATTAGATGTTTTCCCCCGAGAATATGCACAATGCAATAGCCATAATCACAATCTGAAATTGTTCCTAATTATACATCCACTTTTAACATATAATACCAGAAGCCAAACAAGCAAGGGCAGATATATTAAAACAAGTTGTGCTGAGACGTAAATGACATACTCAATTCCAGAGCTAAAGGGTTCATAAGTCATAACTCAACAGGTTACCATTTCAATCATAGTACTGAACCTACAGTATCCCATCCAGCATGAAATGGCACAGACATAAAATACAGAACAAAGAAGCAAGGACAAAAAACATTGTTCAAACAATATATTTTATTGATCTAAATATTTAATCTTTCAGAGACATTCAAAACAAATGTTACGTAGTGACAACAAAGAATGAAGCACAGTGCAACACTAAATTGAAATTAGCATCATTAGTCTATAATGATGTATTCAACTAAATGTTACTCCGTACCAACTAAGAAAGTTCATCAGCCATCAAAGCTAAATCCAGACTCCCTCCCAAAGAATATTGTAAGATGGAATTAAATGCCCTACATCTTGCAACTAGCATTTATAGTCCATCAACCCCAAAAACTGATGATTCATCATATCTCAAAAATGCACACATAATCCTTTAGAGGCCAAAACATGCTTTAATGTTCAAGAGCAATCTTTTGGAAGGGAGTTTCCAGCACGATGACTTGAGCAATTTCTAGTTTCCTCGATAATCCTAATATCAACAAGATACACCGCTGGCTCACATAACAAAATGTGCCAACCAATTCTCATGCATAACTAAAACAAAAGACATGCTAGCTATCAACAACTAAAGACTTCAGATTGCAGGTTCGTTCCCATCTACCTACATGATCAGAGGAAAACCAGAATCACCAAGGTAATACGAGCCGCAACCTGAACGGACTTATTCTTAATTGATGCCAAAGTATGCAATTTCATTTATATACTCAGCTAAGTAAGAAAAGAGAAAAGGTACACATAGAAGTAAAAAGGCACAAATTGGTAGAAAATTAACTAAATCACGATGTATAGCAATTATACCATCAGAAGATCCAGGTCGTTTTGCCCGCTTGACCTTCTCTAACTGGACCTGTGTATCCATAAACAACTGCATCCTTTGAACCTCCAAATCTTTAGCAAACTGCATCCTTTGCTTTTCCAACTCCACCAGCTGTCTCTGCTTCATACCCTCTACCTTCTCAAAAATTTCCCCAAACTTCTCTATAGCCTTGGCCAGTCTCCTCGTCCCTTCTTGCCCTACCTCTTCCTCCTCTTCAGCACCATCCTCGCTGCCCTCCACCTCATCACCCTCCAACTCATCCTCATCATCAGCTTCATCGTCAGCTGCAGCAGCTGCAGCAGCCATTGCTGAGTAGTTTTTCCTAAAGAACGATTTGTCCATAGCCGGAGACAGCATCGGACGCTTTTGCAGACTAATCGGCGTCACCATTGCAGGAGACATCGGTTTGCGATAGGATAACGGCACAGCCAGCGGCGGAGCAGGAAGAGACAACGGCGGCGAAGATTGAGCCGACGAAATCGGAACGGCGGAGGTGATCACCTTACTCTGCAGGTGCTTGTTGAAATTAGATCCGATCAAGTGGTCCAGAGTGGAGAAAAACGGCCAGGACGACGTTAGGGCTCCGTTAGATTCAGCGATCCTGGTCCTCTCGGTCTTGTACTTCTTCTTCAGAGTATCGATCCGGTTCTTACACTGCACATCGGTGCGGCGCGTCTTCTTCGTATGGCCGTGGAGCGCGTTGACCGCATTGGCCACCTCCTGCCAATCCTTCTGGCGGAGGTTACCTCGGTTGAGCTCGAGGTAACGCTGCCCCCAGGTATCAACGAGCGTGGAAGTGGCCTCCTCCGTCCAGCAGTCCTCGCGGAATGGGCCCTGGCGCGGCGGCTGAGGAGTGGAAGATTCCGTCAAATCGCCCATGGGTAGACGAGGCTAGCAAATCCAATTGAGCGTCGAGATCTGAGAGAGGAAGGAATCGGAAAAGGAGAGGCGGCGGGAGGGGAAGGGGAGAGATGATGATATGGAATTGGTTTGGGGTAAAAAGGAGAGGGATAGGGCCGACTGGTGAGGGGGTATCGGCATCGGCGGGGGGGAGCGCGTGAGAACGACGGTCACGCGAATTCGGCCGAAATGTCATTGGTAACTGCGTCACGTAACGTCTGTGGGTTAGCGATGATTGATTTGATTGGATTGGATTTGAATTTGAATTTTTTGGTGAATGTTTTTGTCTGTGAAATTAAACAACAAATGGTTTGGGCTTATTTTAGGCGGAAAATTAGAGGGAGAAGACGCACGGGGTGAATGGGCCGATGACGAGGAGCGTGGGTTTGGAATTGTCCGGTCATGCAATTGCCGTGTGCTCTTCCGTAATGACGTTTTTGCCCTCCCGGCTCCATTCTTACCTGCCGACGACTAGGGTTTCTTTTTTCATTTATTGTAACCAACGAACTTATACTAATTTATTTATCTTTCAATGCAATTGCCGCTTAATTTTGTGAGGTCGGAATATTAACACTAATGCTACTTATTTATCTCAAGGGCTGACTTTATCTTCACAATATTCGATTATACTATTCCCTCCGTTCCACGTTACTTGAGACGTTTCTTTTCGTTACAAGATTTAAGATAGTTGTACTTAATGAGTTAAATAAAGTAAAATAAAGTAGAAGGGGAAATAAAGTAAGAGAGATGAGAAAAAGTAAAATAAAAGAAAGAATAAAGTAGATGTGGTTAGATGTTTTGTTTTTTTTGCTAAAAAGAGAAATGACTTAAGTAACTTGGGACAACCCAAAAATGATTACGACTCGAGTAACTTGAGACGGAGGGAGTACTAGTAAAATTTACCAATCATTTGAAAGAGATTAATCTATAATCTAATAATGATCAGATTAAAACTATGTAGGTACGAGGTAGCCGACCATATAATATCCTTTTGTAAATTTTAAATATGTTAATAGTTATATTAATGTTCAAGTTATTTCACAGTATTATTTTCTATTTATTCATTTTATTCCAATTTAAGATGTCCTAATCATAAGAAAATTGTATACTTTTAAAACGAATTAAATATTTTTCTAAATTACTAATAAATCATATTAGGCCCAGGTATTCAATTTATTTCCATTTTCCATCTCAAACACGTGGTTTGACAAAGTAAGAGACGTTATATAATTCCACTGCTCCATGATTGGGGTTGGAGAAATTAACACGAAGTATTCAACGAATTTATATAAATAAAATACAACTGCACTTACTGACACATAATGTATTTAGTAAGTTTATTGAATAAGTGACAAACAATTTTTAGTTTTTCTTTCTCAGTTTGTATTCTTTTTTTTTTTCCTATAATAAGTTAATAAGAATAAGGCGAAATAGAATGCGGATGACCGATATCTCTAATGGCATAATATTGGTAGATTTAAACACTACAATTCCATATCTTAGTAGTGTTCACGTAGAAATTTGCACTAGACAAATATTTTTCGTGAACAAACTTTAAAAAAAAAGACAATCTCATTCAGCTGAAGTTTCAAGCAAGTACATTATTTTAATTATAGAGGCGTGGGATGACTTTCAAATAATACAAAAGAATATGGAACAATTACAATGTTCTTTTAGTCCTGTCAATGTATCCAATCAATAGTGGTAAGTAACTCAAAAGGGGGCCATCACCTTCATAAAAGACTACTGCAAAAAAGAATGGAATATGAAGTTAAGTGTATAGGTGAAGCTGCAATTATTTATTCCTTACTTTTAGTTGGAGTTTTATTTTTGAGGATAATGGAAGAGAGTTGACGTGACAATTAAAGCACATGAAATATATAGAATGCGAACGACACGGCCCTAATGGCTATGCCTAATCCACAACCATATTCTCATTTTAAGTGCACGGATAAGTCCTACTACATAATTTGACAAAACAATAATTTTCATCATTTGATCTATTTGTGGTCAATTGATTGAGATCCCAATTATCCTACGTCTAATTAGATCCACTATATCTACATACATATTCTTTTGTTGTGTCATATAGAGAAAATTAAAGTTACATATATGAATTTTATGTTTGGGGCACTCTAGTTAAGTGTAAAAGATATTATACAATAGTGTGTAAAAGGATTAATGAAATGTGTAGGTATATGTTGTGTGGGGTCGCGCAATCGACATTTATGCTATTTTGGTGGATCATGTATTCAAGATTATAATGTAAATGATGTATATATTTCAAATAGAGAATTAAGAATGTATACATACATTGAAGAAAGGTCCAATTAAAATTCTTTTTATGTTGATAACTAAAATCCAATATTAGAGTAGACTGCAAAAAATACGGATAATTTGTGTTTCCATATATATACCACAAACGCTCTAAAAAGTAATGTCGTTCTTGGTGTCCCGATCAAAATAGGAACACAAATAAAAGCGTCCTACAAAATCAAAAAATTAAGATAATTTATTTTCAACTTAAGGACGCTTTCTTTTATATCCTAAATTATGATCATTTAAAATTTTTCCAGCATAAGTAATTGCATCTCTATTTTTGTGACTTATTGTAATGCATTATATTCATACAGATGATTATTTTCACACAGTATAAAATTTTTATATACAATAATATTTTTAATTTATGGTGACGGATGTGGACGATATTGTCAATGACTCAATATATCCATGGATGATTTCTTCGTGGTAATTTCATCATAATTGTGTCATAGTATAATTTAATTTTCATGACCATTCCTACTGGATAAGCATGAAGTGTTTTGAACAATTTACTTGGAGACTCTATAACTAATAATGGTATGTTTCGATTTTCAAATCTTGATAATGTAGGTTTTGTGATAAAGAATGATGCCTTTATTCGATGTATATGAAACATATGTGGTGATATGATAGATGTTAGAGTAGGTACAGTCGTCATCCACATATTGTATTCCAAATGCAAATGGTTGAAGTTGGCTAACTCAAAAAGTGTTTGCTATAATATTCTTAAACAGATGTGGTTTGTTGGAGTACTATGATTTCAGGTAGCTATCTATCAATGGTTGCTTTTAAATCTTTCACAAACGAAAATAAACGAAATAAATAATGCTCACGGAAAATCATGTAGACACTTTTCGGTTAATTAATGCAATTCTTTCTAATTAAACTTACTAATATTGTGGTGTGTGTTAGGCCAATTATATTAATCTTGTAATATTATGTCATTGTAAAGTGAGATATATCTTGTAAGGAAAATGCAATGATCAATTAAGGGAAAATGTAATACTCCTTATAAACTATATACTCTACGTTCAAAGTAAAGATTAATAATGTTTTATAAACTAAAAAGGTAACACTTTAATTAAAAGCGTAATAAGTTCTTTTCTAGGGAGTACCTTTTTAACTGTTCTAGCTACTTTTAACTATACTTATTGACAAAAGTATCATTAGATTTCAATTAGTAAATAATGCTTCTCAACTAATCCTCGTGTTTTATGGAGCAATAATTTACACACATGATACCATCTCACACGATAATTTGAGCAAATGATATACTAGCATTGCTTTTGGACTAATTTCATTTACAATACCAACATATTATTCAAACTATAGAATATGATATAACATGTAAAGTAGGCCAATCCTCTCTGATTATAATTAATACTTTTGTCCTTAACTATTCCAACCGACATCACTACCTTCAAAAATCATTCTGTTCATTAATTTTTTTTTCTTTTATGTATATGTGCACTACAAATATTGTGAGGCAGCTACAACCAGAAAACATGGAAACCGATTTGATCACTTATATATATAACCATCACACAAACTTAAGTAATTAATTTGTCACAAAACGAAATTAAACACAGTTGCAACAACTCCACTATCAACTGTAGAAGTGGGTTCGCTTTCAAATTTCCAGTCAATCTTATCTATATATATTGTTTTATCTAATTACTGCTCTAATCCACATAAATTTAATTCTTGAAATTTATTCTTTAACTAATTAACCTTATTTTCTTCCTTGAATGCTCATACAAAAACAGTAGCAAAATATAAAAACAAGAAATTAAGGGTTACAGCCAATACTAGTATTGAGTTGAGAAACCCTAGTAAATAATCTGACGAAGTAAAAACTATATAAAAAAAAGAAAATAAAATAAATTACTAGGCATCAGATCCTCCCTCAGAAATGCTATCTAAATGCGGTCTCCAAACACGGCCGCGGCCTCGCCGGCGATCTCTCTGCGACGAAACCTTCTCCGACAAAATCTCGCTCAAATAACGATCGGAGACAAGTAGGTCAGTGACGGAGTTAGTATTAGTATTACCGTCGGTTTTGGAAGCTCCGTTGGTTCTAGAAGCTTGGCTCTTCTTCTTCTTCTTGGGCTGCGGCGGCGGCGGGAGGGGCATGAGGAAGTAAATCTTGCCGCGCTGGAGCTGCGCGTCGGGTGGAACTACGATTATTTTGGGGCACATGCCGTCCGCCGCCGACGGAGACGACGGCTTCTTTAGGACGTGTTTGGGGTGCAGTTTCATGATCTCTGCGGCCGTCACCGCGCCGCTGATTTCCTCCACGTGCCCGTTGGTGTGCACTATGCGGATCACGTCGAGGGCCCCGCACGGCAGAATGCACGAAATGCAGCACCTTATGCTGTTTTTCATGGCTCAAAACTCTTTTTCCTATTATTTTTGAGAGAGAGGGAGATTTGAGGAGAGGAAGAGGAAGATGAAGAGAAGCTTCTTTTCTCTTTGTTCTCTTCTTCTCTTAATATTTGAAGAGAAAGAGAGAGAGAGAGAGAATGCTGGTGGGTATCAATCACTTCAGTTGAATATAGTAGTTGTTGTTTTTTTCATGCAAGTTTCTATTATATGCTTTTGGACCTTTCTTTTTATTCATTTTCCACTTAATTATTTCTGTTGGCGAATTAGTATTTGTTTTACTAAAAATATTACGTGGCATATATATAGTAGTATTGGAATGTAGTATTTTATTTGGTGACTTGTGATGGATTGGAATGTGAAAAAACTCTTGCCATGATTTAATGTGTGTTGTACTTTGCCTTTTAGATCTATCATTCACCCCTTGCCATCCTCCCATCACTGAGTTCAATAATTTGGGTTGGGTGTGAGGGGTTGGTTGCTTATGGGCACACACATGTTTGTCCATGATTGGTTTTTCCAAGTCATCCGACTGGCCGCGGGTTCTAGTACATGTGGCGAAATCAAAACGTGACACATGTCAATATTTAGATGATTTTGCTAAGTTGCTAGTGTGTACCAATCCAAGCAATTAGTGGAAAGTAGGGTCATTGATGAGGAGGGGAGTGGAGAAGTTCAATTCTCTTAATGGTGTATAGATTGGGGATGGAGAAATTAGGATATGAAATCAAAATATGGGACACATAGTTGTGGTGTATTGGGTATAGAGATCTTCTTTTGAGAGGATTTGTGATCTTCCAATATCCCCAAGCAAGAAAAGGTCATGTGGATTGTGGGTTTCACTGAAAAGTGAGGGATATGATAACCTTTATTTAGCTTTGGGAAGTGCTAATTAACTTTGACTTGTGTGATACATGCTTGTCTTATTAACCCAATATATACACATGGTGAACTTTTCCATAGTTTTAATTTTAATCCAAGATCCATTTTTTATCTTTGGTAGAACACAAAATTACCGGTATCATTTTCTTTCAGATATAAATAAGCTTTATCTTTTCAATTTAACATCATATAACGAAATTCAAAAGCAATATGGTGACTCGAGGAATATTATTTTTTTGTATATTTATTACTCATATCCAAAGAATTCAGTTAGACAGATTAATGCATCTCACCCCTGTTGGCCAACTACAAAAAGAAAAGGTCTCTTCCCAAGAAAAAAAGGGAAATTGAAGAAATTAGATAAAATTGAAATTTATATGATTTGATTAATTAAATTTGTGGGTATATATATAGTCTAATGGAGTTGGATTGGAGGACCCCATATATCATTTAATAGTAGAGATGTAGATGTTAGTGGGCAGCATGTGAAGGATGGAGAAGAGGGTCCATTTTGGAGGGTGTCGTGCTCCATTCAAATCTTAATCTCCCCTAAATCACAAAATCCAAACTAAATGATTAGGTTTAAGAAAACTAGCAATGGCTAATTATGCTTATATCATGATAATCTTGATGGCTATGGGATTCTTTTTGAGGAGGTCATGTCGTGGGCTGTCTGAATATGGTATCTCTCTCTTCATCAATTATAGAGAGAAAGAAGTCTGACACCAAGAAGCTGTAACAAACAAGGAATTTTACTGACACTTTTTCTTCTCATTATTTTTATGGTTGCCGTTTTCATTATTTTTCTTTTCTTGTTTTTTCATCAGAAAATTCTATCTGATCATGATCACGATCACAATCACAATCATAAATCTGTTTGGCTCTGTTGCCCAACTGCACCAACTCTTTTGACATATTCTCAAAAAATTAAGTGCATACGTTCTAAGGAAATATATCCAAGACCAAATAAATGCTGACCAGACATCAAAACCCTAATTGTTAATTACTATGTTTATAATTATGGGTACTTAATCGTACACTTGTCCTTGGCTAAAAAAAAATTTAACGTTATTTTATTCATATGGATAGGAATAAATAAATTGAGATATAGGACCCTTCAATATTTTTGTTAAAATTATAGGAGCATATAATTCTTATAAAATATAGCAAGTGGGATTTGTAGAGGGGGGACATGGGCATGGGGGCTTCCTTTTCCTTTAGAACAATGCACTATGCACCTCTTTCTTGTAAACTTGGGGCATGACAGTTTGTTTTCTCAACAAATTACATTGAAATCTCTGCAAATGATGTTTGTTTTGATTTAATGAAAATTGACTAGTTCTTTCACATGGGTGGAATGAACTTCACGAGATGTGGATCGTGTTAGTACCTATGCAGTACAAATATTTGTGAATGAGATGACACCACTTCTACAGTTCTTCTACATAAAATTGTGGAACCTATATGCCAAGTGTGACAAAAATATGTTTAAATATAGTAAGATCTCATTATGGCCACTTGAAACGGACACTAGTCGATTTAAGGGGAGTAAGTTGTGATGGATATATTTCAAGTAAGTGGGGTTTCGAATAATGGAATGAGAAGTGTGGTAACAAATGTATAATTCTTGTTCAATAGTTATACTGACAAAAGAATTCCCCAGCCTAGGGTGGGCACATTTTCTGTATGATAACTGATAAGCTTAGGCTGGTCATGAATCATGATTCACGAGCCACCACCAAAAGGGCTGCTACATTTTGGCCTCGATGTTCTCAACTAGTAATAGTAAAAAAAAAAGAAAAATTAAATTGGAAATGAACTAATCACCCTGTAAATAGAAAGTTCAAAATTCCACAAGAAAATGGAAAATGGACTTTAAATGGTACTCTTAGTGTTAATATATTAGTATTTGTATTCTGTCCCACTGGGCGTGCCTTATTAGAAATGGGCCACTCGCCCCTTAGAAATGCCCATTTCTAATACTTAGTATATTAGTATTACTGCCCAATAGTTGTCTGAACATAAGCCCAGGAATTTGCAGAAGTTCTAGCCAAAGGAGCAGACGAGCAGTATTTTCATGTTCTGTTTTAGAAGCAACCTGATAACAATCCAATTACAAGTAAGCAACGAGACAATGTTACGCAAGCAGTTTGCTCTATTTCATTCCATACAATTGCATCCGATCATAGTCTACATCCGTAGTACAAAATCTTGCTAATTATCGGCCCATATTTGCAATACTTGTTTTCAACAACGCCCATCTAACACCTTGTATGTTCAATTATTGCACAGAAGGGCAATAGTAATATGTATTCCTCGAAAGATATGAATAAGAGTCACATACTAGCACAATAAGAGCTCGCATTCTTGCAGGCGTGACAGAATCTCCTGACAGCTTGGTCGTTCATCTGGTTCAGCCCAGCAGTCTGAATAAGGCAGAAAATAATTAGGTTTGTATTTCTCCCAAAGGAACACAGAATGTATAAGAATACATCATAACTTAATCTTAAAGTACTACCTGATATCAGCTTGCCTAGAGGACCTTCTGGGATTTCAAGTGTCTGCCTGTCGTGGCCAACAGCATAAACTACCTGCTCGTCAAGACAACATCAAATGTACATCATGTGACCCTCTTAGGCTTGCTATGGAAGAATGGGAGTTTTGTTTGTGCGGTAGTTGCTGTTTGCTGAGGCTTACCTGTACAGATGGTATGCCTTCCCATGGTCTTTTGAGTGTGCAGAGCTCCCACATTATGACGCCCAAGCTGAAGATATCGCATTTTTCTGTGAATGGCTCATTGCGAATGAGTTCCGGTGCCATCCATTCTGGCGTTCCAGCTGAAGAAGAATCTTTCATGGGCCTGGTGATCAGTTTCCGCGAAAGTCCAAAATCACATATCTTCACCACCCAATGCTTGTTCACAAGGCAATTTGCACTTTTCAGATCACGGTGTACCACATTCATTCGATGGATGCTTGTTAATCCCCTACATACCCCGGGAAAGAATGGACCAGAATTAGTGGCAAAAGGAAGAATCTAGTGAATCCGACCATAAACCAAAAATCATATTGTCTTTACTGATGAGCCTACGGACACCAAATCAAATAAAGTCACCATTTGACATGATCGATACTACCTAACATTTACAATTCGCCAAAAATACAACATTTCAAGATGCAATATTCAAATAAGCCAAAGATGATGAAACAAAGATTGACATTCAGCAACACACCTGCATATATCACTAAGCATTTTGAGTCTCCTTTGCCAACTCAGCTTCTTTTTCAGCCCACTTGCATGGATTAAATAATACAGTGAACCCATCTCCATAAATTCAGTAACTAGGGAGAGACGTGGAGGTGTTGTGCACGCACCAAGGAATAATATAACTACATGAAGAAGACAATGTGCTTTTGCTAACAAACATTTGACAGTAGAGAAAGAAACAGTAAGTTAGGCAGGATGATTACCATTTGGGTGGCGAATCCGGCTGTGGGATAGAAAAGGAATCATTAGAAACTGAATATGTCACATTCCCCTTACAAAGGATGTCATTTTCACAACAGACTCAAAACATCAGAGGTATAACAAATATATTACCTCAAGATAGATATTTCGTTGCAGAAATCTTCAATATTTTCAGCAGTTGGATCTTGTTCCAGAAATACTTTGATCCCAACATCTAAACCATTCCAGGTGCCACGAAAAACTTCACCAAAGAATCCTAATGCACGAGGAAGAAGATAAAATAGTCTTCAACAGAGCTGAGAGGTAAATAGAGGGTAGAGTGTTCTGAAAACAAATAAAGTACTTTGCAAAGCACGTGTAATGAGAATAAATTTAAAACTACATATCAACTAGTGAGTCTCAATTTGAGAGCAGAAACTTTATACCTAACCATCCTGTAGAGTTTGTTGAGTTAAAAAAAAGATTAAAAAAATGGTTACGCACACATCTCTATGGAGCACAAAGTTCTTGAGGTGCAGGACATGCAACTATAAAGATGGTTCCAAATATGACAACAAATACTTCTGCTTCTACTTCAATCCACACCAAATTCATGCTTCACTAAAGCTAATCTAAGAACATTCATACATACATACGTACCAATTCCTACACGAGCTCCGATGGTTAATTCAGAAAAATCAATATTCCATTCTTCGAACGGTAGCAGTGGCTGGTTCAGGAACTTTGAAGACTCAAGCACTTTATTAAATGTTGACATCATATCAGGACTCGAACAAATTTCTGAGGTGTCACTCATAAGATAACCTTTCTTGGAAAATCGTTGAGGCGAAGAAGGCAAAGAGATTGCCTTTTGAGAGTGTAATTGTTTCAGGGGAAGATTATATGTCAATGGCTTTTGACCATATAGACCATCATGTGGATCCGGATTGAACCTTGACACCTGGAAATGAAAGATGGCCATTATATAACAAATCCAACTACCAACATAGAGGTTGAAGATAAATAGTGGGGCACGTATACATATTCATGCAAAAGCGACAAGTCTATTAAAGGCAACACTGGCCATACGTTTAAACATAAAGCAGAAAATATGGAAAGCATGCGGAGTAAGTATTCTGCCATCATTTTGAAGATCATAGTTTGTAATATTTTCCAAAGAAAAGCAAAACTTTGAAAGGTATGTAGCTATTTTTAATATATCCTTAAACTGCTAAAAACCCATTAGACCCATGTTGAATTTAATGAACAGGAAATGTTATCCGAAAATGAAAGAAAAGGAGAATAAATTGCCACAGAAAGGAAATATTCCACTATAAAGTTCAGCATTTCTCAAACTACAAATAAAGAAATTTAGTCACTGCAGATAAATTGCTTTATTACTCTTTTATCACCAACTGTTTACTGGGTTAACTACACTAATTAGTGTAAAGGAATAAAAAAGGTAAAGGTTCTTACACTTCCTCGGTCTGAGTAGTCTTCTTGTTCACTCGCGGAACAACTATAAGACGAAGCTACTTGTTCCTCTGGATGACGATTTCTCTTGAGTGTTTCATTCATCTCACGAACAGCCCTGAATTCAAACTTTGATGACCATGTAAGAACATTCCCATGCAGAATCGCAACATTATCAAGGCAACACTTAAACTATAAAATGCTAAGTAAAGAAGATATATTTTTAAACTGCGCGGAAGAGGTTTCTGAAATAGAAAGCAGAGAGCCTTGCTACAGATAGAACTCACAAGTAGATATACAATAATAGATGCATAAAAACAGTCATCATTTTCAATTTGACATTTTTCATTAACATATTCAGCCAAGCATCCAAGAAAGTTCACATCAAGTTCTGCAATGAACAGAATTTAGCCACAATTCATGCAATAATTTATTTTCTACCTAATCATTAGAATATCAACCTTCATAAAACCCATGGGAAATTTTGTTCTGGAAGTCAAATGGCATCTAATAATAATAGTCATATTGCTCGTGTGCTGGTCAATTATCATATAGCCATTCCATCGTCACTGATAAAGTAGGTTTGGCCCTTCACATGGTACAGTTGTCATACAATTTCTATCCCCTATACGAAATATTTTAAGAATTAAGATACAATGAACAACATCACCGATTCAATGTGAGCACATCTAGGATGAAGCAAGCAAAAAGAGAGAACCACCTCACTATATCATCACCAATCTCGGGAACCATGCTAATGCATCGCCGTCTTCTCCTACGAGCTTCTATTGGAGATGCACCAACAGACCTTCAATATGATTGTAAATTATATGAGAAAGGCATTGTAAAATATATTTCTGAAGAAAACAAAGGCAGAGGGACTGGAAGAAATGCATGTTGAAAAGCAATTAGAGAAATGAAGGATTCGTCACTGCACTGCATTGTACAATTAATCTGTGAGTATAAGGTTGAAGATTAAGATGAGAGTTTACCGTTGTAACAGTTAATGACATCGCATAATAAAAATGTATAGAACACTTCTCAGTTTTTACCTTAATTTTATCCCATTATCTTTTTGCAAGTATATAGGGACCAAGGGAGAAGATGTTATCATTATGAACAAACACCAAAAGATCAATATTGATGAGACGGATAAAGAAGCTAGCTCCATAAAATATACGTAATTAAAGCAATGGGATGAATAAACGGTAGGCCAACTAATCAAATGTTTCAGTTTTATATGCTGATCAATTCTTGTCTCAAGCATATGTTAGAGATGCTAGACAATGCTTCACCAGGATTAATTCCAGTGATAGACATATAACCAGCAAACAGATGCAATCTTCCTGATAGACATCCTAGATCGATGATTATTATGAGAATGAGAGAAGTACACTAGAGAGCACACAAAACATATGCTTCATCTGAACTGACTACCATATTACAAATGCTGTAGCTACAGACCTTGATGCGTTGTTATCATTTTCATACTCTTGGAATGAATGCCTGCAATCTCCAAGCAAAGATCGCCCATGTCCACGGAAGAAAGGATGCTCGGGACTGGAACATTTTATAGCCCAACAGAAAAGTAAGTGGATAATGAAATCTAAATGAATGGGTAAAAGCAGCATTTCATACATGAAAAAATGGCAAGAAGTTACATCAACATACGAACAAAATTCAATAAAATTAAAGTGAAATTTAATGGACAAACTTGCAACCTCACTGGCTTGAATGAACTGAGAAACAAATTAATTTTCTTGGTGAAAAAATGAACAATTTTTGCATGAATGAAATTTATTGCAAATCTAGGTAATGCAGATAGAAAATGAAGTGGCACGTAATAGAAATGTTTTAGGATGCAAAATGAGATGGGTGGGAAAGAATATATTCCTATCTAATCTTAGAAACATCAGCCCCTTGGATAAAAATAAGTGTGTGGTACTACCCTATCATAAATATATGTGGAGGAATAGTATATTAACAAGCTGATTTAGAGAATTAACAAAAAAAAGAAATATCCTGATGCCTAGTTTTGTACTAATCCAAAACTAACTTGCAAGATGTCAAAATTCTACATATGATTTCATGCATGCTAATATTTGAGTATTTGGACAAGTAAAGATGCTTTCTCAAACACAAACTAGTCTTAATAAAGTATCAAACTAGTTGTGAACAAAGTAGATAACATGCGGCATTTCAGATGTGTGATCTAGTTCAACATATTGTCAGCTCTAACAATTCATTGGGTTTTTGACTAAAATTCACTTTTATCATTAAGTTCGTATCCTATAAAGCTATAAAGGGCATGCCAGATGTTGGAGAAAACCATTAAGTTAGAGGTGCCTGAGGGACACTGCCCCTGACACAAGATACACATCCTTAATTAGAAACTGAAGATCACACTTCGGTATAGCACTTCACTCAAAATTTACCACCTCCTTCATCTAGAAAAGAGGAATATAGGAGTGCATTTTCAGTTTAGAAAATTTACAAGACCTTGAACTTGCGGTCCTTTGTTCAGCTATTGTTTTCTTTCGACTACGCCTCCAAAAGGAATTTGGTTCACTGTGGGATAATCTGGACATGAACAGGAATTTAGTAACCTCACCCAAACTAATCACATGATCAGATGAATATTATTTTAGTTTGATAGCAACACAGAAAAAGTTTCCATGCATGCTACACATTATTTTCTCTGTGGGAAATAAAAATAGATGCACGCAACAAGGATCAGATTATCAGTTCTGAGATTTGGATTGTTAAACAACTTCCCAAAAAGAGGCGCCACCGCATGTATAAGCTGAAAGCACTATATTCCAGCAGTATCAGGGGACAGGGTGTAATGCTAAAAGGTTAAGGCTCAGTACAAAGAGATTTTATATAAAGTTCCAAGTTAAGGACAACACACACTGGATCCAAAACATTTATTCTTACCCTTCAACTTCTGTTTGATCTGAAAATGCACGCACTGGACTATTTGGTTCAATAGGTGAATCATATGAATCATTTTCAGCAGAATCACTCTCACCAGCAGAGAGATGAGAGAGAAGGACTGCCTTAGCTGAGCATGGCACCAACTTCCCAGGGCTACGTGCAAGATCAACCAAATATTCAATAGAATTTAAAACAACTATGGCAGACAGGTGCCTATACGCGTCTGATCGCTGTATTACCCCTTCTCTATCTAAACCCTGGAAGAAGTGGCAAATACAAACACAAAATGAGGAGTTGTTTATGCAGAACAAATTCAGCTATGGAAAAAAGTAGGAAGATAAGCAGCTGCTGATGGTATGATAAATATAAAACTCATTGCTTGTCTTAAAAAAGAGGTTGGCACCTTACCACCATAAGCATACATTCCAGGCCAACAGTATCAGCAAGAACTTTGAATAAGATAGCTTTGGAATGGCAAGATCCATGCTTTACATGGCCCAGCATATGGATACCTTGACTGTCCAATGCATGAGAGACCGCTTCAAGTGCGCCTCTCACATGATCGGGTTCCAATTTGGGTCTTTTGAAGAAATCACAGACCTATAGAGGTATTAATAAAATATTTAAAAAACTTAATTTTATGAAGCTACCTCAAAGAAAAAACTACGGTAAAAAGGAACTCAAAGAATTGCACACCAATCCAGCTAGCTTCTTGGTAATGGCGGCAGGATTTGGATTGAGTCCCCTCACCAATGTGACAGCTAGCTGCTTTAACATAGAAAGCTTCTTATCTTTACGTGCATCAACAAGAATAACATTGGGCCTGAGCCCATCAGCATCCAAAGCCTGGAGCTCATCTATGGAGGGAATAGTATCAAAAAGCTCCTTGAATCTTCTTTCCTAAAAAATTAAGAAGAATCATAAGTAGCCAAGATAGCCACAATTAAGTTGGTTTGCAATGCCCCTTGCCATTTTAATAAGGTAATGCCTGGTTTAGAAGAGAAAGTAAATCAAGTCATTAGCACGAACAGTATGAAATGGTATACATTCCTTTATCAATAAAACACAAAGG
The DNA here is from genome assembly GCF_004379255.2 of Salvia splendens. Lineage (NCBI taxonomy): Eukaryota > Viridiplantae > Streptophyta > Magnoliopsida > Lamiales > Lamiaceae > Salvia > Salvia splendens. The sequence goes on from NC_056039.1 coordinate 31,102,257, forward strand.
GCCTCCATTTCATAGAATGAAAAAGAAGAACAGTTTATTAAACTATTCCATCTATGACAAGAAGAGCAGTTTATTAAACAATTCCATCATGCACAATATACAAGTTCCAAAATGTAAGCTAACACAAAATTCCTTAACAAAGAAGACCCTGAGCTGGTAAGCATGAATAGAACTATTAGACTCTAATATAGGGCTATGACTGAAAATTTGTTAGAACTTAGAACCCAGAGCTTTCACGCAATATTTATCTACATCAATGCTATTGTTTTCAGAAATTAATGTGTTCTTAAGACTGAAAGTCGAGTAGTTTAATGGCGATAATCCCTCACTGTTATGCAGATTTGAAAGAGATGTATTACACTAATAGCAACATATGCTTGGTGTTAGTCATACAAAGCTAATAAACAATTCGGGGAGAATCTCACTAAAAAGATGGCTTTGTCTGCAAATTTGCATGTCACAGATGTGGAAACTGGATACATAGTTTTGGCTTGAGCACAATAATTTGATACTAAATGTTACGAATCAGGAACCAATTTATTACAATGATCAAAGGAATGCAGCAGCAGTGGTGGCCAAGATACTCAAAAAAATCCCTGGAGTCTATGCAAGAAGTTTTCTTAATTACTTGTAACAACATTGCATAGCACTTCTTGAAAAATAACAGAGTAGAAAAGAGAACTGGTTGCAAATTCAATATAATAAAAACTTTTTGAGGTGTGATTGAAAATGGCTTTGAGGCAATGTGATCTACATATCTGTCATAAACTAGATTGGAAGGAATAAAATCAAACTAATTAAACATAGTAACATTATCTTATCTATTTTATTTCTTATTTTATAAACTTCACCAAACAAAGCAGAATATATTAGTCGTAAGTTTAGCATACAAAAAATGTATAGCACATCTTAAAATTAATTATACTCTGTAACACTTACTGGATAGACAAAGTAGAAACCATCCGGAATTGGTTCTGCTAGCTTTCCAGTGTCCCACAAAATCTGTGATGCTAAATGAAGGGCTGGACTCCCACAGTCAAGCTGACATTTTGATTTAGAACTTGAGGTTTCATCTGGAGATGCCAGAGAAATTACTCGCAGTTTATCAATAAGACCTGACGGCCACCACTGGGCATTATGAACTGATCCTTCCACCAGTCTAGTGTCGTCCGTTGTCTCCTCCATGTATTCTTGAACTCAAAATACAATATCATGTTTGGCAACATGCAACATGCATAAGAGTCATAGCAAACGCAAGCTCTGCTCCACAAATTGTTCATAAACAGCTTGTCTATGATTTGCGTGTAGAACAAAGAATCTACAACTTGAAAAGGAGGGGGGAAATGAGCTAGCTCAGACAGTTCAATTATTTTCACAGTGGTTATCTTAATGCATTTCATAACAGAATGTACCAATTAGCATTTTTTAACCGAATAAACTATCTCTCGTATCCACCCAAAAAATGGACACAATGAAGATGGTACATATAATAAAAACATTTTCAGGGTCACCTTTTTTCCACATAGATGAAAATGAATCTGAAAATCATGCTATCCACATAGATGTCAATAAATAAAAGTAGATTTTCCTGACAGATTTTATAGTTGATGCATGTCTATTCCTTTCATCTTATGTGGCACCAAAGTGAACTAGAACGGAGAAGCACATTAACCTCCCAACATGATAGATTCACTGCTAAATAACTTTTCTAGCTTAGGCAACACATTTTCTATCTTTGTTTTTCCGCTACGGTACTTGATTTTTCCTTTAGTTTCAAAACTAGGCTTTCCTTGTACTGATTTTGTAACCAATTCCCAAAACATGAGAATAAAAACTAGCTCCAAGACTCCAACTTATCCTTCACTAGCCAACAGGATGCAATGTGATAACCAATGATATAATCTACTTTCCAACAAATCCATCAAACAACAGCTGTCTCTCCACAACTCCAATACACAAGCATGATATTCACAAACAAGAGAACAAAGTAAAAACTAAAGAAAAATAAGGAAGGACTGGATTCATTGATCAATTAAACAATGAATATAGCAAAGGAGTGGAAATGACAATGATAGGAAGGGAAAAAACACATTCTCGTTACAAAGTCAACAATCAATAGAGAACTTAAATTGATCTTCAAACAGGAAACAATCAGCCAATAAGAAATCCAAAAACTTACACTAAAAGTAAAGAAGATAGCTGCAGTGTATTAACGAATTAAAATTCATTTTCCAATTAATTAATGAAACAAAAGTTCCTCATCCGTACATCCGGAAAGCATGTAGAAAGGAACAAATAACCAATCAAGCAGCAGTGTATTAACGAATTCACATCAACAAAAGCTGGAAACGGAACAAACAATGGCAAATAATGATGAAGGAGAGTTACCGGAAGATCTGCAGCCGTAAATCTGAGAATGATTAGCGGAATCATGGCAATCTGAATCTGGCAGAAGTGGCGTTAAACTCTGCTTCTACGTTGGCGTCATTATTAAAAGAAAATCAATGGAGTTAGATTGATTAGTTCAGCCTGGAGATTTAATATTAATATAAATAATAAACGTCACCGACTCCTGGCGTGGTTTAATTTTGCGAATATTTTTAATTCGAAAAGGGGCGTTCAAACCAACGGCGCACATTCTAAATTTCTAATACAGCGTGTCCGATTTAGAGTCACCAAAATCAAAGATAAATCATAACTTATTATTACTTCGCATTTACTACAAATTTCGTAATGAATTTTATGCATGCACTAAATGATTAAAAGGCTTTATAACTTCCAAACAGATTGTGTAAACAAATTTAGGATAATAATAATAATCACAGATAATGCGTACTAGTTATTTGCCACGTGAATTATAATTAAATAGACAAAGTAACTATAAAGACGGAAATTTCTATTTGAAATAAATAGTATACAAAAAGATGTTTATTTCGGAATCGGTAACACGACAAGTGAACATTTCCCTTTAACACGAAAATTTAAAAATACTACTCCCTATTTATTGAATAAGTGATAAAAGAATCAATGCAGATTCAAATGGCCAACTCTTACCATAATAAAAACCTGACTTACTTATTTCTGAATATTTCGAAAAATAATATAGTTCAATTATTTTATGATGGAAGAGTAATAAATAGATTAAATTTATTATATATTTATATTCGAACATTTCAAAAAGTATTTATTATAAACGACAAATATCTTTAAATTTTCAATAAAATCAAACACCCCACGATAAAGGCTTGACAGACAATTAATTGGAGCATAGCATTATTTGAGCTTGTCTATAGCAAACAACTTGTAGTATAGTCGTGAAATAATGAAAGTATGCACTTTTATAAGTTGGATTAATGGCATATAAATTCTACATATACATAAAGATAGTATTAATTTTAAAATAACGATAATATATATTAATTGCACATGTACATAACATTTTTAAAGCATAAATTAATTTTGTTCTTAGTTATGTTATTCTATAGCGATAATGAAAAAATGATGTGAATAATTTTTCATATTATTTTGAGCTTAATTCAAAATAATTATACAATATTCAATAAAAAAAACTTAAATATGTTAATATTTACTTAAAATTTAAATATTTTTCTAAATTATTGAAATATGATTTGTAGGTGATTTATTTAAAATTTAAAATTAATTAACATTTATAGTTTTTACAACTCATTTATCACAAGCATTCTCTATTTTTACCTCATTATTCCTCTGAATTAATTGAGGGTATAATTATACTATTAAACTAAATTTATTAATAGTATTTACTGAAGTCAAATTTAACATTTAAAGTTTACATGGTTTATTTTAAAAAAAAATAAAAACAATTTATTATAGTTGGGCCTGGGGTTTTTGGTCCCCAACAATTTAAATTATGTTTATTGTTATATTATATACTCGGCCATATAGCCCATATTATATCATATAGTTGTGCATGGTTATAACTTATAACTTGGCATCTCAATTTTAAATGGTATACATCGTAAATTTATTGAGTATATTAAAAATTTCACAGATATCAATATTTATTTATACATAATTATATAAATATTTTTAATCTATGATCTTATTGAAATGCTCTTTATAATCTAAAAATAAAAATATTTTTTTAGCTTTATGATATAATTTTAGTAGTATATTTCGTTTCAAACTATACTTTGGTTATTCTACAAAAACTATTCCTTAGTTATTTTGATATTGATGTTGTCAACGTATATATCTCACTAATTTCAATTGCTTATTATTAGTGCTTATGTTGCAACTATTTTTGGTGATGTTGACACCAAAAATACTTCACATCTATTGACAGTCATTTTGGCTTCTAGCATAAAAAATATGGCTCAGCAATTATAGACATTTGACAACACTGAAGGATGAAGCTATTTTTTTTAATATATATATATAATGAACCATCTGTGTGAAATAAAAGAATCTGTATGAAAATGCATTTCGATATTCGTGCTGAGATTCAGTTTCTTTCCGACTAATATTGTCCAACTTATTGATTCGATAAATACAATGCAGATAATACCATAATATCATGATATTATTATTCAAATCATATAATCGGCAATTCGTGTAAATAAAACTTGCTTTTGGTTTAAAAGTATAATTTCCTTTGATGGTTGGGAGTCGTGATTCGTGAGCATATAATATGCTCATATTTATTTTGATTACCAATTAACACTAAAGCTTAATCAAATCATTACAGAGGGGTAGATTAGTAAATGAGTTTAAAACATTAGCTTTTGAGAGTAAAACTACATATTTTTGCATCAACTGAAACAGAGAGATTACCTAACGATTAACAAAGTTATTGATATATACACATAAACTGCTTTAACTCAATACAATTCTTTTGCATCAACTGCTTCAATGCACTTAAAAATGATCAAAGGTGTTCAATATTGAAAATCACTGCACACCGAATAAGACCAATATCGACAATTTCACAAAGTTAGTGGTCTGAGCATTTAGTAGCAGATGAAGAAAAATTGCAGACGATGTCCACTTCACAATTCACATCGAGATTAGAGCACATTAAAACTTCATTTTGTTTTACTATTTCACTTGTAGTACTCCTCCTATAAAACAACAAGAAGTTTATTCTGCAAACAATAAATTAAATATCAACATTAATCTCAGGTGGTTTGCATGTGGATGAAAGCCAAAACACAATTAATATTAATAATTTCATTTGACCGATGGCCATAATAAACAAGATTTCAACACACTTTTGGTCAAGCTAGTTTGAAATTTGATTGGGTGGAAGTAATAAGGGCATTTTGGGAATATGTTATCTCTCTCTCTTATTTCAGTTTCATTTCATCTATCAAATATAGAGTTTATGTGGACATATAACTCATTTATACATTTAAACTAGCTAGCTAGTTTTGAGTTGCCGATGTTGAGTCATCGAATCAAATTAAAAGTCATTGAGTAATTACTTGTAAATAGTTTATAGTTGAACATTCAGATCATAGACCATTAGATTATATACAATAAATAATATTAATAATTCAAACTAACATTATACTATCAATATCGAGAGTGACAATCTTAACTCGATACGAAAATTATGGTTTGGCTATTACTATGTCGTGTGTCGAATTAGTAGTTATCTGTCTGCGTGAAATAATTAATTTACCAAGTAATTTTATTATATGGAGTATCTAATAGTATATTTTATAATATTAATTTGGAGGTCTTCATTTTCTATAACTATAGTGTAATATTTTCACAATACTACACTTATAAACTTATTAAAATTCATTCATCTTTAATATTGTGTCGTATATATGAGCACGACATGACGACATAATTGTCAGTTCTAATTAACAAATCGGTTAATTGGATTAAAGCTTCATTAATTATATCGTTAGATAAACAAAAATGTCACATAAAGATAAAATTTGAACGTATAAAAAATGTGTGCAAAACCATGAGCTTAGTTGGATACAACTCCAAACGGAATTGCTTATATGTACTAGTACTATTTTATATGGAAGAATCAAAATTGAGTTTGCATTTATGTAAAAATACATTTGTATATAATTACAAACAGAGCCAATATTACAATGTAGTACTACTACTACTAGTATTTCAAAACCATTGTTCTTTCATAAAAATTTGTGCCCAAAATGAGCCCCTGCCCCCCACTACATGACAAATATCAAAGTCCTCAGAAACTAGTTGAGGTGAAATTTGTGCCCACTTGCACATAAATCCAAAATTCAGCGCACTCATATTAAATATTAGCGTAACGCAATATATATATATATATATATAAGTATGTTACCAAGGTAAGAAATTTAGGGGGAAAAAAGACTAAAAATGCGAAATGATGAATATCGAGGCAATTCCGCAACAGAGAAAATGATCTCTCTTCACCACAGTCACAATCCGAAGCCAAATCAATGCACTTCTTTAGCGGTGCAAAGGGTAGGCGCCCCACTTCCTCTCGTTTGGTCAATACTACGTCGTTTCGACCAGCCCCACGCCTACAAGAAGCTCGTGAAGAAGTGCACCATCCTGGGCGGCGGAGGCGTGGGGAGCGTGAGGGAGGTGGCGCTGGTCTCCGGCATGCCGGGGAGGATGAGCCGAGAGCGGCTGGATCGGCTCGATGAGGAGAATCACGTGATGATCTACACCGTGATTGAAGGAGATCAGCGGCTGGAGAATTATCAGTCCACAACCACCGTGCATGAGGCGGAGGACGGCGGCAGCGGAGCGGTGGTTATCGAGAGTTACGTGGTGGATGTGCCGGAGGGAAATACGGAGGAGGAGACCCGGATTTTTGCCGATACCGTTTTAGGCTGCCATCTTCGCTATTTGGCATATCTTAGTGAGAAATTAGCTTGACTGGGATTACTAATTGCTTATTGCTATGTAAATATATATATACAATTTTAATTAAGGTTTCATTACATTTTTCAATTTGAGTTATTAGTTTAATTATTAGTCACATTTTGCGTAGAGTTTCGTAATATTTAGACAGTGTACGTAGTTGTCGGTCACCGATTACCTGGGATTTTGGAAAATAACGCCTAGCTAAGATATTTTAATAAATTATGTTAAATGTAGTATAGCTTTTAATATTCACACATTGTCAAATTCATTTTACACTTCATATATAGTTGTCTTCCCATCCAAATATTGCTACTAGTAGTACAATATTGCCTTCCAATCCAGATATTCATCGTTATCTTGTGCAGAAGGAAAAGTTAAGGAAGCGATAAACAAAGGAAAAATGAAAATAAAATGCGATCAATTTGAAGTTCGTAAAGGAAATCGGTAGAATAGATGACTATGAAGTCGCAGCAGCCTATTTGCGCTTAATAGGAACGCTTCGTGTAAAGATTTTTTTTCCTCGGATTAATTAGTTATGGCGAGATCCTCATATTCGTCTGCTTACCTAATCATGGAATTGCCACGTGCCGCTATGTATTAAACACGTGGTTTTAACATTCAAACTCCAACAAACAACGCATGCATCCACGTGGACAATTTTAAAATTATACATTCAAAACTATATATATGTAATATAGTGACGTAAAATGTATATAGTAGTACAATTTTACACTTTCTATAGCTTTCACAAATCACTACCTTTTGATTATTAAAACACTTCAATGAAAAGATATCGTCGTACTTGGTTACAAATATTCTACAATTGGTAGAAACTAAGACAAGAGCATTAGGATTTTGGTTATTGTTGTGTAGAAAATTAAGTTCGTCATTCACGACCCAGCTCATATTGGTTTGGGCTATTGAACGATTGAGGCCCATGAAAGCCCATTTAGTTTGATCATCGTTAAGAATTTATTTTTTGCCACTATGCCTCAACGGAGATGGGCTGATGAAATGTAATTTTCTCCCCATCTTTCCTATCGACCACATTTAGAGAAATAAAATTTTCCAAATTTTCAAATAGACCCAAACCAAACAAATAAGGTACTATTGTCATATGGTAATGGTAAACAATACTATATTAACGCAAAAGAAAATTATTACATCCGAGCATAAACTCGATCCGTAATAAGCAATAACGCATTTTCAGTTAATTCATTATACATGACCGATTTAATATAATCTGCAGTATTTTATCCAAAACCAAAACAGTCATGCCATTCACAGATAGTGATTTCTCGGCTCTTCTACCACGAAATTTGCATGTGCATGTCATTTTCAAATTTGTGTATTTCAATGGGACATCGTTTTATAATAAAGTAACACCCGATTTGGTTGTATAAAAATGAATTACCATAATTTGGGGGAAATTAGTTAGTCACCGAAATCTAGGGATGGTATGGTGTGATCCGTTTATAATTATTTTAAGTTGTTAACTCTGCTAACTAATCAATGCAGTGTATTAAAAATGTCAACATAAATTTGTGTTGTGCTAACTAATCAACACAAATTTGTGTTGACATTTTTAATACACTGCATTGATTAATTATCAGAATTATAAATTTTAAAAATTTAGCAACCGATCACATCTCTCCAGTCCAACAGTATAACTCAGAGTTAGTCAAATGAAGTGGTGTCTTCAATTAAGGGATCGAATTGAACTCCTAAGTAGCAAGTTTGATTTGACTTATCATCGTCATGCGTTGTCTTCTAATAATTTAATTTTCCTGTGTATCTTTTATTTTACTCCATTTCTCATACACCAGAGATTTTGTCAGCATTTTTTACGTACTAGGAATTACTCCTTAATTTCTCAAAAATGTTGAGGGAAAACATTGGGGATTAGATAATAATACTCCATGATGCTCATTTTTTACATCACAGAAGTCCAAAACATAAGTATCAAATTCCGGTCCCTAGCTTAAAAACTACTCCGTAGTAGGAAAAAATAGCATTATTTTCTGTTATTACGTGACATGTCTCAAATTAATCAAAATGCTGAGTAGGTGTTAATTGTAGTGTTAGATCGATAAATATATTGAATATAAATATCCATATGAAAATATAAACTCATACTAGTAGTACTATTTATTTCTACTGTCACAATTTTAACAAAAAAATATACTACCATTATTTTTTTATGGCAATCTAGGCCTATAAATATCACTCTAATTTAATATTAGAAGAAAAGCAACAATATAAAAATCTGTGATTAGCAATTAGGAAATTCCTGGGATTTATGAAGACTCAATCAGTCTGACATATTTGTGTCGATCGTCTTCTTCTTACAAAACATAATTGAAAAAATCAATGCCCATAGCTTAACATGCATCGAACCGAAAGTGGCCCCTCTCATATTTTCTCAACAAGATAATTAATAAGTTGATTGAATTGATATCTTCAACAATTAATGGCAGACAATAAAGTCGTCCAAGTTATTTTACGGATGCCCAAATCTAGAAATCTCAAAATTGGTTCGACCGAACACGCTAATCTAATTACGAATCTGTCTCACTAATACCACTTTTTAAAACTTAATTCATAGGAGTAGATTATTATCAATTATTAATCGATCCCACACTTTGTAAAACTAATTAGTTCATAGGAGTAGATTAATTGCATTAAAAATATTTTTAATGGTTTTTTTGTTGTAGTGTTGACGACATGTCAAATTTAACAAAGTTGCTTTCTTTTATTCTCTTCATCCATAAAACACCGTTCTATTGGTGAATAACACAAATTTTAATGCGAAATAGTAGGATATAAAAGAGGAAAAAAATATAGGGAACATTAGTTTGTGAATTTATAATCATATAATTATATTTGTAAATAGAAAGGATGTATCATGAATCTTCATTAAGGTAAATAATGACAAAATATTGATAATATATTAAAGATAATGCACAATGGTATGTTCATTCGTATTAAGAAATTGGCCGTAATTGACTTCATAAACGAACGGCAAATCAGGAACGATACCTATTTAACTATTTTGATTAGATTAGGTGAAATTCTAGCCATGGCAGCCGCATATTTGGAAGTATTTTTTAGGCAAAAGTGAGTAGAAAATAGCAGCAGGAGGATTCAATTAGCGTAATTAAAGCTATTCTTCTCCCTAACTTCACGGCAAATATTTAAATAAGTGCGACAAAAATAAATAAAAATAATATTCCTCCTCAATTAGCCGATAGTAGCTTTTTTTTTGTGTGGTGTGATTGTGTGAATAGCAATGAGTTTGAGTAGGGCCCACCGGCCCAGCCCAAAAAAAGTAAACATTGCTAAATTAAACAAAAATGGGCGCGGGAAATAATGACGGTTAGGTTTTTATAACTGTCGCTGTAATCCAACGGTATGTCCGAGTCCGTGACATAAGTCTCTCCGACAAAACCAAAGACCTAGCTAATGATAAAATAATGCTATTGGCCCTCCTCCTTTTTTATTAGTCCTAAAAAAATAAAAAATTTAGGCCCACCACGTTGTACCATCCTTCCACATGCATTTCAGCCTGTGAGTAATCAGCGCTACTCCTGCCTACTAAATACTCCTCATTAATCTTGAAAAGCACAACTCTCTCTCTCTCTCTCTCTCTCTCTCCCTATTTTACCTTTTTCTTTTGCCACCATTCGCGGGAAGAAACTCCAAATCCAAGAAATAGAAAAATTTGTGGGCTTCTTCTGTCTTCCCCAGGTACCAAAGGAAATGCCAGATTTTTTTGTTTTTTGCCTTGTTTTTTTCATGGATTCTTTTAGCTATGTCTTATTGTTTCTTCTTCTTGTAATGTGACTCCCATCTTGAGTTCTAGGCTTATGACGAATTTCTGTGTTGTGGGTTTTAGTAAATATCCATTCTTGACTGATGATTTTGTAGGTTTCTTTCATTTTCTTTTCTTTTGTGTGTGTGTGTGTGGTGGTGGGGGGGGGGGGGGGGGGGGTGGAGGGGTGAAGAAGTTATTGAAGTAGCACTTCTCTATTTGCTTTTGATTTCTTTTTGGGAATGTGCATTTTTGTCCACAATTGGATTTTGCTTAATTTTTCCCAGATTTTTGTGTTGTTAATAAAACGGTTAAAATTTGGATAACTGAATAGATTTTCTTCCTTTTTAGCTAAGATTATGATTTTTTTTTCTTTGATTATTATATTACACAGCCTTTTTATATAAACTCCAATTCTAGCTATACATTGAAAACATATTCTAATTCTAGTAACTATCCTCTTGATTTGATTCTCATTAATCCTTCCTTGATTCTTGCCATAATTCTTGTTTTTGATTGAGATTTCTTTCCAACATTAGTACTTTATGAATGCAACTAATCACTCAAAATACAGAACAAGATTTAAGCTTTCAGATTTTGTCCCGTTTTGGCCGATTGCCTTAATCTTTGGCTGCCAATTAACTAATTACTGGAAATTCAGGAAATGGACTCTTTATATTTGAAAAAGGGAAATAATCAAATAAAAGATGACTGATAACAGAACATTGATGAGAGGCGCCAATTTAAATTAGAAATGTAAGTTGGTTGATAAGTAAAGGTGGGTGCTTTTTCAGTGGTCAGTTCTCTTTGCCGTAAAAATTCAAAGGTTTGGTGCACTCGTCAATGATTCCTCATCAACACTGTTGCTGATTAGATTTCAAAAGAAATTAGAAAACCTTTTCAGTTTGTTGAAATTTCTTCCTTTGAACTGAAGACTCTGAAGAAATCCCTTATAATGATGACTTTTTATTATTTTGTTGTTTTTTTTCTTCACTCCCTCACTTTATACATAGAACTGCAGCATCTTAAAAATTGAAAAAAAATGTTTATTCTTTCTTGTGTATATATACATGATTATACAGATGATCGGTAGTTCAAAATTTTTTCCTCTGAATTTCCATTCTTGTGTATATAAAGTGCTGCACTTTACTAATTTAGTCCTTTTTTTGGTAGATTGATAAATACAGAATGGAAAAAAGGCAACTAGATTTCAATGCACCACTTATGTCTGCAAGGAGATATTCTTCACCTTCAAAATCTTCTGATCTAGCTAAACGGAAGGTGGTCGAGAGGCCACTGCCCTCCCGGCAGCAATCTCTTCAACCTACGAAATCCAACTGGGACAGTGAGGAGGTGACGATGACCAAACCAGCATCCGTTCCATTTCACTGGGAGCAAATCCCGGGAAGGCCTAAAGGTGAAGTCGAGAGCCATGCACATACCCCGGAGGAGTCAAACACACCACGTCTTCCTCCAGCAAGGGTATCAGACGCAATAAGGCGCAGTTCGGGCGAAATCCCAAAGATTCCTCCTGGCCGGTTATCTGGTCCCTTGAGATACTTTTCTGGTGACAGAACGAACGATCATAACACTTACAGGTCGAATGCTGAAGCATTTTCCTTCACTGATCATGCTAGTCTTTTGGAGAGATTGAATGATAGTTTGAACTGTAAAGATGATTCGGATTCAGAGAGTGGAGATGACACATATTCGGATGCACTCGACACACACTCAATGACAGAGTCATGGTCCTTCAACTACAGTGTGAGTGGGATAAGTGGCTACTTGAGTTCAGGCGTGAAGCCATCCGGAACGTTCTCTGTCGACACTCAAACTCGAGACTTCATGATGAATAGGTTCCTGCCTGCAGCCAAGGCTGCTGTTCTGGAAACACCTGAATACGCTGTGAAGAAAGCGGTTCCAGTTGCGGAGAAGCCACAGAGGCCGGTTTCTAGGGAGATGAAGCCTTCACTCAGACAATACAGTTCGGATGCATTGCCATATTACACTCAGTATATCAATAATGTGGAAAGCGAAGATGAGGATCAGGAGTCGGTTGCTCCTCCTAGTAAAAAGTCTGGGAAAGCTTGGGGGATCCTCCCTCGTTTTTGTGTCAAGAATTCATTGTGCCTTCTGAATCCTCTGCCTGCATTGAAGTTGAAACCCAAAAGCCGGGATCCTTCCCCTACAACGCGTGATGTGAAAAGATTCACAAGAAATGCACATAGTGGACCACTTGACAAGGTGATCATCTCTCAAAACTAGCCTATTTCATTTTCAACTATATAGATGAAATTATTTGCAATTTTGTTGATGATCTCTTGAATCCCTGCAGAATGCTTGCCATGTGGTACAAAAGAAGAAATTTCATTCGGGATTGCTATCTCGGGATCTGCCAGGAATCGACAAGTTTAGCAATCAGTTTGACTCACACAGATCAGCAGGAGTGTCTCCAATGGGGCGCCAGCGAAGTGGAAACATTTCTCCATATCGTAACGAATCCCCAAAGTCTCCATTTCGCGAAGGAGCAGGGTTTCTCGGCGTCCCTAAAGAGACCGAGGCTTTCAATGCTAAGATTGCTTCATCGCGCAAGATGTTCAAGGCCCTTCAAGACGTGTCTGGGAATCAGATAAGCGCAGCCCCTGCAGCCGATCCTGTGGAGAAAACAGTGTACGTAGATTACGTGAAGAAGAAAGAACTTCCCACCACAAAATCTCAAGTTCTTGATGCCTCCAAGGCCAACACATTGAAGGAAGCCAAAACACTAACTCCTAAATCCATACCTTCTGCATTTTCACATAACTATGCTGCTGATGCAATGGAAGATTTTAAACCGATGCAAAGCCATAATCAACAATCGAGAAACGAAGCTCCCTGTGAAGCTAAATTCGTAGTGAAGGAAGAAGAGAAACTAGAGCCGGACAATGGAACGCAAGAGATGGATCCTCCTATGAAATCTTTACCTCCGCCACTACCAAAATCTCCATCTGAATCTTGGCTTTGGCGTACTCTGCCTTCCATGAATCCGTTTGCTAACTCACGTCGAGGCAGCCCTCTTCACCCCAAGAAGCTGCAGAGGCAGAAGACCTCAGCCACTAGCACCAAATGGGAGACTATTGTAAAGACTTCTAACTCGCGACATGATCATGTCCGCTACTCAGAGGTGTGGACACTTGACTCTTGACACCTATACTTGACCATCACTGTTTTGTGTCATCTTTTCTCACTGGCGTTTGCGTTCTTGCAGGAGCTCGTGCATCGTGCTTCGTACCCGCGGCCTATGAAGTCGTAGGACACCATATGGCCAATGCTGCCGTGGTTCTATTCTTTGGAAAGTGTCAGATTTGGCAGACCTTCCAGCTATACTAATTTTACGCCTTCCCCAATTTTTCGAGAAAATACAATACGAGTTGATGAGCTTTGAAGGGAAGTGATTATAGTTTTTTTTCACACCCTCTCCTTTTGATATGGTGGTGAGGTTAGGATGAAGCATGTGATTTCTGATCATCATATGCTCGACGTGTATATATAATACACGGTGTATTGTTTGTCGAGCTCTTTCTTCGTGCAGTTTCAGAAAGTTCATTTTCTTGTTATGTCTGAACAAGGAGGTTCAGCTTGTCCTTTTATAGTGTATGTCGTTGCCAAATGAATCGATCATCACTTGTAAAATTATACTCTCTCTTTTCCAACAAGCATCGATAACTTCACAGTTTTGAATCTAAGAGTGTTTTTGTTTTCATAAAATTGAGATTTGGATTTAGGAATTTGAATCTTCAATTCAAAAAACATCGCTTGGTACATGAATTTGGTTTTGGAATTGAATTTCAATTGCAAATCCTCCAAATTCAGTTCAAATTCTTTGGCTAAAACAAATATTTGGATTCCAAAATCCAAATAGTTGTAAAATTGGATATCTTCCAAACACAAGCTAGGCATGCACTCGTACACAAAACTCAATATATAGAGTACATAAATTACAAACAGTAATGTATATGAATAAATCATATATTCAATTAAATTTTTTTATTATATTTTAATATACTCCCCAAAAATATAATTGAGGATTAGAATATAATTTATACTATCAATTAATTAAGTTGACAGAAAAAAAATTCAAATTCAATTCGATAAATTCCCAATTATAACACAACACAATTTGATTTCACTATAAAGTAGAGAACATATTATTGGCACTTGGCCCAATTTCAGTTGAGTAATACTACATTTATTTGGGACTGATGTCAATGGGCTTATTCCTATAATTTGAGGTATGAAGTTTCAGAGGCCCATAATATTTGGGCCTAAGGTTAATGCCATGTCTTAATGGCACATAAATACATGGCGACGAGATCACGACTAACTAATTAGGACATGAAAATAGGCTGTCAAACATAATTTCTCATTTATTAACGATGATGAGGTCCCCTACTTGTTCTCTTTAATCTTCATTAATTCTTCTAATTTAAGCGCAAGCCCGAATTAAATAATCACATTTGCCGCCCCTTTCAAGTCAATGTGTGGGGGTCCATCCTCCCATAATTTAATATGTGTTCACACACTAATCTGAAAATATGATATGATCATGTAAGTAAATAGTAACAAAAAAGTTCAATCCTTATAACCTACGGAATATGGTTATCCTCTGAAGGAAGTTCAGATTTTAAAATTTCCTTTTCGAGAGAGAACTGCAGAATAATCGATGTCGTGTAGAAAATTGAAGAAATAGAAGAAGAATTAATAATCCAGTACAACATTCAATAATTAGTACTGTTGTTTAATTGTCGGGTCCAAATCACAATCAAGCCCAATCAATATAATTTATTAAAGGGGGTCAAGGTAACAATTATTAAATATGATTGCAAATTGACTGATAACCATCCCGCATTTATAGTATTCTTGTTCTTAATGAAATCTATCCTATCCCATATGATTGCATTAAATATATTATATATATGGTGTACACATATTATTTCATCACCTATATATGATGATACTACAATTTAATAAATAAAAATCATTGCTTAGCTAGGTTGCAGTCGATGAATGAGGGGTTAAAGCAAGCGAAAGCTTCGTGTTAATATCCGAGTGGTCGTTGCCATCTTTGCTGCTGCTTAAACTGAGGCTCAATCCCAGTTTTAAATCTGCTGGAAACCACTTCTTCTCCTCATTCATCTGTACATGAATACTAATTATGGTCATGATTATGCTAAACTAGGTTTATTTCATTTGTTAATTACCTGAATAATATTCTCGAGATTGTGCTTGGAGTTATGAGACGCTAAGAAGCCCGATTTCTGATGATAATTAATATGAATGCTGTCGATGGAATTACTATTCCAACGAGATTGTGGCCTTAAATTCCAATTGTTGTTGGATTTGGAGATTTCTTTCTCTTTGGATTGATCTTGGAGCCATCTTCTTCCTTCTAGGATCCGGCTAGAGATAGACCGTTTCTCTAGGGTTCCGACCTCTGAAATTAGTCCCGGTCCAAACCTAACTTTTGGTTCGTGGCGATAAGAAGACCATGGATGATACCTGCCTTGTAATGAAAATAAATGTGATATATAAGTGGCATTTTGATTATGTGATGATTTAATTTGATCATGACAAGAACCTGTAAGAAGAAGAAGATAAGGGTTTGATCTGATGATAATTGTGATCAAGTTGATTATTCAAATTCCTTGAAAAGACAATGCCACCATTCTCCATTCTCAACTCATGAAATGGCCTGCATTTCTCAGTATAAGGTGATGATGAGCTTGAGAAGTAGCCTCTCCCTTGGATATATATCCTATTTGCTCGACCTATTACTATTGCATATGCAAATATTCATAAAACAAAACTCTCAAAAATCAAACATGATTTATAAAAATGAAATCAAATGTACCTCGTCCGGATTCATCGAGCTTCTTACCTCTATACATCTGAAATAATGAGTAATATAATTATGAGAAAAATAGGAAGTTTAAGAAAAAGAGATATTTGAGACTAGCCTTGTGCACCTGGAGATGACTCTTGACATGAGAGATGCCAAGTCCTCTCACATTCATCAATTGAAGCACTGCTTTCGGAGTAGCTCCTGCAAAATATAATAAATCCAAGATTGATTACATCACATATTTCATATATTTATGCATATATATATATAATGTAGATGAACAACTTACTTTCTTGGCCACCTAGTCTTTCAATGGCATGGACAAAGGAGAGATGGAGCTCAGGAGTCCATTTAAGCCTTGGCATCTTGGATCGGATGTATTGTCGCACTGCATTCTTCTTATCCTTGCCATCTTCGTTGTCATTGTCATTGTCATCCTCGGATCTCCCTTGCTCCCCTTCTTGAATGCTTATGCCCGACATTTGAACCATGGGATCCTCCACTACAATGTTGCTGCATGCATCCTCGTTCAAGTCTATCGAGGAGAGGTTCGCCGATGAATCTGATGATGCTGCCATCTTCTTGTCTTCTTCTCCACTCAAACTCATCTTCTCTTCACTGTCGATCAAGGAGAGCTTGTCTTGGGATTCAATTGTCTTAAATCAGATCAAATTAGGTTAAATGTGTCATAAAAGATCAATTAAAAAAATATAGTACACTTGAATTATTAAAACAATAAACAATCTTGACTAAAATTGATTATGCATGTAGTATGAAATTTGTGTACAGCTTAATATACTTGCATGTAGCCACTAGAGCAGTACTGGACTATGGGTTTATAGTTTTTTACAGATGGCTGAGGGTGGGAAATTTTCAAATAATTCCTTATATTAATAGTTTCATTCAGCTTCATTGATAGAAGTAGATTTGATTTAAAAAACTCCAAATGGGCAGGTGAGACAGTTGAATATATATGCAGAATTGAAAGAGTTTGATTATACAGATATACTTAAATCCACCCTCACCCCACCCAATAAAAAAAATTTAAAGGACGAATAAGGGAAGCAATTTGAGGGGACAAAAATAAAGAAGTACTTGTAATTTTCTATTGTTTCCCAATGAAATTTTATTTCTTCAGATCAGAGTAATAGTAACTTACAAAATTAAGAAGCAGTGGAACTCAGAGTTAGAGGCTGAGAAAGGGAATTTCTAAATTCCCATTAATTATTTGCTATTTTCCAATTGTAGTAGGAGCATAATTTTTACACCTTCATTACTTGCAAACAAATATCTCAATATATGGGGAAAGGGAAAACCCTAAAATTGGGATAGAAAGAGGCAGGATGACATGCAGCCTACATGAAATTAAACATGAATACATAAAACTTTATAAATATCCTACCTAGAAAGGATGATATCTTCAGAGATTAAACTCTAAACTCTGTGAATCAATTTTTTTTAAATCGGTTTAGTTTGTAAAGCTCGAAAAAGGTTCATGGTCTTTGATTCGAGCAATATAGAAGCATCAAACCAATAGCCATTCAAGATACAGTTAGTTCAATAAATGATTAAAATTCATAGGGGAAAAGATAATATATTGGTCATCAAATAAGAATTACGACTACCAGGGTTTCTCATAAAGTAAATATTTCAATCAAGATACATACAAACCCTTGAGATATTCGATCTTCTTGCAGATAATCGTCGTTCCCAATCGGACCGACCCAGCCGTCAGTCGATGCTCTCTGACAAGAGAATTAAATAAGGAAAATCAAACCACCAAGATATCATGTTGGAAATTTTTTTGATCAAGATGAGGATGTGGTTGAAGAAAAGGTAGAGAGAGAGGGTTGAGATTGTGCAGTTTGATTCAACAACTGAATAGTGAGTATTAGTCAGAATAATGAGATATTTACCTAGACTTTCATGCATAATTGCTGGAGGGGTGGGTGTAGTTTCTTAATGGGGAAAACAATGAAAATTCAACAATGGTCGGACACTCCACTTGTTGTCTACTGTGGAATAATGTAATAATTCTTGAATTATGGATACAGATGAAGAAGGGGTCCATTGGCTGTTGAGTATCATGTGACTTTCCCTAAAACATAAAACCATTTTTTTTCTATGACAGTTGTCCTATTTACAAATACTATTTTTTTATCCTATTCAAGTGATTATCTTAATTGCTTTGTTTCATCTCAGCTAGTGACTCTGCTGACTTTGATTTATCTATTGATCAACGTCAAAGAAGAAATCATCTTTCTTTCTGGGCATTATATGCTTTCCAAGAAATACGTCACTTTGAAAATGGATTCCCTATCAACCTTATCTTACCTAAAAACAAAGACTTTCATTCTGTACAATGTGAATTCACAATTCTTTGTCCACATGTGCTTCATTTCATATTCATCATTATTTAGGGTTTCCATAAATCAAGATCAATTAAATAATAGAGGCAACATTTTTTTTGTCTGCGAACTTTGCTAAGGTTGGTCTGTAACATTTGAAAATATCTTTTCAGGTCCATTAACTTCAATGTAATATAGTTTAAGCTACTCTTTACTATTTCAAATTTGGACGAAAATACTCTCAAGCCCATGAAGGGCATTTCAGTCTATGTCTTTCACTCTTTACTATTTATAAAGAAAAGTGAATAAATAGATTGAAATGCCTTTTATGAGTTTGAGGGTATTTTTGTCCAAAAAAGTTTAAAATAGTGAAAAAGTAGCTTAAACGATATTACATCGAAGTTAATGGACCTTAAAAAGTTATTTTCAAATGTTATGAACCAAAATTGATACCTTGGTAAAGTTCGCTCACAAAAAAAATGTTCCCTCTAATATGTGCTCCATCCGTCCCACTCTAAGTGGAGCATTTCTATTCCGGCACGATATTTTTTGTAGTGTTTTTTTGTAAGTTGGATGGATAAAATAAGAGAAAGGGAAAAAGTAGAGAGAGTGATTTCTATTTTTAAAAACATACTACTATCATTTAGAGTGAGACATTTTAAAAAGGAAAATAATTCACTTAGAATGGGACGGAGGGACGAAGGGAGTAATATATGTACACATGTACTCGGATGGAAAACAACACATTCTGCCAAAATATTGAAATGTATTTTGATAAATGTCATCATCTACGTTTTAAACATTAGGACATTCTTGGGGATGCGCTTGAGACCATATGTCCATATATATTCACTGAACATAAATTTTGATAGAAAAAACACTTTACACTGATATTAATTAGCCTATATATATTAAGTAAGAAAATATTTACAAATTTGATGAATGAAATATATATATAGAGGAAGGAATGTATTCAAATAAGAACATCTTACTATATATGCTAACTACTTAAGAAGTACCCAAAATTTTGTATCACACGGTACAAATTTGATCTTAAATGAAAATTAAATTTGATCAATTTGATAACATTTTTGGACCACTAAATTTTTATTCATCAAAGGATGCTCTAACATTATTGCAACCATATAGAGTAAGATATGTACGTATTTCACAGCGTATATGCAAACGTGGCTTCTCAATTTCCAAGCAAATTACGAATACAAAGCTGACATCAAGCTCTTCAAAAGTTTTACATTCAAGCATGATCATTGTATAATGATTACTTCCGTCATTTTCATAATTTAATGCGACGTGTCCAAGAAAATGCAGTTAAATTAAATCGCCATGAACAAGTTATTTTCACCCACGAAGAATATCTCAATGCTTCCAATATTCGTAAGTTAATTGCACCACAGCTAGATGCATATGGTCGTAATTAAAGAATGAACATTTAAGTAGAAATTGATGTATTCTTGGTGGAAATCTAACTGCAATAGTACTAATTAGTCAATTTTGGTGGCAATTTCTGTGTTCCAAAATCATCACCTATTGTTCCTTTTAAGTTTATATGTATGTGAAACCTTATTTTATCATCCAAAATTCACTTCAATGATTGAAACCGTGACATTACGATGACATGTTATAGGGTAACCTATTGTTTTTATATGAAAGATATAAAATAAATCACCTTATTTTTATTTGTTAGGAATAAATATTTGAAATTTAAATTATAAAATAAATACAAGATCGATAAGGTTAGATTGAGAAGATAAAAATATTGAGATACGTTAATTGATATATTGTTAAAAGGTTGGTATACAATTGATAAATTTAAAATTACTTAATTATAAATATATTGTTAAATGGAACATTTATTTGAGCAAAATGATTAAGTAATGAAAATATAAAATTGAGTAGTGAAAAATAAAATGACAAATATAATAAACTTAATAATAACTAATCCATCAAATCCAGTTAAATAGATTCCTTCATAACTCCTTGATTGAGTTTGTAAGTAGCTCCCAATTTACTCTATCAACCGATTGGGTGATTTAAATATCAAATAGTAGTATATGTGTCACCTGCATTTAACTACTAATAATTTCACACCGTACGGTACAATGCAGATGTATAATGAAATTTAGATTTGTGATGACTCACATTTGATTACTTAATTTATAAGTATATATATATTTAATATATTGTAGACTAATCTATTACTAAATCAGTATAAACTGTTTGATCAGCTGGCCATCATGAGCTAGCTAGATAATCTCGATTTTGAATTTCTAAATTTCTGTAGATTTGCAATACGGTATGACTCATGTGTGTATATTATTTTGTTTTAATGATTAACGTGAGAATGCATGTAACAACATTTCTTAATTTTATCTATAGTGTGCACAATCCCGGTCTTGTATCAATAAATAAATAAATAAATACTTAAATGACAAGGTCTTCAATTCTAAATGGAAAGGAAATGGAATTATATTGCTCTTCTTTGACGTGTAATTGCTATATTTTGCCTATGGATTAATGTGGCATTTAGGAATAGTTACTGCTGCTTGGTCAAGGTTAGTTTTAATAAGAATAATTAAATGGTAGATTTCTAAAATCGAGGCCATTCAATTAAATAATTGAATGTGGCACATAAGCTTTTATGCATTAACCACCTTTTGATTAATTTTGGTCCCCACTCAGATTTTATAGTCAGATTTGCATCTCTACTATTTAAGTAATTTAGGATTGCTAATCCAAGATAATTAGTAGCAATATTTTTTAATTTGATGGTGTTTGTTGACTATGTAACATGAGTATATAATACTCATTCTGTTCCGTCCCTAAAGAATATGAACTTTGGGTTATATAATACTCACTCCGTCCCTAAAGAGTATGAACTTTGGGTTCAGCACGAGTATATATACCTTCATGATAAATAATTAAATATATGATAAAGGACTGATATGACTTTAGAGATGGAAAATTAATTATTGTGACTAATATATCCATGTATATAATTACGATAAATTGTATTTTCCTAGTTGTCTAAAAAAATACTACTATATGGCATTATATATCATATACTCCTACTACTTGTTGCACTAATTTGCAGTTGATACTAGTTAATTTCACATTAGCCATCCGCTGACAAATTTTGTGTATGTTAGTTTAATACGGATGATAAATAGTGAATAATTATATTTATTCTTTAGATAATAGTGTTCAAAATATGATTAAAGTATAAAAATGAGTCAATTAAAGAAAATTTTAAAAAGTGTTCATTTTCTGATTGGGAATACTCATATGAGGGTGTGTTATGGTGACAACAACTTTAAAGTGACTACGTACCACCAACTTCGTGGTGTCACGTGGCAGGTTATCCTGCAATATTAGAGCGTATCATGCAATATTCATTATTAGGCGTTTTAGATGGATTTATACAAATTGCATGATAGTAATAGATGGATTGAAATATAGATTGTTGAGTATTGCATTATTGTCTATAATGAAAAATAACTGTATACAAAAGCAATTAGTCTATATATAATGTAAATTAAACATTCTATGTCTATAATACAATACATAACAATCTACACTCCAATCCACTTATTACTTTCATGCAATTTGTAGAAATCCATCTAAAACGCCTACTAATAAATATTACAGGTTATGCCCCTAGTATTGCAGGATAAACTTTATATTAAACTTTTATAGATTCGCATTCATTCGATACCGATCAACTCCGGTACAGCATTTTCAAGTTCATAACAAAAATAACAATTCATAGTGTACATGTCAGGAATTGGACATGATCAATGTTTTAATTGATTATCAAATATTTGTTTATAAATTGTAACATACAGTTATATACAGATCTAGAAAAGGGCTGGACTAAAATTTTAAATCTTGGTAGGCGCCTCGCTAGCTGCCATTTGAAATGAAATATTTTTTGTTTGACTATTGTTCGTCATTAAGGTCCATGCATAGCACATTCCAATATTCCATCCATTATTCCATCAAATATTCACTGGATTCTCTCTATAATTGTCATACTCGTAGTATACATTAATATGGAAATTGTTAATACTAATATCAAACAATTAAATATTCGTACAAAGTTAGAATTGCAATATTTTAACTAATATACATAACATGATCATGACCGCTTAATTTAGTTTGTCAAATGAGTGCATTCTTTTCCAACCATGTTTAATATGTAGCACATATTCAAATCAGTATATATCTTTTTTAGCATAAAAGGTTTGTTAATAAAACCTTAAATTCATTTTCAAAAACTTGTGTGATCAACCCCCCCTCCCCCCACCACCCACACACCACGAGATCCAAAAAAATAGTACTAGTAATTGTTTTTGCATATAAAAATGATTGTGTTAAGTAACAACAATGGCAATGAGTTCCCAATAAAACATTTATAGTGATCAGAAGTGACGGTTACAAAACTGATATATAATTGTTTTTACTAAAGAGTGAATGAATATATTTTATTAAAAACATAATAAAATCCGGAATACCAGATTTTGTCAAAGGAATTGGTGATATTTCAACAAGAATAAAGCTATGCGGCCACATTATGGTCAGCCATAAATTAATTAAATAACAAAATAAATTGATTTTTTTTCAAATTTTTGGTGTAAAACTACTTGATTTTACTTTTATATCATCTTCATTATATGTTGCTCAACATGTTAGTGTTGCTCTTTCGTAGTTTTTGCCCAACTTATTACTACTGTCATTTCTTGATTGTTGCTAAACGTATACAGTAATTCGTGATATTAATGTGTTTTACGTAATGGAATTCAAAGATGAGTATCAACTCACAAGTCCATTCACACACATATAAGTTTATATCGGTAATTCTAATTTTTTTATACTTGTAAATGGACTAAATTGACTCTTTATGGCCGGCCACATTATGGCCATTTAGCATCACTCTTTCAACAAATACCTCTAAAAGTTATAAATTTGAAAATTTGTTATCTATTTATGGTTAAAAGTCTAACTTTGCCTTTTTATTTTATGTTGTAATAATCTAGAAACTATGAAGGATTTCGTAATTAAATCAGTTTCCCTAAATTCGGAGAAAATATTCTCTAGTCCAGACATACAACATGTCAAGATGAGTTGGTATGCCCAACCACTAATATTTCGACAAATAGATCCATAAAGAATCACTTGCATATGGAAGTTCAAGTAAATATAGAATTTCTTCCTAAAATTGTGATCCTCAATAATATTTATACAAATACAAATTTAAACATATATTTAGCATAATTAATTAACATAAGTCATACGCAATATCATGGCATACTTTAATTTTTCCTCTTTAAAATTTAAAAAATAAGTAATTTAAAAATTTTACACTGGATTATTCATACATTCTGTAAACATAATACTACTAGACAAACAATTTATCTTTAAATAAAGTAGAGTTGTTAAGATTGATAGCATGATTAATTTGATTAATAATGATAACGTGCGTTTAGAACTGCTGAAATTAATCAAAAATTAATTAATATGCTGATAAAATTAATATTAATTAGTTAATTTGCTGCTAAAATTTAAAATATAACCTATTAAATTAGTGTTTTCGTATATGTATACATAAATATAAAACAGGAAAAATTAAATGATGAAATGTCATGACATATTATGACTTATCTTTAAATTATGCAAAATATATGTATGAATTTGTACTTATATAAATATATTTGACAATTACAATTTTTGAAAAACTTTCTATATTTATTTGAATTTCCATATGCAAGTGATCCTTTATGGATCCATTTGTCAAAATATTAGTGGTTGGGCATACCAACTCATCTTGACATGTGGTGTGTCCGAACTAGGGAATATTTACTCCTAAATTTGAAACCTAAACATTTCTTCTCTTGATTTTTTATTCGAATGCCAAGTCACTTATTCTAGTACTTTTCATGCGTCTATTAATTTGTTTGATTAAGTGGTTGATAATGCGAATGGTAAGCAACCGAAACTATTATTGCAACATTTATTGAAAAATCTATTTATAGCAAAAACAAAATCATGCTGGAATATTGCTTCTATAGTTTAATTTTCCTTTTCTTTTTAAATTCAAATCCAATCCAATGAACGTATACCTAATCTTTTTTTAAAATCCAAGAACATACACAATTTCTTCTTTTGTGAGAAAAAAAATACAGAGTATGAATTTGCAATTGTTTTGAGTTAAAGTTACTCATTTAAATTTTAAAGAAACAGGACTCCTAGCTTTGGAAATAATACTATTGCACTTGGAAAATGATTTTTAAATAACGAACAAAATGAAATTAATGTGATCTCAATGAGTGTGGTCGAGTGGGATGGAACTCGTCCATCCTTAATAAATAGTCAGGGGATCGATCCCACAAAAATAGATTCTTTCTATTTTTGGTAAGTCTTTTATTTTATAAAGTGAGCTTCTTTCTACTTTTGGTAAGTCTTTTCTCTTATAAAGTGGGCGTGGAGAACGAGTATTACTTTAATCGCTTTTTCTTTCTACATCTCTCCTACTTTGTCAATAGCTTCTTTCTATTTTTGGTAAGTCACTCCACTAACCATACATTAATCACTATTTCTTTCTACATCTCTCATACTTTGTCAATTTCACATTAAAACACTTGTCGTCCCCAAAGTCCCTATTTTTACGGGATGGAGGGAGTATAGGCTACGGTTGTTACTCAAAGTGGATGGACATCTCTGTTTTTAATTTCACTTCCATTGTATGTTCATGTAAGCATTTTCATATGATTTCTTGATTTGGCGAAGCATTATCGGCTGAAATGGTGTAGGTAAAATCTGATCCAGCAGATATAATGAGGAAGAAGAGGATTTATCAGAAGATTCAATATTGGTAGACTAAAGAGTGAAGCTCACAAACACGACCCAATAAATACACCAATCTTTATTTCTCACAATTTGATTATTATTGCATGTCACATTCTACAAACCAGTTCCTAACAATGTAATTCATTCAAATAGAATCATTTCACAAATTCCTAATCCCATTCTTCAGCTGTCCAAAATCAAAACCGCAGCTTTGTCTTTCTACAAGTTCGAATTTTTAATACTCCTAAATAACATGTCACAAAATCTTTGAAACAAAATCCAAAAGCGAATAGCTCCTAATGTTCTAAAAACGGATGAGTTAGAACAAGCACATTGCCTCCCAAGATGATTTTACATGACCTAATACTTGATCACACAAGGGGATGATCTTATTACATTTGAGCTTCTTCATCTAACTACATGATTAGGGCTGCAAAATTAGTTCTCAAGTTTCGGGTATACCCAATCCCGACCCAATACCCAACGAGTTTTGGATGCTCGAAACCTCAAATTATGGGTTCGAGTGATTGGTGTAAGGATTTTTTTAGGTTTCCGGGAATCCAAAAAGTACCCAATTAATATTTGTTTATAGATTTGTGCATTATTATGGGGTAAATTTATTTAATCACTCTTAGTTTTAACAATGTTTTCATGCCTCCACCCATTCAACTTTAAGTTCCTTTTGCTCAGACCGATCCGCCACCGCTACGTCCCAAATGACTATTATTCTGTATATGCATAGTCATATTATCATAATAATGAGAAAATAATAGAGGTAAAATTGAAGTTTAAACATTGCACATGTAGGCAATAAGTTTTATGTTAATTTTGATAACTCTCGTACTCATTACAAAATAATTTATATAAATAGAATAAATCATAACATAATAATTTTGGATTTATAGGTACCCGAATAGTCAAGTTCAAGTACTCGAATTCACATGTGGATCAAGTATTGTATAGCATAAATTAGAAATTTTGGATTCGAGTACCTAATTTTTTGGGTTTGGATTCCTCATATTCTACTCTGTCACCTCCCTTTCTCATTGTTGAGGCTGAGCAATCCAGGCCTCAATTCTTTGTTACAGAATTCCTCATATTCTACTCTGTCACCTCCCTTTCTCATCACCTCAACCACTCTCAACGACGGTGTTAGTTCAAATATCTCGACAGCTATCGTCGATGGCCCCTTCACACCATCCATCGATCCCTCAAGACTCACACTGAAATCCTTCTTCCTCACTGCGAAGCTCACAGCCTTGGCGATTTCCTCCAGCTTCGATACCACGGTAGAAAACGTCGCTGCCGTCACAAATCGTGCCCTGCCGTTTGCGCCTTCCTCAAACAACACCCTGACAGATCAAAACCACTCGAGAAAGAGATTATGTCGAACGCATTCAAGCTAGCTGGCTTCCTTTTGACCTCCGGCTCCGAGTCCGATTCTGACTGCGATTGCTCGGAGAGGCAATCGTCGAACAGATTCTCATCATTAACGCTACACAGCATGTTATCCTTGTTTTCATCTAATGAGCGCAGCGGAAATTGCAGACAAGAATAACAGATCTAGATTCATAATCATATTGCAAGTTGAGCACGTAATACACAACAGAACTAAATCTTACTTGTTGTTGTGTTTTCTTCTACGATTGTGTCCTGCAAGTTGAATCCACTACTATCGAGGTCCACGTGTATTCTGATCCGATGCAGGAACAATTCCTCGGTACAATCGCTCTATAGAGAAAGCTAGGAATTCTCTACAAAGTTTTACGTATTTTCTCTCTAATGCTACGATATTTTTCATCACCCACAATGGAGAATAAATAACCATTATATAGACAAAGAGTCATTTGGGTTTCACGATTGTTGGGCTTATTGACTAATTATAATTGTAGCCCAACTATAATTATTTAATCCATATTAATCTAATCTAGCCCATATCCTTTCAATCTCCCACTTGGACTAGCATTAGATATAATACGCAGTTCCAACTTTGTACCCTTGAGCGGATCAAAATACACTTATAGTGTGACCCTTTAGGCCCTCATTATCGACGACGATCTAATCGAAGTCTGCACAAAACTCCTAGACTGCGTTGGCAGCGTAGCTCGATATATGAAGGACGTTTACGTGAATTCGGTAAACAAGCCTTTACACAAAGTTTATAGTAATATCCTTTCATTCACGAACCACCCGATTGAGCCTAAGATTTGTCATGTGTCATCCAAATAGCTCAATCACTTTATCTCATCTTCATTAAATGACTCATTCGATCATATTCAATTACTTTAATTGAATATATCTTTGCATTGGCCAATGACTTAATGGTCAAGTAATATAGAGAATTTGAGTGTTCTCTCGAAATTCTAATCGAGGAATGAATCTCATTCTTGGCTCAACTACCATTTCCATTTATCTTATGATGTACCCAACACAAGTCCGTGTCTTAATCCTCCGAGGGGAGGCAAAGCGTTGTACAAGGTCAAAGCACACCACTCAACAAACAAAATGTGTAATGACCTCAGATCCAAGGACTATTACATACTTCATGTACTAATAAACTGTAGACACTCAACAAAACAGTTTAATAGTAGGGTATACCAATACTCTCCAAAGTATACCATGTGTCCATCACGAGTATCTAATATCTCATAGTTGTGAGAACAACTACATTCTCGAAGAATGTGATGCAAACCACATGCTAACCTATAACATATCACCAATATCCCATTCTTGATGATCATTGGTTAGGGCTATTTTAGAATTATACTATATCATTAATGTCTCACACCATTAACGAGAGTCACAATTCAAGGGAACAAATATTTAGAATAAAATCAAACATTTAAAACAATTATTCCAATAAGTGCACAAAACCCATAGGAAATAAAATTTTCATATAATGTGATCAAGTAATATTGTCTCAACACAAAATGTTTCTAAGACATATAAAACTGTAACTCCCACTGATTCAAAGTCATATACCAACATGCATAACACCTAAGCTCTCAAAGTGCTTGTTGTGTTTTGCTATACATAACGGTTTGGTGAAAGGATCAGCCAAGTTATCATCAGTGGGTACTCTTTCTAATTTTATGTCGCCTCTTTCAATTATTTCTCTGATCAGATGATATCTTCTGGGAACATGCTTCTTCCTGTTCGTAGCTCTGGGTTCTTTTGCTTGCGCAACAGCACCAGTGTTGTCACAATACAAAGGTATTGCACTATTGGCACTCGGTATTGCACTATTGGCACTCGAAATAAAATTTTCATATAATGTGATCAAGTAATATTGTCTCAACACAAAATGTTTCTAAGACATATAAAACTGTAACTCCCACTGATTCAAAGTCATATACCAACATGCATAACACCTAAGCTCTCAAAGTGCTTGTTGTGTTTTGCTATACATAACGGTTTGGTGAAAGGATCAGCCAAGTTATCATCAGTGGGTACTCTTTCTAATTTTATGTCGCCTCTTTCAATTATTTCTCTGATCAGATGATATCTTCTGGGAACATGCTTGTTCCTGTTCGTAGCTCTGGGTTCTTTTGCTTGCGCAACAGCACTAGTGTTGTCACAATACAAAGGTATTGCACTATTGGCACTCGAAATGACACCCAGTTCTTTAACGAATTCTAACAAAGCAACAACTTCTTTGGCAGCTTCAGATGCAGCAATATACTCGGCTTCGGTGGTGGAATCGGCAGTTGTACCTTGTTTGGAACTATTCCAACTCACTGCTGCACCATTGAGGACAAAAACATATCCAGACTGAGACTTATAGTCATCATGGTCTGTTTGAAAACTAGCATCAGTGTACCCAGTAACTGATAACTCTGGTTGTCCACCATAGACTAAGAAATATTCTTTAGTCCTTCTAAGGTACTTAAGAATAGTCTTAACGGTTTTCCAATGTTCCTCACCGGGATTTTGCTGAAATCTGTCTGTCATGCTAAGCGCATAGGCCACATCTGGCCTAGTAGAAATCATGGCATACATAATAGATCCTATAGCTGAGGCATATGGGATCCTTTTCATGTTGTCTATTTCTTTGTCATTAGAAGGACAATCCTTCTTTGACAATACAATGCCATGTCCCATAGGAAGAAAACTTTTCTTAGAATTCTCCATTGAGAAGCGCCTTAGCAACTTGTCTATGTAAGTGGATTGTGATAATCCCAACATCCTATTCGGTCTATCTCGATAGATCTTGATTCCAAGGATGTAGGAAGCATCACCCATATCCTTCATCATAAAGGAACTAGACAACCATTCTTTCACGGATTGCATCATGGAACGATAGCTTCCCATAATCAAGATGTCATCAACATATATGATGAGGAAGACAACGTTTCCATTCTCGCGTTTACTATAAACACATGGGTCCTCTTTGCTTCTGACAAAACCAAACGATTTGATTGTTCTGTCAAAACAAATATTCCAACTCCTCGAAGCTTGCTTAAGTCCATAGATGGACTTCTTTAGCTTGCACACTGCATTCAGCCTTTCTTTCGATACAAAACCTTCTGGCTGTGTCATATAGACATCGCCTTCTAATTCTCCATTGAGAAATGCGGTTTTGACATCCATTTGCCAAATGTCGAAATTGTAGTATGCAGCAATTGCAAGTAATATCCTAATGGACTTGATCTTAGCAACTGGCGAAAAGGTTTCATCATAGTCAATGCCTTCGCGCTGACTATAACCCTTTGCCACTAACCTAGCCTTGTAGGTTTGTACTTTGTCATCTGCATCTCTCTTCTTTTTGAAGATCTATTTGCAACCTATGGGGTAAACCCCATCTGGCAAGTCAACTAGTTCCCAGACTAAGTTGAAGTACATCGAGTCCATTTCAGATATCAAGGCTTCAAGCCACTTCTCTCGATCGGTGTCTGACACCGCCTCGGTATAGGTCTTAGGCTCATTGTCATCTAAATCAACTTCATCATCTTGGTTCTCAACCATTAGATTCAGTCTCTCAGGTGCACGACGAATCCTTCTAGGCCTATTGAGTTGGTTTTCTTCTGGCTCGGGCTGTTCATTCTGAATGTGAGTAGGTTCAGGTATATCACTATGATCTTCTTGAGGTAGAGGTGATGCAACTATTGTATCATCTTGTCTTTGATGCATCTCATTGTCTTGAGGAGGTTCTTCGAGAGTCCCTCTAAGGTCTCCTCTAATAGTAATTTCCCCTCCCAATAGATCATCAAATACTCCCACTGAGTTATTGTTCAAACCATTTGATAATACCTCATTCTCAATGTTATCTTGTGGTTCTTGAATTTCTTCAAGATCTACCATGTTGTGACTTTGTTCCTTTAAGACATAAGTGTCTTCAAGAAACTTCACATTCCTAGAGATTATCACCTTGTGATCTCCGGGGCAGTAGAATTCATATCCTCTAGTTTGTTTAGGATATCCCACAAAGTAACACTTCTCACTTTTAGATTCCAACTTATCAGTCATCATTTTCTTAACAAAAGCTGGACAACCCCAGGTCCGCATATAGTTAAGACAAGGCTTTTTGCCATACCATAACTCATACGGTGGTTTCTCAACTGATTTAGATGGAACTCTATTCAGAATGTAAATAGCAGTCAATAAAGCATGACCCCAGAGAAATAAAGGAAGACTAGCTAAACTCATCATGGATCGAACCATATCTAATAATGTTCGGTTTCTCCTTTCAGATACTCCATTCATTTGAGGTGTACCAGGAGGTATTCAGTCCGACTGGATTCCATGTGACTTCAAGTAATCAAGAAATTCTCGGCTCAAGTATTCCCCTCCTCGATCTGATCGAAGAGTCTTGATACTTTTCCAAGTTGTTTCTCAACTTCACACTTAAACTCTTTTAAATTTATCGAAGGCCTCCGATTTATTTTTCATAAGATACACATATCCATACCTTGATAAATCATCAGTAAAAGTTATGAAGTACGAATAACCACCTCTTGCTTGAGTTGGAAACGGTCCACACACATCAGTGTGAATCAACTCTAGCAAATCTTTGGCACGCACCCCTTTCCCAGAAAATGGTTTACTTGTCATTTTTCCTTTGAGATAGAATTCACAAGCTCCATAGGATTCTAAATCAAATGAAGTGAGATAGTCTAACTTTCTCAATCTTGCTATTCTTTTCTCATTAATATGACCAAGTCTGCAATGTCAAAGATAAGTTGCATTATTCGTATTACTTAGCTTAGGTCTTTTGTTTTGCACATTGAGAATATTTCGTTTGTATTCAAGTATATATAATCCATTTTCAAGAGTGGCATTTCCATAAAACAATCCATTAAAAGAAAACGAGCATCTGCTGTTTGCAAAATGGAAGGAAAAACCTTCAAATTCTAACATCGGAATGGAAATAATATTCTTTGAAACAACTGAAACAAAATAACAATTATGTAAATCTAGTCTATGTCATGAGGGAAGATCTAATCTATAAGTTCCCACGCATTCGGCAGCAACTCTTGCTCCATTTCCAAACACGCAAATCAACTTCCCCATGTCTCACTTTCTTGCCGTCACTTAGACCCTGCACATTATTACAAATGTGTGAGGCACAAGTTGTATCTAATACCTAAGATTATGAATTATTCATAGACATATTTATCTCAATGACAAACATACCTGAGCTCCCACTTTCTGCACCTTGTGCCTTGAATTTTGGGCAGTCTCTCTTCCAGTGTCCCTTCTCATGACAGAAAAGACACTCATCCTTTGATAATTTCGACTTCTTATTGGCCCCTCCACTCTTAGGCTTTAGAACAACATCCTTAGATGCTTTCTTCTTCTGTTGCTGCTTATTCTTCCATTTCGAAGACTTCGCAGAAGAGCTCACCATGAGCACAGATTTTATCTTAGCAGTGGAAGACTCATAAGTCTTAAGCTTATTGTGCAGCTCTGGCAGCCCAACCTTCGTGTTGTTCATGTTGAAATTCACAATGAAATTCTCAAAACTACTAGGAAGAGACTGCAAAATTAGATTTGTTGAGACATTTGCGGGGAGCACCGTTCCAATCGATGTTAACCTCTCAATCAAACCAATCATTTTTAGCACATGTTCAGAAACCTTGCTTGCATCATGAAGCTTGCAGTTGAAGAGATCGCGAAGTATCTCATACTCCATAGTTTGAGCTTGTGAAGCATACAAACTCTTCAAGTGCTTTAGCATTTCATATGGAAGCATGTGTTCATGTTGTCTTTGCAGTTCCAAACTCATAGATGACAACATGACACACTGAGCATCAGAAGCATTATCAATGTGTTTCTGATGAGCTTCAACGTCAAACGTAGCAAACTCAAGAGATTCCTTATCGGGGATGACACCGATTGGTTTGTCCAGGACATACTCAACCTTGTCATGTCTTAGCACCAAGCGCAAACAACGGAGCCAATCCGTGAAATTTGACCCAGTCAACTTGTTTGTTTCCATCAAACATTTGTAAGCCAAGTTTGACATTTTATCTGAACAGAAATTAAAAGAAAGCAAATCAGAAAAGCATGCAAAGATCACATTCGCATCACTAATCAAACAAGGGTTTATTGTATTGATTAGCTCCCACTAATTTTAACATATATTATGCCCCCAAACATAAAATACGAATTTATATCTTATATAAATTTTAGTGGTCCAAGATCCAAGTCTATATTATTGCAGCCTCTGCGAGGGCTGATGACTACAATAATATCACCAGGTAGGCCTCCAAGCCAATTGTAACAACAATTTTACAATTCTTGGTTTATTAATCTAATTAATATACGTCCATAAATTATTCTGGCTGCGAGGGCTACTCAAAATAATTTAAGTAAGTCAACCCCATCACACGATGCCAACCATGCATCTATGAATGAGCCTAAACCTTGTAGATTTAGAGTAAACGCGAGGGCATAAAACTCGTGGTCGAAAAGGCTAGGAGCATCAAACAATTGTGATGGACGACGCGTTTATTTCAAAAACAAGACTTATATTTTGTGGGGAATAATTTTGTGATACTAATTTTGTGAATATAATATCCAATATTAAATTTCAAACAATTACTGGGCGCCGCCTACCCAGACATAGCATAAGACGGACTACACATACTGGGCGCCGGCTACCCAGACATAATATAACACGGTCTCTAACTACTATAGTTAAATAAATAAGCATAAATCAAATAGCATGCTTATCACATAGGATATCAAATAATGCTCAACAAATAAAATCAAATTTTATTCACTAATTAAATGTGGATTTAATTATATTAATTCTAAATTAATATAATTATGCACATTTAATACTAATTCCAAATCAATATTGTGCTGTGGAGTATATATTATCATTTCCAGATGATAACTATGTCCCAATTTGTTAATCTAATTAACGAAATTAATTCAATCTATATTAATTCTAAATTAATAAATTTGTAAATCAAGTAATAACTCCAAATCATCATCAAGCACACATATATTATTTATTATTCCAAAATAATAATATTAACAAATTCTTGCTCATTCATCCATTAATCCAATTAATAAATTTATCATCTGATCTATATCAATTCCAAACCAATATAAACAGATATTTAATATTAATTCTAAAATAATATTTAAAACACATTTAATATTAATATTCAAAATAATGATAAAATAATAATTTATTAGTTTGAAATCTAATTTCTCGAAAGCTAATATAATGATAAAATAATAATTTATTAGTTTGAAATCTAATTTCTCGAAAGCTAATTTCATACAACTCATTGCCTTCTCCCTCACTTCTTTCGATTGTTTTTTTTCATGAAATTTTCAATTTTGAATGAATCAAATCAAATCGGATTCGATTGCAAGAATTTTGAAATCTTATTTCATAATTTTGATTTCCAAAATCATCCACAAATTAATTAGGAAACACAATTAATTATGAATCGAGCCCTGAGCTCTGATACCACTGTTAGGAATTCTTGTATTCATCTAATGAGCGCAGCGGAAATTGCAGACAAGAATAACAGATCTAGATTCATAATCATATTGCAAGTTGAGCACGTAATACACAACGGAACTAAATCTTACTTGTTGTTGTGTTTTCTTCTACGATTGTGTCCTGCAAGTTGAATCCACTACTATCGAGGTCCACGTGTATTCTGATCCGATGCAGGAACAATTCCTCGGTACAATCGCTCTATAGAGAAAGCTAGGAATTCTCTACAAAGCTTTACGTATTTTCTCTCTAATGCTACGATATTTTTCATCACCCATAATGGAGAATAAATAACCATTATATAGACAAAGAGTCATTAGGGTTTCACGATTGTTGGGCTTATGGACTAATTATAATTGTAGCCTAACTATAATTATTTAATCCATATTAATCTAATCTAGCCCATATCCTTTCAATCCTCGATGTAAAATTTGACGTGCTTAAACCCCCTTTTGAACCACCTGTTCTTCATAATTTCCAGAATTGTGATCCTGGTCTCCGGATTGGCATCGAGCATACGAGAAACCAATCGAATCAATTCGGGAGAGAACCAGCGGGGGCAACTGAAATCCCCTTTGTAAATCCTTTTATACATAGCCATCACATTTTTGTCATGGAAGGGCAAGTAACCAGACATCAAAACAAGCAGAACAACGCTGCAGCTCCATATATCAACCTTCTCCCCATTATACTCTTTCCTCGCCAGCACCTCCGGCGCAACGTACGCCGGCGTCCCGCAGAATGTGTGTGATACAGACCCATTGCCCCAGGCCGATGGGGGGCTGCCGGAGCCGATCGGAGAGCTCGATGAGGATAGCAGCGACGATGAGGAAGTCGCGAGGGAGGAACCACGACGGTCGACGAGGTGAGCAGGGAAACCCGCGCGTGGTTCAAAGATTATTATGTTTCGCATTAGTTAGAGTTAATTTAGTTTTTTGGTATTTTTTATTATTTTTATTATTTTCGTATCTTTTATTTTGGAACTTCTAAATCGAGTCCGTTTCGGGTTTTCTTGTTGGTTCTTTCCCGAATCGAATTGAGTCGAACCAAACCCAAGGTCCTTAGTATTATAAATAGGGGGTTTCGTACGTTGAAACACCAATCAATACAACAGAATTTTCCTACTTTTCGTACTTTATTTTTTCGCAAGTTTATCTCGTCAAACCCTAATTGATCGAGAACCCTAGGCTGCTCGACGGGAGGATCCGCGAACGAACCTAACCCTTCTCCGGTGACTTCGCGCTGCCGGAATCGATACGAGTTTACTCGTACCATCTGGTGCTTCCATTGACTCTCTTCCTTCCGTAATTATCCTCTCCGATCATGTCCACCAGCAATTCACGCGTGGGTCACACCGAGGCGATCGGCGTAACCCTAGCACTGCAGACATCAAGCGTGGCGCCGGAACCACCGACGGCTGATCTGTCCTCGCAGATGGTAACGCTGATGGCGGCAATCACCGAATTGACATCGCGTTTGGCGATGCCCTCCTTTCATCCACCGGAGTCGACGTTCGTCAATCGGCCCGAACCAGCGCTGCCCTTCTCCGTGGCCTACACAGCGCCACCCATCCCTTATATCCTGACACCATCAGTAGGGGTCTCGACGATGGATCATTCCAGACTGCCGCATGCCTCCGGTGGGTTTTCGCAAACCCTAGGCATGGCCACCGCGGGCTCGGCGAACCCTTATGCGTTCCCGGAATTTGGAGGTGCGACGGCCGACCCTTCTCGCCAGCCGCAATATGCTCCTTAGTCGTGGCATCATGACACGGCTGATCATCGCTCGTTGGACCGCATACCAATCTGCATCCTCTTGTTGGGGCCCACCACGCCCGACTGGGCAATCTGGGACGTTTCACCCGGATCAGAGACCGCACACGATCAAGATGGAACCCCGGCGGTTTGACGGCACATAGGTTAATAACTGGATTCGTGAAATCCAGTTTTATTTCGATCACGTGGGCACAACAGAGGCACAACGTTTGCATTACGTGATTATGCTATTTGAACTAGTTGTCGCTGACTGGATTTGGAATTACTGTGACAGCCAAGAGTTTGTGACGTGGCACGAATTCTTGGATGACGTGCGCTGTCGCTTTGACCCTCAGTGCTACGTCAGCCATGTTGGCCTCCTCAAGAAGCTGCAGCAGACAGGCACTGTATCTGAATATCAGCTAGCTTTTGAGAAATTACAAAACAAAGCTGTAGGTGTTCCTGATCATATTTTACTTGACTTGTATGTTGCCGGACTGAAACAACCAATCCAGGACGAGGTCCTCCTTCACAGCCCGACATCGCTAGCCGCGGCATTCGCGCTGGCAGTACAGCTTGCTACCTGCAGACTTGAGTTCCGCCGGCTCCCTTTTCCCGTCGCCAGTGGCAGCCGCGGGACAACCGCCAGTCTACAGCAGCACAGGCTGCTGGCCCCACCAGCCAGGCATCACCGGCTGTGGTTGGCAAACCTGTTCCGCGAACCCAGGACTCGGGTACCCCTATCATTCGCCTCTCTACAGCAGATAAGGCAGAGCGCAGGAGGCAGGGCCTATGTTTTCTACTGTCCGAAAAAATGGGCAGTTGGCCATGTTTGCAAGCACCGATTTCTGGCATATATGGGTGTCAACGAGGATGAGGATGATCCAGTTGACCTCCCTGAGGACTCCCTTCCGGAGGAAGTAATAACAGCAGACTTGTCCCACTTATTGGCAATTGATGGGCGTCGTCGATCTAAGTCTCTCACTCTCTCGGGCGTAATCGGGTCTGAACCTATGTCTGTCTTGGTCGACATCGGGAGCTCTCACGATTTCCTACACCCTCGGATCGTGGAAAAGCTCCACCTCCCCTTGACTGCCATCAAACCGTTCCGGGTTTACGTTGGAAACGGTGAGTCCCTTCTGTGCTCCCATATGTGCATGGGCACCCGTCTGACGATGCAAGGGACACATTTTTCTATTGATTTGCATGTCCTCCCGGTTCACGGTCCAGATGTTATTTTGGGAATGGATTGGTTGGAATCCCTGGCCCGGGTCACCACCGACTTTGTTACGAAGTCTATGGAGTTTGTCCGCGATAATGGACTGATCGTCCTCTCCGGCACGACGGCGGCACCATCTCAACTATCGCTGACCTCGTTCGCGTCTTTGATGGCGCATTCGTCCATGTTCAAGTTGTATGAGTTGATCGAAATGACGCCACAATCCGATTCTGACCCGCAGCTGCCGGGGGTCGAGTTTCCCGCGGATTTGGAGCCGGAAGTCGCGGAGGTCCTCGCCAAGCATGTGACGGTTTTTCAGCTACCTAACGGGCTACCGCCTAGCAAGAGATTTAGTTTTGTTCAGCAGAAAGTGGAGAAAGGGATCCCTAGATTAGGGTTCAATTTGGGGGAATGGCATCCTAGAAGAAAGCATCGGAGGGCATAGCATTGCTCTCAATGTACGGCGACGAAGATGACGAGATGGAAGAACTCGACGAGGAAGTAGCAAATATTCATGAAGACGGAGTTCCCCTGCCGGCGTCGGATGCCGTCGCCGTAAACGATAAAGATGGTATTAGCGATTTCGGCAATGAACATATGCAGCGGCAAGATGAAGAGAGAGGTCAATTCAACGACTACACTCCTCCAGCATCCGCGATTCCTCAACAAACCCTCTTCTCGCCACAAGAGCTGCTGCAAGCACAGCAGTTTAGTTCGGATTTGAATAATGTTCAGAGCCAAAAGAGTCAGACCGACTATTGTGGATTATGGTCATGAAGAAGGCGCGATGTCTCCAGAAGCAGAGGTTTCTTATGTTTACGGCTGATTATTTTTCTATGTTTTACTTTATTTTCTGAAATTAGAGTCGTTAACAAACACATATGATTCCAGGAAGGTGAAATTATGGCGACTGGTCAAGTAATGTATGGGGAGCAACATCAAAATAGTGATGGTAAGTGAAAGCTTTTGAGACCTGATTATGGTCTTCATTCTTGACTGTCTTATGTTGCTTCTGTATTTATCTGATATGTCTTGCATAAATTGTTTATTACTCGATGTACATTTCTAAGATTCTGGTGTGGGGGAACATTGAAGTTATAATTCCTAACAAACTAGAAATCTTCATACTCGTTAACGAATAGAAGGATTGCACGCTGACAAATCAAATGGTTAAGCTTCCCTAGACTCTATAATATTGCATTAACTGTATCCTTCAGTGTGTTCCTGATAGTCATAAACTCATATTTACATCTTCAATCTCCCCCCGCATATAATTCTCTATAATGCATGCCTTCAGCTTTTTAAAATGATAGTCCTCTTCTTTTGGTGAATGACTGCAGAGTTCGAAGACGTAGGTTCCTGTTACGTGCAAGCTAAAGAACATTTTATAGCTTCTTTTAGGTCTTTGCAAGAGTTGATACAGTCTTTGCTTCTGCTTTAGGTGAATCACGAGAAAAGATATCACCAGGTGTGGCTCGGCTTCCAACACCTAGCACTCAAGCTGCTACCCCGCAATAATTGGATCCAGCTGATCAGCCTGAAACAGATACCATGAGTTATGCTACAAATGAATCAGAAGCTGCAGGTACTGAGGATGCTGTTATGGTTTCTGTTGAGGATCAAAAGAATGTTGATCCATTGAATAACTTTCTGCCCCCACCTCCCAAGGCCAAATGCTCAGAAGAACTGCAAGCAAGTAGTTCAAAGAAATTTTAAAATTTGACTACTGCTTCATATAAAATGTGACAAAAACAAAGTCTTTTCTTTCTTTTTAAACAATCTTGGTTCACTATAAACACGACCATGTTTGAAAATATGAATTTCAAAGTGGCGTAGGCTCTGAGTTGTTCAAAGTCCTAGATCCTGGAGTGGTCAACTACTCAACTTCATGATGATCTGATGCTCTGCAAGGTTTTGGCTTTGAACATTAGTTAGCTGTTTATTTTGGTAAGGCCTGTAATGCATATGGGTTCGTCACATGTATTAATTAAAGTTATAAAAAAAAGATGTTTTTGTATAGTGGACCACGAAAACAAAAAATGTGAATGAGACAAGCCATAGAATGTCAGAAGCACTCAAGCACGGACACATTGCAGGTGTATTTCTTTATAGTCTAAAGGTTATCTGAAATGTTTCTAGAGATTTTTTTAGATTCTCTGTTCCACACTTGCGTATATACCTTTTGCAATAGAGTATTGCTGCTGTCAGTGCAGACATATAGGCAGAAGAAGGGGCGTGTGATTGATAAATCAATATATTAATGTGTTTATGTTCTCACATTTTGGTGTGTCAATTTAGAACATACGGAGTGTTATTTATTTTCAGCTTCTCACTTAATTATCTAAATTTTCTTTCTGATTTGTTGTTTCAGGAGAAGATTAGTAGGTTTCTTGCTCTTAAGAAGACTACTGGAAGAAGCTTTAATGCAGAGGTGCGGAATAGAAAGGAATATCGAAATCCTGATTTCCTGCTGCATGCTGTGACTTACCAAGATATCGACCAGATAGGATCATGCTTCCGTAAAGATGTATTTGACCCTCATGGATATGACAAAAGTGACTTCTATGATGAAATAGGTTTGATTGCTAGTCTCCCGAATTTAGCTTACATGTATTCCTAATGTTAGCTGTCATGAAAATTTAGAATCTTTAGTATGATATTTTCCCACAAAAACCACCTATGTCTAAAACTCTAAATGGGGTTTTTGTCACATTGTATTCGTGAAATCTTAAGCTGCTGGGGCAATAAAGAAGTGAAACATGTACTACTCATTACCTTATAATATTGCAATAAGCTCGTGTAAGTCTAATGCTTGTATGGTTAAGTAAATGAATGCCCATTGACCACACCATTTTACATGGAAGATGAAGTTGGATGATATCGTGGCCGTTGAGTACAATTTTAGGATTTTGGTAAGTAGATATCGATTTAAACCATGATGATATGTTTGTTTAACAGCTTATATATTTTTATAGGGTGCCCCTAGAAATCTTGAGGGAAAATATTTGAAGTTCAACACATGAAGTGTTATATCCCGGCATCCACTTGCTTGA
Source organism: Salvia splendens (assembly GCF_004379255.2). Lineage (NCBI taxonomy): Eukaryota > Viridiplantae > Streptophyta > Magnoliopsida > Lamiales > Lamiaceae > Salvia > Salvia splendens. Next base: position 31,143,013 of record NC_056039.1, read on the forward strand.
CTTATGCATTTAGTGTTTCCTTTTCTCTATTAATTAAGTTTGATAGCTATCTGCACCAGCTTTATTAGGAACTTTTCTTGTGGATTTTATCTGATACATAGAGTTCTAGATGCATTGCAGGTTTAAACCTGCCAATTTTCCATGGACAATCATCCTGAATTTTCAATGTTTTAAATGAAACACCTCTGAAAATATGTAAATTATATACAAGGGGATAGAATAGTCTGACCTGAAAAGTGAAATTGAAGCACATAAAGAAACATTCATAGTGTTAGTTTTAAGTGTGAACGAATTGTTGATTCACTTTTCCGCACCTGTGTATTTCTTACAAAAGAAGTCCAAATATTGAATGCTCATTGCTGGGTCAAGTCCCACTTAGATAGGCTCATCACTTCCATTTCCTTTTCTCTCCTTCATTCTTCCCCTCATGCAAAAATATGTGTCTGTCACATGTATTCAAGTGCAAATTGGTGCATGGACATGGTGCTTTCTGTGGGAGTCAGGTCTAATTGTTTCTTTTAGATGTTGTTTCCTTTGATCTATGATAAATTGGTTCATGGTTCCTAAGTGCATTAACAAAATCACTTTCTACCATGAGTAATAATTGTAATCTATGTATGATAAGAAGTTTGAATAGGCATCTATATCCTTACTAACTTTGATTGTTATTTTGTCAGTAGTTATTTTGAACTTTGCTGGATGATTGTACGGTTGCTGTTGATTTTATCATATTAATTTTAATTGATGTTTTTCTCAGGGAAAAACAATCACATTATCTATTCTGATATTCCCCTTTTAATTGTGCCTATTAGAAGTTGACATGAGACGGGAAATGGAGAGAAAAGAGCAAGAAAGGAAAAAAAGTCAGAAGTTAGAGTTCACTCCTGGAGGAGTACAGCCGGGGAATGTCCTCCCTGCATCAAAAATCAACATACCAACTCCAGGTACCCTTCCTACTCTTCAGCATATTACTCTGTTAAATTCTGCTTATTGTTTAGATTTATTTTAGCCTGTTTTCTCTAGATTAACTGCTGTTTCTGGTGTAGTAGTAAATGTACTATCAACTACTTCAGACGGGGCTCGGGATGGTAGACAGAACAAAAAGTCGAAATGGGACAAGGTTTTGTTTTATTGAAAATGATTTGCAGCTCAAAGAGAAGTGTGTTTGAGATGATTGATTCAATGTAATTGTTTCAGGTGGATGTTGACCAACAGAGCTTGTTGACTGTCGGAGGGCAAGAAAATCTTTCTGCTGTTGGTGCTCACGCAGCACTCCTATCCACTGCTAAAGCTGGTAGTGGATACTCAGCATTTGTGTAAGTTAATTATTCAAGAATTTGGAGTTTTGTTGTTCCTATTACCTTCCTATGTTCTCCCTTTTCGACTTAGTATTCTGCTCTAATTTTGGCACTGAGTTTAAGAGTGCGCACGCCATGATCCCTACCCTGGCTGATTTCTGTCCAGTTGTGTGTTAGGTGCTGAGTGTTAAAAGACACATTTATAATGCATTTGCATGCAGCAATGTTATACTAGTATTTAGGTATTTGAATGATTCAGATTGGTTCGATGACAGGCAACAAAGACGGAAGGAGGCAGAAGATAGACGATCCAGTGATAGAAAATCAGACAGAAGATAATGAAGTGTCCTTCATGATAAGCCTGGACATCCAACATTACCCATACTACTAACATGAAGATGGAAGGATTGGCTCTTTATGGCGATTTTTCAAGGCCATATACCATGTTCAGAACCGCCATCGACAAGTTTGAGATAACATCACCAGTATTTTGGTGGCTACACTGATGAATGGTATATACTCCAACATAGCAAATGCTTGATTGATCATGTATTGTCTTAATTGGGAGCATTTTTGGGGCTCCTGTATAGTTCAGTGAGTGTCAGGTAATATCTTGGTTTTTTAAAATTTTCAACGGCTGTTAATTTGTTGAAATTTATAGGCCTGATATATGTAATCTTTGAGAGATATTTTATGGGCCTATGCTGTTCGTGTGTTTTGTGTCATAGTGAGTTGTAGTAATTTGTAATTGGTTCTTTATCTATCTTGTGTCACTGTCTGGAGTCAAATGCCATCATTGAATCAAATCAGAAAGGATGACCACTCTCAACTTTGTTTCTATTGCTAGTTGCTTACAATTAATTTATTCACAACCCACAGTCAATTAATCATTTTTAAAGCAAATAAATTTGCGCTTCTGCAGCAAGTGTCGTACTACTGTATATAGTTGATAAATTCAATTTTCATTATGATTCAATAACAAAAGTACGAATACCATACGTACTCACAATCTAAACATGACTGAGAACTAAAACTGCTAAATCAATGTCATTGATGTTTTTTTACCATTCTGGGGACCAGTTATCTTCACATTTAAACAATTTTTATTACTTAGGCCTGTTCACCTTATTAGATATAGGCAGATATAGCCTCATTTCTGACTATTATCTAGTGTTCAGTTTCTTTATGTTAATTTTGTATGGCCCTATAAATAACAAGGGCCCGCACTGTAGAAAGGGGAATTGGGCCAAAATAAATTCTCAAGAATGAGTCAATAATTATATCTGCATAGAGAGCAGCGTCAAGAAATGAGGCCAAAATACCTTACTTACCCTTCCATTTTTCGTTTCCCCCCCAAATCATTTCTTCCTCATCCATAAAAATTGAAGAACCCTACCTTTGCGCCGACTAAACATGTGGAATAATAGTTGACCATGAATGCATGAAGATATTACTACAAGTGTCCTGTTAACAGGAATCATCTGGGGTTTATGGGTTTAATGTTTGTCCTATTCAGTGTTCTGATTGGAAGGAATATGTAGTGACATGAAGTAACAAGTAGACCACTGCTGTTGTTGTATTTTGCATAGGAAGCTATGTATTTTGCGTAGGAAGTTATTGGTGAAAAATTGTATTAAAATTATACTAAAAACTATTTTCACTTAATGGATTTTCCATTCTAAATCAAGGCGATTTTCCAATTTAGATGTTCAAGGTACCAACGCGAAGCTATTTCGAAGACGAAGAGAATGATAGTTTTGCCGGATAGAATGATACTTTGAGTTGATAAAATAATACTTTTGACTGACTGATAAAATGATAAAATGATAGGTTTATTGCATAGAATGATAGTTTTGCCGGATAGAATGATACTTTGAGTTGATAAAATGATACTCTGAATGATAAAATGATACTCTGAATTTTGCCAAATATCACGTAAAATGATAAAATGATAGGTTTATTGCATAGAATGATAGTTTTGCCGGATAGAATGATACTCTGCGTTGATAAAATGATACTCTTGACTGATAAAATGACACTCTGAATTTCGCCAAATATCACGTAAAATGATAAAATGATAAAATGATAGGTTTATTGCATAAAATGATAGTTTTGGCTTATAAATGTTAGGTTTAATGCATAAAATGATAGTTTTGACGCATAGAATGATATTTTCAGACGATAGAATGATACTTTCAGCCGATAGGTATTTTTGGTGTATAAAATAACATTTTTGTTTAATAAAATGATACTTTTACCTTATAAAATGATAATCTAAGCTGATAAAATGACAGTAAGCTTATAAAAATGATAGTTTAGCTGGAGAAATTGCATATAAGCTGATAAAATTATACTTTAACGTGACAAAATGACATAAAACTGATAAAATGATAGTTTTGCCCTATAGAATGATACTTTCAGCCGATAGAATGATAGGTATTTTTTGTGTATAAAATGGCATTTTTGTTTAATAAAATGATACTTTTACCTTATAAAATGATAATCTAAGCGGATAAAATGACAGTAAGCTTATAAAAATGATAGTTTAGCTGGAGAAATTGCATATAAGCTGATAAAATGATACTTTAACGTGACAAAATGACATAAAACTGATAAAATGATAGTTTTGCGGTATAGAATGATACTTTAAGATGATAGAATGATACTTTCAGCCGATAGAATGATATTTTTTGTGTATAAAATGACAGTTTTGTTTAATAAAATGATACTTTTACCTTATAAAATGATAATCTAAGCGGATAAAATGACAGTAAGCTTATAAAAATGATAGTTTAGCTGGAGAAATTGCATATAAGCTGATAAAATGATACTTTAATGTGACAAATGACATAAAACTGATAAAATGATACTTTTGCCCTATAGAATGATACTTTCAGCCTATAGAATGATACTTTGAGCCGATAGAATGATACTTTAACGTGACAAAATGACATAAAACTGATAAAATGATACTTTAACGTGACAAAATGACATAAAACTGATAAAATGATACTTTTGCCCGATAGAATGATACTTTCAGCTGATAGAATGATACTTTGAGCCGATAGAATGATACTTTCAGCCGATAGAATGATAGGTATTTTTGGTGTATAAAATGACATTTTTTTTAATAAAATGATACTTTTACCTTATAAAATGATAATCTAAGCGGATAAAATTACAGTAAGCTTATAAAAATGATAGTTTAGCTGGAGAAATTGCATATAAGCTGATAAAATGATACTTTAACGTGACAAAATGACATAAAACTGATAAAATGATAGTTTTGCGGTATAGAATGATACTTTAAGACGATAGAATGATACTTTCAGCCGATAGAATGATAGGTATTTTTTGTGTATAAAATGGCATTTTTGTTTAATAAAATGATACTTTTACCTTATAAAATGATAATCTAAGCGGATAAAATGACAGTAAGCTTATAAAAATGATAGTTTAGCTGGAGAAATTGCATATAAGATGATAAAATGATACTTTAACATGTCAAAATGACATAAAACTGATAAAATGATAGTTTTGCCCTATAGAATGATATTTTCAGCCTATAGAATTATAGGTATTTTTGGTGTATAAAATGACATTTTTTTTAATAAAATGATACTTTTACCTTATAAAATGATAATCTAAGGGAATATATAAGAAATGATATGTTACATATGTCTTGATAATGAAGATGTTCTTAGATAATGCCTGCATCTAAGGGAATTTAGAGTGTAGGATGCCTTAAAAAAGATGGAGGAAGTTAACATAAGGAAATGCAATAGTCTTGATAATGAAGATGTTCTTAGATAATGCCTGCATCTAATTACAGAAAATGGGATAGATGAACACCTAAATCTATCCTCTATGCAGTTACAGAGTCAAAAAAAGTTTGCAGATTATACACAAGGAAACATCAAAAGTAAACATACTAGTCCATTAACACACGCTAAACATACTTAAACATAGCAGCAAAAACTACAACTACTCAGAACCGATCACCCGCAGCGACGACTCTCCTCGATCAGCTTCAGAACGTATCCAAGACGCGCAGACGCTGGCATCCCAATGAAAACTTCAAGTCGTTGGGGTTTGTCACCCAAGATGTTGCATAAATCATAAGCTGGTCGCGCCTAAATTTTGGCATTCCTGCGAAACATGTTTTTAACCCAAATGAAGGGGCAATTTTGGCAGAACATGATTCTTGGTCAATATAGTATTCAATTAATTATTTTTTCAATGATAAAACTGCATCTATTTATTAAACACTGAACGCATGGGAGTGGTGTTAATTAAGTGGGCCCTACTCCTTCAATTCTAACTCAGTTTTATATCTCACTTTCTCATATCAGGGTAACTAAACACGCCTTAAAGTTGAGTAGCATTACATTTGGTGGGTCACTTTTCTAAAATGTTTGTTTGGCTGAAAGAGAAGAGACTTAAAATGCCATGAATTTCGGCTTCCCTCTCCACCCAAAGCTGGAGAGAGAGAGAGAGAGAGAGATAGAATAGCAGGGAGCTCGAATATCAAAGCTGTTTTGTCCTTCCACTGGCAATAGAGACGTTGATATTTTAATTGTAATTTAATAGAAATGAACCTAATTAATTACTAGCTAGGATTACGTGAATACAATCTTTTCATCTTTTAGCCATGACAAAGTATATTCCATATTTCTGCAAACATTCACCATCTTTTCATCGCACTATATAATATTCACTCATCAAAATTATTCTTAAAAAAAAAGAGAAGTTAGTCGCTTTCCGGTTGCTAAATAAATAGAGTTCACCAAATAAAAAAATAGTAGTCAGAAATCCAGAGTCCAACGGTAACATCTTGTTTTGGCAGTTCCTCGAGGGGCATTATCGGAATTCACTCTCCAAAAATAAGGAAAATACCAAACAAACAAAGCTCAAGAAAAAGTTTTACACTCTCTCTATATCTTTCGGACCGCCCTACATGATCATATAAATATTCAAATACATGATTATGGTCCAATCACATTGACTCCCTGTCTCATTTCCTCTCCTCCTGTGTCAACTTTTTCTGCTTTTCTTTTCCTCTATTCCTCCTTTAACTTTTCCCATTGCTTTCTATCTAATTGACAAACTAAGACTTGCATTAGATCTTGCTGTATTGTTGATTCATCCCTTTTAGAGTGAGTGAAGCTTGAGATAGAGTGAGTGAGTGGTGATGGCTACTCCAAAACCAGAGGAAATAAGTCATCCACCAATGGACCAGCTCCAAGGCTTGGAGTATTGCATCGATTCTAATCCTTCTTGGGGTAGGCTGATATCTCCTCCGCCTTGTTCGTTTTGTGGGAGTTAAACCTCTGATTTTTTCATGTAAAAACAGCGGAAGCAATAGCACTTGGATTCCAGCATTATATTTTGGCGTTGGGAACGGCTGTGATGATTCCAACCTTTCTTGTACCGTTGATGGGCGGAAACGATGTAATCCACTTTCTATTTTATAAACTTAACTAGTCATGAAGAAGTTGACTGAGCTGTGAGGAGGGTTAAGGTATTTATGATTTTGTTTTGTGGTTAGGATGATAAAGTGAGGGTGGTTCAAACATTGCTGTTTGTTGGAGGTGTAAACACTCTGCTTCAGACCATGTTTGGAACGAGGTTACCTACTGTTATAGGAGGGTCATGGGCATTCATGGTCCCTATAATTTCAATCATCCATGATCCATCTTTGCAGAGAATCACAGACCCTCATGCGGTATGCTCTGCTTTTCTGTTGCATGTTGAGTTTGACTCAGTACATAGCCGTGTTTTGTGATGGATTAATTTGAATATTTGCTACTAATTGTAGAGATTTGAGAGTTCAATGAGAGCAATACAAGGTGCATTGATTGTAGCTTCGAGTGTGCAGATAATTTTGGGCTATAGTCAGCTGTGGGCTATATGTTCCAGGTATATATTTTACACTCAGATAAATATGGAACTCTTTTATTTGTGAGTTGAGTTAATTGGAATAAAAATGGTTTCTTGATCAGGTTTTTCAGTCCACTTGGGATGGCTCCAGTTATTTCTTTAGTGGGATTTGGTCTTCTTGATAGAGGCTTTCCAGTGGTATGTGTTTATATGTTTTGACTAGAAATAATGGTGAGTAATTGATGAGCTACTAAGTGGTTATTCAGGTTGGACGATGTGTAGAAATAGGCATTCCAATGCTGATCTTGTTCATTGCCTTCTCTCAGGTAATGTGAACTAACCAATATCAATTTAATTGAAGTAGGTATGATTGGCTATAATGGCTATGTTTTGGTATGTTGAATAGTACTTGAAGCACTTCCAAACAAGAGATATCCCGGTGTTGGAGCGATTCGGTCTTCTGCTATCAGTGATGGTTATATGGGCTTATGCACACCTCCTAACAGCAAGTGGTGCATACAAGCATCATCCCGAGTTAACTCAGATGCATTGCCGCACTGACAAAGCAAACCTCATCTCTTCTGCACCATGGTCAGTTAGTTTGATGGGACGTCATTCCATTCTCTATGAATTGAAAACTCATGTAAAGATTGGTTCTTGAATAGGATCAAAATCCCATATCCACTTCAGTGGGGCGCGCCTACATTCGATGCTGGCCATGCTTTTGGAATGATGGCTGCTGTACTAGTCTCCATGATTGAGGTACATCAGAATTCTACATTTATTTTCAAAGTAATTGATTTGCTCATTGCTCTCAAATGCCTTTCTCTTGTCTTGTAATGTAGTCAACCGGAGCATATAAGGCAGCGTCTCGTTTGGCAAGTGCCACACCACCTCCTGCTCATGTTCTTAGCCGCGGAATCGGCTGGCAGGTCTCTACTTCCTCTCCATCGCTCTCTCTCCCTCTCTTTCTTCTCTGACATTATGGAACTCATTAATGTATGTATAGGGCATTGGGATTCTGTTGGATGGTATGTTCGGGACGGCTACTGGATCCACAGTTTCTGTGTGAGTGTTTCATTCTGTCTCAATGGCTTTTGATTATAGGATTACTTCCTCTGACCTCTCTCTACACGAAAACAGTGAAAATATTGGCCTTCTTGGAAGCACTAGAGTTGGCAGTCGTCGCGTAATCCAAATTTCGGCTGGTTTCATGATCTTCTTCGCTATTCTAGGTAAGCATTATCATATCATCAAAATCTCAGAACCCCCCAAGAAAGAGATTGATTAGAGTCTTTTAGTGACATGTTTGAATATGTGCAGGCAAGTTTGGAGCATTATTTGCATCAATACCTTTCACTATATTTGCAGCTATATATTGCGTTATGTTCGGCCTTGTTGGTGAGCGTTCTTTCCATCTTCTTCTTCCTCTTCGTCTTGTTCCATGTAAAAGGTGATTAAATGGTTGATTGATGATGGTGCAGCTTCAGTGGGGCTGTCGTTCCTTCAGTTCACAGACATGAACTCGATGAGGAACCTTTTCATAGTTGGGGTGTCGCTCTTCCTCGGACTGTCCATTCCTGAGTACTTCAGAGAATACACGAGTGCCGCTCTTCATAGCCCTGCTCATACCAAGGCTGGATGGGTCAGTTTCACTTTGTTTTTCTTTGTTTCTTCTCAAGGAATTGCATCATAACTTATTACTTAATGCAGTTCAATGATCTGCTCAACACCATATTCTTGTCGTCCCCTACTGTGGCCTTCCTCGTCTCTGTGTTCCTCGACAACACACTGGACTACAAGGACAGCGCCAAGGAGCGCGGGATGCCTTGGTGGGCCAAGTTCAGAACCTTCAAAGGAGACTCTCGCAACGAGGAGTTCTACACTCTACCTTTCAACCTCAACAGATTCTTCCCTCCATCATGATCCCCTATCAGTGTTTTGATTGATCACCACTCTCCCCTTGTCTATTATTTTTTCATTTGTTCCAACCATCTCTTTTGGCTTGGGTTATTCCATCTTATTTAATCAAAATAACACTAAATTCTATCACATTCCTCTCCTTGTCATGTGTGTTTTGGAGCAATCAATCAAGCACAAAATTTAACTCTAATATCACTCAAAAAATGCAAGCAGATACTACTTGGAAGGATTTGCTGCCTCATCCGTTCTGCTGCGATCGAGCTGTGTCCAACAAACTCGTTGATGCTTCATGTTTTGTTATGAACTTTAAGGCGTGGAAGTTGCATTTTCATCTGAGTTTCTGCACATATCAGAAGAAAATGGTTACCTATAGATCACAAGGCAGTGATTCCTTTTTTTTTAATGGGCAAATGAATTAAAATTTAAAGGCATGTTTTATGTGAACGAGTCTCAGTCACTTCAAAACTCAAAAAGGAACCTCGAAGAAGCTAGCTAAGAGGGCCTTTCTCACCTTAGATCAACTCGACTCTACTCTTCACTGCAGCCATTGATCGACAAGAGAGTGAGATATTGTTTGTTTCAGTGAAAGGTGAAAAAGCTGGGTTTGGAATTTGAGAAAGTTACTCTAATCCAACATCGAAAACGACTGAATAGTGATATGAAGGAAGAGGACTATAAAATAAGAAGGGCCTTGCTTTTAAAACTCATACCTTTCTCGGCCTTTTGGCTAAGATCAAGTGTAGTATCTGTTCTTATCAGTTTAATATCTGATATGTGGGTCATTAGTTCACATGATATTAAATTTATTTTTTAAGTGGGAAGGCTCGTCAAAGTAGCTTGCTACTTGGGCCTTCAAGTGTCGTCCATGCGTTGCACTACTGCTTGGGCCTGGCACACCCCATCAATTTTAGTTAAATTTTATGACTGTGTTTGGAATTCTGGATAAAAGAACTTTGAGACTCTTTCAATCAAGCAAAGTTAGCTAAAATTCAGCATATATTCCATTCTCATCTATTTAGACTGATCTTTCATAGTAAACGCCCTTAACGTCTCCATTATGCAAACTATTCTTCTTGCTTTTCCAAGATAACAAAATTTACCATGTTTGACCAAAACTTTCCTTTAGTAGTTGGAATATATAGCTAAACTGATGACATTAAATTAAGGACAGATTAAAGAAAGCCATCAATCAGTCATCAAATTAAGGACAGATTAAAGAAAGCCATCAATCATTTGTTGAGAAATTTCAATGATTTGAGATACAAAGTTACAACTCACATAGATAATAAGCCCAAAATCATTTGTAATAACTAATGTCAACCAGCTCTTGCTTGCTCTGGGTTCGGAACCAACAGAAATACAATTGTCTATAGCCAATTAGAGAGAGAGAGAGAGAGAGAGAGAGAGAGAGAGAGAGAGAGAGAAGTCAACTTCCAACCCAAGGCGGAGAAGAAGTCATTTCGAGAGCGACAGGCTGGGCAAATCCTCTGTTTTTTCATATACCACTTGTTTATCAATACAATAGTGGAACTCCACCACCACCCCCTCACTCTTCTCCTTCCCATTACCCAATAAAAGTATGCCATGTAAACTGATGATTTGATTCTGTAAGAGAAGGCTAATGGATCAAGAGCTGAAGGATAGCAACAAAGACTCATGTGACAGTTCAAGAAAGTTGGAAGTTGTGATTGCAATAGGAGGCAGTGACTTGGAAGGTCGAAACAAGTCATCGGTGGTGGATGTGGAGCGGGGGGAGGCATGCTCGTCTGGCTCGGTGGATGAGAGGGTTTGTAGAGTATGCCATTTGAGTGCAAAGGAGATTGGGAAGAGCGGGGCTGAGTTGATCGAGCTTGGCTGTGGATGTAAAGGCGAGCTTGGATTTGCTCACTTGCAATGCGCCAAGGCTTGGTTTAGCGTTAAAGGGAAGAGGTAATTCTGTCTTTTACCTTATCTGTTTACTTAGTTTGATTGTTAGTTATCAGATATTGCTGGTTTGGTTTATGCAAAATTTATGGGGTTGTAGATTGTGTGAAATATGTGGAGAGGCTGCAAGGAATATAAGTGGTGTTGACGACAGCGGTTTCATGGAGGAGTGGAGCGAGGGGAGACGAGGAGGCGATGGGGGCGACAGCAGCGCATCGTATGGAGGCAGACGATGTTTGCAGGGGCAGCCACTTTGTAATATCTTGATGGCTTGTCTAGTTTTAGCATTCATTCTCCCTTGGTTTTTTCCTGGGAATTTGTTCTGATTTAATCTGCATTGAATTGCCTGTTCATGTATAGTAATCAAACAGCCAGCAGCTTCAATTTGATTCTTGATATTGTGTTCAATTCTATCAAGAATCTTTACAGATCAGCAATGGCAATATCAAATACTATATCAGGTTGTTGAAACCAGGTATGTGTATAATTTTTTTTAAAAATATAACCAAAGGAATAATTTAACATCTTATAAGTCCTATAAAAATACATAGATCTATATTTTAAAAATTATAACTTTATAAGCACACACCAAATAATTGACGTGTGAGCCAATAACAACTATAATGGGAAGATGAGTAAAGCAAAAATTAAATATACTACGGGGCCGTTTGGTAGCTATGTTACGGCTAGATAAGGGGATTAATCCGGGTTTATTTGTGCATTTGGTAGCTATGTTAGTAAACTTAATAGCCCGTGTTTTGTATCCGGCCCGCACAAAGCCCATTGAAAAATCTATGTTTCAATGATATATGTAACCAACCATTTTGCCATGTTACATATCAAGAATACCTAGTTAATTTTACAAAATACATTTTTACCCATAATTTAAAATTTTCTAAACCTAATCCAAAATAAACGCCTCACTACACAAAAAATAATCCCCACTTCAAAAAAATTGGGACAAGAAGTTCTTCCACAATACTCTCATTCTGCCTCCCTCCATTTCTTCCGGCAACTCAAACATCCGGTGAATCCATTTCTTCCGGCGACTCTATTTCTGAATCAAGGTTAGGACTTTTGCAAGTATTCTTCAAGATTTACCTGAAATACCTTGAAAAAACCCTCAAATCGCTTGGCCTATTTCAATGCTAATTTGTTGGACTATTTCTCCAATCTCTAATTGTGTGACTATATCATCTCCGGACACATTGCAGCTACTGACATGGTGATTTGCTCATTTGCAGATTTTTGTTAAACCTGGCCTCTTGAGCTTGTTCAAATTTAATACAGATCTTGACATTACGTTGCAAAGGATTGAGTTTGTCCAACTCAGAGAGTGGACAGAGAGAGAGAGAGCACGATCCATAGAGAGAGGGAGACGAGGGAGACGAGGGGGAAGGGAGAGGGAAGGCGGTGACGGTGGTGGCGCCATGGAGAATCGCCAGTGCGTGGAGAGGAGATTGAGGAAGACGGTGGTTTTGGGAATTTGGAGAAGTATAGTAGAGAGAAAATGAGGAAGATGGTGATTTTGGGATATTGGAAATTTGGAGAAGTGTAGTAGACAGAGAGCCGTAGAAGAGAGAGACAACAATTATTCTTTAAGGATAGTTTAGGGATTAATTTAAATTAATGAGGATACTTTTGACAATCATAATTTTATCCTTATTTGTAACTTGTTGTACCAAACACTTAAATATGATAACTCGTAATTATCTTAAGCTATCAAACACCCAATCAAGGTAAATAAACAAGTTGAAACTATGATAAATATCACGAATTGTATCATGTCTAGTCGAAACATGACATGGCTACCAAACGATGCCTACATGTTAAATTAAATGCACGGAATAGTTCAAGCTATCTTCACATGGTTTTAAAATATTCAATTAATAGTGAAATAAACCATATATAAGTCCAATTTTATAATTATAACTCACATTTATGTCTACACGTCGCGTATCCTTAGTAATTCAACCTCAAAAAGCCTTTACACTTTTTGCTTGTATTGCATGGAATATTTGGAAGAGGAGAAATGAATTTTACTTTGAGAAAAAAAATCCTTTCATTGGAAAGAAATTCTTTTGAGGGCCCATAAAAGTTGGATGGAAATATCTGATACTTTTGAACGGGATACAGAAAATAGAGCTGAACACCACATGTTTCAGAGATGAAAACCTCCTTAAACGAGCACTTTTATTATGAATAGTGATATAAATATGCTCCATGATGGTCAAGTTGGTCTAGGTGTGATATTTAGAGATGAAAAGGGGATGGTTATGTTCGCATGCATGCAAGACTGAAGTTAAAGCAGCTGGTTCGACAACGTTGATGGATGGTATTGCTGTTCGTTATGGTTTGAATATGACTCTTTTACAAAATATATCCAATTTATATGTGCAAAGTGATAACTAAAATTTGATGAGAGGATTACATGGGGATGTTGAACTTGATCCTTATAGTGATGTGATAAAGGATGATATCTTGGCAGTTGCGAGAAGAGTTCTCGTCATCAATTTTAATTTCATCCATAGAACTTGTAATCATGTTGCTCACTTGTTATCTAGGTGTTCAAATTTTGTGGGTGTAAATTTTATTCCTAAAAATATTTTGACTATTGTATTAGAAGAAACATCTTAGTATATATGAAATTTTCTCTTTTCTCAAAAAAAAAAAAATTAATTCAACCTCAACCTCAATCTGTTGATTGAAGGGAAAATATTTTATCAATTTTTCGTTCTTCTAGCATAATAGATAGAGTCGTAGAGATGTTATTCTTGTCTAGGATAAATAGATAGAGATGTTATTCTTATCCAGGTAGATTAAGAGGCAAAGTTAGTAAGTTTTGTATGATGAATCTCATCGTCTATATAAAAGATAGGTTTGTGATTTTGTTAGGGCATCCACAGTGGGACGGACGATAGGTCGCCCGATGCCTCGGGCGCGGCATCGTCCGCCACTGTGGGTGCACGGACGATGGACGATGCGTCGTCCGCGCCCTAAGCTTAGTCCGCGGACGAAGCGCAGGAGGATAGGGCATCGTCCGCCCACTATGGGCGACGCGGACGATGCAACGCGTTTTTATTTTTTTTTCTTCGAAATTTGTCTATTTAAACCTCGATTGTCATTCTAATTTTCATACGAACATTTCTCGCATAGTCGAACATGAAGGTAGGAGCATCACCGATTGGACCGATGACGAAGGTGCATCTAGCTCCTCCAGCACGGCGACCCCGTCCCCGCTCAAGGATTACCGACGGGTTTCAATGAGGTTTGACTCAACTTATTTTAACACAAGTGATACCCGCAAGTGTACGGGGCTAGTGTAGCAATTAGTAAGCAAGAGTATCGTATCCCACAGAGACAATTTCGTATCAACTTAACTACCACGAACAAAGATTAACTACTATCTAGACAATCAAGAAGCGTTTGGTTTGTTCTAACAACTAATAAAAGCATATAATAAGCAAATAATAACTAAGAACACGGAGACACGGTGAGAAAAGATAATATGGAGAAAATTGCAGAACTCAAGGATACGATGCACAATTCTAAGCTCTTATCCAATCGATTTGCCTTACCTTTTGGTGTCTCTAGAGTTACTAAGCCGACCACAATTATAGATTAAACCCCCTCCCGAGGTGAAAAACCTGTAGATTAGGTGCTAGGATCGAAGTCCCCTTCTAATCCTAAACTCCTAACTCCCAAAAGCTCGATTAGGTCAATGACCTCACTCAAAACCTCAACTCTCCCGAGTTATATTGTATTAAGGTGTGAATTATTCTTATTTCCGGATTAATTATTTCATCTCCCGATTAATCTAATTAATCCTACACAATCAAGTGGTGATCAAGCAATTGAAAGGAATAAACTCAAGAACAATCAAATAACTACAAGAGCAAGGCAAGAACAAAATCAATTGGATAAAAACTATGAAATTAGTGCATCATCACCAAGAATTCTAAAAGAAAAGTTTAGCTACTCATGTTCATAAAGGAAGCCATGTTCAACACAAAGTAATCCATCAAAAACATAAAATAAAGATACTAAATACTCCTGTAAGATCGATCTATGGAGTGAAGCTTCAATCTTTCGATGTGGACTCTTCAATCTTCAAATCTCTCTCTCCAAAGTGTTCTTGAGGGTATTTGTGTGTGTAGGGGCGGTAGGTGTGGAATAGAATGAACCCTAGGCTTCTTCTCCTCTTATTTTCCTTCAAAAATCGCGTTTTCAGCTTTCAGACGCGTCAGACAATCCGACCCGGCCGGGTTGTATTTTTGAACTGGAAATTAAACCCGGCCGGGTCACCATTTTAGGACAGTTGCTGGATTCTGGCTCAACCCGGCCGGGTTGTATTTTTGCACTGTAAATTAACCCGGCCGGGTTACCTGTGCGCGGCTTTCGTAGATCGGCCATATCTCTCTCATCCGAACTCCGATTAGGGCGTTTGAGATACCCACGCGAAGCTCTTTCGAAGACGAAGAGAATGATATGCAATGGGTGTTGATTGGACTTCAAAATCTCTAGAAGAATTGTCTCAAACCAAGGCTGCTGCATATCCACCTATTTTACACCTTTTTCTACACATTCTTAACAAAAAGGTCAACATACCAACATAATAGAGAAGTAGATATAAACACGCCTAATAATAGACGAAATATGATCACATTCATACAAAACCACCCTCTAAAATCATGTAAAATCCAAGTATGTCAACTCCCCCAAACTTACATAATTGCTAGTCCTCGAGCAATGAAGAAAAAGAATTAAAAGAAGACTTGGATTTAAAGGGGTTTTAGACATCATCATCGTCTCAAAGAATATGGAATAAAGGAGCATATCACAATACAAATTCCATCAAGTTAAGCTGTCGAATGCACTTTTGCTACTAACTCGTATATCACCTTGGATTCGTACTTCACTCGGGATGTATATATGTGTGTATATTCACCTCACTAAAAAGTGTATAACGTATCAAGTAGTCACTCAAATCAAGCAAAAATGCATGGTTTACCATAAGCTTGCTCAATGTCTGACCTCTCCTCTACCTCGTGTGACAATAAATCAAGAGTCCGAAAGGTCTTTTATTTAGGTTATAATGTAGGCTCTTTGGTAAGGTGAGGAAATATTTGGCTAAAGTGACTGAAATTCCCAAAACGTAAAATCCCAAGAAATCACAACAATCAACTTTTAACTTCAACCATTCTCAAAACACTTCTAGATAAAAACTAGACTTTGTCTAATTTCTTCCCAACTTCCAAAGACCTCAAATTATTCTCTATATACAAATTTTTTTTCTTTCTTCTTTTTCCTTTTTTTTTCTTCTTTTTTTTTTCTTTTTCATTCACTTTTTTTTCTAAGTACAAACTCAACCAACCTTTTTCAATTATACTTTCCCAACTCTTCTTTTTCAAATCTCAACAAATTTAGAGTCTAGGATTCCTAATCCACTTGATTAGCTTGACAAAAGAAAAGGCTTAAGGCTCAAACTTGGCTAACAAGGGTGTTATATACTAAGGTTAGTGTTTAGGTAAAAAAGAGGCTAACAACGATGGCCTAACATCTTCCCCTATATTTAAGGTCACTTTGTAGACTCAAGAAGACCAGGAGCAAGTTCTAGAAACACATGCACAATTGATGATAAAACACACATGAAAGAATTGAAGGCTCAAAAATCTCACTTGGGTAAATAGCATGAATCAAGACAAACAAGCAATTCGTTACTTATGCACCCAATTACTCAAACTCTCAAGTCAATGGTCAAGTGATAGCTCAAAATGGATGGTTCTTTTATCATAGAAGACTAGTCTTCACCCCAATTATACCAAATTTTTTTTTTTTTTTAATTCAAGCCCAAAATTTGCAATCAATCACAACCAAACAACACAAAACTTCATGAATTTCTTAAACAAAGCAATTCTATCCTAAAACAAAATAAAAACAACAAAACACAACTAATCAATCTAAAGCAAAAAGATAAGTACCTCGTTAGTGTCCGTATCCACCATATCATCCCCCCAAACTTATTCAAAGCTATGCAAAGAATAAGTTTGAAAAGTTGGTGGAGAAGGGAGACTAACATGGTATGCAAGCAACATAAAACACACCAAAAACAAACTGAAATAAAAGAATTAAAAGATACCTACTAGGGGTTACCTCCCCTACAGTGCCTTTGGTTATCGTCGTTGGCTCGACGTCGTCCATGAGCTGCATCATGTCACGCCATAAATGGTGGCGTTGGATTTTCTGTCAATCTTGGAAGCATATGATATAGCCAATCTCTTCTTCCACCAAGTATTTTTCAGAGCTCCATCAGAAATTTCAGTTTCCACTTTGGATAAATTTTCTGCTTTTGTTTTCTTCACCTTCACTTTAGGATTTGATGTAGTCTCTTCTTTAGAAGTTGATCCACCACATGAACCAAACATCCATTGCGGTAAAGAAAAATCCCCAAATGTGGACTCAATTTCTTGTGCCTTTTGGACCTCTACAACGTGCACAGCTTTGCACTCTTTCTTCATAACAAGTTCTTCTTCCTCACGACTCTTCATAGCATTGTAGATAGATAGGATGTGACGTTTGTTACCCATACGAAGAGTGAGCTCTCCCTTTGCCACATCTATCAATGCTTTTCCCGTTGCAAGGAATGGGCGCCCCAGGATAAGCGGTATATTCACGTCTTCTTCCATATCCAATACTACAAAATCGACGGGAAAAATGAAGTCATGTACCCTCACAAGAACGTCCTCAACAATTCCTTTAGGATAGGTGACTGTTCTATCTGCCATCTGTAGTGTTATTGTTGTCGGCTTGAGAGTGCCGATCTTCATCTTTCTGAAAAATGATAATGGCATCAAATTTATGCTCGCCCCCAGATCACAAAGTGCCTTTGTCTGTCTGTCATTTCCAATAACGCATGAGATGTTGAAACTCCCAGGATCTTTAAGCTTGGCCGGTAGCTTTTTCTGAATTATGGCACTACAATTTTCAGATATGTTCACCGTCTCATAGTCAGTCCACTTCTTCTTCTTGGAGAGCACATCTTTTAGAAACTTTGCATATGTAGGCCTTTGCTGTAACGCCTCTACCAACGGGATGTTGATGTGCACTTTTCTAAATATGTCAAGAAACCTAGAGAAGTGATCATCTAGTTTCTTCTTCTGCACGCGCTGTGGAAATGGGATCTTAACCTCAGCAGGGGGTGCAGGTATCACGATGCTTGCCTTGGGAGGCGGCACCTCTTCCACTGGTTCTTCTTCTTCCACCACCTCTTCTTGAGAGATTTTCTCCTTCTCTGCAGGCAAGGTTGGGCCATCATAGCTCTTTCCACTCCTAAGATTAATGGCTTTGCAATCCTTACAGTCTTTAGGATTGACAATTGTTTGTGACGGAAATTGGCCCGGTTGATGCTGAATACCCACTGCCTGTGAAATCTGGCTCATCTGGTTATCGATGCTCTTCATGTGAATATTAAGGTCATTCACATTAGCTTCAACCTGCACTAGCCGTTTGTTGGAGTCCTTCATGCACTCTCCCGTTTGCTTCATAAAGGCCATTAACACATCTTTCAGCTCATCCTTCCTCGGTTCTATGATTTGGCCATTTGATACCTGGAATCCGGGTTGCAGGGCATTATTTGGGTTCCCGTATGATAAGTTGGGATGCACCTTGTTCCCATAGTGATTGTAATTGCCTCCTCCTTGGTTGGGGTGGTAATTGTTGAAATTTCTGTTGTTGCCACCTTGATGAACGTAGTTTACATCTTCGACTCCTTGTTGCATCTCAGTCCCAAACTGACTTGTTCCCATATACCCAAGCTTGTCAGTTAGAAATTCCAGCTGCTTGGATATTGCATCAATCCTATCATTATCGGAGGTGGATGCCACCCTATATGATTTTCCTCTGTCGTTTCTCCATCCATCATCATTAGAAGCTACCATCTCGATCACTTCAAGTGCTTCAGCTTCCCCCAATTTCAAGAGAGATCTTCCGGCGCTCATGTTCAGTTCACGCATTGCTTCCAGCGTGCCTCCCCTGTAGAAGGTTAAGATCTGTTGTCCCGGAGTTAGCCCGTGATTGGGGCATCTTCTCATCAGCTGCTTGAACCTTTTCCAAGCCTCCATGATATTCTCCTGCGGGTGCATCTTGTATTGAATGACCTCAGCTTGGCGTTTGAGTGCCTCGCTAGGTGGATAATATTTCTCCAAGAACAGCTCCACCATTGCATCCCATGTAGGCACAGAGTTAGGACCCATGCTGTCATACCAGTCCCTTGCCTCATCTTTCAAAGAGAATGGGAATAATCGGAGGCGGACTTGCTCATCTGTGACCCCATTCGCCTTCACTGTGTTGCTGATCTGTATGAACTTGGTGAGGTGCTTGTTGGCATCTTCTGAACCTGTCCCACCAAATGCGTTTGCTTCTGCTCTGTCTATCAACCCCGGTCTCAATTCGAAGCTGTTGGCCGCTATCCCCGCATTGTTGACTGGTGGATTAGCAACCTGTCTGTAGGCAAATTGATTTTGCACGGGCACTGGCCTCACATTCTGTTCATCCAATTGCCTCTGCATGGCAACCAGCTGTAGACGGAGTTGGCGGATGACAGGATCCTCATTGTTGTTCTCCTCCCCGTTATCCATTAGAATTGGAGAATGAGGCTCGTACTGGATAGGTGATGGAGGTGGAGATGGACTGGGTGATGGAGTTCTCTGGATAGGAGAGGGTGGACACCTGTGAGCGGGTGAAGAAACCCGAATCCTTTGGTTTAACCTTCTCTGCGCGTTCCTCCTTCTGTTGGATGCTTCAATCTCGAGATCGATAGGCTCTAGAGGTGGACCTTTAGAACGCGTGTGCATACACCCTGAGCAAGGAAACACATCTATTAGAGAACTCAAAAATAAAAATTAAAAATAAAGCAAGTAAAATCTAGATTAGTAATCTCAATTATTATCACGATATTAAGCTATAATGACACACAATTGTCCCCGGCAACGGCGCCAAAAACTTGACTCAACTTATTTTAACACAAGTGATACCCGCAAGTGTACGGGGCTAGTGTAGCAATTAGTAAGCAAGAGTATCGTATCCCACAGAGACAATTTCGTATCAACTTAACTACCACGAACAAAGATTAACTACTATCTAGACAATCAAGAAGCGTTTGGTTTGTTCTAACAACTAATAAAAGCATATAATAAGCAAATAATAACTAAGAACACGGAGACACGGTGAGAAAAGATAATATGGAGAAAATTGCAGAACTCAAGGATCCGATGCACAATTCTAAGCTCTTATCCAATCGATTTGCCTTACCTTTTGGTGTCTCTAGAGTTACTAAGCCGACCACAATTATAGATTAAACCCCCTCCCGAGGTGAAAAACCTGTAGATTAGGTGCTAGGATCGAAGTCCCCTTCTAATCCTAAACTCCTAACTCCCAAAAGCTCGATTAGGTCAATGACCTCACTCAAAACCTCAACTCTCCCGAGTTATATTGTATTAAGGTGTGAATTATTCTTATTTCCGGATTAATTATTTCATCTCCCGATTAATCTAATTAATCCTACACAATCAAGTGGTGATCAAGCAATTGAAAGGAATAAACTCAAGAACAATCAAATAACTACAAGAGCAAGGCAAGAACAAAATCAATTGGATAAAAACTATGAAATTAGTGCATCATCACCAAGAATTCTAAAAGAAAAGTTTAGCTACTCATGTTCATAAAGGAAGCCATGTTCAACACAAAGTAATCCATCAAAAACATAAAATAAAGATACTAAATACTCCTGTAAGATCGATCTATGGAGTGAAGCTTCAATCTTTCGATGTGGACTCTTCAATCTTCAAATCTCTCTCTCCAAAGTGTTCTTGAGGGTATTTGTGTGTGTAGGGGCGGTAGGTGTGGAATAGAATGAACCCTAGGCTTCTTCTCCTCTTATTTCCCTTCAAAAATCGCGTTTTCAGCTTTCAGACGCGTCAGACAATCCGACCCGGCCGGGTTGTATTTTTGAACTGGAAATTAAACCCGGCCGGGTCACCATTTTAGGACAGTTGCTGGATTCTGGCTCAACCCGGCCGGGTTGTATTTTTGCACTGTAAATTAACCCGGCCGGGTTACCTGTGCGCGGCTTTCGTAGATCGGCCATATCTCTCTCATCCGAACTCCGATTAGGGCGTTTGAGATACCCACGCGAAGCTCTTTCGAAGACGAAGAGAATGATATGCAGTGGGTGTTGATTGGACTTCAAAATCTCTAGAAGAATTGTCTCAAACCAAGGCTGCTGCATATCCACCTATTTTACACCTTTTTCTACACATTCTTAACAAAAAGGTCAACATACCAACATAATAGAGAAGTAGATATAAACACGCCTAATAATAGACGAAATATGATCACATTCATACAAAACCACCCTCTAAAATCATGTAAAATCCAAGTATGTCAAGGTTCTATCTAGACAGGCCTCAATGCGCAACCAACACGACCATGCGCAGCTCATGAACGACATGATTGAAGAAGTGTGGGCCTGTAACCGTCGTCGCTGAGTTTGAGTTTTTTTTTTAATTCGTATTGTAATGTATTAATTTTATAAATGAAATGAAGGTTTTTCCCAATTTTTGTAGTTATTTAAACATTCAAATAGAAGAAAATGCCTAGGGCGCCCCACTGCAGGTGGAAGGGCAGGAGGATAAAATGGTAACGTGGTGGTGCATAGGACGGGCTTTAAGGCGCCCCAATGTGGATACTCTTATTACCATTTCCCTATTTAAAAAAGGGTGATGCTAAATGGCCATAATATGGCTAGCCATAAACTTAAAATATTAATAAATATTTGTGTGATTAATGCTAATTCAACAAAATCGATACACCTCAAAAAGAGTAAACATGTTGAGACTATTGTGCCATTTACTTGAAATATACAACTCCTAATATTTTTTATGCAAATATAAGTATAACCCATGTAGTTGAATTTTTTTTATTTTTAATTTATTATGTAGTTTGTAAATGCATATTAATCACAATAATTAACTATGGTTGACAACCGTCATTTATACCAATACAAATTCGACAATTCACTTCTTATAACATTTGCACCTCATGATACGCAAATTATTGGAGTCAGTATTTTCAGAAAATTATCATCCGTACAATTACAAATTCATTAAATTTGCTTTATTATATATATTGAATTTAAGTAATTATAACATTGCAATAAAGAGAAAAAAGATAATTATGTAAACACAACTATATCATAGTATATAAAAATAATTAGTATGTTTATTTTTAAAATTATATTATAATGCACCCTACATTTTTAGTATAATTGATAATTTAAACTATAACATGATTAAATATTATAGACTATCTAATTGTGTTACAACTTAGTTATTATTGATTTCAATTTAATATGATCAGTTGAAAAACATTTAGGGAAAGATAAAAACTTAATCTTAGACTAAAAAATTGTTTAAAAATAAATTACTGAAAATAGAAAATTATAAAATAAATAAATTAAAAAAGAAATGTAAATATCGGATTAAGGAAATGAAATTGGAAAACAATTACAATTAAATAGAAAGGGTAATAGAAAGGGTAATAGTGTAAAAGTATTGGAGTATTAAATGACCTATTTGAGCTATAACATCTAAATTTTACTAAAATGTCATTTTATGGCCGGCCATAATGTGGCCACATAGCATTTCCCTTTAAAAAAAGGGGAAAAAATAAAAAGATGATTTGAGAGATGAAATTAGATGGCAAACTTGAGTTTCCAGGCAAGCATAAGATTTAATTGATTTGGGGTCCCCAGATACTAAGGGTATCCACTATAAGGCGGACAAGTCCAATAGCCCCACCCCAGTTTTTGTCCATAGTCCCAGTTTTATTGTCTACAGCTCAAAATTCTATTTCCTTCACTATAGTGGACACCTCCAATAGCCCACAAATTTTGTAATTAAAATAATCGCAGTGTAAATAAATAGAAAACGAGGTAATTAAAGCCGAATATTCGTTGTATTGCAAATCGGTAAAATTATACAACGAATAATAAAAATAAAATACAACTAAAAACTCTGCCACCGTCTACTCGGTGTCGGGGTCGGCTTCCTCGTCGTCTTCTTCTCCTCCTCCTCCTCTCTCGCTGCTGCCGGCCGCGGTTTCCCCAGGAGCATTATCAACCAACCCTAGTCGACTCTCAATCCGAGTGACGAGCCGCTTGTAGACGTTCATGACGTATGGATTTTGTGAAAATGGTGAAAAATAGGGGGTGGAGAGTGGTATTTATAGAGGTAAATAAAAAAAATCGAAATTGAATCCGCTGCACTGGTGTCCGCCCCCTATGGGCGCCGCGCCTATAGGCGCGGCTAATTCTCCCCAGCTGCGAGCTCGCCCCAACCCCGCCTATCCCGCGTCCACCACCCCTACCGCCCCCAAAATGTTGTCCGCCCGCCCTCCGCCCCAACCCGCGGCTATAGCCGCGGGCTCTCCATAGTAGACACTCTAAATGGACCAAATGATTACTGGACAGGCCAATAATAAGTTGTTTAGACGAATGATATCATCCACTTTTGCACTCGTGGCATTTCTGTCTCTACTGTCACAGAAATAGAATAGATTATAAATTTTCATAATTAAACCTAATTGAATTGTCAGGAATCAGGCTGGTTCAGTTAAGAGGCATGGAATTTATGGAAAGATTAATTATAGTTTAGGACTCAGTGACTCACCCTTTTAATGTAGTGGCAAAAATGGTTTAATCTTCCAAAAATAAAAAATAGAAAACCCCAATAACACTAGGAACTGGACAATATCTTAAACATGGCAAAAGGTCCACATCATCATCCGTATTGTCAAATATTAATAAATCCTCGTATATCTCAACTGGGCTCTACTTTGATATTCAATACACATCAAAAAAATTATTTAATATAAATTAAATTAAAATATAGGAACTCGAAATGGAAAATAATACTCGCAAGTAGAACACCAAAAATGATCCCACATGCATATACCTAAACAATAATAGTACTAAGGTAAGGTTTGGTGGTAGAATTTAATAAGAAGCAAGATAGATATGATTGTTTGGAGAGTTATTTAAGTGAAAAGTAAGATAAATGAATTCATGCCCTACCCATTCAAGACATGAATCTAAGACTTGGAGAAAAAACCTCCTCAAAAGCCATATACACCTAATATTTGCACGCCATCCTTCATTATGCATTTAAAGGGGATGCAACACTTTGGCCCCAAACTTGATCAACCATAAACATAAACAATTAAATTTACTTGCAAAATAAAAACTACTACATCTTCATAAATTCAATGAATCACAGTATTGAAGAAAAGGGCCAGATCAAAGTAAGAAAATCAAAGGCTGAAATCTGCAGCAAAAGCAGATTCTTGCATGTATACATACATAAACAAATTTGAACCAGCCACTTTTTTATTCATTTTTTTATTTTTTCCTTTTTCACCTCTTCTCCACATCACAAGTAAATGTCGGAGCAGAAACCAGTCTTTCTGGTCAAAGCAATAAATGAAGGAAAAAGTAGTCAACATAATCACTAAAGAATCACCTTTCTCGAAATTCTTTTTGCCAAAATAAATCATAGAAACAAACTCATCTTTGAAGGTCGCAATAAGAGCATCCACAATGACGGCGAGCGTCGGCTAGCCGATTTCCGGCGCTGGACGGTGCGCTCACCGAACCATTACAGCCGGCCAGCACCAAATTGGCGAGCGCACGCCGATTCCCGAGCGCACGCCGATGCGCTCGCCGATCGGCTGGCCGCCATTGCAGGCTCTCGATAGGCCAGCCGATTTTTTATTTATTTTTATTTAATTTTCGAAACACTATGGCTGGGCTATTGCAACGTGGATGCTCTAATTCCCCTAACCTAAGATAAAAAAAATTCAATCTCATTTACAGCATTTAGATAAAAGAACCAAGAAAACAATAAAAAACACAATCGAAGAAAGCCCAATCGCAACACCAAGAACAACCTTACTCGGCCCATTGTGATGCTTCTTCTTCTCCACCACATTGTCGTCATCATCATCATAATCGTCGGAGCCATCGCTCGAATCATCCCCCGACGAGCCCTTCGCCGGCGGCGGCGACAGCGGCAGCCCGTGCTTATCACAGGCAGCGATCCCAAGCTTCAATTTTGACCCCAAAACCGTGTGATTGTAGCAAAGATTGGAATTTTGACCTTCCTTGAACACCTCCAATCCCTTTATAAACGTGGCATTGAAAGGCAGGACGCCGTGGAAGGAGTTGCTTGCGAGATTCAAGTACTTCAGCTTCTTCATATCTCTGATGAAATTGGGTATCGTTCCGTTGAGCTGATTGAAGCTCAGATCAAGATGCGTCAGCGAAGGCAACGCCGCTAGCGACTCCGAAATCGGGCCGGTTAGCGAATTTGAGGAGAGGGAGAGATTCTAGAGGGAGGGTGGTGGGAAGATTGAGATGGGCGAGATTTTCGAGACGGGTGAGGGAAATTGGAATCTTCCCTTTGATGTGATTGGCGGAGAGGTCGACGGAGGTGAGATTTGGGTGCCAGTGTTTGGGGAGGGAGATGTTGAGGGAATGGAGGGATTTCATGGGGGCGAGGATGATGGTGTGGCCGCTGGCGGAGATGGGGACGGAGGAGACGGTGAGGGCGGTGAGATTGTGGAGGCGGCTGAGCCAGACGCCGGTGAGCTTGTGGAGGCTGTTGAGGCAGGTGAAGGAGAGGAGGTTGGAGGAGAGTTGGGAGGGGAGGCGGATGGGGTGAGGGGGCAGTGGGAGAAGGTGAGGGAGGTGAGGATGGAGAGGGATTTGAGGGCGACGTCGCAGGAGGTGGCGGAAGGGGGAGGAGGAGTCGCAGGAGGCGGTGGGGGAGGTGCAGGGGTTTTTGGAGGTTGAGGGATTGGAGTGCCAGGAGTTGTTCGGGGTCGAGGGGTGAGGAGGAGGATCGGGCAGGGAGTTTTGGGGTAGGGGTGGGGGCGGAGGTGGCGCGTGGTGGAGGAGTTGAGAAGGATCTGGTGCCATTTTTGCCATTGTAAATTTGTAATAGTGAGAGATTTAGTTTGTAGTATAGGTTTGCTGTAGAGTTCGTTCTTTTTTTTTTTTTTTTTTTTGGTTCTAGGCTAGTAATAGAGTTCCATTTTAATGAAAGAGTGTAGTGTTCTTCCGACTTAAGGAGTGACCCATAACTGTTACGCGTCATTATTAATGAAACATACAAGCCTTATGCGTCTTCTGTTAGTGACGCACAACCATTATGCGTCGTTAAAGACGCATAACTGTTATGCGTCTTAGTGTAATGACGCATAACGGTTATGCGTCTTTCAGTCAGGTTTTAACAGCAGAAGGCAGAAGCAGCGCACATAATACACTCTCAATTCCTCTCTCGATTTCATGCGATTTTCGGCGATTTCCAACGTTTTCTCCATAAAATTCGGTAATTGTTCTTCAATTTAGCTACATTAATCATTATTAATGTTTTTTTGATTTTATTTGTTAGTTTTACCCAATTTATTAAATTAGGGCTTGTAGGAAAAATGTCCATAATTGTTGTTTTTTTAAATATTTTTTATGCAGAAACCATGAAAGTATTTGTAAGTTCGTATTGGGGTGGTAGAGTAGTGCAACTACCACATATGAGTATTGTTTATGAACCACCTCGTGCGAGGAGCTCGATCATATTAAATTCATGTGTTTCTTATTCTGAATTGGTAGCAATGGTCTGTGATGCGATGAGAATAGATATGAACCAAAACACAATTGAATTATTATGGAGACAATGTATGGTCTTTGCTTCCGGTATGAGTTATACATGTTCTGTGATTTGCAATGATGAAAGTGTGATGTTTATGTTCAAAAATGCTCAAAATTCAAGTGGGTTGGAGTGTCCACAATAAACATGTCGGAGTGTCCACAACAACGTGTTGAGGGGTGTGAGAGAGTTGCCTATTAGAGCGTTGGTGGATTTGACATTTTGGGGGGTGTCCACAACAAACATGTCGGAGTGCTACAACAACGTGTTGAGGGGTGTGAGAGAGTTGCCTATTAGAGCGTTGTTGGATTTGACATTTTGGAGGACGGTACAATGGTGGGTGCAGAAGAAGACAATAGAACACACCGAATGTGATTTAACCCCATGGGCGAGGGACAGACTTGCTAAGAATGACTCAAAGGGACGAAAACATTACATTACTGTCATTGACCGGAAATTGCTGGGATTCGTCGGATGAAGTCGACCCTAGACGATTTGTTCGCTTGGTTCGCTGCTTTCTGCCTTATGCGAAGCTTTCTGCCTTCTGCCTGTTTTAAAACCCGACAGAAGACGCATAAGTGTTATGCGTCGCTAAGAAAAGACGCATAAGTGTTATGCGTCATTTAAGAAAAACGCACAATGCTTATGCGTCACTAAATAAAGACGCATAATTCTTATGAGTCATTTAAAAAAGACGCATGATGGTTAGGCGTCTCTCTATTAACGACGCATAATGGTTATGCGTCACTCCCTGAGTCGGAATACAACTAAAACGCTTCATTAAAATGGAATTCCATTAACATGCATTACCAAAAAAAGAATTTTTCCGTTTGTTGTACTACAAAAGTTATCGTCAGTTTTATGAAGGGAGGGATGATGAGTGAGTGAGTGAGTGAGTGAGTGAGTGAGTGACAGTTGGTGTGAAGTAATAATACCCCTGGTTTTGTCTATATTTACGTTATAGCACTAAAACTTAGAGCATCCACAATAAGAATAGCACAACCATAGTCTAGCCACAAACTCCTCCTGCCACATCATCAGTACTAAAAATCCTCCTGCCACATTATCAAAACAAACAAATAGCCCAACAATAGCCTAACAATAGTCTAGCCACATCACTCAAAATTATATAAAACAAATAATTAATAATCACACAAAATCTGGAATTAAATTTACGACACAGATACGGGAAAATTCAATTATATTATTAAAATTTAAAAAGTACATTAATTAAAAAAATTACATTAATTAAAAAATTACATTAATTAAAAAAAACCTGCTTCCGTCTCACTCCTCGTCGCCTCCGTCGCTGTCGCATCGGACCCCATCCACCTCCCACGGGTACCGAGGGAGTTTGAGACCCGCTCGTCACTGAAGTACCTTCGTTGTTGTTATCAATTTCGCGTTGTTGCTCTTGTACAGAAATTAAGATAGAGAGAATACTCGTTAAAACAAGCGGTGCAAATGTAAATGACGTGCAAATCACGTATATATAGTGTTTCGAAAATTAAAAAAAAAATCCGCTCGCCGATCCGGAGCCTGCAATGGTGGCCAGCGGATCGGCGAGCGCATCGGCCAGCGCTCGGAAATAGGCGTGCGCTTGCCGATTTTTTCGCCGAAATTCGGCTAGCCGATTACAATGGTTCGGCGAGCGGACCGGCTAGTGCCGGGATCGGCTAGCCAGTCCGCTTGCCGCCATTGTGGATGCTTATGAGTTCTGATATTCGGCTAGCCGATCCGCTCGCCGCTATTGTGGATGCTTATGAGTTCTGATATTCATTGCAAAATTGAAGAAAAGTTGGATAGACCCTTCCATTACCTTCTCCAACTGCCCCCTTACCCCCATCCTATCTTCCTACGGCATTTATTACCGATAATTAATATTCCTAAATTCGATGATTAATCTACTATTATTGCTTCACACAATCATGACATTATAAAGAACTAGAAGAATAGTAACTCCACATTAAATTCAGGTTGGTGGTGCGTGACTTAGAGTAAGATCATTAGCAATGGAAGGTCGTCTCAAAGGATTATTTTATTTATTTTTAGGGCATCCACAATGGGACGGCCGATGGCACGCCCGATGCGTGCCATCCTCTGCGGGCGCCGTCGTCCGCCCCATTGTGGGTGCCCGCCATCGTCCGCACCCTACGCCCACGTCCGATGCATTGTCCGCGGTTGAAGCGCGGACGATGGCATATCGTCCGCGCCATTGTTGGCTCGACAGACGATGGATGCGGACGATGGGCTATCGTCCGCGCCATCGAGCACCCCATTGCGGGATCGGCGGACGATGCCACGCGATCTTCGGGGGTTGATCGATGAGTTGCACCGAGAGTTGAGAATTGCGTAGATTAGCCAACTTGAATCGTGTAACTTTTGTGTATTTATTAATGCAATATTCGCCGATTTTTGGTTACTCGTTGTGTTTTTAAATTATTTTGCATTATATATTTGAAAACATTTAAATTAATTAATAAAACAATATTAAAACATATATGGCGTGCCTTAGGGCACCCCATTGCAGGTGAGAGGGTAGGAGGATAAAACTGCTGAAGTGACGCGCCTTAGGGCGCCCCATTGTGGATGCCATTATTATTATTATTATTATTATTATTATTATTATTATTATTATTATTATTATTATTATTATTATTATTATTATTATTATTATTATTATTTCTACGTTAGCATTTATCGAAGAGCCTATCTTCCTATAATGGAAGGGTTTATTCTACTTTCCATTCATTTTCTCATCATCACTATTTTATTTTAATTTTTTACACTTATAAATTTAATATGTTATCAAATTAATTAAATTAAAACACACAAATAATATAATACATAAAATAAATTTTAATTGATTCCAAATATGTGACAACTTATTAATTAGTAGATGAAAACCTAAATTACAAGAATTTTATTTTAATATATTAATCTTATACCTATAATAAAATGTAAGTAAGATAAAATTTGTAGAATGGGAGGTCAATTATCAAAAATAGTATTTTCTTGGTTCCACTCTAAGTAATGCTACTATATTTTTACTTTCAAAAAAATAACATATTTCTAAACATAAAAAATCAGGGACGGAGGGAGTAGTCCGTAAATCATAATGCAGTAAGATAGTTTGATCAAATGATAAATTGTTTGACTATTGGCAGGAGAGATAAATCAAAAAAGCAAATAATAAGCGGCGGTGCAAATCCCTTGGTCTTGTTCTAAAATCATCTACTAAATGAACACATTACAGAAGATTGAAATTGCTCCTTCAAACCCACGTATTCAAATTAAACTAAAACAGTAATCAATCTGACCAAACACGTCCACCATCATTCTTTTAGTACAAAATAAAAACCCAAATTTGAAAAGAGGTTCCTCCTCTCTAACAATCAATGGAGATGCAGCTGGCCGCAGCCGCCGATGCATCATTGGTGCTGACGAAGGGGTCGATCTTCACCCATATGAGAGAGAAAACAGAGGCCAAAAGCACCGACCACAGCACAACAATGGTGGGAGTCCTATTCTGCCGCCCCATCAGACCTTTGAGGAACGGATACAGATGAAGAATCACCCAAAACGCGAAGAACACTTTCCCGAACAGCGGGCCCCACGACTCGTACCCGCTGTTCAGCGCGTCTGAGAATCCCGCCACCACTCCCACCAGGTTCATTATCAGGATCGTCGTCGGCGGGATCAGCACCGTCGTCCACTTGAATACATACAGATCCGCAAACTCCCCGTCGTCTGCCGCCTTCGCCGTCACCGTGAAGTTCGTGTCCACTCCCGCCAGCATCTTCAGGAACCCCTGGAACACCGCGAAGAGATGCGCCGAAACGCCGCCGATCACCCAGAACTGCTCGTTACGCCACAGCGCCTCGATGCTCACCCCGCTCCACCGCAGCTCGATCACGCTCGTCAGGATGATCGATATGAAAAGCCCTAGAAACAGCACGCTCGCCAGATTCGACAGCTGAAATCAATTCAGATCTAATTAGACAAATTGAAAAAAATTAGGGAAAAATTGGAAACCCTAGCCCAAATTGAATTACCGTGGGGATGATGAATTTGCCGGTGACGAGGCATATCGCGGGGAGGGTGCAGTATGCGACCAGAGGGAGAGAGGTGAAAGGGTAAACAATGGTGTTGATGTAGGCGAGGCGTTGCAGCCATTTGAGGCGGCCGGCGCCGAAGCCGTACCACAAGGGGCAATGTCTGCTCAGGAAGATCTCGACTGATCCCAACGCCCATCGCAGAACCTGGTGCAGCCTGTCCGACAAGTTGATCGGCGCAGATCCCTTGAACGCCGGCCTCAGCGGCATACAGTAGATTGATCTCCACCCGCGGCATTGCATCTTGAATCCCGTCAGAATATCCTCTGTAACCGACCCGTAGATCCAACCGATCTCTTTCCCCCATGTCGTTTTCTCTTCATACCCGCAGCCGATCACATGGATTGCTTCTCTGATCAGCGTTGATGGATTCGCGGAATCAGCCACTCCTCCGTTTTCCAGCAGCGTCGACTCGATGAAGACGCTAGACAGCCCGAAGGTCTTCTCGAAGCTCATCTGGGAGATGAGCATTGACCTCTCGTGCTCATCGTAATCTGCACAAGATCATAAACACGGTGAGCTTCAGTTGCTATGAAATGAAAAGAATTATGTAAAGAAACTGACTGTCGATCTCTCTGAGGTTGAAGATGGCAGCGTTGAGGTCTTCTCGTTTGGCATCACGATACGTCTCTGCGAAATCCTTCTCCTTCGCCGGCTTCTTTCGACGACAGCAGCAGCAAGACGACGACGATGACTTGGCAGGCAGAGTAGGTAGATTTGAAGGGCCATAGCCGTAAAGGGCTTGTCTGTTGAAGACACATCCTGTCCCGACATACACTGGTCCTTGAATTCCATCCAACCCTTTCATGTTCACCTGCAATAGTAGAAGTAAATTTATGGACAAGATTGTAGTAAGGATTTTTTAGTGAATGGAGAAGGGTCGTTACGTCGAAGAAAACTGTGTTACGGTTGGCATATCGATCACTCTTGTCAATGCCATCGAACCTCTGGGGGAACTGCACATAGCAGACATCGCGGCCGACTTGAGGATCCATGTAGAAACACATTGCCTCACGAATAGCCTTGCTGTTGTTCACGTAGTGATCACAATCGAGATTGAGTATATACGGTGCATTTGTTAGAACCGCAGAAACTCTTATCTGAAACAAGATTATCATCAGCATTGTCATCATTCTCTTCGATTGGAGATGAAAGATAGTAAAAACGCGGCCATACCAGAGCATTTTCTGCACCAGCCTTCTTGTGATGTTGGTAACCAGGTCTCTTCTCTCTAGAGACATAAACCAACCTCGGCAGCTCATTGCCATCGGTATCGTGTGCGCCTGTGTTTCCTAAAAACACCTAAGATCGAACATGGTTTCGACAGTGTGAGTTGATATTGGTGTATCACAAGAACATATGTATGAATGGTGGTACTAGATTGAACCTGAATCATTCCAGGATGATCGCGGGAATTGTTTCCCGGCCAAGATGTTCCATCAGCCATGATCCACCCTTCATCTGGTGTTTTCTGGGCCTTTGCTACTAAAGCATTTATCCGAACTTTATACTCTTCGTAGTCTCTCTGTAACACAGTAGAACAAAGGATGATTTTCGAGACAAATCTAGAGGAAGAGAATGGATCAATGCTGAAGAATTCACGTACTTTCATTGCTCTGCGTTCCTTGACAAAGGAAGGTTGGATTTTATCCTTCAAGTAGTCGATCTTCTGTGAGAAGTAAAACTCCGGGGCACGAGGCTCAATGGAGAATTTCTTGCAGAAGGGCACCCATTTCCTTGCAAAATCAGCCGTCTCTACAAGGGACTCGAAGGTAAGCATGGCTGCACCATCATCAGATACATAGCAAGAGACTTTATCAACCGGATAATCCACTGCGAGGATCGAGAGGACTGTGTTTGCTGTTATCAAAGGAGGCTCCTTCAATGGATCCACTGTACTCACAAAGAAATCCACAGCAGCAAGCTCAGACGGCTCTCCCTCGCGCTCATACCTAGAGTATCATCAGATCACAAAATCTTAAGCAAATCTTGTCATGTTTTAGGTGAAGAAGAAGAAGAAGAAGAATGTAAGGTGAAAGAGAAGAGACCTAGCAGACAAGCGGTCAATGAAGGTCTCTCTGTTGATAGGACACCATTTGGGGAACTGATCGAGCACCCAAGAGAAGGCAAACCATATCTCACAGATGACAGAAGTCAGCCATAGACCAAAGGCACTATCAACAGGATGTGTGACACGATATTGGAAGAAAAAGGCTAGGATGATGAGTCGCATGATGATCACAGCTCTGTATGCTGTGAGCTGGGATTTCGGTATAGGGATCACTCTGGAAAGTGGCTGAGAAGCATCCACTGACCTGCATTTTTTGATGTTAAGACATACTCATCAATTAAGTGATCAAACAAGAAGATGTATATCTATTATAATGGATGCAGAATGTGTTGATGTAGTTATTGTGAAATGATGCAAGTTTCAGTGTGCTTACTGAGGTTGGCCATCCATTTGCTGTTCAGTTGGAACTATTTCTGCCTTTTTATCCTTTTTGGGAGCTTTGCTCTTCTTGTTCTTCTTGTCTTTCCAACTTTCCACCCGATTCTTCCATATCGGATTTCCAGAATCATCCATGTATTCTTGGATATAAGACAAGAGTAAGATCATAAGTTTCTCATCCAACAATGTAGGAAGATAGATTTCATTTTTTATTATTGTTAAAATTGTTCACTCACCACTGTCTATTGTGGAAACAGTACTGATATTTCTAGCATGAACTCCAGTTTCCTGCAAAAACATTCAAGCATATATTGGCATTCCAATAAACATTGAAACAAAGTATAATCACAAAGTAACTTTTCATCTTAACAAAAAACATTATGATGCTTCTTGCCTGAGAAGTATGTATAGTTGGAATATGATTGCCGGATTCTTCAGCCGCTGCTGCACCATCTGTCCATTCAATACATTCAAATCTTGAATGTTTTATATACAAAAACATATATTTTGAGAAAAAAAATGTGAAACATGACAACACTCAGATCTCAATTTGCTCATTATGAAAACATGCATCAAAGCTGTGATCAGGTGAATATTCAGTAAAAGCAAAATCGAAAGAGTAGTAGTACCTTCGGCATAAGGAGTGGCACAGCGGATGCAGGCGGTACGGCCTTCCTTGATCTCGTAATCCAAACAATGTTGGCAAATGGGATAATTGCATTCATTGCAGGCTACAAAGACTTCACCTTTGGAGTTTAATCCCACTTGTTCTCCACAAGTGTTGCATATGGGAATTCCAGATTCCATCATCTTTACTTTGCCACCTTCTGCAAATAGCAGGTTTCTAATTCTCCCCAGAGTATTTTCTCACTCAGGCTGGAAGTAGAAGATTTCCAAGTATGGCAATATATATGTGGAAATGATTTGAGAGACAAAATCAAGGAATATAAGTGTTGTGTTTGATGAAGATGAAATAAAATTGGGAAAGGCTGTTGAGTTTGGTGGAATGAAGCTTTAAGCAGAAGGTGATGGAGAAGGATCATCTTTTTTTTCTTTTTCTTTCTAATTTCTGGTTGAAAGATTTCAAAATTTTTGCGGGAATTGTAAGGCAGGTTATGGTTGGGGACATACATCTCTCAACTGACTCAACCAACTATTCTTCATCTTCAAGGACTCTTAACTCTGGAATATTACAGATTTGTCCTCATATATTCGGGTCTTCTCAAATAGGCCCCTGAATTAATGTAGTTTTACACTGTATCAGTCCTTGTCATATAGTTTGGTGTTATGTTTTATTTTGTTTGCTTTTTTGATCATTGCCATTATAATTTATTAATAGAGTAGTAAATTGTCTACAAGTATGCATTTACAGCATTTAACCTGGTGTAAAGCTATCATCATTTAAATGTGAAACTTAAGTAGCAAAAGAAGAGTAAGGAATGTTAACATGTGGAGTTGAATTAAATCTTATAATGGCCTATATGAACGGTCAAGTTTTGATATAGCACGAAATTCATCATAAATAATTTGTGAAATGTTTTAAAATGCTAATTTTTCTTAAGTTGCTTATTTGCTAACTCATCAACGTAGTGTATTAAAAATGTCAATATGATCACATTAAAATGTCAACACATATTTGTGTTGATATTTTAATAAACTATGTTAACATTTAAATATTAATGTCAGCACAATGTATTAAAATATCAACTTAAGTTTATGTTGACCTTTCATTATCATCGGATCACACTCCTATAATTTGTTATATAATTGGCAAATATAAAACTTATTTCGTCGAATTCATAATTATGTATTCAGTGCAAAAAAGAGTAACCGTAGTTATCCAAACTAAATCCTCAAAATTAACATTTCATGAAATGAACAGAAAGCAAGAAAGATATTGCAAAAATAAATCTCTCTTACGAGCAAAATACATTGAAGAAAAAATATCTTAGGAACATATAACACTAAATTCAAGATTGCCACCACAAACTGTCATTTGTTGTGATGTGTGGCAGGTTAATACAGATCTCAACAGAGTCCAAAAAGATAAATAGTTCATCCACTAAATGTGGCATTCTGGGAATTTAGCCAATTGTATAAACCTTTACTAGTTTAGATGTATCACAGACAACTAGATTTTCCGAATCTGAGGGAGTTGTGCAGAGCCAATTCACCTGATCAGACAAAGATACAATCATAAAAATGCCATAGTGAAGAAGGGTGAGGTGAGAGTGGGACACAAGCTTTGTATATACCATATCAAGAATGTCTAGCTCACCTTTCTACTCAGAGTAATGCTGGAACATAGAATATCACTGCTGCCGTTGCTAGTTTGACCACCATCATGTGATTTCATCCAATCCCAGACTTTTACTGACTTATCGTTTCCACCAGAAATGATAAACTTCCCTTTCTCTCCAAACATAGAAAAGCTCCTGAATAACATATAATGGCGGCGGCAATGAATAAAACTTCTTTTAAATGTGTGTGAGAGAGAATGCAAAACAAAAGAGTATTACTACAAGCAGTTGGCAGTATCACTTACACAGAGGATACTGCAGCCACATGTCCTCCCTTCGAGTAGTCCAAATGTAGGTTTCCGTCATTTTGATCTACGGTTGGGGAATCCTCTTTTGGTTGTGATTTAGTACCCGTGTTTGGCTTTGATGTATTTTTGGATTTTTGAGAAGCATGTTCGGGCTCAAGATTAATTACATTGACAACACCATCACCCCTAGCCACAACACAGATCTTTCCAACACTATCTACAAAATCAAGGTCAGGAACTACTAGAGCATGCACAAAAGCTGGGTTATAGCACTGTCCAGCGTTGCCTCCGCTGCCTGCAAAAGTTTTCATTTAAATAAATTAGAAATCAATATGTGTGGGATAGAAATTCTGAATGCAAAAAAGGCATGGGATAAAAGTTCTGAATGCAAAAAAGGATAGTAGTATAATTTAACATTTATCTGCCTATTCACAATGGAACATGATTTTTATTTAGCAAGATTGGAGTCTGAAACAGGAGAATAAAGTATCACTGCATTTTTTAGTGCAAAAGTTTAGATAAATTAGAAAGCATATGTATGGGATAGAAATTTTGAGTGCAAAAAAAGGCATGGGATAAAAACCAAAATGATAGTATAATTTAGCATTTATCTGCCTATTCACAATGGAACATGATTTTTATCTAGCAAGATTGGAGTTTGAAATAGGAGAGCAATATCATGGAAAAATAAACAGTGCCCCTTTCACCTCAACCTAAAGCATTCTAGAATAAAGATGATATCACATAAATACTGAAAATGGGCCACTTTTACTAATTCGAGCTAATGAAAGTTTTATATCATCCTGGAAATCTGGAATCCAACTATGTACTACAATTACTTAAACTCATGAATGATTAAGAAATTTTTATTTTCGTCTATTTCAAATTCAAACCAGCTATACTGAAATCAAGCATATAATATTTTTTTAGGGGGGAGTGTAATATTATCACGGGAAGCTGCTTAAGAGCAGCACTAAGTAGTACATAGAAATTAAGAGCAAAGCACAAGGCACTCATACCAAAGTCCATAATTTTGTTTGGACGCCCTTTGGAGAAGTCCCAAAGCGCAAGTTTTGAATCCAGACCACCAGTGATGACTACAAAAACATGACATAAGAAACAAGGATAATTAAGTAGACCACAAAAACAAAGTGTAAACTGTAAAGCACAAGGCACGGATAGATAAGATTTATTTTCAATAACAGAATATGTCCAGCAGGGGTACAGTTCTCTAAAATACATAACAAAATGGGATACAGGATAGTTTTTATTAAAAGTCACATGAGAGCTACGTAGATTGATGAGGTGACCTGAACAAAGCACACTGAACTCATTTACAAGATAGCTTCAATTAAAAATCACATGAGAGGAATGTAGATTGAGGAGGTGACCAGAATAAAGAACAATAGAGTCATTTAGAATCAGATATATTACTAAGAATACCTTCCCAAGATCTCCAAGGAAGGAACTGGACACTGCTGCAGATCTGAAGAAACAAGTTAATAATGGAAAGGCATTAGAGA
The DNA here is from genome assembly GCF_004379255.2 of Salvia splendens. Taxonomy (NCBI): domain Eukaryota; kingdom Viridiplantae; phylum Streptophyta; class Magnoliopsida; order Lamiales; family Lamiaceae; genus Salvia; species Salvia splendens. Next base: position 31,180,430 of record NC_056039.1, read on the forward strand.
TAGAAAAGTCATCAAACAGAAACACAAGGAATTTCTTAAGAAACTAAAAGTGCCTCACTACCTTGGCAGAATTAAGGTCAACAGGAAAAGCTTGAAAGAAAAGTGATCAGCAGATCTGAGTATTGATGCTCGGAAGGAAAAGAAGAATGACAATCTGATGAGTTTAAGCTGAATGCCCTATGAAAAACCAATCTATATTACAAAGGAAAGGATACACTCTGATGACCTGCTCTCAATGTTTTGTATAGACATCGTTGGTGAACATCAACGATCTGCAAGGATGGCAATCATCATAACATCTTCGATGAACTCATTTGTGTATAGTACCCATGACAAGGAAACCACATGAAGAAGAAGTGCATACCTTTACATCTCCCGCATCATCTGCAGCAGCTAGAAAGGACGATTTTGGGTGACAAGCAATCTGTACATTGTAAATGATGACACAATTTTGAGTAATCACCATAAATTAGGTTTGATTGTACTCCATATTATAGTAAGTTAGGAGAAGATGTTAGCCAAAACAAAGCTGATCACTCCTGTCTGACTAAGAAAACAAATTGACTTATGGAGTTGATCACTAATTCCTTTTCAAGTAACAATATGCTTTCTAACCAACCAGTCAAATCAAGAAAAAAATCTACAATAGAACAAATATGAATTAAGATGGCATACCTGATTTATCTCATCCTTATTATAATTGTAACTTTCTAGCTGCTTCCACGAATTCGTCTGACATATTTAACGAGGCTGTTAGTAATAGCATTAGCACTCACTTTTAGGCATTATTAATGCAAAAAACAACCTTCATAGCAAAAATGAAAATAAAATGTAAATGGCCACAAAAGTGAAAAGAGACTTGTAAGCACAATCTATCAGAATAAGGATTATGGTTATTGGTTTCTGACAAAATAGTAACAATCTGAATCATTCACATAACAAAGGTGACGAAACAACGAGAACCGTCATGCGTAGAAATTAAGATCCAATATTGACCAATATTCTCAGTAACAAAATCAAAGCATACCATATGTAAATCAAAGCACTTGACTTCATTTTCTACAGAAACATAGATGGTCTCTTCATTCCCTGCAGCATGTATGGCAAAAAAACTCCCATCAAAAGAGATAAAGAAACAGCAAAAATCATTTTATGCAAGAAAAGTACCTGAGAAATAACTAAGAGCATAGAAGCATACTATTATTATTATTAATGAGCAAGTGTATTCTAATTGTGTATCACAGCTGAAAAAGGGGAAAAATTAAACCACCAGCAGAAACTACTTACCCTCCAACTATCAAACACTAGCTCAAAAGCAAACTTGTAGTTACAGAATAGGCAGACTTGCATTCATTCACTCCAATAAACGAGATCAATACTCTTGTTTAGGTAGTCAAAGTTAGCTTGACATCTTATCCGATAATATGAGAAGAATTTATTAAAAACAGCGATAAAATCTAATACTATTAAACATCAAAACAAAGTCCACCCAAAATAGGAGAAAAATCACAAACCTGGCCTGAAGCATAAAGATGAAACAGGGTTCCCATTCCCCACATCCATAGAGAACAGCATATCTTTGCACCGCAAATCATAAAAGCAAACGCGACCATCCTACAATTGGAAAGCAAATTAAGAACACTGAAAGTAGATAGAAGAGGTACATCCATAAAATGTTACTGCATGTCAGCAACTTTAAATACGGAAAAACTTGTTATTCGAGCTCAATTGAACTGTTTTTAGACGCAGATGATGAATTAGAGTGTGAGAGGACGAGACCTCGGCGGCTGTGGCGATGAAGCCTGGTCGGGCTCGGGAAGCGATGCAACAAGTGGCGGCGGCGCTGTGCCCTCTTAATCGCCTCGGCTCCGTCATATCGGCGGCGCGTTGAGGAATTCGCGCTCTATTAATTATGAAAATTAGATTTAGCTAAATTCCTAACAAAATTCGTGCTAATAATAATACCTATTGATTTCGTTACTGTAACAAAATTCAACCGTTTCTCTATCTTTTCTTCGAGGCATACTTTTATCTTAGGCTAATTTTGTCTCCAAAATTACGGGCTTATGGGTCATGGGCCTACATCGGGCTCATGTTTCTGAACATCTTGTAAATCACTTGTCGCCCTCACGCACCGGCCCAACAGATTAATGAGAAAGTAAATCATTATATAATCTCAATTTGATATTTTACAACCACCTTATCAAAATACATAATTCAATATCTCCAATTACTTTATAAATTCATATACCTAATCAATTTATACACACACTGACTGCACCATAGATATCGTCACCGGCAAATTAAATAAGAAAAAAAAAATCGAATCAATGAATGTGTCAATGTATACTATAATGTACAAACAAGAGCATGCCTGGCTTTATTTGAATCTACAAACAAGGCAGCCCAAATTGCTATTTACAATTACAAACTTCCAGAACAAGAAAAAGAATTTGAATGTTTCGAACTCTAAAAAAGAAGAAAAACCATAACCAAACGCTACTTAAAAGAAAAAGAAAAAAAGAATATTAACACGTAAGCTTTTCTTCAGATCATGATCATCATCTAACAGCAGAAGCCACTGTGTGGGCCCAGGATTTGAGGCTATCTTTGATGTCCATCTCATTTGTTGCAGCAGCAGGAAGAGGAAGAGGAAAAGGAACCCTCCATTTCATCAACCTTTTCTCTTCCTCTTCATAAAAATCCCACGCTTCTGATAGGTACGGCCTCCCTCTCATTCTAGAAGCTTCCTCACTCCTTCTCCTCCTCTTCTCTTCGGTTTCTGGAACACCGCATTCTGTGCTCTGCCCAAACTTTTGCAGGCCGGGGACGATCTCAACGAGGGCCCGGTCCTCCTTGGCTTCTTCCGAGAACACGAAGCCCATGTCGATGAAGCCCTTCACCTCTTCGAACTCCAGCTGAGACATGCTTTTGCTCAGCTTCTTCTTCCTTCTCATGTCGTGCTGCTGTTTGATCACGGCTTTCTTCATCGCTGGACTTTTCGGAATTTCCAATGAAACCGAAACCTCTTTGTCGGAGAGTATGGTTTGGAGGTGGGGTTTTATTATAGAGGGAGAGGTGGAATTCTTTGTTGTGAAGCTTGACAGGTCGTCGCTCTTTGATCTTCCTAGCAACGATATTTGGCGCGAAACTTTTTGATTTGATGGTTGATTCGGTTGGGTTTGAAGGGATGGAGGGGTTGGGGTTTTTTCGAGGATTCCGAGGTGGAACCACATCGAATCGAAGAGGTTTAGAACAGTTTCAGCTTCCATATATGGCTGCGGCGGCTGATGAAAAATTGAAAGGTATTGGATGTGGTTTGTTTGGATTTTGAGAGGAGTTGGTTTTATATATGATGGTGTCTGAATTTGTTATGGACGGAAATGCCCTTGCCCTCAGAATTTCCAAACACGTTTACTGTATGATTGTGAATGATTAAAACAATTATAATTGGATTAATCTTGTTTCACGGTATGATTGTAAATATACACACAATTTACAAAACTAAATTGTATAAAAAAAACTCTGGTCACAGACGAACCAATCAATTGTTTTTATATATAAAAAAATCATTTGTTGTATGATCGTGTATTCGTGTTTGTATCCAATCCCTTGGCGAAGGGTATTTTCGTAAAGAGACGAGAATATACCGTTCATACATGGCATCTTTGAAGTCGCAGTTGACCCGAAATAATACTTGAGGGCTGCGTAGTTTGATTAATTAAACCACTTTCCACTCTCACGTGCAAACGCTACTTAGTCATCTAATCACGAGAACTTCGATTGTTTAATGTTGTATTTGTCTTGTGTAGAAATTTCACTAAGTCAAAAAACAGAAACTTCGTAATCCCACGATAACAATTAACTAAATTTCCAGATTAAAAAATACACGGGACGGCGGTCTATGATTCTCTTTTTATTGTACAAGTTAGAATTAATATGTTATTTAATGAATATATGTTAGTTGATATTACAATCAAACATACATCTTACTATATGCATCAAAGAGACGAAGTACAGAACTAAATACTACTTTCATCCGTCCCATGTTACTCGCATTTTTCATTTTAGGTCATAAATTTGGGATTAATTTTTTAGTGTAATTAAATTAAAAATTTTAAGTGTAATTAGACATCACTTAATAAAGGAACTCTTAACTTAAATTAACATATTAATTAAATGCATTAATTTTAACTTAAACTATAAATAGTGTAAGGAGTTTGTGACGAGCCGAAAAACAACAGTGTAAGCAACATGAGACGGAGGGAGTATTAATGCAGCTTATCCAAATGTTAGAAATATAGAAATAAAGAAAGAAAAAAGCTTTGCGTGCAGTAATGTAACTATTTACAATTAGAGAATAACTAATATGCAAACTGAGAAGATGAACTAGGGAAATTATTACGAAGAGAAATGAAGAAACTAACAGTTCTGTTGAGTTGGGGATGATCCCTCTTTTCACAAAATAAATTATATGTACATCAGTTAGTACCATCGGATTGGCGTATTATTTCAAAGATAAAATGACTTCCTCCTAACGTGTAGAAGAACTTTTAAATTCATGCCTATATATAGGCCTAAGCAGGGGTCTTGGAAAGGCCTTACATTAAGACACTTCAATAGACGATGCCAGTTGTGGCCAAGTGGAGGCCAAAGGGAATGTGTACAAAAGTTGTTACCTCAATCTTTAGGAAGTGGATGAACGCAAAAAGATGAGTAGATAGTAAAAGGGAGTTAGAACATAAACTTTTGTACTAAATTGTACTGCGGGGCAAATCTCCTTTGGCAGTAGCTTCTTAAGCATCTAGCTTACGCAACTGCCAGAAGAGTAATACCCTGTAATACAAATGTACACATGCATCTCCAGTAGGGGCTATTGGTTGTGACCGATAACAATGAGTATAGAAAGATGAATATATAAAAAATTAGATAGAACTTAAACTAGCATAAGAGTTTGTATTCAGTTGAATTGCGTGGCAAATCTCCCTTGGCGGTAGCTTATTAAGTGATTAGCTTGTGCTACTGCCAGAGGAGTAATTGCCCCGTAACACAAATATACACATGCATATCTCAAATATTGTAATGTTTGTTGTGATCAATATGAACGAGTGGGTTCATGTATATATAGTGTACCCCAATGTCGTACAAATGGTACATTCCGCAATCATTCTTTATGCTCTAATTCGTCAAAAAAGAGAATGATTTCAATTGATTCCGACTCCATACATGCATAATATATTGATATATAGATCCACCAAATAATTTCTTTATGTTTAAGTTTGCTACAATGCTTGTCGATCGGAATCTAGAAGTGACAAGATTTTAGAACATATACAGAGACACACTAAAAAGATACTAAAACATATGGCAGACCAAAGGCATTTATAGAAATTAGTTAAATTTGTTAAAATAGCTAAAACAAAGATGAACATTGTTGTCTCGATGGATGATGCAGAAATGGCCCTTTAACATTCAAAGAGACGAACTAGATTGAGAAGGCAAATACTGGAAAAAAGAGCTTCAAAGCTAAGCATCTACAGCCTGTGTTGTCTAACCTTTTTTTTTTCACAACTTGATGTACATGATCCAAAACAAAAATAAACAAAATCATAAATGAAAAATATAAAACAGAACATTCTCAAGAATACATTTCTAGATCCTCAATCTTTTTTTACAAAGTTTTTTTCGATTGGCATGCTTTGCATTCGAGGAAATAATTAATTAGTTGAATATGAATAGTAATTCAATGAGTTTCCTGCAAAAATGGTTAGGATCCTATGTCTCAAATATTTATGTATGTTGCTCAAAGATATAGTAGTACTTGGTACTAATTAGATCAGTGACCAATGCATATTTAAAATGTAATCTATATCCAAAAAGGACATTAACAAATAATAGGACTTAATATTAACAAATAAAAGTATAATTAATAATCGATTTATACATTAAAAAACTTGAAAGTTGCTAAACCTGATTAAAATGTTTCATTATATTATTCATTTTGGAGATATTCATAGATAAGGATTAAATTTAATCAACAAGATTAACCCTCAATTTACAACCTCTTATCTTCCTCTTCTAACAGAGAAAATATCAGTCACGAAAACCCCATTAATTAAATTCCATTCAACACGCTCAAGATCTTCAAACATGGTGGATTTGTACACTGAAAATCCGTAGCCTTTCCCTTCCCTTCCCTTCCCTTCCCATTACACGTGTCTCCGCCCGTGGTTAAGCGAAACGTGGCAATGAGTAAATGAATTTGTTGAAATGAAGATTGAATCAAAAGAAACTGGGTTGGGAGAAAGGGGATGCCATGAGAATTGATACTCGTGGACCCATCACTTTTATAACAAAAAGGGAATACTTTATTTGTCTTTATGAAATACTCGTATATTTTCAAGAATTTAGGGCAGGAATTGTCCCCGCATATGCCACATATATCCAGCATATCCCAATTTGGGATGAATATATGAGAAATAGTAGTAATAAAGATTTTTTTTTCTGGTGAATTTATGTGGAAACTCGAGCGCGGGTGGTTTTAAATAAAGCAGTCAAAAGTGGGGTTAATGGGGAATATGAATTAAAGCATGCATGCATGCAAATTCAAACTTTTTGTTGAATACTTATGCACTCAAACATTTTATAAAATAGTACTAATGATAATTATAATATATTGTTAGTTTTTATCAACTCGGAATGTCATGCATGGTAGCTTGACCACCTTAATGAACTGACTATCTTATGCAGGGGCAATCTAATAAATATACATTAGTAGATGCAAATTGATGGAATATATTGTATGTATTGGCCAATGTAATATTGTTATGTTTGTAATGAAAAACCTAACAAGAATGGATATTAAATCATATGATATAATGAAACATAAATATCGAGATGATGAAACGTCATTTGTTATACTCCCTCCGTCTCAACTACGTTGGGTCACTTCTTTTGGGCACGAAATTAATAAATTGTGTTGAATGAGTTAAATGATAATAAAATAAAATAGAAGAGAGAAAAAAAAAAGTAGGAGAGATAAGAGAGAGTAAAGTAGATGATGAGAAAAAGTAAAGCGATTAGATGATTTGTTTTTTGTCAAAAAAAAGAAATGACTCAACTTAGTTGGACGGAGGATGGAGGGAGTATAGATTGGAAGTTTCATAACATATGGGTAACATGTATAATTGGAAGAATTCGGAATTTAAACAATTGATGTATTGATGCCTAATAGAGTATTAGCAAATACAACTATACAAGAGGTGAGAACTTGATGGAAATGATGAAATTTATACTAGATAAATCGAAATTGATCATGCAAATTATAAGGGCATCCCCAACCATTACACTAAACTTAAACCTATTTTAGTGTAAATATCACACTAAATATTAATTTTACTCCAACCATTTACACTGAACTCAAACTCAAAAGAATATTCTGCACTCACTTACTTTTTATTTTTTTCAGTCACACCTATATTTGATCTAAATTACACACTAACCCATGACCCTTTGTAATACTTCCTCCGTCCCTAAAGAATATGCACTTTGGAGTTGATGCATGTTTTAATGTAAAATTGGTAAAGTAAGAGAGAGGTAGAGAGAAAAAGTAAATAAAGTATTATTAGTGGAGAATGGGTCTCACCTCATTAGAGAGAAATGACTTTCCAAAATTAGAAAGTGCATATTCTTAGGAGATATACTAAAAAAAAAAGAGAGCATATTCTTGAGGGACGGAGTAACTTAAACTAAATATAATAAGATTTTTTTTAAAATTAAGATTCTGTCAATTTTAAACTAATAAACAATTATTAATATTGAAAATTATGTATCTGTAGTAGTAAGAATAGAGGGAACATCTTTTTAGGTCCAGAAATTTTGTCAAAATATCATTTTAGGTCCGTGAACTTTGAAAATATCATTTTAGGTCCGTTAACTACAAGTTAATATCATTTGAGGTATTTTGAACTTTTTCCGGATGAAAATGCCCTTAAGGCCTTCAAAGGGCAATTTGGACAATTCTTTCGCCACTCATCTTGCGTCAAACACCTAGAGTCCAACAATTTTTTTTACTACTATTTAATACAATTACCATCCAAATTGATTTTAAATATAATTAAAATTTACCGTAAAAATAGTAGCATGTGTTAATTTTTCAATTATTAGATAACCAATTATGTAGGGATAGTAAATTGGGACCTGATACTTTATTTTATTTTTCTATCTAAACTGCATTTTAAGAACTTACTATAGGTGTTTTGTGAATTATATTTTGTTTATTTGTCTTGAAAGTAGATAGCTATTAATTTGGATGGTCATTCGGAGTATTATTTATATGAATTTCAGAATGGAGATCAATTACCATCCAAATTGAATTTAATTATAAAAATTTGCCGTTAAAAATTGTTGGACTATAGGCTTCTAGCGCAAGATGAATGGCGAAAGAATTGTCCAAATTGCCATTTGAAGACCTTAAGGGCATTTTCGTCCAGAAAAAGTTCAAAATACCTCTAATGATATTAACTTGTAATTGACGGACCTAAAATGATATTTTCAAAGTTCACAGACCTAAAATGATACTTTGGCAAAGTTCGTGGAAAAAAAAAATGCTCCCTCTTAAAAATAATAGTGTACGTGTAGTAGTAGAACTAATTTACTAACTTTTTTTCAGTTTTTTCAGTTATGTACGTGTAGTGTTATTAATATTATTAATTTGACTAATCATTTTTAATATTATACTAATAAGGGACAACCCACTAATTAAAAACTAATCAAATATTAGTAGAACTAATTAGGTTATTATTCATATCTTCTTCACACCGCCGTGCTTCTTCCTGCAAGTTTTTCTGTAAGTTTTTCAGTATTTTAATATAGTGGATCATTATGAGAGTGAAAAATAAAGAATGAAAAATTGCCGGAATGAGACTTATTGCTCTTTTCGAATTAATTATTCAACTAACAATTTCCATGTGGCTTAATTACATCCCTTGGATATGCATATCCAATGCTTGGCTATTTATTATGCTGACAAACCCATAATTTAGGATGTTTAGGTGGGTGATTAATACAAGTTATTGAGTAATTTGAGGTATAAAGTTTAGGTTTCATCCACTTATTTGCTACTTTTAGAGCTAACGATAGTGTCAAAGTCTTGATGCAAAAACAGGTCTAAAACGAGCTTAAACGGAGTTGAACGTGCGTTCTGGCTGGAAATGTACATAGAGAGACAGAGAATTCGCCCGCCTGGCGTTTTGAAGCGAGTTGCTAGTTCCAGACAAAACACCCGGTCGAGCGTTTTGACAGTCATAGATCACCCGGTCGGGTGTTTTTGACAGCTTCCTTATTTTGCCCATTTTTCACTCCAAATATAAAAGGAACTTCACGCATTCGAGCCCTAACTCCCACACTACCAAATCAAGAGCTGGAACAAGAGAATGAAGAGGATTTGAAGGCCAAGGAGCTTCTCCTCTCAAGAGATTGAAGGAGAAGAATCCCCACCATCAATATCACTTATAGGAAGTTCTAGTTTATCTTTCTATTATGTTATTTTTCCATTTCCTTTGTATTTCCTTTTGTTTTGATTTCTTTAGGGATTTGGTGAAGTTTGAATGGAATCTACGGGTTGAACTTAGATTTATGCTTATCTATCTCATTGTGTTGGTTTTGTTGGTTATTGGGTTTTTATTATCCAATTGATTAGCTATCAATTTGATATATCTTGTTCTAATTGTTGACATTGAGAAATGCATGATTAGAATGATTAGGTAATCAACAGCTACGTGTCTTACATGTGATCGAGAGATGCATGAGCTAGAGAGAGGACTTGGGTCCGTTGTTTTAGGGAGTCAATCTCAAATTGTATAGAGTAGACTCCTACACTAGAGATTGATCCACGTGTTAGATGCACCCGAGAGGGGGTCTAACCAATCTTCCCGACTTCCCTAGCCACACATGAGACCCAATAGATGAGCATGATTCCTAGGTGACACCCGTGATTCATACCGACGGATCCATATCCCTATAGTTCCCAATTTGTGTGAAAATCATCTTTTATTTGCTTTACTTAGTTAATTTGCCTTTATTGCTTATTTGTTTTTTTATCTTAGTTATGAAAACCAAAAACCCCTTTTATTAGTCTAGATAGTGTTCAAAGTTGCATCATAGTACTCAAACCGGCTTTTAGTCTTCATGGATCGATAATTTTAGCTTGCCAAGTGCTACTTATCCCGTACACTTGTGGGTGACACTTTTGATTGCAAAATTAGCATGAGTATATGCATAAATATAGAATTACTTTTTAAAACACAGTTTGTGTTAAAATGATAACACATCTTAAAGTGACACCATACCATCATTCCTAGCCAATCATTTGTACATGTGGACGAATAATCAGCTGCCATGTGGCAATCATAAGAAACGCTCAATGGCAAATTTTCTCGGGCTGCAATATCCAATACGCTAGACTGCAATTTTTGTCCGACTGCAATATCCAATACGCTAGACTGATTGCAGTCTAGCGTATTGGATATTGCAGTGTAGCGTTTATAATATTGCAGGCTAAGGTGTTGTCATTTTAACACACCCCTTCAAAACACTCCTATACATAAAATACATTACTTGATGCAGTCATAGTAGACGTTGCTGAAACGTCAATTATGTCGAAGTGACTTGAAATTCACACTGGACATGCGAAACGGATTGTCGAGTAAAAAATATCGCTTTCTCCATAATGTACGATGGAATTTTTCCATCTGGCATTGTCTAAGGAGTGAGATCGTTATTTTAGTTGTACTTTTTCGGTTGGGTTGTGAGAAAAGAAGAAGGTGGGGTCGCATTTATAGATTTCAAAATTTTAAAAAAAACTGCAGCTATAGTTATAAATCAAAAGAAAAGAAATAAATAGAAGAAAATAAAAAAATATATAATTTAAGGATGTATCGCGGGGCAAATCTCCTTTGGCAGTTTTCCGACCGCCGAGTTAGCATTATCCGCCCACTGCCAAAGGAGTATTTACCCAGTAATGCATCCCTAATTTCACAATGCTCTCCATGTTATGATGGACAATTGAGATCCCTTTCCTCTATATTTATACACGGTTTCTACATAGGTATATTTCAAGCATATTCTTACTAATAAACGTTTTGGTTTTCCCAAGCACGCAAGGAAATAGCAGAGAGTTTTTCAACATTTTTATTTATATATGACTTCGTAGGATAGAGAAAATATTTGTATAGGACTACAAATCAAAGAACATTTTAATAATATTTGGTTGGTAACATCGATTTTGACATAAAGACAACCATAATCTCTTGGGTCACGATATAGGATAAAGAATACTACAAGACAAACGTAATCTTTTCTACGGTTATAAATTAATTTAGCTTAATTTAGTTTATGTGATGAATCAGACACAATTTGATGCTTGATTCCAAGTTGACTCATGTCGTCTTATAATGTCATTATCACAACATTATGTCTACAATCACCATATAATATTATCTCCGGTACGGATGCAGGCGGGGTTGGGCAGGCCGCCCGACCCCATGCACTATCAGCATGTGAGTAGATACTAATGTGAGTAGGAAACCTATTCATTTCCATGTAACAAGTGACAATAATCATCATTCTTGATTCCTGACTACATGCATCTATGTTGATATAGTGAATGCAACCTGGTGAAGAAAAAATAACGACATAAAAATGAGGAATCTTGTATGTATAAAAGCCAAAAAACCAAGGATCTGATTCCTTACGACATGGCAAAATAAGCTCAATGTAGAAGTTCAAAAAAGGGGAGGGTGAAGGTGAGAACTTTTCTTTACCATGACCACAAAGAAAGGTAAAGGGTGAAAAACCCTAAAGCATGAGAATAGACTGGAAGCATATGCCATATCCTCAGCATATGCTAGCGAAGGTGCGTAGCTAGATCCTATATAAAGGCTGAACATCAACCCCAACATATATCTGATCGAGTCGAAGGAAGATAGATAGTTAACGATGTGGAGAGAATAACAGTGTGATTCTCCTTCGGCAGGACGAACATGCAAATGCATATGTTTCTTGCCAAAGGAGAATTACCCTGCAATTCAACCCCGCAATGCAGCACTGCAGAATCAATGGTTATCTTCTATTGGTGTGTATGAATATTGATGAGTACTAATTTTGATAGTACTAATTTTTCATGAGTTCTGTGATCTTGAATCTATTTCCACTTTTGGAATGTATACGAGTAATGCTATTAATTAGTAACTGAGTTTCTTGTTGGGGTGAGCTATTACACAAGCTTGGTTCAGTCAGAAAACTTAAACAAGCATAAGCCAACTGAATCACTACTCACTAAGTGTCACTAAATAGTAAAAACGAAATTTAAGAAGGAAACATGTCGAATACCCTAAACAATGCCACAGTTAAAATTTGAAAGTGCATGTAAATAAAAAAAACATGAAATGTTGGCACCAATCACGATCTGGAGCCAAATGAGAAATAACCTTTCATTTCATCTTTTGTCCAGAAAAGTAGGATTAGAAAAACTTCTGCAAAACTGCTGAAGAAAGCTATATGCACGGTGCACCACCAGAACACCAATACTAAAGTAACAAGGAAATGCATTTAAAAATCCAATAAATATCTCCTAACACTCCACGAAATCTGTAAAATTAAACAATGACTAAGTGCATCTCCATGTTACCTCAAACAACTATCAATTAGTTAAATATAGTATATTGATGGTAAATAATTTTGCTTAATTTAGTTTATGTGAATCAGACAGGATTTGATGCTTGATTCCAAGTTTACCATGTCGTCTATAATATCATTATCACAGCATTATGTCTGTAATAACCATGAATTATCTCCTGTAGTTATGTACACAATATACTATGAGAACAATGACATGTACTAAACTTTAATATTCAACTTACAATTAACCTATCCTTTTTATACGTACTAAAATAATAATGTGAGTGAAACCTATTCATTTCCATGTGATAAATGACAATAATAATCATTCTTGCTTCTTGACTACATGCATCTGTGTTGGAATTGTGAATGCATCACCTGGTGAAGAAAAAAAACGACATAAAAATGAGGAATCTTGTATGTAAAAAAAGCAAAAGAAAAACAAGGATCTGATTCCTTACAACATAGAAATATAAGCTCAATGTAGAAGAGCAAAAAGAGGGGGAGAGTGAAGGTGAGAACTTTTCTTTAGCATGACCCCAAAGAAAAGTAAAGGGTGAGAAACCTTAAAGGAAAGGTATAGACTGGAAGCATATGCGATGTTCTCAGCATATGCCAGTGAAGGTGCATAGCTAGGTCCTATATCAAGGCTGAAGATTGACTCCCAAAATATATCAATCGAGTCGAAGAATCATAGATAATAATGTCGTGGGGAGAATTAAAGTGCGATCCTCCTTTGGCAGGAAGAACATGCATATGCATACTTGTTTCTTGCCCTGCCATTCAACCCTGCAATGTAGCACTACAAAATCAATGGTTTCTTCTACTGGTGTGTAAGAATGGTGATTAATTGTTTCAAGTTCTATTGTTACCCGTTGCTAGCTGACTTTACCCGCCATCAAGAAAGTCTAGCCAAGCAAGAAGCTAGATGTTATGAGTTCTTACAATCCGGCAATTTTGGTTGGTTGATGGAGCAACTTGGCTACTAGTTAAACAAGCAAGGGCTTAATTATACAAGTATCTTTTGAGCCAAACTTTTCATGAACTCCGTGATCCTGAATCTATTTCCACTCTTGTAAAGTATACAAGTAATGCTATTAATTTGTAACTGAGTTCTGGTATTAGAGTTCTTGCTGGGGTGACCGATTTCACAAACATGGTTCACTCAAAACCAATAACGGATCCAGAAAATGAAACTCGTGGGGTCGGATAGTGAAGAGTATTGTTCTCGTGTTTCGACATCAATGAGGTTTTCTTTGTGGCTTCATTTGTCGTTATATATCGCCCTCATTTTCTCCATTGAAGTAATCAAATTGTGCACCTCGGGTATCATAGTCGTCGTAAACTCTTTTTTTTCAGATCAAATTACATCATCCAAATATGTTGCCTATGAATCAAAACTCGCATCAAACAACATCTCATTTTTCTCTTCATTTACAAAAGTTTGAAATTGGTAAAGTAAAATATTTCGATAAAAAATGACGAAATAAATAAGTTTATTAACATTGAAAATTAAATTTAATTCTAAAAGCATTTTATCCAATCACTTCACATAACTAATTAAAGTTTTATGAAACTATTAAAATATTAATGTTTAATATTTTGAAATAATCTATTTTTATTATTTTCAATCAAAATAAGATATTATATCCATAGCTACGAATCCGTTATTTTTTAAAAAATATGAATTACATTTATATTGATTAATTTAATACTACTATTATATGCCTTATTTTTTTAAAAAATATGAATTACATTTATATTGATTAATTTAATACTACTATTATATGCCTTATTTTCTCGGCACACCAACTAAACGTGGGTCCCGCAATAAAGATTTCTTTTCCGATCCCACCTTTGTTCAGTTTCTTCTTCTTCTCAACTCCATCTTTCCACTTCGTGCAACTCATTTTTTGAATTTCTTCTCGGAAATGTTCAAGGTGTTCCTCCCTCTCTCGATTTCTAGTCAAACTTATATAGACACCAAACACTGCATCTGCTATCTTCTCCGCCCTGACACACCGTGGGGTCGACGGCGATTTCAAAGACCGGAACTAATGGTGTTTCTCGGCCCGCGTTGCCCGGCGGTGGGGTCGGCCGAACCCCTCTGACCCCACCTAGATCCGTCATTGCCAAAACACTCAAACAAGCATGAGCTGAAACCACTCGAGCCTTAATTATATTTCATAAATTTAATGATAAATTCATCAAATAATAGTTTATTGCCGGCGACATTGTCATTTCCCTCTACAGAGTCTACACTCTATCAGTTAATTGCATCACTAGGTGTCACTAAGAGCATCCGCAATAGAACGGATGTCCCGACGGACATCCCAAAAGCACCTCCTGCCACGTCATAAGAACATCTCACAGCACTGCCACGTCATAAGGACATCCCACTCCACAATAGCGGACATCCACAATAATCAAAATTCGCAAATATGCAATTTTACAAAATTAAAATTCCGACACGAATAAGGGAAAAATGCAACCATTTTATTTAAAAAAATACATAGTTCACCAAAAATACATCCCAAACCAAAAAACGATTCAAACAAAGTACATGTTATGTCTTGAATCTGTATAGTTCGCCGCTACTCGGGGGCACGGAGTGCCCCTGCCCCGACAGTACGATATGTTTTTGTTTTAGGCCTTCATTTTCGACGATAATACATGCGTTAGAGTTTTTAAAAAATCGTATATATAAAGTTTGCAACGAACCGTATATATAGAGGTTTTTTTTAAATCAAAATTTGGGACGTCTGCTGGGACATTAGCGGACATCACGACAGACGTCTGCTGAAACCCGCGGATCACCTCTCGTCCATCGCCGACGTCCGCGTCCCCCCATTTCGAAACGCAGTTTAACGGGGAAACATGTCCAATTTCCTAAAATGAATCTCAACTATCATTTGAATTCTTCCAAACAATATTTCAAACAATGAAGTGAGCCAATAAATAATAATGTATCTTCAATTCCTACCAACAATTTTAATATCGTTCCGAATTTTCCTAATTTGAGCGCTTACCTCTAATATACTCCATATGGTTAATTTTATAAAGGATACAAAATAAATACATTAGATAAATTGGGTTACTAAATAGTGATTTAGAGTGAACCACATTTTTAGTAACTAAACTTTGCCATAAAATCAAACGCAGTACTCCTTTAAAAATATTCCCACACATCTCTTAACTTTGATGTAATATTGCTGAAATGACTTTTGTACTTTTTGAACTACCTTTTTATTCAAAATAAACTCAACCCTTAAATGACAATCGTTTGTTAGAAGATATAAGATAAAATTTGATGTATAAACTTATTTTAGTTCAGAATTCAAAGCCTCAGTAAAATCTTAGAGCATCCACAGTGGATGTCCGATCTCACGCCCGATCGCCCGAGATCTGGCTCGGGCGTCGTTAGGCATCCATTGCAGACATCGGGCATCTTCGGGCATGACCGAAAGATCGGTCGCGCCCGATCCATCGGGCGTGAGATCGGGCATCCATTGCAGCCTAGAGCCCGAGCCTGATCGGGCGATTTTTCATTTTTATTTATTTATTTTTTTTAATTCTTTAAACCCTAATTAAACCACTATAAAAATACTCAACTTTCTCTTCACTTCACACACTAACTCTCTACTCCTCTCACTTTCTCTTTTCTTTTCTTATTTTCACACTTTCAATAAAGGATCCGAGTCAATTCCCAAAACCCCGTGGTGTCAACGACGATATGCCGATGTTGGGCATTTCTTTTTGCTAAATATGATGTAGTTTTTTTTAATTAAGTAATGTAGGTGTTTTTTCAAATTTGTAATGTTTAATATAATATAATTTGGTATTTTATTAATTAAAAACAAAAATAAAAAAATAATAATATTAAAAATTAAAAGCAAATTGAGTTTAATTGATTTGGCACCCACTAGGTCCAAATCATTGCAGAAAGAAGGAGCATGCTGATGTGGCAACCACTAGGACTTCCACTAGGGCATCCACTGTGGATGCTCTTAGCCAGGCCATCCACAATAGAAATGGCCCAGCAATAGCTCAGCCATAGCCTAGCCACAAACTCCTCCTGCCACATCATCAACACTAAAAATCCTCCTGTCACATCATAAATAGCCCAGCCATAGCCTAGTCACATCATAAATAGCCCAGGCACATCAATAGCCACATCACTCAAAATTATATAAAACAAATAATTAACAATCACACAAAATAGGCATATTTAATTTACGAGACCTATACGAGAAAATTCAATAATATTATTAAAATTTAAAAAGTACATTAATTAAAAAAAATACATAATTAACAAAAAAAACTACTGCCGTGCAGTCCTCCGCGCCAATAACTCTTCAATTAAATCCTTTTGGAGTCGAATATGAGCCTCCATTTGACGCATGTCGGCATGTGCTTGGAGGCGGCCGTCTTCATCGTGAGGTACCCCACTCCGTACGTTGGGGGGCGGCCACGCCGTGGCTTGGACCGGCGCGTATATATAGTGTTTCAAAAAAAAAATCGCGCTAGGCGGTGCGCTAGGCGATCCGGACGCTACAATAGCGCCGAGCGGATCGCCCAGTGCACCGCTTAGCGCCACGGAACCGCCAAGCGCTAGGCGGTTTTTAATTCCGGAAATGGCTGGGCGGTTGCAATAGATCGCCTAGCGCACCGCCTAGCGCCGGCGCTCGGCTAAGCAATGCGCTAAGCGCTATTGTGGATGGCCTTAGCATCCCTTCAATTCAATATTGTTTACGATAAAAGAATTACTTCAATTTTCTCGCTGGTCTACCAATTTGTTGCATGCACGAAACTCAATGAGCTATAAAAAAAGTTATTTTCGCTGAATTCGTGACGTTGATACATCAAATAATACATTGGGATTCTTAAATTATAAAGCATATGTATTACATTACAACTATAACAAGGGACTTCTTCGTACGATGGTATGGAATGAAGATGGGAATGGAATGGAATCCGCATTCCATTCTTGTGCTTGGTGAATGTAAGGAATACAAATGAAATGGAATTGCTATTCCTTGATTGATTACATTCCTATGCTTGGTAACACAAATAATACAGAAATGGAATGAAATGAAATATGAATAGTTAATATGTTAGATTCTAGTATATTGAAATAAGCACATTGAAACAGGTCGCCGGCATATTTCAAATAAACCTTAGCCTAAGGGATCAAGCCTGTGGTCTTAGTAAAACAAAACTACACTTCAAAATCTTAGTAAAGCTGCCAAAAAATTTATCTTCATTCTAAAATCAGACATCAGATGCAAGGTTAGTTGAGAGAATTCTGGGAAAATTACTCCAAGCCAAGCCTAAGCTTTAGAGTTAACAGGCAGTCACCCCGGACAGTTAGAATTAGTCGGAGATCTTCTTACATCCCTAGTTGTGCACCCAATATTTCATGCGTTATTCCTTGGTGGACTAACAGCTCTATTTTCTGCTTCTTCAGAGGGCAATGGCTTCGGTTTACTTCTAAAATAGCTTCTTCAGAGGGCAATGCCAGGTTGACAAAATTATAGAAATACAAAATGCAGAAGTAAAGATAATATCTGGATATACGACTTACAGTTGAAAGTATAATAATGTCAATGAAACAATCATTATGCCGAGAAACAAAGTCTATAGCCAAGAAAAGATTTCCTTGTAAGATTAAACCTACATCAGAATCAAGCATAACAATTTAAAAAGTAAATACTACACATGCAAAGAATCAATTTTTAAGGAGAACGCTAAATCTGCCAATGAAACAAAAGATGCAGTTCTATTCTATTATCAGAGGAAATAGTCAATCCTGTGTTACTTCATGTTTAGTTACTGAAGTTATATAAGATGCTCATGTTTCCGCAACTAAACCAGGTGGTTTATAAGTAAATGGTTGGGAGAAGTGAGTCAAAACGTAGTCATAGATTGCAATATAAGAAGATAAATGATAATGACTTGTTAGCAAAAAAAAAAAGAACTTTCCAGAACCCTTATGCATAGCAATAACCAGCAGACGTAGCAATCCTTCATTGTTGATTACTTTCACTATAAAGGCAAGCTTCTTGATAGGGACCTCGAGCCCCAAGCCCAAACGACCAACTAAGCCGTGGCCCGATATCTTTTATTGGTAGTTTATTATTTAATTTCCTTGTCTAGCTATAGTATTTTTGGAACACAAACCTTGCTTCTCAAGCAAAAGATATTTATTGTATTTTAGCATAGGATTTATATAAATCTTTTCGGGTTTTCTTCTTGATTCTTTCCCGAATCGTAGAGTCGAATCAAGCAGGGTCCGGACTCTATAAATACAAGAGTCCATTAGAGAGTCAAAAACATTAAGAAATATGAAATAAACTTCTATTCTCATTCTTATTCCAAAAACCCTAGAACTTCAACTAGGGAATTATCTCTTTCGCTCTATTCAATCTTCGCGTGCTCTACAAACCTCTCGATACGGAACTTAAACCCTATCAATTGGTGCTTCCATTGACTACTCTTCTCCCTCAACACTCAACAACCATGGCATTAGGTTCGATGGATTTGGAGCCCCAATCTCCACTGAAGTACAGCCTCCACACTTTGGCGCGGCACCGAGAACCGATGCTTAAGAAGATGGAAACTCTAGCTTTTGGCGGACACGTGACTGAGGACAGACACAAGGAAGCGCCAGACCCGGTTATGGAGATATCTACGCTGATGCATGGGTGGAAACCACCACCATCTCGGACTACTACCCCGGCGACCACCAGCCCGAGGTCAATTCCTCGTCCCCGCATGGAGCCGCCACGTTTCACAGGTATGGATGCTTCTAATTGGATTATCAAGATCCAGAGCTACTTCAATCACACTTATACTCCGAAATCTGATCGTCTCTATCTTGTCACGTTGTTATTTGACCCACCGGCGTCCAATTGGGCCAAGCTCTAATATGCCAGTACTGATCAATGCTAGAATAACCAATTAGTTTAATAAGCCATAACTATCGTCTGATTTCTAAATCATGTGAAAATGAATCTTAAGCATTGCCGACCAGTTATAGGCAGCACAATATCTTTAACTGGGAAAGCACAATAATTATGGAAGAATGAAAAAGTGAAGTGAAGCATAAAAAGTACTCCTGTAGTAAAGAAATTGGAGCGCCAAGATCATGTTGTGAATTGCAGATAAATGAAAGAAGCATATTCGGGAATAACCTCTGTGGTCGTTGTGCGATGTGTATGCACGCTTCACCATGGCTCTTCCTTCTCATGGCCGCTTGACAGTAATAGGATCAAAAATGAATTCGAGATTCATTAACGTTTACTAACATTTAAATGAAATTTTTTAATGAATGTGGTTTGTGACAGGGGTGGGTAGGTACGGTATACCTTATCGAAACCAACATACCATATACTTTACCGTCAATTCGGTATGTGAAAAAATTATATCTTTACCTTACAAAAATTTTCGGTATACCGAACTTGGTATACCTTATTTTCGATATGGCGAAATTCCATACCGATACCGTACCGAAGTTCGGTATACCTTACTTTTATGGTATACTTGACTTTCAACATTAATGAAAGTAGATAATTTGAGTTTTTATAATATTATTTATATTTTATAATTTAAAAAATATATTAAATATATTTTATTCATAATTATATTTATATTTCACAATAGATTTTATAATTTAAAAATATATAAAATATATTTTATATATAATTAAATTTATATTTTACTATATATACCTTAATTTACAGTATATACCGAATTTCGGTATGCAACGGTATAATGCGGTATATGAAAATTCATACTGTTACCTTACCGAAATCTTTCAGTAAGGTATCATACTATACCGAAAATCACAGTATTTCGGTATTTTTGGTACTTTTTCGTTGCGATAAGGTCGTTATTTCGGTATTTTTCCCTAGCCTTATTTGTGTATTCTGAGGCTCTTTACATTCCATTCATTTCGCTATGTTCTTTAATAATTTATTCTAGTAATCAGGTTTTATTTACCAAAAAAAGATAGGTCTAAGTATGCCATGAATTTTAATAAAAATTATTATCAGTATATTGTATGAATGAAGAATATAATTTGTAATCAAAATAGTTAATGTATCTTTAATAGAGAAAAAGATTTAGATAGGAGTATTAAAAAGATATTGACAATGGAGAAAGTGAGAGGAAGAAAATGAAAATAAATTGATATATTAAGTGCAATATGTTATAAATAGAAAAATAAATTATTTTTGGGAAGCGAGTGCCAAGTAATATTATTGACATGGTACAGTACTCCTTCCGTCCCATAATAGATGTCACACTTTCCTTTTTAGTTTGTCCCAAAAAAATACCACATTTCCTTTTTTTGAAAAAAGTTCTTTCTCACAGTAACATAAATATATTATTTTTTCTCTTCACCTAACACACAAAATAATATCTCCTAAAATCTCATGTCATTCTCCAACTATGACCTCTATTATGGGATAGAGGGGGTAATTCGTGAGTAACTCAGCATGATAATGACGTCATTACACTTACATGGGCCTGTTTCTTCTTGGGCTTTGGGAGAGGTTGAGAAATGGGCAGACGCACAGATGTGAGAGCCCATCTATCCGATCAGTTTGGTAATCATAATAACAACTATCGATCACATGAAATTTCACTCGAAATTTCCCATCGTTAGTAGCTCTTATACTGGAAATTTCACATGAAATTTCACTCGAAATTTCACTACGTACTGGAAATTTCCCATCGTTAGTAGCTCTTATACTCATCAGACTATCAATATATAGTTAGAATTGCACTCGAATGTAGGTATTGTTGCACTAAATTTCATGTGTGACTCTGACCACTCCAATTGTTAGATGATATTTGTTGGAAATTCCTGTGAGTGTACAATATATTATGCTCTAATCTCATTGCAATTGGACGTCAATTTTTGTAATTTTATCAAAGAATCAACAAATGTCTCACTTTCGGGTAATTATGGTTACAATTAGATAGTTTATCAAAGTTCAAGTTAATAAAAAAAAAGTAGGCACTTGAAACTATAAACTTAAATTTATCGCATGTTGAGGCTATAAACGGAGTACAATAATGAATCCTATTTTTGTGGTAGTTAAAATTAATACTACTACTATTAATAATTTAAATATTTCATTGTTATTAATAACGACTATAACTAAATATACTAATTATCACAAAAATTTCACTGAGGTAAATTTCTTGGGTCTGCAAGTTACACATTTTGTTCGTTTTGTGAGGGTTCATATATTCTATCGTAATCATCAATAATTGGTGATAATGAGTTTAATTTATTAAATTAAGGCTAATGTCTTACACCAAATATACAATAGTTTTCTGTGCAGAGTAGTTGACCTTTTAAATGCCTTACCAACGAAGTGAGAACATGGATAAGCGACAAATTGATTCTAGACTAATTAACATTCACACATAAAATCCCCAAAAAATTATGATCTCATTATCATGATTAGGCAATCAATGTTAGCTAGTTCTAACTTGACTCTCACTAGGTGTGGCATAGGGATGTCAATGTAGCCCGTAATTATTTATTGAATTGATCGCATGTTAATATTATCGGTAGCAACCCGATTAACCCGCTGGGCTAGCCCGAAACCCGACCTTTAGGGTTAGGGTTGAACTTTTATAACCCGAAAGAAATCACAACCCGATTAGCCCGCATCCGATTAACCCGCAACCCGAGTAGGGTTGGCCCGAGACCCGACGGGCATGCCCGATTGACATCCCTAGTGTGGCATGTAACACAACTTTGCACAAAATCGAACTGAGAGCATCTGCAATGGCGGATGTCCCGGCGGACGTCTGACCGACGTGCCGGATGTCCGCGCAGGACGTCCGCCATTAGGCGTGGGAGGGACGGATGCGGACACCGCAGATCCGCGGCTTTCCGGCGACGTCCGTCGTGACGTTTGCCATTGCGGTGCCACGACGGACGTCTCGGCAGACGTCCCAATTTTTTATTTTATTTTTTAAAAAAAACTCTATATATACGGCTCGTTGCAAACCCTATATATACGATTTTTTTAAAAACTCTAACGCATGTATTATCGTCGAAAATGAAGGCCTAACATGTACTTTGTTTGAATCGTATTTTGGTTTGGGATGATTTTTTTTGTGAACTATGTACTTTTTTTAATTTAAATATGTATGTTTTTTTTTAAATAAAATTGTTGCATTTTCCTCGTATTCATGTCAAAATTTTAATTCCGTAAATTGCATATTTGTGAATTTGTGAATTTTTATTATTGTGGATGTCCGCCGTGATGTCCTTCTGGATGTTCACTATTGTGCAGTGGGATGTGCTTATGATGTGGTAGTGCAGTGGGAGGTCCTTATGACGTGGCAGGAGGTGTTTTTGGAAAGTCCGCCGGGACATCCACACCATTGCGGACACTCTAACGGACGTTACGTCAACTGTGATATTACTGAAACTTGCAGCCTTGTAAATAATTAGCCCATGTGCTTCAAAATCTACAGGTTTCCGTATAATTAAAACAGTAATAAGATTTTTAAGGCCATCCACATCCGTGTCTCAATACCATCTCTTAACTGTCTCATCCCTTCATTATTCATGGACCCCATTGCACTTTTTACCACATCTCTTAACTAAGAGACAACACATGCATCCCTCCATCTCTTAACCATCTCAACCCTTAACTATTCATTCAATTTCATTATTTATTTTTATTTCCAACAAATTCAATCAATATTTCATTGAAATATTAAATTAATACTAATAATTCATAAAATCATTAAAAATCATGAAATTACAACATCCGAAAATACGAAAAATACATAATTGAAATACTAATATTACAATTTATTGAAATCCGCATAATCAAGGAAAGTGATGCGGTGATCGTCTAACGGTTGCCAAATTTTTCTCAAATGTGCTCCATTAGATCCTCTTGGAGTTGGGGATGGGCCATAGAATCACGTGTCCTTTCCCGAACAGATATTCGCTCTTGCAAAGAAGGATGCACTCCACTGCGAGGTGGATTACTTGCGGAAGAGCTTCCCGCGGTTTCAGGGTCGAACTAATTTCCCGCATTATGTCCTTCGTCGGTGACAATCATGTTGTGCAAGACTATGCTCGTATACTTGATGTCGACCATATTCTCCATAAACCACGTACGGGCCGGGGCAGCGAGTGGGCGTCACGCCCGCACCAGAGCTCGCTACGTGGAGCTGGCGCGTGGCGAGATGGCACGCCGACCCACCCTCCCCCCAAGCTAAGCGACGAGACCGAGCACCCTCGGCGAGACGAGACAGCAACGAGCTGCCGCTGCTGATGCCCTAATGGTTTTAATTTTAATAGTTTATAACTTTATAATTAAACTGCCCATTATAAATTAACATACATAGATGAGATAATTCGCAATAATTTGTGATTTAATGGGATATTTATTTCTAAAATAAAAATATTGATAATATAATAATTATACTTTACTTCCATTGATCTAAGTTTTATACTCACTCCGTTCCACAGTAATAGAGGCATTTCATTTTGAACACTCGTTTTAGAAAAATGATAATAAATGGTTAAAGTATTGAGAAATAGTAAAGTAAGATAGAGAATATGGTAGATAATATTTTTCTCTACCCTATTCTCTATCTTACTTTTACTCTATCTCTACTTTAGCTATTTATTATCATTTTTTCAAAATGAGCACTCAAAATGAAATGTTTCTATTACTGTGGAACGGAGCGAGTGTATTGTTAAAAGTTAAAACCCTAACAATGTATAATTCCAGCGTTTAAATAGTAAAACCTTCAATAGCTTATAGGAAAACCGTTTATATGCGGCTTATAATCACTGAATAATTCTTGTCCCAAGTAGCTTTGCCAGCAAATAAACAAGAAAAAGGTGTGTGTGAAAGGTATCGAACTTTCTTAATTGATGCCTTGGTGGTTTAGTTATTGTCAAATTATTAATTATACCAGCATTTAATTTTATAAATCTTAGTACTTATCGCATACAATTATGTTTCTATTTATTAATTGGCATACTTCCAAAACTATTAATCTATTTAAAGAAGCGTCACATTCATACGACTGGAGTTCTAAGCTACACCAACTACAATAAAATATTAGGTAACTTGTGCTGCAATTTAATGTTAATGAGATTAGACGAGTAATCAAAACTCTAATCTGAAATTAAATGAGGGTACTGTCAACTGTGGGCTAACTGATATCAAAACTCCCTTTTCATATTTTTATACGTATGAAACTCGCAACTACTATTATTGATGTGCACTTAGAAATCTCGTAAAATCACACGGTCGTAAATCTAACAATGATGCTGATAAGTGATAAATGATAATGGAAGATGGCTTGATGATTAATGAGTTTTCTAAAACCAAATATCTCATATTTGAATCGCTGTAAAGCATGGATTGAATTTGTCACATCTAATTTTTGGAATATGGTTTATCCATTATGGAGTATTTGATTTGCATACTATTATGGTTTTGATAATTTACATACTATACGTGCATGACAAATGCACATAGTGAATTCTATAGATATTATGATATTCCACAATTCTTTTTTCTTTAATTTTGACTTTCATGTGCACTCATATTCATATTCACATCGGAGAATCTTCAATTACTCATTTACTAAAACATATCCATCCAGTCATATTTAATAATTCAGTAGACCCTATTAATTGCATTTGGAATGAGCATCAAATTAGGGGTATTATTAAAAAATAAATAATTTTAAGCTTTAAAATAACAAAACTAATTGACTTCTTCGAGCTAGTGTATTGTGCAAATCGAATGAACAAATGATGGTAGACGACGCGAGGAGATTACGTGGTTCAATCTCTTTCGAGATCTACATCCACGGACGAAAATGGAGTTGTTCTTATTCAATCACCAACTAAGAATCAGAGATACAATTACAACTGAACTCTCTAAACTAATCTCTCTCAATCGAAACTATCTTGCTCGAGTGAATTGCTTCTTGGATCAGCTATGTGTTGTGTGTATTGTGTGTATCTCTCGCCCTCTCTCTCTTTCTGTTATACAACATATATACACAGTTTCCAGAACTAGCATTTGGGTAAAACCGTCTATCTAACCCGAGCTTCTTCTTGAGTTGGGCTGAGCTGGGCCAGAGAGAGTAATCTGATGTGGGCCTGGGCTCAGTTTCTTCAAGCCTTACTGCAATGCAGCTACACCACTTCAAATCTCCACCTTAGCTGAATTGTTGGAACACCTCCATCCTCATCAACCACCTTCATCTCCGAGGAACAAGCCCAACCAAGTCCAAGCAATGTTCAAACTTAGAACTTGGTAGAGATTTGGTGAGCATGTCAGCTGCATTCTCTGTAGTATGCACCTTCTTTACACACACTACCCCTTTTCTTACTTCATCTCTTACAAAATGAAGTTTGACATCAATATGCTTACTCTTTTCATGGAAAACTTGATGTCTTGACAGACTTATAGCACTATTATTGTCGCAGAGGATAGTCACTGTATCTTGATGGACTCCAAAATCTTCAAGGATCCCCTTTAACCAAATTGCCTCTTTCACTGCCTCAGCCAAAGCAATGTACTCAGCTTCCGTTGTTGAGAGTGCAACCACCGATTGCAAACTCGACTTCCAACTAACTGCTGTCCCATAAATCTTGAATATATATGCTGATTGTGATTTTCTGCTATCCAAATGTGCTGCATAATCAGCATCACAATACCCAATCAACTCATCAGTCTCTACATCGTCTTGCTTAGAGTATAACAAGCCATGACTCTGAGTACCTAGTAAGTACCTTAAAGTCCATTTCAATGCCTGCCAGTGAGTCTCTCCATGATCACTCATATACCTACTAGTCAAGCTTATAGCATAGGCCAAATCAGGACGGGTGCAAACCATAGTATACATTATACTGCCTACTATGCTTGCATAAGGCACTTTAGACATCCTCTTTCTTTCTGCATCAGTTTTTGGGCTTTGTTCAGAGCTCAGTTTGTATTGCTGACTTGATGGAGTTGAGACTTGTTTAGAGTCAGTCATCTGAAACTTACTCAACATCTTTCTGACATAGCTGTGTTGTATCAGCCATAAGCTTCCTTTTGCTCTATCTCTTATGATGTCCATCCCAAGTATCCTCTTCGCATTTCCCAAGTCTTTCATTTCAAAAGCTGCCTCAAGCTCCACCTTGACTTGAGCAATCTCTGATTTGCTTGGTCCTGCCACAAGCATATCATCTACATATAGTAGCAGGTATGCGATTGGTTTACTTTCCTTGTATCTGATATATACACAACTGTCGAATGATGACTTCCTAAATCCCATCTTCATCATCTGCTCATCGAATTTAAGGTACCACTGTCGGCTGCTTTGCTTCAGCCCATAGATGCTCCTTTTAAGAAGACAAACTTTATCTTCATCTCCGGGTTTGACAAAGCCTTGTGGCTGTTCCATATATATAACTTCCTCTAATTCCCCATGCAAGAAGGCAGTTTTTACGTCTAGCTGTTGCAATTCCCAATTCCGATGGGCCACTATTGCCAACAATATTCGGATAGAGCTATGCTTTACAACCGGGGAAAATACCTCATTGTAGTCAATCCCCTCCTCTTGCGTGAAACCTCTTGCCACAAGCCTTGCTTTGAACCTAATAGAGTCATTCTGTGAGGCCTCCACCTTCCTCTTGTATATCCACTTGCAACTAATGGGCCTCTGTTGGATCATGGATCTCAAAACCAAAACCCAAGTTTTATTTTTTAGCAGTGACTCTATTTCCTCATTCATTGCAGTAATCCATTTCTGTCTATCCCTGCTTCCAATAGCCTCTTTGTAGTTGCTCGGTTCATTCAACTCCAGCTCTTCTGCAATGCAAAGAGCATAATATACAAAATCTGCATCTCTGAACCTTGCAGGTGGTCTGACCTCCCTTCTAGTTCTATCTCTTGCTAGCAAGTAACCATCATCATTACCTTGGTTACCAACTGAGGGTGGAGGATACTCAGGTTGTGGGCCTGATGAACTGCCATGATCACTTGAATCTGCTGAGTTGTGTTCATAATCAGCACCTATCACGGTATCCTGATCACTCTTATCACCAAGATCATCCTGATCACTTTTATCACCAAGATCATGGTTTATGTCAGACTTCACACTCTGACCTTGTGACTCCGTGACTGAAGCTGCATCTTTGTACGGCATCTCCAATTCATTGAAAACAACATCTCGGCTGATAATAATCTTTTGGTTCCCACTTTCTGTACTCCATAATCTGTAGGCCTTGACTCCAGTTTGATATCCCAGAAAAATGCACTTTAAGGCCCTCGGCTCCAGCTTCCCTTGCCTAATATGTGCATATGCCCTGCACCCAAAGGTTTTCAAGTTTCTGTAACTGCCATGACTGCCATACCATCTGTTGTCGGGAGTATCATGGCTGATAGCTGAACTAGGACATTTATTTATCATCTTTGCAGCCGTTGAAACTGCCTCTGCCCAGAACCTCTTTGGAACACCAGATGTGATCAACATACACCTAACCCTTTCCAACAAGGTTCTGTTCATTCGTTCCGCTGTCCCATTTTGCTGCGGATTCCCAGGTGCGGTCCTGTGCCTTTTAATCCCATATTTCTTGCAATAGTTCTCAAACTCTCTTGATAAAAATTCCAAGCCGTTGTCCGTTCTAAGGCACCTCAGACCATGCCCCTTTTCCACCTTCACAGCTTCATGCCAACTCCTAAACTTTTCAAATGCCTCTGATTTTTCCTTGAGAATATACACCCAAACTTTCCTACTGAAATCATCAATAATGCTCAAGAAATACCTCCCCCCTCCTATCGAGTTGGTTGAACATGGCCCCCACAGATCACTGTGGCAATAATCAAGAGGCTTACTCGAGGTGTGTTTACCTGTTTGGTATGGGAGCTTCTTTCCTTTTCCAAGCTGGCATGATTCGCACATCTTCGAGTATTCAGGATCGACTCCTTGGATTAGCCCCTTGCGAGCTAACTCCTTCATCCCTCTCTGTCCCACATGACCAAGCCGGTTATGCCAAGTTTCATAATCACTGCTCTCTGACACGAGTGCGCTTCCTTGGATGGTCTCAGCATCCAAATAATACAAGCTATTTTTTCTTATAGCTCTCATGATGATGTCCTTCCCGTTCAGTACTTTCATACAGCCATGTGATGACTCAAATGAATACCCCTTTAATTCCAACGTTCCCAAAGAGATTAAGTTTCTCTTTATATCAGGGATGTATCTAACTCCAGTCAAAAGCTTAACCGAACTATCATGAATCTTGAATCTAATATTACCAATTCCATGTACCTTGCATACCTGATTATTCCCCAAAAGGACTGTGCCAGTAGCTTCCTTAAGATTCTCAAACCATGCCCTATGTGAGCAAATGTGAAACGAGCAGCCGGAATCCATTATCCAAGATTCTGCTATTTCTTTGCCAACCACGTTCAAAGCTTGAGCTGGCTCCATTTCCTCCGCACAATCAGCAGTGCTAGAATTCCCATTCTCTTCAGCTTGCTTTCTTTTGAATGCGTAGCAATTCTTCTTGAGATGACCAGGCTTGCCACACCAATGACATTTCCTGGTTTCTTTGTCACTGTCAAGAGATTTTTGCCCCTGCATCTTGGGTTTGCCAGCTCCATCCTTGCCCTTGGATTGCTTCTTTCCCTTGTACTTCTTAATATTCAGAGCCTCAGCTGCACTGTCACGGCTCGTGCTTGCTGCTGAGCTTGATACCTTCTGCAACTCCCTAGCCTTCAAGGCACATTGCACTTCCTCGAGGGTAATTGTTTTCTCCCTCCCATACAACATGGCGTCTTTGAGGTGATCGAATGATCTTGGTAGCGCATTGAGAAGCAGGATGGCCTTATCTTCAGCATCAAGAATTACATCGATGTTTTCAAGGTCATCGATCGCTTTATTGAATTCATCGAGCTGCTCCTCTATAGCTTTCCCTTCTTGGAATTTATAGGAGTACAATCTTTGTTTCATATAGAGGCGGTTGGCAAGAGACTTCACCATGTAGAGATGCTCGAGTTTATCCCAAATTCCAGCAGCTGTAGTCTCCTTTGACACTTCCCTGAGCACTTTATCGCCCAAGCACAGAACAATGGCACTATGTGCCTTCTCAAACATCTCCTTTTTCTTGAGAGTCTGCTTCGGATCCTCTCCATCGGCGACCTCTGGCGTCTTGGACTTGATCGCCTCAGCTAGCCCTTGCTGAATCAATAAGGCCTTCATCTTTATCCGCCAAAGCCCAAAATCATTCCGGCCTGTGAACTTCTCCGCTTCGATCCTCGGCGTCGTCATCGAATCCTTCCCACAGACGGCGCCAATTTGTTGTGCAAATCGAATGAACAAATGATGGTAGACGACGCGAGGAGATTACGTGGTTCAATCTCTTTCGAGATCTACATCCACGGACGAAAATGGAGTTGTTCTTATTCAATCACCAACTAAGAATCAGAGATACAATTACAACTGAACTCTCTAAACTAATCTCTCTCAATCGAAACTATCTTGCTCGAGTGAATTGCTTCTTGGATCAGCTATGTGTTGTGTGTATTGTGTGTATCTCTCGCCCTCTCTCTCTTTCTGTTATACAACATATATACACAGTTTCCAGAACTAGCATTTGGGTAAAACCGTCTATCTAACCCGAGCTTCTTCTTGAGTTGGGCTGAGCTGGGCCAGAGAGAGTAATCTGATGTGGGCCTGGGCTCAGTTTCTTCAAGCCTTACTGCAATGCAGCTACACCACTTCATAGTGTATTGGAGAAATCAAACTGGATACAAGTAAAATATCTGGTATCATGAATGTTGGCACCGCAACCATGAACCAAACAACCGTGTAGTATATTTTTCAAAATATAAATATATTGACTTTTCCATATTTTACTTGTCGGATTAGATCTTAGCAATATGTGAGAGCGACCAGATGAAATTACACCAGGTAAGATGATTAGACTTAATTAGACTCATTCAAAAATATAGAGATTAATCGGTTTTAATTGGTTATTTCTTTTATAGTACTAGCAATTATGCGATAATGTGAGCTCATCTAAATGTTCCCTAGCTATCATATTCGTAGGTTTCTCATACATTGCTTAAATGAATTATTGTATTAATGTATTGTATTGTATTTTGTTATGAATTTCTCATTTCAAACTGTCTGTATTTACCAATAGATGTCCGTTGGTAATCCGTCAATGAACCTGTCCCGGCATCTATTTTTAGAGTTTCCGCCTGAAGTTCGTCGGTAATTTTGATTAAGGCATGATTTTTTGGATTTAACTTTTTTTAGTGTGTGATTAACTAGAATCCGAAATCTATATTTCGCTTAGGGCCTCATTTTTTAATGCAAATATTCAAATATTGATATGAAACCATTACCTAATACTCATAAGCGTCTCACATTTTATTTGCTTATTTGTTTTAGGAGAACGTGTTATTTTGAATCATAGACATGGATCATTACAAATATTATCACAAACTATTACTATCAATGTCCTTATATCACAATACATAGTAAACATTGTAGAAATAATACAATCCCAGAATTATGGAACAGAGAAAATAGTGAAAAGTTAAATGTGACATATTTTGTGGGCAAACTAAAAATGAAAGTGTGGCATCTATTATGAGATAGATGAAGTATTAGTTTTATAGTAATTTATGAGTGAAATTGAACTAGTGAAAAGTGAGATCAATTACCAAAAGTAGTAAAAGTGAAGTGGAACAATTAATATGACAGAGATTAAAATGGAAAATTGAGACACATAATAGGGGATGGGGGAAGTACTATTTTTATTTTTGTCCACTCCATAAAATTAGTCCACATCCATATCTCTAAATAGTGCACATCCATTTATTAAAATTTGTGTATTTCTATAAAGTGGGTCGCATTCTTCATTAACAATACTCCAACTACTTTTTCAATTGTATGTCTCTCACACTTTACCAATTACTAATACTTCATCCATCCCATAGAAATAGATCATATTTATTTTTCCGTCAGTCCCATAGAACTAATTCATATTCATTTATGAAACATTTTTACCCTTCTCTTTTACTTTATTGTTTATGGGTCCCACCATCTACGACATTATTTCAACTATTTTTTCTAATTTTCTTTACTTTATGAATTGCACATTAAAACGTGTGTCAACCCACCTATTTCTAAGAGATATACGGAGTAAGACGGAGAAAGTATGTATCATTGCCGATAAGGCTCAACTTAAAAGGTAACGATAAAATTTTATTTTCCTTTTTTTCCAACACCATATCTTTGATTTTTTTTTGTTATAGTTCACTAGTCTAATAATAGTATGTATTATTTTCTTTTTTATCTGTCTCATACTCTTTTTTCTCTTATTGGACATGATCCACTCTTTTTTCTCTTATTGGACATGATCCATTCTTTACTAATATAACTTTAATTATTTTTTTCTTTTTACCCCTCTTTTACTTTATCAATTAAGAACTAAAACTCGTATCTCTGTCATAAGATGGAGGGAGTATATTTTGTTAACGAGGGTAAGATTTATTAACAAAATGTCACAATCTGCAACCAAATGTTGTTGATAAGATTACATTGAATATGCCACTGTAGATTTAAAATCCACTAAATTACTATGAAATGTCTCAATTTGGCATTTAATTTATTGAACCTATAAATGTAACATATTGTAATGATGTCGCACAATATACAAAATCCAGTCATAATATTCAACAATTAACAAGGGGAAATCTGGTTCGGAAGTGCGGATAATTAAAAGTAATCAATAAAAATAGCCGTGATTAAGAGAGACGGAGGGGGCCAATTAGATTAATCACAACCCATAAATTCTACATTAATGGTCCCTTTCACATTGCAATAAAAAAATGATCAACTTTGGATCACTTCCACATTTGCTTGCACGTCCTCTCTCTCTCTCTCTAAACTACACAATAATCCATCTGTCAGCATTTGTCGGCCCCATATTATAATCCTCTCTCCCTCTATATTATTGTTCTCATCAATCTCTCTCTCTCTCTCTCACCACCATCTCCGCCGCCATGAACGCCGGATTCACCCGCCACCGCTTCGCCAACGACCTCGACGACTCCGATTACTCCGCCAGCAACAGCGGCGGAGATTCCCCGCGCTCCAAGATCGCTTCCACTTCCTCCTCCAAGAGAAGGTAAATATCCTCTCATGTGCATGCATATGAAGACAATTAAGAGAGTAATTAAGTAGACTAATCGGTTTAATTATAATCTGCAGTAGGAGAGCTACACAGAAGAGAGTTGTGTCAGTGCCGATCAAGGACGTTGAGGGATTAAGGCAGAAAGGTGATCAGATTGGATCTCCGCCGTCCGATTCTTGGGCGTGGAGGAAGTACGGCCAAAAGCCAATCAAAGGCTCCCCATATCCGAGGCAATTAACTTAATTAGCCGCTAACTATGCTCAATTAGGGTTCAATTTGGGGCTAATTAGTGCAGTATTATTGCAGAGGATATTATAGGTGCAGTAGCTCAAAAGGATGTCCAGCAAGAAAACAAGTGGAGAGGAGTCGATTGGACCCTAAAATGTTGGTGGTGACGTATTATTGCGACCACAACCACAATTGGCCGGTTTCCAAGGCCGGCCACCACAAAACCACCGCCGCCAGAAACGTCAAAACTCCGATTTCGGAGGAGGATGAAGAAGAGGAAGAGGAAGGCGGGGAGGAAGAAGTGGAGAAGAAGCCTACGGTTAATCTTTCCGATCAATCTCACGAGGAATCCGAATTCACGGCGGCGGAGAACAAATTCAGCAGTAGCATTAACGGCGGCGAAGGGATGTTCATCCAAAACGGCGAATTCGGATGGTTTGCTGATTTCGAATCGGCAAATTGCACTATGTTGGAGAGCCCGATGCTGGCGGAGGACAGGATTAGTGCCGACAGCGAGATGGCGATGATTTTCACGATGAGGGAGGAGGATGAGTCGCTCTTCGCTGATCTCGGCGAGTTGCCGGAGTGCTCCACCGTGTTCCGCCGTGGGATGGTGGAGAGAGAGGCGGAGCAGAGGCGGCCGGGATTGGCGACCACCGGCTGAGATGGCGGGTGATGTGACTTAGATTTTTATTTATTTTTAATTATTAAAAAAGAAATGTTGAGGGAAGGTTCTTTTGTAATTTTTTAATGTTATTTTACTACTA
The DNA here is from genome assembly GCF_004379255.2 of Salvia splendens. Lineage (NCBI taxonomy): Eukaryota > Viridiplantae > Streptophyta > Magnoliopsida > Lamiales > Lamiaceae > Salvia > Salvia splendens. The sequence continues at coordinate 31,214,315 of NC_056039.1, forward strand.
TTTGTCAACAGGGTAGAGGTTAGAAAATGATTTGTTTGTTTGGGTGGTTGAAGTCATAAATTAAATCTCCTTGTAATTAACACCATTGCTTGTCTGTTTCTCTCACTACTATCTTTTTAAAATATCGATCAACTATATATTAGGTCTTGATGATTGAAAATATTAATACATATTTAATTGAAATATTGAGCCTCTATCTGTCGCATGTGTATAATGTATTGATCGACCAGCACTATTATGGGTTTTAAAAAATAAAGGGATATTAATCCATTATAATGAGTGACACTAAACAATGAACAATCGTACTTCCTTTGTTCCATGTTACTTGAGACATTACTTTTTAACACAAGATTTAAGATAGTTGTGTTTAGTGAGTTAAATAAAATAGATTAGAGAATAAAGTAAGAAAAATAAGTGAGAGTAAAGTAAAAGAGTGAATCAAGTAAGTGAGATTAGATATTTTGTTTTTAGCCATAAAGAAAAATGATTGGGACAGTTCAAAATGGAATACCACTCAAATAACTTGGGAATAACTTGAGAGAGAGGGAGTATTATGATTGTCCACATAAAGAGTTTAAAATTATTTTAAATGATTATTGTTATTATTATTAATATATATGTATATATAATAAAAATTTCCTGTTGGTTGTCATAATTTGATTGTTATATAATTGCATAAATCAAATAATTAAATCAGGTAGACCATGATACCACTAATTATTAAGTGCTATCGCTTTCAACAAATTATACAAGTGGGGATCGAGTTCAAAGAAATATACTAGGAAAGCATATCAAATGTTCTTTTGAAACTTACCACATTAGATATATAGTTGATGAAGTAAAAGTAAAAATATAAAGCAAATTGCAAGGAATTAGTAAATGTAAAATATAAATCTTGAGATCAGCCCTTGTAAGCGCATTTTACGTGTGGTGAATTGATGTTATATATTGTTGTTTATAATAATCATGCATAGCCAATCATTATTAGCAATCAAACTTAAATCTTTGACATTATATTTGTAAAGCTCAAAATTGATCTTAAACATATGAGCAAAATATGAAGTTAGGTCTAAAACATTCATTTTTTTTTAAAATTGAGTCCTAAACAAATGAAACCATCGCCGGATCAGTCTTTTTCTTACTGTTCCGTTAAAAATTGACTGTCAACGCCCAATTAGTGATATTTTGACCCAATTAGTGTACTAATACATAATTAGTCAAAATAAAATTAAATTAAAGAAATTTTTTAAAAAAATTCAAAATAAACTTTCTTTTTCTTCTCTCCCATATCTCTTAATTATTTATTTTTGGAATTATATATATGGAGTATTATTTTATTTTAATTAATTCCAAAATATATAAAAATAAAATAAAATATTTTGGAATTAGTGGTCCTTTTTGGAATTATATATTTTGGAACTAACGGTCCACTAATCGGGCATTGACAGTTAGTTTTTACCGGAACCGTAAAAAAAAAGAACCACTCCGACGTTGATTTCATTTGTTTAGGACTCGATTTTAAAAAAAATAAATATTTTTTACCAACTTCAAATTTTGACCATATATATAAAATCAATTTTGACATTTACTTTATTTCTTCAATTAATAGCATACGGCAAATGTACTCAAAAGTCAGCATCAAAACAGTATTGACTTTTCAATGTAGGTGGTTGGATCTAATGAAATACTCCCCGTCCCCGTTTAATTGTCACTCTTTGACCGGGCACGAGTATTAAGAAATGTAAAGAAAAATTGGTTGAAAAAGTTAGTGGAACGTATGACCCACTTTTTTATATTGGTTCTATAATAAAATGTGAGTGAAGTGAGTTAGTGGAACGTGTGACCTACTTGCCATTTATGGTAAAAATGAAGCGTGACAATTATTGAAGGACAGACCGAAATGGAAAATAGTGACAATTAATCAGGGACGGAGGGAGTAACTAGCTAGTTATTTTCTATTAATGTGATATTATGCAATGATATGATAAAAATTACTACTACACTAATTTGTCATTCGAATTAGTATGGAATTATGTATAGTAGTAATAGTTATGTTTTGTAGAGGATCACGCCTAAATTTTTATCGGTATGATTAATTGAAAGATAAAATCTACGAGTATATCCGATCACCTACTATAGTGATTATTTCTAAAGGATAAAAGTAGTTGGATATTTGTGTAGTGACGTGCAGAACATGAATGTAAGAATCGGTAAAATATGTGAATAGCAAAATCGCAATTATATAAATATCGATTTTGTGTCTAATGATGAACTTTTTACTCAAGGACAGAATTGGAGTTATATTTTATGGAAAAAGATAATAGGAAAAGACAAGTTATTCGAGGACTGAAGGACCACAGATGTGTTTCAATCATTAATTAAACTCCAAAAATAAGATATTTATTTGGATTAGTTTGTGTATGTGATTGGCTGTGAGAGAAGAGTCCCCACATGTTACACGTGCATATCATCACGTCGAGTGCGATTCCTTTATATAACGTCATTGACAATGCATAATTATTGATTAACGACTCTAATCCTCCTCTTTCTTATCCGTTGTAGCATTGGGCACATTTTAATTATGCAAAGGGACCACTTTTTTCTCGATAAAGATGTATTCATTAATCCCAGCAGATCTCGAAAATCACTTATCACCACCGGATATCAAATTTGGAAGAGGTAAATATTGTAGTACATCATACCATAACTTATTCTCATTTTAGTTTACAATACTACCATTTTTCAAATCTTGGTACTAAAATGGTAGTAGTAGTATAATAAATCCTTGAGATTTAATATATTTCCGCTGGTGATGCATTCTTGCAAGCGTGTTCTCACAGATTTTAATATTACTCCCTCTGTCCCAAGCTACTCGCACTATATTCCATTTTGGAGTCTGAAGTTACTTGCATCATTTTCATTTTTGGCAAAAACTTTAAGAGCTAGCAATAATGGTGAAGGGGGGGAGGTGGCGGGGCAATGACGGTGGGTGGAGACGACGATGGTGCATGAGAGGTGGCGAGTGGAGGGTGGGGCGTCGACGGCGGTACAAGAGGGTGGAGGAGAGAGCCGCGGTGGTGGAAGGGGATGGAGGATGAAAGAGGGAGAATAGTACAAGAGAAGATGCACATGCACTCCGCTAGAACACAAGTGTTCGTCTTTTCTTAATTGCAAGTCAACCATTCTTAATAACATGTTACTAGTCATGACTCAGGTATGAATATAGTTATTGAGATTTAATGCATTTTCTTAATTGCAAGTCAACCGTTCTTAATGGAGTATAATGTTACAAGTCATGGCTCACGCATGGGTGTGATTATTGAGATTAAATACATTAATTTAGTGAAAATATCTTTTGAATCCCATCATATAACATTTTTTAATAAAATTCACCAAACGCACGAATAATAATAAAATACATACACTCCTATCCAACGACATTGGCAGCACAAATCCAAATTTACAAAATTGGTGTTCACATATTTGGTTAGTTGCTGATTTTATTTTCGGATTTGTCCTATTGTATAAGTCCAGAAGTAAAATGATTGTTCAAATACTTCATTATATACCGTGGGGTATATGTTAGGAATGTTATTTTCCCTTTCATAAATAGTAGCAGAACTTTTTGTAAAGTTTAAACACCCCAAGGCCCACACTACGGTTTCAATTATAACCAGGAAAACTATGAGAAAAGTATTGAAAAATAACATTGACAAATTACAGAAACAACCAAAACAACAAAAACAGTTGATTTTTTTCCCTCTCTGTTGAAATGACACTTGTATGATATTTGAATTGGAATTTCGTTTCTCAAACATATCATATGTGAATTTGGCATTCCATGAAAGCAATAAATAATATAGCATGTCGATCACAACATATCGAACATCTGCAGAGGTAAAAGTTTACACCACAATCTCAAAGAAGCTGGCATCATACCTCACGAGGGTAACAAAATCTACTAGGAGCAGCAACCTCCTTGCTTCACACCTGATGCGCCTTTGCTCACGTCGATTTGTTCGCCCTTCGACGGGACATTCTGTGCATTCCCGTCGTCACCTGCCTCTATGCTCTTCTTGCTCACAATGCGGTGTATTTGCGTGAGAACTTCCGTGAATGCATTCTCGACATTGGTAGCATCGAGGGCAGAAGTTTCCATAAAGTAAAGTGACTCCTTTTCAGCAAATGAGGTCCCGTCATCTGTTGAGACTGCCACCAGATGCCGGAGGTCACATTTGTTGCCAATAAGCATGACGACTATGTTGGGATCAGTGTGATCCCTCAACTCTCTTAACCACCTCTCGACGCTTTCAAATGTGGAGTGCCTAGTGACATCATACACAAGCAAAGCACCAACAGCACCGCGATAGTATGCACTGGTGATTGCACGGTACCTGGAGGCCACAGGGAGAACATATGATGCTCAGAGCATAAAAAGAAAGCAAGTGATGTGAGATGGAAACCATGAAAGTCTCATCTTTCCTGATGAAAGCGACTGCACAATGAAATGATTAGTCCTATAAAAAGGCAAGCTATTTAACTACAGAAGTGTAACTTGGCTATAGTAATTCTCTTGATCAACCTTGACTTGTTATCATCTGTATGTCTGTTAGTTAGTTTAATCTCTAAATTACGATGCTACTTCACACTGGGATATGTTACCTCAAGGATAGCTAGCAACTATACATTTGATCTTACAGTATTGGATTTTGCAACAGCCCAACATGACAAGACAGGGTATATACCATTAAGCCCATTGAAGATTAAAACTATAGTTGACTTGTAACAGAAAATTGATTCTGATCCATATCACCATCATTATTAACTTTTTAGCTGAAACTTAACTGCCCAAGGAATGGAAAATAACCTCTACAGATGTCATTTTCCTATCATTTCAGCAACAATTGCAAAGAAAGGAAACTGTCCAACTGACAGAAGAAAATTCATTGAAATAAAATGCTTAAAATATTAAAATAGAAAAAGGGAAGCAAGAAGTCTAAAGCTTTAGAAAAACAAATTTTCTCAATGTATGCTGATGTCTAAACTACATCTAAAAAGTACCAAAAGTGGGACTTACATAGGCAAGACTATGCCAGTCTAGATTTCAATAACTCCTAGTTAACTTGAATGAGCATCTATTATTTGTGGGCATAAGAAAAGCTTATTATTTTAACTTTGATAATCATCAAGTTTTAGAGTTCAGGCATGTCAATAACCTAAGGCATATTATATGGATCAGCAATTTCATCCATGCCATGATCATTGATAAAATAATCATTCCTCGGTCCGCACCACTATTACAATATTGAAATAAGGCATAAATTGTTATGAAACAAAGAATTTTTGCAAATGGAGTGTACAACTAGGTTATGAGATTCTTAAGGTCTTGCAAGCAAGAAATCATCTAGAATAAGATTGCACAAAACCTGCAAACACATTTGCAGGCCTTTGAGCATAAAACCAAATACGTAACTTCTAGTAAAGATCCTTGTAAATTTTCTGATTCCATAGGTATCACTTGTGGATGTATTTGAATCAACTCATAAAATCCCTTGATCACACAGCACTGCTAGTCGAACAGCTACACAATTCTCATTTCCCAGTTCCGACCATGTGTAGGGGAACAGGCGCAATTCGGTAATTGCATAGGAAAAACTAAGACAAGCATACTATAGTATAGTATGGCATATTCCTTCGATCTACATGATATACTTGAAGAATCTGCCTAACTGCCTTCTAAAAATCAAACATTATCTCCCATTATTAACCCTAGATCAGTAAACGTTTTCAGCTCAAACTCAAACCTAATGACGGTTTCACACAGCCTACAGATCTATCTAGCAAACCTTCATCTCCCTACATAACTAGAAAATCTACAAAACAATGAACAGCAGATCAATTTCAGCAATTCTCGAATAATATAACTAGAAATACAAATTGCAGGAACAGTAGATCAGAGATTAGCAAACAACGAACAAAAATGCGCACCTCTCCTGACCCGCAGTGTCCCAAATCTGAGCCTTGATCACTTTGCCGTCGACTGTCAAACTTCTGGTGGCGAACTCGACGCCGATAGTTGATTTGGACTCGAGGCTGAACTCATTCCTTGTAAACCTAGAAAGCAAGTTGGATTTGCCGACGCCGGAATCCCCAATCAAAACAACCTTAAAGAGGTAATCATAGTCGTCTTCTGCCCGGTAACCCGCCATTGCTGTGACAGATTGGGATGGTAGGAGGGCCGGGTAGGCGGATCCAGTTCACGGAAACCAACCTTCTTTTCAAAAAAGGTAAAGTATGCAAAATATGGGGTGGGATTTGGGAGAGTTAATTATGGAGGAGATAACAACAGTAAGATAGTGCGGATTTCCTGTTTTACAACAGTCACTCAAACACCTTTTTTCTCCTTTTCATTCAAAACTTCTCTTTTAAGTATTTTTCCTTCCTAAAAAAAATTCTATTATTTTATTGGGCCAATGTTATTGGTCCTCCACGAATTAAATGGGCTGAAGCGGTAGGGGCCCATATTGTAGAAATTCCCTAAAAAGAGAAGATAAATTTGTAGGCAACAAATTAATCAATGCTTTCTCAATATCATCGTGTTGTTCAAAATATGGCATCCTTGGTGTCCTATTGTGTCTCGAATTTCAATATTTTGTACTTTAGTTTGACTACACAATTATGAATTGAGCTTTATTCTTTTTTGAATCATTTGATTTTATCCACGAATCATGGGGTTTTGAGTCGAGTCTAAGAGTCTATCGGGCTTACGACCTTATCATATCGATCTGTAAGAAATCTCATAATTTCAGGTTGGATTTTGTTAACCTATTAAAAAAAATTTAGTATTATTTTAATTATATTTATTCCTTTAAAAAAGTTAGACTTTATTTTTATTTTTTATGCTCATATAAATAAATGGAATAAATCTGATTTAAGAATTTAAGTTTAGTCATGTAAATCAAGTTTGTGTCATTATCTTATCGTGTCAATCTAAATTATGTATCTTGCTATTGTCTCGTGTAAGGGGGGGTCGTGTTCGAGTTTGGATTAAGTTGTTATCAAATTGACCCGATAACAATAAAACTGACACGATTTTTCTGGCCTAATTTTAATCTTGATTGAATGACGGTGAAGTGAATAAAAGGGTCGGAAATAGTATTCCCTGGAGGAGGAAGAAGCAATATAGGAGAAGAGCAGCGTTGAAACCGAAATGCAGGTAGCTGAATTTGGGTAGACAAGAACTCAAGTGAGATGAGCAACAGCACATGACATGACACCTTATAAAAGCATAAAACCAATCACTATCGCATCGCATCGCATCCACTCCCATCCAATTATTACTTTCTTCTTCAATCTTTAATTTCCCAAACAATGTCCATCTCCGAAATCTCACCCGAATCCCACAGGATTCAGTTGGTGTCTCGCTCTGTCTCCGACCGCCTGCTCTCCAAATACTACGATGTCTCTGAATTCAACTTCGACTACTCCCAGAGCGCCCTCTGGTCTCCCCTGGTCCAACGAAGAGCGTTTCTGAGCTCGCCAGACGACCTCAGAAACGCCAACGCTAGAAGAAGATCATCCGCCCTCTCTTTCAACGTCGGTTCCTTCAATCTTTCATGTTAATTGTTAGTACTATATGTAGACACAAATTATGCCTTATTGTTAGATCCTATGTTTTTTTGCAGACATGCTTGTGTGCTCCCATGAGATGCTGAATACTACTCGGATTCGGAGATTGCGCCTTCTCTTCTACATCAGACAACTACTCTGCAACTCAACATAATCTCTACATCCATATATTTATATAGTAGTAGTATGGTAGTGATACTTAATGTAACAGTAGAGAGACAACAACCATTGCTCTGGTTATTCTGGTTATTTGAATGTTAAGCTATATTGATATTATTTTCGTGTTCACGTCACGATTTGAATTTTCGAATATGCAATTGGTCATGCTTTTAGATGTAGATTCAATCACAGGGCTTCAAATAAATTAATTCGGAATCTGCAGTGAGAAGCAGTGAAATGCATTAATTAATTTAAGGGTTCGTTTGATACCATGTATAGCCCAGAAAACGGCTTGTTTCTAGTCAAACTCAAATGTTTGATACCTATGAGTATTTACTGTCGGGCACGTGAAATGAGCGAGGCCCATGTATCTATTCCCACTTACCACAGTTACCTTTTCGGAGCCTACCCCTCCAATATTTTTCTGCTGTGTCAAGAAAAAAAATTCTTTCCAACATTTGCCCCTCTAATATTTTCTTCTGCATTCCATATTTCTTATCACCACAGCTTTCTCCAATGAATCCATTGTTTTTGTGTAGGGAGATTTCACTGGTTATTTGGCTATGAAGTTACATTGAAATATTTCGAATTTGTTTGACAAAAAAACATGGTGTCGAGTCTGCACGTGACAAATCTAAACACCCAAAATGTCACCGGCGTTGTAGTCAGCTGAATTGTGATTATTTTCCGGCAGATTCGTGAATGAGAAAATCGACATAGAAAAGGAAATAACTTAATATCTAAGGCAGATTCTTGAAGATGAAGCTGCAATTGGTGAAAATCCATAGCGATTTGAAGAAGGAAATACGGCCAACTATTTCAGGCAAAAAACTCATTAGCTTCTTGTAGAATAGCAAAGCCCGGCTGTTAAGATTTGAAGAAGGTGAAGCAGCTAAAAATTTCTTTTTTAATCACATGGATTTTGATTCTGATTCTTTAGGGGCTATTGATGGGAGTGCGAAGAACTTTTGGTTGTAACAGTATATGTTGATAAGTTTTTTTTGCGGCCATTGATTCATTTGAGGATGATTTCTGAATAAAATTTTTTTTGCTGCCATTGATGACAGTGGGAAGGTCATTCCAAAGAAATTAACCATTTTTTTGGCATTACATGTAATGAGATTAAAATTTCAAAAAGGGTAAAAATGTAATTCTTATTGACACATCATGTTTCTGGGTTAATATCACTAGCGTAACAAACATACAACCAAGAAAATAATTTCAATGTATTTCTGGTCAATTATCTTGTGCTATTTCCTTGACGTGGGTATCAAACGAACCCTCATATTTGCAATAAATATGGATAAGACCTGAATTTATTCTAGGGTGAAATTCATATTTGCAATAAATATGGATAAGACCTGAATTTATTCTCCAAAAATCAACCTGTAAAATTACTTACTTTCTTATAAAAAATGCAGGAGAAAGAAGGAAAGAAAATTACTATGTTTCCTAATACATCAAAATAAAGTGGACCAGTGGATCCCTCTTTGGGAAAAGAACACCCACTCCCAACACCTTTATGATCTATCTCCTATTTTCTCTCATCTATCTTCTCGAATCTATATTTTTCAGTCTTAATAATTGAGTGAATTCTTGGTAATAATTTATGCGAAATTTTACTTAAATTTAACTTGAAATCCTGGTTTAACATCGACATATTTATTACTCACTATTTTTATCTAAAAATATATAATTAAAGGCATATGTTAATTTTTTGCGAGCATGTATTTTTCAATCATAAAAAAAATGTGTTTAATTTGATACAAAATATAAAGACAATTATGGTCAAATCGTCATTGTGTCGATACAATAAAGATCCGGCAACATAATTAATAATGGTTCTTTATTTTTTAAATTTGACAAATTGTGTGGTCGGTCGAATAATTATTAATTATGTCGGTCGGATCTTTGTCGTATCTATATAATAACAGTTTGACCATAATGGTCTTTACCTTGTATATCGAACTAAACAAGAATATTTATTTCCATGACTAAAATTGAAAAATACATGCTTCAAAAACAAATTGTGACTATAATTAGTATATTTCTAGACCAAAAATAAGTAATAAATTTATTTATGTTGAGCCATGATTTTAAGTCAAATTTAAATGAAGTTGCATCAAATTATGTTAATACAATTATTTAAACTAAAATAAGAAGTAGAGAAAAGGAGGATGAGAGAAAATAGGAGGGAAAAGGAGTGGTATAGTGGTGTATTAGGGTTTAGGACATGTTTTAGAAAATGTAGTATACTAGGTAATTCCTTTGGGTTTGGAAGATAAATTAATTTTGCAAAAATGAAAGAAAAATATGGATGGGAAAGATTGATAATAAGAGATTCAAGATGGAGTATGTAATTAAATAGACCTTTCTAGGCCTCCTGGTCTCAGGCCTAGCCTGATGTAATGCTGCAGTTTTTCACAATGGCAAAAAGCTCAGAGCTTTTCCACAACAAATGTTATTTCTACTACTGTCAGTGGTAAAAGTGATAGTAACAACCTCTATCAGATAATCAGAAATCACAATCATGTACCTGTACTTTTTCTTTCTGCTTTAGCAACTGTAAGCTTTACAATCACAAGTATCTCAAGCAAGCCAATTACAAAGGCAGCTAACTCAGCCCTTTCATGAACATGTATGATATGAGATCACTACATGTACTACAAGAGAATAGCATAAATAATATCCGGTATTCAACTCACCGAGTTTAGATTTTAGACGGAAAAAGGTGTTTGCTCTAAGCTTTCTTTCCCTGTTATGCCATCTTTCAGTGTTTGGAAGTACACATCGTAGTCCTTTTCTGGAGGAGGATTTTCTGGATCCACGGTATACGGTTCGCTGAATGGAATCACGCTCTTGACCTGAAAAAAAGCAACGGAGAAACACATAATACTTGAAGAACAAATAATTTCTCAAAACAAGATTAAAAGTTTTCATAGTAAAGAGTGTCATCACCTCAAATGTCTTGTCACATGCATAAGGGCTTCCCAGTGCAGCAATACATATCTTGGCAACTTCCTCCCTGGAAATCTTCCCCTGTAAACCAAATTGAAGGTCATTGAGGTATCTTGTGACATTATAAATTCAAAAGCAGTTTTTTTTCTTCGTTATTCATGTTCGTACTGTTATATCGTCTCCTTGATCAAAGATGAGATCAGCTCCGGCAGGTTCCTCGGTTAATGCACAGGGTCTGACAATTGTATATGGAATGCCACTTTCCCTGATTAGATCTTCCCCCTGAAAACATGACATGGTTGGGATTGATGTGAACGCAGAAGTTGAATTTGCTAGTAATAAATACACGGCCTATGTTAGATCTCATCAATATTGATTACGAAAGTATTATTGTAACTTGATATCTATTGCCTCTGTTAACTAGATAAACTAATTGATTGTATCTATATTAAGCAATAAGATGCAGAGGAAAATGGTGAGATTCATAAACGATGTTTGAATACTTGAAACTGCCACAGCAAAATGGAGGGGGAACCTTCAATTTGTATGTGAGAATAAAGCCCAACTCCTTGTTCATGCGGACGGCTGGAGGCTGTTTGGTTAAATCAAGCCCTGGCCTATCGGGTCTAGTGACTCCAGCCGAGCTCACATGCACAAACCTGAGATTTTAGAAGATAACAAAATGAAGCGAAATTACAAGAAAGGGTAATTTCATTAATGAGAGGAAAAGAAATGGATTTAATGTGTGAATAAACCTGGGAGTGATTGGCTCTTTTATGTAAGCTCGTATGGTTGATATTGGAAGCTGGAATGGACCTTCAACAAAAGTTGGGTTCAACTTCCCATCATACTCAAACTTGCTGAACATGAGCTGCAAGCATTATTGAAATATTATTATTTCAGGATGAAATGGAATGAGCACAGAAAAGTATTCATGGAAACATGCCTGAAATGATATGATTTCACTAGGATTAAATGGTTGGGCATCAGACACAGTTCGCGCTCGAAATATAGGTCTCAAAGAAGAGAAAGGCAAGCGAACCTGAAAGTGAGTAATTGAGTTTCAAAGATGCTTACTGATCCACTGGTCTTAGATTATGGAAAAGCACATGTAACAGCTCACCGATTGCCATTGGTCCTTAACAGTGTCAAAACCTATTGTATATGCAACGGTGTCCCAATCGCGGCTAGTTCGTAGCATGAATTTATATCTACGACCATCACCTTTGATGCGCAACTCAAGACCATCATACGCAGAGAGATCTTCTGGTATGGAGAAATTCTGCAGAAAGATAAAGAGTGCTAACCCATCACTCTAACATTGTGGACAAATATAGCATATTTTGCATCTGTGGGGAATGAGAAAGGGAGGACAGAGACGGATAAAACCGTAGATTACCTTTGTGCGGATACTGGCAAACCCTCCGTTGTTTGCAGTAGAAACGAATCCTGAAGAGGGAAGTAGCTTAATTGAGAGAAAAGAGTGAAAAACATCACTAGCTGTGAAACTAGTTAAAATATTCAAGTCTTTCATATTGTTCGCAAGAGAGAGAGAAACAAACCTCGGAAAACTCCAGCTGGTCTACCATTCTCACCACCAGAAGGATCTATCTCAAATCCGCTGGCACTTACTCCTCCCATGACAACATCATCCAGTGCACCCCAAGGAAGCTCTCTGGATACATTATCTGTGCAGGCAATGGATACATGTCAACTAAAAGGAAGCAAAACAAAAAAAAGAATGCAAAAACTGAAAGCACACAGAGCTATGGCGTCTGACAAGGCTCAACTTACTGGCGTACCTTCAAATCCAAATACTAGTTTCCCACTACGAAGTCCAACTGATTCCTTAACAGCACTGATCAGATTTTTCATGCCAATGAACTCAACCGTTTCCGGGGAATCACCTTTAATCTGCATTCATCAATCCAATGAACAGCCACAGTCAACTATATGGGACATTGCTCATCATGAAAAGCTGGTAAAAGGAAAATATGGAGCTTGAGCCGTTGATGTGGGAAAAACAGGTACAATTACTAACCTCTGGTTCAAAGAACTTGATTCCCTGCATATATACAGAAGGATAAAGATCAGAACTCAAGCCAAAAGAAACGGTGTCAGCATTGTAGGAAGAATAGAACAATAAATGAAAGCACAAACACAATAATCTCCTGAATGTAAGTACCTGGCTATATTTGGCCCTATCTGGAGTATCACCTTCTTTTGGGCCAACAATAACGGAAACAGCATTAATCACCGACTTTACTCCTTTGAAGTACTCAGGTAGCAATGTGCTTGCTTTGGTAATATCTCCAACAATCTGATTTATATATTTTGAAGATATCAGAGTAGCAAAAAAAGAAATTGGTTTATCGTATCCAGCATGTTCAACTGATATATCACTGTGGAAGTCTGTTTACAAGTGTTGCTCCTATTTGAATGTCTACAAGGAACATCCTTTCTTATGGAAATGGGGGGGATCAGCTCACTTAGGATAACGTGTGACTTTCCATCATGTTTTACCTTGAAAAACATAAGTGTACATAACCAAGTATTGTTGTGTTAACTCAAAGTCTCAAACATTGATATCCATATCGGGAATGAGGAATAACCTTTAATATTGGGGGACTATTATACTTATTTCTATTAAAAACCCAAAATGTTCTCCATATTAGAGATAAACAAGGTTTTAAAAAGTAATGTATCTATTCTGATCACTAGAAAGTGTTGCCTGTAATAGTCGGTATTCAAGAAACCTATCCTAACACTGCGATGCTGGTGAGCATGGATACGTAGTAAACATAATTACAAAAGTCAGATATTGTCACCAAAGACTGTGGAAACAAATGGAAGACAGAAAACTTACCAAGTCTATATCTTCACCAAGCATCTTCCTAGCTTTTTCTTCATTTCTGACCTGAAAAGATTGTTAGGTCTCACAATGAAATCATGAAAGAAAATCAAAGAAAATGTTATTTAGACATCTTTCAGTTACAAATATTCTTCCACCTATGGCCTCATTATCACTAATCAATATACATAAAAGAGGTTCATGTACGTAGAGTACCAGAACTCGAACTGTTTGCCCATTTTTCCGTAAGATATCCACCACTCTTCTCCCAACACCACCAGTAGCTCCAGCCACCAGTACTATCCCAGAAGTATCCATCGGTTTCACTGCTTTGCTAGGTGACGGATCAGTGATTTTCTCAATCAGAAATGCAAATAACTTCAAGTGTAAAAGAAACTTGTCAGATCAAGTAATCCAAAATTTCAGCTTCAAAAGATAGATAAGTGATCAAGCAAACAAGCTCAACCTTTCCAGGAGAGGGAAGCTGGTCAAAGAAAGACAATGTTTTCCAAAACCGACCTACATCCCAGCCTTGCTTTTCAGCTCTAATACTCCCTTTTAAGGTTCTCAAGGGCTGGAATGATAACTTTTTCTGGTAAACAACTGGTTCTAATCTACGCTGGAGAAAAGAATTTGGAAGGGGAGATGGAAGCAGCAAGGAATATGGAGACGATGAAGGTAAATTGCAGCCAACAGTTGAGGCACCCTGCGACATAAAACAAGCAGCTGAAGATACATCCATTTTTCACTAAGAAAACTGCAAGAACAAAAATTAACACCAGAAAATTTTAATACATAAAAATGGTTCAGAATTTCATTGCCAAAAATAGTCCTCAAAAGTTAAGTGCAATCTATATACACTTCTTCAATGTCTCTCATCATTAGTAATTTATTGAGGATAATACAATTAACTAACACTTCCACTGATAATTAATCTCCTAAACATTTTATCTCATAAAAATTGCCCACTAAGAAAGAGATTAATTTCAGGGATTCATTGAAACGAATAATAGCTCAAGAAATTAGAACAAGATTAAGATTTTCCCCTTCCGTTTTTTTGTATTATTGCAGAACCTCCAATCCTTCAACAATACGGAAAAACATAAACTGTGAGAGTTCAGAGCTAGATTTAGTTACCTGAAAGCTCGGAATTCTTGAACAGTGAGCTACACCTACTGTAGAAAGGCAGTGACACTCCATGAATATTGCTTCAGGTACAGAAGAGTTTAGAGCATTCATTTCGCACCACATAATTGAATACTTTGCATGAAAAGACACCTTAATCTTTGGAGATTCCTCTGCGGTACTTTAAATCCAATAATCTCCAATTACAGCTCAAGTCGCACAATTCAGATGAAGCGATTTCGTTGAGTAATGTTATAAAATAGCGCGCGAACGTTTTTTCTTTTTTCTGGTTCCATAAAGTGAATGTTAGTAATTGGTACAACAAGAAATGGAAAAAATAAATATAGTAGAAAAAGTAGGCCTAAAGTCTCCATAAGTAAAAATAAGATTAATTTTAAAAAATTGAGATTATATACCAAAATAGTAAATGCGACTATTTTTCATAAATATATAGAATATTACACAGAGTTGTGATCAATGTCGAACTAATTTTAAAAACCGAACTAATTAGAACTAAATTATTGCCCAGGCGAATGACACACCGTAGTTGCGTTAAAGTCATTTAAATGAGGGAAAGAGAAGTTGTTTTAGAAATCTTCCACTTACGAAAATTGCCAGAAGACACTCAGAAAAAGAGGGAGAAATATGAGAGACGCAAGGAAGAAGGAAGAATTTCATGAGAATAACATCTCAAGTAGGGATGTCAATCGGGCTGGTCCATCGGGTTTCGGGTCAACCCTACTCGTGTTGCGGGTCAATCGGGTGCGGGCTAACCAGGTTGTGATTTTTTTCGGGTTATAAAAGTTCAACTCTAATCCTAAAAGCTCAGGTTTCTACCGATAAGATTAAGATGAGATCAATCCAATAAATCATGATGAAAATTAGTTATATTTATAAAATATAAAATATCTAATTATGATAATTTGAGATATATGCTTAAACTCAATCATAAACATGATCAAATACTAATATTTGAGATATTTCGTGAAATTTTAATGCATGTTATAGAAATTTAAATATTTTTTAGTTAGTTTAATTTATTTAACAATTATAATATTAATAAAAATTCAATATAAAATTTGTATATTTAATATAAAATTGAAAATTATTTTTTTAGTTATCTATATCATAAAATTAGTCATTGAAGTGTCAAATTAAGAGTAAAAATATAGAATAATAGAAATTTTATCGGGTTTTCAGGCCAACCCATCGGGTTTTCGGGTTTGGCCCTAACGGGTTGCGGGTTAATTGGGTGCGGGCTTATCAGGTTTTACTTTTATCGTGCTAGAAGTTTCCGACCCTAACCCTGTAAATTTAGCGGGTTATTCGGGCTAGCCCATGGGTTGCGGACTACACTGATATCCCTAATCTCAAGAGACGAGCCATCACTTCAACACTAAAATCACCATGAATTTCCTGGTTCTTAGTATTTTTGGTGTTCTTGAATTTTGACTTCATTATGATTGTGGTCTTGTAGGTTGCTCCTCCTAGCATGAAATTAGACAGATTGTTCAATTGATTCGTTTATTTGATGGTTTACTTAGGTGATGAATTGTTAGGTTCGATTTGTGAAGAAAAAAAATTGATAATGGACTCATAGGAAACCAACTTATAGTAGTTGATTTTCATGTTTTTTCTACATCCATAGGGATTTATAATTGATGAGAGTAATTCTTAATTGGTTTAAGAAGTCAATTGAAGTCCCCATATTATCCATTCTGCATGTATTAGACTAGCATTACTATATATTCGCCACCATAAACCTTACACACAGAGAGATAGATGAATATAGAGACTAATGTGTGTATACGTATTTAATACGATTAGTACTTTTATCATTTTTTTAATCAGAAGACAGAATGGATGATTGTCATTAAAATCACTAAGATATTGTGTAGTTAATGGGCCTAAAATTTGGGCCAGTGGCGTTCCAACTTAATGTGGCCCCACTTCAAGCAACCCAAAACCAAGACCCAATTTAAAAACCTTTGGCATGGGAAGCAAGTTATTTTATTTATTCCATCTTGTTACAGTTGGGGTCTAAAAGAAAACTACAAAATGATGCATGCAGCACGGAAGTCAACGAACAGGTTCCAATTGATAAATTAAAAAACTAATTACTTGACTCCAAAACTTATAATTTGGTAAGTGAAGACAGTTTATTAATTATCTTATCCAAATGGCGATTTCTCAAAGCAACGTTACGTGGTATGTAGTAAACCAACTCTCATTAATCGTGATATGTGCAGGAATCAGGAGTCAGGATCAACAACTTTCACCGTTTGTCTTCTTTTTCATATATATATATTAATTAGTTTAAATAATAGTAGTATTTGTAAACGATAATTACTTTTACTTGGTTACTACATGGTCCTAGATAAATTCATTTTATTAATTATTAAGTATGAAAAGTGATCATTCGGGTACTTTTCATCAAATTCGAGATTAACCTAATCAATTAATTAAGTAATAAAATAAATCCTCAAATATCACAAATATATCAATAAAGCCGTAGACAATATTAACGATGAAAAGGGGAATTTGTCCAAGGAAGACACCTTATCTGCCAACAAGAAGTGATGGGCCATGGACTCTTTGTTCACACTCTTTGCCGACAATTTATACACATTTTTCAATACTAGTTTCTTCATAATTTCACTACTAACCTTCATATTAATATTATATACATACTATTAATACGTACATAAATTACACATACATACATGCATGTTATATACACCTTCATCGCAATTAATTATATGATTCGCAATATACAGTACTAGTACTAGTATTAGTTTATGAATATAAAAAGCAATCCTTACAAATCATTTGTATCATTATCTTCTTCATTTATATCATCTTATAACTAGCTAATCTCTAATAAAAACGTAATCTAAGAATTTAGAATTCTTAAAAATATAAATGACAGATCACGAGTTACATCTCCAATAGAAAACAAAACGAGCCATGCATAATTTAGAGTATTTTTCTTTGCTTCATTTTTATTCATAACTACACATTTTCTAATGCATCAACTAACACATCATAACAGTATTTAATTAAAAAAAGTCATATCTTTAATATTTTATTAAAGCTAATGTGTTAGTTGATGACCCGATTATAGTAGCACAAATGATCCATCACATAATTAGTACTCCATAATTCATAAGCTAAACAAGGTAGTTAGTTAAAGGTCCTATGATTAGTAAACAACTCACCAAAATCTTGCCTGCAGAAAAGAATTAAGCGATCAAAATAATCAAAATAAAATCAAAGATTTATTAGACGACTTCTTCCGAGTTGACATTTTATAAATACTAAAGCAAGACATAATACTGAACATTATGACCTGATATAAATAATTAAAAACAAAGATGGTTGACAAGAAGAATAATTAAAACAAATATGCATGCACATGGAAATTCATTTATACGGCAATATACATATGGCGCCTTCCTTAATTAATTTTTTGTCAAGTCAACGGAATTTTTATTTAAATGCGACATAAAAGATGTGGATTTAGACCAGTATGGAGATTAATTTAATTTTACAGCTAAAATTAATTTCTACAGTATTGATTATTGTATTAATAATAATGTAAAAGACATATATCAATAGAATTTCAAAAAATAGCTACTAAGAAATAAAAATAATAAGTATATGTGTGGGTGGGGTGTGATCAATTGCTAACTCACCCCTTAATTGATAACTACAACTAATTTAACACCATAAGATTTTAAAGATCTAATGGTCTATAAATTGTCATATGTAAATTTGTTTTTTATATTTTAATACTAAAAATTCTAAAAATTTAGGATTTTAGATCAAAATATCAACACAGTGAATTAAACATATCAACACCATGCTTTGAATATGTCAACACAGTTTCATATTGACATTTTACATGTACTAAGTTTACATATTTTGTTAGTTATATTGACATAATATTGTTGATGAAATATATGAAAATTTATGAAAATATTATAAAATTTTGACATCGGAATATATGCAAGTGAGATTTCGTTAGAATCCTTATAAAATTATCTTTAATTTGATATATTTTGTGTAAAAAATAATATAAATTGAGATAGTTATAATCATTTAAAGTTTTGAGATATTTTTTAAAAGTGAGTTATAACTAATTTTTTGTTAATTGACATTAATACCCTTCATTGATATTTTTGTGCATCGTATTGATATTCGTAGACGAAAGATATTGTGCCTTGATTTAATAATCCAATATATATAATTTAATTGTAGTTAGCAATTTAAAAAGGAGTCGTCAATATAACACACTATTACTGTGTGTGAAGAATATATACATATCTTTCAAATGGAGACAAGTTTCTAGCCTAGCAAAGCGTGTCGATCGAATATGTTGATTGGCAGTCATAAAATAAAAAAATTTGGCAGATTGATATCTTTTTTTTTGGTTTCATAGCGATAAGAATGGATCGAAAAGGTAGTGTTGACGGCAGCATTTGGACATATCCCACTTAACAAAGAAAGCCCTTTTCTTTTTACAATTTATCACTGGCTATATATTATGGTCAACAGCTAGAGGTCGATTTTTCAAACGAAAAAGTCATTAATTTTGATACGTGATGAAAAGTTCGAAATTATAATTATTAATCTACAATTAATGGGGAAATGGTTAACAAATTAGAGTAATTCAGAGTATGTGTGAGTGTGACGATCACCGGAGTGGGATCCCCTGCTATGGGGTAATCCACAGCACACCATGCGGTGCGTTTTTGCTTTAAAACGCACGCATTTCTTCCTCAAACGACGTACAATTAGTTAAGTACAATTTCCTTTAATTCCTTTACTACACTCTTCTTATAATATTAATAATATTATACATTCAATTATTAAATGATTAAAGTCTAGATGATTAACAAAATAGATACGGAAAATAAAATAAATCGTACTTAATATTAATAATAACAGAATAAATCAATAGAAATGTTAAATAATAATGTAAAATTATTAACGAAACAGATACTCCTACTGAAACTAAAATACATATATTAAATGACTTAAGATGATTAACAAAACAGATACTCCTACCGAAAATAAAATACATAGTATTTCCACGATCCACCATTAAATGGCATATTTTTCAATTTTTGTATGTTCATCAATAAATATTCTATTTTATTTTTATTACAGTAATTAAACTCCACATTCTACTAATTCACTCTACTAATATAAAAAAATATGACTCACATTTGATTAACTTTTTTCTATCACTTTTTTTACAAGTTAAACAATTTCTTAAAATCCGAGTCGGTTAGAAATGAGACATATATTCATCGACGGATGGAGTATTACTTAATACTCCCTCCGTCACAAAAGAATATGCATATTGGATTCGACTCGGGTTTTAATGCAAAATTGGTAAAACAATAAAGAGGCAGAGAGAAAAGGTAATTAAAATATTGTTAGTGGTGCATGGGTCTCACCTAATGAGAAAATAGAGTTTTCAAAATTAGAAAGTGAATATTTTTGTGGAACGGATGGTGTATTAATAATGACAAAATAAAATTTTATCATTATTTTGGTTATATTTTATACTAGTAATAATTTTACATTATTATTTAATATTTCTATTGATTTATTCTGTCATTATTAATATTAAGTACGATGTGTTTTATTTTCAGTATCTGTTTTGTTAATCATCTTTAGTCATTTAATAATTGAATGTATAATATTATTAATATTATAAGAAGAGTGTAGTAAAAGAATTAAAGGAAATTGTACTTAACTAATTGTATGTGTTTGAGGAAGAAATGCGTGCGTTTTAAAGCACCGCATGGTGTGCTGTGGATTACCCCACAGTAGGGGATCCCACTTCGACGATCACCAACACAAATTATTTGTTCAATTAATTAATTTTTTTGATGAATGTAATTTACTTAATAATCTGTGGTACTTTTATAAAAATTGTGAGATAAAAGATGTGAAAGTTTCTTTTTTTTTAAAGTTCTTTCTCATATTAATATATAAAAAGATATTTTTCTTTTTCATTTAATACACAAAATCCAAATATAAATCTATTATGTGATGGGGGAGTATAATGTACTCCTACTAAAAACAAACGCTTACATTAAGACCGTGTTTGGCTAATTGAGTTAATACCCAAAATTTTAAGATCTACTTCCATTTATATGGAAAATGCTTACTCCAAAAGAAATAATGCTAATTTACTAATATTATATTGATGTTTGTAATACTCCTTCTTTTCCATGTTAATAGAGTCATTTTTCTATATTGGAAAGTTTTAAGTTAATTGAATTATTTCTATTTTTGGCTAAAAGTAGTTCTCTATTTTACTTTATTCTCTCTTCATCTCTCTTACTTTTTTCACCATCTATTTAACACACTATTCTTAAACTATGTGCCAAAAAGAAATGTCTCTATTAACATGGAATGAAGGGAGTACTATTCATGTCTTCTATTAAATAGTACTCCATCTCATTTTATTATTGGAAAATGTTTATATTTAAATTTTTAATTAGCCTAACAAATTACACAAAATTAGAATTGCAGTGAAATTGAAAGAAGGGCATGTGTTGGAAGTGGAAGCAGCAGAGAAGGCAGTGTTTGTGTTTGACGGTGATATCATAAATGCACGAAATCACCAAGAAAACATTGGCCGGCGGCTTATCCCCAAAACCCCACATAATTCAAGCTTCCACGCGTCCTTCATTCAACACAAATCCCACCTTTTATTTGACCTCTTAGTCTCATGCTAATTTTGCATTAAAAAGGGTCACCCACAAGTATACGGACTAAGTAGCATATGACAAGTTAAAATTATCGATCCTCGAAGCCTAAAGCCGGTTGAGTATTACGATGCAACTTTGAATACTATTTAGACTACTAAAATGAGTTTTTAGTTTCTATAACTAAGATCAAACAACAATTAATCAAGTAAAGATAAATAACTAAGCAAGACAAACAAATGATGGTTTTTCATACAAATTTGGAAAGATAGGAATATGGATCTGTTAGTATGGATCAAGGGTTTCACCTAGGGATCATGCTCATCTATTAGGGCATTAGCAATGGGGCGCCCTATGCACCCCCACATCATCATTTTATCCTCCTACCCTTCCACCTGCAGTGGAGCACCCTATAAGCCGCCCTAAGCATTTTCTTTATTTGAATATTTAAATAACTACAAAAATTGAAAAAAAAAAACTTTCATTTCATTTAAAATTAATACATTATACTACGAATTAAAAAAATACGCATTCCCAACGACGGCGGTTACGGTCCCAAACTTCTTCAATCATGTCGTTCATGAGCGATGTACTCCAGTCGTCGTGGTTCATTTTTGTTTGTGAGAGATGATCGAAATATTCGTATGGAAAGTGAGAGATGAGAGAAATGTTCGTATGAAAAATAGAATGAGAAACGAGGTTTAAATAGATAAAAATTCAAAAAAAAAATGAAAACGCGTTGCATCGTCCGCATCGCCCACAGTGGGCAGACGATGCCCTATCGTCCGCGTATCGTCCGCGGACGATCTATAGGGCGCGGACGATGCATCGGGCATCGTCCGCACACCCACAGTGGCGGACGATGGCGCGCCCGAGGCATTGGGCGGCCTATCGTCCGCCCCATTGCGGATGCCCTTAGTTCTCATGTGTGGCTAGGAAGGTCGGGTTAATTGGTTAGACCCCCTCTTGGGTGCATCTAACTCGTGGATTAATCCCTAGTGTAGGAGTCTCCTCCATGCAATTCAAGATTAACTCCCTAGAACAACGGACCTAAGTCCTCTCTCTAGCTCATGCATCTCTCGAGTATATGTACACACGTAGTTGTTGATTACCTAAGGCCATCCACAATGGGGTGCCCTAAGGCGCGCCCTATGGCGCACCACGTCATCAGTTTTATCCTCCTACCCCCCACCTTCAATGGGGCGCCCTAAGGCGTGCCCTATATGTTTTACTATTGTTTTGTTAATTAATTTAAATGTTTTCAAATATATAATGCAAACTAATTAAAAAACAGAACGAGTAACTAAAAACCGGCGAAGATTGCATTAATTACACAAAAGTTACACGATTCAAGTTGGCTAATCTACACAATTCTCAACTTTCGGCGTAGCTCATCGATCAACCCCCGGAGATATTCGGCTACTGCGTGTTGGCGTCGAACGACCGATATTCGTCGGGTTCTGTACCCGGCCAACTCGCCTCACCAAACATCGGACTATTGGGACTTGAATCCATTTCGTAGTAAATATGAGTTTCGAGAGTGGAATCGTGAAATGAAATGTTACAAATGAAGGTGGGGTAGAGGTATTTATAAAAAAAATCAAAAACACGTGTCATCGTCCGCGCCCACGTCTGCCGAGCCCACAATGGGGCACCCGATGGAGCGGATAATAGGCCATAGTCCGCGCTTCTTCTGCGGGTGATGCATCGGGCGTGGGCGTCGGGCGCGGACGATGGCGGGCACCCACAATGGAGGCATCGTCCGCGCCCAAGGACGATGGCCGCCATCGGGCGCCCCATTGTGGGTGCCCTAACCATTCTAATCATGCATCTCTCAGTGTCATTAATTAGAACAAGATATATCAAATTGTTAGCTAGGTAATTGGATAATAAGAGCTCAATAATCAACAAAAACCAACACAAGAGATAAATATCATAAATCAAGGATCAACCCATGGATTCCATACAAACATCACCACATCCCTAAGGAAATCTAGCTACTCATGTTCAAAGATGAAACAAAAGGAAAAACAAAGCAAATGAAAGAAAACATGGATAGAAATTGGAAACTAGAACTCCCTATGGTAGAAATGATGGTGGGGAGTCTTCTCCTTCAATCTCTTGAGAGGAGAAGCTCCTAAGCCTTCAAATCATCTTTAAAACTGTGCTCTCTTACTCAGAATCGCCGTGTGTGTGTTAGAGCTCAAATGTGTGAAGTCCCCTTTTATATCCGGAGTGAAAATCAGGGTTAAATGAGTGATTAGTCAAAACACCCGGCCGAGTGATCTGTAAATAGAGAAACACCCGGCCAGGTCTTCTCTCTGGAGCCCGATACCTGCTGCAAAACACCCGACCGGGTTTTTCGGGAAATGGAAAACACCCGGCAGGGTTTCTTCTCTGGAATCAGCCCCGTTCGCCCCGTTTTTCCCGTTTTAACTTGTTTTTACTTCAAAACTCCAACAAACTCATTATTTCATCTAATTGATAACTAAATGAGTGAAAATATATAATAAACACCTTAATTCAACAAAAACATGGATTAATCACCCCTAAGACAATCCTAAACTATGAGTTTGTCATTCTCACGCAAATTCCATTTTTAATTCTACCAACATTCACACCTTTGAATTTTCCTATTATATGACGTACCCTTCCAATTTTTATCCAACTCATATTTTTAAAAAAGAATATCTACTCATATATTATCGCAACACGCATTAAACGTACAAAATAATACTATTATATTTGTACGTTGTTTAATTATTATGTGCCTGTTTAATTAGTACTAGCTAGTATGAAAAGAAAACTAGTAGTACTCTAGTTCAAAGTCTCACTATAAATTTTGATAAAATATGGAAACTTGATCAAATTTGACTTGGCCCAACCCCTTGTGCCCCACACTCCATTTTGTTCCCAATTTCTATATATATTCCACTGCCATTCAATAATCTATACATACATCCTCCAATCTCTACAAACTCCACTAAAATTCTCTCTCTCTTTCTCTCTCGAAAAGAAAAGTTTGTTGCCATATATAATTGGCAGATAAAAAATGGGTGCAAAAGGCGTGGTATTTTTTATTGGCATGCTGATATTTTGCAGCTTAGTAGTGTCATCTGCTGAGGGAAGAAAGCTATTGATGAAGGTGGAAAATAGCAATAATGGCAGCTTGTATCTGGCGTCGCTTCCAAAGGGGAAGGTGCCGGCGTCCACCCCCAGCAAGAGAAGTCACGCCACCACCTTTGACCATAACCTCATCGCCCGCCACCTCGCCGCCCTCGATAGGATTCTGCGCTCCGTCCCCAGCCCCGGAGTCGGCCACTAAATTTTTTATTTACATATATCTATTTTCACAATTTTGAATTCTTTTGTAGAGAGGCAAAAGGCCTCACTCATCGTCGCTAATATAATTACACATTCAATATATAGAATTTGATTTAGGTCGATACAGTTTTTTTTTTTTCTGTTTTATTCAAATTAATTAATTATCGATGCTTGTAATTATATCGACGTGTTTCTTCTCTACGATCTTTTGTTCATATCGCGAAGAGTTATATTATCAATTTTGCTAATTGGAATGAAATTGTATATAATATCTAAATGAACATTTCAGTCATAATTTTCTTACTGTTAGTTATATGTCTGTCGCATGTCATATGGAGTAGTATTTAATTTGCAGCACTCCCCATTATAGGGAGAACTGTCGATAGCCCTTTTTAAGCATTTTGCTGCGGAATAGGTGGGCCAAGTAATTATGTATGCAATCAGAAACAATTATGGCCAAATAATATTTATTGAATTACTATCCTATTTCGTTGCAATTAATTTTGTTTCAATGTTTTCCTTATACTATATACATGCATAGATGTAACGTGTATGTGTGGTATGCATCCTTATTTATTTATTAGCATATGTATATAGCTAGGAAGATTGCAAGAATGACAAATGAAAAATGAAAAGGTAAAAGACGACGCGTTTTTTAAGACTTTTTTTCCTCCTGTCGTTATAATGTCGGTTTAGTGACCTTAATATTAACTTTTCACGTATATAGTTGGTGAATGTCTTTAGGTTTTACGGCACGATTAATTACAGTCTTTAGGCGTATTTGATAAAGAAAAAGAGAGCAATCAAACAGTAATGAGTTCTAAAAAGTGATTTACTAACTAATTAATTTGATCTGTCTGCACTTTATTTTTTTGACATAATTAAAAATGACCACAAGATTAAGCCTTATTTGGCAAAGATTGCTTCCATTTTTGGTGGATTCAATATTTTTCGCAGAATCCGTTTAACCTACATATTCTTATGCAGCTGCCGACCACTTAAATAGAAATACGCCGACCACTCAAATAGAAAGCTTTTGGTCGACTGGGAATGGGCTCAGTTGTCTAGTTCTTAGAACCATTTAAAATGATACTATAATTGTTGGAGATCGGTGGTGCATACCCAAACTTCATAATAGTATGATATTGTCCGCTTTGGGAAAAGCCTAACGGTTTTGCTCTCGGGGTACTCTTCAAAAGGTCTCATACTAATGGAGTTGGGGTAGCCCTTATATATGCTTGCAACTCTTGTTCATGCTCCAATATGGGAATTGTTTGCCCTCATAATAATGTAAGTATATTAGTTTCTATACGAGATTTTAGGCAATGTTTTTTTTAAATAAAATGGACAGAATAACGTTTTCATTTTAGAAAATGTATGACTTTAAACTTCATACACATGTTCTAGTGATTTTTACAGTTTGCAAGAATAAGTGTGTGATCAAATACTAACTTTTTATAGTAATAACTAATAACTAAATATCAATTTTGTATGTTAAAAATATCAACACAAAGACATAAATTTATCAATCTTCTTGTGTTGATAAACTTATGTCTTTGTATTGATATTTAAATTTACATGTTTGTATTGATATAATTATATCTTTGTGTTGATAATTTTAATACACATAATTGAAAGTTATTACTTATTACTGTAAATTAGTTAGCACACTAACGCAACCCTTGCAGAATATACTAGAATTAGCCAAAATTTATAGTTTTTTTTACAGTTATCCTAAATTAAATTAAGTTAAATGCATTCTTTAATATTAATATTAGCTCACGATAACTCGATTAAAATTCACCAAGAAAATATAATATTGGAATCATATAAGTAAAATAAACAAATCGTGACCGTCCACAAGGCTGTCTTAATCACACTGAGTTTATGCACACGGAATTAATTATGTGCAGGTTAAATGAGGAATTCCTAATCCACGCTTCTATATATATGGTGACACAGATGGCTCCCATTTCTAAATTCTACATGGTTGAATTAATTGAATTCGTAATGCTTGTAATTTACGACACTGGATGTCGGCTTTCCATATTTGGATTTTGGACCAAAAAAGAGTCAAGTTAAGTTAAAGTAATCACAATTATGATCAACAAAATTCAATTATTGCCCAATTAATCAACGTAAAATACATAAAATTTTGCAATTCGCTGAGGCAGCTAACATTTTATTGCTCCTCATAAAACCAACACTAAGGCTCCACACCAAACTAACTTTTGAGACATCAAATTAAATAATTTAATTAAATAATAATATATGTCTTTTCATTGGGGTTTATAATAATTCACATAAAAATCTAGATCACAATTTACATTTAAATTTTGTTTATCAGTTGCGAGTTCACTTGTCACTAATTGTAAAAGGACAAAGATTAAAAAATGAAAAAGGCATTAAAAAGAGGAATGATAATGTACATGGGGAAAGTGTAAAGAGTTTTTCAACAAGTTGAAAACATGGATATCTGTATCACGTGCAAATGTATCTTAATTATAGTTGAATTTGATTTACATGAAACGTGGATTGGAATTAATATCTAAAATTCAATATCTAGGATGAACTAGTAAAATTGATCTACACATTTGTCACACAATATTCGGGTTTCACCGATTTCTTTGACTCTTAATAGCCATCATACATGGTGATGAGAACAAGAATAATTTTGTAATTCATAGAAAAATAGGAAAAAGACAATTTATTGTAAACGAATAAAATGCATTTAATGAGATTTTGTTAGAAACATGGGCATCACAATAGTTTCTAAGATCAATCCGCGACCAGAATTCAAAGTTATTGTCAGAAGTTAGGTAGCCTTTTTTGAAGTTATTTGCTTGGCAGTCAAACTAACCTTATTTACTCGAAGAATAAGCAAAATCTTGGATTTGATTAGTGTGAAACAATTAGTCAAATTCATACTATGATTTGTAGGTGTACTAGTAGTAAACTAAGTTTGTCATTACTTAAGACTATATATATTTCGTTGGGCTTTCGTTGATACAAGAGTCCCATGAAGTGCTATGTTTACAAATGATTTGATTATTAGAATTTTCATGTGGTCTCATATATGCAAGTGCCTACTATTGTGTGGTTCCGAAACCAACAAGGTTGAAAACCAATGATTTTGATAAAACGGAAAGGGAAACCGTAACATGAATCTTGTTGATTCAAGAAATATATGTTTCCGGATTTGTTTTTGCAAAACTACCCAATAACCCAAACAAGAAATATGATAATAAAAAGATGGAAAAGAAGGAGAAGATGATATGTGTTATGATTTAGATTAAAGCTCAAGAAAGAAAAACCCAAAGGCTTCTTTCACAAACAAAAACCTAATGGCTCCACCAACTAGCAACACAAGAACTAGCAAGCATACCTTAACAAATAATCTAAGCCCAGCAATAGATTAAATGATTTTGGATAAACCTTCAAAGATGAAGGGGGTCCTCAAATTTGGATAAAACTAGCAAGCATATCATTCAAAAGCTGCCATGGAAAAATCCTAACATGTCTATTTATACTAAGGGTGAAAAAAGAGCAAAAAAGAAATAATTCTTGATCAAAAAGTCACATCTCGGACAAAAACACCCGACCTGGTGTTTTCCACGGCTATTTCACCCGCGCGCGTGTAGATTCTGGACAAAAACTAATCTCTCGACTAAAATGCCCGACCGGGCGTTTTACTTGAGGAAAAACGTCTGCCCACGCGCTTTCTTAAAACAACCATAACTTCATCATCCGGGATCCGATTGAGGCATGCAAGATACTCACGTGAAGCTCTTTCGATAGTGAAGACAATGGTGGTCTGAGGAGAGCATTTGGACTTTATCTTCATAGGCAAAATCTGGTTTGAATCAGACCTCCAAATCCGGCTTGGCTCCTTGCCATGTCTCCACCTTCTTCTCGGACCCCAATCAACCAATGACCCGCGATGTCATGGTAATCTATGAAGTTGAATATCTAGATTCACATCAAACTGGAACCAGCCCAATAGGCTTTTTTGGTTTGAGCCGATAATCAACGGTTCTAATATTTACTCTTTAAAAATCTGCCAAACGTGGACTACAAAGACAATGATAAAACATAAAAAAAAAAAAAAAGACAATGATAAAACATGTGAGATGAGAAAAAAAATTTATAAGCACTTAATGGCTTCAGGAGCAAAATGGTTTGTCGAGGTACGAATTTGTAATTTTTCCTTGTTCTGATATCTGCAAACCATATTTTTCAGAAATTATTTTTGTCGTTGACTCTTATCTTTATACTCTTTCCGTTCTTCAAATGGAGATGTTTTTATGGGGCACAAGATTTAAAAAATATTATGTTAAGTAAGTTAATAAATTAGGAAACGAAAAAGGTAATAGATGAAGAGAGA
Source organism: Salvia splendens (assembly GCF_004379255.2). NCBI lineage: Eukaryota > Viridiplantae > Streptophyta > Magnoliopsida > Lamiales > Lamiaceae > Salvia > Salvia splendens. Next base: position 31,243,473 of record NC_056039.1, read on the forward strand.
ATAATATAAGAAAAAAAGTAAGAGAAAAGAAATATGTTGACTTTTGCTAGAAAAAGAAATGAGTCAAATGACTCTACTATTGTAGAACTTACAAAAATAGCAAAATAACTCTGTGCAACGTACAAAAATGGCAAAATGCAACAGTTTAGCTTAAAATTACTACTCCATTCTAAAAGTACAAGACACGCCTGTTTCCACTCAATAAAGGGAATAAACAAACTCATTAAACTTTTTAAATTAGATAAAAGGAATTGCAGTAAACTAACTACAAATATGTGAATGTCCTACGCCAATAGACATGATATGAAATCATAGATTATGTGAATGTTATTAAAGAACCAGTTTTATTTAGTCAATGTTAGTGCTATATTTTATTTTAAAACAAATTATTACTAAAGTTTTTAATTTTATAAATTATTTAAAATTCAAATCAACGTTTGGTATTATAAGAAGTGAAGAAGCGACAGATGGATATAGTGAAAATACTTTTAAAACATTTCATTGCCGTATCTAAACTAACAAATTGGGCCTATATTTCAGGAAAAGTTAATTTGGGCCTCTAATTGGATGCTTTCTTTCTTAAGTCCATGGTCACTACTTCTTAAGAATATTATAGAAGTAAATTACTAGTTGAATTGAAGTATTTTACAAATTAAATCTAAGGGGTGTGGTCTAGTGGTATGAGACTAGTCTATCTTTAATCAAATGATTAGGGTATCGATCTCTATCTTTGGATATGGACCAACCTTAAATCCTTGGGTCAACTGTCCCACCCATCGAAATGTCTACAAATCAGTATGGTGAATAGTCATTGACCCGACCGATGGATATCCTTAGTAATTATCCCAAAAAAAGTATTTTACTAATTAAATTGTGTTTCATCATCACACAAAACCCAAATTATATATATTAAAAATTTATCAATCAGGGAAATAGTATTCAATAAAAGACTGAAGCCCTGTGGGCCGGTTTCACATACATAAACGAATGTTTATCTTTGTTTGCTAGAAGTTGGTTCTTCTTCTATTTGAATGTGTAAAACTATCGAGTGTATTGTTAGTTCTGTTTTATGAAAATAGTTTTTTGTTTTTTTTTTTAAATTTGGTTTGTCCATAAAAATAGTTAATTTTTTTCTTTGATAAACTTTTATATTTTATGAGATGAGCTTCATCATCAATTAACAATACTCTAATCACTTTTTCTTTCTATCTCTCTCATATTTTAACAATTTGGTAAGAATTCTAAAACTTATGCCGTCCCCAAAATCCATTTATTTATGGGACGGATGCGGTTATTTATTTATAGTTCCCTTTTTTTCCACTTTCACTATTAGCTATTGGTTTTAAAGAAGAGAAAATAAATACATGAATTTAAAAGTGAAAATAACCAAAAAAAAAGTCAAACATACTTGGGAAATTAATTATATACCAAAGAATGACTAGAAATAATTAATGATTATACACGCAAAATCAGCAGAGGCAAATAAAATAAAAGGGAAAAAAATAAAGGAATTACACTAAATTTTTCTCATAAAAATAATAATAATAAAAATATATGCGAAATAGTTCTCATTGAGTAAATACCAGCACATTTATAAAATCTTAAAATTATTAATAATGTAATATTTTGTCAGTTAAGTAAAAATGAGTAAGAAAGGTGCTGATAGAATTGGGCCTATTTTCAAAAGGGCGATGAAATTGGGCCTTTAGTTGGATGCTTTCTTTCTAATTTAAATTTAAGTTTTGATTTTGATTTTTATTTTAATTACCAAGAATATTCATTAATAGACACCGTGAATCAGTGACTATTTCTAGCACTGATTTGTTGCACCTTAATGAGTGGGACAGCTGGTTTAAGGATTTAAAGCTACTCCCTCCGTCCCGCACTACTCGCACCTTTCCTTTTGGGCACGAAGATTAAGGAATGAGTGATAGACAAAGTCAACAATTACGGCTGTAGGTATAAATTGTTACTAAAAATGGAAAGAGTGCAAATAACTTGGGACGCCCAGAAAGGAAATAAGTGCAAGTAGTGCGGGACGGAGGAAGTACTTTATAAGCAAAGGCAAAGATCAATTTGTTGACTATTTGATATTTTGGTTAAGGATGAACAAGTCTCGTGCCACTCGGCCACACTCCTTAGATTCAAAGTTGATCTATTCATTATCAATGAAATAAGTATATTACTACTATCAATTACATTGCACGTCATCGTCGTCATACGAGATCGCGAGTTATATATTCGAATCTTATAAATTACTGCCGATGTACAAGAAAGATTATTCAATCCACAACTGCAGCTTTATGAGTTTTTTCTTAAATAAGAGAATATTTATCTTTATACGCTAGAAAGTTGGTTCTTGATTTGTACTAGTACTATTTAAATGTGCAAAAGCATCGATTTTATTATTACTCAGTTTTTAAAATTAATCTTTTCCGTTGCGGTCTTTTTCCTTTCCCCATTCACTATTAGCTCTGGCCAAGTGTATTTCAATTTTCTTCTAGAAAACCATCCTATGCTTACCTTTGTAAAGAATATAAAATAAATAATACTACCAAAAAAAGTCGAGAATATTTAGAATATTAACTACTACTCTCTCCGTCCCAGAAAATTTGTTACTTATTTTCATTTTCGTCCGTCCTAAAAATTTGTCACATTTCACTTTTACTACCATCTTTTATAATGGACGATGCATTCCACTAATTCATTCCCACTCACATTTTACCATAAAACTAATATATAAAAGTATGACTCAAATTCCACTAACTTTTACAACGCACTTTCTATTACATTTCTTAAAATCTGTGTCGGATCAACTAACAAGAAAATATTAGGAACGGAGGAAGTACTACATATTAAGTAGGAGTATTAATTAAGGAGTACGTTCCAAAGAACAGGCGCATATTTCAAAAAGGAAAAATAATCGAACCTATCTCAGACTATCTCTAATGGCACACTAAAACCTAAAATGGGATAGATAATTAGCCCAATGGTACTCCAAAAACAATCTCATTTTTTGGTTTTTGAGTAAAAAATATCTATTTTTAGGTTTTCACTAAAATAATTTTTTTTTCAAATTTTGTGAATAAAAAATGCATAATATAATTTAATACTTTTAAGTTTGAGTTTATTGTAAATGGTTGGAGTGAAATCATAATCAGACATTTACATTAAAATAAGTTGAATTTAGTATAAATTGTTAAAATGCTCTCAGCACACACAAATAAAAAGAAAGAATAATAGGAAAAGATAATAATGTTATACACACAAATAAAGAGAGAGAATAATAGGGAAAGATATAATAATGTTCTTGTGTATATATTTTGAATAAATTATATGCAACACATTAATTATTCCATACAAATGGCCCAATTCTCTAATTTTTGTGCATCAAACACCAATACTAGACTCCGCCATCCCCCCTCTGATCGACGCGCCACCGCTTCTCGCCCGCGCCGCTTTATTGTAGTATTCCTCAATTCAGGCGGCTCAGATACACCTGGCTCTGCACCACCGTCTGCCCGACCTTAAAACCAGGAACCACCGTGAACGCCACCCTGAGTACCTCGCCAGAAACCAGCTCATCCGTCACGCTTTCCATGTACACTTGAGAGAACTTTGAATTGCGCCTCACTTGAAATACGCTGACATGGCACTCAAACGACAACGACAAGCTATGCAGCAGCCAGAGCCTCCTCCCCATCTCAGCAAACGCTTTGAAGAAATCCGTTTCCGGAAACTCGCCAGAATCCACCATTTCTTTCTGGTACAGATTGCCGGAAAACGAGGACTCCATCTTCGGGTGCACCACCTCAAGGTATTTCGATTTCAAAAATTTCCCAAACAACGAATTAGGGCTTTGTTTCGCGAAATTGATCGCACTCACCGACCGTAAAACCCTAAATTGATCGAAGAAAAAACGGCGGCGGTCATGTTCATGTATCTCGTCGCCGAATCCGGGAGAGGTGAAACCGGAGAAAATCTCTCTGCAGACAAATGATTCAATCGCGAAGGCTCTATCATCGCTCTTTTTAAAAACGACGTCGTGGTGGATCGCATCCGCGGCGGCGTCGATATCCCAATTCGCCGACTCCATTTCGCGAATCAGAAGCTTGACGAATCCGCGCACCGATTTCAACAAGTAGTGCAAAACAAGTGCGAAATCGTTATGGCTGACGTCGGAGAATCCGATTCCGTCGAGAATCGAGATGGATCCGCTTGCATTCATCTTCCTCTCGATCTCGACGGATTTCAGCAGGTGGTTCTGCAGAGACGCGATTCGGGCCTCCTTGGCGTCGATCTCGGCCTGCATTTGCTTCATGGTGATCTCGTAGGTCTTCACCAGCGACTGATGCTCTTGAATCTTCCCCAGCATGAGCGTCTCGTGCGGCGGCGACGAATCGATCTGTTGATTCGCGTAGCGCTGCTTGAGGTCGGAGAGCGCCTTCAGCTGATCGACGACGGCTTGGTCGGCGGACCGAATCGCGTCGCGGTTGTACGGGATCTGAGCCAATTGGAGCTCGGCGTAAGCCGCCTTGGCGGCGGAGACGGAGGCGAATAGCTTCGCGACGAAGGCCTCCATGGCGGCGCGGGCGCAGGACTCCTCCTCCTCCTGGTTGGCATCTTCCTCGTCGGAGTGATGGGAATCGCAGCGTTGGAGGTCTTCTTGTGGCTTCTTGGAGCGGATTCTTGAGCAGCTGATGAGTCTTGAGAGAGTTTGGGCGATTCTGCTTTTGGGGCGGGATGGTGGCTCCATTGCAGGATCGAATTGATGGAATAAGCTTATGGAAAAGGAGAGGAAGATGAAATGGAAAAGAGGGATACAATACATAGATATAGGGAGTAGTAAATGGGGAGAGAGAAGGGGATTAGTTTGGGTAGGTGAATTGGGATGTATATGGCGGGAAAGTAATGCGGATGCTCGGAGAAGACGACAACAGTCGAACTTATCTCTACTCTACTCTCTCATTTCTTTGCTGGTTTCATTTTTGGAATCGCTTCTTTTAAACTTTAACACACTCAGATTTATTTATTTTTATACTTTTTCTACATATTATTATCTTTAATTTTACAATTCTATTAACTGTTTATTATATCATGTACCCTAAATTTTATTATCTACTACTAACATTTATGTATATTCCATTTTTTTTAATCCACAACAAAAATAGAGGGGGATAGGAATTAAATAGAGAGTGAGAGATATGGAGGGAAGGTAAAATTAAAAGTAAAAATTTGTCGCGAAGCTGTCTGCTGACAATTACTCGACAACAACACGATGTCAAAGTGTTGTTTAATTGTTTGTCGTATTCTGAATCGAAATTATAGATATGCGACTTCATTCAAGTGTGCGCCACAAATTTTAATAAAAGATGATTGGAGTGGTATGGGTACTGGAGAATAAATCTTACCTTAAAATGTACTAATATTAGTAATTAATACTATTAAAATATATTATGAGTGAATGAAATAAGTAATAAATGAGTTTTATTTTATAGGTAGTATTTATAAATAAAAAGTGCATATTCTTATTAGTCGAACTAAAAATAAAAGAATGTCATGAATTGAAAATCCTAATTTCATAATGGTTATCATATACTAATAACATACTACTATTAATCAGATTATGTATTTGTTAATTATCTCGTGTTTATTCAATAACAATAATCCTAATTTCATAATAGTAGCATAAACTAATAACATACTACTATTAATCAGATTATGTATTTGTTAATTATCTCGTGTTTATTCAATAACAATACGATGTCAATATATTATTTACTTCCTCCGTCCCGGCTAAGATGACATATTTCTTAGCCATCACAGAATTTTAGGAGTTGTTGGCTAAGAGCATCCGCAATGGCGGACTTGGCCGCGGAATTCCCACGGATTTGCCGGAATTCTGTGGCGGACGTCCGCCATTAGGCACGAATGGCGCGGATACAGAATTCAGCTGAGGACGTCGCAGGTCCGCGGCCTTCCGCAGAATTCCGCACGGAATTCCGCAGGGACGTCCACCATTGCATCGACTCTTGCGGAATTCCGATTTATTTATTTATTTATTTTTGTAATGTCTATATATACTGCTCATTTAATTTCACTTCATTCGCACCACTTGTTTTAACAAGGTTTCTCTCTCTCTAAATTTCTTTTATATAATAGTAATGGCTGGTAGTGGTAGTGGCCATCACGAAGACCCTATGGCTCGGATTTGGGCACATGTGCGGGAGGCCGCAGCGAGAGAGGAACAAGCGGCCTTGGCGCCGGTGGTGCCTCAACCCATCCATCGTCACACTATAGTATCCCGCGACCATCTCGCGGCCAACCGTCGGTTGTACGATGACTACTTTGCGCAGGAGCCACGGTTTGGGGAGAACCTATTCCGACGACGGTTTAGGATGCATCGACCGCTGTTTATGCGTATCGTTGGCGCTTTGCAGCGTCGATACGGGTATTTCAAGGTGCGGGAGGATGCAGCGGGTAAACCCGACCACACGCCGATCCAGAAGTGCACTGCCGCAATCAGGCAGTTGGCGTACGGAGGTGCGGCGGACATGTTCGACGAGTACCTCCACATCGGCGAGTCGACAGCCCGCGATTGCTTGAAGTATTTTTGTCAGGGCGTGAGGGAGATATTCGGGGATAGATATCTTCGGAAGCCTACCCCCGAAGATTGTCAGGCTCTGCTGGATATGCACGGGTCTCAGCACGGCTTCCCGGGGATGCTGGGCAGCATAGATTGTATGCACTGGGAATGGAAGAACTGCCCCGCTGCCTGGAAAGGGCTGTACACTACTGGTTTCAAGGCTAAGAATCCTACGATGATCCTTGAAGCGGTACCTGACTACCGGTTGTGGATTTGGCATGCCTATTTTGGAGTAGCCGGGGCGAACAACGACATCAACGTCCTCCAATCGTCGTCCCTTTTCAACGAACAATGCATGGGTGTCGGTCCAGCCGTCGACTTCGTCGCCAACGGCAACCAGCACAACATGGGCTATTATTTGGCGGATGGAATATACCCGATGTGGCCCGTCTTTGTGAAGACAATCAGATGCCCAACGGATGAGAAGAAGGTATACTTTGCGCAACGTCAGGAGGCAGCGCGCAAGGATGTGGAGCGGGCATTTGGTGTGCTCCAAGCTCGATGGGCGGCAGTGAACGGTCCGACATCATATACGCATGTATTATCATGCACAACATGATCGTCGAAGATGAAGGCCCAGCACTGACCGATTGGGCCAATGATGATGTTGACGCTGAGGGTCCAAGCCACGGCGTGGCCACGAGCAATGTACGCATGGGGATACCTCATGACGACGTCGAGCGAGTTCGTGCATTTGCCGACATGCACCAAAAACAAGCTCACGTTCGACTCCAGAACGATATTATCGAAGAAGTGTGGCAGCGTAGGGGTCGTCGTTGATATAGTTTTTAATTATTGAAATGTATTTTTTTTTAATTTTGTGAAATGTTCTTTTCTTTTGTTAATGGAATTTTTTCCCTATTTGTGTCGAAATTTTAATTCCGTAACTTGTTTACTTCCGGAAATTGGTTAATTTGTGAATTTGTGATTTTTTTTAATGTGGGAATTCCGTCGGGAATTCCGCAGGGGAATTCCGACACTGTGCAGTGGGAAGTCCTTATGATGTGGCAGAGCAGTGGGAAATCCTTATGACGTGGCAGTGAGAATTCCGCGGGGAAGGGCGCCGGGACATCCGCACCATTGCGGATGCCCTAATGTATTTAATTGAAGAGAGAAAAGGTGTGTGTAATTATTAAAATAGAGAAAGAAAGAGAGATGAATATTTTAATTGAAGTGGGAAAAAGTGGTTGAGTATATTAATTGAAGAGAGAAAGTTTCCAAAAAAAATGTATCATCTTACTTGGGACAAACTTAAAAGGAAAACGTGTCATCTTAAATGGGGACGGAGGGAGTAATTGTTTATTGTATTCCAAATTAAAAAAATATAGACACACCATTGCATCCAAGGATGCACAAATTTTATTTCAAAAGTTTATATTTTTAAAAGATGAAAAAAGTATTAAATTAGCATTATAAGCGAAGGAAAAGAATAATAAATGAGTTTTATTTAAAGGTATGTGATTCTAAATGAAAAGTCGAAAATTTTGTGGGCCGAACTACATTAAAGTGTAAGAACTCAAATTTCAAAATGGCAGTATATGATAACATAGGATTAACAGTATTTTTTTTTTTTAATCATATTATGTACCCTACAAACGTTAGTCATCTACTCCGTCATCTCACAATAGGAATCATTCTGATTGTGGCACAGTTTTTAAGAAATATAAAGAATAATAAGTTGGAAAAGTTAGTAAAATATGAGACCCACGTTTTTGTATTGGTTTTATAATAAAATGTGAGTGAAGTGATTTAGTGGAATATGTGGTCTACTTACCATTTATAATAAAAATGAAGTGTGACTCTTATTGTGAGACGAACCAAAAAGACAAAGCGTGACTCTTATTGTGGGACGAAGGGAGTACGTCTCATTATCTAATAAGTATTTAATTTTTATAACCTACTAATACTTAAGTATTAGTATAATTTATTTTTGATTTATAACAAAAATAGAGGGAGAGATAAATTAAATAGAGACTCAGAGATAAACAAAGAAGGTAAAAAAATAAAAGCAAAAAGGTTGTTGTGGCGTTGTCTGTTGTCAACTACGCGACAACGACACAATGCCAAAATTTTATTCAATTATTTGTCGTCTTCTGACTCAAAAATATAGATATGTTACTGCAAAAGGATACGCCGCAAATTTCAATAAGATCATCCGCAATGACACCCGTCCCGGCGGACGTTCGACCGGCGTGCCAGACTTCTGCGCGGGACGTCCGCCATTGTGCAAGGGTGACGCGGATACAGACGTCCGCTGCGGACACCGGAGTTCCGCGGCGTTCCCGGGACGTCCGCCATTGCGTTGACCCCCACGGACGTCCGCGCGGACGTCCCGATTATTTGCTTTTTTTTCCGAAAATTCTATAAATACGGCCGGAAACGAAACATCGCGTCTCTTCACGAAGCATTGCGTCTCTTCCATTTCTTAACTGAATTTAACAGTTTTTTAAGGAGTTTCAAAAATTGCAAATCAGTCCTTCGACTATCAGAAATTATATTTTCTAATGAATTTTCTAATTGAATTTCTGAGGCCAAAAACACAATCCAATTGAATCAAGATAGTTTTGATATTTGTGTGAAGAAATTGAATAGAAAGCACAAAATTAAGTAACTTACAATAGTGCACGGTCCTCTCGGACATTGTTATCAACTTCAATGAGTTTGGACCCAGCCAGGAGTTGCATCACCAGTCCAGATGTAACCATGGGAGTGATACCCAAAATCCAGAAAATATACTGTATTAAAATTAAAGATACCAAAGTATCCGAAAATTTCAAGCTAATACAAGACTAAATAGAAAAACTTGGGGACGTCTTCGCTCTGAAATCTGTCTTGAGGGAAAAATAAATACTACCACTACTACTACAATTACAAAGTGGTTTTTTGCTTTAAAATTTTGGAAGCTCCAGTTTGTGCAGTATAACCTATCCATAGCGGTTGAGGAATACGGAAAGTGGTGGCCTATGGCTTAAAAGCCAAAGAAACCAAGCTCGCTTGCTTTCTCCTTCTCAAACGTCTCGAAATACTGATAGATGATTGTCACGGCAAGAAGAATTCCAGTTCCTGAACCGATGGCACCCATGAAATCAGCCAACACAGTCAATGCACCAATGCACATTCCTCCAAAAGCTGCAGCGGTTGGGATATAGCGGTTGAGTTCCTTCTGTAAATTTGAATCCCTGTGGCCAGGCATAACCATTTGTTGCTCCTGCACAAATATCAGCAGGAATGCATAATATCAGTAAGGCATTTACGGAATGTCGTAGCAGCATTCATGGTGCTAAGAAAATAGGTCGAATTAATGGAAAGGGTATGAGTAAAATGAATTTTATTTTATAAAGCACAATCATGATCATAGAGAAAAAGTTGATTGAAATGTGGGATTAAAGCATTAAGCAAATTGAAATTCATATTATAGGCATTTTATGTAGGCCCCCAATATGTTGTATGTATTTTTATGAGTTCATAGTTTATAAATTCTTGCCTTGAGCTGCTTGGCGACATCTCTGGCAGAGGAACCAGAAACTTCAATCCAGGTCTTTGAGAACAGGGCACATGCAGAGAGCATGAATACTATGTAGAAAAGTGCGTGGAAAGGATTTGCTGCCACATCTGCTAAGCTGTAAAAAGATGGTGGAGAAAACAAAGATCAATAAGCACTTAACAGTAAAATGGGTCTCACATACTACATGAGGTTATGGCTTTCTAATGATCCCTAAACTTGAACACTGGAAAAGGTTATTCTTGACACATAACACTGAAGAGACATGTTTGAGCCACCAACAGCTTCAAAAGATTACCTTGATGGAGCAGTGACATAGTAAGCAAGGCCGCCAACTGGAATCGATTGACCAGAATATCCAGATTCCTTCCATGTGCCCAATAAGTTGACCAAGAAATTTCCACCATATTTCTTGTATAACAACTGCATTATGGCAGTATAAAGTGAAGAAATGAAGTTCAAGAGAGGCAATAATAAAACTAAGAAAATCAGTAACTATAATCAGGCTTACCTGAGAAATGAAGTAAAGATTGGATACAAGGGCAGACTGAAGAATAATGGGCATGTTGGAGGTGTAGAAAAGCTTAATTGGGTAAGAGCCTTGTTGTCCACGAGCATTTTTAGATCTCACAGGCAACACCACTCTAAAACCTTGGAAATATATCACGATGAGGAAGATCAGCACGGTAGCAAGAAGATTGGTCACATTTGGAAGGTTCTGCCGGTAAAATGCCTCTCGAAGTGCACGAACTTTATCAGTTCTAGTTATAAGCAAATGGAACAATGCAATGACAGCCCCTTCAAACTCAGCACCTCGGCCACTATTGATAGTTGTAGGGCTGAATGCTTTCCAGATAATACTTTCACTGCAAATTGAAAGTATAAAAGTTTATTGCATTTAGTTACCAACAGCTAAATTGCTGGACAATTACTCCTAGACTCCTATCAATTGAACCAAGTAAAACACGTAATTAAAGTTCAGTTATTTACCAGATATTGGTAGCAATGAACAAGGAAATCCCAGAACCAAGACCATAACCCTTTTGAAGCAGCTCATCTAAGCAAATCACAATTATACCAGCAAAACACAGTTGCAGAATAATCAAGATAGCATTCCCCACTCCAAGCTGACCAACACTTCCATACATTCCAGAGAGTACATAAGCAACAGCCTCGCCAACAGCAATCAAGATACCGAGAAGCTTCTGAGCACCATTTCTGAGGCAAAAACAAGATTAAACTGAGTAAAGCAGATGCCTCCAATATATATGTACCAATTGGACAAGAAGGGATGACCACTGTGTGAATAACTGGCAGAAAGCACAAAATGAATAACTTACAATAGTGCCCGGTCCTCACGGACATTGTTGTCAACTTCAATGATTTTAGACCCAGCCAGGAGCTGCATCACCAGTCCAGATGTGACAATGGGAGTGATACCCAACTCCATGACAGTTCCACGGCTTGATGCCAGAATAGCACGCATCCAGTAGAAAGGGTCACCTCCAGTAGTGGAATGAATGCCATACAGAGGAAGTTGGCTGCACACCAAGAATATGAAAAGAGAAATCACAGTATATATAACTTTCTCTCTGAAGGGGATCTTCCTGTCCGCACTTTGAACTTCGGGCAGAAACGAAAGGAAAGGTTTCACAAGATGCAACACCCTAAATCCTCCTCCCATCTTTCAGAGATGAACACAAACTCGCAAGCCTGCGAGACATCATTACAAACATGGAAAAATGAGCCGTGCCTCTTCAATATAATTCAGTCCAAACCGTTATACCACAAGCTACAAACGTAATTCAAAACTGGCATAATGAGCAAGTAAAATCGAAACAATAAAATTGTCCAATACCAACAAAATTCTGCTCGATAAGGTTCCTAATAATCGCGAATACCTTTTGACTTTCGATAAATCAGGCACACGCGGATTAGATCTATAAACAACTAATCTCAAGTTCGAAAACTCTAAAATCCGGAACAATTAGTTCACCTCACTACTCAAAAACCCTATAAAAAGAATGTACCGATAAACCAAAAAGAGGTAAGTGCAAAAACGAAACAGATCAATTGAAGACCAATTACAGATGCCCCGCAACAAGCGAGAAAGTGGAAATTGATGCAGCGAAACTCACCGTTAAACAAGAGATCTGAATTTGAAAGTAGGTAGACTTGAGGCGGAATGCCTCGAGCAACCAGAGTTTGAAGTTTTCAACGTGTTTGGTTTTTGGTTGCGTTGAGAAACTCTAATACGGAGTACTATTTATTCTATTTTTTTTATGAGATTGCTCTTGCCAACGAGCACGGATATGGAACCGATCCCACTTTTACTCTCTGCTCTTAGGCAAGGACTCATAATTATATTTCAATTTAAATAAAAACATTTCTACAAAATTAAAATGCATTAAAAATATTCGGAATAATATTACAAATTACAACAAAAATTAAAAATTACATAATTAAAATAATAAAAATTAAAAATTACATAATTAAAATCCTAAAAATTAAAAATTACATAATTAAACACCTAAAAAATAAAAATTACCCCCGTGGATGACTATTCATCCGGCTCTACCCCCAATGTTCTTTGGAGACCCAGTATCATGGCCACATTCTATCGAAGTTGCTCGGGGGTCATATTTGACCCATCGGCCAAATTGAGTTGGGCCAAAATCCCCCACAACGAGTTGGTGGGGGTTGAGGTGTCACATAGGGAGCAGGGGCGGATGGAGTCGCGGCGCGACGGCGATTGGCCGCCGCCTTCTTCCTTCCTTGCGGCCGGCGTTGGGAACCGCTCGGGCCGGCGTCGGGGCTACCTAAGTTAGCTCTGGCAAGTTGGCTAGCCACATCTTCAAAGCTGGCGTAGGATAGAGATACCGAACTCGACCGTTTGGAGGAGGAGCTAGAGGAAGATGCTACGTCTCCCCTATACTTCGGATGCGACCGCATCTCCTGCCAAATGTTGAGGTACTTGAACGGCTTGTAGTTCATGGATTGGTAGGTCGCCAAGGCGGAACTGATGGTGTCAAGCTCGCTCCGACCGCTCTCCGCCGACTGCTCTTCCTGGAGGTAATACCCCTGGAACTTTTGGATTTATTCATTGGCTCTGTATATGGCATTGCGCACCATACTCTCGTTGCGCTCGATTGTTCCAGCTGGCCGGTTTTGATTGTATCGGCAACAGATGCACCACTAATAATGGTCACCGGATTGGTTCGTGCCAACCTCCGGATCTTCGGAGATTGACAAGAACGCTTTGAACAATTGCTCCATCTCCCTCGGAGTGTACAGGGTGCGGGCACCGGGAGTAGGAAGAGGAGTTTGAGAGGGGCCGCTCCCTCCCACTCTAGGAACTTGCGAAACCTTGGGTTTGAGGAGGGGCCGAATATTCCGTCTCCGGACTAGAAAATGGTTGTGAACCGAACCAATCGGGGTTCCTATCGTGGGAGCCGGAGGGGTGATCACCTTGACCGGACATTGTTTTGTTGTAAAAGTGAAAGAAAGATTGAGAATTGAGAATGGAAATGAGAGAATTTAGATGAGAATTGTGTAGTGTAGTGTAGTGTGGTGTGAATTTTTTGGTGTGGAAGTGGGGGTATTTATAGATGAAACTGCGGATGCTCTAATAATTCTATCTCACGTCGTCTTCATATGAGGAAATAATTAATTTATTATTATCAGACATATTTATAATTATGAAAATACAGAATTTCTTATATTCCCAGAAATACATCAAATCAAATCATATCCATTAAAAATTTATTTAATTTAATTTTTTTCCTGAGTTTGATTTAGGAAAGGAAACACATAATTCTATCCCACAGCGTCTTAATATTATGAAATAATTAATTTATTATTATCTGACATATTTATAATTATGAATATACAAAATATCTTACACACCATTCTCAAACAAGCACATCAAAACAAATCCTCTAAAAATATAATTTATTTTATTTTATTCTGAGATTGATTAAGGAAAGGTAACACCTAATTCTAGATTTCTATCCCACGGCGTCTTAATATGATGAAATAATTTATTTATTATTATAAGACATACTACTATTTAATACAGATTAATAGTATATTCTTACAAAAGGAGTACATCAATTCAAATCCTCTAAAAAAAATCTGAGATTGATTTAGGAAAGGAAACACATAATTCTATCCCGCACAACGGAATACTACATCAAATCAAATCCAATCCACTAAAAATCATAAAATAAAATAAATAATAATATGCGGATTTTGAACGCATCGGCAAATTCGTCAATTGAGGGAGAAAAAATTCCTTAATCTAGACGTACCATTTATCATAATTGTTTGACAAGTGAAACTCTTAAAAAGTTATATTCCAATTATACATAACTATACATGAAGATTAATGGCAACTCTAAATAAAATTATTTTTATACATGAAAATTAATGGATGCAACTCTAAATTAAATTATTTTTCTAATAATGCAAATATTTTGAAGTTACGTCATATACATACTTCCAATCTAATGGGAGTAAATATTCGTATAGTTATACATATCTTAGCTATTTTATTTTATTATTTTAAATTTTTCTTAATTTTTTTTATGCTATCAAAAAAGTATTTAAAATAATTAAAATAGTTAATAATATATCAACAAAATTAATATTAATAGCCCAACTTTATTGTTTATGTTGAATATACGATTGTGCATATAATATCACGTGTATTCTACATAATAATGAAGTGTGGCTATTAATTTTAAATTTTGTTAACATATTAATTAAATTTTATTAACATATTACTGTTTTAATTATTTTCAATTTTTAATATAATTTTTTGCAGCATGAACAAATTTAAGAAATTTGAAAATAAAAATACAAAGGCATGTATAATTTTACGCATATATTTCTTCAATTAGATTCAATAATTAGATTCAATAATTATTTGTTGGGCATACCACCTCATTATGACAAATGGTATGTCTAAATTAGGGATTTTTTTCTTCCAATTGAGAGGTTTCCGAGATAAAATAATACCAAAAATATAATCTAAGATTGAGTTGTGAGATTATTTTAACCATTTTCTTCTAAAATGGTTAGATTTGTAGCTATGTTAATTTTTTATTTTAAAAAAACAACTGTTTAATGTTTCAGTTTCTTTAGGATTTTTATTATGCGAGTTTCAATTTTTTAGTATTTCTTTCGTCGTCCCACCATGAATTTGAAGCACTCGTTTGAGAAAATGCATTTATTAAAAATTGAAAACAGCGGCTATAGAGTTAATATAAGAGTATAAGAATTAATTGTATTATATTAAAAATAATGGCTATAGAGTTAATATATTAATTGTGCTATTATATTTTCAAATATAGGTTATAAGGATAGTGATAAAATAAAATAAATAAATTCTAATGAATAGTTAGAGACTAAATTTTAGTTATTAGATTCAAAATGAAAGGATGAAATTAAAAATACGTTTTTGTTCATATGAGCATATGGCTCGTATAAACTAAAACAATATAAAAATGACATTCCGTTTTTTAACTAAATTGATCTAAAAAATATTGTAATTGATATTAAAAAAATGAACTTCGCATTTAGTTAGTTAGTTATTGATTAGAATTAGGCTTAGAAATAGAGAATTAGATCAGTATTAAAATTAGGCTTAGGAATTGGATTAGGATTAAGATTGACGTACATTGGCATATCTAATCTAATCTAATCTAATCTAATCTAATCTAATCTAATCTAATCTAATCTAATCATAAAACGGTAAAATATAACACGAAATCCAGCAAAACCGTTGAAAGAGAGTGGACACCCAAACCTCACACTTTCTCAGAGTTGAGAAATACCGAGGCTTCTCCTGCCCTCTTCCCCACCTATCTGTATGAGAGAGAGGGAGGGAAAGAGGTAGATATTCGTGCTTACTCAAACACCAAAAATCAATCTGACTAATTGTCCCCCTCCTCTCTGATTGTTTCTATTTTTCGTTACACGGATTTTGAAAAACAATAACCTTCGAATTGTGGTGACACTTTAAATCTTTGAACGGTGATCATTTCTGTGACGGGGCAGCATGGGTTGCGCTGGATCGCGTGATAAATTAGATGGTACTGTTTCTTTCTCCATTGTGTTGCGACTCTTTTTGTAATTTCTTGTATCAGTGACTTGTTGTTGCTGATTCGATTAGGTATTTGATCTCATTGCTGGTTTGTTTTGTTGCTCATAGAGTTTTGGTTAATGTATCTTTATTCTGTAATTACTGTTTCATGTCTAATCATTTTTAATTCAGTTTCTGTGGAAATACACTAATCTGATTATAGACTTAAACAATAAACAGTATGTTGTTGTCTCTGTGTTCTCCTAGTTCTATTCAGTTGTTGATTGAAGTGGCCAGCAATTCTGTCTTGTGCTCCTTCCATTTCCAGTTTCAGCCTTTTATTAGCTGTCTCATATTGATTGCCCTAATTAGGTGTGTTGTGGTTGCTAGATAGCACCAAGTTACTGGATAAGAGTCGGCTGTTGATTGTTCAGTGTTTAGTTGCTCCTAAAAAAGATAGCTTTGAGTTTTCACATCTGCTACTTCACTTTTTGTTGCACAACAGAGAAATGAAAATCTCTAGTTGAATGTTTTTTCAATTGTTTTTCCTGTTTCTTGTTTACACACAAAAGCTGCTTCGGCATCTGTTTGGATTTCCGGATGAAACGTTACCGTGCATGATGATTTCCCAATTTCAAAACTGGATGAAGAAGAAGAACAAAGCATACATGAAAAACTTGAGAAGCTATCTGCATAATAGTGGAATAAGTAATGGAAATACTTATCTAGTATTTTTGCTTTCAAGAATACGTATACCTTAAATATCAATACACGTGGAATTCTGGGATGCATATAGTTGCATACGAAGAGATTGAGGATGATAACTTAGTGATGCTGGGAATTTGTTCTGGCGACATATCACATACTGAATGATGGATGTTATTTAATGCTCTTTGTACATCTATTTGTGCTAGTTACCCATTATGTAGTATTATAAGTTGTAACACTGTTTGTGAGTACGCTTGCTTGGTAAACAGCCTTTAAATGTTGCTCCACTGTGCCTAAATCCAGAAACTTCGAAGAAGATACGGAAACCAAAGGCCTGGAAGCACTCAGAAGCCATAACCAGAGAACAGCTAACGAAGATGCGTGAGGAGTTCTGGGACACTGCTCCGCACTATGGTGGTAGGAAAGGTAGTAACTAATGATAGCTCTCTGCAATGTGGAAATACCTTATGTTCGAGTCGTGGTTTATGCACTTACACTTGTGGGTTTATTCTTTATTAGGTTTGGACCATCTGATCTGGTATATATTTTTAAAATATTCATGTTCAACCAACACCAGCCTAGTGTAAATAAAATCTAGTTGTGGTTAATGTCTTGCATCTTATTAATGATGAGTTAAAAATGTTGTAAAATAACCTTTTGTTGTCCATATATGTTAAATTGAATATGGACCTGTGGCGTTGTTAAACTTAGCTGATAAAGTGCTAGGAGTATGTTCAGTTTAGGTATTACCAGAGGAATACAATGATACACAAATACTCTAGTACTACCAAGGGATGTAATGTTTATTAGTTAGCTTAACATATTTTAAGTATATCGGAAACACCTGTATTGTTAGCTTCTGCTACTTTAATTCTTTTTAAGCATCAAGTAATTTACTTTTCCATATATTGATACGTTTTCTCTGCTTTCACATGCTCAATTGCTCATGATATCTTCATTTTGATCCCATCTCGAGTCTCTGAATGAATGGAACTGACAATTACTGCTTCACCTTTTACACTGAATATAAGATCTCACTCGTAAGGTGTGAGTTGAGCTTACTCTTTGTGCAGCATGATGGATAAAACACATGTGGTTCCAATTGGATTATGCACTTCAGTGCTAGGTCCTATGTCAAGTTAGACCTCTAAACCATTTTGATGATATTTATCCTGGCAGGATTGATCAATAAAGAACGATGCTTACTTGCATGTAAATTGTACCCCCTCCGTCCCCTAATATGTGTCTTATTTCGACTCAATACGGGTTTTAAGAAATGTAAAGGAAAGTGAGTTGAAAAATTTAGTGGTACGTGGGTCTTACTTTTATATTATTAGTTTTATATGTGAGGAGGAAATGAGTTAGTGGAATGTGGGGTCTGTTACCAAAAGTAGTAAAAGTGAAGTGGGACAATTAATAAAGGACGAACCAAAATAGAAAAGCGGGAATAATGGGGGATGGAGGGATTAGCAAAAATGGTGTTAATATGAGATCAATACATTTTATGCATTTTTCAGACTTCTGGAATAGTAGTCTGTTATTAATAAAATGAGAGGTTCATTGTCAGTCGAACCAAACTAGAAATACTCTTGAATTTGGTTATCTTTGCTGTTGCTTCATTTCATCTTTTCCATAAAATCACCAGAGATCTGGGATGCTCTCCGGGCTGCAGCTGAAGCTGATTTGACTCTTGCCCAAACAATTGTGGATTGTGTTGGCATTATTATTCAAAATCCCGACTTAACAATCTGCTACGATGAAAGAGGTTGGTGAATTTTCCTCTACAATCTATGTTTATCAAGTATATCATCTTTAATGGAATCTGTCATTTTTCAGGTGCAAAATATGAGTTGCCCAAATATGTTGTGAGTGAGCCTACAAATCTGATTCGTGACAGCCGAAAACACATCAGTAATGTGTAAATTGGCCTCGTTGTGATTCTTGTTTCTAGATGCATCATCCCACTTAAATTCCTTCTCAATTGCAAATTTTCAATGTACTGAATATCTAGTTGGCATTATACAATTTTGCTTTGGATGATTTAAACAACCACCACCTAATGTTCTCTCTTGGCTTATGTTTGGCTGCATTATATTATTATTGTCCAAAGGATATATATCTGCACCTATCTCCGACAGCAAATGAAGCTGCTTTATTTTCCATCCATTTCATTTCTGGGTTTAGGATTTTAGAAAAGGGTTGAGACATTCTATGTTGTCATGTTTCCTCCTACAACTGATCTCTCTCTCCTTTTCTCACTCACACACACACACACACACACACACTCTTGGTTGGGGTGCATGCATTTCCTAGCAATTATTGATCAGCTGGGCTGGCATGGAGGGGTCAGTTTGCCCATTAGAGCAAATATGGCGGTTACCTAACCAAAAAAGATTATTAATTTATTTGAGGTTATGGAAAGAAATTGAATTCTGTGAAATGTTCACGACATCAAACGAAGGAAAAGTGGAACTAAAATAAAAGGCCACTTAGTCGAACTCTGCACGTGTAAACTATCAAGCATGGAGTTCTCATACTCAGTACTTTTTGTAGGTATATGATGGTATTTAGTAGGTGTTTCTAAAACCAAAGTATAATTGAGATTAAACCATGCTATTAGTAGGTGTTTAAAAAGTGACTGAATTAAACTAGTGTCATAATTATATTCTTCACTTTCAATTAAATTAAGGTGTTCCATATTAAAAAATTAACTCCACAAGTACATGAACTCAAAAGGTTCAAATAGTCAGGAATCATGATTACATGGAGATTGTGTGTGCTACTTTCACTTCCTTTCCCTCAAAGTAAGTGCAAAACAATAACTTGAGATGCACAATCACTAAAGAAATCGAAAATTTAAGAGATATTTCAATTAGTTAGTTTTGTTAGGTTTGGATACTACATATATAACCTCAAATATTGTGAAGATTTCACACCCCAAGCTTGAATAGTACATATATAATTGGGCTTTTAGGTATTTTTCATTAAAAAAATGAGCTCGTAAATATTACTCCCTCTGTCTCACAATAGGAATCATGTTTAGTAATGACACAAGTTTTAATAAATGTAAAGAAAAATGAGCTGAATTAGTTAGTGGAATATGAGTATATATTAGTTTTATAATAAAATATGAATGAAATAAATTGGTGGAATGTGAGATCTACTTTCCATTTATGGTAAAAGTGAAATAAGACTCTTACTGTGAACATAAAATTAAGTAAGAAAATGAATAATGTAGAAGAGACTCTCTTCTATATTATTCTTCTTACTTAATTTTATCTTCACCTTAACTATTTATTAGTATTATTTTTACAAAACAAGTCAAAAAATGAAACGTCTCGCTTAGGCTGGGACCAGTGGCGGACGCAAGATTTTTATGGTGGGGGTTCCGAATCAGTGTTTCTAATATAATGGTATTTTTTTAGCGCGATAAAAAAGATAATGAATTATAAAAGTTAGAGGCATGTGTAAGATGCTCATTCATAAATGCTACGTCAATGTAAAAAATAAAAAATAAAACTTTGTTGAAAAAGAGAGTTTTTAAAAAAAATTTAAATAAAACACAAATTTATTGAAGAAAAGAAAGACTTAAACTAAATTATTAATATTAGTAATGTAAAACATAAATAAAATATGATATAAATAGGAAAATATAAATTTTAAAAATTAATATAAAATGAAAGAAAATACAGTAATTGCTCTTATGATGAGAATCCAACTCTCAAATGTACATAATAAAAATAAAATTTTGTAAGATTCAAACTCAAGTCAAATGTAAATAAGGACATTTGTATATAATAAAAACAAAATTTTGTAAGATTCAAACTCAAGTCAAATGTAAATGTAAATAAGGACATTTATATCCAAGAAGAAGCAGTGAAATGAATGGATGTGCCTCGGTTACGAATCGAACTCGCAATCTCGGCTCTAAAGACAGCAAAGAAAGCCAACTGCTCCATTGAGATATTTGTTATATGCATCAATATAAATATACTAATACGATAAAATTCTGGGGGTTCCATGGGTCCCCCATGCCTCTGAGTAGGTCCGCCACTGGCTGGGACAGATGGAATATATTAATTCTTCTGCAAAATTTAGGAAAAATTAAATTTTCAAACTCAATACTTACATATTCAAGAAAAGATTAATCTTTTTATTGGATATTACATAATTATTTCCAAATCAAGCTTAAAATCATGTGTGTATATTTTTCACAATCTTTCATATCATCTGTTTTTCATTTCTATAAAATAATATAAATACTCATACTCCCTCCATCCTACCATAAACAACTCATTTTTTGGGGGTGTATAATCTAAAACAAGTCATTTTCTTTTTAGTAAAAATACACATTTATTCTCTCCCCACTTAACTCTTTAAACATTATTTTATTAAAATATGTGCCAAAAAAAACACTTCGTCTATCGTAACATGAAGGGAGTACTAAAACTCCAATTCAGTTTAAGGGCATTATGTGCATACAATTTATGTACATTTATTTTATTCATCTTATTCTAAAAGCAATTAATTAATTAAAAAAATACAATATCAAAACTCACAAAATAATAACAATTCGAATCCAAACTCATATACAAAAATATATTTATAATTATACGTGTATTTGATTTAAAAATTGACCCGATTTTACAAAATTTGGGTCTTGTTATAAAGGATTATCAAAGTGTTTACAAACTCACTTTATGTAAATTAGTTGAATTAAGAGTTTAGTAGGGGCACCAAACACCAGTAAGATCACCACCTTCCATAAGAAACACAGATCCTCCAAATGTGGTCCATATGTTTGCGATCTTAAAGAATTCAATTATTTGACTCAAAATATTTCATATTCATTGCTAGTGATAATTGATGAATATGAGTGATTAGGAAGATAAGCCAAGTTGCATATGAAGAAAAGCATGCAAATCAAGCTCTCAACCTCAATAAAGATTAAAGAATGCATGCACCTCGCCGCCCCCTTCTCTAATTAATTAGTTGCAAGAATTAATCAAAACTAATGTACTAATTAAAATATTCATTTACAATAATATTTAATTAATAAAAATATAATTTTCGGACGTTCGTTTTTGGCGTTAATTTGATAGCAAAGTTGAAAAGAAATTTGAAAATCTACTGCATTTTACATGGCTCAGGTATTCTAGGCATTTAACTGTGCATTATTTGTATTGAATATATATTCAAAGAGATAGGACTGAATCAATGAATGGAAATTAATAATTCAGGTAGTGACAAAGTTAGCAAACAAATGAAACATGTCCTGCCTTCTATCTTTCTTGATTCACTTGTCGCGGTTTCTTTGTTTTTTTTAGATGATTATTAGCATGACTTTACTGATTTTAATGATGTAATATTGTTACAATTAAACTTCTTTTTCTCCTACTAAAATATTACAAGTTGCATTATTTTCATCACAAAATAGTGCTATGAAGTTGAGAACCACTTATTAACACGAGAACATGATAATAATTTGTAGTCCTTAGATTGTGAATATCTATGGTGAATATGTATATTTTGTTAAGCGTAATTAATTTTCACATTAAATAAATCACATTCTCACAATTACAAAAATTGGAGTATAATCAATGATGAATCCATATATAAGTATGTTTCCTTTTTTAAAAAATACTGTTTCTGAATTCTTGTTTTTATTTTTTTGGTCAAGAACAAAATTAATGTAAAGTTGAAATGAAAATTTAAACACCAAAGAAAGGGATATGTTATGAAAGTATGCAAAGGATCGATGATGACAACAACCATGCGAAAAAGAAAGAACACTAGAGTTTTACGTGGTTCGATCGTAAGATCTACGTCCACGGCCAAAGGCAATATGATTCAGTATATTGAGAAATATGCAGAGATTTACAATCACTCAAGAACTCTCTCCAAGAACTCAACACCTCTAATCTAATTCTAAACCAAGAACTAATCAAGTGATAGTTTGGAGACTCTTTTCTTGAATATCGAAGTAGCTGATTAACTATTTCAGATGCAGCCTTCGTCTGCTTTATATCAGTCCCTTCATCCTCCAACGGCTTTCTTGAGATGTTAGTTAACAAACCAGTTATAACTGTTCCAACGGCTACTTCCCGTTTCTTGGTTTGCATCAACATGCCGAAGTGCTGCATGATGCCGAGCTCAATAAAATGCCGAGCTCAATAAAACGCCGAGCTCAATAAAATGTTGAACGAGCTCAACCTCTAACAAATCTGCAGCTGTTGAGAATGACATTGATTTTAGCTTGCTGCATCCAACGGTGATTGTGAGATTATACTCCAACAAACTCCACCTTAATCTCAGAATCAACAATGAATCATAATCCTCTGACAAAACCTCAAACTCATCACTCCACAAGTCCCACCAGCCCCAAGCAGTATTTAAACTTCATGGCTGGCAACGGCTTTGTCAACATATCAGCCGCATTATGCTCAGTAGATATTTTCACCATCTTGACTTCACCTCTCTGTATTTCATCCCTTATGAAGTGCATCCGCACATCTATGTGCTTACTTCTTTCGTGAAACACTTGGTGTTTGGCAAGGCATAAGGCGCTGCTGCTGTCACAGTTTATCTCCACTGTGTCTTGCTTCTCCCCAAAATCTTCTAGGATTCCCTTCAGCCATATTGCTTCTTTCACAGCCTCTGTCATTGCCATGTACTCAGCTTCCGTAGTAGATAAAGCAACCACATGTTGTAATCCAGATTTCCAGCTTATAGCAGTGCCATTTAGGGTGAACACATATCCAGTTTGAGATCTCCTATTATCTCTATTTGATGCATAATCAGAATCGCAAAACCCCACCAGTGCTCCACCTTGATCCTTACAATCTGCCTTGTACAACAGACCATAATCTGAAGCACCCTTCAAGTATCTGAGCAACCACTTCAATGCTATCCAATGCTCTCTCCCATGGTCTGACATAAATCGGCTAGTAACACTTATAGCCTGAGCCAAATCTGGTCTTGTGCATAGCATTGTGTACATTATGCTTCCTATGATGTTTGCATAAGGTATCTTGCTCAGCTCTTTCCTCTCTGAGTCATTCTTTGGTTTCTGATCCATGCTCAACTTAAAGTGAGCAGCCAATGGTGTAGAGACAGGTTTGAAGTCATCAGCCTGAAATTTCTTCAAAACTCTCTGGATGTAATTCCTCTGCAACAACCTGAGCTCTCTCTTTGGCCTATCCCTCAGTATATCCATGCCAAGGATTCTCCTTGCATTTCCAAGATCCTTCATTTCAAACTTGGATTCCAGTTCAGCCTTGATTCTCTCAATCACTCCCAGATCTGCTCCTGCCACAAGCATATCATCAACATACAAAAGTAGAAAAGCAATTGGTACACCATTCCTTTCTCTGATGTAAACACAGCTATCATACTGCGATTTTCTGAAACCAATACTCATCATATGCTCATCAAACTTGAGATACCACTGCCTACTACTTTGCTTCAATCCATACAAACTTCTCTTGAGCAAACACACTTTGTCTTCATTCCCAGCCTCCATGAACCCCTCGGGTTGATGCATATATATTGTTTCTTCAAGTTCACCATGCAAGAAGGCTGTCTTGACATCGAGTTGGTGTAACTCCCAATCATACTTTGCAACAAGAGCAAGCAATATCCTGATGGAACTGTGTTTTACAACCGGAGAGAACACATCATTATAATCAATCCCCTCTTCTTGAGTGAATCCTCTAGCAACAAGCCGTGCCTTAAATCTGACACTCTCAACTTCACCAACTTCAATCTTCATCTTGAAGATCCATTTGCAGCTAATAAGCTTTTGGGTCCCAGGATTCTTCACCAAAATCCAAGTATGGTTTTTGAGTAGTGACTGGATCTCTTCTCTCATAGCTGCAAGCCATTTCTCCTTTTCCTTACTTGACATAGCTTCAGCATAGGTGGATGGCTCTAAGCACTCCAATACCTCAGCAACACAGAGAGCAAAAAAACTCATCTCATAATCACTGAACCTGGCTGGCTTTCTGATCTCTCTTCTGTTTCTGTCCCTGGCTATAATATGTGATCTCTGATCATCATCAATCTGATCTCGTTGCTGGGGTTGCTGTGGACTTGAAGCTTTATGGGAACTTGAAGCTCCACCTCCATTCTGATCATCTGGATCACTAGGTGGTGGTTGGCCATGCTGAACTTCTTGATCAATAGATACTCTTTCACCCATCTGATCCTCAGTCTTCAAGAATGGCATATGATGCTCATGGAAGACCACATCTCGGCTCACAATTATCTTCTTGTTCCCCTCTTCAGTGCACCACAACCTGTACCCTTTTACTCCATGTTGGTACCCAACCATCACACATTTCTGAGCCCTTGCATCAAGCTTTCCCTGCTTGCAGTGGGCATATGCTCTACAACCGAACACCTTGAACTGATTGTACTCTCTATCTCCACCATACCATCTGACATCTGGGATTTCATTTCCTATAGCTGATGATGGAGAACTGTTAATTAGCACTGCAGCAGTACACACTGCCTCCCCCCAGAACATCTTTGGCAAGCCTGATGATAAAAGCATGCATCTGACTCTATCGAGGAGTGTTCGGTTCATTCTTTCAGCAACTCCGTTTTGTTGCGGATTAGCCGGGACTGTCCTATGCCTTTGTATCCCATTTGATTTGCAGAAAGACTCAAAATCTTCAGATAAGAACTCCAGCCCGTTATCAGTCCTCAAGCACTTGAGAGTGGTGGACTTCTTCAGCTTCATCTCTGTGCACCATTCTCTGAATTTTTCAAATGCTTGTGACTTCTGCTTTAGGATGTATATCCAGACCTTTCTGCTATAATCATCTATTATCGACATGAAATACCTGCCTCCTCCCATAGAAGCAGGCTGAGCTGGACCCCATAAATCACAATGCGCATAGTCAAGAGGTAATTTGGAGGTGTGTTTACCAGCCTTGTATGGTAGCTTCTTGCTCTTTCCCAGAGCACAGTGTTCACATTCCTTGAACCTCTGATCACTTCCAGCCGGAATGACCCCTTTCTGGATCAGTTCTCTCATCCCACTTTCTCCGAGATGGCCGAGCCTCTTGTGCCACAGACTCATATCAGAGTCCTCTGCAAGATTCACTGAAGCAACAACAGTTTCTGCTACTAGATAGTATAAACTGTTTCTTCTCTCAGCAATCAGCAAGATTTTTCCATTAAGTGAGACATTCATATAGCCTTTCTCAGAAGAAAACCTGAAACCTCTAGATTCAAGCATGCCAAGTGAAATCAAATTCCTCTTAATCTCAGGAATGTACCTGACTTGAGTAAGCAGTTTTGTTGATCCATCATGAGCTCTCAATCTGATATCTCCAATGCCTTTGATGTAGCACATCTGATCATTCCCCAACATTACTGACCCGGTTGCCTCAGAAAGGTTTTCAAACCAAGCTTTGTTGGAACAAATATGGAAGCTGCACCCGGAGTCCATTATCCAAGAACTCTCTATCCCACCACTCACCACATTCATGATCTGGGGTGGATCTGTGTCTTCTGCAAGATCAGCCTGATTTTGGGTAGCCTTCTCTTCGTTTTGCTTCCTTTTCCACGAGTAGCAATCCCTTTTGAGATGCCCAGGTTTCTTGCAGTAATGACAGCTTCGCTTCTCCTCATTTTGCTTCTGATACTTAGGCTTTTGATTCTGATTGAATTTCTTTTTCTTGCCTTTGAAAGCCTTTACATTCAAGGCTTGACTGCCACTTCCTTCATTTGTCGTCGAAGAGTTCTTTTCCAGCTCCTTTGATCGAAGAGCACACTGAACTTCTTCATATGTGATGCCAGATTCTGCATTCCGGCCAAACAGCATTGCATCTTTAAGATGCTGGAATGTTTTGGGAAGAGCATTCAAGAGCAAGATGGCCTTGTCTTCATTCTTCATGGGGCCATCTACATTCTCCAAATCATCCAGATTCTTGCTGAAATCATCAATCTGCTCTGCGAAGGGTCGGTCTTCAAGAATCTTGTATGAAAAGAGGCGCTGCTTCATGTATAGGCGATTAGCAAGCGACTTGGTCATGTACAGCGCTTCGAGCTTCGTCCATACCCCATGCGCTGTGGTTTCCTTCGCAACCTCGCGTAACACCTTGTCCGTGAGATTGAGAATAATGGCGCTATGGGCTTTCTTGGCAATCTCAGCCTTCTTCCTCACGCTCTTCTCATCGAGATCTTCTTTTTCTTTCCCCTTCGGATCAATTGGCTCGATTGCTTCATCGAGCCCTTGCTGGATCAACAGAGCCTTCATCTTGATCTGCCACAGACCAAAGTCATTCTTCCCCGAGAATTTCTCCGCTTCGAACCTCGTCGTCGCCATCGATATCAACTCCGATTGCGTTTCCCACAGACGGCGCCACTTGTTATGAAAGTATGCAAAGGATCGATGATGACAACAACCATGCGAAAAAGAAAGAACACTAGAGTTTTACGTGGTTCGATCGTAAGATCTACGTCCACGGCCAAAGGCAATATGATTCAGTATATTGAGAAATATGCAGAGATTTACAATCACTCAAGAACTCTCTCCAAGAACTCAACACCTCTAATCTAATTCTAAACCAAGAACTAATCAAGTGATAGTTTGGAGACTCTTTTCTTGAATATCGAAGTAGCTGATTAACTATTTCAGATGCAGCCTTCGTCTGCTTTATATCAGTCCCTTCATCCTCCAACGGCTTTCTTGAGATGTTAGTTAACAAACCAGTTATAACTGTTCCAACGGCTACTTCCCGTTTCTTGGTTTGCATCAACATGCCGAAGTGCTGCATGATGCCGAGCTCAATAAAATGCCGAGCTCAATAAAACGCCGAGCTCAATAAAATGTTGAACGAGCTCAACCTCTAACAAATCTGCAGCTGTTGAGAATGACATTGATTTTAGCTTGCTGCATCCAACGGTGATTGTGAGATTATACTCCAACAGGATATGATCGTACAAAGTCCACTTCACACCCACACTTAATTTATGCAATTTGTAAACATAGAGAATTTATGTGTGCTTGACTCTTTTTTAAGTAAAATTAAGGAAGAAATTTCAAATAAGTTGGCACCTTAATTATTTTCCCATACTTTTTCTGGTCAGATGGATTGAATTGAGGAAGTTGCGGCCCCCACTCTCAACGTTATTTTTAACCTTAAAGGAAATTAATTAACACCATTTTAATTACTAGAATTAAGTTTATTAAAATCAATTTAAAATAGAGCCTCTGTACAAACTACTTTCATTATAAACATGATTTATGATCGTGACTGTACTAACTAACTCCCTGCAAACTGTCACCATCACCACCACCACCACCACCTCTTCTCTCTTCGCAAAACTTCACAACTGAAATCTCTTCAAATTCAGTGCAATCATAGCAAAGAGAGATCTGATTTCTAAGAAATCTCGCAGAAAGGGAGCTTACGATTGCAACATCCAGCTTGTTTAGGAAATGCGGTCTATAACTCCCTGATTCAGGTGAATCTCTGCTCTTCTCTTCTATTCATTGCTGAAAATAGCCATTGTTCATCACCGTAGTAACATGATTGAGTGATTAATTTATGCTGAAGCTGAGATAAGTCGGCGGAGTTTGCCGAAATTGAAGACGATCTCCCCCCCCCCCCCTGCTGATCAATTGATTAGGTTTCAAATCATGGATGAAAATGGCGATGGTGATAGAATACACAGATATGTTAATGGTAACATAAGCGATCATCTGCAAAACCACATTCATCTGACGAATTGCATCCATTTGAAGAACCATGTGCACAAGCAGAGTCCATCTGCGGCTGACGCGACTCACTTGAGAGACCTCGTCGCCCTTCATAGGTTGAGGCGTCTGAGAGGTCCTTCCGATGACACTCGCTCTGCTTCTCTAATTGACGATGCGATCCTTCACATACGGGGGAGGAGGTTCGAGAATGGCGGAGAATGTTCGATGAAGAGAGAAGAATCGAATAGAAATTGGAGCAATGGTAAGAGTGTGAACATGAAAGACATGCCCCGTCAAGCAGAGGAGACGGGTGAGGAACCAGCAAGAAGCACAAACAGCCATGGAAAGGTTGTGAAGAAGGAGAAAAGGCGCAGATTTCGCAGTGGTAGAAGAAACCGGCCTAGTTTAGCAGCACGAGATGCTAAAACTAGGGCTGAAACGTCCAACGCATTTGTCCAAGGGAATGAAAATGATGTTGATCAGAATTGCAGCAGTATTCACTCCAATAAGTGTGGAATTCCATTGAACTGGTCGAGCATTCATCACAGAGGAAAGTTGTTCCTTGAGGTGACTGGACAGAGCCTCTCTCATGGCTTATCTGAATCACGGTCGAAGAAAGAAGGCGCAATCTCTGATAAACCTATCACTTCAGAGAACTCCAGTCAATCTACCAAGTCCGGTGGAGAAGCATTGCCTCTGCTTCTTGATGCATCTGAATCTCAGAAAAGTATTGATAGCGTTCCTTGGATTGATAATGACTCGGGAGAATTAAGTCTTGCTGAAATGCATTCATCAGTTCCAGGGAAGCATCAAAACTTCACTCAGAAATACATGCCAAGAACATTCACTGATGTGGTTGGTCAGAGCCTGGTAGTGCAGGCTCTCTCAAATGCTGTGATGACGAAGAAAATCGGATTGATGTACGCGTTTTATGGGCCTCACGGAACTGGCAAAACCACATGCGCACGTATATTTGCTAGAGCTTTAAACTGCCAGTTTGTGGAGAGCTCCAAACCCTGTGGATTTTGTGACCCTTGCATTGCAGATGAGAAGGGGAAGAGCAGAAACATAAGGCACATAGGTCCGGTTGATAATATCAACTCCCAAGGCTTGCTTGAACTCTTTCAGAATCTTTTAGCTTGCCAACACAGGTCACAGTATGGCGTGTTCATAATTGATGAGTGTGATGCTATGGATTCTGATTGCTGGAGTGTAGTCTTGAAGGTTATCCGTGGGGACCCGAGTCGCGTGGTGATCATTCTTGTTTGCTCGAGTCTTGATGCTTTGCCTCATGTGATAGTATCCAGGTGCGAGAAGTTCTCTTTCACCAAGCTGAAAGAAGCAGAGATGGTGCGTGCATTGCAGCTGATAGCGAGGAAGGAAGATGTAGACATCGATAGAGATGCTCTCAAGCTGATTGCATCGAGGTCTTGTGGATCTCTGAGAGATGCAGAGATGACACTGGAGCAGTTGAGCTTGCTCGGGGGGGAGATCTCTCTGGGCTTGGTGCAGAAACTGGTATATACTATATATATATATACAACTCTCTCTCTCTATATATATATATGTGCATCCATCATCCATTATTCTTCAACAAATGAGAAATATGTTCATTTTTCATTTGTTTTTGCCTTACAGATTGGACTTATTTCAGATGAAAAGTTGGTGGATCTTCTTGATTTTGCACTATCTGCTGACACAATCAACACCGTGAAGAATCTGAGAGATATCATGTCATCCGGTGTTGAGCCGTTAGCTCTATTGTCACAGCTAGCCACAATCATCACTGATATTCTTGCTGGAAGCTATCATATGGCAAAACAATGGCCTAAGAGGAAGTTCTTCCACCAGCAAGCTTGTAAATAAAGCCTTTTTTAATAATCGCTAGCCTTTTTTTTAATCTATGGTATTACTGTGTCCTAATGAAGTTTTATGACTGTGACAGTATCCAAGGCAGATATGGAGAAGCTGCGGCATGCACTGAAAACACTGTGTGAATCCGAGAAGCAGTTGAGGGTGTCGAGTGAGCGGATGACTTGGCTCACGGCTGCATTGCTGCAGCTGGCTCCTGATCAGCGCTACTCGACCCTGAGTTCGTCTTCAGTTTTTAGTTCGTATCGCAGCTGGAATGGAGTAGATTCTTCACCAAAAGGGAATGCAGATGGGATTGAAGAGATTTGGTTGAAAGTTCTTGAAAACATCAAAATAAAGAGCTTGAAAGAGTTCATGCACAAGGAAGGGAAGATGGCCTCCGTGAGCTATGGTGCAGGTACTTAAATCCAATGCCTACTCTATTTTGTTTTGTCTTTACTTTTCATTTACTAAGATGTGATAATTTTGCAGCTCCAACAGTGGAACTGGTGTTCAATTCACAGCTGACAAAGTCCGTGGTAGAAAAATTCAGATCGCGCATCATACAATCATTTGAGGCAGTTCTTGGATCGGCAGTAACCATTGAGATCAGGCAATGGTCGAGAGAAGGTACCGGGCCAGGGGTTATTGTGCTACAAGGACAAGAAGTATCGGTTTCGGATGACTTTCAAAGTGAGTCTGAGAGGAACAATCAAAGTGTTTCTGCAGATGACGAACCAGAATTGAGTGAGAGAAAGCAGAGGTTTGGCATTGTTAGAAGAAGGGTGACTCTTCGTCATGTGATCCAGCACGCCGATGCGCGCGAAGCAGCTACCAGAGCTGCTGACAAGCTTGAACAAGAAAATATGTAAGCATTGCTATTGTAGATTTGATCTTATATAATATGTACAATCTGTGGAATGTAGCAACATTTAAACTTTTATTTGGTGTGACATTTTATGTTCATCAATGTGCAGAAGACTAGAAGCAAGATCAAGGAGATTGCTCTGCTGGAAGCCACCAAAAATTAGACATCATAAGGTTGAATTTTGAATATTCTGTTGAACACATTTGTTCTCAAACATGCTTGTATTCAATCGCAAATGCAATATACTATTTACTAATTTTGGTTTCTTTGCAGGTTTTATGGTTGAAATTTAGAAGAAGAAAACCACAAGGCTTTCGGAAATTTGTTTCCTGCGGAAGGTGTCTTTCTGCAAGGTCTCAAATCTCAATAGGATATTAGATTAGGATTTATGTGAGGTTAGGTTTAGAGTTTTACCTAATCTTGTTTGGATTTTGAGCAAAGAGTCATTTATTAAGACGTCACTAAAATTTTTATATAGTTGTGATTTTTTAAAAAGTAAAAAATGTCGCACAGGGCTAAAGCCCAAATTCGGTGTAGGCCTGTTGTAATTTATTTTAAATTTCTTATTGGGCTATAATCAATTCACCTGCTCAATTATCTTATCGAATTGCGTTGTATAATTAGCAGGTAGTTACCTTCATTAATGACAAATGAGAATTTATAGTTCTTTTTTTCAGTCCTGACTTTTATCATGAAGTCCCATATATTTTTTAGCAGTTTAACCATTGAATGTCATATTACAAGAGGAGTTGTTGATTATTTCTCTGCAATATTTTCCATAAAAATAGCATAATAATTTATAATAAGAATAATAAATTATGAAGTGCACGTTTATTTGGTGTAATACGAGTTAGTATTTAATTCGACGACGAACGAATGCCCCACCAAACCCAGTGACATTTGTGATTTTAGAAAAACTTATTGTACAAAAAGTTGACTTGAATTCCTAATTAGGAAGTTAGTTTGGACATAGTCCGTGGTCGGCTGCTTTGAATCTCATTTTCCAAAAGTTTGTCCACTATTAGTCTACTATTATATAGACCACGCATCGTTACAAACCAATTTAGTGATGACAAATTGGTTTCCCAAATGATGGATTCTTCAGAAAACAAATTATAGAGTTGAAAATAATGGCCAAGGTCCTTGCTGGTCTAGGGTTTAGCAATGAATGAGGAACGAAAATGAACCACAACCTCAAAGGGTTTGGATAGAGCTACCACATTATGTAATCAATGAAGACTTGAATTAAATATTTAAATATACCAACCCTCATATGCTAGTGATAGGTTGGTCGACCCTGACCCTAACTGTGTCTAGCGTTGTATACAAGGAAAGAGCTACATGTATGTTTGCGGCGTGGGTGGGGGTTGGGTTTGAAAGGTGTAAAATTTCTTTTAGCAGTCACTTGTAATGAACGAGGAATGAAAATGAACCACAACCTCAAAGGGTTTGGGTGGAGTTGCCGCATTATGTAATCAATGATGACTCGAATTAAAGATTTAAATATTTCAACCCTCATATGTTAGTGATAGATTGGTCGACCCTGACCCTAACCCTACCTGTGTCTAGCGTTGTATACAAGGAAAGAACTACATGTGTATTTGCGGCGTGGGTGGGGGTTGGGTTTAAAAGGTGTAAAATTTCTTTCGAATAAATGATAAACAGAATATTGAAAAAATGATGTTTAGCAAATTGACATTGTTGTTAAATCTATAGCAAAATAATTTTTTTGCTATCAAATGCTAGGATTGGAAAGTGAAAAGATAAGGGCAATTGCAATGACAACATTTTCAATTTGACATGTAAATATTTATGATTTGCTTTCCGGTTGCTCACAAGTGTCCAAGTAGATTTAAAAACGAAATCAATGTATTAGGCTCCATTATTTTACCGGAAGTACGGTTTATTTATGGAGGAAATTAGAGGATAAGTTTCGATTTTAGATAAGATACTAATATGGTTTTAGTTTGATTATATACTTCATTAAGTTTCGATTTTAGATAAGATACTAATATGGTTTTAGTTTGATTATATACTTCATTTGTTCCAATGTAGTAAACTCATATTCTTTTTTGAAGTTCAGCTATTTCTCTTTTTGGAAATTTTTTTTATCATTTTTATACTTTATTCTTTCTTTCTCTTACTTTACTCGCTATCTTACTTTACCGTATCTATTTAGTGATTTAACTTTAATACATCAATTTCTTAAATACTGAGTCCAAAAAAAATGTTTGTACGACCAAGAGAATACTAGTATAATTTATATGGGTGGAACCGTGATCGTAACTCCCAGAACGACTGCAACTGCAACTATCGTCTTCTCCAAAATTTGGTGACTTTTTTTTCTCTTGATAATTTATTCTCCCCTTTTTTAATTACTACTACAACGCTAAGAAACAATGTGATTGAACAAATTTCAGCAAATTGTGGATTTCATAGTAAATTTTTCTCTAAAGTGCTCAAGATTTGCTCAAGATTTAATAGCTAGAGCTAGTTATTTGGTAATCAATTTATATAGAACCTAATTAAAGACTCTGTTTCGATCTTTCTAGGTCTTGGCAAAAGCTTGTGATTTATTAATAGATAATGAAGCGAATCGATCAATCAAATATATTGATTATAAAATTAAATTTCATTATTTTAATTTTATAGTTTGCAAAATTTTAATATTCATAATATATAGGAGGATTGTGATCAATTGCTAACTCACCCTTTGGTTGCTAGTTACAACTAATTTAAAACCATAGGAATTAAGAGATCTGATGGTCTATAATTTGTCATGTGTAATTTCATTTTTCATATTCTAATATTGAAAAATAAGATTAACTATCACATTTAAGGTTTTGAGTCGTAATGTCAATATAGTGTATTAAAGATATCAATATAATGCATTGAATATGTCAACACAATTTAATATTGACATTATACACATATTAGGTTGACATATTATGTTATCTATATTGACATTAGCTGTTTGTCGAAAAATATGAAAATTTAGGAATTTTTTTTAGATTTTGACATCGGAACATATGTACGTAAGATCTCGTTGGAATTCTTATAAAATTATCTTTAATTTGATATA
This sequence comes from Salvia splendens, assembly GCF_004379255.2. Taxonomy (NCBI): domain Eukaryota; kingdom Viridiplantae; phylum Streptophyta; class Magnoliopsida; order Lamiales; family Lamiaceae; genus Salvia; species Salvia splendens. The sequence continues at coordinate 31,277,928 of NC_056039.1, forward strand.
TGTTGTGTGAAAAATAATTTAAATTGAGATATTTATAATCATTTAAAGTTTTGAGATATTTTATAAAAGTTAGTTATAACTAACTTTTTGTTAATTGAAATTAATACCCCTAATCGACATTTTTTGTACTTTGTATTGATACTCGTGATTGTATGATCTTGTGCCTTCATTTAATGATCCAAAGCCTATCATTTAGTTGTAGTTAACAATTTAAGAGTGAGTTAGCAATAGTATATGATTAGTATGTTCATTCATAAGAATTAGTCTTAATTTCTTTTCATTTTGATCTGTGTATCACAATTAGTTTCAATTAATTTGTGATATGTTTTCATTTCTAATACAATTATCTATTTTTCAATAAGTTAATCATTTTTTCACTTTAAATCTTTTTTTCACTTTACTAATTTTGTATAATTAAAATAGGCATAATAAGATTAACTTCCGGTGATAGTAATAATTAGGGTATGTAGTATAGTCGATAACGTGTTGAATCTATTTCATGCAGAATATGTATTGGAGGTTGATCGATCGAACAGATGAACAGATCGAATAAGCAAGCCTAGTAGCCTACCAATAAGTACTCGAAAATAAAAGAACAAATAATTTAAGAAATGGGTGGAATTAAAGTAGAAGTATATGAAAAAGTAATGAAACTCTTAGTTCAATAGTTCAATTGATTCTCACCTAGTTTGTTTCCAACTTTTATTGTTAATACTTGTGTTTTTTAAAGAGGAAAAGTAATTAAATTATTATAATATAAGAAAAAGTTATGTTGAAAGAGTATTAAAGAGAGAAAAGATAATTAAGTGTAATAATGATGATTTTTTTAAAATAAATATCTAATCAATACTACCATCTTTTAATTAGGATACAATCTTTTTAAAATAAAGGGAGTATTTAAATGAAGTGACTATTTTATAAATGGGGTAAAATTATATATGTAGTGATTATTGTTGTATGGAGTAGTTAGGGCATCTCCAACGATACGGCAAAATGCAATTTTGCAGTGAAAAACACCTCCAATCATACTCCAAAACGTATCCCAAATCGTCTTTTTTTTTGCGTTTTTGAACAATATTACTCTATCTTTGCAGTAGCACTGTAGCACGACACAAAACTCATCCGAAATTGCAATTGAGTCCTTTTTTGATGATATTCGAAGAAGACAAAGAGATGAGAGATGCGCAGAAACGGAAAAATAGAGAAGAAGAATTAGATGAAGAAACGATTTACCTGATTATAGAGAGTTGTAGATGGTTTAAGAACTTGTGAAGAAAATTTGGAGATGCAGCCACTGAAAACGAAAATACAGAGAAGGGAAAATTACCGAGAAGGGGAAGATTGAAGAAGATAGAGGCGATGGGAGAGAGAGAAAATTAGGTTTAGTAGTAGAATATAGTTAATGGCATGGGCTAATTAAGCATATGTATTTGTTTTTTAATTTGCGATGGGCTAATTAATTATATACTATATGAGATGGGCTAATTAATTATCATATGTATAATGTAATGATGCAGAGTATTTATTTGTTTTAGGATATAGACGGTTTCATCAATATTTAGTTCAAAAAGTTAATTGATAAGTATTTATTTTATTTTATATAAATAGTATTAATTATTTAATTTGTGTTCTTTGTGAAATTATATTTAATATAAATTATTAGTATTAATTATTTTATTGAGTATGAATTGTAGGAGTAATATTATATTTAATATTATAATACAATAAATTAAATAATAGTACAATGTTTAGTAATAAAAGTACTCCTATTACATACCATAACAAAATATTTAATATATATAAATATAATATATTATTATAAATAATTGTATCAAATTATTTAATTATATTTGGAAAATTATTAACAAAGTGTTGTGGGGTGAATGTGTAATTTAAATAAATATGGAGTTAAGATTGAAAAAGTAAAAAAATAGGTGAATATAGAATATTCTTTTGGGTTTTGAGTTTGATGTAAATAGTTGGAGTATAATTACTGTTTAATGTGATATAATTGGAAAAATGGGTTTGAATTTAGTGTAAATGGCTGGAGATGACCTTATTAAAAAAATTGACAGAATGAGACCATCGCAAAAGTTTCAAGTTTCAACTGTTCCACTTTTAACTCTTGGGGTTAGTCAACTATGCAATTAATCGGAAATCCATCCCCACTTATTATTTCTCTTTCTTCCTTTAATTAATGCCCGCAAAAATTAGAGTTAGTCAACCCTCTTCATAATCCATAAAATTAACATGATCCACTTTAAATTAAAACAAATCTTTGAAATATTTTAATAACTCCCTATTTATTTATACATACACGTGACACGTATCCGTTTGCACAGTCAGTTTACATACAATTACCGGAGAATTAAATACAGTTTGAAGAAGTTTGACTTTACGATTTAGAATAGTTATTTATTTTTAATACTCCATAAATAACCATAGATTACATAATTCCGTTACAAGAATCGATTAAATGATAAAGAAGATGATAATGGTAAAATGAATGGACATTATAAATCTAGGCAGAGGTCGCTGTCAAGCTCAAGCAAGCTTGCATAGAAATCCTCGGAGAAAATTCAAGATTATTGTATGCCGCAATAAAACCATATTTCCATGTTGAAATTTCAGTCAATTCGCCATTAATCAAAATCTTACAAAGAAGCCAAAAATCCCTCCTTTCCAAATTTTAACCCTTTTCCCCTATTTCCTCTGCACGCGGTTTCAAAATCCACTGTTTTTTTCTCCTTTTCTGTTTTGTACGAATCAGAAACTCAACGACATAGTACTAATAATTGCCAGTTTCTGTGTATTGAAACAAAAAATTGTTGTTGAATTTATCATTCATGGCATCCGCGGCGATATTCTCGTCGTTGAGGCGGCGGAGTTCACCGTCACTGGAGGCGTTCCTAGCACCGGTGGATCTACCAGACGACGCCGTTTTGGAGGCTCTGCGCGCCGTTTCGACGTCCTTTTCAGGTAAGGATAAGAAGGCCCCCTTTTTTCAGGGCAAGAATTCGAGATCTTTAATCCGGAAAATCGACGCTATCTCTGTTCTCCTCGATGCCCTGAGCGATTTGGGGCTCTCGACAATTTCTCCCACCGTGTTTCTGTGCTTGAAGGAGTTGTACCTCCTGCTTTACCGGTCGAAAATCCTGATCGATTATGTAACCGGCTCGAGCAAGCTGTGGCTGCTGCTGCAAAACAACACTATTTCGGGTCATTTCCATGATATCAACCAGGAAATCTCAACCCTCTTCGATGTCTTTCCTTTGTCTGAGATTATTTTGTCTGAAGATGTTAGAGAACAGATTGATTTGTTGAGCAGACAGTCGAGAAAATCGAGATTATCAATCGATAAGCATGATGAGTGTAAAAGATTGAAGCTTTACCATTTCTTGAATGAATTTGAGAAAGGCAAAATCCCTGATTTGAATGAGCTGTACATATTTTTTGTGGAAAAGTTGGAGATTTGCAACGTGGAGAGGTGTAGAAGTGAGATTGAGTTCTTGGAGGAGCAGATTGTGAACCATGATGATGATCTTGAGCCTAGTTCATCGGTTTTGAATGGATTTGTGGCTTTGATGCGTTACTGTAGGTTCTTGCTGTTTCGATTTGAGGATGGGGATGATGATCTAGGGAAATGGAAACGTAGAACCAAAACTAAAGGTTTGATCTCTCGAGAGATTGCAGACACATTTGTCACGATTCCAAAGGACTTCTGCTGCCCTATCACATTGGAGTTGATGCATTCTCCGGTTATAGTGTCGACAGGGCAGACGTATGATCGTGCCTCGATTGTAAGATGGTTGGAGGAAGGGCATAGTACTTGCCCGAAGACGGGGCAGATGCTTGTTCATACGAAACTGGTGCCGAATCTAGCTCTGAGGAATCTGATTGTTCAGTGGTGTATGGCTAATGGGATTCCGTATGATCCACCGGAGAGTAACGCTGACTGTGCGGCTTCTGCTCCTCCGAGCAAGGCTGCAGTCGAGGCAACTAAAGCGACTGCAGCTTTGTTAGTCGAGGAGCTGGAAAACGGGACCCCACGAGCTAAGAATGTGGCTGCTTGGGAGATTAGGCTGTTAGCCAAGACGGGGAGGGAGAACCGGGCTTATATAGCTGAGGCCGGAGCCATACCCCTTCTGAAACGGCTCCTTCCGTCTGCAGACGCCTTTGCACAAGAGAATTCCGTGACTGCATTGCTGAACTTGTCGATTTATGACAAGAACAAGATTAGGATTATGGATGTGGAAGGGTGCTTAGGTGCCATAGTCGGGGTTTTGAGGTACGGGCATACCACCGAGGCGAGGGAGAACTCAGCAGCGACAGTGTTCAGTCTCTCTGCCGTTCATGAATACAAGAAGGAAATTGCGCAGGAAGATGGAGCAGTGGAGGCTTTAGCCGGGATGTTGGTGGAGGGAACTTCCAGAGGGAAGAAGGACGCGGTCACTGCTTTATTCAACCTATCGACGCATCCTGACAACTGCGCGAGGATGATTGATTCGGGCGCTGTGAGGGCGCTAGTCGGAGCGCTGGAGTGCGAAGGCATTGCTGAGGAGGCTGCTGGTGCAATGGCACTCATTGTGAGGCAGCCAATTGGGGCAGAGGCGGTCGGGAAGGAGGAGGGCGCGGTGGAGGGGCTGACGGGGATGATGCGATGTGGAACACCGAGGGGTAAAGAGAATGCTGTGGTGGCGCTGCTTGAGCTGTGCAGGAGCGGAGGTGCAGCTGCCACGCAGAGGGTGCTCAAGGCTCCTTCGATGGCGAGTCTGCTGCAGAGTGTGCTGTTTACGGGGACGAAACGAGCGAGGAGGAAGGCGGCTTCGCTGGCGAGAGTGTTTCAGAGATGTGAGAATAGCTCGTTGAATTTTGGGGGATTAGGTTTGGGGTATGCATTTGCGAGAGGAAATGCGGTTGCTGGCAGAGATACAAGCTTTGCTGCTGATGTTTCAATGCCTCTCTCCATTTCAGTGCCTGTGTTGTAGTTACAAAATCTGCTGTTTATTTACCCCATTCTTTAATATCCCTTTTTTTTGGTGCTAAATCTGTAATAGTTACAAAATTTATTTAAATAGTATAGTACATGGAAAGAAGTTATACACACAAGTTATTTGTGTCTGCATTGACAATGTTTGTAAGTTAAATGAATAATATTACAAGTAGTATGTATGAATTATGATTAGTCTGAATATTATCACAATCTTAAATATTCATTTGAGTTACTACACATGTTTATATTTGGTAAGTAGGTGTACTAGCATAACCTGCTACGAAGAAAAATTGTTTTGATTAGAAGCCGGAAATATTGTTTTCAAATACATGAGAAAGCGATGGTATACTAAATAGGCTATATTGTGCATCTCCTTATGGTTAATAATTTGAAGTTTGAACAAAAAAGCAATTGCACAATTAAAAGAAGAATAAATCCAAAGTGATAAAGTTTATTTCGTTTCTTCCTTTTCTTTATCACCTCTTCCTTCTCCCCCTTCAATTCTTTATGGCCCAAAAACATGAAAATCTTGATTTGAGTTATAATTTGACAAAAGTAAACAAGAAGAAAAGCAGAATAAAGAGGGAAAAGTGGTCAGGAAATCTGAGGCGGGCCTTTCTTTTGAAATCATTGGCATATTATTTCCATTTCCCTATTTACTCGAACACCTATAACCGCCACTTTCAACTGTCCAAACACAGTCTCAGCAACCTCAAAAATCTAACAACACTTTGAAACTATCACTGATTAGATCCCAAAATGAAATGGGGGAGAAACACATCTTCACCACCATCATTTGGTAGCTCGGTCATCACTCGAGTACTCCCAGCTTCTTGGTTTTCTAAGTTCAAACAGACAGGCGGCAGTCTTGATACTGGCTCAGGGAAGAAGCAACAGAGAGGGAAGCTAGATTTTTCGACTGTCAACTCATCATTGCCTGCTGGCTGCAGACAAGCCAGATTCTACAGGTTGGATGACGACGCATACTGGACACTCTCATTCCGCAAAGACAGAGGAGTAAGAGGTTGCGACGGCAGGAGGAGGAGCAGCAGAATCAACCCTCTCTGGTATGATTCTGATGAAGAGTTTCTTGTAGCAGTCTCCGGTTTCAGGGAGGCCCAGTTGCCCAGAAAAGAATTGGAAACCATTCCTGAAACAGACACCATCAAGATGAAGCAAGATCGATGCACTGACACTGTTATTCGAGAGAAGAGACGTGATCGACTCAAGAAAGAGAACATAGATGTTCGACGGTCAAGAAAACTAAGAGGCAGAGTTAAGAGGAAGAACAGGAAAGCAGAACTCCGAGTGAGGCTTGATCAAGGAGATGAAGAAGAAAATGAGTCATCTAATCTAGAGGGAGAACAAGTATCTCCAACACAACTGCAGAAAGCAGATCAAGTAAAAGAGGAATCTCATGATTCAGCAGTTTCTAATTCAAGAAACCATCAAAATATCTCTTTCCAAACCTTTGGCTGGAGTTCTGATGGGGAAGATGACAAGGAAGTCCGTGTGAGTCGAGACCTGGATGGAAAGGGAAGTGCTGCGACTTCCGAGAGGCTGTCAACTTCGAAGTGCCAAAATCTGGAAAACATGAAGATTGAGGAATTCAAGAAGAAAACTGAGGAGTTTCAGAAGGAGGCTGCATATATAACCAGGAGATTTCGCAGCAGAAAGGTAAAGCGGAACAGGAAGAATGCTCGTGGCTCGAGAACAGAAAGCAGAATTCAAGCATTCAAAGGCATGAAGTCGCAGACGAAGGAGAGGGAGAGTGAAGAGGAAGGAGTAGAGAGCTCCACCATCTACAACAGTTTTGCAGTGGTGAAGAGTTCCTTCAACCCACAACAGGACTTCAGAGATTCAATGGTGGAGATGATCCAGGAAAAGGGAATCAGGCATCGCGAAGAGCTCCAAGAACTCTTGGCTTTTTATCTGACACTGAATTCTGATCAACACCATGATCTCATCATCAATGTCTTCCAGCAGGTATGGTTTGAGCTTCAGTGCTTTGAAGAATGAAAAACTCAGTAGCAATACAATGTATGCGAACAGATTTCCTTACTAGCAGTTGATACTATTTACGATGAGGAATTTCACTCCAGTAAAATAATAGTATGTGACACAAAGCTATTTGGCAAGCAAAGGAATGATGATATAATTTCAGTTACATAGTTTCAGTTCAAAACCATGCAATCTCAAATAAAAAATTGGCATTTGATTAGAAACAAGTGCAGCAAAAAGTGCAGCTCATATACATTAAAGAACCACGCATCTTTCATCTCCACGACAAGTAACATGTCGCACATTCATTACAATGTGTATGCTCAAACCAGGAATAAGAAAGGAGTTCGACATAAAAACTCAGAAACAGTATATCTGCACGCAAACACAAACTCGAAAAGTCAAGCATTCCTCTACTGTACAACAATAACAATGTGTACAAACCAAAAAAAGCAGCACAAGTTCAATGATAATATGTGCAGGAGGCGAGGTTATATAGTGAATGTCTACCTACTTCGTAATCAAACGTCATCTCTAAATCAACGGCCAGAAGCATAAGATATCATCAAAAAGAGGAACCTACTGTAGGTCAAGTTTTTTCCGCTGGAGTAAGATGGCCCAACTGTTCCGCAAGGTTATTTACACTCCTCATGTTCCACCAGGGCACCCCATGATCACCTGGTTTGTTTTCATTCTTCTTGCCATCAGCATCCCTCTCTGACTGAAATTCAGATGAACTGTTTGAGCCAGGATTTTCTGTAAGAAACTGTTCCCAAAATACATCATTCACCCCTGTTGGTACATTGGCTGCTGTCACTATTGCCTTTTCTCCAGTTGGAGGTTGCACCTCTGGAGCACTAACAGCTCTAGGTGTAGAATTCATGTCAATTTCTGGTGACTTTCCTCCAACATCAAGATTGAGTTGGGTGTAAGATATGCTGGGGCTAAGCGCACAGCTCGTTGATTCAACCAACTCCATGGATGAATCAGATTTTCCCAAGTCTTCACCAACTTCAAGAATTATTTTCTCCCAGAACGACATAGATGAATCCATCTGTTCCAACAGTTCCTTGTTTAAAGTCAACAGTGCATCAGCATCTAAACTGTCCAGTGACAAATTTTGTGAAGATGGCCGCTGACTATCTTCATTGCTGGTTTCTTTACATAAGTAACTGTTTCCAGAAAACCTTCTCTTCCTATCATGGACTTCCATTTGCGGCATGAGATCAGGTTGGTGCAATGTCTCAGCCAAAGAGGATAACATACTTGCATGATGTTGTTCCACATTTTGTGCGCGTTCAGCCAGAGCCCTCATTTGCAACGTAAGATCTTGTTTCTCCTCTTTGTGTCTACGCAATTCCACGTTGAGCGATTCTTTTTCACACTTGAGCCTCTCAATATCCTCTTTATATCCTTTCCTTTCTAACTCACTCAAGGGAGGTAAGGGAACCAGATTCGGTGTTGAGTGACTGTGAACAGGCTTCCGTCTATGGATATTCTTCAAAAGGTGAAGCTTTCCTCTAACAAAACCTTCATTCGCAAATTCCCATTGTTCAGGATCGACTTTTCTGAAACCCTAATAGCACATAAAAAGGCATCAACAAACACAGATAAGCTATGAAAAGAATCTTGGATCAAGCAAATGTAAAAGCAGACATCCTAAATGCATTCAGATGTTGAGAACAAATTACTCACATATGTATTTAGCTGCCTAATAAAGCTGGAGAAATTGTTGTGCTTGAAGTATCTGGGCAGAAGCACCCTGGAAAACTCTGGAGGGTTCCACACAATGAAACTTGTGTTACTCTGACTCCAAGATACAATCGAGTCCGTAGATGGATCATCCACCATCTCATACGTCTTAGCAAGGAAAGGCGCCACCGAGTTAGAGCTACACGGAGCCTCATCCATCATGATAACTTTATCTCACAATAACAGAGCCCTAAAGTATCTACAAGAGATCAACTAGAGAACCAACTCAACAGACTCCTCAAAGTTCAAATTCTCCTTCAGTGTTCAACTTCCCCAGAGCATCAACTGGACTATCTTTTCATTTCACATTAATAATAGTACAATCTGCAGCTCCTTAAGCATCCGAATCAAAGCTAAAAACATTAGGAAAAGAAAGTAAAACTAAAACAAGTTCCAGAAAGGAAAATCCCACCCCCTCAAATCGAATCCCCAATAGCTCCCAAATTCCTCAAACGTTCAATATCTCCAGTAACTCGAATCGATAAACAAGTCAAACGCAACAATCAAACCTATCCGCAACTACACCCTGCAATTCTACCGATGAGAAAATGAATACACAAACCAGAATAAATGGCCAAAAACTAATAAACTAAAAACATACATTACGCACGCATCAAAGTCGCTCGAGCAATTAAGTGTTGCCCAAATCTTCAAGTAAAAGCATCAACTTTGACACTGACGCGTTCACGGACTCCACCCAGAATAAAAGAAACAAACGAATTATGCAAAAAGAGTATGTATGTGTTTCGCGAATCAGCTGATAAAGAATCAATATGGTTATGGTTTCTTTTCAAAATCGAGGTGGGGTTTTCTTGGTTTAACACATTGGATTGAATTTGGGGGCACTCTGTAGAAATCATCTTTACTTGATAAACAATCCTCCTTATCACATGTGTAGGCTTTAGGTAGCTGATAATTACTTACACACCCCTCAACTGTTCTAGAGTAATGAAACTGCCCCGGTGTTTTACAAATTTATTGAGACGACTCAAACGAGACGCACTCCCTCCGCCAGTTCAGCACGGAACGGTATTCAACCGTAGGAGCATTTCCGGTGGGCATATGTCCCACTCGGACATCCACTGGGACTTCCCAAAAACACCTCCTGCCACGTCACTAGGACTTCCCATCCCACTGTCACGTCACTAGGACATCCCCTTCACAATCCGCCCTTCCCATCGCCCTTCCCACTAGGACTTCCCGCAATAAAAAAAATCACAAATTCACAAATAAAGCAATTTACGTTTACGGAAATAAAATTTCAACACGAATCCGAACGGGAAAAATTAACAACTTCATTTAAAAAAAACATACATGATTTGAAAAAAAAATTACATAGTAACAAAACAAAAAAAGTACTAACATCAACGTCAACCCTTCCGCGTCCAAACCTCTTCGATAATATCGTTCTGAAGTCGAACATGGGCATCTGTTTGCCGCATGTCGGCAAATGCACGCATCCGCTCGACCTCTCCATGAGGTACCCCCATATTCACATTCGCGGTGGCCACATCGTGACTTGGACCTGCACCCGTATCATCTTCATTGGTCCACTGAGTCAGTTCCGCAGCTTCATTTTCGACAATCATGTTGTGCATTATGATACATGCGTACATGACATCGCCGATGTTGGGAATATACCACTGTCGTGCAGGACCCTTGACTACCGCCCATCGACTCTGGAGCACACCAAATGCCCGCTCCACATCCTTGCGCGCTGCTTCCTGACGGCTCGCAAAGTATGACTTCTTTTGTCCGAGCGAATGCTTGATTGTCTTCACAAAGACGGGCCAGTTTGGGTATATCCCATCCGCCAAATAGTATCTCATATTGTGCTGGTTGCCGTTGGCGACGAAACTGATGGCGGGACCAACGCCATTGCACTGAGCATTGAACAGGGGCGACGACTGGAGAACGTTGATGTCGTTGTTCGACCCGACGACTCCAAAATAAGCATGCCATATCCACAGCCCGTAGTCAGCTACAGCTTCAAGGATCATCGTGGGATGCTTGGCTTTGAAGCCAGTAGTTTACATCCCCTTCCAGGCAGTGGGGCAGTTTTTCCACTCCCAATGCATACAATCTATGCTGCCCAACATCCCATGGAACCCGTGCACCGACCCATGCATATCTATCAGACTCTGGCAGTCTTCGGGGCTCGGACTCCGAAGATACCGCTCACCGAATATCGCTCTCACGCCCGCGCAAAAATTCTGCAGACACTCGACGGTTGTCGACTCGCCAATGTGGAGGTACTCGTCGAACATGTCGGCCGCGCCTCCGTACACCAGTTGTCTGATTGCGACAGTGCACTTCTGTAAGGGCGTGAGTCCGGGTTTGCCAGCTGCATCCTCCCTGATCCTAAAATACAGGTATCTTCTATCTAAAGCACCCACGATATGCATAAACAGCGGACGATGCATCCTAAAACGATATGCATAAACAGCGGACGATGCATCCTAAAATGTTTCGCGCTAACTTTGACCGAGTCGACAGAAAGGTCAAAAAATTCTGCGCCATCTACAAGAGTGAAGCGGCTTATTACCAAAGCGGAGCCACGGGAGCCGACATTCTAAGGTCGGCTTTGCGAGTCTACTTCGACGACACCGCCAAACAATTCAAACATGTCGATGTTTGGGAGGTCGTCAAAGACGAGGAAAGGTGGGCCGGCGGTGTCCGGTCCAGCTCGGGCTCGACCTCGAAGAGCACGAAGCACACGACGGGTGGTCAATACTCGTCTAGTGAGGGCGGTTCGGGCAGCGCCACACAAGAGTTTGCCTCGCAGGAGGTTGAGGGCACGTCAGACGATGCTGGGGGTCCTCCCGTGGGCGCCGTCGGCCACAAGGGAGAAATGCGGCGAAGGCGGCTAGAGGGAGGAGGGGCCGAGCCGAATCAAGCCAAGCGGGCTCGGGCTCGGGGGCACCCTCGAACTCCCTAATGTCCATGTACATGACCGCCACAATGGCGGATACTTCTTGCATGGCGCCTCCCCAATACCAAGCCTATCTTGCCGGAATTGAGTTTATGGCAAGACAACTTGGTATTCCGCCTCCATATGGCTTCAGTGCACCTCCACCGCCTTCGGGGGATGATTCGCCGGCGGAGTAGTTTTTTTATTTTCTATAAAATTGTATTTTAAATTATGTAATTTTTATTTTTTTTATTTTAATTATGTGTTTTTTTTATTATTTTTTTTGAATTTTAAGTTGTACTTTTATTTTATGTTGTAATTTTATTTTATTTAATGAAGTGTATTTTTATTAATTGAATTTGGTTGGAAATAAAAATAAAAAATGAAATTGAATGAATAGTAATTTAAAAGACGGTTAAGGGACGGATAAGAGATGAAGGGTTGCAGGTTCCGTCCCTTAGTTAAGAGATGTAGTAAAAAAGTACAGTGGAGCCCATGAATAGTAATTTAAGGGACGGTTAAGGGATGAATAAGAGACAGTGTTGCAGATGGCCTAATCGTTTTATGTGGGATGAATCAAATCAGGCATATCAATTTTATTCATCCGATTTTAGGACTTTTGGAACCATTATCATCGATTTTGGTTCAACATACACTAAAAAAACAAAGAAAATTGAATAAAATTGGGAAATCATGAAAATTTGTTAAATAAAAAAATCGGGCAGAATTAATTTCGAACTACAAATGTATCAGTTCAAAATCATAACTCATGAGCTTATTTGTGGGGATGTGAATCCAAGAAATTTTATTAGGCATGTAAATTACTATTATTAAATCAAACTCAATTCTATAATGCAAACGCAATTCACGAGTGTTGAGATAAATTATTAATATGGCTTGTTAAGGAAACTCTCCATACGAATACATATCCAATCCAACATACTACCTTGAAATCTATACGCAATAGGCACACAACCAAATTCATTAGTGACACGATATTATTCGAATAAACACAAAAACCCGATACGATATGACAGCTACAGCCTACATGACAATAATATAAAATGATTAATAATATAGATTTTCCACAATTAAAATCTTATAACAATTACAAATTATAATACACTCAAGTTTCCACAATTAAAATCTTATAACAACTACAAATTATAATACACTCAAGTGATCAATTATAAAAAAAAATGGACAATGTGCGACCTTGACTAAGAACAATGATTAGGTTCACTGGCATGTGTTCGACCAATGATAAAGGTGAACTGCGAGTCTAAGTCTCTACAACTATGAACTTTGGGGGAGGGGGGTGTAGAAGATTGGAAGAAGGGAAAAAACCTTAATTATAAATCTAATAAATTGTAACAAAAATTTAAAATAATAGTAATGAAAACAATAATATTATTGCTTAGGAGATTATCGAAATCAGTCTAAAACCAATATGAACCCAACTAAAAAATATCGTATTTTCTATCGATAAATCCAATAAGTCCATAAATCTCATAAAATTTGACACCAGTTTATTAATTTTGTGTGTATATATTTCTGTGTTTGTTTTGTTGCGTCGAAAATGGTGAGATAATCGAGAGAACAATTCGTAAAAACCAACAATGCACCAACCAAACTGGGGCAACAAACAGAACAGAAGGGGCTATGTGCAAATTTCACAAATTAAAAGCCTTTTTCTTAACATGGAATACAGCTACCGTAGATGTGTGATTAATTAATTAATTACTTTAAATAACTAATAAACCTCCGATTAATCTAATTGGCCTATAGTGTTGATGTTGATGTTCCACGTAGTGCTTTTATCACTGCATGCGTTGGCCCTCAATTTACTATTTCATCTTGGTCTAATTTGGTTTTTTTTTTTCAATTTTGTGACGCTATTTCTTTTGGATAATGTTCATTTATTGGATTGGAGAAGGGGAAAGCGTGTGACTTTTTATTGGCGTGGAATTTTCTACGCGGTTTCGGCGTTTCTATTTTCAGAAAATAAATTCCACTAAAGTCGTGTTAATGGATTGTTCCATCAAGGGAAACTTGTGCCAAAGTTGGAACTTGGAATCATATCCAACCATTTAATTTCATTGAATCTTCTCAATGAAAATGACTTGTTTGTTATCTTTTTTTTTATTAATGTTTTTCCCTAACTTGGCAACATTTTCCCTGGTAAGTATTGAGTTGAGGTAAATTTTAAATATCAACCTACACAGCTACACTACGAATTTATTAGTACATAAATTAGAGTGGTTGGGTGTGTTTAGCCATTTTATATCGATTTAAATCCATTCATCTGTCGTTTTTTTTTTGTTTTGGGCGTGTTTTGTAATTTTATATCGATTTAATCATTTGTTTTCTTTCATTTTGGCAGTTTCAGAAAATGGTTGGTTCTCATTCTCAATAAATCACACTATATTAAAAAATCGAGTGCCGCCCGCCCCCACACACCACATCTCCAGCTATTTTGCCGCTAATTCCATTTATTTTTGTTTTTTATTTGATTACAACTAAACTAAGAAGATGTATAAAACTAGCATCTAATTCTACAGATTATTATTCAATGATAAAGGACTAATATAATTTAGTTGATAAGACTCATCTCATTCGTATAATAAGTTAGAGGTTGAGTTATTAGATAAATAAGAAATTATTAGTATTAATTATTTATAAAAAAAAATTAATCGCAGACCATAAATAATGGTGTGATGATGATTGCAATATTGATAGGGTGACATGCGCTCATCATTTGCTTTTATGTTAAAGTGTCAACCAATTTACTTTATAAATTCTCAACCAATAGGGTTTACTTCTCGGATCATAACTTAACTTTATGTATTTAGGAGTATTAGTTGAACTTAAAACATTACTTATCGGGAGTATATAGTATTTGGTGTGAGAAAATATCTGAAAATCGAAAATTCAATTTTAATACAGTAAATTGAAAATTTTGGTTCGAACTTTATGTTGTTATTAGATCTAAAGTCATGCCCAACAAGAAGAAGTAAATAATTTACTTTTACTAAAGTATGAAAATGTTTGCTATATATGAGATTCGAACACACACCTATATTCATCCAACAAAAAAGTGCATTCAGCATAAATCTTTACTTGAAGGAGCTTTTTTTTTTGTTTGACTACATGTGTTCTGACTCACCTTTAGTGGAATCCGACTAATTCTATTCTACCGGATTTATGGATTTAGGCTGAAAGTAAATCCGACTAATTCTACTTGATCGAATTTATAGATTAAGGCCGAAAGTCTCCCAGCAGGTGACTTTTGGCCTTAAACCATAAGGGCTGGGAGACTTTCAGCTTTAATCCATAAGATCACCACAGCTCCAACGGTACTACAACATGATGCTAATTGAAGGGACCTTTCATGCTATACAATCTTCCATTCCAAATTAATTTCCATTTTTGTACATTCTCAAGAAAAATACTATAAAAATACTCCTATAAACTTTCACAAAAACACATATGTCCAACATAATTCATTTCAAAAGTCCTTTTATGAGGGAAAATGACATCAAAAATATCATAATAAGAGTGTAAAAATCATGTTTATCACGAAGTTTATAGGATCTTAAATTATTTTTGATATGTTAATTTAAAAAAATTGTACATAATGTATACGATAATTAATGCAATTGCGATTTTTCAATCCCACATCACATCCCACATCATTACTGATTAGGCAAGAAGGCCCATAGCATGCATGACGGGCCAACAGGCCTATTTAGGTAAATTAAAAAGGTTACTATATTTATGCCCTGTTAATTTTATGTTACGATGCTATTTTTGCTATCAATTGCGCAATTATACCATTTTCAACAGACAACGAAGCAATTTATTTTCTTATATCGATATGCTATATTACTATCATACACAGAGTCAATCCGCCCAAAATATATCGTAGGATACAATGATTAATGATGATTTTTTTTTTGTCATCATAAAAAATAAAAAACAATGTTTGAGTTATTATTAAGGCCATTCGTATCCCTGTCTCAATACCGTCTCATCCATTCACTATTCATGAGCCTCACTGCACTTTTTATCTCATCTCTTAACTAAGAGACAACACCTGCAACCCACTATCTCTTAACCATCTCATCCCTTAACCCTCCATTCAATTTCATTATTTATTTTTATTTCCAACAAATTCAATTAATATTTCATTCAAACATTAAATTAATACTAATAGTTCATAAAATCATTAAAAACCACGAAAATTACAACATCCAATAATACGAAAAATACATAATTGAAATCATAATATTACAATTTATTGAAATCCGCATAATCATAGAAAGTGATGCGGTGATCGTCTAACCTGCCAAATTTTTCCCAAATGTGCTCCATTAGATCCTCATGGAGTTAGGCGTGGGCGACAGAATCACGTGTCCTTGCCCGAACACACAGCCGCTCTTGCAAAGACGATTTGTATATCCGGCGGCTTCCTCCCGGTCACAATGGATGTATTTCCGGGGTCGCTTTTGACGCGCCGCGGCTTCCTCCTCCTCTCTACGACGATATGCTTCTAGCGATTCTTCCATCATTCGACGCATTTGCTCAAATGAATCTATGAATGGATTAAATTTGGGAGAAGAATAATATTTTGAGATGAATAATGTAGAGTGTTTGAGTGAAAATAGAGTTTTTTTGATGGTGAATAACTTGTGGTAATGATTTGATATTTATAAAAATGATTGGGGGCTTAAAAAAATTAAAAATTTGAAAAAAACGGCTATAAACGGCTAGTATTTTTTGGGGGGATTTTTTCGATTTTTTTCCGAATTTAAAAAAAACTAAAAAAATACATTTTTCAACGGATATAAACGACGCCCACTCGCGGGCCGGCGAGTGGGCGTCACGAACGAACGGGAGCTCGCCACGTGGCCAACGCGCATGGTGAGCTGGCTCGCCAGCTCCCCTCGGCAGAGGAGCATGGGACGCGACGGGACGAGACGGGTACTCCGCATCGCCGTCTCGATGCTGTCTCGTCTCGCCGAGACGAGACCGAGCCCGCATCGAGACAGCGATGAGGATGGTCTAATTCATGCAGAACTGAGACCACAATGTTTAAGAACCCCTCCCCAAAGCGAAAAATCAACGAGTAATCTCGATAACATCCATATTGCTAGTTTATAGAGAGGTCTAAGCTCATAGTAATATTTTGTTTGAGGTATTGTCTTCATATATTATCTGATAAACATAAATATAAATATAAAGGTTTAAATGAAATGAATATGGTCAGACATACTACTAATCTTCAAATCTGTCTCAGTTAATCAATTCAAAGTCCTAATCTACTACGCACGTGCAATTGGTTGAATATGTGATAGGAAACATGGCCCCGCCTACTGATGTCAAATTCGTAATTTAAACATGCAGTGGCATATCGTGTTTGGGACAACACTTTATTATCACTATAATATTAATGTATTTTGTTAGTTAAATAAACAAAAAATAAATTAAGAGAAATAAAATGCTAGAAAGTTGTATTAAAAACGAGCCCTAGTGTACCACCTAAATTGTGAAGTCTAAGAAAGTAGGATTGTGATATTGGGGTTCAAATTATTGTTTTCTTTGTTTATAAGAAAGTAGTTTTATTTTTCTGTTTTCGTTTGTTCTTTAAAATTAACTCATACTAAAAATAATAAATTCCTTCCAATTCATTATTCTTTTATCCTTATTTCTTCTACTTTGTTTATATTTTCTTTTTTTTTGACTCATTTTAGATATTTTACTAATTTGGAAGTATAACTCATGTTGTCCACCAATTGGACTATTGCTCAACGAAGAGAGTATTAATGATAATATGTTTAGCGTCAACAACGTCAAAAACAACTTGACATGAACATTATGCAGCTGTGAGAGAGCGGTGGATAACAAGAGATAAATAATTTGAGAATGAACAATATAAATTAAAGATATACTCCCTCCGTCCCTGAAAATTTGTCAGGCCATCCACATCCATGTCTCAATACCATCTCTTAACCGAGCTCATCCCTTAACTATTCATGGACCCCACTGCACTTTTTACCCCATCTCTTAACTAAGAGACAACACCTACCTAGGGTTGGAGAAATCGATGACTCGTCACAAGGCGGGATCCTTGGAAACCTTCCACCAAGTAGTACACACTAGTTGTGCACTTGTGAGCATCTCCTCCGCCCCCAGCCTCTGCTGAATATTGGCGTTACATCCCCAGGCAGTTCGATCCACGA
The DNA here is from genome assembly GCF_004379255.2 of Salvia splendens. NCBI lineage: Eukaryota > Viridiplantae > Streptophyta > Magnoliopsida > Lamiales > Lamiaceae > Salvia > Salvia splendens. The sequence continues at coordinate 31,295,827 of NC_056039.1, forward strand.
TGGCAGAGGAGACGGGGATGAAGCAACTACAGCCGGCGTTGGCGATCCACGGAAGCTTCGGAACTTGATCAATCGTATGAATATTAATCGACTGAATTTTAATCTTTTGGTAGTCAGTACACATGGATCACAGACTAAATTTAAATTTTGATGGCAAAAATCAAAATGATTGGCGGGAGAATATTTAATTTCACTCCGAATAATTTATGGCGACGTGTGATGTTAAAGCAGTGTTTGGCTAATAAAATAGAGAATAAATACCTGTAAACTTCGTTAAGAAAAAACTATGGTATATTTTTATTACTTTAAAACTATATTCTATCTTCTAGTATGTTAGACAATTGGATAATATGTCCAATCATTTTTATATGTTAATTCGCTGAAAAAAACTTTAATCTAAAGTTAGTTTAGTTTAGTGGGGTGGCCTAAGATGAAGCCTCTTTAAGGTAGTTGATTCGACTTTTAGTACAGTATTTACTTTAGTTTGGGTTCCAACTTCCACGGTTTTCTTATCGGGCTAAATTTTTTTTGGATTCTAATCCTAAACCACTCAAGCCAGCCTAACAATTTAAGGCTTATGGTGTAAGTAATTTTATTTTTGGGGTTAGAATATTTTAGTCGTAATCCACATTTTGCTTGATCCATTCAACCCAACCTACCAATTTGAGGCTAAATTACCATCTTATGCTGACGCAGATACAAGTGGGAGAGGAGGGGGGAGAGGGCTTAGAGCATCCACAACGGTGGCGTCCGTCGCCACGGCGGTCCGCGCCGCTGGCACGGACGCCACCCGCCGCCGCTGCGCTCGCGCCGCTGGCACGGCGCTGCTCGATGCATCGAGCAGCGCCGTGCCAGCGAGCAGCTGACGTGGCGCGCCCTCATTCGTCAACGGCATAGCCGTTGTGTTTAAATTATTTTTTTTAAAAAAATCGGTTTTTAATTAAAAAAACCGATAAAAAAAAAATTCACTTCCCAAAAAAATTATATCCGTTTATAACCGTTTTTCCCACTTTTTAATTTTTTTACCCCAAAAATACACACTTTCATCTATAAATACCCTCAAGTTCACTCCCAAAAATTCACATCAAACTACACAATTCTCATCATCATATTGGGTCTCCAAAAACAATTGGGGTTGGTGCCGCCGGATGCGTAGTCTTCCTCGGGTAATATTAGCCAATAATTGTGTAATTTTTAATTTTTAGGATTTTAATTATGTAATTTTTAATTTTTAGTATTTTAATTATGTAATTTTTAATTTTTAGGATTTTAATTATGTAATTTTTAATTTTTAGGATTTAATTATGTCTTTTTTATTTTATTTCTAATTTTTAATATTTATTGTGATTTTTTAATGAATTTTAGTATTATGGAAATGTTTTTGTGTAATTGAATTTTAAATTAATTGTGCTCGTCCTTGCGGAAGAGCACAGCTGTGGGTGTTGTGCTCTTGTCAGAGAGCAGGCAGAAAAAGTGGGGTCGGGCCCACAACCGTGCCGCTGGCAAGAGCACGGTTGTGGATGCTCTTAACCTCCTACAAAACTATTTTTCATTGGCGATTTTGTTAATATTGTCTGAAACTATCTTTAGTTATTAGTATTTTTTATATGTGATTATGAAAAATATGTCCAAGTCTATACCAATATTTTTTCTAGGACCGCTCTTCATCAAACTTGTACTCCCCTCCGGCCCACTAAAAATGTTTCCTTTTAGTTTGTCTCATTCAAGATGTCAAACTCACTCTCCTTTCATTAAAATATTCAACTAATCTTTTCTATCTACTTACTCCTCTTAACAACTACTCCTAAAATCTCGTATCACTCAAGAATGTGGACATCTTGAATGAGACTGAGGGAGTAAGATTTATTCTCAATTTTCTGTTATAATTAACTTGAAGGATTATAAATTCCATTTTCATCGGATTAACTACCTATATGCATACTTCCAAATAGAGGTATAAATAGAGGGAACAAAATAGAGTTATCTTAGATCTTCCCATTATCAATGTTTTTGGATGAGGGCCCGCTAATTGGTCTCATCATAATTTAAAATCAATCCTCAATACACAACATTCATCACTTGGATGTTGATATTAATCATACCAAAATAATTTCTTATAGTACCATTTTGTAGTGTTGGACAAACTCATTGGCGTGCTGCATACATGTACTCTTTTCTTTCTTTCGCGGGATTAAGAATTAGAGATTGAATTCTTTTCACATTCTAAAAGTAAAATGTTAGTTGTAATGATGATCTAAAGATTGAGTTTAAGCACCTCCACAATAATGTTTGTCAACTCAAAAAGATGAAATGCAAATTTCTCCATAAGTCATTAATGACATAAGTACTCTATTGAAGAATACACAAGTAATCCTTCATCTATGAAATAAAATATTCTCCCTATATATAAAGCGTTCAAATAAAACACTTTTATTGTGAAAATTTTAGTACTAATTTAGATGTTTAGTGCAGTAAATTACACATATTGAGTAAACGTAAAAGTTACTTGCAATTCTCGTAATAAGAAAGTTCCCTTTTTGAATAATTTTCTATGTGTATATTTTTTAGAAAGATGGAGAACAGAAAATATTTTAATACTATTAAAACATAATGATTATTAAACCCCATAATGATGATAAAAACGCACTTAACCATCGAGAAACTCTCAATTCGTCAAAAAAGTTCAAGAATTGTGATCATAAAAATCTAACCAACTCAAATTCAATCCGCATGCAAAAACCCAACTTATTTGGGTGGATCGAATAATCAAACAGTTGCATTAATTAAATTGGTCTATAATTTGTAAAGTTACTGTAAATATTCTCGTAATCTTATGTTTTCACACGAGATTCTTGCAATATTTTCATGTATAAAATTGACTACACCAACGGTTTCGTATTGTTTTATGATAAGACCAGAAAAAAAAAATCAGTTAGAATCCCATGATTCATGGAGTTTGAAATGGCTGCCTTTTATTTTCTTCAATTCTTCTTCTTTTTGGGATGGCTGCTTTAATTTCTCAAGTGGCCGGCAATGACCTCTCGTGAACTCTTCTTTTTCTTCCCACATTGGGATTTTGTCTCTTATATTTTTTTATTATTTTAAACTTTTTTAAATAATTCAAAATTTTCAACGTGGTTAATGCATGATCCATGGAGACAACTATATATGCACAAGTAGTACCTTCGTGCATTTGGGGTGGTACAAAATTATGAATCGTAGTTTTGGCTCAAATTCCGGAGAGTATATAATTAATTAAGTATTTCTAGGACTAAATAGTTATACAATTTCAAAATTAATTATTCAACTAAAATAAACAATATATAGATTATATAGGCTATCTATTTAATTATGTTCTGTCCTGTTATCTGAAGTAAAAATTGGAGCAAGTTTATTGATGATCGTCTGTAAAATTGACTACAAAGTGATCATATACACGGAGGAGAAGAATGGTCCTTCTCTCAAATATGGTTGAAAAAATAACGTAAATTGTACGATGCTTTAATTATGAAGTGATGCATTTCCAAATAAACAAAACCTATTCCATGTTACATGAATTCACTATATTTTTCTATTAACTATATTGTGGGGTTCACATATATTCTATTTTTCAAAGTCATGGATCCATGCTTTCTCAAGCTTTAATAAGGTTAGAAATATGTTTCCTTTTTATCTACTAAGTATATTTGAGAAGCTTTATCTCTTCAACTACTTTTAGTACGTTCCGGTAAACGCACATGGAAATGTTTCTATATAATTAATGTAGTAATTTATTTTTCATATAGTATAAAGTAGATAATAAGAGAGTTGGTCAAAATTAATTTTACGAAAATGAACAATCCATGACTGTAATGCACCATTTTAGTGGAGTATTTAATATGACGAGGGTGATCACATACATATATCGATCAATATCTGTATATACATATGCAAATACATTATGAACTTAATGTATTGAATTCTAAATTATTAGTCCATATTCTAGTTGAATTCATGTTATATATGTTTGTCATTAAATATTTAGTATGCATTCCTCAAATTTTACCATTTTCCACATTAATACATGCAATTTTTTAAATTACTTTTTCCATTTTACATTATTATTTTCTTAGGAGAGTATTTGTGCTAGCTAGTCTAGCTAATTCAAAAGAAACATTAATTGTTAGAACACCGACACTAACTGGCGGGCTACTTCAAAGGGAATTTTCTTCGAAATAACAAGCCACCATAAAATTAATGGGCCACATTTAGTTAGAGTTCTTAAATATGGTGGCCATATCATTATCATTTCGATAGCATATATACTACATCAGTACGTATGTATATTAAAAACATCATTTTATTTGATACAGTCCAATGATACTTAAATATGGGGAAAAATATATCACATCCATCAACTTATTTATTTATTTATTTTAGTCAGTCATAGAAATCATTATTTAATACTAGTACAAGTACATTATAATAGGGACGTGATCAAATGCAAACTCTAAATATTGTACAAATTTTAAACTATAATTTGGATTGTTAGAAAATGTTAACTAATGATAAAATAATAGCAATAAAAAATGTCAACACAGTTTTAATGATTAAAGTTGTGTTTACATTTTTTATTGCTATTATTTTATCATCTTTTGACAATTTCTAACGATCCAAATCTTTAAAATTTATACAATATTTAGAGTTTATATTTTATCAGTAACCAATATAATATTTGTTCACTATCAATTCCCCACTCTTGTAACAATGTTGAGTAAATTGGACAACATATATGCCTAGGTTTTAGGTGGATGATGGGACCAGTTTTATTACGTTTCACATATGTTTGTCTTTTCCAAGGAAAGTAGTAGCAATACGGTCCTGTTCTATATACTTCCCCCATCCCATCTCATGTGATGAATTTCTTTTCGGCACGTGAATTAAGAAAATGATATGTATTGAGTTAAAGTGGAGAGAGTAAAGTATGAGAGAGGAAAAAGTAAGAGAGATAACGAGAGAATAAAATAAGAAAGAGAGAATAAAGTAAGAGAGAATGAATAAAGTAAGAGATGATTGAAGTTTAGTTTTTAGCTAAAAAAGAAAATCAATCACTTGAGATGATGGGACAACTCAAAATGAAAAATTGATCACTTGAGGTGGAACGGAGGGAGTATGAAATTTCGATTATGTAACTTTCTAGTTTGTTTTATTTTGTTTGAGCTAGTGGATGTTTATAGATGTATAAGTATAATAGTACTAAGAATAACCACAATTACATTACTTTTTGGTGATGTATACATACTTTCTCTCTTACATATAGTTTGCATTCATAAATTTATATATAATGAATTGCAATAGACAAGATTCCACCAGCCTACCCTCGAAAAAAATCTCATTAATTTATTGTAAAAGTATAAGTACTTATCAAATTGAACATTCCAAAAGGGCGAATTAAGAGCTGCACACTCAAATCGATGCAATCTAAGTTGGGTCTTGCCTATGCACATATTGTATACATCTTTAATATATTAAAAAATATATTTTTTTAATTGACTAGACTTCTCTCTTACTTTACCAATTTTGCATTAAAACTCATACCGAATTCAAAGTACATATTCTTTGGGGACGGAGGGAGCAGTATAATGATTCTCTGAAACACCTCTATAAAAATTTATACTACTAATTAAGTACTACTCAACAACAAATAGTGAAATTTCATTTATTATTGTTTCTAGAAATCAAAATTCAGAAAAGGTTGCGATTAAATAGGCGTAGGGAACAAAATATTAATATAGCGAAGAAATAGCTTACAAATAAATGGTTTCGGAGAAAAGTATATGGTGTAATAGTTTTGTGGTACGTAATTCAAGTGGGTTGTTGAATCAGCCATCAATGCTATCTTTGCTGAGAGCAAGAAGTAAAATCTCCAAATAAAGTAGCACACTTTTAATCCATATATAACTCCATAGATAAATTAATACTTACTTCTGCTATTTAAATAACAATAAAATCACGCAGTTGTATATATGAGTAGGCCAAGCGGTAGAGAGATTAATAACTAGGCCTTAAGTTCGAGTCATTTGTGGAGTTGCCTTTAAATTTAAATTCATCTGCACATTAAAAAAACCATGCATTCATATTACCATAAAGTGATTTTCGTAAATATTTATAAAAATCATAACAAAAAATCAATAATTCTAATTGATGTTAAAATATATTTACATACGTACCATCTCCCATTAAATTAAAATAATTCATAATATTTTTTATTAATAATTTCTACTTTTAGAAGTGAGCCCCAATCCTAATATGGTTGTTAGCAATTCTCCCAAATAAAAATGTAGAAGAGAAAAAGAAATAGAGCTATATCCATTGAGCCTTCAACAAAATTCCATGTCCCCACCCGTGCTCGTGCTAGCATAAATAGTGCTTCTTCTCATAGAATATCCTCACACCAAATAGTTGGAAGCAGTATCTCATGATCATCAGCGCCGCTACATACTGTGGTATAAATTAAAGAGATATGGATGAGATATCAAATGGTAACGGAGTGGTTGTGCTCATAAAAGACGGCGATTTCAATCAAGATTCCGACGCTGCCGTGGCTACCGGATGCTGCTCTCTCACTGTCCCCTTTATGCAAAAGGTATATATACTACTATAATTTTACAGCATAGGAGTATTTATTTATTTTTATTTTAAAAAAAATTTAAATTGTGGCGCAGATAATAGCGGAGACGCTGGGGACATATTTCTTGATATTCGCCGGCTGTGGCGCTGTGGCGCTGTGGCGGTTAACGCCGACAAACAGAAGGTGGTGACGCTCCCCGGTATAGCCATAGTGTGGGGGCTGGTGGTCATGGTCATGGTTTACTCTGTCGGCCACATCTCCGGCGGCCACTTCAACCCCGCCGTCACCATTGCCTTCGCTTCCTGCAAGAGGTTCTCTTGGAAACAGGTCGCATACATATTCATTTCTATCTCTCTCGTTGCCAAATGAAACGAACAAATATAATAAATACTTTAATAGACCTGGAACCGTTATAGTATAAATTTAATGGACTATTTCTCGTATCTTCAATTGATTTTAACTCTGATAAGCTTCTAATATGGCATCAGAGTGCCTTGTTGATACTGAGAGGTAACGTTAATTCATATGTGAGCCGAAATAAAAAGAAAATGAATAACCAAGCAAAATATATATATATATATATATATATATATATATATATATATATATATATATATATATATATATATATATATATAGGGGAGCGTTATTCTCCTTTTCACATCTTAGATCCTTTTTCCTTCTTAATATTACGCGTTAGATCTAAGGCATCAACGGATCAGATTGATTCTATAAAACTGGTTCCGTGTTGCATTATAGAAGGTGGTTGTATGCATTACAGGGTTATTATTGACATTTGACGGAAAAGTAACTGCCACATTTTGGTATCTGCGAATAATGCACCACATGGTCACGAGTAATACATATAATTGACTATATAATGCACAATATGTGAACTGCAATGCATACGAATAAGATGTACCATGTTATGATGTTTGGACACACGTTTCTTGTTTCCCCTAAGGGTTAATAAGCTTAGGGGCTAGGGTATAGTACGTAGACACGTATGTAATCTTCACATGGTAACGAGTAATGGATATAATTGACTATATAATGCACAATTTGTGAACTGCAATGCATACGAACAAGATGTGTTGTGTTATGATGTTTGACACACGTTTCTTGTTTCCCCTAAGGGTTTAATAAGCTTAGGGGCTAGGGTATAGTACGTACGCATTAATAACAAATTATAAAATGATACGAATAATTAACCAAATTATCACGAGTAATGGATGTTATTAACTATATAATGCACAATATGTGAACTGCAATGCATACGAATAAGATGTACCATGCTATGATGTTTGACACACGTTTCTTGTTTCCCCTAAGGGTTTAATAAGCTTAGGGGCTAGGGTATAGTACGTAGACATTACTAACAAATTGTTGTTATTGGAATATACGTATGTGCATTATTTGGTTTAGGTAGTGCATTATGTAGCTGTTAATTGTCATTATCTCAGTATATTATGCATTATTAGAGGTATTGTGTATATAGGTTAATCAACGGATTGAAGATTACATACGTGCATTTAGTAATGTCTACGTACTATACCCTAGCCCCTAAGCTTATTAAACCCTTAGGGGAAACAAGAAACGTGTGTCAAACATCATAACATGGTACATCTTATTCGTATGCATTGCAGTTCACATATTGTGCATTATATAGTTAATAACATCCATTACTCGTGACAATTTGGTGAATTATTCGTATCGTTTTATAATTTGTTATTAATGCGTACGTACTATACCCTAGCCCCTAAGCTTATTAAAGCCTTAGGGGAAACAAGAAACGTGTGTCAAACATCATAACACAGCACATCTTGTTTGTATGCATTGCAGTTCACAAATTGTGCATTATATAGTCAATTATATCCATTACTCGTTACCATGTGAAGATTACATACATGTCTACGTACTATACCCTAGCCCCTAAGCTTATTAAACCCTTAGGGGAAACAAGAAACGTGTGTCAAACATCATAACACAGCACATCTTGTTCGTATGCATTGCAGTTCACATATTGTGCATTATATAGACAATTATATGCATTACTCGTGACCATGTGGTGCATTATTCGTAGCGGTTTCCAGCCATTATTAGATTACTATTGTACCCTCATAATGCACAAAATAGGACAAATAATGCAACACGGGATTAATTACCCAATGTTGATCTTGACCGTCCATTTCTCTAATCTAATGGCTGATATTAAGAAGGAAAAATGAGGAAATATAGGAAAAGGAAATGAATACATCCCTCTATATATATATATATATATATATATATATATATATATAGGGTAGTGATCAATATATAACTAATCTTAAGTGTATAACTAGAGAACAAATCTCAGCCACACATTTTAATACTCCAAATTAATCCTATGGCTTAAACAAACTTTCAGATTTTTATGAAAAAAAACTTGTCCAGGGGCATTTTGGGAATTCAATACATCAATGTGAATTCATGAATAACATATAATCACCGTGAATCCAATCTTACGAAAGTCATGCGCCGCGCTAGCTGTCTCTATGGCGGAGCTGCCGCAGGCTCCGCCCACTCCGACGCCTTCTCAGACGTCTCCGACGGCTGCACCACCGCCGTCGGTGATCTCGTCGACTTCTTCGGCTCCGGCGCTGTATGCTGGAGCAATTATGCATTATATATTTTCTAAGTGGAGATAACATTTTTTCTTTCCGCTTTCGCTCGGCTTTAGCTCGAAAATGATTTAAGTAAAATTAGTAATTTCTACCGAAATGGATTGGGATTGAAAATTATTCAAGGATTCTAATATCAGTTTTAGGATTTTCTTCCTATGTACTAGTTGAATTAGGTATATGGCTGGTGTAATTCTCCAAAAATAATTATAACTTGATCAGAAATTGGATGCTTAGATGTATGTGTGAGTTGATGAATCCATAACCTTGATAAGAGAAGTGCATGCTAAAAGAGCCGTGGTGTTTCTCAATGGAGAAATTGTCAAATTGAAGTGGATTTTGAATACTTCACTCTTGTTTACAAAACAAATCACTCTTGTTTACAAAACACATCACTCTTACTCAGATTTTACTTCACTCTTGTTCACAAAACACATCACTCTTACTCAGATTTTACTTCACTCTTGTTCACAAAACACATCACTCTTACTCAGATTTTACTTCACTCTTGTTCACAAAACACATCACTCTTACTCAGATTTTACTTCACTCTTGTTTACAAAACACATCACTCTTACTCAGATTTTACTTCACTCTTGTTCACAAAACACATCACTCTTACTCAGATTTTACTTCACTCTTGTTCACAAAACACATCACTCTTACTCAGATTTTACTTCACTCTTGTTTACAAAACACATCACTCTTACTCAGATTTTACTTCACTCTTGTTCACAAAACACATCACTCGTAGCATGACTTTACTTCACTCTTGTTCACAAAACACATCACTCTTACTCAGATTTTACTTCACTCTTGTTCACAAAACACATCACTCTTACTCAGATTTTACTTCACTCTTGTTTACAAAACACATCACTCTTACTCAGATTTTACTTCACTCTTATTCACAAAACACATCACTCTTACTCAGATTTTACTTCACTCTTGTTCACAAAACACATCACTCGTAGCATGACTTTACTTCACTCTTGTTTACAAAACACATCACTCTTATTGTGATTTTACTTCACTCTTGTTTACAAAACACATCACTCTTATAGTATAAACAACAACAACAAAATAAGTAATGAAATCAATATAATAATAACATCAAAATTGGTAAGAACTTACGGGCAATATGATTTGGAGAAAATGGCAATTTTATACTACTTATCCTAATTAACATCAAATGCACAGTATGAATATCTAATAGTGTGATACACACTGTTAGAAGTCACACATAAAAATGTCGAATGAATATTACAAACCGAAAAAGAATTTCAAAAACCCCAAACACAGCAATTCAACTGATCCAAACCCCCAAACACCGCAAATCAATATATATTACATACACACTCCGCCATAGCCTAGAAAGGAAAATAAAAACTCAGGTCCTGAGCGCCGCGCCGACGACGAACGAAGCTACGGCTACGGCGACGGTGACAGCGAGCGACGGAAGCCAGCGCCGGTGCGGGACCTTCCTGCGCGGCTGAGCTACCGATGAGAGCGAAGACGGTTTCGGCAACCGCCATTGTCGCCACCAAAACTCTCTTCTGCGACACCGCCAACTGCGACGAGAAGAGGAGAAGAGAGAAGAAGAGAAGAAGACGCGACACGGTTTGAATTCAATTTTCAAAATTGGATTTAATTCGCTGTGCAATGACCAAAATGCCCCTGACTTGTTATTATGGAGTAAATTTGTGATTGAGGGAGCTAATATCTCATTAAATTCGAAAATTAATATTAGCCCTTGATTTTTTTGATCTTGTGGCTATGATTTGTTCTCTAGTTGTTTGCTTAAGGAGTGTTTGCCATAGATCACTACCATATATATATATATATATATTGACTTTGAATTTGGTCTAGTTTGATATCGAGTTGGTCTGATCCTGTGATCCAGTTAGGGAAATAAACAAATAAATAAAAAACTAACCCAACCAAAATCGATGTATAAGTATTATAGGCTACTCACCCATGTACAGAATTCCATCCACAAATAGTGAATTGTAGTATTTAAATATGGTTTATATAAAATCATGGAGCAAGAATTAATAGAGCAGGTTGTGAATTCAATGTCTGGCTAGAAATGTACTTATATGATCTAACACTTCTTTAATAATCTAATGTTGATATAGGTACCAGCCTATGTAGCCGCTCAAATGGTTGGAGCAACCCTTGGCGCCGGAACCCTACGACTATTGTTCAGCGGGCCGCACGATCACTTCACCGGAACCCTGCCTACTGGCACTGACGTACAGTCGTTGGTTGTAGAATTTATAATCACATTCTACCTCATGTTCGTCATTTCCGGCGTCGCCACTGACAATAGAGCTGTAATTATTCTAACCTAGAGCAAATTAATTATTGGTCCATAATCATATAAATTAATTGTAGAAGACAGCGTAGAGTTGGCTTAGTTAGGTTAGAATACTATGAAGATTGATTCACTTATATAATATCGACATAAATTGTTACACTTTATAGATACAATGTTTGGACCATTATTGTTAATTTTATAGATGTTGAAAGCGACACAAACCTAATTAATTTCATATATTGAGATTAGAATTTTCAACACAAACATATTAATTTGAGATTAATTTACTGGTGCAGATTGGTGAACTTGCTGGGTTGGCTATTGGATCAGTTATATTGCTGAATGTGATGATTGCTGGGTACGTTAAGTTGCTCCTTACTTCATAATACTAGTATATTCAACTTCAAAACTTCAGAGATTCCCTATATATCCATGAAAATATTTGTATGTGAAAATATTCCGTATTAACTATGACTGAGTTTAGGCTCATTTATACCTAGCTTTCGTAAAATCTAACGAAGTGGGGTTTGCAGGCCGATATCGGGAGCGTCTATGAATCCAGCAAGGAGTTTAGGGCCATCAATAGTGTCGAACAATTTCAGAGGCATATGGATCTATTTGGTTGGGCCAATAGGTGGTGCGATTGCTGGAGCATGGGTCTACAATCTTGTTAGATTCACTAATAAACCTCTTTGTGAAATAACTAAAAGTGCTTCCTTTTTGAAGAGTTCAACTCGGAACAATTCAAACTAAACTACTATCCCCTGCCCCACTCTTTATTGTGATGCATACATCGTTGTTATGATGAAAATAAGACACAGGTTGTTGATTGGTCTGAATTATATATAGTACGTACAATACGCCTATTGATACATATATCGGAAAATGTTCAGAAAGTGATAAAACTATTTATGAGAATCAGTTTTATCACCTGGATAGTGGATGATCAAGAATCCAGCAAGGGGCAATATTTAGTAGTGCAGCAGATTATAATATTTTCACTTCGAATGAATTCATATGTCTCACAGCATTAAGGATGTAGTTTGATTATATTGATAATGTATTGTAAGTAGAGAAAATAGCTAGTGTGTGATATAATAGAAAACCCATAGATATGTAATTGTATAAATTTATAATAGTGTATTATTTAGGTATGAAATGGGCCATCTTAAGTCTCCCGGCCTTGTATTGCAATGATATTCTATGGGCCTGGCCTGTACATCACAAAGGCAAATATGCATTCACACAATTTTTAAGTTATGCAGTTCAATTGATGTTCTTTACTATATATATTTGGATGAAACCTACGTGATGATAAAATAGTTCAGAATCCAGATAGTGTAAAACATAGAATTTCCAAACAATTATTTTTTCCGCTCCTAATTTATCTGTATAAGCTATGAGATATTTAACTGAGTGCTATAGAAAATAATGAAATAGATTAAGTACTTGTTCTTTAACTAATTCGTGTGACTGTAACAAAATAGATTTTACTTTATAAATAAGTAACACATTCCCTTTTTTCCAAATATCTCATGCTATTGTTGATTCAAGAACTTTCTGGCAAATTTAAAAAAAAAATACTAGTAACTAGCTCACTAGATCTCATAGTGTGAACAAATAACAAGAATGCAAAGTACACAGGACTTTTTTTTATTCTTCCAACTTCAAGGCTACATTTTCTTCTATGAACACAAATATGCTCAAATCAGGAATTAGTTAGCAGAGTCCCAAAAAAAACGATGAAAATCCAAACAACAACAAAACGATACAACATCAAAGACACGGAACAATATAGAAATTAATAAAAGATAAAACTCAACTAATAAAAAACGATAGGTACTGTTGGATATTTTAGTATAATTGGATTAACTTGATTGATCAACGTGATCATAATGAGACATCAAATAAATTGGAAGTACGAAGTGTACACTTATTTGAATTCATTATGATTAGACGGGGGTTCGGGGGCAGAGCCCAGGTCAGCTTGGAAATTTTTTATTTCCATTAAAGTTGCTATACAGAAAATTCATCCGGAAACGTAATTTCCGAAAGTTGAAGGACTATTTTGCAATTTATTATTCCCGCAAAAAAATTGTTAAAAATAGTTGTGAAACGAAGAGACGCGACTCTTCGTTTTCAGCCTCTTCTTATGATCGATTTCTGGGTTCAAAGAGGATAACAGAATAAACATACGAATTTCTTCGAAACCTGAATTGTATCCGATTAAATATTGGTAGAACCGCCAAATTGATTTGATCTGAAAGTGTTGTTCACGCCTTTCAGTATATCTGGTTGTTCATATTTCAGTAAATCTCTCTAACAGGTACAGATTAGTGTCAAGTTTGAATTGGATATGGTGTTGTATGAATCGGACGAAGGTGTTATGTGAATTAATTGTATGAATTGCATATGGTGTTTTTGAATTGTATCATGTTGACTGTCAATTACAGAAAATTAGAGTTCTCAATGACTTCTCCTTCCACTCATATGCAAAATTTATGTGAGACAACATATGTGTACAAACCAGACAAATAGTCAAATAAGCCAAACAATTGATTGTGCAAATGAAACTAGATCAAAACAAAATCAATTTCAGACACGTAACTTTACTGGGTTCAAACACGTCCTTAACAAATTTATCGATCTACACACAACACATACAACCAACACCCACATGACAAACAATGCAATTCAAACCACCACACAATCAAAAAAGGGTCTGATAACCATATATATAGCAAGAAGCATATGAATATAAACTAAACAAAAGCTCTAAATTGCCACCTCAAACATTTTTTCAAGTTGACTTTTAGGTCACAATTGTTATCTTAATTACCAAGCGTGACGTTATAATACCTTTGATGACACTTGGCATAAGAAAATGCTATAAAAAGCATTGTTACTGATAAGGCTAATTTCATGCATGGGTCTAGGGATTTAATTCGTGATTTTACTGGGGCTAACGCACTTTTTAAGCCAGGTGTGTGAAGGAATTCGCCAGGTCCAGGAAAGAAGACCAAAAAATCACAAGGTCGAGGAACTGGCGATTTAGTGAACGATTATGAAGAGAATTGCTCGACGGAGGAAGCTCCAGAGTTGAAGGGTAGAATAGGGATTTCTACGAAGACTCAAGGGCTATGTCCGCATCTATAAAAGGCAGAAGCATGCAAGCTGGAGGGATCTTCTCGGTGGAGACCTCACCACAGCTTGTTGCCTAGTTCACTTTCCCACACACACACTTGATACTAGTTTGAGGAGATCTCAGTTCACACGTTCGGGTTTCATCTTAGCTTCCGATATGGTGTAACACCGCTCTTGTTAGGAGCGAAGAAACAATTTATTTTCCGCTTTCCGTATTTTACTTACTCTGCCGAGCTTCGTTGTTCGAAGCTCGGTTCTCTGTTTTCACCAAATAGTTTCTGGTTTAAATGCAAGTTTGATTTTCCGTTATGGTGATTGTGTTGATTTCTAGTTTGATTGCTTCGTTTATTGAGATTTTGGTGTTTTAAATTGTCTGAGTTGGATGCGTTTCGCAGCTGTTTTCTGAGTTATTATAGGTTAATGGTCAGATCTGGGAAGTTGGAGTTGGATTGTGGAAGAACTTTGGTTGGATTTGCTGGATTTGTTGGTTGTTGGGTTCGGATGTCTTGGATCCGGAGTGGATCAAGTATTCTGACGTGAATCTGAGTAGTTTCGATCTGATTTTCATGCTTAGTTTACGAGTTTTTCTTTCATTCCGTCCAGTGTACGCAGATCTGATGTGTTTCCGTTTTGTGGCAAGTTTCCGACGACCAAATTTCTATATTCTGTTCGAATCTCGCTTTGTGCTCTGTTTTGTTCATCTGCAAGTTTAATTCGGTTGAGAGGATACATTTCGCTGCGAGCTAGCGTCAGAGTTTGTTATCTGCAGTTTTTTTCCGTACTTGCCACTTTTGGAATTATGATCCCCACTTTCAGTTATCTTCTGTTTAGCTAGATTAGGTAGTTGTTTACACTGTCTAGGAAGTGGTTATGTTTCTTGCTGTTGAAGTCTGAATTTACAAGTTTAATATGTCCTAGGTCTAGCATTTACATTTCCTGCCTAGGTCTAGAGTTAGTTTAAAATTCTCAACCCTTTTGCGTGGCAGCAGCCATTTGTTTGTCCAAAGCCTCTGAGCACTACTTTGCGAGTCCATCTCTGTGGGATCGACCCCACTTCCCTATACTAATTCATAGTATTCGGGTTGAGGGATTTATATTATTTTTTGAAAGGGGAGTTGAGAGTGCCCAACGACTAAAGCACTGTATGTTCTCTTGAGTTCCTGGACCCTGTGCTCCAGTGGACTTAAGAAGCATGGTGTCTTGACCGAGCGCTTGCATTGATCAATTTCTGTGCATACGTACGAAAGAGCCTCTCTGTTACTTTCATACGCTTTCAAATGGCGCCGTTGCCGGGGATGGATGGCGTACTTTGTGTTAGTGCTTAGAGTAGTTGGTACGAATAATTTTAATTTACTGTTTTTTTTCGTTTTCTTTGTAGTGCATGAGCAGGAGCTTCTACCGGAGTAACTCGTCTGGTTGGAAACACGGTCAGTCCGTTTGGAAGATCAAGGATACAGCCTCCACCGTAACTACCAGATCAGGGTTCACGACGGGAGATCCGTTCCCGACTGAGTTTTTGAGTGACGAATCCTGGGAATCTTCAGGACGAAAGGATCCGGAGTCCCCACCAGAATCAGAAACAGAGTCGGAAACAGGGGAGGAAGAGGAAGTTGAGATGGCGCACGTAGCAGACCCAGATCCAGAAATAGGGTCACTAACGGCTCATCTCGATGGAGAGCCAGCGCATGCAATAGTGATGAACCCACGTCAGAAATCTATTGAGATCAAAACGAATGTGTTAGGCGTCTTGCCAACATTTTCTGGGCGAAGGAGTGAATGCCCGTACGAGTTTTTGAACGAGTTTAGCAAGTTGTGTGGCATTCAAAAGAGGCCTAATGATGCGACAGAGGAGGACTATCGTTTGCGCGCGATTCCTTTCACTCTAAAGGGGGAGGCAAATACATGGTTGTTGAGATTACCCCCTGATTCTATCCGCACCTGGAGGGACTTTAAATTGGAATTCCTAGATTACTTCTTTCCATCCAACAAGACGAACGCTCTGAAGAAGGAGATAGTGGAATGCAAGCAGGATTACGATGAGTCATTGAGCCAATACTGGTCAAGGTTCAAGGGATTGCTGGACGCGTGCCCGACTCATCGGATGATAGAGGCGGAGACATACTCTCTGTTTTATGAAGGGGCAACTCCCGAGTCTAAGGATTTGATGAACTCCTCGAGCGGGGGGAATTTTACAAGGAAGAGAGGAAGCGAGGCAAGAGAGATTTTGGGAAGATTAATCGACGCCAAGAAGGTGTATGACAGCACGAGGAATGCTGTGAGAAGAGGCTCTGCGAATGCATTGAGGGAGCTGGAGGATGACAAAGTTGAAGCAAGGATTGATAGGCTGGAGAAAGCCTTGCTGAATGCTATCGAAAGGACTAATACAGCCGCACTAAAGGAAACGGCTAAGATGTTAGGTCCAGGAGATAATCAACTCCAGCAATATTACGGACCTCAGGAAGGCGATTACCAGGCCCAGGCGAACGCGATGGGAAGTTGGAATCCTGATGGAAGTTGGAACCAAGGAAGACAAAGAGATGCACCCTGGAGAAATCACCCGAACTTTAGATGGTCTGAAAATGAGCAAAGCCAGCCAGCACCCCAATTGAGTATACAGTCCGCACCGCAGCCCGAGAGGCAGGGTAACTGGAGAAATCATGAGGGGCAAGGAAATTGGAATAACCGTAACCAAGGAGATCACTCGACCTGGGGAGACAAGAATCAGAATTATCAAGGGAACTCTTATGTACCACCACATCAAAGGAATGCCAAAGCACCTTACCCAGGTCAAGGAAGTAATTTCAACAACAATCCAGGAGGTCAAGGGCACATTCGCCCAGGCCAAGGAAGTGGAACAATCCAGAATATAGGGCCAGGTCCCAGTCAGCCAAGCTCTAGACCAAGGAACCTTGATGAGATGGTTCACGACCTCGTCAGTTCCCAGCAGCACATTCAGAACAATTTACAGTCGAACAATGATGTGGTCCACAAGCTTCAGGATGCGCAGCAAGAACAGAAGGCAGCAATAGATATGTTGGCCAAACAGTTGTCTCAAATAGCTACTTCCTTGAGTGATATGCGGGGAAACGAGGGCAAGATTCCTGCATCGGTAAGACCACCTGACAGAGCCAATATTAGCCAGATCACACTAAGATCTGGGAAGGAGTACGAAGGGCCGGTCATGAGGTACAGAGAGGTCACGACCCCCATTAAGGATAAGGGAATAGAGGATACAACCACTGAATCAAGGGACTCGGTTGAGAGCAACCCTGCGGTTAGAGATGAACTTCGGGCAGGAGATTTAGAGAAACAGTTGCCCAGGACAATCGAACCCTTTTTCCTAGATCCAGAGCCGGAATTGGTAGAGAACAGAGGAGTTGATAAATCTTCAGCAGGTGAATGTTCCGGAACCGGGAAACGACCAAAACCTTTCCCGAACCGAGGAGAGGCAAAGAAAAAGAGGGATGAGCCAGTGGATCTTATGGATATTTTCGGGAAACTGGAGATAAATCTACCCTTCTTACAGGCATTGAAAATGCCAGTTTTCAGCAAATTCATCAAGGAGTTTATAGCTGGGAAGGCTCGACCTAGTGGAAAAATCTTGATAGGCGAGAATGTGTCCGCGGTGATTCAGAAGCGGAGGATGCCCTCGAAATGCAATGACCCGGGTATGTTCACTTTGCCCATTTCTATCGGCGATGTAAAAATTGAGCATGCTATGTGTGACTTGGGAGCATCCATAAATGTGTTACCCCTGTCCATATACAAGAGGTTAGTGGGAGTAGGTATGGTGGATACGAAGGTTGTGATCCAATTGGCGGACAGGTCATGCATCTGCCCTGAAGGAGTGCTCGAGAACGTAATAGTCAAGGTACACGACTTCCTATACCCGACTGACTTCCATGTGATTAAGATGAGCGATAATGAGTCTGAAGAGTCTGGCGGAGTATTATTGGGGAGACCTTTCTTGCGAACCGCTAAGACTATCATTGATGTCTTTGATGGTACTATCTGTCTCGATTACAATGGGGATAAATATACATTCAGCATAGATGAGGCAATGAAGAAGCCACTTGATGTTGAAAATTTGCATTCCGTAGATGTCATTAACCCCTTGGTCCAGGAATACCTCGAGACTGAATTAATGCAGGGACAGATTGAGAACTCAGAGATGAGTCATGCTGTTGATAGGGAAGTGGCCAGTTGGTGCCAAGCAATGAATACGAGCAAGTTGTCAGATGAAGAGCTAGCAGAAGCAATTCTGGAGTTTTGCACCAAGCCTGAGCTAACCAGATCGAGGGAGACACTTTATGGGGCAAGCAAGGAAGATCTTCCTGGGTCGACTAAGGGGACGACGACTGGAGCAGCAGAAAAGAACCCCTTGCCTCAGGAAAAAGATGTTCCCAAGAAGGAGTTGAAAACACTTCCGCCAGGCCTAAAGTATGCTTACCTTGAGGCGAATGAGACTTTTCCGGTGATTATCAACAGCAACTTGATCAAGGAACAGGAAGAGGAGCTGCTGAAAGTCATCCGAAGGAACAAGAACGCTATTGGTTGGACACTTTCTGACTTGGTGGGGATTAGCCCTGATCTGTGCATGCATCACATTCGACTAAATGAAGGAGCGAAACCCTGCAGAGACCCTCAACGCAAATTGAATCCCAATATGAGGGAAGAGGTATTGAAGGAAGTATTGAAGCTGCTATCCCTAGGAATCATTTATTCCATACCAGACAGTGAATGGGTTAGCCCAGTACATATGGTACCCAAAAAGTCGGGAATCCAGGTTGTTAGGAACGACAAGAATGAGTTGGTACCGACCAGGCTAGTCACCGATTGGAGGATGTGCATTGACTACAGAAAATTGAACGAGGCAACCAAGAAAGACCATTTTCCCCTTCCGTTCATTGACCAGATGCTGGAGAGATTAGCAGGCAAGCAATATTTCTGTTTCTTGGACGGATACAGTGGGTATTTCCAAATTTACGTGGACCCCGAGGACCAGGAGAAGACAACTTTCACGTGTCCGTTCGGAACGTATGCATATCGGAGAATGCCGTTTGGCCTTTGCAATGCACCAGGCACTTTTCAACGGTGTATGATGAGTATTTTCTCAGACCTGCTGGAAGATTGCATTGAAATCTTTATGGATGACTTCACTGTATACGGGGATTCATTTGATTCATGTCTGGCGAGCTTGGATGTAGTACTGAAAAGATGTCAAGAGAAGCACTTGGTCTTGAATTTC
Organism: Salvia splendens; assembly: GCF_004379255.2. NCBI lineage: Eukaryota > Viridiplantae > Streptophyta > Magnoliopsida > Lamiales > Lamiaceae > Salvia > Salvia splendens. The sequence continues at coordinate 31,315,809 of NC_056039.1, forward strand.
GAGAAATGCCACTTCATGGTCCCTGAAGGAATTGTCCTAGGGCATGTAGTATCGGAAAAGGGCATACAGGTGGACCAAGCAAAAGTGGACGTGATATCAAAACTGCCCCACCCGACAAATCAAAAGGAGGTAAGGGGATTCCTAGGTCACGCAGGATTCTACAGGAGATTCATAAAGGATTTTGCCAAAATTGCTCAGCCACTCACTCATCTGTTGCACAACGATGTTGAGTTTGTTTTTAATGAGGAGTGCATTAAGGCTTTTCAGCTGCTGAAGGACAGATTAGTATCTGCCCCCATCATCAGAGCACCTGATTGGGGTTTGCCGTTTGAAATCATGTGCGATGCGAGTGACTATGCAGTAGGGGCGGTGCTAGGTCAAAGAGTTGACGGAAAAAGTTACGTGATTTTCTATGCGTCAAAAACGCTAAATCAAGCCCAGAAAAATTACGACACCACGGAGAAGGAAATGTTGGCAGTCGTGTACTCTTTTGAAAAATTCCGACCATATCTGCTCGGGTCAAGGGTGATAGTCTTCACAGATCACGCTGCGATAAAGTACTTACTGGCAAAGAAGGAGTCTAAGCCAAGGTTGATCCGTTGGGTGTTACTGTTACAGGAGTTTAACTGGGAAGTCAGAGACAAGAAGGGAACGGAGAACAAGGTGGCTGATCACTTGAGTCGCATTCACCAAGGTGAGACGGATGAAGCAATACCTGATGCGTTCCCGGAAGAACATCTTTATTATTTTAACGATTCTCCTAGACCTATCGATTTTGAAGAAGTAATGGCAGCGACAGGTCCAGGAGGTGCTGAAAAAGGGAAATGCCAGTCGAATGCAGAACCATGGTTCGCTGACCTAGCAAATTACTTGGTCACTAAAGAAGTGCCCAGCTCCGACGAAATTTCCCGGGCCCAGAAGATGAAATTAAAAAGTGAAGCCAAATACTACTTTTGGGACGATCCGTATTTGTGGAAAATGGGAGCTGACCAGGTAATTAGGAGATGCATTCCGGAGTGGGAGCAAAGGGATGTGCTGAATCATTGCCATGCTCTAGCTTGTGGGGGTCACTTTGGACCTAGGAAGACTGCAAGGAAGGTTTTAGACAGTGGTTTCTACTGGCCGACATTACACAAGGATGCATTCGAATTCTGCCAGAATTGCGAAAGGTGTCAGCAGACCGGAGGAATTTCTAGAAGGGACGAAATGCCACAAGTCCCGGTGATTGTTTGTGAGATTTTCGATGTTTGGGGTATGGACTTTATGGGTCCATTTCCATCTTCATATGGGAATACATACATACTTGTGGCGGTGGACTACGTTTCGAAATGGATAGAGGCAAAAGCTACGACCTCCTGCGAAGCTGTAGAAGTAGCCAAATTTCTGCGATCTAACATTTTCAACAGGTACGGAATCCCTAGGGCTGTCATCTCAGACCAAGGAACCCATTTTAAGAACCGTACAATAGAGGCTCTCATGAAGAAATACGGAGTCCACCATAGGTTGTCTACACCTTATCATCCTCAGTCCAACGGCCAGGCAGAAATATCAAATAGGGAGATAAAGGCCATTCTCGAAAAAACGGTGAACCCGTCTAGGAAGGATTGGAGTAAGAGACTGGATGATGCATTATGGGCTTATAGGACAGCTTATAAGACACCTATTGGTATGTCACCATATAGGTTGGTATTCGGAAAAATGTGCCACTTGCCCGTGGGAATCGAACACAGAGCATACTGGGCGGTCAAAGAGATCAACATGAACCCGCAGGCTTGTGAAGAAGAGAGGAAGATGCAGCTCCAGGAACTGGAAGAGTTACGGCTTGAGTCTTATGAATCTGCCATGTGGTATAAGGAAAAAACTAAGCTTTGGCATGATAAAAATCTCCGGGTCAAGGAACTCAGGGTAGGACAGAAAGTCCTTTTGTTTCAATCCAAGCTCAAGTTGATGCCTGGAAAGTTAAAGTCTAAATGGATTGGGCCTTACATTATCGTGGGACTTCGAGCAAACGGAGCAGTTGAAATCCAGGGAAGTGCACCAAATTCCATACCCTTTCTTGTCAATGGACATAGGATAAAGGTCTTTAGGGATAGCTCGGAGTTGTGTGTAGTGGACGAAGTGCCACTACGAGCACTCTTTGATATCACCTAACCAGTCTAGGAAGGAAGTGTTCTTAGAATATCTCCTGGGTCTAGCACTTAAAAGTTTGACCATACCCTGATCCAGGAAATTTTGAGAACACTTAAAAACAAATTTTGTAAATATTTAATTGCTTTCTTTTAAAAAAAAAAAATTTTCAAAAATATTTTCGAAACACCAGACCCATCGGGAATGATTTTGATGCTGTCATATCCTAGGCCCGGGGAGTTTGGCGTTTCATTCTTTTTAGTTTGATGTTTTCTTTTAGTGTGTTTTGGCAGTAGGGATTTACTTGAGCAAGGAATTGTGGGGTAAAGGAGTTTTGGAGGGAATTGGCACCGGTTCGGATTTCACATGGCACTTTATGGGGAGGCGTACGGTCGCTAGCGTCACCACCTGCCACCGCCTGCAAAAGAAAGATGTCCTCTCCCATGCCTACACTATAATCGGTTTTGGCATTCTTATCTTCTCTTTACTCATTCTCTCTCCAAATATTCTCTCTCTCAAATCAAAAAACCCCAAATTTCGCTCTCTCTCTTTCTAACCCTAATCTGCAAATTTCGCACAAATTTCTTTTCAAAAATTTCTGCAGAATACCATGGATAACAAACAAGAAGCTAGCAGCGCCTCTGGATCCACCGAGAAGAGTGCGGCGGAGTTTATGAATGAACTATTTCAGAAGTTCGGAGGGGCCGATAAAGCGATGCAAGCGTTCGCGATGTTTGCAATGGGACAAACCATGCCAGCCGGTCCAACAACCACCGTGACACAACCGGAGGTTGTCGAGACACCGCCCACTGCTGTACAAGAAACCGCACCGGAGGCTGCTACCATTATTCCAGAAGAAACCACCTCTGCACAGGACACAGTCCCAGAAACCACCACCAGGCCGGAGGACATTACAGTACCCGCCGTTCCAGAACCTTCCATTGCGGAAATTCGCGAAGTAGAGACAGATCTGGCCGCGGGACTGAATTTATTGGCCGTAAGTGAACCCAGGTTAGTTTCTGCTTCTCAGAGGGAAATCCCCGTTTTAAAGGATGGAGGTGATGATATTTCTGCTGTGGGCTTAGTGGAAAGTGTTGTTGAGGGGGTAAATGTTCTTGTGGCGGTAGTTGAGGACACCGCTATCACTGTTAGTAAGGATGTTGAGGGGGGAACCCCTGTTCTGGAGGCGTCTGTTGAGAAGGATGCCGTTGTTGATGGTGATGATGTTCAAGTGGGCGAAGCCGCCCTAATTTCTGAGAAGGATGTGGAAGGGGAAACCCTAGAAGTAGTTGAGGGCGATGAAGCCCAAATTGCTGAGGAAGATGTTGTTGCGGGAAGGACTCCCGACAAGTCTGTGGGCACTGATGCCCAACCTGAAGGAAATCTTAAGGGGTTGGAAACCCCTGTTTATATCGCGGGGGCAACCCCATTATTAGCAGAGGAAGGTGGAGCACTCGATTCTGAGGATGCTCAAGAAACTGTTGATGCAGGACTCAACATGATAGTGGATCTAACTGAGGTCCCTGAGGAGGCCGATTCGCAGCTAAATCTAAGGGGAACAAGGAGACGGACACGTCGAAGTATACTTGATGACATTGACGAATCCGCACAACAAAAGGATAAGGAAACGCTGGACCTAGCGACAGCCGTGTCTGAGCAGGAAGACTCTCCCAGACCGAGTGGTAGGGAGAGTGAAGAGGAAGGGCGCCGCGCGACGGCTAAAAGAGGAAAGGGAAACAAATTGCTTCCTCCTCGACCAAGAAGGCGAGGGGGAAATCTACTGAATCTCCACTTCCTCCACCCGCCAAGGTACCATACGCCACAGAGCCCGAGAGTCCTGCCAGGTCCAGTGATTCAGAGGAGGAGCAAGAAGAAGATGTTCTGAACTTTGAGCCGACGGAAATTTGGGTTACAAGGGAGCTGCTAGATGATATGAGAAAATTTGACGATCCAAAACGTGTGGCCGTATACAAGGAAAAGAGTGCTGAGGGAAAGGTGGCGAAGTCCGGAAAAATGTACCACCCGGCGGAACTCAAACATATTAGCTCTAACGATGAGTTCAGGGGGTTTATAGATGCAATCGGTTTTGATTGGTTACTAAAGCACAGCACTTTCGAAGTTCCGGTTGACGCGGCCCGTGAATTCTTCTCCACATTCCGGTTCAAATCCACTGCCGACTTGGATACAGAATCCATAACTTTCAAGCTTTTTAATGAAGAACATAGGATGAGTATCCGGGAGTGGACCTTGCGGATGGGCTTGCTAACGAGAACAGAAGATGATGAGGGCCTGTGGAACGACAGAATGGTTGGTCCGCCGAAGTTGACGCCAGGATTTCAGGCACAAGGCGCGTGGGAGTTCTTGACTCACTCAAGAGTGGGTCAATTTAAAACAAGTTTTTCGAAGGCACACCATATAGAGAATCGGGTCCTGCGATTCGCCCAAACTTTTGTCAGCTACAACTTGATGGGCACTGCCAACAACGCCCTGACGACCGCCGACCTATATTTTACGTGGTGCATGGCTACAGGAGTACGAGTTCATCTGGGTTATTGGTTAGCCCAGGCCTGCCATCAAGTCACCTCCAACCCGTCCAGGCATCTGTACACGTGCCATCTTTTCGGGGCCTATTTGCAGCGCAACGTTGTAATCAAAATCAGCAAGGCCTGCCGTGAAGTAAAAATGTGCTCAGCTCCGGAAGTCTTCAATTTCGACTTCTTTTTCAACAAGGGGTTGCTGATCGCCCGAGGGAAGGAGGTGTGTTTTTATGAGGTCGGTAAGTCAGAGGCACAAATTAAGCAGGAACCCGATGGTGTGGAGGTAAAGGATCAAGCCGCTGAGGACGAAGTCAGGCTAATGGTTCAGGGAGTGCAGAAAGAAGTTGAGGAGGTAAGGAAAGGAATCGACGGGGTACGCAAGGAAATGCCCGAGATCCGAAGGGAATTCGGAAGAAGCAGGGAAGAGGCCGCAGTCCTGAGGGGGCGTATCACCGATTGGGTGGCTTCGTCAACTAAGCAAACCAACAAGATGGCGGAGGGTGTTGCTTTAATGACGACAATGCTGAAATGGCTGCACAAAAAGTTCCCAGATACATCAGAAATTATTCCTGGGTCTAGCGGCAACATTACAACGCCGAGTCCAGGAAGTGTATCCGCGCAGAAGCCATCGCAAGGCCCGAGGCCTCACACCACCCCCTCTTCTGCTAGACCCGTGATCCTGAGAACAGCCATACCCCGACCCACTGATGACAGACCAGAGAAGCCGGAGATGCCGGCCAGTAAGAAAGCAAAGGTGACCCAGCCGACGGTGCCACCAAAGTTTGGCTCCCGCGGGGGCCAGACACCGAATTAAATTTCCCCTCAAACCCAAGTAACTTTTTCTTTCTTTTCTTTCAAAGTGCTTTCGTTTTTATTTCTGTTTATACCTGCCAGCATGCTAGGTTCTGTATATACGTGTTGAACCCTTCCACACTTAGCCCAATCTTTGGTCTAAGTGTGAGAAGGGGTTGTATGTCATAAGATGTTTCGTGTTGTATGTTGTCCCTTCTCCCACTCAGCCCAATGCTTGGTCTGAGTGTGAGAAGTTTGTGTTTTGTTGTGTTCGTTTCATGTCGCCACTAACTGTCCTGTTTTCCACTTCATTGGGATTGCTTGGGGTCAAGCATGGATGAAGCGGGAGGGGGGGAAACAGTTAGTGTAGTTAGTGTCTTGTACATATTCTGTTAGGCCTAGGAGTTTGCAGTTTTTTTTTAGGTTCTGTGTTTGTATAACTGGTATAATAAATAGCAAAAGCCCCTTAGGGAGAGTAATTGAAGAGAAAATACATGCTAATTTGTGAATCCTTTTCTCTTAATAAATCAAAGTCAGTTGGATGAAGTAAGAACGATAGAGGATGCCTTAGATAACCTAGTTGTGCAGCCCTATTATAAAAGTGAGTTATAAGCCAAAACACTTTGAGCTAACATGTATAAAAAGGGGGCCGCCACTGGATGTTTAGGGAGAAGAGTCCGAAGGAGAAAAAATTGGGAATAGGGTTCTGGAGGTATAAGCTGGACGAAGTCCAGGAAAAGGAGGTATAAGCTGGACGAAGTCCAGAGAAAAAAAAAAAAAAAAAAAATTTTAAGGGGCAGGAAGCAGTAGTAACCTGACCCAGGAAATAAAAGTACAAGGAGGATTGTAGGAAGGAGAAACTCTCATAACCCGACGCATCAGTGGTGTAACTTTAACTTAAGAGCGATTCGATCCTAACATCCCTGGTGAGGAATGAGTGATCGAGTGATTCTAACAATTGGGAAGTCAAAAGGCTATCTTGACGAACTGACAACTTGACTAGACAGAAGAAGGGAGGGGGAGGAATCTGAGGCTGTAAACGCTTGGATTGACCTTAAACTTGTGGGGATGGCTGCTAGGAAAATACCAGTTTATGCGCTTATGTGTTTTCTTTTCTTTTGTGATTTTTATGTGTTTCGTGTTGTAGTTGTCTAGGTCTAGGAGCCTGTTTTGTTTGTGGAATAGTACTTGGGGGGACCGTGCATTGAAATTCGCCTTATTTCTTTTTCTTGTCTTTCATACTTGAGGACAAGCATGGTTTAAGTGTGAGCAGTTTGATAAGGCTAATTTCATGCATGGGTCTAGGGATTTAATTCGTGATTTTACTGGGGCTAACGCACGTTTTAAGCCAGGTGTGTAAAGGAATTCGCCAGGTCCAAGAAAGAAGACCAAAAAATCACAAGGTCGAGGAACTGGCGATTTAGTGAACGATTATGAAGAGAATTGCTCGACGGAGGAAGCTCTAGAGTTGAAGGGTAGAATATGGATTTCTACGAAGACTCAAGGGCTATGTCCGCATCTATAAAAGGCAGAAGCATGCAAGCTGGAGGGATCTTCTCGGTGGAGACCTCACCACAGCTTGTTGCCTAGTTCACTTTCCCACACACACACTTGATACTAGTTTGAGGAGATCTCAGTTCACACGTTCGGGTTTCATCTTAGCTTCCGATATGGTGTAACACCGCTCTTGTTAGGAGCGAAGAAACAATTTATTTTCCGCTTTCCGTATTTTACTTACTCTGCCGAGCTTCGTTGTTCGAAGCTCGGTTCTCTGTTTTCACCAAATAGTTTCTGGTTTAAATGCAAGTTTGATTTTCCGTTATGGTGATTGTGTTGATTTCTAGTTTGATTGCTTCGTTTATTGAGATTTTGGTGTTTTAAATTGTCTGAGTTGGATGCGTTTCGCAGCTGTTTTCTGAGTTATTATAGGTTAATGGTCAGATCTGGGAAGTTGGAGTTGGATTGTGGAAGAACTTTGGTTGGATTTGCTGGATTTGTTGGTTGTTGGGTTCGGATGTCTTGGATCCGGAGTGGATCAAGTATTCTGACGTGAATCTGAGTAGTTTCGATCTGATTTTCATGCTTAGTTTACGAGTTTTTCTTTCATTCCGTCCAGTGTACGCAGATCTGATGTGTTTCCGTTTTGTGGCAAGTTTCCGACGACCAAATTTCTATATTCTGTCGAATCTCGCTTTGTGCTCTGTTTTGTTCATCTGCAAGTTTAATTCGGTTGAGAGGATACATTTCGCTGCGAGCTAGCGTCAGAGTTTGTTATCTGCAGTTTTTTTCCGTACTTGCCACTTTTGGAATTATGATCCCCACTTTCAGTTATCTTCTGTTTAGCTAGATTAGGTAGTTGTTTACACTGTCTAGGAAGTGGTTATGTTTCTTGCTGTTGAAGTCTGAATTTACAAGTTTAACATGTCCTAGGTCTAGCATTTACATTTCCTGCCTAGGTCTAGAGTTAGTTTAAAATTCTCAACCCTTTTGCGTGGCAGCAGCCATTTGTTTGTCCAAAGCCTCTGAGCACTACTTTGCGAGTCCATCTCTGTGGGATCGACCCCACTTCCCTATACTAATTCATAGTATTCGGGTTGAGGGATTTATATTATTTTTTGAAAGGGGAGTTGAGAGTGCCCAACGACTAAAGCACTGTATGTTCTCTTGAGTTCCTGGATCCTGTGCTCCAGTGGACTTAAGAAGCATGGTGTCTTGACCGAGCGCTTGCATTGATCAATTTCTGTGCATACGTACGAAAGAGCATCTCTGTTACTTTCATACGCTTTAACGTACACATGTCTTTTATGATTTCTCTACATCATATGTATTCATGGAATTGTATTTATAAATAAATAGTAGTTATGACACAACATCTTAACAGTTTGTTAACAATACTGTCGAATTGTCAACGCTTAACATACTTTGGAAAAGAAAACGATTAAATACTTAAATATGGCATAACTTAATATTGTTAAGTAGAAATAAGGCTGACAATTTTTGACACGACACGATAACACGACATGAACCGACACGAAATTAATGGGTTGAGTCAGAGCTTATTGGGTTCATGTCCTTATCGGGTCGACCCGTTAAGGACACGAAAATTTCGTATCGTGTTCGTGTAATCCGTTAACAATACGTGTTCGTGTCGTGTTCGTGTCGGGTTCGTGTTATCCGTTAACAAATAATATTTTAATATTATTAATTCTTATTATTTTTATTTTTTAATATTTATTAAATTGACTCTCATAGTCTCATATGATCATATCTCATTTAAATCATTTAAATATCTAATCACTTTCCACTACGTGTTGTTATCGTGTCGTGTTGACCCGAAGTGGTTTGTGTCGTTAATGGGTTCGTGCCGTGTTCGTGTCAGAGGGTAGCGGGTCGTGTTCGTGTTCATGTTTGAGATTTTCTTAACAGGTCCTGTTCGTGTTTGTTGTTATCGTGTTCGTGTCGTTATCGTGTCGACATGATAACGACCCGACACGCACGATTTGCCACCCATAAGTAGAAAGCACTCAAAACAATCTTGTTTGGTTGATTAGTTTCCAAGTTTTCAAGGAGATAGATATGAATATGTAAAGTACATACTTTAAACTAAATCAAGTCAAATTAAAAAACAATTAATGTGCTTCAAAAGTATTGAAAAGTAAGTAGATCTATTCAAAACGCTTTGAAAATTAATGTAAATGCACATTAAAAGAAAAGAAATAATCCAAAGTTAAGCCGCCAGACCGTGGCTGAAATTAAAGAATTTGTTTGAAAATTCAATACATATACTTGCGGTTATGTTCAATACATTTATAGCCCCACCTTGTTACATCTGTCCTACTTTGCAAAACTGATAAATTCAAAATCTTGACTTGAGTTCTAAAATGAAGCACAAATAACACATATCTTGCCTTGAAAATTTTTTCTGCTTAAATAAATATAAAGCATAACATAATGAGGGTGTTTGACCGAGCATATAAGTTCTTTAAAATAATTTATTAAGTAAAGAAAACTCTAACAAAATACTACTGTAAGCTAAAAAAGAATCTACAATAATTAATATATTGGTTAGAGCACGAGTGCATTTGAAACTTTCACCCTTCTTTTTCATTACTCTTGCTACTCATAGAACTTCAACTTTTTTACATTTTCATAGAGTGAAATGGGATAAACCTTTCCCATCTCCAAACCTTTTAATATTGTAAAGAATGACAAAATTTATTTGTTTGATCTTTGAGTGGAGCTCAACAAAATGTAATGCAGCAAACTTTTTATATCTATGTGCCCACACCACCCGGAAGCAATCCACAATTTTGAGAAAATATAAAAGAAATGGTTAGGTGAAAGAAAGCATTGCTTTTATAATCCAAATCCTATCCAATTATTTGCACCATCAAAAGGATAATATTGTCTATATTATTGTCTTATAATTAGAGACAATATGTAGTATATTTTAAAAATTGACTGTAATTCTACAAATGTGAATACATTTAAATGGAGACAAATAATAAGTGTGATTATAAAATAATATCTATTTTAATTTTGCTAAGGTGATACTCGCTATCTAGATTTCGAAAATGGTTAAGATCAATAGCGGATTTAGGTGGGATCGTGGCTGTCAATTCCATCGTTAAATAATGCCGCCTTCCATTGTTTAGCGACAATTTTACTATGTCCGACTCCACTAGTTGTGTTATATGAATCTGTTATTACTCGGATAACTAATCTCGATACAAATATTACCTTCATATTTTTGATTTAATTTGAAAATTCAAAGCAAGTGTGGTTGAATATTGCAATATCAGGTACCGACAAAAATAACAGAGAGCCAAAATACGTATATAGATATTCAAGTACGGAAAAACAAAATCCAATCCCAGCGACAGTAGGATTATAAATATTCGATACAAAGTCTGTATTTTTGTTACCGCTACATCAATCATGCTCTTGCTCATGCCTGTTGTTTTCCTTTGCTAACTTTGCATTCGCTCTCCCAGACCCAGTCAGATATTATGTGTATATAATTGCTTCACATTTAAGACTGTAAACTGGAATTTCCATCTTGATGCTTGGGAACGATGTTGGTGGGGAAAAGTTCGCATCTTTGTTGGGCTGTTGTGGTTTTCTGTTACTCGTTTTTGAGGTTGTCGGAGTCGCAGCGGGTGCCGCAGGAAGAAGGTTAGTAACTGCTTTTCTTCTTCAATTTTATTTGTATGAGTGTTTTGAACACTTTCCAGAAGCAAGATTGGTTTACTGTTTCGTTTACTTGGTTGATTGAACTGAGGAATTAATATTTTATTGATCAAAGGAAGGGAATTACTCAGATATACTAGAAAACCTTTTCTTTGATTTTTTTTTTACTATTCACACTTGAGAACCTGGATATTGAATTTCCGGGCTTGGTAAACCAGAAAGAATTGTTGTACAGTAAATTTTAGTGCACGCACAATCTGATGAGAAACTGAAGTAATTGGCTATCGTTTGGTAGAAAAACTTCTGTATGTATTTTTCATTACCAGTGTATAATGAGTTTGTGTAAGAATATGAAGTAATTGTCTGCTGTTTGCATAATTATGTAGATTTGTTTTACAAATGGAACCACTATCTACTAGGACTGGAATGAATTTTATGGTACAAGGAATATAGTTGATGTCTTTGGATTGGTTGCTTTCTCTATTTTTGTTGTGCATCACTTGTTCATTTTGTGGTGGTGTTCTGTTTTTCGTCCATAGTTGATGTCTTCAAAGAGATAGCCAACGAGTTGGGCGCTGTACATTGGACGTTCGATGCTGATTTATGTGAATTGGAGATGGGTGGGATCTCACAAACTGCTCCACCAAACTCTGATGGTTATGTTGAATGCAATTGCAATTATAACAACAACACCGTCTGCCATGTTACGACACTGTATGGTTTTCATTTCGTATCATTCACTCTAATTCTCCCAGCATTTGACTGTATTATAATGAATTCATTCTTGTTTTCAACAGTGTGATTAAGGGTTACAATCTTCCTGGAGTTCTTCCATTGTCAATTGTAAAGCTTCAGTACCTCCAGCATGTGTAAGAACCTATTCCAATTTCAGCTTTACTTCGACTTTGTATTTATATACACATTGTTTCCTGTTTTTTAATTTTTAGTGATGTTGCCTACAATCTCCTAACTGGCACAATTCCGGAAGAGTGGGCTTCAATGCAACTGAATTTTATGTAAGTTGTATATGTCCGCCTGTTATTTTGCTATAATACATCAGTGTTTATCTGATCACCGACAACTTGCTTGAAAATTCCTGCAGCTCTGTACTCGTAAACCGTTTATCTGGACAAATACCAAAGTATCTGGCAAACTTTACTAGCCTTACATACTTGTATGTAAGCAGTTTATTTTTTTTCTCTACTTTGGTGCTTATTATAACTACTTGCATTTTCACCAAATTTTAGCAAACAAAATAATTAACAAGCTTTTCTTGGTTCTGCACTATTGTGTGGATCAGGAACCTCGAGGGAAACCAATTCTCGGGGGGCATTCCTCCTGACATCGGAAGGATGACAAATTTAACGAATCTGTGAGATCTCTTGTTTCTTATGAGCTGTATTATTTACTTCTTCAAATTGGATGCTTTTAATTGACTACATTTCTGAACTACAGGATCTTGTCCTCCAACCCTCTGACAGGGGAGCTGCCGAATTCACTTGCGAATTTGATGAATTTAAAAGATTTGTAAGCTCTTCAATTTATTTGTTCCTTTCGAATTCTCTAGTGCTTTTAACAGTTTCTTTTTGCACTACAGTAGGGTAAATGACAACAACCTAAGTGGACCAATACCGGACTTCATTAAGAACTGGAAGCAACTTACAAATTTGTGAGATCTTTATGTACCCTTGCAGTAGAGAGTGCATAGATAGCACCTCATAGTTTTCTACTAACATTTATTTTTTAACACCAATGAAGAGAAATGTTTGCTAGTGGACTGGAGGGGCCCATTCCCTTGAACATAACTCTTCTTGATATGTTAGAAAATCTGTGAGTACACAACATTCCTGAGTTGTCCTTCATCTACTATTTCCTCACTGGATGTTTCTATTTGGTTAACTTTGATAAGTATTCTAATGGGACTTTAATGCACAGGAGGATTAGCGACCTAAAAGGGCCGTCCCAGGAATTTCCGTTGCTGAGGAGCACTACAGCCCTAACATCATTGTATTCTGAGTAACCGAGAATATTGAAATTCTTCCTGGTTGATTTCTCACTCTTTATAAAAGAATAAGGCGATTTCGTTGTTGGGACAGGATATTGAGAAACTGCAAAATTACTGGTGAAATTCCTGCATATATATGGAAGCTTAGACTTCTGGATATGTTGTGAGTAACCTAACTACTTCATTGAATACCAAGTTCTTTTATTGCTCAACGTGAAATTTATTCTTGAGAGGAATGAATATGTTAAAGTAACTATTATAAGTGACTTTTGCATATTTTCCCATAGTTCATTAGTTTGTTGTCTATGGTATTGACAGGGACGTCAGTTTCAACATGTTGGACGGCGTGATTCCTAGCCACATCGCTAGAAATCTTAAAGTAGTGTGAGTGCAAGATTATAAACTTAATTCAACTCATCTACTCTTACCACATCCCCTTTATCCTGCACCACTTTCAGCTCAGTGAAATTTTTCTTGAACTTATTGCATTCTTCAATCTGAAAGAACCATAGCTCTGATCAGGCGAGTGTTTTCTTTCCTGTCAACAGGTTTGTGACCGGAAACAGGCTGAGAGGAAAGATACCTGACACACTTTTGAAGGATGGAGGCAATATGTACGTTTTATGTTCATATTTCATAACACTCTATAGTCCTTCCTTTTCCAGCTTGTGTGCATGAATATTCTATAACTTGTATTTACGAAATTTGTAACATATGGATTATCGATATGCAGTGATCTTTCCTACAACAATTTTACTTTGGACGGCCCTGAGGAGCCTGCTTGTCGGCTAGACATGTAAGAAAAACCATTGAGTTTTCCCTATCATATAGTAAATGGAAACATATCATTTTCTCTATGTTTCTCTGGCACAGGAATCGAAACGTAAACTTGTTCAAAGGCTCATCTGCACCGGATACATTGTAAGATGCATTTTATTCCACCCACTCTTAGTTATTTTATAGTTTGACCAACAGAAAAGGTCAAGTTATGTATATACTCAATTTGTACCTTATGCCTACTCTTAAACTTCAACAGAAAACGAACTCTCCCTTGCATAAAAGATGTAGTCTGCCCCAGATGTAAGTAATTCATTCCTCTCTATTGTTAAAATTAAAACTCAAGGCATAGCCTGCCCCTGGATTTGACTTATTTATGCTCAAATGTTCCAGTACATGTAATTCGGTGAAAGTCTGGTCGAAGTTTTAAATAGTTCTGATATTGGATATCGTAAAGATCTTGTAAAAACATGAAACGTACTCAACCTTTTCTTCCACTTTGGTCAGCACTATGAAGCAAAATTATTATTTTGTTTCACTTTCTGTTTCAAATTCATTGCTTCTCTTCCCTTGTTGAATAGATAGTATTATCATTTTGTTTTATTTTTTTTCCACTTTCTTCTATAGTATAAACTCTTTATCCTTCTTTCTTAGCCAATTCTTATATTGATGGGAAAAAACTCGACTGCGGAAATCTCTCTGTATTTTTTAACAAGTATACAAAATGATATACCTTGAACATATTCTTAAAATAATTACTAAGTAATCTGTGAGGCTCCTTCACATTTTAGTGATTAAAGTTGTAAAACTTCTCTTTTATCTCTGTATTATGCAGCATATGTAACCAAGAATGTTGACTTGGCCTCTAACAGATAAATGTTCGTTGCAAGTTAATTGTGGTGGGTATGACTTGCGCGTCAAAGAAACCGACAGAAAAGTTATATATGAAGGTGATGGTGGAGTTGATGCTGAAACATATTTAAGCACCAACTACTGGGGCTTTGTTAGCACCGGGGACTTCTTAGATGAACCTTCTTACCAGAAATCACGTGCAGTCAACATTCCTACGCCAAATCTCACTGATTTGTACAGTAGTGCCCGACTTAGCCCTCTTTCACTTACGTATTTCCATTATTGCTTGGAGAATGGGGAATATAATGTAAGCCTGCACTTTGCGGAGATAATTTTCACAGACAACAACAGCTCATATTACAGTCTGGGGAAGCGGATGTTTGATATATACATTCAGGTTGGTTCAATATACTATAGAGTTTTTTACATTGCCAAGATCCTTCACTAATTTTCTGATACTGTTTGTGCACCAGGAGAAATTAGTGCATGAAAACTTCGACATTGAAGATGAGGCTCATGGAGCTCAAAAGTCTGTAGTAAGAAAGTTTAGTACCAACGTGACTGATAATACATTGGAGATCCGGTTTTACTGGGCTGGAAAAGGGACTACCCGGATTCCCAACAGAGGGGATTATGGTTCTCTTATATCAGCTATCTCAGTTGATCCAAGTGAGTACTTCCATTAGAATTTTCTGCATCCTCAACTTCAAAACATGTCTTATTTCAACTTTTTGTACTTGAAGATTTCATTTTATCTTTTTTTCTATTTCTTCATGTGCAGCTTTTAAAGTCTGTTCAACGGGAAACAAGAAGCATGTAACTGCATATGTAGTAGCTGCAGTTTTGACAGTGTTTGTTATTCTCGCGATATTGGGAATCCTTTGGTGGAAAGGTTACTTAACAGGTCGAAAACATGGTAGAAATGGTAAGTCATTGGATTTTTTATTCATATCTGAGATGTGGTGGATTGCAACTCAAAGTTGAAGGCTTATTCGATGACTTTCTCCGTACAGATCTTGAAGGTCTAGAACTGCAAACAGTCATCTTGACCCTCAAACAGATTCGAACTGCTACTAACAATTTTGACGCTGCAAATAAAATTGGAGAAGGTGGTTTTGGTTCAGTATACAAGGTGCTCTGCTCTTTTTCACGAAAACATTGTTTTCTAGATGTTGGCTTTTCCTGATCGACGTTCTGGTGCAGGGTGAACTGCCTGATGGTACTGTAATTGCTGTGAAGCAACTCTCGTCTAGATCAAGGCAAGGAAATCGTGAGTTTTTGAATGAGATTGGCATGATTTCTTGTTTACAGCACCAGAACCTTGTAAAGCTGTACGGATGCTGTATTGAAGGCGATCAGTTGCTGGTGGTGTACGAGTATATGGAAAACAATAGCCTGGCACACGCTTTGTTCGGTGCGTATATATGCTTATTCCCTAATTTAATTCGCATACTTTCCACCTTTGATGTTTTAGTTAACAAACACTACATTTCAGAGTCAAATGGAAGAAGTCACATGATACTAAACTGGCCAACAAGGTTCCAGATCTGCATCGGAATTGCAAAAGGGTTAGCTTTCCTCCACGACGAATCAAGGCTGAAAATTGTCCATCGAGACATCAAAGCCACTAATGTGCTGCTGGATAGCGCTCTAAATCCTAAAATATCTGATTTTGGATTGGCTCGTCTTAATGAAGACGAGAAGACGCACATTAGCACAAAAGTTGCTGGAACAATGTAAGTTCATCTAATTATGCTGGTGAACCTCTCTCCCTGGCTTCCCAAGACACTAATAAGCGTGCTCGTCCTTCCTTTGCAGAGGATATATGGCCCCTGAATATGCACTTTGGGGTTATCTAACCGACAAAGCAGATGTCTACAGCTTCGGAGTCGTGCTTCTGGAAATAGTCAGCGGAAAAAGCAACAACAACTACATGCCTAGTCACAATTTCGTCTGCCTTCTATACTGGGTACGAACCGTTTATTTTTCAAGGGATTGTTTTCGTCTGCTAATGGGACGTTTACGTTGAGTGATAAGTATGATGATCCTTCTCAAACTGCTACTTTCTTTGGCGTTGTAGGCGAGCCACTTGAACGAGAGCAAGCACATCGATGAACTCATTGATCCGAGATTGGATACTGGTGCCAACAGAGAGGAGATAGAGATGGTGGTAAAAATAGCTCTCCTGTGCACGAATGCAACTCCATCGGTGAGGCCAACGATGTCAGAGGTCGTTCTGATGCTCGAGCACAAAATGGACATTCCCGTTGGAACGCCCGAAGGGAGCACATACACTAACGACGTGAGGTTCAAAGCCATGAAAGACTTTCACCGGGAGAGGCGGAGCTTGAGCAGTGCTACGTGGGGGGAGTCGCCGGTTTCATCGACGATACGAACAGGTGTAGCATACTCTTCATCCACTTCTGGTTTTAATGAAATCAGTGAAGGTAGTATACCTTGATGATGAATGCTTTCTATTTTCATGCTGTAAATGAACAACTAGTAAGTTATAGTTAGATGTGATATTGTAGAAGTTTGAAATTATTTTTTTACTTTTTTGGCGGGAGAGGTTATTTATTTATACTGTTTGTACAAATTATTGAACCAGCTGCTCTATATTCATTCATGACGGACAATCACTTCAATTGTTACATTTATACTGTGGTCTATTTTATGTGAACTTGTTAATCTGAAATAGTACTAGACTACTTACTTTTACTAAGATTTTTTTTATAATTTTAAGCTATAGTCACAACTATTTAGGATTTCTAGAATATGTGGACTTGAATCATTGCTACTAAATAAATAATTAAATCAAAGTTCTAGTACCTAATTAAGTACTTAATATATTTGTATGGTTGTCTCGTATTATCGTTTATGCCTATCGACTTTTTCTTGATCGCTTGACGATGATTATTAATTCATGTGAAAAAATTTCCATGTCACAACAATGTTGAGATGCTCCTTATTTATCAGAATGAACTATAAAAAAAAAGTTACTGAATAATTGCATTTGCATATGCATATTTGTGGTCTATAATAAAAATATCATTTGCCAGATTTTTGTCATTTTCAACCTTTTTTAGACTTCACATTTGACATTTCCCTGTTTATTTGAAAAGATTTGGGAGACATACGGTTAGTACACAAAAAATAAATTTGGGAGTAATATTTGATGACGTATAAATTTGAATTTGTCAATAAAATTATGCTATTCCTAAAGGCTAAACCCCATTTATTATATATACGGCACGGGACTTGGCCTAAAATAAATTCGGAAAGTCACAAACTTACAACCCAATTAATAAATGTTGCCCACAACAAATTAAAACTCACTTTATAAAAGGCTAACAAACAAGAAAAATCATAACACTCAAAATCAAAACACCAAATGTCGAAAGAGATCGAAGCTCAACGCAAGGGAGCCGAGATCTACCACGGCTCCGCCACCTGCAAGCAGATATTTCTAGAACTTCTCGACGAATTCTCGATTCCGCGGCGCGTGTTTCTGGTGGCGGAGGTTGAGGCGGCCGAGTTCGAAGAGCTGGGGTTCAACCGCGCCACCGGCTTCTTCTGGATTCGGCAGAAAGCCAAAACCGAGTGGAAGACGAGCAAGACGGCCACGTTTTATTACGGCGAGGAGGTGACGGGATTCATCAAAGAGCGCCACCTCTCGAAGCTCGGCGGAGTGAAGGGGAAGGACGGGATGTTTTCACTTCCAATACTGGAGTTTATAGTTGATTGTCCCACCGCCGGTAAGGTCAAAGTGCGTCACCACCGCCGGTGTCAGCCACGCCAACCCCCTCGCCGACTACCAAAGAGGTGCCGAATACGCCCGTAGTTGTAGTGCTAATAAATAGTGCTGAGCTTGCGTTACATAGAGTTAGGCCTTCAAATTTTATTTGATGTAGCCTTTTAAATTATGTAAGTACTTAAAATATAAATAAATACCCTCCATCCTTCAACATTTACATACTTTACGATAAATATATACATATCCATATAGTTGCCCCTTCCGGTCTCAATTAGAGGATCCACAGTGGGATGGATGTCCCGATAGACTTTCCAAAAACACCTCATGTCACGTTATAAGGACATCTCACTGCACTACCACGTCATAAGGACATCCTATTGCACTACCGCGTCATAAGGACATTCCATTGTACAATGACGGACATCCCCGACGGACATCCACAATAATAAAAATTCACAAATTCACCAAATTAAACAATTTACGGAATTAAAATTTCGATACGAATACGGAGAAAATGCAACCACTTTATTTAAAACAAAAAACATACATAATTACTAAAAAAAATACATCGTAAAAAAAAACCTCAAGCTTCGACAAATGCGGCCCTCGTCTCACTCCTAGTCGTCCCCACCTCCAGTCCCGTCGTCCCCGTCGCCAGTCCCGGCGCCACTCTCGGGCAGGGGTGCCATCCCCAATTCGCGTCTCATAGTGTCGATGGCATCCTTTAACATGATCTTGTATAAGGGATCAGTCACTGCATGCCATTTGTCCATGGTGTCGAGCATGCTCTGCGTTAGCTGCATACGGACGAGATTGTTGAGCTCGGGAGTGACCAGGGACCAATGTTTTAAAAAGCGGACCGGCAAGCGAAACGACGACGTTACTGGTTCACGGTTCAACCGGTCCAACCGGTCGAACCACCGGTCTAACCGTTTTACTGTTGCAAAAATATATAAAAATATATTAAATTTAGTAAATGATTTACAATTAATAATATATCACAAAACATTAAACCTTATAGATAACTAGTGATGTATAAATATAAATAATATTAAAATTTAGTAAATATAATCAGATATATATATTTAATATTAGTTAGTCTAGATAAAAAATTTAATATTTCATGTATTAAAATAGATAATGTTTATATTAATTTAAGAAAATTTATTTCATAAAACAATATATAATTAAATACGAATTAAGTACTTATTAATTAGTTTAGATAAGATTATTCATTAATGTCAATAGCTAGGGTATATAAATTAAGTATGTAATATAAAAAAATTATTTATGGTAAATAATGAATCTTATATGGTACTAATTAGGGATGTCAATCGGCCAACCCGTTCGGGTTGTCAGGCCATTCGGGTACGGGCTATTCGGGTTATGATTTTTTCGGGTTATAAAAGTTCGACCCTAACCCTAACCCTTCGGGTTTCGGGCTAACCCACCGGGTTATTCGGGCCAATGCGTATTTTTAATTCTTTTAATATTTTCAAAAAATAATACGTATTTTAATTTTTTTTTATTTATATACATATTTTTAATTAATCATTCAACAATGAAATACATATTTTTAATTTTCTTTAATATTTTTAAAAAAGATTAAGTTATTTAAATTTAAATAACTTATTCATTACATAATTATTTACAAAATATCTATCAATAGTATGTTTATGTTTATGTATTTAAAACATAAATCAACACTTTGTTTCAAAATTCAAACATAAATCAATTCGTAGAAAATTAAATAAAATTTTCATAACGTGAGAGGTGCATCGTAGATGTAACAAAAATATTTTGAATTGTTAAAGAGTGAATTATCAAGATGCTAGCTAATTGGAGTAACTCTAAGTTTTCTTGAATTATGATTGGTCAAATTTAATTTATTCCAGCTGTAAATTAGTCAAATAATAATTTAGCTTTGTTTTAAGAATCATCAAAGTACGCATAATTCAATGACGAAGCGGCGTCAAAACACTTTGCACTATTATATTGGGAATATACTAAAAGAAAGCTTTTATATACGAGTATTTATGAATCCATGAACCACATGGTGATTTTTTTCGTGATCTTATATAGTCGGTTGACGTATTTGGATTTTGCATGGTTTTAGAGGGTTGTCTTGGATGATTTTGATTATATTTCTATATTTTGGTATGTTTACATGTTTGTTGAGAAATGATAGAAAATTTATTAGAAAATGTACACAAAATATGTGGATGTGCAGCAGCCTTATTTGAGTCAATGTTTCTCGCAATTTTGAAGTCTGATAAACCTCTAATACATATCATTCTCTTCGTCTTTGAAAGAGCTTCGCGTGGATATATTGCACGCCTCAATCGGAGCTTTGTAGAGAAAGTTATGACCGTTACAAAAACTGCTCGTTGTGCAGAAGCCTTCAACCCGACGGGCCGACCCGTAACCCGAACGGGTCAGCCCGCCTAACCCGACAACCCGAACGGGTCAGCCCGAATGACCCGATTTTAAATTCGGGCTGCGAAATTACAACCCTAACCCTGTATTTTTATCGGGTTATTCGGGCCGGCCCGCGGGTTCGGGTTACATTGACATCCCTAGTACTAATAATAATATAGGTGGTAAGTAGAGCATCATTAAAATATAAAGGATGATAATTATATATATTATAATTAACAATTATATTAAAGAATAATAAAATTAAAATGAATTATTGGTTTTTGTAGATAAAATTAATGGTTAATGTACAAAAATATTTAATGTTCAAATTGTTCAATGAGCCCATGTGGTGGAGTGGTAGGGGTCTTCTTAACTAGAAGAGAGGTCATGAGTTCAACCTCTACCAACAACAAATTTTAAAAAATTTTGAAAAAAAAATAGAAAATCGGTTTCCGGTTCACGGTCCAACCGGTCCGACCGGCCGGTTCCACCGGTTCACGGCGGTTCAATGCAGTGGTGGTTTAAAGGGGTGAACCGGACCGGACTACCTACCGGTTCACGGTCCGACCGGTCCGGTCCGGTTTTTAAAACATTGCCAGGGACGGAGATTCCAATTGGACCTCGTGGGACCCGCTGGTGCTTCCCCTAGCCATTCGCATCGCGGTCTTTTGCCCAACTGGGCGACAGCGGCGGGAAGACGATTGAGGGGTCGGGAACTCTGCCTCGGCGCTAGGGAGTTCGTGGGAACCGGCATTACTGTTGTACTCCTCGGAGGCGTTGATCTTCGCCCGCTTCGGCCAACCAGCTTCAACACCCGCACTAAACATGGCGGAAGTCTGCACCACAAGATAGACCTCCCAATATTTGAATTCCCCGAAACCCAATTCACTGTCAGGGTACTGCTAGTGAGATAGAAGCTTCACATCATAGGCGGACATGTCGCTGGTTGCCGTGCGGAGGTTGTTTTGGTATATGCAAGCAAATCGGTTGAGCTGTCTCCTCAGCCGCTCCCACTGTTTCCGGCATTGCTCTCCAACGTGAGGCTTCCCACCTGGCGGTTTGAATTGGAGGTGGGTAGCTTTGGCTAATGCGCTACCACATTCTGTCGATGTGCTGGTTAGCCTCAATGTAGGGATCCTCGACTACACCGACCCAGGCCTTCGCCAGCGCGACGCACTCCCCTATGCTTTAGATGGTCCTCTTTCTCCCGCCGGCTTCCTCCCCTACCCCCTCGGCCCCCGACCCACCCTCGTTCCCCGCACACGAGGATGAGGTAGTGCCTTTGCCCTTCCCTCTCCCCAGCTTCCGCGTCCTCCCTGCTGCCGGTTGTATCTCAGTGGGAGACTCCTTGACCGGAGATAGTCCCAACTCCTCAAAATAGAAAGTCTCGATGCCGGTGAACTGAGTCTCCAGAGGAGTACTCTGGGGGGGAATCACTCGACAATAAATCCATGTAGGGGCGATAGACATTGTCCCCAAGTGATTGGGGGACCCTCTGCCTGCTCCCCCAGCAGCGGCAGGAATGCCCTATATCATCCCGGGCATCATCATCCCGGGCATTTGGGGCATCATCCCCGTCATCGAGGCACTCACCCCGGGCATTTTGGGCATTTAGGGCATCATCCCACCCATCCCTGCACACCAAGGGGGGTACATATTGTAGTACCCCCTGCATCATCCCCACCATTTGGGGATGGGGCATCATCGGCTTCATCCCGGGCATCATCCCGGACATCGGTGCACTTCCGCCGACATTTCCCCCAACTCTAACAGGAAACGTTGGCGTTTGTGACTCGTTCGTGGCGGGGGGGATCAATATCGTGGTGCTCCATTTATCTTCAAAAGAAATGAAAGTATAGAGAGAGAAACTCGTTAAAAACAAGTGGTACGAATGAAATGAAGTACAATGAGCCGTATATATGGAGTTTAAAAAAATTAAAAATCGGGACGTCCGTCGGGAACCCGCAATGGCGGACATCACAACGGACGTCGTCGGAAATCCGCGGAACTCCGGTGTCCGCAAGCGACGTCCGCGTCCGCCGGTCGCTCACCTAATGGCGGACGTCCAGCACACCGGTCCGACGTCCGCCGGGACGCCCGCTGCTGCGGATGCTCTTAGAGCATCTCCAAAAATGAAATGTATATAAAAAATTTATATCATCTATTTATCTTTTCAAAAAGTAAAAATATAATCTTTTAAAAAATAATAAATTCTAAAAAGAAAATGTATATAGAAAGATAAATTATTTTTTAAAAATAAAATAATAATACTAGATAAGACTTTCTCAAATATCTTTTCTTTTGGAAAAGGAATTTCATGAAAAGAAGATAAATATGGTAGTTATAAGATGCTATATCTCCATTGATGAAGGGATAAAGATATCTCTTTAAAATGGAGCAAAAGTATAATACATTCTCAAATAACATTCTCTTCTCAAATAACATTCTCTTTGGAGAATGATTTTTCTTGAAAAGATGGTAAAAATAGTAGTTATAAGACTTTACTTGATCACTATTTACCTCTCCCCTTGGAGATACTTTTACAAGTCTCATTTTATCATTTTCGTCCAATCCTCATTAAATATTTCATTTCAATTTTAATAGTACTATTTTTGGCAAGTGAAATCTACATCTCACTTGCTTATTCACATTTATTATAAAATTAATATATAAAAAATAAAACTCACATTCACTATTTTTCTCTACAATTTTATTTACAAATTCACGATAAAAAATAGGACTACTACGGGGAACCGAAGGAAATACTTATTATATCTAACTTCACGAATATTGTTTTTTCTACCTTGAACATTTTATTAAATTAAACTTATAATTAGGACTTGGCTACAAGAAGATCGCTTCCTAAATTTGTGGCTCGTTATTAAACTAAACTTGTAACGACTTGATTACAGAAGGATCATTTGCTTGTCTCCATAAAACTCCATCATATGACACTTCATCCGTTTCTCCATTGTGTATTCTAGTTTTTCATTTTGATTTGTCCCTTATTTAATATCTCACTTCATTTTTATTATTTTTGGAAATGTGCTCACATTCCTACTAACACATTTTACCAAACATAAATTAAAGATAGCTTAAATTTTTAATTAAATTGCCAAACACACCATTTAGAAATATAACTAGCAAAAACTATGATAATCATGGGGTCATTATCAACTAACCGTAACATGAATAGTCTATCAAACGAGCCCTATAGTGTCTTGATCATAACCGAACTCATTATTAATGAGTTTCTGAGTCCTATTATGGCCAATTGATTATTAGTAACGAGCCACAATTTTTAGTACTATTAATTAGCTTATGATGCCTAATCTGAACCAAATTGATTAGTAACGGGCAGCAATTTTGTAATGACTTTGCAACCAAAATCATAACTAATGAGTTTGTGAGATCTAATCTGGGCCATATATGGACATAGCTTCCCTCACGCATACCCCATGTTATTTATTAGTGGTCATAACCTATCCATCTCTTGAATACTATCTACATCATCTCTACAATCAAATAGCTACGTTTTTGAAATTTAAACTACTTGTGTCATTACAGCATAGTGGTTGCTACCTAAGTTGAGAAAGACTTATAACAGAACCAATAAATTCATAGCTAAACATGTGCTACAAAATCAAGCCAACCCATCAACTGACAATGGCCACAGCAATGATGATTGAAACACAGAGCAATGCAGCAGAGATCCACCGTGGACCAATCTCTGGAAAGAAACTACACGAAATGCTGGACGAATTCTCCATCCCGAGATGCCTATTCGCCGGGGTGGTACGGATCGAGGAGTTCGGGTTCAACCGAGCCGCGGGGTTCTACTGGGTGAAGCAGGAGAAGAAAACGGAACGCAAGGTGGATAAGGTTGGGATGACCTACTACGACACACAGCTCACCAGCTTCATCACCCCCGGGCGCTTGTCGAAGATCACGGGTGTGAAGGCAAAGGAGATCATCCTCACACTCACGGTCACTGACATCGTTGTGGGAGTCCCATCTAGTGACAAGGTTAAGTTTGTTACTAGTACTGGTATTTACCGCGTTCACCCCATTGCGGCCTTTGAACCCGTTGTCAAAATCAACGGTAAATAGAGGCAAAAAATAAAGAGCTTCATGTAACACTAATATCTATGTGCAAATCCGGATTCGGATAACGACTTTAACTATATATGGTAGTATTGCTTTCACGTAAGAGCAACCGGTGTTTAGGTTTGTTATAAGTCTCATTTACTATGCTATTGAGCTTTTGCATAAATGGAATAATCACACTAGTGTCTTTTCTTTGTCCGTGAATTAAGTAAGCTATTTCATACCGAAGGAATATTTTGATGGGAAAATATAGCATTATTTCAAACATCTTTTTCGCACACGTTTGCTACTTCAAGTTTCAATATGTCATTTTGATTCATCACAACTTGTTTGTGAGTTGTGATGTAGGTAGAATACTGGTTACCTATAACGTGAGGAATGTATGGCCACACAACTCGCTGGTCATATCCTAAAACGAGTAAATTAAGATCAAATTACGCTTAAATAAAACAAAACAAAACAAAACACACCCTAAAATCAAATTACAATTATAGATAAGGTATAGAATACAAATATGTATAGATTTATTAGAGCATCCACAATGGCGGCGAGCGGACCGGCTAGCCGATTCCCGGCGCTGGCTGATCCGCTCGCCGAACCATTGCAGTAGGCGAGCGCCAAATCAGCGAGAAAAACGGCGAACGCACGCCGATTTTTGCGGTCGCTAGCCGATGCGCTCGCCGATCGGCTGGCCGCCATTGCAGGCTCCCGATCGGCGAGCGATCGGTCAGCCGATTTTTTATTTAATTTTCGAAACACTATATATACGCGATTTGCACGTCATTTTCATTCGCGCCACTTGTTTTAACGAGTTTTCTCTCTATCTTAATTTCTGTACAAGAACAACAACTCGAAATGGAGCACAACAACGAGTCTACTCTAGTGACGAGCGGGTCTCAAACTCCCACGGTACTACAACATTTACCCTTGGCAGCAGATGATGCCCAGAATGGCATCCGGGGGTAGTATGCCGGGATGGCAGGGGATGCAGGGCGGACCAGAGATGCCAGGCGGGCAGGGGGTACCCGGGATGCAACCCGGGATGCAGATGATGCCGGGGTGGCAGCCGGGATGCAGCCGGGGATGCAGGGGACAACGTTTATCGCCCTAGTTTTGATTTTTTGACTGCTTCTTCGCACACATCGACCCCTTCGGAGACGCAGTTCACTGGGTGTGATACTTTCTCCTTAGAGGAGTTGGGGATAGATCTCGGGGATGCAGACACTCCCGTTCAAACGGGGGGAGTAGGGTGGGGTCGGGGCGCGCCAAAGAAGAAGAAGGGCAAGGGCAAGGGCAAGAGGGTGGTCGGCGAGTCGTCGCAGCCGGCTGATGACGAGAGCCCGGCACGGAGGAAGTGGACGGATGCGGAGAACGTCGAGCTGTCCAAGGCGTGGGTTAGTGTTTGCGATGATCCCCTCGCCTCGAACAATAAGAGGATCGTCAACTTGTGGGCTAAAATAGCAGCAGCCTACAAGGCATTTTTCCCGGAGGGGAGGCCACGCAGCGGGGAGGAGTGCCGGAAGGGGTGGGACTGAATCAGGGCTGCGGTCTCCCGATTTTCGGGCTTGTACACCAACGCCCTCCGCATGCAGACCAGTGGCCAAAACTGACGAGGACTGCAAGAGGATAGCAGAGAAAGCCTTCCCCGTGCCCGGGCTTTATAAGGAGTTCACCTACTGGAACTGCTATGAGGTGCTGATGGACTCTGAGAAGTTTTGGGCAGGTGTCGATGCTGGCTGGCCGAAGATGCTGGCAGGTGATTACAGCGGCAGCGGCAGCAGCAGCGGCGGTTCCCACGACCTCCCCGAGGATGTTCATGAGTTCTCGTCCCCTCCTGCGTTTACTCGCCGCACTCGCCCGATTGGTTAATGGCGGGCGCAACGGGCTCACCAGGGGTCCCAGGAGGTCCAGTCGGCATCCCCCCTGTTGGCAGGTCGACAGCCGAGCTTGCCTTCTTCGCGCGTCAACAAACGCGGGCTCAGATGTACAAGATCTTAGCTGACTGGAAGACGGCAACTGACCCCGAGTAGAAGAGTTTTCTTCACTCAATGCTCGTGAGTATGCTGCCCGATTTGAATGCCGCTGCGGCACAGTTGGGGGGCTCAGATACCGCAGATTTGGGGGTCCCGAATAGCGGCGACAACGGCGACGACGGCGAGGAGTGAGGTGGAGGCGAGGGGACTCGTGTGTGGAGGAGGAGTTTTTTTTTAAAATTAATGTATTTTTTTAAATTAATGTAATTTTTTTAATTAATGTACTTTTTAAAATTTTAATATTATTATTGAATTTTCCCGTATCTGTGTCGTAAATTTAATTCCGTATTTTGTGTGATTGTTAATTATTTGATTTTTATAATTTTGTTTATTGTGGCTAGACTATGGCTGGCCTATTGTTTGTCCGGTTACTTGTCCTGATGATGTGGCAGGAGGAGTTTTTAGTATTGATAATGTTGTAATTGAAGTTTGTGATTAAACTATGGCTATGGCTGGACAATCTCTATTGGAAATGCTCTTATCAAATTTGTAGTTTACCTATCTCAGTTAAGTCAACTACCAACTACAATCATTATCGACGCAATAAATTCCGTCCCAATTCCGCCTGGCACATTCCCTCAACTACCCCCGCCGAGCTCGAAACACACACTAGCAATCAAGGGCATTTCCGTAACTTCGTCCACGCGCACCTCCCGATAAGAAACCCCCCTCAGCTTTGCTTTACTGATTCAATCTGTTTCAGCCTCATTTCAAAAAATCCCCAAATACACCGTCGAAATGTCGACGTCGCAGCAGATCGATTCCCACCGCGAGAACGCCGAGGTGTACCGCGGCGACGCGGCGGTGTGTAAGCAGAAGTCGAAGGAGCTGCTGGAGAAGATCAACATGCCCAAGGGGCTGCTGCCGCTGGACGACCTCGTCGAGGTCGGTCACAACGCCGAGACCGGATTCGTGTGGCTGAAGCAGAAGAAGAGTGATGAATCCGCGAATTTCTGATGTTGAAGAATGCAGGAAAATACAGATCACGACACAAAGAATTTACGTGGTTCGATTTACTGAAGTAAATCTACGTCCACGGGAAGAAAAGAGGGCAGAGTTGTATTGCTTGATCTGTTTTCTACAGCTTACAAATACAAACTTGCTATATGGTGTTTTATCTCTAGAGAGCTTAACCTTTTTCTATCTGATCTAAGTTCTATTTATACATTGAACTAAGATCGTGGCTTGCATCACCACTAATGATGGTTGTGGATGTCGTGGAGGTCCTGCATGTAGCGTAGGTCATGGCCTACGATCGTGGCCTGAGCAGACACCACGTGGTAGTGGGTGTGTTGGAAGTTGTGGAAATCCTGTATGGGTCCACTAACTCCTTGTTCGGTCGAATACTGAGACCGAACTGCTTTGGTTGCCGATCTGAGAGTAGAGCTTGATGCCGACCTGAGAGCAGAGCTTGATTGGTTGGCTCTTACCGAGCTGTAGGCTGAGGCCGAACTATTTGGTAATGCCGAACTCATACTCTTCCTTGGGCTTTGGGCTGATGGGCCGTCGGTGCTGTTGGGCTTGTTTAGTCCGTACCCCATCACTACCCCCCCCGAAAGACGAAGTGAATCACTTCGGCGAAGCGAGTCACTTCGGCGTTCTGGATAAAGGTACGGGGGAGGCTGACGTCAGGGGACGTGCCTTGCACGTGACTGCATTAAATGCGACAGTAAAATCCGGCCGTTGAATCCCGAAAAGGTGGGATTCGAAACGGTGCGACGATTTTGAAATCTTCGCTGAATCTGATAAATACCTCCCTTCTTCATCATTGAAGCACTTTTGCGACTGCTTCTTCTGCACTCTATCTCCTTTGCGTAAAAATTTCCTTCCGCTTTCAAGAATATCTTCAGAATTTCTTCAGATTTTGCAAAGAGTAAGAACCATGTCTTCTTCTTCTTCTTCTTCCGAGTTAGGTAGCGGTAGGAAAGGGGGCAAGGGGTCTTCTAGCCGGAAAGAGTCCGGAGAGAAGACTGTAGAATACTTTCACAGCGTCTTGAGTAAGGACACCGTGATATCTCTACACGAAAAATATCTTCTTCCCGGGGGGAAGGCGGTGGTTCCCGACGATGATCATAGGGCTAACGACCCGCCGGAGGGTTATGCCACCGTTTACGAAGCCTGCTTAGAATGCGGGCTTCGTTTCCCTCTTCCCCCACCTTTTGTAGAGCTTCTTGATTTTTTTCAACTCCCTTTAGGTCAGGTGACTCCGAATTCTTGGAGGCACTTGTCGGCTTTTGCTGCCGAACTCCGTAGGCTAGATAAGGATCTGTCTCTGCGGGCAATCCTTATTTTTTTCCAATTTAAAAGGAAGGGATCTTGGTTTTACTTGATCCCCTTACAGCCTTTTAGGGCATTCTGCAAAACCAAGTGGCCGAAATGGCAAAACCGCTTCTTTTTTTATAATAGGACAGCGGCTCCGGGCTTCCCCTGGAGAGGGCCGAAGTCCGTGATTCCTCATCCTCGGTTAGAACCGTTGGCCGAGCTCGAGGGCGAGCTCAATAAGATTCCTATGATTAGGAAACAATACTCGGAAACTGAGCTCGTCAAGGGCGGCCTCGTGTTCAATATCTCGTCTTCGGACGAAGAAACTGAGGGTGAGGATTTCTTTTTTATGCTTTACTGCTTTAGCAGCGAAAACTAACCTTGTTTCCTTGCTTTTTGGCAGTGTACATGCTGAATAAGGCTATCCGAAAGTCCTCCGAGCTTGAGGAGCCGGAGAAAGAGAAGGCTACCAGCTCGGCGCCTGATGCCGAGAAGAATCCGAAGAGGCAAAAGACCTCTTCGGATCCAAAGAAGCCGGAGTCGACTTCGGCAAGTAGGAAGGGGAAGACCCAGAAGCCCCCGAGAGCGCCAGAGAAAGACGTGGTCTTGGCGCCTCCTTCGGAGCATATCTGTGAGCCATTTTTATGGCCCACGGACTTCGCCGAGGTGAATTGTCTTCTTGATTCTTTGGCTTTGCTTCTGTCCTGTATTTTTGGTGCCCACCTGTTGACTTTTTTCCTTATCCATTTTCAGAGGAACGATATGCTCTCCAAGCTCGTCGCCGTCGAACTCTCCAAAGCGTCCAACGACTATGCTGAGATGCAGAGGAAATTGGCGGCTGCTTGTCACCGGGCCGAGCAGGCTGAGGCAAACTTTGAGAAAGCCAGAGCTGCTAGGATTTCGGCCCAGGATGAAGCTCAGTTTGCCAAAAACCAGCTCGTCATCCAGCGAGAGCAGACGAAACGGAGGGATGCTGCCGCCGTGGTTGCCCAAGGAGAGGGTCTCCGTGCCTACACGGAGAAACTCTTTTTGAGCAGCCAGTTCTCGGCCTTTGTCGGTAGTCTGGTAAGGCTAATTACCGATAAGGGCGAGCAGGGGGCCGACGTCGTGCTGCCTCTGTACAGCCGAGAGATAGCAGCTCGGCTTCAGAATCTGCCGCTCCTTGAGGAGCTCGCTTCATCCTCGGTCCTGCTTTCTGCAGACCGAGTCCGGAGTTGTCGAGCTGATCGGGACGAGAACCTGGAGGCTATCTTTGCCTCCGTGGGACCCGTTTCACCCGCTTCGACTTACAACGGAGAGGGTGAGGCCGAGCCGCTGGAGCAGGAGGTCGGCGATAAGCAGGCCGATCAGGAGGCGCAGCAGATCGGCTACGGTGGCGCCGAGCAGGCTGGAGAGAGCAAAGAGGCAGAGGCTGAAGCTGAAGCAGATAAGGAGAAGGAAGCTGAACCTCACCGAGAAGGCGGAGACGAGGCTAGCGAAGTATGATTTCGTCTCCCTTCTCTTAGTTTAGTTTCTTCCTTTATGTAAAATGGCCTTGAAGCCCTCCTTGTATAGAAAATTTTTTTTCTTATGAATGAAAAAATTCTTCTTTCTGCTCTTGTGTCTTCGTATAGCCTTTCGTACTCTCTTACTCCTGTTGTGGTTTACTACCTGCTCGGTAAGCTGAAATGCCGAACTGTCGTAGCTGCTTTGTATTCTTAACTCTCAAGGAGCTGGAGGTACTTCACTGGAAGCGGCTGTACTCTTCGGCTTTAGACGAAGCTGAGAAAAGAGCTATAGCTGACCAGATGAAGAATGACGAACTCTTGGCTCGTTCAATGAAGCTGGAGGCCGATAATAGGGACTTAGAGTCCGAAAAGAAGGATCTGGAGGCCGAGCTGAATACCGCCGTGGCTGAGAGGACTGCGTAT
This sequence comes from Salvia splendens, assembly GCF_004379255.2. Taxonomy (NCBI): domain Eukaryota; kingdom Viridiplantae; phylum Streptophyta; class Magnoliopsida; order Lamiales; family Lamiaceae; genus Salvia; species Salvia splendens. The sequence goes on from NC_056039.1 coordinate 31,346,573, forward strand.
GAGGATTTCATCAGCAGGCGCGGGGGAATGACCATCTCAGAAGTTCAGGAACGAGTTGACGAACTGTGGGAGGAATATCATGTACTCCGGAGGAACAATGCGCTGGAGAGCTCGGCTTGCCAACAAGTTGTGAAATCATTGCGGCGCTGGGCTTCTCGGTACGACATCGTTCTTTCCCGGCGTCCTCCAATCGAGAGATTCCTTAGGCATTTCCCGCCAACAGATGTTCATACTTCAGCTCAAACCCTTGATTCACTAGCTCAAAACCGTACTCCAAGTCAGCAACGAACTCTGGAACAGCCGGAAACGTCAAGACGAGAACAGGCTGAAGTTCGTAGAGGAGCTGTGATTATGAGTGAGCAAGATCAACAAATGCTTCGTGAAGAGACTCTTCGCCGCCGAGGTGCTAGGGCTTCCCGGGCTCAGAGAAGAGGTGGCAGGTCGATTAGAGCATCTCGTCGACCTGCTTATTCTGCAGCTGCCTGGAACGCCCGAACTCAGCTTCACGAGGATTTTGTGAATAGATGGCTCAACTTTAGCAACCCTGGACAGTAGAATAGTCCTTTGTAATAGCGTAACGCCATCTTGTAGGGTAGCGGAGTTGTGTGCCGAACAAGATTTGAAAAATGAAATTTTGTTTTCGCTTCTAACACTGTATTTACAGCTTAGCGAAAAAATTTCATCGTACTTGTCCTCGGTCTTATGAAGTAAACTTCTTTGACCGGACTTGTCTTTGGTCTGATGAAATAAACATCTTTGACCGGACTCGTCTTTGGTCTGATGAAATAAACATCTTTGACCGGACTCGTCCTTGGTCTGATGAAATAAACATCTTTGACCGGACTCGTCTTTGGTCTGATGAAATAAACATCTTTGACCGGACTCGTCTTTGGTCTGATGAAATAAACATCTTTGACCGGACTCGTCTTTGGTCTGATGAAATAAACATCTTTGACCGGACTCGTCTTTGGTCTGATGAAATAAACATCTTTGACCGGACTCGTCTTTGGTCTGATGAAATAAACATCTTTGACCGGACTCGTCTTTGGTCTGATGAAATAAACATCTTTGACCGGACTCGTCTTTGGTCTGATGAAATAAACATCTTTGACCGGACTCGTCTTTGGTCTGATGAAACAAACATCTTTGACCGGACTCGTCTTTGGTCTGATGAAATAAACATCTTTGACCGGACTCGTCTGTGGTCTGATGAAATAAACATCTTTGACCGGACTCGTCTTTGTGTTCTAATTTGGCGATTTTTGTCGCCGGGATCGAACTTTCCCTTGTCCTAATTCGGCGAGTTTTATCGCGTGGATCGGACTTTCCCAGTTAACCGAAGTGGTCTTATGCAGTAAACCTCTTTGACTAGACATGGTCGTCATCGGTCTTATGAGGTAAACTTCTTTGACCGAACTTGGTCGTCCTAATTCGGCGAGGTTTATCGCGTGGATCGGACTTTCCCTTATTGCAGTTCGTTTCAGACGAAGTGCTTATTTCTTAGGCCGAATTGTGGTCTTGTATCTTCCTTGGAAGCTTGGACTCACAGTCGTCGGCTTATTGCAGTTCGTTTCAGACGGACTGCTTGTTAAGCTGAATTGTGGTCTTGTATCCTCCTTAGAAGCTTTGACTCACAATCGTTGGCTTGTTGCAGCTCGTTTCAGACGAACTGCTTGTTTAAGCTGAATTGTGGTCTTGTATCCTCCTTAGAAGCTTTGACTCACAATCGTTGGCTTGTTGCAGCTCGTTTCAGACGAACTGCTTGTTTAAGCTGAATTGTGGTCTTGTATCCTCTTTAGAAGCTTTGACTCACAATCGTTGGCTCGTATATGTTCTAAGAAGGGGATCAGCCTTCGAAGAACAAGATACCTCAGTAACATTTGTAAGAGACGACACGCACATAGACAGACAAAACGCACAGATAAAACGCACAGAGACAAACAAAGACCAAGCAAACCAAAGAAAGCACATTGACCGAACAGAACTCAAGACTGACTGACCGGACTGTCTCTTACAAATGAAACTTTTTGAGGTTGGAAACGTACCATGTTCAGGGTACTTGTGCTCCTGACACGTGAGTCAAATTGTAAGACCCTTTGCCGAGGACTTCTGACACCCGATATGGACCTTCCCATGTGGGTTCGAGTTCGCCCAGCTTTTCTGCTCGGCTTACTTCGTTGTTTCTCAAGACGAGATCTCCCACTTGAAATTGCAGCTTCTTCACCCTTTGGTTGTAATACCGGGCTACTTGCTCCTTGTACTAGGCTGCTTTTATGCAGGCCAATTCTCTTCTTTCTTCGGCCAGATGTAGTTCGGCTCTCAGTCCGTCATCATTCATTTCTGAGGAGAAATTTAGAGTTCGGGGACTGAGTATGCCGATCTCAACCGGAATCACGGCTTCAGTGCCGTACGCCATCGAGTTCGGCTCCGGTGTGACTTCGGTCATTTCGCCTGCCTCTGACTCCGGCTGCTGTGATTGCTATGTTTGATGGTGCCGAGCTGATTGCTCGGCACTTTTAAGCGCAATCTGCGAACACACTTGCTCTTTTTCGATCACCTCGGATGACCGCTATCCCTCCTTTGGTGGGGAAGGTGTTCGGCGAGGAAGCCTCTGATCGCTACGATCGGGCTTCTTTTTGTCTTCTCTAGATGAGCTGTCTAAAGACCGTTTTCGACGGTCTGCCTCATCGGCACGAGAAAACTTGTCCGCAATGTCCCACATCTCTTGAGCTGTTTGCGGACTGCATTCCACGAGCTTTCTGTAGAGAGCTCCGGGCAGGATTCCATTTTGGAATGCCGAAATGACAAGTAGATCATTGAGATAATCTACTTGTAGGCATTCCTTGTGGAACCTCGTCATGAAGTCGCTGATCTTTTCGTCACGACCTTGACGTATAGAAAGCAGCTGAGCTGAAGTGCTTCGGGCTTCCGCTTTCTGAAAGAACCTCCTGTGGAAAGCATCCATTAGATCTCGGTAAGATCTAATGCTGCCTTGGGGGAGGCTATCGAACCACCTTCTCGCGTTCCCGATAAGCAGCTCGGGGAACAGCTTGCACATATGGACCTCATTGAGACCCTGGTTCGCCATATTATACTGATAGCGTCCCAGGAAGTCATGAGGATCCACCAACCCGTCATAAGTCATCGACGGAGTTCGGTAGTTCTGTGGAAGGGGAGTTCGGGTGATATCGTCCGAGAACGGAGTCTTCAATGCTCCGTACATGGCGAACCCGACATCTCTTCGGTATGGAGGAGATGGAGTTCTCCTGTGATTCCGGTACCGAGGATTCTTTCTCCTGGAAGACATGACACTACTGCGGTAGTGACTTTCATGTCTGGATGAGGAGGGAGAATCCGCCGTTGTCTTCTCCGGCTGTTGGCTCTTCTGCAGGAAGGTTAAGAACTCCTCCTGCTTCTCGGCCAAGAACAGCTTGACAGCTTCATTTAAATCGGGCTGCTGGGAAGACTCGGTGCGATGACTCCTGGAATGGCTTGTTCCTCCTTCGTGAGAACTGGAAGTAGATTTTTCACGAGGCTGCTTTCCAGGCCTATGGGCTGCTGGATTAGCTTCCTCATGGTTATCACGGACGGAGGCACGGGTGTTATGTGATCTGGTATGCATTTTTTTGGTAGAAGAGGATCAAAAACTCGCTTTATCACAAATTTGGTTCTCTGTTTCCCACAGACGGCGCCAGTGATGAATCCGCGAATTTCTGATGTTGAAGAATGCAGGAAAATACAGATCACGACACAAAGAATTTACGTGGTTCGATTTACTGAAGTAAATCTACGTCCACGGGAAGAAAAGAGGGCAGAGTTGTATTGCTTGATCTGTTTTCTACAGCTTACAAATACAAACTTGCTATATGGTGTTTTATCTCTAGAGAGCTTAACCTTTTTCTATCTGATCTAAGTTCTATTTATACATTGAACTAAGATCGTGGCTTGCATCACCACTAATGATGGTTGTGGATGTCGTGGAGGTCCTGCATGTAGCGTAGGTCATGGCCTACGATCGTGGCCTGAGCAGACACCACGTGGTAGTGGGTGTGTTGGAAGTTGTGGAAATCCTGTATGGGTCCACTAACTCCTTGTTCGGTCGAATACTGAGACCGAACTGCTTTGGTTGCCGATCTGAGAGTAGAGCTTGATGCCGACCTGAGAGCAGAGCTTGATTGGTTGGCTTTTACCGAGCTGTAGGCTGAGGCCGAACTCTTTGGTAATGCCGAACTCATACTCTTCCTTGGGCTTTGGGCTGATGGGCCGTCGGTGCTGTTGGGCTTGTTTAGTCCGTACCCCATCAAAGAGCAAGACGCATTACTTCAAAGGCATCGGCCGCAGCGTCTGGTACGACGCCGAGGTCACGGCCTTCGTCTCTGATCGCCGGATGAAGCGCCTCACCGGCGTCAAGAGCAAGGAGATCCTGATCTGGGTCACTATCTGCGATATTTCGATCAAGGACCCTGAATCCGGTAAAATTACGTTTGGCACCCCTACCGGAATCTCCAGAGCTTTTCCGGCGTCGGCGTTTGAAGAGGAAGAGGAGAAGAAATGATAGGTTATGTTTATGACTGCTTTGAATAAATCTGGTTAATTTCTGTGCTTTTAACTACTTATGGACTATGGCTGCTTCATATTTAAGCAAGTTCTTAACGCAATGCGTAACAAAACTGAGGAAGGTGGATCACACGAATTTAGTGTATCCATATTTATGGGACCATAATCATAATGGCAAAACTACCACTAATCAATGTTTGTATACCATCTTGAAAACAATCCAGGTGATCTCTACAACTTTGCAAGTCCACCGTTCCCCAACTACAATTAAAAAAAATACTCCTTCGGTAATCCACCAACTAAATAGCTATTTTGGATTGTCCATGATTTATTGAATCATTTATTTTATTTCATTTTTAATATATGAACTCCACATTTTTACTAACTTTTTACATTTACAATCCATTATAAAACTAATAATCCCACATTCCACTCTTTTTTTCTCCCTTACTTTCTTCACAAAAGTCAAATAATTTCTTAAAACTCATCCATAATCAAAGGGCTTTTTAAATGGTGGATGAAGATATTATGATAAGTAACTTATATAAGCATAATACGTGAACACTACGTTTATTTAGTTTATATTAATATTATTGCGTATTTTGAGTTATATAGCATTTAGTTTGATTATATTATTTTTAATACAGTAGCTGTTATTGAACTATGATAACTAACTTATATAAGTATCATATGTGAGCACTATTTTTATTTAATTTATAGTACCCCATTTATTATTGTTATTTTGTTTTATACATTAAATTTGATTTCAATGTCTTAAAAGTTTTTATTGAACTTAATAGCAGCTGTTAAAATAATAGAATAAAACTAAATATATATCTCCAAACAATTGGTATGAACTATTCACATATTTCATCACTTCATGTAGCATAACATATCTCTTATATACATTAATTTTTCAAAGCACCTTTTTATCATAGTCATTAGTCATTGTAATTATAATTTTGTCATTAGCAACACTTTACAAGCTCGAGCATTCAATTCTCAAACCACTTTGTTAAAATAAAATCTAGCATGCTCTATAATTTGACATCTAGCATCTTAAACATGTAGAGGCTTTCAAGTCCCTTAGTAAATAGCCCTTTAATCTCAGTAAATTTAAATGCTTAAAATGGTTAGGGGCGGCATAAAGAAATTTTTAGCCAATATTATATCTATTCTATCACCTAAAAATGCCTTGGAATAGTATAGCAAAATTTATTTAGCCTTCAGCATACAACAGTTGTTGCCCTACTAACTAAATTAAATTCTTAGAATAAGTAAAACCCTTAAATGAAGGTGATGAATGTCCACATATCCAATTTCTAATCTCAAAACTGCACAAAACTAATCAATGATATAGCCTGCCAACAATTGGAAGTTTTTGTGGAGTTAGGGCCATTTTTCCCTTAAAGCTTCTAGCTTTGCTTTTCTCTCAAACTCTATTTCATGCTCTCTCCTTATTTTCTCACTTCTTGAACACACCTACAAAAACTGAAAGGAGTGTGTGTTTGTGTGTTTATATAGGCAAAAAAAATTGAGGCGGCTAATTTAATTGTTAAAGACTAGATGCCAGGGTGAGGAGGCTGCCTTCATTTTTGACTAATAATGGAGTGAGACTGTTTGGTCAAGAAAGGCTGGTGAGTCAGCTGCCGAGTTTGACTAACACAAATAAGAATTGCTATAGTCCACAAATCTTTCATACTGATCAATCATACCCCAATAATTATGTACTACTACTATATAAATGCTACTTAGAAAAAGGGGACGCCAAATCTGGGAAGGTCTCAAAAACATGGAAACACCTTCAATTCTAGAAACTCAGAGCAAAGGAGCTGAGATTTACCAGGGAGAAGCATGCAAGGAGAACCTTGGGAAGCTCTTGGAGGAATTCTCTGTGCCGAAAGGTGTGTTCCATGTCGGTGAGGTCGAGGAGGTTGGCCTGAACCGATCCACGGGGTTTTTCTGGTTGAAGCAGAAGGAGAAAACGGAACACTACTTCCCAGGCCTAGGGAGTATGATATATGATTCGCAGATCACATCCTCCATCGATCAATCTCACTTGAAGAATATCACAGGACTCCAGGCGAAGCAGTTCTTCATCACGGCTACAGTCAGCGATGTACACGTTGGGGTCACCTCTGACGACACAGTCAAATTTACCACTACACTTGGTTTGTCCCGCAACCAGCCGATCTCTGCCTTTGAACCCGAAGATGAGAACAAGAGCATCTGATAGAAGCAGAGTTGATCCATTTAGAAAGCCGACAATATAAATTATTTCTTGTTGCTAATTTCTCTATTCCATGTGCAATAAAAGAAACTGAAATTGTTTCTTTTTGACATACAACAGAGTGTACTCGGTTCAAAATAGTAAAAGTCCTCTTCTTCATAACAATTCACATGAAAAATGAACATAAAGTAAAGTCATGTGGTAGAACCAACACCAGGCTTAAACAACATATACATGATCAAGAACTATTTAGAATCTAACCAGGAAACTGAGACAAACTCGTTGGAGGCTAGCTCTGAAATTGCAGTAGAAAGAGCAAAGTTACCTCATTTTAAAGGCAGTCCAATCCAAACAGAAACTTATGTTGCTCAAGATACCCACTATGGTGTATTTTTTGTCCCTTTATCATTTCTAAACCGGTCACTATAACACCCAAGGACTTTGTAGTCCCACACGATCTCGGATATCTTGTCTTGAGGCAAACATAAACCTTGTTGTTTAACTGATTTGTTGAGTTCACAGAAAAATTTTGCATCTTGTAATCTGATATACTCCTGGAACAACTTCTCATGTTCAGGCACCCAATTCCTAGGGAAAGGTGTATAATCACAAGATGGGATCAACGACATGTGAGAAAATTGAACGCCTTCAATGGAATCAACAAGTCCCATTCGCAAGAGGTCAGAGTACTCAGGGGCAGAGTTGTTAGTACTTTCCCTCAGTGGACGGCTAAGGTCTCGTGCAGCAATCTTATACACCTTAGCACGGGATTTCAATCGATACCTTGCAGCATATAACTTAGCCAGAGAGCTTCGGATGACATAGGCACAAAACCCAATGATTTTCTTCCTGTTATCTGCATATCTGTACCAATCAGCCATAGTCTCCAGTAATTTATTCATTTGGGAATTGGTGTGCGCCTGGCCTGAATACAGCATAGGTGTGCAAGGTAGTGGCTCGGGGTCTTTATCACCCTTAAGAAAGGCAAGCCGCCTGAACTGGCGTATACATTGTTGGAGGCTAGCAGTAACCGAAAGCAAAGTCCCAACACCTTTCTCGCTCACAATGTTTCCACCACTTCCAGTGTAACGAAGAGTTGGATGTATAACTCTACGGCATATAATATGATCAAGAAACTGAATGCCCCTTGATATATGCTCAATTTCCACTTTTGAATTGTCCAACCTAATCCCAAATGTTCTGTCACAAAACTCGATTATTTCCTTCCTAATTGCCACAGCTTCCTCTCTAGGACCCCTTATACCAATTAGAAAGTGGCCTGCATACCTAATATAATCCATTTTCCTAGTTTTCTTCTTCCCACTCGAGGGTACAAACTCTGGCCAAGAAGGATTATGACAGCCATCATTTATCGAATACTTCCATATCGAATCAGTCTCACATGGCTTAAAAAACTCTACTATCTTACTTTCCATCATATGATCCAGCTCATTCAGACAAACATTCATCAGCAGAGGGCTCAAAATTCCACAATAGCCATAAGTAGGCACCTCTGCAGCCTCCTCGGGAGAGAAATCGTAAAACGCCCTCAACCAATAAGGGTCGGGCTTAGGCTTGTCATCGTTCAATATCCTCTTCCTCGTCTGCCCCTTCTTTCTTTTCTTTCTACTGACATTCTTGCCATCATCTTCCAATTGCTTGTGATTTTTCCCTACCTCTCTCATCCCAGATTTAATCAAGCTCAATACCTTCTTATCTTTCACAGATTCTCCAACACATCCCAATACAACACTAGGATTTACATTACTAAAAATCTCACTTAAATCGCCTCGTATAAACCACAAGTAGCCAGCAAAATTACTCCTGATTGTTCTAATAACAGTGTGAGGGTTCCTACCTGGACGGAAAGCGTGGGATTTCGCAGAAAATAGCGGCTCAAAAACAGGTTCCAGAATCATCAACAGCACCTCCTGAACCACCCGGTCCTGAAACGGGGGATCGCCAGAGCTCAATATGGATTCAATTCTCCGTCTGGAGAGTAACGCGACGGGCTTCTCCTTGGGGCTGCGGATGAGCTGCTCGAGCTTCGAATTCCATCGGAACTGGCAGTGAAGGACGGCATCCCGGAGGGAGACAAGGCTGGAGAGCGTGTGGGAGGGAATTGCGTTTTTGGGAGGGTAGGAGCCGGTTGCATGAGCGCAGGCGCGCTGATAGGCGAGGACCCAGAGGTCGAGTTTTGTGAGGAAGCCGGTGAGGTTTTGGAAGGGCTTTCTCGTTTGGGAGAATGATTTGACCCAGAGGTCTGATAGAACTTGGACGGGATCCTCTTTGAGTAGGGCGTATGGGTCCTGCTTCGGCGTTGGTGGCTGTGGGCGGCGGTTTAGGTGGTGGGAGAAATGGCGGCCGGCGGAGGGGAAAGCGCTTATGAGGTGTTTGATTTTTGGTCTCAGTGACATTTTTTTACTTTGGAGGTCAGCTGACTGAATTTCATGTTTTCAATTTATTCACAGTTTATATGTTAATAGAATTTTTTTCAATAATTTTTCTAATTTATATGAAATTTTTTATTGAAATTTCATTTAAGCTTCTGAATTGTAATTCATATTTTTTTTCATTTCGAAAATAGCTGTTATAATAGTCTCATTTAATTATTCAAAACTTCAAAATAATTAAAAAGACTATATAATCTCAATAAAGATTTCATGCGTACGATTAGTTCTCGTCTTCTCGACTTCATTATATAAAAGTTCTAATCAAGGATGCCGAAATCGCTACCGCATTCAATGATATTCTAGGTCCGTGTTGTTTCCTTCTAGATTTTATAGCTTGCTGTTTTTCTCAATTTCTATTTTTAATGATTAAAAAAATTAATCAATTTTGGATGATGCCGTTGTTGACTTTTATTTCTAAGTAGAAATTGTTCATTGTAAGAGCATCCACAATAGTGGACGAGCGACCGGCGAGCCGCTCGTCCGTCGCGCTCATCTACTATTGCGACCGGCGAGCGCTCGACGGACGATCCAGACGGACGAGAGGTCGTCCGTCGGATAACGCGGACGTCCGTCCTCTCGTCCGCTATTGTGGGCGGTCGACGGACGCGGGACGTCCCGACGGAAGAGAGCATTTTTCGATTTTTTTTTCAACTCTATATATTCGGCTCGTTGTACTTCATTTCATTTGCACCACGAACCGACTAAGACCCCCGTTTCGGCTAGCGGCAAACTATACAAATTTAAGGCATACTAACATATACTTTGTTTAAATTGTTTTTTTTGTTGCATGGTACTATTTTAATTTTTTTTATTTAATAAAATTCTTATTGAACTTTCTTCGCCTATATTCGTGTCGAAATTTTAATTCCATAATTGCGTATTTGTGAATTTTTATTATTGTGCTTGTCCGCCGAGATGTCCTAGTGCTTGTCTGCTATTGTGCACTGGGATGTCCTAGTGACGTGGCAGTGAGATGTCCTAGTGACGCGACAAAAGGTGTTTTTGGATTTCCTAGTGGTTGTCCGTCGGGATGTCCGCCCTATTATGAATGCTCTAAGAGGCATGTACAAGGGTCGAAAACCGCCGGTTCAGGGTCATGAACCGGCGGTTCAAGGGTCAGGGAATGTATGAACCTGAACCGGCCCGCCTAGCTCCCGGCGGTTCCGGTTCCGGTTCAAAAAACCGGCGGGTTACGGGGCGGTTCAAAACCGCCGGTTTTCGGCTTGAACCGCCGGTTCCGGGCCAGTTCGACGGTTCGACGAATTTTTTTTTTTTTTTTTTGCATTTTTCAACTTTTCAATTTTAATCAACTTACATTACACTTTTCAAGTTTGTTTTTTTATGAAATGTGAGTAAATAAAATTGAAAAAAATACGGATAAAGTTGCAATTTTATTGAAATTGCATGTTTACAAATTACACGTTACAAGTTACAACAATTACAAATTGAAAACATATGGCGGTCTTGAAGTCTTAAACAAAATTTAAATACAAATGAGACTACTAGTGAAGAACTAATTACAAATGACAAGAAACGATGTTGAAGTTCTTAAACGTATAAGTGTATTATATATATACTCTTAACCGGCGAAGAAGATCTTTCTACATAACTAAATTAAGGACACATTTAGCAATTCAACTTTAAATGTTGAGTTTCGTCTAACAATCAACAAATATAGTAGAATTGTCAAAAGTTTCCCTCATTTAGCCGTATAGAGAAATATACTTCATCGACTAGAGTATATACAAATACAATTATGTAATTGTTTTTGCATATACAAAAACATATGGCGGTTCAACCCTAAACCGGCGGGTTGTCCACGGTTTCCGTCAGAAAACCGCCGGTTTCTGACCGAAAACCGGCGGTTTCTGACCGGTTTTGCAGGCTTACACACTGACCCTACGGCCTAGCCTCTGAAAAGTTGCCGGAACCGTCAGAAACCGGCTCCCGAACCGGCGGTTTACCCCGACAAACCGGCGGTTTACCCCTCAAACCGGCGGTTTACCCCGCGAACCGCCGGTTCCAACGGCTATACTAAACCCCTACGCGAACCCTACGAACCCCTAACCTACGAAACACTATTTAACCCTTTGAACCGGCGGTTCGAACCGGCGAACCGCCGGTTCAGGTTCAATATATTGCGGAACCTGAACCGGCCCTTCTGCCGGTTCAACCCTCCGGTTCCGGGCCCGGTTCCGGTTCATGAACCTGCGGGCCCGAACCGGCGGTTAACCGCCGGGCCGGGTCGGTTTGTGCATGCCTATCTAAGACCCTATTAAGTTCATCATTACTTTGTTGTTAGTTCATATATTTTTTAGATTGTTTAGTTCATTTAAAAAAACAAATTTCGTATAATGAACTTAAAATAATGTTCTAATGACTTTAATTGTGTTTTATAATGATATGTTTTATTTGGTTCTGCTTTTAACACGATCTCACGCACGTGATCAACACGAAACCAATTTTAAATGACCTAGTTCATTTTAAAATTCAAATTTCCAAGGTTGAACTAAAATCATGACGCGACCCCACACTTTCATAGGCATAGTAAATAAAGCCATAAAGATCTATTGATTACAAAGAGACATAATCACAACTAATCCAGCCACAATAAACCAAGAAAAAAAAGGGGGAAAACGTGAGTATTATTTGTCCATATATTCATTAAGAAAAAGAAAATTGATAGAAGAATGATACCAGTGCAGTGTACCATGATCATAATAACTTGAAATTGTTAACGTAACGTCTACAATAATCTTCATAATCTTTATGATAGTTGTATTCGTAAAATTCAAATCTGGGGGTAGAAGGATCAAATGGATCTTCGCCATCGCAATTAGGCCACGGTATATCACTGATAGAGTCATTGGGAGTTTAAGATGTTTAATATCTGACGACATCTTTCCCCCAAATCCCCTTCAAGATCGAGATCAAAACATCATAATCTTTATGATAGTTGTATTCGTAAAATTCAAATCTGGGGGCAGAAGGATCAAATGGATCTCCGCCATCGCAATTAGGCCACGGTATATCACTGATAGAGTAATTGGGGAGTTTAAGATGTTTAATTTCTGACGACATCTTTTCCCCAAATCCCCTTCAAGATCGAGATCAAAACATCGCCGGATGTCAAGTGATTCAAGGCGTGGACAACCACGAAGGATGGCTTCCAGTCCTTCATTCCCAATCCAATGTGCAAAGAGTTGGAGATGATGCAAATTAGGCATGCTTTTGCTGATTGCAAAAGCATACAGATTCCGATGGTACACTGCAATAAAATCATCATTGAACAATGTCTTAACCACGTACTTAAATCCGTTGCATGAGAATGATTTCAACATTGGGCAACAATAGCCAATAGCTTCGATCTGACATCACCAATAATTTTTCTAATAGTGAGATGTAATTCTTCCGAATGTACGCTTTGAAAACATCCTAGTTGCAACATCTCCTGTTATGTTAAAGCAAGTTCTAAGTTTAAGGCGTTTGAGATTTGATGATCTGTCAAACAACAACAAAAGATTAGACCAATTTAAAAATCATGAATGACTCTCAACGACTTGTTTAAGTTTTTTACCGCTCAGTGATGTACTCCAGGAGTGTGTCACCGCCGAAATACTGAATGGTGAGGTCGACCAATTGTCCCTGGCTACGATCCACTGCGCAGCGGCACATAACAGTATACTTGTTGAGGTGAGGACTTTGCTTTTTGTCGGAGAAATCGATGACTCGCCACAAGGAGGGATCCTTGCAGACCTTCCACCAGGTGGTACACACTTGCTGCGCACTTGTGAGCATCCCCTCCGACCCCAGCCTCTGCAGTATATCGGCCGTTACATCCCAAGGCAGTTCAATCCATTGCGGAGGCGGAGGGACATCAATATTTCTATGAACCAGAGAGGCATCCATGTATGGAAGGGAGCAAGGATATAAGGGTTAGTATTTTGCAGAGAGAATTGGTAAGGATAATATTGCAAGTGATGTGTAGAGAATAGAATAGGCAAGGAAGGGAATATGGAGAGAATGGGTGACAATATTGTACTAGTTGAATGGATGTTGGTAGAGTATAAGTATAACTGGCCATGGCGGAAGTGAATTAATGGAGTAGCTATGAATAACATAACTCTATGATTTATAGATAATTAGATCATTGTAACTTTATTATTAGTTCAATAACGTAATCTGAATCTTAATATGACCTAGTTCATTTTTAGATTGATTAGTTCATTTTAATATTCGGATTTCCTATAATAAACTAAAAACGATTTTATAATACCCTTATATTCTTTTATAATGACCTATATTATTTAGTTCTGCGTTCTATTTCAAAAGTTGTTCCAAAAAGTTGCAAATGATCATGTGGGATAATTGAATGACTGAAAATGGTGATATCAATGGAGAGTAAATGCACAAAAATGTCCCATAAAAATTTTGGTGCATTTTGGACAGTAAATAGGTCCAAAAAGTGCAAAAGTACTAAAGTGTAGGGATAAAAAAATATTTTTAAAGTATAGGGATAGTAAATGTCCATCGCTGAAAATATATGGCCCTAAAATGTAGTAGTTCACTATTTTTTAAATGGATCAACTCAATAAAGTTAAATATTCAAAAAGTTTTGCTTGATTTGATGAATGTAATGAGATGAATCAGGGCATTACGGCAAATCGTGAGCTTCATCTGGTGTTAGTGCTTATAATTTATTTTGTTTGATGACATCTATTTTGTTGATATTGGCTAGGTATCGGTGTGTGGTTAGTAGACTGGGTTAATTTTGCTAGATGTGGATTTGACCAGGTCAATTGAATTGGATTAAAATGTCACAAATAAGGTGCCATAATATATTGTAAAATGTAAAACAAAAATTTAACTATTAAAAAGACAAACCCTATTGAACACACTATAACAAAATATCAACTCGTATTGTCAACCACAACGGAAGCAACTAATCTTAGATTTCAAACTTAATTGGCACAACTATTAAATCTAAGCAAAAGTATACTAAAAGTATACTAAAAGTGGTGATCAGTAATCCGACGACGAGGATGCAACACTGACGGGAATAACAAAAGATCAAACTGCAAAAGAAAACAGGTAAAGTAATGAGCTTTGACAAACCCAGTAGCATATTCTTCACTATAAAATCTATTTCTCCAATGAAGGTCATATGTTTTTATAGTAAAGTGTCTTAACATCTCATAACTAATTATTATTTGGATTTCTTTTATTCATTTTCATGTCAAACAATTTCATATTTATACCAACTTACGAATCATTATTATATATTCAAGATCACCCAATTGCATAGTATAACATTATGTTGAAATCAAATATAACATATAGTCATCCCATTGCATTATATAGCTCATAATAGGGCGAAAGCCAGATCATACTATATGGTCCTTATAGGACAAGCATCACATTTCTATTTAGGAAAAGAAATTCACTCTAATGAGGTGGGATCCCTTATCCATTAAAAATATTTCAATTACTTTTTTTTATCTAATTCATTTTTTTTATCAATTGGATATTAAAACTCGTGTCCCTTCAAAAGTTCATATTAATGTTCTAGAATTTATTTTCATTATCTATTTCTTAATTTTTTATTTGTGGCCAATTTTTATTATGAGTGTGTTTCTAGTATCTTAAAATATTTAATAAAATTTCTGGATTATACTATAAACAAGTGAACAAATTTAAAACGCAGATTTCATATTCTTTCTAGATTATTCTATATTTTAAAATTACGCGACACAGACATATGTATTAAATGTATGTTTGTTTCACCATTTAGTAATATTACAAAAATAATATCTAATTCGAAGATCTTTATTCATGTAGTAACAAACATAGAAAAAATTAACATTTTAGATGAAAATTGGCCATCTAGTAAATATTAAAGGACTAACGGGTGGAATAGTTAAAAAGTTATTTTTTTTATTCATTAATATTCATACACAAAACAAAAATGTATTTTATTTATAAATTTTTTCTGTAAGTACGTGTTCTTGATATAACTAGGAGCTATCTAAGCGGCTAAAATGTTAGGAGAGGTAAGAGGCCCGTTGTATTCAGGAGCTATGGTATAACAACATAAAATCCAATACACTGGTACCCTAGCACAAGCCAGTGGTGCGTCGGGCAAAGGCTGTAATGGCAAATATTAGGCTGCCGGTGGGAATACTTAATAAATATCATTTTCTCAATTATCATGTCCAAAAAAAACTCCGAGAGTATGAGGTTTATC
The DNA here is from genome assembly GCF_004379255.2 of Salvia splendens. NCBI lineage: Eukaryota > Viridiplantae > Streptophyta > Magnoliopsida > Lamiales > Lamiaceae > Salvia > Salvia splendens. Next base: position 31,362,057 of record NC_056039.1, read on the forward strand.
ATTGAAATTTTAATTAACCTACTGAATTGTGATATGAGGTGTTATTATTTTATTTTGAAAATTAATTTTTTTATTAAAATGATAGTCAAAATTAATCCTTCATCCTTTCACCAATAACTTTTTCATCTTGTCATTTTCGTCCGTTCACCAACAAATTTCTCATTTGCTTTTTCACTGTTTTTGGAAATGGACTCCACATTTCACTAACTTTAACTCACTCACATTTTATTATAAAACTAATACACCATCCGTCCGCTATTATAAGTTTCATTTGAGTTCGCCACGGGTATTAAGAAATATGAAGGAAAGTAGTGGAAAAAAGTAGTGGAATGTGTGACCTATTTTTATATATTAGTTTTTAATAAAATATAAATGAAATGAGTTAGTGGAATATGAGATCTGCCTATCATTAATAGTAAAAGTGAACTGAGATTTTTAATTTTTAATGGCAGACAAAGGTAATATATCAAAGTAGGATCCACCTTTCACTGACTTTTTCAACGCACTTTCTACCACTACATCCTTAAAACCCGTGTTCGGTCAAATATGTTTTTTTTTAGTGAACTACAAATTTGGCTCCTGAAAAATGAAGTTTGCACATTTTAGGTCCTTGAACTTGAAAAATTATCACCAAAGATTCCTGAAAAGTTATTAATCACATTGCATGTCCTTCTCTATTTATTATTTCTCATTTTGCCCCTGAACCTTTTGAGAGCTTACTTCATCCATCTAATTTTATTGATATTTTATAAATTCAAGTTTAACATGAAGTACCAGTTTTTTTAGTTTTAATTTATATAAAAATACAATGTACATATAAATTGATAATAAGTGAAATATATGATTACATTTTTTAAAATATTATACATATATATAAATATAAAAATAGACCCTAGATTATATTATATGATCGTTAATTTCTTTAAAGTTGCGGTAAAAATATTGCCAACCGACTAAAATTTTGAAAAATAATTTATAATAGTATTTTTTAAAATAGACTAAGAATTAATTTATTTATTGATTACTAACACTAAACTACATATAATGCTATTATTATAAATATTTATCTGAACAAATAATAATAACAAAAGTCAATAAACATAAACCCATATTAATTATGTATTTACAATAAAATTTAGGGAAAAAACTATTTATAATAATAATAATAATAATAATAATAATAATAATATCTAACATTGTGGTGTATACATCTAAAAATATACTCCATCCGTTCTATTACATATGATACATTTCTTTTGGGCACAAATTTTTAGCTAGTGGTTAAATGAAGAGAAAATAAAGTATGAGTGAAAAAAAAAGTAGAGAAAAAGTACGAGAGATGCTAAAGTAAGAGAGAGAGATAGAGTGTTGTTTTTCCGTTAAAATGAAATGTCTCACTTATAATGAGACGACCCAAGAAGAAATATGCCTCACTTCTTGTGGGACATGGAGAATATAAATACTTAGAGCATCCCCATCCGTGCTCTTGCCAAAGAGCACGGATGTGGACCCGGACCCACTTTTATTACTTTTTACTCCCTGCTCTTAGGCAATAGCACAACACCCACATTCATGCTCTTCTGCAATGACATGCTCAAGGGTCTCACCATTCTATTATTCAATTTAAATAAAAACATTTCCACATTATTAGAATGCATTAAAAATACCCGGAATACTATTGCAAATTACTAAAAAATTAAAAATTACATAATTCAAATCCTAAAAATTAAAATTTACATAATTAAAATCCTAAAAATTTAAAATTACATAATTAAATTCATAAAATTAAAAAAACCCACTACTCGTGACCGAATTTCGCCCAAATGTGTTTGATTAGGTCTTCTTGTAGCTCAGTGTGGGTTCGGGTATCGCGCATTGTGCGTCTTGTTTCGATCCTCTCGCCCACCGTCGTATGCACACCTCGGCGTGGGGGAGACCTCGCGGTTGAGCTTCCGGCTTCATCCTCGTCGTAAAAGTTAGCCGCCCTCGGTCCTTCGTCAGCTATAATCATGTTGTGCAAGATAATACATGTGTACATGATGTCGACGATATTGTTAACGTACCACAGCCGAGACTGGGCCTTCACAATGTTGAATCGGCCTTGAAGGACCCCAAAAAGAACCCGTCTCGGGTCTTGCGGGTTGCTGAATGTCTTCACGAAAGTTGACCACCTTGGGTAGATACCATCAGCGAGATAGTAACCCATGTGGTATGCATTTTCGTTGACGGTGAAGTCGATTGCCGGTGCTACACCATTCAAAACATCATTGAAGAGTGGTGAAGAATAGAACAAGTTCAAGTCGTTGTTGGATCCGACAACACCGAAATATGCATGCCAAATCCATAGGCGGTAGTCGGCGACCGCTTCAAGGATAAGCATTGAGCCGCCGCCTTTGTGGTCACTTAAGTATTGCCCCCTCCAAGCAGTCGGGCAATTCTTCCACTTCCAATGCATGCAGTCAATGCTGCCAAGCATATCGGGAAAACCGTGGACTGTTTCGTGAAGATTAAGCAACCGTTGACAATCATCGGTGGTGGGTGCCCGAAGGAATTCCTTACCGAAAGCAGAACGAACGTCGTCGCAAAAATTTTCAAGGCATAGGATTCCAGTTGACTCACCCACATGCAAATACTTGTCGAAGAGGTCAGCCGTTTGCCCATTAGCAAGTTGTCGGATGGCACAAGTACACTTCTGCAACGCCGAGAGACTTTGCCGACCGGTTGCGTCTCTAGTTGATTGAAAGTATTCAACACGGACGGACAATGTGTTGACAATACGCATGAACAACCATTTTGACATGCGAAAACGGCGCCGGAAGTAATCCTCCGGAAATCGCGGCTGGTCAGAAAAATAGTCGGCAACGAGCCTTTCGTTGGCTCCCTCCCGGTCACGAGGGATGTAGCGGCGAATTGATCTAGTTGGTCTAGGAGGAGGGGCGGGGGTAGTGGCAGCGACATAGGCTTCATACGGGGCACGATATTGTTCATAGTATTCTTGTTCATCGCGCTCCGCTTCAGCCATGATATCGGTGAAATTCATTTTAAGAGAGGGTTTGAGTGAGAGAGGAAGATGTAGATGAGTTGTATGAAAAAATATGAATGAAAGATGAATGGGCGATGATTTGATGTAAAAAATGGATGATGAATGTGTATATTTATAGATGATTTTGGGAATAAAAAAATTATAAAAAATTAAAAAAATTTCAAAAAAAAAACAGTAATAAAACGGCCATATATTTGGGAATCTGATTTTTTTTTTATTTTTGGTATTATTTTCGATTAAAAAAAAAATAAAATTGCCAACGGCAAATCAGGCGCCGCCACGTCAGCTGCTCAGCGGCACGGACGTGCTCGATGCATCGAGCAGCGCCGTGCCATCGGCGGGAGTACAGCAGCAGCGACAGCAGTGCTGCGCCAGCGGCACGGACGCCGTCCGTCGGCGCGAGCACCGCTACGGATGCTCTTATAGTAATCATTTTAAAAAAAACTAATGTGTGTTTTTTAAATTTTGGAGTATATATTTTATTTTTATATAAATTGAAAATTGAAAAAAATATGTAATGTTAGATTTAAATTTCTAAAATACTAATGAATTTAGATTAACGTTAAGGAGTTCAAAGGGCAAAATTGGAAAAAATAAATGGAGAAAAACCTTAAATGTGATTAATGATTTCCTGATTTTCGAGTTCTTTACATTGTTAAATTCTCTAAATTCTATCCTACATCGACGTGGTAAAGATCTCATCTAATTTATATAAGTATGGATAACCCTCCTCCTTATAAAACTTTTTAAGGGGCGAGTGACCCATTTCTAATATGGTATCAGAGCGGACCCAAGTCGTTGATGATTTTCTCTTTATCTCTTATCTACCTCACGAGTGGAAGACCGATGTCATTTCCGGCCCACATCGATGATGGTTCTCTTATCTCATGCATCACGAGTGGACCTAAGTCGATGATTACTTTCTATCTACCTCACGAGTGGAAGACCGATGTCATTTCCTGCCCACATCGATGATGGTTTCTCTTATCTCATGCATCACGAGTGGACCTAAGTCGATGATGATTTTCTCTTTATCTCTTATTGTTGGGATTTACGCACACAAGGCTTTCACACACTCAAGGAGATCACACACACACTCACTGTTGTATGAGATCACACAATGCAGAAACACACACACTGAACCTTTGAGTATTGAAGATGATAATCTTGGAGAGAAACTGGAAAACTCTTTATTGATAAAACTACTCTAAACTACATACACGGTTATGAGCTATTTAAAGCTCTACAAACAAGTAGCAACTGCTACTAACTAACTACAACAAGGATCAAGAAAACAAGAAGAATAACCGCTACACCTCGGCTAACTAACTGCTTCTTCCTTCTCGGCTCAGACCGAACTGGTTGCTTCTTCCTTCTCGGCTCAATACCGAACTCCCTTCTCGGCTCAAGACCGAACTCTCTTCTCGGCTCATTCCAGCTCAAAGCCGAGCTTCCTTACCGAGCTTCCTTACCGAGCTCCCTTCTAGCCGAGCTTACCGAACTCCTTTCTAGCCGAGCTTACCGAACTCCTTTCTAGCCGAGCTTACCGACTTCTGCCTTTTTCTTCCAACTGAAATGAGCACTCCATTATTACAATTCTCCACCTGAGGGCTCATCTCAGTTCTTGCACAAACATTGATCAACTTCTTGCAATGATCAAACTTGTCTCTATCCTTATCAGTGGTCTCAATCTTTCTTTTAAACAACCACTTACAGCTTACCAGCCTCCTTTCCTTACCATCTGTACTCAGCTTGGATTTGTCCACCAAAATCCATGTTTTGTTCTTGAGTAAAGACTCTATTTCCTCATTCATGGCTTCAATCCATCTTTCTCTATCTTTACTCTGCATAGCTTCTTTATATGTGAGTGGATCTGCGCCATCAATACTTTCAGCTGCACACAGAGCATAATACACAACATCAGAGAACTTTGTTGGTGGCCTTGTTTCTCTTCTAACTCTGTCCCTTGCAAGCTGATAGTCTCTGATAGAGTCTGATATAGACTCACCAGCCTGGTTGCCCTGAGTTGGAGCCTCTTCTTTATCTGAATCAGACTCACTCCCTGAGTCAATAACTCCACCTGCTCCTAGGCCAACCCCCACAGGCTCCACCTTGAAGAAATCACCCTCATCTTCACTGGAGTCCAGCTTATCTTTCAGGTATGGCATCTGATCCTCCAAGAACACCACATCCCTACTCACCAAGACCTTCTGCTTACCGGGCTCAATACACCAGAGCCTATACCCCTTAACACCCCTCTGATACCCCAACATAATACATTTCAGAGCCCTAGCTTCAAGCTTGCTTTGCCTAGCATGAGCATAGGCCACACACCCAAACACCTTGTACTTTGAGTAGTCACTATGAGCTCCATACCACATGTAATCAGGAGTTTCAGATTTCAGGGCAGTAGATGGGCATTTATTGATGAGATAGGCTGCTGTATACACAGCCTCACCCCAGAACCTGCTGCTCAAACCAGAACCAAGAAGTAGGCACCTCACCCTCTCTAGGATTGTCCTATTCATCCTCTCCACAACACCATTTTGCTGAGGATTACCAGGAACAGTCCGGTGCCTCTTCATACCCTTCTCTTTACAAAACAGATCAAACTCAGCAGACAAGAACTCTAGGCCATTGTCTGTCCTTAAGCATTTAACACTTCTACCCTTCTCTAGCTCAACCTCCTTACACCATATCTTGAACTTTGTGAGTGTTTCAGATTTTTCTTTAAGAATATATACCCACAACTTCCTTGTATAGTCATCAATGATAGCTAGATAATACTTTCCTCCACCAATTGAACACACCGGTGAAGGCCCCCAAAGATCACTATGTATGTAGTCTAAAGGGGCTGTAGAAGAGTGAATACCTGTAGGATAGGGTGCCTTCTTTGCTTTTCCAAGTATACACTGCTCACAGGGGTTCATCTTGTTGAAATCTCCAGAGATCAGACCCTTCTTGATGAGTTCTTTCAAGCTTCCTTCAGCTGGGTGGCCCAATCTCTTGTGCCATAGCATTATGGAATCATCTGACACTGCATTGCTTTCTCCATCAACAGCCTTAGCCTTCAGGTAATAGAGAATATGCTCTCTGTCAGCCTCCATCATCACTGCATCTCCAGATTTAACAAACAATTTTCCTTGACTCATCAATATGGTGAACCCCCTCTGCTCCAGCATTCCCAATGAGATGAGGTTCCTCTTCACTTCTGGAATATACCTCACCCCAGTTAGGATCTTTATAGAGCCATCTTGTAGGCTTAGCTTTACCTTCCCTATTCCTCTGATCTGACAAATGTGATTATTACCAAGAACAACCGTACCCGATGCTTCTTGAAGATCATGAAACCAACTTCTATTGGGGCACATATGGAAGCTGCACCCCGAGTCCATTATCCACCTGTGACTGACCCCACTGTCACTAATATTCATAAGTTGAGCCGGGGGATCAGCACTCTCCACACAATCAGATTGGTTGTGTCCCTCAGAGGCCATCTTTCTCTTCCATGCATGACAATCTTTCTTCAAATGTCCAGGTTTCTTGCACCAATAGCAAGCTCTGGTTTCCTTCTGAGCATCAGAACTTGAGGGTTTAGGGCCCTCAAACTTCTTCTTGAAGTTCTGCTTCTTGAACTTCTTCACATTCAAGGCCTCTGCAGCTTGAACATTGGAGCTTGCAGAGCCTCTGTTGGCTGTCTTCTGGAGTTCTTTGGCCATCAAGGCTGAATAGACTTCTGCATAGGTGATAGGTTTATCTCTTCCATAGATAATTGCATCACTTAGCTGGTCATACGAGCTAGGCAAGGCATTCAATGTGAGAATGGCCTTATCCTCATCTGAAATCTTGACATCAACAGATCCCAGGTCATCAATGATCTTGTTGAACTCCTCTAGCTGCTCAATGATGGACCTATCTCCAGAAAAACTATAGGCATACAGCCTCTTCTTGAGATACAGCCGGTTAGCCAAGGATTTGGCCAAGTAAACTTCATCTAACTTGTCCAAGATCTCCACCGCAGTCTTGGCTTCTTGAACTTCCCTCAAGACCTTATCTCCAAGGCACAGAATCACTGCAGAATGTGCCTTGAGCTGCATCTCCTCCATCTTTGCCTGAGCTTTATCATCAAGCACTGGAGCCTTTCCTTTCTCCTCTGGTTTTGCAAGAACTGCGGCCAAGCCTTGTTGAATCAAAACCGCCTTCATCTTCATCTTCCACAGGCTATAATCATTCTTGCCTGTGAACTTTTCTGCATCAAGCCTTGCTGCCATCTCTGAAACCGTTTGATCCTCTGCAAATCAGCTTCAATATCCCTTCCCACAGACGGCGCCACTTGTTGGGATTTACGCACACAAGGCTTTCACACACTCAAGGAGATCACACACACACTCACTGTTGTATGAGATCACACAATGCAGAAACACACACACTCAACCTTTGAGTATTGAAGATGATAATCTTGGAGAGAAACTGGAAAACTCTTTATTGATAAAACTACTCTAAACTACATACACGGTTATGAGCTATTTAAAGCTCTACAAACAAGTAGCAACTGCTACTAACTAACTACAACAAGGATCAAGAAAACAAGAAGAATAACCGCTACACCTCGGCTAACTAACTGCTTCTTCCTTCTCGGCTCAGACCGAACTGGTTGCTTCTTCCTTCTCGGCTCAATACCGAACTCCCTTCTCGGCTCAAGACCGAACTCTCTTCTCGGCTCATTCCAGCTCAAAGCCGAGCTTCCTTACCGAGCTCCCTTCTAGCCGAGCTTACCGAACTCCTTTCTAGCCGAGCTTACCGACTTCTGCCTTCTTCTTCCAACTGAAATGAGCACTCCATTATTACACTTATCTACCTCACGAGTGGAAGACCGATGTCCTTTCCGGCCCACATCGATGACGATTCTCTTATCTTATGCATCACGAGTGGAAGACCGATGTCCTTTTCGGCCCACATCGATGATGGTTCTCTTATCTCATGCATTGCCTACCCACGTGATGGTCTATATAAGTGTTTCTCTGAGTTCTTTAAATTTAAATTTTCTGAAGGGCAGGATTCGAACCTGAGACGTTTGATCTCAGAAATTAACGTGTCTTGGTTTAGCCTACTCACACACACTCTTGTATTGGTGAACGGAGTGAGTAATTAAAAACTAAATATTTAAATATAAAGAATCTCAGATAGAGATTTCGCGCGGTCTCTGAATTATCGGAAATCCACTTTGCAGCTTTACTATATAAAAGTTGTAATCAAAGATGTCGAAATGGCTACCGCATTCAATGAAAGATGTACATGCATTGTGACAATACCAAGTTTCGCCGGCGATCGCTAACGATATTCACGGTTCGTGCTGTTTCCTTCCAGATCTCCCGACGGTTTCTTTTGTTAAAGATTTCATTTTTATTTTTAAATTTTGCATGTCGTCGTTCTACCAGTGTTTGTCGGAATCGAGAAATTTGTTGATTTTCACTTGTGGGCCGAAATGAAGACGCGTAAATTGAACTTGAGCTCAGTTATTTCTCTGTTGTTGTTTATGGACAAATAATGGTGTGAAATTTTTTATCCGGAGTTGTAATCGTAATGGGTTTAAGGGGTTTCTGATTGTTAATGCGTATTTGTTTCTTTATGTCGACTTCCTGTTTGTTAATGATAGTTATATCGAAATCAGTGCTCAATGAGTTGGTTTTCAAAGGAGAATTGCCTTGAGGCCTTCGAGGTCCAAAATGGATCATCTGCTTTAGTTCAAATAGGAGCCCTTTTTTGTAGCCTTCTTATGATAATTGTTGTGCTATATTTCTTTTAACTTGCCACTATTGACTTAAAACTCCCCATAAATATTTCGTGCTCAATGAGTTGGTTTTCAAAGGAGAATTGCCTTGTGGCCTTCGAGGTCCAAAATGGATCATCTGCTTTAGTTCAAATAGGAGCCCTTTTTTGTAGCCTTCTTATGATAATTGTTGTGCTATATTTCTTTTAACTTGCCACTATTGACTTAAAACTCCCCATAAATAGGTATGTTTGTTGGGGTACAAACCCATCCCGCACGGATTTGTTTTTGGGTCACTCCCAAAAGGCCTCAAACTAATTGGGGTTGGACAGGAATTATATACACCTTCCAACTTCCCATACTCATCCGATGTGGGATGGGTTTGTACCCCAACAATGTTTCCTTCATGTCACTCTTGCTCTTGGTGCCACGAAGGGTCTTCCAAAGGACAAGGCCATGAGAGAAAACTTGCTTTCACTCGACTCTCAAGAATCTGGAAAATTGGAAGCTTGCGGAAGATTTGGCTTAGACGTGCTATGGGATGTATTCATGTAATTTCCACTGGTCTTGCCCCAGAAATAGCATACTCAGTATGTTTTTGCTCTCCTCTGTTTGTTTGCACTTTAATCATCTAAATTGTACAGTCTTAAAGTGATCATTCTGAGACTTACTGGCAATTGCCATCCCATTTCATGTCAAGCATGGTCATAAGAAAGCTTTTTCTGGTAGAAGACATAGTTACAAAATATGCTGACCATCACCATCTCTTGCACCCCGAAACGGTTGAATCACTTGTTTTCTTATTGCACATCACAAAAGATCCCAAGCATGTGTTTGTTATTTATTGGCTAGGCTTTCTGTCTAAGAATTACTAAAGAATAGATTCCATTTTTGTTATTAATTGCTTTTTGATGGAGTACGGACTAAACAAGCCCAACAGCAGTGACGGCCCATCAGCCCAAGGCCCAAGGAAGAGTATCAGATCAGCATTACCAAAGAGTTCGGCCCCAGCCTACAGCTCGGTAAAAGCCAACCAATCAGTTCGGCATTACCAAAGAGTTCGGCCCCAGCCTACAGCTCGGTAAAAGCCGACCAATCAAGCTCTACTCTCAGACCGGCAAAAGCTGCTCGGCAATAGTTCAGCAGTTCGGTCTCAGTATTTGACCGAACTGGGAGATAGTCAACTCATGTCAGAACCTCCACGATCTCCACTACACCCACGATCTATTTAGTGGTGTCAAGCAGTCATTAACTCATGCAGGATAGTGGGCCCATGCAGGATCGCCATGACCTCCACGACATCCACAACCATCATTAGTGGTGATGCAAGCCACGATCTTAGTTCAATGTATAAATAGAACTTAGATCAGATAGATTAGGGGGGACTCTCTCTCTCTCGCTCTCTAGAGATAAAATATCAAATAGCAAGTTTGTATTTGTAAGCTGTAGAAAACAGATCAAGCAATACAACTCTGCCCTCTTTTCTTCCCGTGGACGTAGATTTACTTCAGTAAATCGAACCACGTAAATCTCTGTGTCGTGATCTGTATTCTCTACCAGCATTTACTAACATCAGAAATTCGCGGATCCATCACTGGCGCCGTCTGTGGGAAACAGAGAACCAAATTTGTGATAAAGCGAGTTTTTGATCCTCTTCTACCAAAAAAATGCATACCAGATCACATAACACCCGTGCCTCCGTCCGTGATAACCATGAGGAAGCTAATCCAGCAGCCCATAGGCCTGGAAAGCAGCCTCGTGAAAAATCTACTTCCAGTTTTCACGGAGAAGGAACAAGCCGCTCAAAAGGTCCACACACCGAGTCTTCCCAGCAGCCTGATTTGAATGAGGCTGTCAAGCTGTTCTTGGCTGAGAAGCAGGATGAGTTCTTAGCTTTCCTGCAAAAGAGCCAAGAGCCGAAGACGAAAAGGGTGGATTCTCCTTCCTCCTCCAGACATGAAAGTCACTACCGCAGTAGTGCCGTGTCTTCCGGAAAGAAGAATCCTCAACCCCGACATGTTCCTGTTCCTCCTCGGTACCGGAACCACAGGAGAACTCCATCTCCTCCGTACCGAAGAGATGTCAGTTCGTCTGAAACGAACTGCAATAAGCCAACGATTGTGAGTCAAAGCTTCTAAAGAGGATACAAGACCACAATTCAGCTTAAACAAGCAGTTCGTCTAAAACGAACTGCAATAAGCCAACGATTGTGAAGTCCAAGCTTCTAAAGAGGATACAAGACCGCAATTCAGCTTAAGAATCAAGCACTTCGTCTGAAACGAACTGCAACGAAAGTCCGATTCTCGCGATAAAACTTGCCTGAATTAGGACAAGGGAAAGTCCGATCCACGCGATAAAACTCGCCGAATTAGGACAAGGGAAAGTCCGATCCCCAAATTAGGACAACGGAAAGTCCGATCCGAGCGATAAAACTCGCCAAATTAGGACACAAGACGAGTCCGGTCAAAGATGTTTATTTCATCAGACCAAAGACGAGTCCGGTCAAAGATGTTTATTTCATCAGACCAAAGACGAGTCCGGTCAAAGATGTTTATTTCATCAGACCAAAGACGAGTCCGGTCAAAGATGTTTATTTCATCAGACCAAAGACGAGTCCGGTCAAAGATGTTTATTTCATCCGACCAAAGACGAGTCCGGTCAAAGATGTTTATTTCATCCGACCAAAGACGAGTCCGGTCAAAGATGTTTATTTCATCAGACCAAAGACGAGTCCGGTCAAAGATGTTTATTTCATCAGACCAAAGACGAGTCCGGTCAAAGATGTTTATTTCATCAGACCAAAGACGAGTCCGGTCAAAGATGTTTATTTCATCAGACCAAAGACGAGTCCGGTCAAAGATGTTTATTTCATCCGACCAAAGACGAGTCCGGTCAAAGATGTTTATTTCATCCGACCAAAGACGAGTCCGGTCAAAGATGTTTATTTCATCAGACCAAAGACGAGTCCGGTCAAAGATGTTTATTTCATCAGACCAAAGACGAGTCCGGTCAAAGATGTTTATTTCATCAGACCAAAGACGAGTCCGGTCAAAGATGTTTATTTCATCAGACCAAAGACGAGTCCGGTCAAAGATGTTTATTTCATCCGACCAAAGACGAGTCCGGTCAAAGATGTTTATTTCATCCGACCAAGGACGAGTCCGGTCAAAGATGTTTATTTCATCAGACCAAAGACGAGTCCGGTCAAAGATGTTTATTTCATCAGACCAAAGACGAGTCCGGTCAAAGATGTTTATTTCATCAGACCAAAGACGAGTCCGGTCAAAGATGTTTATTTCATCAGACCAAAGACGAGTCCGGTCAAAGATGTTTATTTCATCAGACCAAAGACAAACATCAACTTACCCCGTACCTTTATCCAGAATGCCGAAGTGACTCGCTTCGCCGAAGTAATTCACTTCGCTTTTCGGGGGGGGGTAGTGATGGAGTACGGACTAAACAAGCCCAACAGCAGTGACGGCCCATCAGCCCAAGGCCCAAGGAAGAGTATCAGATCGGCATTACCAAAGAGTTCGGCCCCAGCCTACAGCTCGGTAAAAGCCAACCAATCAGTTCGGCATTACCAAAGAGTTCGGCCCCAGCCTACAGCTCGGTAAAAGCCGACCAATCAAGCTCTACTCTCAGACCGGCAAAAGCTGCTCGGCAATAGTTCAGCAGTTCGGTCTCAGTATTTGACCGAACTGGGAGATAGTCAACTCATGTCAGAACCTCCACGATCTCCACTACACCCACGATCTATTTAGTGGTGTCAAGCAGTCATTAACTCATGCAGGATAGTGGGCCCATGCAGGATCGCATGACCTCCACGACATCCACAACCATCATTAGTGGTGATGCAAGCCACGATCTTAGTTCAATGTATAAATAGAACTTAGATCAGATAGATTATGGGGGACTCTCTCTCTCTCGCTCTCTAGAGATAAAATATCAAATAGCAAGTTTGTATTTGTAAGCTGTAGAAAACAGATCAAGCAATACAACTCTGCCCTCTTTTCTTCCCGTGGACGTAGATTTACTTCAGTAAATCGAACCACGTAAATCTCTGTGTCGTGATCTGTATTCTCTACCAGCATTTACTAACATCAGAAATTCGCGGATCCATCACTTTTCTTTTCCCTATATGTTACTTCGTTATCTCTATGATTGCAGATATCGTGAGTTTGGGACATCATTGAGGCATTTGGGAAGTATACAAAGGTTGATTTAGGAGGTTTAATCTCTCTGGATGATGTTACCGTGCTTCCTCCTCGCAGAAGAGACAAGATGGACACCTTTTTATAGGCGAAACACTGAAATATCTATATGTACTTAAATGTTGAGTATTCCATTGGATGAATATGTGTTTAACACAGATCCCATCTGTTACCTATTCAAGGCCATGTTAAAAGAAAATGAAGCTTCTGCTCTGATAAAGAAGGCAGAATTTGAAATTCAGTTTTAACCCTGCCTTGACAGTAGTTGGGATAATTCATCCCGACAGCCAGTTATCCCTCAAATCAAGTTCATGAGTTCGAAGATTGTTGAATTTCTGCTTGCATCAGCTACTTTCGGTCGATTTTGTATGTGAACTGATGATGTACGATATGAAATATTTTATGGAAGGAACTTTATATACTGAGACTCACATCCTATGGATAGGTAAAAGTCCCGCCGGAAGTTTCACTAGTTGATGTTGAGTTATACACACAGTCAGAATTTACATATGCAGTGAGGTTATAAGTCAACCATGTAATGATCATACAGTTACTTCTACCATTGTTTTTAGCATCAAGAACTCATGAATCGATCGGTCAGTGTTAAAATGTCTGTATACTATTATTTCTTTGAATTGGCTTTGCCCTACACATGTGGTTATAGTCATTGTGGTTGTTAGCTCACATTATGCTTGATCTTTGCTCTGGCTTGATACGAAAAACAAATGGTCACCATCTCGCACGACATTTATGTCGTCTATCTCTGCATTTTCTGCATTTACTATGCTTGTGAGGCTGTCATCTCCGAATTTTTTACCTGCATTCACAAGGAGTCCATTGTCATATATACAAAGAGGCAAGTGTTTTTTCTATTGTCTGAGTTTCTCCTCGATTTTAAGCTAGTTATGCATACCTGCTATTTTGAGTAGATCTTCTATTGAATCAGGTAGGACTATTAGCTTTGGGAGCTTCTTTTCCAAATGTTTACTATTTTCAGACTTCATGTGAATGGTGACTCTCTTCTTCTCCTGGCTTACTGCTTCTGCACGAGTTGGATTCGTGGAAATGCTCGAGTTGACACGTGCATGATTGGCAGCGTCATTGATGCTCCCATCAGGTTTCTTTTTATTTTCATAATTCAGTATAAGGTTGTATATGCCTCTATCTGCTTGCATTTCTGCTAATGCCTTTGGTGTCCAACCTCTCGCATCCGGTATGTTCACATTTGCACCTCTTTCCAGCAGAAAATGGACCATCTCTATATGACCCTGTCGAATAGCAACGTTGAGAGATGTTTGGCCGTCCTCTGTAGAAGAACCCACTTCAGCTTTGCTTCCTTTGGTATCGTTACTCTCTTTTTGATGTGCTGTCGTACAACTTGAATTCTGGATATCTACTGTATGCTGGCCCTCTACGTTGAAGCTTCCGCATGCTTTCATTTTCTTGATACAGAATGTAAAAATCAGCAAGTAAGAACAATTGAATCTGCAAAAAAGAGGGAAAATTATTGCTGCTTGCTGAAATTTACCATGAAAAGATTGTTCATAACAACGCGTTCGTCTTCTGAATAAGCATGAAGAATGTTGAGAAACGTGCTTCTGTTCAGCCGTAGTATCTGAGAGACTTCTGTCGTTCGAACACCAAACGGCTGTGGCTTTCCACATAAGACCCCTACCTCCCCGAAAATATCCCCTGCAGAAGCCTTTCCGACTACCTGTATCCACGAATGAAAGACAGTGTAAGTCAAACAGCCGATCTTTCTTTATATATTGTGAACTGTGTTACGGTTTACTGATTCGTAAAACTTACATGATCCTGTCCGTTGATTTTGACAGCCAATTTCTGCCAGCAAAAAAAAAACAGTTAGAATGTGAAGGTTGGGAAGCAGAGTCTTTTCAGTTATTTTATAAAACAATCTATGAAAATCGAGCAACGACTTACCACTGATCCGGTGACCAGTATATATACATCTGTTGGAGCCTCGTTTTGCAGAATAACGTCTTCCCTTGGAGGGTAGTACTCGGCCTCCATCTCCGGTACCTATTCAGTCGAGCACAGAGACTCTCAGAAAACGAAACGAAGAAGGAAAGATGAAGAAACTGATCAAGAGAGGGGTAAGACGAGTTACCAGTTGGAGAAGAAACTCCTGTGAAACCCCATGGAATAGACGGACATTTTGAACAACAGGGTAAAACAGATAATGCGCAATGCTGGAACGAATGGCCTTAGGCAGGCCATTCATCGTCTCCTGCTGTTTCAACCCTTCCGTCTTGAACTTGAGACATATATGTGACAGGAGCTGGTCTTCAATCTGCGGGGGCAGCTGATTCCTCTTTGCAAACTCCGAAGCAGCACGGATAGAGTCTCTCTGCAAGCAAATGAGGTCTAAATTTAGCAAGTCTTTTTGAGTGAGCACGAGGTTCCAAGAAGCCTAAGATGAAAAACTTACAAAGGTTCTCGTGCGGCTGGTCCAGTGCACGACGAGGTTTGTCATGTTTCCTATGATGTATGCTGTCAGTCCGAGGTTGAACAGCATGTAGCAGACTCCAAACAGCATCTCTCTCGGGTTCTCCGCGTGTAAGTCCCCGTAACCTGTCGTAGTTAGAGTCACGATAGACCAATACATTGCGGTTATGTATCTGTCCCAGAGGCTTAACCGTTTGAAATCTGGATAGACCGCGCCGATCCACGTCTTCTGCGGGTCGGGATACCTGTCAGCAATCATGTAGTTGAAGCAGCCGGCAGTGTGCACCGCGAACAGAGTAACCTGAAGCCGGCCCGGGAAAAAACAGCAATATTCAACGTTTTATCACCACACGCAAACACACGGCAGTGTGAAAACAGAGAGTCGCGTAGGCTTACCGACACGAGCTTGGTACAGCGAGTCCAGAAATAGTTGAACCGGGTGTCCTTCTCGAGCCTGAAGGAAGGAAAGAAGCAAGAGTTGGCTGTCATCCAGGACGAAGCATTCTAAGCAAAAGGTAACGTTAACTCGGAGAGACAACGGACCTTGCAAAGAGGGAGCTGACCCGTCTGAGACGCCACAACCGGAGCATGCTGAGCAATTTGAAGCCTAATCCGCCGCTATGATCTGTGAAGAGTATGCTGAGAGCTTGAAACGGCACTGTCGAGCAGAGATCAAAACCGAACCAGGTCGATACATACCTGCTCGTCACAAACAGGTCAACAACTTTACTTACCGTCTTACTTACACATCTCATCCCCCAAATCTGAATATATACGACAAACTGCATTACCTCAACGCTATCTTCTTGTGATCGTCGACCAGAAGATACGACTGGCTATCCATGTAGGCCACGAAGAAGGTGAGGACGATGTCGACAGCAAAGAAGGCATTGACAATGTTGTCCACAACGAACATGGCATCTTGCTTGTAGGGCAGGAATGCAAACTCGAACGGGGAGATCCACGCGGAGTAGACGACCAGGAGAATCAGAAACATCTCCCATGCCCTGAAACAAGAAATCAAGAATCATGAAAACAAAAATTGAAGAATGGTATATGAGGTGAGGGATGTGTTCTGATCACGTACCTATACCGGGGACTGAAAGGGGAGATGATGTGCTTCCTAAGCCTCGTCGTTTGATTGATCCTCGCCCCGAGGGAGGGAATGAGATGGCTGGAGAAGAAGCTACTGCTGGTTCCTTCGGCCCCGGTCTGGAAATCCTCGACACAGAAGCGCCGCAGGAAGTTCTTGGAGTAGGCGAACGACATCGCGGGAGGGGAGCGTTGTTGCCTCAGCTACTGCTAGAGATTGGAGTATGTTAAAGCATTGTTGTTGTGTGGTAAGCGTAGCTTATATAGTCGTGAAGAGATACACGGGAAAGCTCCTCCTTTTCCATTAAAGGAAGGTGCCTTTTCCCAATATACCGTGAACATCATGTTAAAGATCATGCAGTCATTATTTTATGATACTTTATTAGTTCTTTTTTGACTGATTATAATTTGTAACAGTCAATAAAATGGCTGTTAAAAAGAAAAAAAAACTGATGATTTCTCGTCAATGGAGGACGGTCCCTTCTTGGGGATGCCACGTGGACCAATCAGATGCCGTGTCGGATTTCTGTTTGCTGCTGCAACTGACATGGTCCAAGCCAATGCATCTGTTTTCAATTAATGATGTTACCATTTTAATTAGTATTAAGTGATGGCTTCTTCTTTTTTTTCCGTGTGACATAGTAACCTGAACTTACCAGAAAATATACAAAATAATAATATTGTTTTCCTCTTCTTCACCATAAATAGGATTTCTTGATTTTTCGGGAGATAATCAGTTATTTGCTGGTGGGATAGAAGAAAAATCTGGTGGTTACAAAGTATCATATATTAATCAAATAATTTCAATGATGAAAAGTGGTAGTTAACGAGTGAGGTCCGCGGAGGACACGTAAAAATGCAACAGTAGTTTGAAAAATAAAATACTAATAAAGTTTATCCAAAACAAATTATTCGTGATTTGAGGAAAATCTTTTGCCGACCCAAAGAAGAATCTTGTGGAGCCTTCATTAGTACACACGGTTTATAATCGGGCTAGCCACCTTAATTTGACCTTATCTCTCGATTTTTTAGATTTATTTTATGTTAATTATGAATAATAGAGCAAATGATTGCTTTAGTTACCTAAGTCATTTATGATACGATTTTAGGTTTATTGTACAAATTTGATTCCAAAGAAGTAGAAATTAGGTTTGTCGGACCAAATATATGTGTATTCATCAGCTTCAAGAAGCAACACCTAATTAATTCAAATGACATTAATCCTAATTACTTTATTAATTGAGTTACAAATTAATTACAAACTTGACAAGTTTCCACGGGCAATTAATTTTGTCCATACACATATATGAGTCCAACTATATTGATATGAAGTACGTAATACTTTTTGGGGTTTAATCAAAGTTAGACATATAGGCTGCATATTTTATAGACTAATTAAATCACTAGGTGAATGTAGCATGTCACACTCGTGAACCCCACGATGCATCCTATATCTTGGGAAAAATATGAGGTCAAATTGACGTGGACAATTTGAGATAATAAAATTGTATCCATGTATGTATGTCTGCAGTGATGTATTTGTATAGCGACAGCTAGCCCTAATCAATCCCAACAATATGTGTGCCTATGTTACTTCAATCATATTGAAAAAGTTCCACATATACACAAAAAATTGTTTTCATACAGGTCATGTATATAAAATTGAGTTTTATAATTTGAGACATTTCTTTTACTGGTATTATAAAAAGCTCGACTTAAAAAGGGCAACTAAGAATTCTCCATGAACACAAAACCATACAGCAAAAATAAGACAAGAACTAAACAGAAAGAACAAGTCAACCAAGCAATGAAACAAAACAACAAGTCTAAGCCTAAGAAGAGCATAAGCTCCATTACATCAGGCGCACAGACTCAATCCAAACAATTAGATCAGAAACAAGAGAGAAGCAATGAATGTGATCTTCCAAGGAGTGTGAGATCAATGACCTATGCTTGCCTGTCATTTCGCACCCTAATCCATTCTCTAACATTCCTCAATGCATCATTTGTCTGCTCTGATGAGACAATATAAGATTTTCACATATTTCATTATGATAATAGAAGCTTTTTCACAACAATATATATAAAATACAAAAAAATTGACATTAGTATACGTATAAAAAGTAAATAAATTACCTTCTTAGTTATATGTAGGCCGGCCATTGTTTGTATAAGTAATTAGTACTGAATCAGATTAAAACCCTAATTTACATGATTGTATTATTGATTCTGAGGGTTTATTTTGAAATAGTTTGGGAAATGCAATGTGGAATATTCGGATGTGGGTGATAATTAAGATATAGACTTTAGTTAGATAGTTGGATTATGAAGTCCATATAACACAAAAGACCCACGCACCAACAATAGAAACGTGGAGTGTTTGGATGATGAGGCAAAAAAAACAGTGAGTTGACCTTGCATGGAGAAGGAGGTCATCATGTGTGTGAACTTAAATACAAAAAGAAGGCTTCTCTCTCTATCTACACTCACAAACTATGCATGAGCATCAACCTTTTTTCTTTCTTTTGTGCTCTTCTACACACCACACAACCAATCATGCCCCTTCTTCTAACTCTACTATGCTCTAGAAGGGAGGGGGTGAATAAGATGGTAAAGCCTAAAACATTGACTAAAAGTCCACCAGTCCACCTACTTTTAGGAGGTCCGGTTTAGAAACGTGGGTTGAAAAAATTAATGCAATATGTGACCTCACCGGATTTTAAAATAAAGTGTGAATGAAATGAATAAACAGAACTTATTCAATCATCAATTATCGTAGTAGGTAATAAAAATGAAATGAAGCAATTAATAACAAAATGAAAAAATGAGACGTATAATCATGAATTGATGGAGCATTACTCTTGGAGTTCTTTGTTTTACCTTTTACCTTTTCATTTTACCTTTTACTCTTGGAGTTCTTTGTTTTCTGGAATGATAATTTATTTGATTTTTTTTAATTTTAAAAATGTATATTTATCTTTTTTCTCAAAAGATAAATAAGGAATATACCTTCCTTCTAGCTTTGGAATTTGCTCTAAAAGGTGGATTTTGTTTCATTTTTCTTTTTTCTAAATAACTTGTCATTTAGGATTCAGTTTTTTATATTAATAATTTTAAATTTTGTTCTTTTTATTCCTCATAATTTCATTGTGAATTATTTGGGTTGGACATAAAAGGTGAATTTTGTTTCATTGTTCCTTTTCTTACCGTTTTTGGTTTAGGACTCAGTTTTTTATATTAATATTATAAATTTTGTTATGTTTTCTTCCTATTAATTTTATTGTAAATTATTTGGGTTGGGCCACAGCCACATGTCGTGAATACAATGAAGACAGGCGCAAAGCAAGGTCGGTAGCATCGGCGCCACATTTCAGTTAGAATAAATTAATACTATTGTGGAGTAATTATGTAATTTCAATCAACAAAATAACTGTATCGTTTATTACTACTATTTTCTTATCTATCAAATCGGACCTGCCGCGCTAACTCACACCAATACACTACTTACAAATAACTGAATAAGACAAACTAACGTCGGCACCTTTTTTCCCTAAATTACATTTTTTTAATAAATTACCATGCTTCTCTATCAAGTAAACATTTTTTTATTTTTTTTTATATTTTTGATGATAAGCTCTATCAAGTAAACATGCACATATTCTCACTTAATCAATTGCAATTAGCACGCATTCCCACAAATTTAAGTATAGTCATATAAATTATCATCAATTGCAATCATGGACAAGGACGGACGTAGAAAATACTACTATATAAATAGGGATTATGTTTTCTAAATTTTATATATTTTTTTATTTAGATCATTCATGGAGGTTTTGGTTTAGTAATTAATTTACATTAAATTTTAATAAATGTAAATTGTATAATAGAAAAATATTATTAAAAAAACAAACTTTAGCTAGGGCTTTAGCCCCTTTGATGTGTTCACTTAGGTTCGCCCATGAGTGCAGGTGATGTGTTTCTTCTCTCACTTTTATTATTGAGTTTTGTTTTGTTTTGTTTTTTTACAATTCTACCCTTCTGAAATCAATTGCGTTGTCTCTACGGGCAGTTTGAGCTTTGTTTTATCTTTCTTTAGTTGTGGATTGCCTTCTTTTATTTTATCTGATCAGTATTAATGCTCTGATTGGATTTCGAATAACTTTAAGTTAAAGAGATGTATATTAGCGTAATTTGACCCACCTTTCATCAAGAAGCATAATTCTTTCAAAGAAATTATTTTATTTTGGAATAACAAAAAGAAAAAAGAATACACAACATGCATGGTCCTAGAACTGAGGCCTCACTGATACTGGTCCTCCTCTCCAAGAAGTTCGTTTCATGACTCGTGGTCCTTAATTCCAAGATGGAAAACTAAATGTGAAGCCCCACCTATTATAATAGGCTATAGATATGGTCCATCAACATGCATGAAATAAAATACGAAATTGAAATATAGAACACCATATTCGACCTCAAACATTTCAAAGATTCTCTACGAAATTAATTCTTCAAATTTATCCATAAAAGGTCACATAATCCGTTGATCACATTGTGAATTACTTTCAAAAAAAATCTTTAGGAAATTTAATTGTTCGAATAAGTCAATAAATGGTACCACACCCAAGTTGCACCATCCTGCCGGAGCTTCGAGGATGCTCATGCTACCAATAATGCATCTATTTGGCTTTCATCAAATTAATAATTTCCATTATCTTTCCATATCATGTCGATTATATTGACTTTATCTCATGTTTTAATTTAGTCTACATATATTGGTAATATATGTGCTATTATTTCACTTGTGTGCTTTCTATTTCTCGTGCGCTTTTGTGTTTATGATCCTTGGTGTTCTTCGGCTACTTGTTTTTGTGTGTTTTGTCTTTACATTTTATTTCTTTCAGTTCACTTGGTGGCTGGATATGTTGGTGATATATTCATGCTAGACTAGTTGTGATATAGTTATGATTTATTTGAGTGAGTTTTCTATTTCTTGCATCTATGGTTTTTCGATCATTTGTGCTATAGTGTTGCTTATTTTTGTGTCATTTTCTTTATGGCATTTTATTTCTTTCTGGTTAATTAGCTTGATCGGTGGCCAGGTGTTTTGTGATTATTTGGAAGTAGTGTGTGACCAATGTTATCTGATGGATGAGGTTGGCGGATAACGTTAGATGTATATATGTTGCTCATTTGCTTCTTCTTTTTTTTGTGTTCGTCCATTGATTTTCTTCTATAATGGTTTCGAATTGGAGTTTTGAGTATGTTTATTTTGTTATTTTTTGCTACTGATTCTATTTTCAATTGTTTATACATTGTTAGCTCATCATATATTTAGGCCATTAGCAGTGGGGCGCTCTAAGGCGCGCCACGTCATCAGTTTTATCCTCCTACCCCCACCTACAGTGGGGCACCCTAAAGCGCGCCCTATGGCGCGCCCTATGCATTTTCTTGAGACGTGGTACATCATTCTCATTTATTAATACTAATACATATGACATCAAGGTTTTCTTTTTTTTTTTTACTTCCCTAAAATTCTTTTCACAAAACACACTTGACATAAATACGATGGTATGTACAGCCTTGTCTATATTTCTTATATGCAATAATAGCATACAAATAACATAGGTCAAATTAGGCATACACACGGTTCAAAAACCGCCGGTTCCGAACCGGCGGTTTACGGTTCATCATTTTCATGAACCGGAACCGGCCCGCCAAGGGTTTCGGCAGTTCCGAAACCGCCGGTTCATGGGGCGGTTCAAAACCGTCGGTTTTTGGCCGAAACTGCTAGTTCCGGGCCGGTTCGGCGGTTCGTAATTTGTTTTTTTGCATTTTCTTATTTATTTATCTATGAAATGTGCGTAAATAAAATTCAAAAAAATCACGATGAAAAATACAATTTTATTGAGATTACAAGTTACAACAATTAAAAATCACAAAAAACATGAAGTCTTAAACAAAAAATTTAAATATAACGACACTACTAGTCTACAACGAAGCTAATTACAAATTACAAAAAAGACTTGAAGTTCTGAACAATAAATTTATAAGTATATATACTCTTAGTCGGTGAATGAGATGTTTCTACATAACTAAATTGAGGACACCTTTAGCAATTCAGCCTTAAATGTTGTGTTTAGTCTAACAATCAACAATTATAGTAGAATTGTCAAAAGTTTCCCGAATTTAGCCTTATAGAGAAATCTACTTAACCGACTAGAGTATATACAAATACAATTATTTAATTTTATTTGCATATTTTTAAAGTAGAAACAAATGGAAAAAAAATGAAGGAAAAATGACTAGAGCTCAACTTAAATTTAATATTTAAGTTGAGGTGCCTACGTATCCCCAATGCTCATTTGCATTAGGGAATCAAAGCCCACGTAGTTCTCTTACCTTACTTACCTATTTGGCTTGGCCGGCGGTTGACGGTTGGGTTGTCCTACGATTCATCCCCGGTGAATTCTTCTTGTGATTCATCCTGACGATCATCCCAATCATTTTCTTGTGAATTCTTCTTGTGATTCCTCCTGACGATCATCCCTATCATTTTCTCTGACGTCAGCTTTGGCTCAATCATCAAGTAACAACACGGCTTCCATAATTTTCGCGGAGAGCTTGCTTCTTGATTCATCCAACACACGTGATCCAACACTGAAAGCGGACTCGACGGCGACAGTGGAAGCTGGAACCGAAAAAATCTCCTTGGCCATTGATGCAAGTATGAGAAAATCTTTCTCGTGTGTTCCCCACCAATCGAGGACGTCGATTTGGGCGGGAGGCGTAGGACCTTCATCACCAAAGGAAAAGAGTGAATCGAAATATAAATCTAACTCACTTACCATACCTGAGGTCGACCTTCCGCCGGTGCTGTAGCTGTATAGGTCGGCTAATTGGGATTGCGCGTCGGGGTCATCATAATCAGTTTGAAATGCGAAGCCAAAATTATGTTGTTGAGGAGGGGTAGGTCTTCTGACTTGGTGGGTACTATTATACTTGGTTCATATTCGGTGTAGAGAACACGCAAGTTAAACTCAAAGGTTTGTTGGACAATTGACCGGTCCGGGAGATTTATTTGAAATGTTTCGGTTAGGTTTACTCCCCATTGGTCATTGGTATCCGCTTGCAATGCTTGAAGTGAACCAAGATCAATAGAACACAAATTGTTATAACAAAAATCTAAAATCCTGGAGGTACCGGCTAATTTCCATTTTGGATCCAAGACCTTTGCAATCAAAAACACCGTTGGAATCTCACTGAAATACTTAAGCCATTTGTCAATCATATAATATAAAACACACATCAATTCAGGAGAAGGGCAGTCATTTTTCATCGCAGTTTTAAAACCAAGCGATATATACATGCAATGCTCTAAAACACGAACAACAGTGCAATAATAAACACCCGATAATTCAACATTCGCATTTTTGAAATATTTGAACAATTTAAATAAACTCACGCTATGATCCCAACAACTATGCGACATATATAAATCAGAAACGGGATAGGTTCTAAAAAATCACACAAAGAATCTTTATGCGTCAAAGTAGAATTTAGACAATCATATGTCGAATTCCATCTATGAGTCACATCCATGGTAAAATTTGTATATCTTACCTTCTTTTGATGGCAATACTTCTTCCAAGCTTTGCCAATAGGCGGTTTTTGATGGGTTAATCTAACTGCAGTTCTAATAGGACTAACATGCTTTTGTCATAATTCAAACGCATCTTGTACACATAAATTCAAAATATGACATATGCATCTTTGATGAAAATACTTACCACCAATAACCGGAGCACAAGCTGCAATCAAGTCATTAATACTTGTAGTGTTAGCAGTTGCATTATCAAAACCAACAGAAAATATCTTATTGCATAATTGAAATTCATTCAAAACTTGAATAATTAAATAAGCAATTTCGGGTGTAGTGTGTGGTATCTCAAGTTCTCTAAAACCAATCAAACGTTTGTTCAAAGTCTAACTATTGTCCACAAAGTGAACCGTAATACCCATGTATGAATGTCTATTAAAAGAATCAGTCCATACATCTGAGCAAATGTTCACTTTGTGTCCCAAGTTGAGTAAATAACGTGATAATTCAACTTTTTCTCCAAACATTGTCAAACGGTAGATCGTTGAACGGTCATTCGACCTACTCTTTAGACAGCTACGTTCAAACCACTTTGCATAGTAACCTCAAATTTTTTGTCATCATAAACATTAAAATGAAAATGCTTCATTGCAGCCCATCTAGTCATAACGCCAACAAAAATTTTAGGATCATATTTAAAAAGAGGTGTACCTGACGAACCTGAGCCACCGGGTTGGAAGTTTAGTTGGGTTTGGGTAGAGGCAGTGTCACATTCTACCAGATGCTTTGTCACCAAATGACGACGGAGGGTGCCATATCCCCCACCACTCGCAAATTTGTAGACTTTATCACAATAGTTACAATATGCATGAAACGCCGATGTCTCTTCTTGAGAGAGCAGATCATTAGGACTTGGAATTACCATCGGGACCTTCTTGTAGTGTTTAACAAAAATATCAGATTTCAAAGCTTTTTTAGTGGGTAGAGGGGGAGGCGTGTCCTCATTTCCGCCGGTGCTAGACGGAATACGAGAATGAGATCTATCATCATTGTTGTCCGAGTCCGACGATATAGACACATCGTACTCGTCATCTTGTTGTTGGGAACTACCACCGCCCCTCCCCCCACCTTGATGCATTTCAGTGAGTAGCATGACGGTCCTATGATCTTCTTCTATCTATAAATATTATATAACTTGAAGTTTTAATTAGGAACACAAAAAAAATAAAAAAACTCAATCTTATGAAATTATGAATTGTAAAAATAATTTTATTTTTTAGAACTTACTTGCATGCGTTCAGCCGCCACTCGGGAAACCTCTTCCATAACTTCTTGACGACTAGGTCGCTTTGATATTTGGGGACGACTACTTTGATCTTGGGCAATTCCTTTGCCCCGATCACCACGTCCCGGTCCACCACGAGAAGAAGACATAATGCAAAATGAAAGTAGTATGGAATATGGAGTATTGAATAAATGGTAAATTACGAACACAACAACAAAAATAGTAGTAAACAACTTGAGCAATTAGAGAGAATGAAGATAGAGAATAGAGAAATTGAGATTGAGAAGGAAATTCTTGTTAACACAAGAATGGGGTGAGTAAAAATGATGGGAGAAGTGAGGTATTTATAGGAGTAAAATTAGAATAAATAAAAAAATTTCAAATTTCAGCCAGTTTACCGCCTGAACCAGCGGTTCAGTCCACGGTTTCTGACCGGTTTTTAGGCCTATACACTGCCACCTGAAAAAGGTCCGGAACCGTCGGAAACCGACGGTTTTCGGCAGAAACTACCGGTTTCTGACGTAAACCGCCGGTTTTTCTGCACACCTAGCCTGAAAACCTACGCCCTAGCCGGAATCCTACGGTTGGAACCGCTGAACCGCCGGTTCAAACCGGCGAACTGGTGGTTTTGAACCGCTGGTTACAGTTCACGCTTTTTTAACCAGAACCGGCCAGCTTAAACCGCCGAACCGCCGGTTAAGCGACGGTCCGGTTCGATTTGTGCATGCCTAGGTCAAATGAAAAAGTAGCCTTAATATTGACATTTGAAAATTGGAACAAAAAAAAATCTACATTAGTGCAAATAATTATTGCTTGGTTGTACAACCAAAGAAAAATGGGTGAAATTTTTGATAGTCGGTGCTCCAACTTCCAAATGGTGAGACCCCTCATTATTGTTTTATGGAAAATTTCCCATGTGCATCCCTCCTTGCATCAATCCATTACTACAAGATTCTGTCCACAAATGATCATTTCATCTTAATCTAAGTTTTCTCTAGTTTAGCTTCATTTTTCGTAACTAGTAGTTCAGAACACTCGAGCCAAAAGAATGACGAGCTAGCGGTACCAGAGTTTTAAAGTATAAATAAAAATGTAACCAAATCAACGTAACAACAAAGCAAACATTGTGTCCAAAAATCATACAGAAACAAAAAAAAACATAAACAAACGAGTATCCCATCAATCAATCTTCATCCACCGGAGCCTAGATTGCATTCTCACCATAACTCTAAGAGCATCCACAGTGGTGCAGATGTCCCGGCGGACATCCCGACGGACTTCCCAAAAACACCTTCCGCCACGTCATAAGGACCTCCCATTGCATTGTCACGTCATAAGGACATCCCACTGCACAATGACGGACATCCACAATAATAAAAATTCACAAATTCAGAAATATGCAATTTACTGAATTAAAATTTTGACACGAATACGGGAAAAATGCAATGATTTTATTTTTAAAAAAAAAACATACATATATATTTAAATTTTAAAAAAATACATAGTTCACCAAAAAAATCATCCCAAACTAAAAAACGATTCAAACAAAGTTACATGTTATGCCTTGAATCTAGAGTTAGCAACGAGCCGTATATATAGAGTTCGCAACGAGCCGTATATATAGAGTTTTTTTTTAAAATAAAATAAAAAATCGGGACGTCCGTCGTGGCACCGCAACGGCGGACGTCACGACGGACGTCGTCAGAAAGCCGCGGATCTGCGGTGTCCGCAAGCGACGTCCGCGTCCGCCTCTCGCACGCTTAATGGCGGACCTCTCGCGCGGACGTCCGGCATGCCGGTCCGACGTCCGCCGGGACGTCCGCCATTGCTGATGTCTAACCCGAATTAGAATTTCCAATAAATACAACTACAAAGGTTTCATAAAATTATCTCACTCTGTGACATAAAGAAGGCAATACTTTCGTTATCCCATTTACAATTTACACGAAAAAATTTATTATTTGACCTTATATAATTATAATGAATCTATAAAAAATGGTGATATATATTATATGATTGTTTTGTCGTGTTTAATGGATAATGTTATAATACTTGAGAATAATGCATGTGCCTTTTAATAATATATATATTTTAGGATTGTTTAGTCAACTAGGGGATGAAGACATGGTAACGTTGGACCTTATTTGAAGTTGAAACAATTAATGTGGCTTGTTGTTGAATGTCCAGTTGCATGTATTTCATTCCAAAACTCATTTTTAAAAACACGCTTTTAATTTAATGTCGCTTCATGTGATGAGATGAGGCACTTTCCACTCTCTCATTTCATGGTCCACTTTTTTCTTTATTGCCATACTTATCCTCACTTTATGGTGAATGAAAAATACACATTTTATAATAATATTGTAGTTCTAATTCCTTTATTGCCATCTATATTATAGGTATATCTCAAAATTTAAAGAAAATACAACATTTTATAATATGTATGTGTAGGGAGATGTATATATCTAAAACAAGTGGATTAAATAGTTTTTATTGTTGGTATAGAAACTATGAACCTATGTAGATCATTTGATCTTTGAGGCACCATTTCTACTTAATATTGAATGAGATGTTTGTGTCCAACTATATATTTGAAAGGTTAGGGCGAAAGTACTGCACCAATTAGGGATCGGTAACGGTTCCAATGGCCGGAATTTTGAGTTTCTCGAGGGAGTTGATAGTGGGGTCGGCTGAACCCTGACCCCATATAGATCTGTCATTGATGACACCAAAGACAAATAATGCATCTCCTATCTGAATCCAATCTCTGGTTCATAAATGGCAACATAATAACTAATAAGAGCCGATTCGTCTTTCTCATCCAACCACCCAAACACGCCCTTGTGGTCCCTCATTTACACACCACCCTCTTCCTATCTAATTCCTCACTTAATTTTACTTTATAATAATATGGGACCATGCATGTTGCAAATACAATTTGGCCACGGATTGCGAGGTTACAAGAATCCTTCATACACTGATCTCGAGATTATTTAATGTCAATAGAGTACAATTCTTTTTTCTTGTGAATGTATGTGTATACATAGGGGGCATAAAGATAAATGTGAAATTTGGTTTGCTTATGTATGCTTATAAGTTTATATTTAATGTGAATATAGAATTCTTTGTTCTAGTTAATCAAGATTGATCTCAAAAAGTAAAAAAAAATAATTTTTAACCTTGACATTTGCATAATGGGTAGTATTATTTAATTCTATAATGGTTTGTGTGATGAAGGAATATACATTACAAATCGATTTGCTGTCAAGAGGGAAATGGTTAACCAAATATATAGAATTGATAATGCATGAAACACTTGATTTTCAAGTTAATCAAGTATTGAACT
The DNA here is from genome assembly GCF_004379255.2 of Salvia splendens. Taxonomy (NCBI): domain Eukaryota; kingdom Viridiplantae; phylum Streptophyta; class Magnoliopsida; order Lamiales; family Lamiaceae; genus Salvia; species Salvia splendens. The sequence goes on from NC_056039.1 coordinate 31,390,870, forward strand.
AAAGGAAAAGCAAATGGTGAAGTAATTACCTTGGCAATTAAATTGTATAATGGCCATTATTTTGTTACATTATATTATCCCAATTTAGGAAGTGATGATTGGCGTGGTCCAAATAGATGCCGAGATGAGATTGGTCAAGAACTGAAAATGCACTCATCATGTAGGCCACAATTAATCAACTTCAATATTTAATTCTTAGGTGAAAGATGTTATTCTCGATTTTTGTATGTGCAACGAATATTTTTCTACTTAGAAATTCAGAAATCGGTGATCTATGAAGTGGTGTAAATTTGTGGCTAAATTGGTAATTTGTAATTTAGTTTAGAGTTAACTGCCCATAAAATTACGGAAAATTATTTTATATTTGTTTCACATCTTTCAAATTTTAAATGGTAAATCATAAAACTTTGAAAATTCTCAATTTTATTTGGTCAAAATTAATTTATTATGTTTTAGTTTCTTGGCTTCAAAATGACATTATCGGTAGTTATCCACGTCATATTAATACATATTTGTGTAACTGGTCGTTCACATCATTAAAATTTTATGCATGTAGTTAACTCAACATTGTATTTGCATGAAAAAAAAATATTGTGGGACAATTGCGATTTCTTAAACGGCATGATTTATCATTCAAAATTTTAAAGGCGTGAAACAAATTAGAATTTGGCAAAATATCATGATTTTACAGGTAATTAACCCTTTAATTTATGATAAATTTAATAGTAAAGTATAGTAATGCTCTTGAAATAGTAATACGAATACACAAAGCCAAAATAATGATTGATAAATGTACAAGTAGATAAAGATTTTATTTTACAGGTCAAATTCGAAATTGAAAGATGTGTAACCTCTCATTCACCCTTGACCACAATCTATTCTTCAATCCCTATTATGAGAGGAAAACCCTTGTTTTGCTATCTATAATTAAATGAAAACGCCATATTGGTAGGACCAAAGAAAAAACTAAAAATATCTCGAAGTAAATTTGAGATATTTGATAATGATAATCAAAGTACTATCTGTATTGCGATACCACTAAGAGTTGGTATCTAGTTAATATTATCCTCGCACTGAGAGTTGCGTATTTGTATTATCTGGTAGAAATCTTCTTGTTTTACATCATTTAATTTGATATTTTGATAAAAGGGTTGGAATTTAGTCTATACTAGCAAAAGAGAAGTGGAACATTAATTTAGTACAACAACACTTAAGGCACGGACAATACGTCGATATCACGATATATTTAATCATGAACTCAAATATTGTCATATTGATTGTCACTACTACCTAAGTAATTTGATTGGCGAAGGATTGATTTAGATTTAAAAGAATAGTCAGTCGGTATAAAAATTCATATTTATCGTGAAAATTAAAAACACAAAGTTATTGTATTTACAATGATTTGTATCACTAATTAATATTTATCTCTCATTATATACATATATAAGTAGGGTCCTATTAGGTTGAGATTTTTTAGCTTAATTGAGAATTGAGATACATTTTCAGCCACACGTCCACAACATTTTTGAAATGTCAATTGCAAGTAGATTATGTCAACTAGGGGTATTATCGTCAATAGCTTGCACATCAAATGTCAATAGTCTGCACATCAAATGTCAACAACTTATAGTTGACATTATATGTGTATAGTTGACATAAATTGTATACGTAGTTGAGATGGATTGTACACATAGTTGACATTATATGTGTGTAGTTGACATGAATTATATGTGTGTAGTTGACATGAATTGTATATGTAGATGACAAAAAAAATTAAAAAAAATTAAAAAAAATGTTTATTGAATAAAATGTACCATGAAATTACCATTCTGCCCTTTCCTAATTAATTTATCTAAAAATATTTTTCATGTGGCAAATTCTGGACCACTCATTTAATAAAAATGAGTGGCGGATAATATATCTCAATTCTCAATTAGGCTTAAAAATCTCAATTGATCAGAACCCTATATAAGTATAGAGATATTGCAATAAGAATTAAGAACTCATATTTTAAAGTAAGTATAGAAAATCATTTCTTTACTAGCTTAATGCTACGCAAACGCTCAAATTTCATAAGGGGTGAAATTTTATTTAATTTAATTTTTCCAAGCGCAGTACATTTCACCGTGGATGCGGTACTTTCAGTATTTTTATTTTTTCAAGATGAAAATGATGTTTTTGCATTAAACAATTTGTATATATACGTATACACATACCATGTTACGAGGGACTTGGGGTCCTAAAATGATGAACCAAGATAGCTTGCAAACTAGTACAAACTTGATTACAATAACACCGTGCCAATTATAAACACCAATAATGGAATAATGAATTATTAATCAAATCCTGAAAAATAATTGTTAATGGAACAAAAATTAAACGAGACATAATTTTCAAGATCTACAACAACAAACACATGGGCATGGAGATGCAACTAGGTAATGTGGTGGAACCCCCAACTCCAGCCTACAGTCAGACAATTATTTTCGCAAACATCTTTAAAATCACCATCATAGTACCATTAAAATAGCATGTGATTATATTCATATTAACAAAAGTACTATAACTTTCAAATAGCATATGACATGTTCAGATTGTTGGTGAAGCCACACAATTCTTGTAATTACTATGAATCTCATGGAGAGTTCGATCCTGGCTCAGGATGAACGCTTGTGGTATGCTTAACACATGCAAGTCGGACGGGAAGTGGAGTTCCATCAGTGACAAACACTGTCTGCCATTAACAGAAACATGTCCCAAATAACAAATTTTGATCTATAACTGGAAAGAAAACTGCATAAAATAACCTGCAACACACTAACAAGACCAAAATCTAAAAGATCTCTATCAAGTAAGCTGTACGCAAACACATAATCGGTCCTGAGTGCTACGTGGGGCCTTAAGTTTCAAGATTCAAGAATGTCATTATGGTATATATGCATGAGAATTTATACATGATTGTCCAGCTTCAAAATCATGCCTTCCATTCAGAAGTTGCTTCATGAATGTGGTAAGTGAGAGATGAGAGAGCAGCCACTATGTTCTGCCTTACCCACAGATACATAAGCTGATTGCCAGTTAATATGGCATCGAAGATGGTTGTCCAAATTCAGACATTTGAATTTGAAAAAAACCATCATTTTTACAGAAACCTGTAATCATTAGAATATTTTTCCTGCAGTAAACAAAATTCTCCACTCAATTTATACATGTATGAATGAACCGTATGTAGGCATGGAATAATCACTAGTAACAAGACAAATATACCAGGTTTCAAATACTTCTATATTCTAAAGATTCGAAAAACAATATTCTGCGGCCGAAGGAGAAACGTGCGACTTACTATAAATGTGACATCTCTAGAGAGTTCATTTGATACCAAATTTGAGCATTTCTATGGCTAGCACGTATTCCTTTCCCTGCAAAAGAGAATCAAGGCTCTAATATCTGGGTTTCATAGGAAAATGTGTTCAAAGATGGCTGCTTGTTCCTTCTTATCTAAAGCTTCTGATACGAGAACTTCTTATGCTATTTTATTCCTTCCCATCATTAAATTAAGCTTCACCTTAAAGCTTTCTTATATTCTACACTACCGCCTGTCTAATCCTTTTCAACCTAAAAGCAGCATGATTCTTCCAGCTCCAAAATCAATTCATTGACGAATTTGGGGATTTCAACCTCAAAACAGCATAATTCTTCCCTTTCTAAATTCATCTCATGGAGTCAAGACAGAGAATGGTACTAGAAAAGGTTCAGAAACAAATCAGTCAAACTTTAAAGACAAAATCCATTATACAAACAAATAGATCTGAACTAAAATTACAAGGCTGAGTTCAGTCGTGCACCACCAAAGCTGTGTTTTACAAGAGATGTCATGACTGATAGCACCACTATGAATTCCATATGAGCAGAATATCATCCCCCAACAATGTTTTCAACTTATGCATATGACAATACGAAGTTGGTATTACAGCGACTAAAGTCCTCATCACTTACCCACAAAAGAAAATATTAATGTATGAACTGCAATTTTGATATGAAGAGGCCACATCTATGTTCAACTGAACCAAGTGACAGGGGTTGCACGTACATATTAGGCCTTTGCTTTTCCAGCTTGGAGAGTCTGGATTCTTTGTTGTAGCTTGGCAATCTGCACAATCGCATTTAAGAAATCAGGTGAAGATAGAGCTATGGGATGCTAGAAGAATATAGAAATGGAAACAAATACTACAAAATGCACCAAAAGAACGTAAATAAAATTGATGCTACTAAACTGGCTAATTCAGTTGGAAATGAAATTAGGTGCAGTAGACAAGAATTGATAATGTTGTTTCGAAGAGGAAACCTTTTTGTATCTAGAATAATAACCAAAGCATAAGCAGTAATCAATTTCACGAAACTTTACAAAGTAAAATCAAACATATGAAAATTTCATATAATCCATTATAAAATAGTAAGTCCGAGTAGATACACGAACAATCCAATCCCATGACAAATGGCAAGTATAAAAATGCTATCATTTTTTCAGCGGGATACAAATGGTATTAGTTATTCGTTCAAATAATTCAAACTTATACAATATCATAATATTGTCTGACAAGCTCCGAGCAGCATAAGGTGTTTCTTAATTAAATCTTAACAAGAGAAAGTCCCATTATATGCCAATTGTCAAATGCCAAATGAAATGAACAACAAATTGTGACAAAAATAACTTTGACACAATGTACACAGTACTCCAAAATTAACATAAAAAGAACAAAAGAGAATATTGACAAACCGATTCTTGCTTGCTACTTAGCTTTTCTTGTAAATCCTGAAGGGTACTATCTAAGCGTTTCCTGGTGCAAGAAACAATATTAAAGATAAATGGCAAAGCAATAACAGCCAAATGATTTCTGCAATTCTACATTCAACACCTCAGAGTAACATGCCAAAAACAATAACCAAAAATTTAATACTACTAATCAGTTAATAAGATATTACACTTGAATCTTGACTAATAAGATATTACAGCAGTGCATTAGTTGTCAAAGTATTGCACCAACTTCTAATCATATTTAAGCAAAGGACATTCGATTTCCCGAACCCGCTCCATACCTTACATAGCAGCAACTACCCTTCCAATCAAATGAATCCCACTTAATCCATCCACAAACATTATGTGTGCAAATCTTTTTAACAAGTAAACATGGAGTATCATATACGTGTATGATTATGTTAAGACTTTTCCTACTAGCAAACATCAGCAAACTGAGAAGAGCATACAATTCGGCAGAGATATATTCAATCCGCTTCCGAACATTGGCATTAGCCTCAGCCAAATCCTGCTTCACTAGCACCGGACCAATCAATTTGTACACATTCGTGTCATCGTTCAACAAATCCAGTTCCTTCAAAAACAATCCAACAAAAATCACAAACTCATTGAAGCACTATAAAACTGCAGCTCAAACGCAGATTATAAAGAGAAACTACCTTGAGCACGAGCTCGTTTTCGCCGAGCTGAATGGTGTACTTCTTTTTCACTTGCTGGTTCTTCTGAATATCTGCGCATTTTCATATAAAAAACTTGATTTCAAACAGCAATAGAAGATAATACAATTACTTTGTTCGCGTGTATCGGCGCGCGCTAGGGTTTAACTTTAACCGCTGAAAATGGAGAGGGGTTGGGAAAAATTTACCTTTCTCAAGTTTTCTGAAATCGGTGGCTTTGTTCTCTAGATCGCGTGTTAGCTCCTTGATAGCGGCCATCACTCCGCCGCCTCGCGCCTCCGGCCAATCCGATTACTTTAATTCTCTAGCGACGGCGCTGGAAATCCGATTACGTAGTGTAATGCAATAGCTCGAGTTGGAAAAAGAAAAAAATTATTGTATTTTGAATGGGCCTTGAATTCGGACCGTTTGTTCGGGCTTGTTATCATGGATTGGATAAATTTGACCCAATGCACATTTGCCATTGTTTTTGGACCTCATGTGAAATCAGAAAAGTTTTTAAAAATGTTTATCAGTATGAATTTTGATTAAAAAAAATGTCAATTTTAATGGAATGAAATGTAGAGTGTATCTACATGTTAGAGCATCCACAACGGCGGACGTCCGCGCGGGACGTCCGCCATTAGGCAGCAGGGAGGCAGACGCAGACGTGCGTTGCGGACACCGGAGTTCCGCGGCATTCCCGGGACGTCCGTCGTGACGTCCGCCATTGCAGTGACACGACGGACGTCCCGGCGGACGTCCCGATTTTTTATTTTTTTTAAAGAAAAAATCTATAAATACGGCTCGTTGAACTTCATTTCATTCACACCACTTGTTTTGACGAGTTTCTCTCTCTCTACTTTCATTTCTTTTGAAGATAAATGGAGCACTTCGATAGTGATTCCCCCGCCACGAGCGAGTCACAAACGCTGACTTTTCAATTAGAGTTGGGGGAAATGTCGGCGGAAGTACACCGATGTCTGGGATGATGCCCGGAATGGCGCTAATGATGCCCCAACCCCAAATGGCGGGGATGATGCCCGGGTACTACAATATGTACTCCACTTGGTGTGGGATGATGCCCCAAATACTCGGGATGAGTGCCGCGATGATGGGTATGATGCCCCAACTGCCCGGGATGAGTGTCGCGATGCTCGGGATGATGCCCCAAATGCCCGGAATGATGATGCCCGGGATGATGCAGGGCATGCCTGCCACTGCGAGGGAGCAGGCAGGGGTCCCCCGATCACCTGGGGACAATGTCTATCGCCCCTACATTGATCTATTGTCGAGTGATACCCCACAGAGTACTCATCTGGAGACTCAGTTCACCAGCATCGAGACTTTCTCTTTTGAGGAGTTGGGGCTATCTCCGGTCAGGGAGTCTCCCACTGAGATGCCATCGGCAGCAAGGAGGACGCGGAGGCAAGGGAGAGGGAAGGGCAAGGGCAAGGGCACTACCTCGTTCGGCGGGTGGGGAAAGAGGGTGGGGCGGGGACCGAGGGGGAGGAAGCCGGCCGAAGAAAGAGGACCATCTGGAGCATAGGGAAGTGCGTCGCGTTGGCAAAGGCCTGGATCAGTGTAGTCGAGGATCCCTACGTCGGGGCTAACCAGCATATCGATAGAATGTGGTGGCGCATTAGCCGAAGCTACCTCCAATTCAAACCGCCAGGTGGGAAGCCTCACGATGGAGAGCAATGCCGGAAACAGTGGGAGTGGCTGAGGAGGCAGCTCAGCCGATTTGTCGGCATCTACCAAAACAACCTCTGTACGGCAACCATCGGCATGTCCGCCGATGATGTCAAGCTTCTGTCTCACCAGCAGTACCCCGACAGTGAATCGGGTTTCGGGGAATTCAAATATTGGGATGTCTATCTTGTGGTGCAGACTTCCGCCAAGTTTAGTTCGGGTATTGAAGCTGGCTGGCCGAAGCGGACGAAGATCAACGCCTCCGGGGAGTACAGCAGCAGTGCTGGTTCCAACGAACTCCCTGACGCCAAGGCAGAGTTCCCGACCCCTCAATCCCTCCGCCGTTGCCCGGTTGGGCAAAAGTCCGCGATGCGGATGGCTAGGGGAAGCACCAGCGGGTCCGGACCCGAGGTCCAATCGGCAGCTCCTTCCCAGATCGATCCCGAGTTCCCCTTACTCGCTCGCCCGCATACAACAGCATGATTAACTTTTAATCACCATGGAGAAGTGGCTTGCAGCGACTGACCCCTTATATAAGTTGATGCTGAAGGATGTCATCGACAGTATGCGGCGCGATTTGGGGATGCCACCTCTCCTCCTTTTCTCACCGGAATCAGCTGATAGAATGTTAATATTATCGGTAACAACCCGATTAACCCGTTGGGCTAGTCCGAAACCCGAGTTTTTTGGGTTAGGGTTGAGCTTTTATAATCCGAAAGAAATCACAATCCGATTAGCCCGCACCCAATTAATCTGCAACTCGAGTAGGGTTAGCCTGAAACCTGACGGGCCGGCCCGATTGACATCCCTAGATGAAGCCATAATTTGTCAATGGGCCCAATCAACTATTAACATGTTTCGACATCACTCAATACAACTAAAACAAATTAGTCTGGGCTATCAGAGAGAAATATATAGAGTATGAGTGATAGATATTAGAGAATTCCACAATGAAATTCAATATAGATAATAAAACAAATTCAAAAAAGAATATACTACTAGTATTTTTTAGAATAAAAGCATAAGTTTTAAATTATGTATAATTTGTGAACAACAATAATAGTTAAAATATAAATTTTATGAATAATACTAATAAATAATAAGAAGAAAATAATACCTTCGAAGTTTAATTTCTTTCCATGGGTGTGTGAAAAAAGAGTGAAATAAAAAGCACTACTAGTATTGTTTTTAGAATAAAAAGCATAAGTTTTAAATTAGATATAATTTGTGAACAACAATAATAGTTAAAATATAAACTTTATGAATAATAATAATCATAAGAAGAAAATTATACCTTCGAAGTTTAATTTATTTTCATGGGTGTGTGAAAAAAGAGTGAAATAAAACAAAACGTGTGAAAATAAGAAAGCTATGGAAAAAAATCATTTTCTGCACTACTTTGTGAAAAAAGAAAGAAATAAATCAGGTGAATAAAAATAAAGAGAAAATAAATGAGGTAAGAGGATAGTAGGGGTGTGCATTCGGGTTTCGGTTCGTTTTTTGCCAGAACCGAGCCGAACCTGAAAAACCGAATTTCGCCTAAAACCAAAACCTAACCGAAACCGAAAACCGAACTAAACCGAAAAACCGAAATTATATAAAAAATCGAAAAATCGAAAAATCGAAAAATTGAAAAACCTTAAATCAAAAAACCGTCTATAATAAGAAATATTCAGAGATACTTAGCAATAATTTGCAACTTAACAATACATAATCGCCTAGAGCCATATGGTGTCAAGGTTAGAGAACAGAGGGAGCAGCGGCGCTGGAATTCGGTGTGTGAACAGCAGCGGTTGCTCAAAGCAGCGGGTTGTGCGGCGATGGCGGTGGCGGACAGCACCGGGCTGAACTCAGCAGCAGCAGGCACGGCTGCTCGGCTACGCGGTGGCGGTGCTTGATGCATCAGTGAACGACGGCGGACAGCAGCGTCGGCGGAGAACAGTGGCAGCGGCGATGCCGAGTTTTGTCGGAGAGAAGGAGTTTTAGAACGTGAAAGTGAGAGATTGTTTCTCTGAATTTGGGAATTTCAAATGAGAAGTGAAAATTGGGAATAAAGAGAGAAAGTGGTGACGTGAATTTGGGGTAGAAGAGAGATAGAGAGATAGGGAGCTGTTGCTTACTTTTATTCAAAATAAGTAGACTCTTTTGGTAATTGGGCAACTGTACCAAGTATTTTTATTTGGGCCAAGTTGTTGATGAATTAAGTGGGCTGGAGTATTAAATAATAGTAATATATATATATATAATAAATAATTAAATAAATTCGGTTATTCGGTTATTTTCTTCGCTCGAATCGAACTGAAAAACTGAAATTTTTGTATTTTCAAAACCGAACCGAACCGAACCGAAAAATCGAAACCGAATTTCAAAATTTTGGTTCGGTTCGGATATTCGGTTTTCGATTTTTTTGCTCACCCTAGAGGATAGTAAAAAAATGTAAACTTTAAATACTGTATACATTCCAAACTATGATCTGGACCGTTAGAAAATATCAACTGATGACAAAATAACATTAACAGAAAATGCTAACACAGTGTCAACACAATGTCAACACAACATCATCCGTTAACACTGTATTGACATTTTTTGTTACTATTATTTTATCATAAATTGATATTTTTTAACTGTTCAAATCATAGTTTAGAGTTTGTACAATATTTAGAGTTTGCAATTGATTACATGTAAGATTGAGACTGTGTGAACCCTAAAGCTTCATCACTAGTTAGAGAAGATGGTTTTTAGGTCTCTAATCCTCCATTTTAAAAAATAGAGTGAACTACCTCAAAAGTCCCTAACGTTTCTATTTGTGACATTGCAGGCCCCTAACAAAAAAAAATATCGTTAGACAACCCTAACCTTAAACATAATCACATATCGTATATTTGTAGCCATTTTTCGGACCAAAATACCCAAATGCCTTCAGGGGCATTTTAGTCCACTTACCTTTAACCTGGAGACATACACTGCAGACCTACCCTCTATGATCCCACATTGATGCCTCTTTATATACGCATTTCTTCTTTCATTTTATACATGATGTCTTATCATAAAAATTCTAACATAAAAGTAATGGGACCACATAATATATTTAAATTAAAAACATTAATATTAAGCAAAAAAGGGAAATTTATGTTTACACACTTTATTTAACATGGCTGCATTTAGAATGGCTGCAAAATTAAATCTATAACAACCAATTTAAGCCATCATTTCTGAGAAATTGGTTGAGGATTTCTTAAGAGAGATGTTCTGCTGAGCGCTCAATTTGAGGGCCAGCGTGAGCGACCAAACCAATTTTCTCCTTTTTTTATTTTTTTAATTTATTTTTATTGTCTGCAAATCTAATTCTCCATCAACATTATTCATAACCAAGCAGTTTCCTCTCCATGAATTTTTTCTCTAAATTGATATTCCACAAAACATTTGCTTTCATTTTCTCCTAAAATCAAAATTGCAGAGATGTGAAACCCATAACAAATTTCTTATTCTCACTCTTGCCTATTGCCAATGATATTACTGCAATTAAATATTTTAATAAAAGCGTCGTCGAGAATTGATTAAGAAAAAAAGAGAAGAAAACACAAATTTGCGTCGATGCCAGAAAATATTGATTAAGCAACAATGAAGATAAATTTCGCGAGAATTCAGTTGAATCCAAGTTCATTCTTCAATTGAATTTAATCAATGGGTAAAAGAAAGTTAACAAAAACTAAAAACAATAAAAAATGGAAATCATTCGCCTCTTATTGGGATATCAATTTCGTCGTAATTTAATTGAATCAAAGTTTTTTTTTCTTCTTCTTCCGGCTGGGTTGAATCAAAGGAATTAGAAAGTCGGGTGATGATTTCTTCTTTCTGCTGGATTGAATCGAAGGGATGAGAAATTCGGTGAGGATTTCTTCTTTCTACTGGGTTGAATTGAAGGGATGAGAAAGTGAGTGATGATTTCTTCATCCCTTTGGTTGAATTAGACGGAAGCAAAAGTGGGTGAAGAAAGAGAAATTGATGGATAATGAAAGCAAAAGAGAAATCTATCAATATCTAAAGGGACAGTTTGTTGAAAAGTCATAATTACCCTTTTTGGCGGGAATTTTTACAGCTACTGTGGTTACCTTTTTGTCATTTCTCAATAAGAACACTCATTGGAGAGCAGGTTGGCCGTTTTCAATTCTAATTGATATTTTTGTTTATATTTTTAAAAACATTGCTTAAGGTTTAATACAAATAAAAAACTATTTACTCATTTGTTTACAACAGCCTGTTAAAGGAATGCTGATTGGGCATGGTGCACTGCAACCAAGAAATATCCAATGTTTCCAAAGTTATTTACTCATTTTAGGAGTATCACTTTGTAAGTAGCTAATCAAATTTCATATGGTTGTGTGACACATTTTGAATACATCTATGATTATTAAACACACATAAATCCATTTATTTAGTGTGTGCCTGTACACCATCTGTTCACCAATGTAGTATTTGTATTTATAAAATATGATATTTAGTAGAATTTAACTAAGAGGGAAGAGCATCAACTCACAAATTAGATTATGAAAATAGGACAGGAGATGGAGAGACGAGAGAGAGATTGAGAGAGAGCTTGAGATTGATAGAACTAGACAGAGACAGAGAGAGAGAGCTTAATCTCTTCATATATATTCCTTGCTAAGCAATTTTTAGAGTATTAAACCTGTTTCCAATGCATTTTTTCCCTGAAAAAAGATAAATAGTAGGTCATTATTTATGTATATGTAATTTGTACAAATGGGGATGTAAATATTGGTGTCTGTAAATGGCAGAAATGAACTAATATAATGGAAGACAGTATAATTAACAAAATGGCAGAAATGAACTAATATAATGGAAGACAGTATAATTAACAAAATGGCAGAAATGAACTAATATAATGTTGTAGTGATGTTAGAAGAGTAGTGATATAAATATTCTGGAAAGTAATGTTGTAGTGTTGTTAAAAGTGGACTTAATGACTGGTAATCTGGTATAGAAATGATATTAAGACACTTATTCGAATTGATGTACAACTAATATTATTTATGAAATGTGTTACCTTTTGATATGCATCGTTTTGGCCTTCTCCTAACGTTTATAGACTTGAAGAGGTTCTTATGGAAGGATCCATTTTCAGAACTTTAGCAGACTCTGTGGAGGTAGCAGGCTGTTTGAAGCTTTTTTGTCTCTTTCTTTTTCTTTTGGAGAGAGTGTTAGGCGGCTGCTTTTTAGGGTTGTAATCAATCCCATTGTCACTCCTGTAAAGATAGATTAGCTTAAATAGAGGAAATACCAATCAGCACAGTCATTTATTGGGCAAGGCAAATAGACCATTCAATTAATTTCTTTTACTGTGTAATTCGTTTTCCAAGTCACAACTGCCACTCATTTATGGAGATATAATTATTTCGAGTAATGCATTAACTAATATTGCTAATTCATCTATAACACTGTTTTATAGTTTTTATACATATTTAATACTTATTAAAATATTATCTGGTATATATTTTAACTGAGAAATGTGAATGGTTCTCCTAATCATTCTGTTTTTTTGGAATATGTATTGGTGTACATGTGACAAGTGCAGGGTGGTCTTCTTCCTCTATAAATATGGCTAATAACTCATTTTACAGCTCAGTTAGCAACTCTCTTTTAAAAACTTACATCAACTTCTTCTCACAATTATAAGGCTCCATAAGCTCGATTTTTGGTACTGCTCTCTTTCTTTCATTCATTTAAAATCAGTAGGAATTAAGTTAGATATCTAAGTATCTTACCATTTTGCTGAAAGATCCTCTTGGCATCCATTTGCTTTCACTGCTATTTCTCCCTTTCTTGCATTATTTCTGCACAAGGAAAGGGATTCATTGTTATAGGTTTTTGTGAATGATATGGATAAGCACTCAGTTTACAAATCAGTTACTTTGTTGTGAATGATATGGATAAGCACTCAGTTTACAAATCAGTTACTTTGTTGTGAATGATATGGCTAAGCAATCAGTGGAATTAGTGTTTACAAATCAGTTAGGGTTTTACCATTTGGTGATAGATCTTCTTGGCATCTGCTTGCTTCCACAGATCACCAACCTTTTGTTTTACTATTTCTGCAAAAATGAAGATTATATTGTTATTGGCTGATGTGAATGTTAAGTGGACTAAGTGTTTAATCTGTTAGGACATTGCAGATTCTGACATTATTTCATTTTCATCTATTTGAGCAGATTGTGAAGTAATGTCTCCTTTTGTAACATGCTTAACCAATCTTTCCAAGGCAATCACTACTTCCACCATTAAAGTAAGATGTGTCCGTAGATATGAAGGAGTTCCAGAGGATAAAAATGATAACAGCCTAGAGTGTGTTTTGCATGATAATGAGGTATGATCTTTTGTCTACCAAACAACTAGGCTTTTATAGTCTACCAGAAATGGAACTAATTATTAATGGCTTTTTGTTATTACAGGGGACAAGAATCCAAGCATCCTTCACTAATAACATTATGAAAAAGATGGCATCTCCACTTAGGGAAGGTGGTGTCTTTTATATTAAGAATTTCTGTGTGCAGAGTAACACTCTAAAAACAAAGCAACAAACCACCAATTTAGGCTGGTAATGAATAGCTACACTGAGATTTTTGAGGTCAAAGATTTGGCTTTTCCTAGAATGATGTTTTCTTTCAAGCCATTCCCTGAAATTTCACAAATGAGACAGTATGATCAAACAACCTTTTTTGGTAAGATTTTAAATTCAATGTTGTAATATGTTTGTTTTTAATACTCATTACATAGGTTGATTTCTGATTTCTTATTGGACAGATGTTATTGGTGTTATCACTAATCCAGGAAGAGTTCTCAAGCAATCTAAGTATAGGCTTATTGAAATTGAAATTAGTGATGAACAGTAAGTAATATCAAGAGTTGTCAATTAAAATTCTATACTACAATTTGTCTGAAAGTTAACACTTCTTTTGTGTATACAGGCATAATAAAATCTTTTGTACAATTTGGGAAGCAAATGTTGATTCTTATATCTCTGATTTCAAAAAGAGTCAAGGAACCATCCCTATTGTTATTGTTCAAATTTGCAAGCCTAATTTATTTAGAGGTTTCATTTCTCTCACATTTGTCTCTTTGTTGTTTGTTTTTCTTCTTAGTTTATCTGACAGAAACTGCATTCCTCAAATGTGTTTTTATGTATTAGGTGAAATGAGAATATCTACACACTTTCAAGCATCAAAGGTTCTAATTAATCCAAAATTAGATGAAGTTACTGATTTTAGGAAAAGGTATAAGCTATTAGTGGTAATGTAGTTCTCACACTTTTAAAATGAATATGTTTTACAGCTATTTAGTTATTTATTATCTTATTTGTGACTGATTTTGGATTATATTTTTATAGAATTGAAGGTGATGAGAGATTTATTTGTAATGGTTCTTTGGGTCCAGTTGGACCAAACATTAGCAGTGAGTTTGAAAATCTTACAGTGAAGTAAAGTCTCTTGAGGATTTAGAATGTCTAGAGGTATTAAATACTTATTATTCCAACTGAAATGAATAAGTTTACATTGACTTATTTTGTTAATTATACTGTCTTACATTATATTAGTTCATTTCTACCATTTGTTCACAGGATGGTTTATATTGGGTTTTTGGAAACATTATATCTGTGGAAGCACATTATGATACATGGTATTACTTGTCATGTAAGACCTGTTTTAAGAAGGTTGAAGCAGAGGATAATAAGTTTAACTGTTCACTATGTAAGAGCAGTTATTCCCATGCTTATAGAAGGTATGATAGTATTAAATTTTTATTTTAAGAATGTTGAAGCAAAGGACAGAATCTTTATAATGTATTAATTTGCTTGATTGTGCAAATATTAGTTTCATTGTCGTGTTAAACAAAAGTTCACGTTGTTTAATTAAGTTTTTTTTCGGCCTCCTATTTTATTTACTCTTTGTCCTTTTTATTATCAAACGAGATAGTTTGTTTTAGATTTTTTAATTGAAGTATTTGGATTTTTTTTAACTTAATTTAGGCAAAATCATATATTTTTTGGGTGCATCATATGGCTATCCTGTTTTAATTTTTAAATATATTTATATAAGTGAATAAGAATTTGACAAATTAGTATTAAAAGAGTTTTTAATTTACTTTGAGTATTTTATTGAAATAATTTTATGGTGAATATTGAAATTCACCAAATCATTTTGTATTGTATTCTAACTTACCAAATTTATTACATTTTTGTATAGCTAATGTTGGTGTATCCGTTCAAAGTTCAATAGCTACGAGTGATGGCGTACTTGATCAGCCTAATTCTTGTATTGTGAATGATAGTATCGTTTGTTCGTCTATCGTAAATCAAAATGGAGGTATTTAATTTTTAAATGTTGGAAAAATTAAATATTCAGCTTGGATGCTTTTATTGTTGAAATATTAATATTTTGAAATATTTATATTTTGTTAAATAAAATTATTTTTTTCTTCAACAAAATATTGGGATATCGGGGATGCTATATTTGTTTCAACGATATACCCGTCCTATATGAATCATGAAGTGTTGAGTAATTGTTTGCATGATCGTGCCATACTTGCTCCTACTTTAGAGGTTGTTGATGAGGTTAACCAATTTATGATGTCGTTGGATCAGTCTCAGGGTCGAGTTTATTTGAGTTCTGATAGTATCTCAAACTCAGATTTGACCTCAAATGGATTAGCTGAGATACATTCTGTTGAATTTTTGAATAAGTTGAAGTGTTCAGGTACACCTAATCATGAATTGTTGTTGAAAGTTGGTACTCCTGTGATGTTGTTAAGGAATATAGATCACTCGAATGGATTGTGTAATGGCACCAGACTGGTAATTACGCGTTTGGGTGATTATGTTTTGGAGGGACAAGTATTGGGTGATCATAATGTTGGTCATAAAGTTCTGATTCCCCGAATGTCTTTAATACCATCTGATCCAAGGTTGCCATTCAAATTCCAACGACGACACTTTCCTTTGGCTGTGTCGTATGCAATGACCATTAACAAAAGTCAAGGTCAATCTCTGTCTCATGTTGGATTATTTTTACGAAAACCAGTCTTCAGTCATGGACAGTTGTATGTTGCTATATCTAGAGTTACGAGTCGGGCAGGTCTCAAGATTTTAGTTTGTGGAGATGAAGATGATAATAGAAGCGATGCTACTGTTAATGTTGTTTACAAAGAAGTTTTTCAAAACTTATGAACTATTGGTTGGTTTGTTGTTGTTTTATAATTTTCCTCTATATTCTCAACTGAAATAACAGGTTCTTTATTTGAAGAGGTTGGTTCTAACTAACTCATACTCTTTGCTCATTAGTCATACATCTCTTAATTGAAATTTATTTTACTTTACTTATATCATAAATTAAATCTGTATAAAATTGATTGCCGAATATGAAATATTTCATCTATAGTTGATGAGTAAATTCATCAGTTATAATGAATATTTTATTTATAATCACATTTATGTTTTATCAGTGTTTATATTGTTTGTAATTCTTATTTTCTACTCCTTCATTCAAATTTATATTCATTATTTAAAAATTATATGACCCGTGCATAGCACGGGTGTGAATACTAGTTGATGATAATGAAAGAGATAGACAGGAAGTGAGGAGAGAGAAAATATACTCACGCTCAAGTGTCGCTCATATAACACGCGCAACATATCATTTCTGGGTTTATAAATATTACAATTAATAGTCAACCAAACCATCACCTGCGTCAAGCACAAGCACAGTAACCGTGGCAGCATGCACGCTAGGCGCATGTCAGACATTTAACTAAAATGACCGAAATGCCCTTTTAGGGTTAAAGGGTAATATAATAAAAAAATATGACATGTGATTATGTTTAAGGTTATGATTGTATGGTGATATTTTTTTTGTTAGGGACCTGCAATGTTACAAATGAAAACGTTAGAGACTTTTGAGATAGTTCACTCTAAAAAATATATATCAAAATGAGATATTTATTCACAAATTAAGAGAGTAGTTATAATTTTTTCTTGGAGCTTATATTTTCCCAGAAACATAAAATTAAACGATATAATAATATAGTTCTCGAAATAACTATAATCATAAGATTTACTTCTGCATGTATTATAAGCACCAGAAATAATCAATGCTCGAAACTTTGATAGAATGATATTATGTGGAAAAGAAATCAAATGAATTATTTTTGACAACGATAATTCTTATATTTAAATACTTGTCATCTTCAAAAAAATAAATAAATAATGCGTGGATATTTTCCACTGGTTGTCGAAGAGGCATCTGTGAGTGGCGAGTGCAATAGTTTTAAGAGCATCTACTGTATAAGACTAGCCGCCGATGGGCGTTTTTTTTTATTTATACTTAATATTTACAACTTGTTATACTTATTTTTTTATATTTAATAAACACTAATAATTAAAATGAATTAATCGTATTTTTCAATTTATTTATTGATTAGGACATCGGCTAGTCTTAGTACGTGTCCACTATTGTACAGTGGGATGGGAAAATCCTAGTGACGTTGGGGAGAGGTGTTATTGGGAAGTCTTCGGAGATTTCAAAGCTGCGGCAAATTCATTTCCCCCTCTGGAATGAAAGATGGAAATCCTCAGTTGCTGAATGCTCAAGTTAGATTCTAGGTGTGTGCAGTCATGCAATTGCAATCCCATGCTGTGAGTAGGAGGAATCTCAATCATGTAGGGTTTCTCGCGGGTTGCTGCTGTCTCAGACTCCCGTCGTCGCGCGTGTCTTTCGGTAGCGCCCCCGGTTATGCCGAGCACAAGGTGATTAATTCTACGACGGGATTCAATCGGATGTTTGAGCGTTTGATTTCGATATAAATGCCGACTAATTATTTGTCAGCTGTTGATTGGGACAGTTGTTTGAATCACCGGTTCCTAGCCATGGATTTCGCACGGCGCGCGGAGTTCTTCGAATTTGCGCCATGGATGATGTATGTATGCAATTCGCTAAAGTGTTTAGCTCTGTGACCAGGATTTTGGTCGATTTACTTGATTGTGGATTAATTTCTCAAATTTATAGTTAAAGGAAACAGACTGAAGTTTCTCAATCTGTAAAATGCAGAATTGGTGAAGTTTTGTAGTCTTTATTTGGTTGTTTTCTGCTACATTAGAACTAACTGGTTAAGCTCTGTGACCAGGATTTTGGTGTTTCATTTGGTGATTGGAGTAGTAATGATAGGCCCTTTGAATATATGTATTCATCAAGCGAAGGTGAAGACAGCGATGGGGATGTTTTTCTGCAGCCGATTACGGATGTTGATCTTCCCACCTCAAAAGAGCGGTTGCTGCCGTCTGATGACTCCATAACTGTGACTGCGCATAGGCTTTCAACGCTTGGCAGCACTAGAAGGAGAAGAAAGTAAACTCATGAGTTAAATTGACTATAACTTGCGACCTCTATTTTTTTCAGATTCATTATGTGCGTTTTGCAATGTGGTTTTGTAGTTGATGTATTGCTTGCTAATAGAATGCCATTTATGCATGTTGAATTTATTGTCTGTCTTCGTGGTACTCTCTGCTTGCAGGACTGTTTATGGAATTTGGAACAATGTTGGACTTATGTCGTTCTCAACGTTCCTTCTTTTACTTGTGGATCAGTGTGCATGGAGGATTGTTAGATTGCCTCTCGCACCATTCTACTTGATGTGGCCTTTCCTGATATCTGCAATTTTAGTATCTTGTGCTGGCTATATTTGTGTCCCGTTGTTTCGTCTGTTTAATATGCGGTCCAGAGTAAAGAAAGGGACACCGATCCAACACTCTTCCAAGAAAGGAACCCCCACGATGGGCGGCTTATATTTTGTACCGATTGGCCTACTTGTTGCTGAAGTTGTACTCAAATTTTCATCCGTTGAGGTTTCTGCAGCAGCAGTAGCAACTATGGCATTTGCTGCAATTGGTCTATTAGATGATTTTTTGAGTATCAGCAATAAAAATGATGGCCTATCTGCTTGGTTTAGGATTTTGTTGGAGGTGAAGCTACTTTTGTCTTCAGTCATCTCATTATTGTTTGTTTTCGAGTTTTTAGGTTTTTTCTG
The DNA here is from genome assembly GCF_004379255.2 of Salvia splendens. Taxonomy (NCBI): domain Eukaryota; kingdom Viridiplantae; phylum Streptophyta; class Magnoliopsida; order Lamiales; family Lamiaceae; genus Salvia; species Salvia splendens. The sequence goes on from NC_056039.1 coordinate 31,410,127, forward strand.
ATCTCTATTTCCTACATTACTTAGGCAGCTACCGGAATGTTGTTCTCCTATTGGCTGTGGACAACGGACATATCAACACCCTACAACATGTAACTCACACATCCATGCTTGCATCACAAATCATATGTGGCACCATCTTGAGTTTCACCAACCTGTGAACTCAGTGTTACCTCTTTGTTAGTGACTGCTTCAACCTTAACAGTTAGCTTGCAAGAACTTGACACTTTGTAGTTAAGACTTAGGTACTTAATTCAGTGTTCGTGGGGATTATCAAATTGTAGGTCCATGTTGTCTGTTTCCGTCATTATTAGAGTGTACCATAAACAGATAATGCTTATCAAGAAACTCATGTCACCCGTTTTACATTTATGCATAATGCATTTTTCTTCATTATATTTTCTAATAGCATTTCTGCTGTATTAGCAACACATTTGCTTTGTTACTCATGTGTACTTCGTATGTCAGGAAAACTGTGGTTCCTCTACCCGGACCTTTGGGCCTTGTTCGCCTTGGGAAATTTTATCCAGTCTTGAGTTCATTTTGTTTTGTTTCCATGGCCAATGGTGTTAATTTGACTGATGGACTTGATGGGCTGGCTGCGGGAACTGCTGCATTAGCATTCATCGGGATGTCAATTGTTGTTCTTCCTATATGCTCCGGTAGTTGAATAATCTTTTGATACACCCCCTCCAAAATTGAAAAAACTGTTTCTTTAGTTAGTTTTAGCAAATTACCACAGAATTGATGTCCCTGTTTCTGACTTGCTGTGGCTGCCACCAATATCAGATCTTTCAGTATTTGGAGCATCGATGGCTGGAGCGTGCATTGGTTTTCTTTTCCAAAACCAGCACAAGGCATCTATATTCATGGGCGACACGGGAGCTTTGGCTTTGGGTGGGGCTCTTGCTGCAATGGCTTCTTGCACTGGAATGTTTTTCCCATTGTTCATTTCATCAGGGATATATGTTGTAGAAGCACTTTCAGTTATCATACAGGTTTTTATCTAAATCTCATTTGCATCACTCTATGAAATATCTAGCATTTTTGGAAGGTGGTAATCTTAACAATATCTGCTAGCCTATATGCGAAATTTTATTACAATTTCACCCATACTGAGTAGTTCTTCAATATGAACTTCATCGATTTTTACCCATTTGTTGAAACATAGTTTAAAAAAGGAACTTTGTGAACTTTTTCTATTGCCCTGTCTATTGGATTTAGTCATCTAAGACAGCTGCAGGTAAACACTTTTTTTAACAATGAATTAAACCTGCTAATGCTTATGTAGTAGTCAGACTCTATTGGAGGCTATGTTTCATCACCTCACTAGAGGCTTATCTTTCAGGTATCCTTCTTCAAGGCGACCAAGCATTTCATGCGAAGGGGATACCGAATTTTTCGAATGGCGCCCTTCCACCACCACCTCGAGTTATGTGGAGTTAGAGAACCAGTAGTTGTTGCCGGCGCATATTTTGTTGCTTGTTTGTTGATCCTATGTGCAGCGTACGTCGGCCTTGCTTCTGCTTGACCAGCAAATCTGGATGCGTTGACGCCGACTAGTTAAGGATTAGCTACTGTTCTCCACTAATTCTTCTCAAGGTTCATTTTGTTACTAATGTTTTCTTCAGCAGAAGTTGGATGAAGTGAGGAACTCATGTTCATGTACAGCAAAACCAACCAATTTTGATATCTAGCACTGATTTTCTTCTACAGTTCTATAAGATTGCGGTTGTTTGTTTTCAATTTCCTGTGATAAACGGTGACAAGGTTAATCGGGTTTTGGGTATAGTATTTTCTTTCTTCATAATTTGGCCGCATAATTAAATTACAATGAGATGCTTGATTTTTTTTAAATTAATAAAATACTAAAGAATAAAATTGTACAAATAAATAAATAAATAAATAAATAGGCAAATATCGCGGCGAAGGGTGAACTCTCGGACTTGGATCGATCATCTCTCAATCGATCAACTAAACCACCAATTTCCGAGGGCCGGAACCCTAGCACCGCGATCTTCTTCTTATTCCGGCGAGAATGAGCGAAGAAGGCGGAGGAAAGACCCTAGGCGTCTCGGCCGCCGCCCAATCTTCGCCACCGCCGCCCAATTATTACTACGGCACTTTTCAAGGCGTGGCTAATTATCAGCCCCAGCCCGATTATTCAGTGATAGGAATCCCTCAGCCTGTGCCCCCTTCCGCTATCTCTGCCCATCCGCCGCATTACTATCCTCCGGGATATCACGCCGTTCCCGGTATTTCCTGATTTGTTTTTCCCTAATCCATTCGATCCTGGTTCAATTATCAACATTAACGCTCTATGAAGGAATAATTGGAATACTAAACTGATTTGGTAGCTTTTCGAATTTGTTTGTCTTGTGTGAGTCAATGCATTTTGTGTAACTAAATTTGCAAAGGTGCAATAAGAATGTAAAGCGATGAATTTGACTTCTGTTTCCTTCTCCTTCAATATTCTGGGGATTCTAGGTCATGTTGTTGCTCATGGACCTTTTAGGGAGGAACGGCTCCCCTGTTTTGGTGTTGGACTTGGATGGCTCTTGTAAGTTTATCAGTCATTGTCTACTCAATTATTTCAAAATTGCTTTTCTTAAAAGATAATGTATGCGGTGCAGCTGATAGTTTCATGATAATTTGATCTTTACACTTCCTGCTTCAGTTGATAGTCGAATGATTTGCCATTTTGTTAGTAAAATAAGAACTTTTCTGATTTTACTACTTTTTTGCTAGGTTTATTACTGGTTTCTTTCTGGGTGCAATCCCCTGGTATATAGGAGCTTTTCTACTGCTGTGTGTCCGTATGGATTACAGGGAGAAGCCTGGACTCATTGCATGTGGCATAGCTGTAAGTGTTTTCAATCTCTACTTGAATCTCCTCAAGTGTGAATTCATGGGTGTTCCCAACAGTTAGGATCTTAGGGATGGTATATATTCATGTTTTGGTGTTTTATGCCTGTTTTTTATCCAGTGAATTTTGAAATTTTATTCTTTGAATAAGTATCTGAGGTTTTTCTTGTTAATGTGATAAGAGTATTGTCAATCAATAACCCCCTTCCACCAGTCATCATATGTAATAGTTAATAGATGTGTTTTGCTTCCTGATTCAACTGCTTGAGTTGATTTGTGTTGGGGCCGTTAATGTGTTGCTCAATTGAAGTTTGTTATGACATTGAGAACGAGTATTTGAAGATGAAGTGCCTTGATGAAAGACATAATCCATTATCCGCTTAGAGGGTTGAGAAGTCAGGGATGGTAGTGTGATGATCCACCTCTAATCCCTATGAAAAAACTAAAAGAGAAACATTTCTCATGTACAACACTGAATTGGTACTTAGGTTATGCAACATCAATCCAATAACTGTGGACATATCTCTAGATTCCTACTTCTTATGTAGTTTTTGTAGTGCTGTTATGTTTAATAGATGCTTGCTTATTCTTGGACATTCTCAGGCTCTGCTAGCTGCTCTTGCTGTTACTCTTGGTTTGACAAATGCAAGTTATCCCTGGTGAAGCAGCAGCAACAACGTTGTATATTCTCCAACTAAAGTCCTCACCTGAGTTGGACACTGTTGATTGTATTTATTTATCAGAAAAAATGTTAGTATTATTTTCTCTGTGGTAATCACCTCCTATTCCTAAATGATTGATTGCCCATGCAATTATATACGTGTTCTCTCAGATTTTCTTATGAATATTTAAGTTGAAAGTTGATTGCCCCCTTCAAGATGCTAGAAGGTTTGGATACTTGAGAAAAGATTCTACTCCTAATAAACTCCCTAAGGCCTAAATCAAATACAATCCTAAATTTCGATTTAGATCAAATACTTCACTTTGAATCTAAGCCAACTCTAGCTTGCTGAACTGGGTTATGCATGGAATTGTAGCATAGCTAACTGGTGTTGCTAAAGTTAAAAATAACTTGTACTACAAATCATTGAAAGTTAAAAAGAAGCCATGATTTGGTTAATTTTGTTATTTCGTGGTACATAAATATATTAGCAATCATTACTACATGTGATTAGTTATACAAAATTTTGAAGGGTGCAGAGAATTACACTGCAAAATTAAATTATTAATTAATAAATAATCAGTAGGTTTATTAGTTTAGGTCATGAAATTCATTATTCATAACACATCAAATTCCCAATATGTAATCCAAAAGCCCAAACCAAAGGCAGGCTAGGCTAGTTAAATAAAGAAATGGGAAGAAATGGGCCCACGAAGCAAATTAGGGTTTCTGGAATTAAAATCTAATCACAAAACCCCCCTTCACCTGCCGCACTCTCCTCTTCATCGCTGAGATAATTTTGAACTCGGCTGGAAAATGGTGACTTACAGGGTATGACGCCGCCGCAGACTCTGTATTTTGTGATATTTTGTTTAATATTTCTAGTTAGATTAATTGAATTTGAAGGTAATGCAATTAATGATCCCTACGCGTTGTACGTTCTGCAGTTCCATCAGTACCAGGTGGTGGGGAGAGCTCTGCCGACAGAGACGGAGGAGCATCCGAAGATCTACCGCATGAAGCTTTGGGCCACCAATGAAGTCCGCGCCAAGTCCAAATTTTGGTATGTATCGGTCTACGTTTATGCGTTAATTGGACACTTTTCAAAGAACTTCCATTTATTCTTAGTATTTTCAGTGGTTTTGGGAGTAAAGTTAGGGTTACTCAATTGGATTGTTATTGATTCATAATTGTGTGTAGGTATTTCTTGAGGAAGCTTAAGAAGGTAAAGAAGAGCAACGGCCAGGTTCTTGCTATCAACGAGGTATGATTCCATGCTATTAAATGTGATTGATCTCTTAACTATCGTTTTCTCCCTGCAATAAGATATTTCTTCTATGAATTTAACAGAATATTCTTGGGTTTTTAGTGTTTTAGTTCTTAGTATTACCTATATAATGCAACTACTATTATTCTAGCTGCTATTTGTCCTAGATTGTGTTACTATCACATTAGAAAAGTTAACTCGAAACTTGAATTAATCATTTGATCTAGGAATGATTTGGTAATTGCAGATTGAGCAACTGTATCTCCTTTGTTTCTTCTAAATAGGTTTTGGTTAATATTGTATCCTCTTGTAAGGGATTCACAAATGTTGTAATTTCTAGACTTGCTTTTGCCTGTTCTACTAATTCCTAACCAAATGATTCTTGCTCCAATTTCTGCACATATCCTTCTAAATCTTGTGTTGAGGTCTCATCTGAAGTAATGCATGTTTCTATTCCAATTGCTTAGATTTTCGAGAAGAACCCTACAACCATCAAGAACTACGGTATCTGGTTGAGATACCAGAGCAGAACTGGTTATCACAACATGTACAAGGAGTACCGTGACACCACTTTGAACGGTGGCGTTGAGCAGATGTACACCGAGATGGCCTCCCGCCACAGGGTGCGCAGCCACTGCATCCAAATCATCAAGACTGCCACTGTCCCTGCCAAGCTTTGCAAGAGGGAGAGCACTAAGCAGTTCCACGATTCCAAGATCAAGTTTCCCTTGGTCTACAAGAAGGTTAGACCACCTTCCAGGAAACTCAAGACCACATACAAAGCAACCAGGCCCAACTTGTTTATGTAAACTGTGTGGGTCATTTATTGTTGGAGTAAAATCAACTATATTTCTTTTATCATCTAGAGAAAGCGAGTGACAGTTTTCTTCATTAGTCTCCTCAATCTGAACTCCTTTACAATGTTATGTTTTGTTGACCTATATCACTGGGCATCCAAATTGAGACAGATAAATTGCAGTTTCTTTCTTTTCTTGGCTTTGGAAAATTTTCTGTTTTATGGGACCTTTCATTTTTTATTATTTAGCTTGCCTTTTTTTTGTTGAAATTCCTCTAAATTTGCAATATTTAATTTTCCCAAAATTGTTTAGCTTCAATGAGAATTCATGTTTTAAATATTCAATTCATTTAAAATGACCTCTAATTGCCATTTGTTAATTTTTTGTGCACTTGTTATGTGGTCTATGTGAGATCAATCTATAATTACTGAATAAAAGAGAATCTTTGTTAAGCATATGAAAATAACTCAGCTCGTACATGGTCACCAAATTTAGATGATTATTTTGTTATTCGGCATTAGGTTGATTATTGAATCGTCCTCCAGTTTACATATAAATATCCTAACAAATAAGCATGATTATTAAAAACAATCATATTTTCTTTTCTAACTTTTTCCATTTAGTCATAAATGTTAGTACCTACATACCAATCAATCAATTCAAATGCAAACATAAATATTCCAAATAATCGTAACATAACTATGGGTATATGATCAATATGAGAACACTGATGCAAAAACAACGTAGAAATATAATTACACCACAATGAATCCAATCATAACTAAATAATCATATCACAATAACAGGTATCACAAAAAAAAACAAATACATGTACAATCAATAATCATATCATAATTATAGTTATGGTGCCTGATGTGAATCAAATTTACATTGTTATTCCCATAACTTTACATAACTTTACATGATTTATATAGTTTGATGCTTGCAAAAGTGTGTTTTATGGTGTAGGAAGAGGAGTAAATGGTGAAACAAAGAAGGAAGCTCGGAGGGTGAAAAGCTGTGCAGAAAGCTCTCAAAAGTGGCCACCCGGCCGGGTGAATTTCATGCCCAATAATGTACCCGGCCGGGTGATTTCTGGAAGGCAGCGAGAGGACAGAAAGCTCTCAAATTGGCCACCCGGCCGGGTGAATTTTATGCCTAATAATGTACCCGGCCGGGTGGATCAATTTAACTGCAATATTGCAGTTTTATGCGGCAGTTTCCATAAGTGGAGAGAGGAAAAAAGGGCAGAAGATAGGGACGTAGGGGAGAGCATGTTATTGATTCAACAAAAATTGGAAGAAAAGGGGAGAGAGAGTGGATGTGACGGTTTTTTTTGGGCAGAAATTTGATTAAAGGAGAAGAGAGAGGGAGTTGAGGACGTTTTTTTGGCAGAGGAAAAAAGAGAGAAAAGGGAGAAAGAGAGGAGGAAGAAGTTCCGGCCAACATTCTGACGATCCGTCTCCAAATCCCGATTCCACTCAACGAGAGCTTGAATCCTACGGTTTTATTGCATATTTCACAATGTTTTTAGGCTAAGCTCTCTATGTTGCTCCAAGTTGTAATCTAGGATTTGTAAAAATGTTCTTACACCATTGAAATCATATGTTTGTGTCCAACAATGTGCTCAATATTTATTCACTATGTTTTTAGCTAATAACGTAGTGATGTTAATTCCTTTGCTATTGTCTCTTTAACATAGTTTAGGAGTGTTTGATTGTTGGATTGCTATTGAATTAGAATTGTTCAGAGGATAATTTAATAGTGGATTAGGTAAGTTCGCGTAGTAGATGATCTTTAATTCCCGCGCTTCTGCAGGAATTTAATATCTTCGAAAATTAATTCATGGAACAAGTGTTCAGCTGACTGTGAATTATACGTCGCAAACATGTTCAGTGCACGCGATTAGGTTGATTAATTAATCCCAAATATGTGCTTTTAATATAGGTGTAGAACAATACAAGCCTAGTAAGCAACTTGGAGTGACATAATTCCCCATTCAAAAAGTCCGTCTTTCGTTAACTTGTAGCTTTAGATCATCTTTAATTTGTAGAAATCAAATCCTTCAAATCAAGATCATTTTTAGTATGCTTTTCCTTTGTTTTGGAGTTAAATAGCCTACGCCTCCATGTGGTTCGACACTCGAAGTACTACAATCGACTCTGTACTCTTGCAGATTCGTTGTAATATTAGAGTCAATTTATTAAACTTGTGTGAACTTTACCATTAATATTTGAACTCGAAAATTACACATCAGTGCCAATAAAATGTTAGAAAATATTGCAGTCTTTACACGGGCAATCCTTGCTATTACAAAGAATAAAAAGTGGAAGGTAAATGTAACAATATAAATTACAACGAACGTAAAGAGATGCAAACTATAATATTCTTCAAGTCGAGTCGAGGTGACCCTCTCTCCGCAAGACGAAATACGCCCTGCTAGTGCTCACGGATTGGCTTAATGTCCCCAAAGATGAAACGACTTTCAAGTTGAAGCACCTCAAACTCGTAGGTTCCGGCGAACTTGAATTGGAAGCAAGAACCGAGCAATGCAATGCTCCTAAAATGCACACTAGAATTGTAGAGACTAGAGAGAGTAGAGAGAATATTTCTTGTTGGTGTTCTCATCTCCCAAAACTCCATCTATTTATAGGATAGATGTGCCTACATGAAGAGTCATGGCATTAAGGCATCCCATAATGCATTTGGAGGTTACACAAGATGAAAAGCCAAAGGTTTGGCCACATCAAAAGTTTCCCTCATTTTACACGGTTTTTCCAATATAAAAAGCAAAAACACACAAATAAATTGACTTTGCTGGGGATCAAACCAGCGCCTTATACATTATGCCACAGAGTCCCTTTTGTTTCTAAATATACTTCTGTACAATTCAAAGTGTTTTGAAGCCTTTATTAGTTGATTTAGGCTAGGCTACATATCTGATCATTCTACTCAGGTTTTTCATCTTAATAGAAAAAATATATCATAATTAAGTATAGTGTTTCACATCGAAATCTGCCGTTGTCTATTATTATACTCGTTTTGGTGCAAATACCAACACTTATTAGCTACTACAATTAAGATAACAAGTCGTAGAACTGCGTCAATTTTTAAACCAAAGTCTAATTAGTTACACCAAGAAAACAAGTAACATAAAATTAATACTTGATACATAAAACAAAGAATGAATACAATTAACGTTTTCTTAATTCATATATCTATATCATTGATAAGTATTATACAGTGAGAATTTTTGAAGTGGAACACGTTGATTGTTGGCTAAACAGAATTCTCTATGGGCTACGCTATTTGGAATGTTGCAAGGGAAAAAATAAAGTTCATTTATTTTAGACGCATTTACGTAGAAATGAGAACAATCTCCATATTCAATCGGATGCATGTTCTTGAATATTCAATTCATGTAAAACTAAATCACCTTATCTATTTCTTCCATAATTAACAAACTTCATCTATTGTGTTTTGATAATGTTTAGTGCACCTACGTATATGGTCAATATGAGATCAACGGTGAAAAAAATGACAATATTTGGTCTGTATATTAGGTATGTGATGAATAACTCGACATGTATCTAATCACTTTTAAATAAATAATTAACGTGTATGAAAAAAATCATGTTTTTTTTTTCCATTTTGTTTATCCACTGAAATTAATCTCTATCTATATATAATAAGCTTTTCCCTCTACTCAGACGAATTATTTTTCACAAATAATATTTCGATTATTTTTTCATTCCATATCTCATACGATACCAATTTACACTAAATTATGTATTGTCCCATACCAATATTAAATTCATGAGCAGAGTTAATACGAAACACTCTCAGGCCATCCACAACGCTGTCTCTATACCGTCTCTTAAACCGTCTCTTAACTACTATTTGGGCACTATTTGAGGGCCCCACTGTCCTTTTTGCCTCCATCTCTTAACTAAGAGACGGAATCTGCAACGCTCCGTCTCTTAACCGTCTCTATACCGTCTCTTAATTACTATTCATTCAATTTAATTTATAATTTTTTTTTAAAAACCCAATTCAATTTAAACAAACACACTTTATTAAAATTAAAACAAAATAAAAAAACACACAAAATAAAAAAAACACACAAAATAAAAAAAACACACAAAATAAAAAAACACACAAAATAAAAAAAAATTAATCGGAAGGGCTATCATCCTCCGGAGGCGGTCGAGGTTGAGGGGGAGTCGGAAGGCCAAGTTGTGCTGCCATATGCACAATTCCGTTCCACCAGGCCGCGTATTGGGAGTGCGAGAAGCGGGAAGTGTCCGCCATTGTGGCGGTCATGTACGCCACCATAAGTGTGTCCGAGCCTCCTCGCGAGCCCGATCCTGAGGCCGGCTGGCTTGATTCGCCTCGGCCCTTCCTTGCTCTAGCCGCTTTCCGCCGCCTTCGTCCCTTGCGGCCGACGGCGCCTACTCGCGGATCCTCCTGCATCGCCGACCGTACCCCGCAAACTCCTGGGATTCAGCATCATGTTGGCTGATGCCTTCAGCAGTGTCACCACCAGACGCACCAGCACTAGACGAGTATTGGCCACTCGCCGTATGCTTCGTGCGCTTCGAGTTTGAGCCCGAGCTGGAGCGGAAACCGCCGGCCCATCGTTCCTCGTCCTTGACGGCGCGCCAAACATCAACAAATCTGAATTGATGTCCCTCGTCCTGGTAGTAGGCGCGCAAGCGGACGTCAAAATGTCGGTGCCCGTGGCGCCGCTTTGGTAGCGCGCCTCTTCCGCCGAGTAGATGCCGCAGATTTTTTTGACCTGTCGGTCGACTCGGTCAAAGTGACAGCGATCATTTTAACTGTGCGCTTGCGGGAGCGGTTCGGCTTTATTTGGTGGTAGACCTCGACAACCTTTCCCAGAAACACTTCCGGTTTGTTGATTCCCGACGATGGGATCGTACGAGACCGTGATCCAGGTGTTGTACACCGCCATCGTTTCGAGGTTGTTGTACGGATGTCGGCCAAGATCCTCTTCCTCTTCCTCTTCTTCCTCCTCGTCCTCGCCCGTCTGGGGTTGTACACTGCCTCGGCCACCTCACCGCCTCGCCCACCTCCACCGCCTCGGCCTACTCCCGGCGTGGGATCAACTGGAAAATCCTCCCGGATCTGGGATAATCCCTGCGAAAACCGCGGGACGTTGGGACGAACATATGCATCAAGGTCAAAATTGGGTGGTTGGTACCCCCCCGGCGTCGCCGAACCCTGGGTCCCCGGCGTTGACGAACCTCCACCGCCCAATGTGTTGATCATGTTCTCTCAATCGCCGAATGAGTTGAGATCCCACCCGCCGGAGCCGGAGCCCGCCATAGTTGCCCTCGCCGTCGCCGGACATCTTGAGTTGGGTTATGAAAAATTTCAGCGAAAATTTGAGAGAAAATTTAGATGATATGAAGAATAGATGTGTAGTTGTGTGTAAATGAGGATGGATTTAGGAGTATTTATAGAGTAAAAAATTTAATAAAAAACAAAAAATATAAAAAAAAAAAACAAAAAAACGGTAATAATACCGTTACAAAATTTTTTTTTTTTATTTAAATTCGATTTTTTTTAAAAAAAAATATTTATTGCGTCAGCACGTGACGACGCCCACTCGCGGGCCGGCGAGTGGGCGTCACGCACGACGCCGGGCTGCGCCACGTCGCCTAGGCGCGTGGCGAGACGCTCGTCTCCTGGCTCGACGAGTCGAGACGCGCGACGAGACGCGGGACGAGACGGGACGAGATGGAGGCTGCAACGCGTCTCGCCGGGGTCTCGTCTCGCTGAGACGAGACGCGAGATGCCGGCGAG